>NC_045610.1:36299301-37639963 GCF_009762305.2 Zalophus californianus
GAAAGGTGGTGCGCCCCGAATGGTAGCACCTTTGCTTCCCACTCTTGGGCTTAGACGTGTAGATCTTTGGGAGAACAGAGGTGTGTTTTGTATGAGTTAGTAAAACGTATCAAAGAGCTGATTGTGGAATGGGGAAAGGAGGAGGGATGGCCAGTAGTCGAGGTGGTTAAATATTGTTTCAAAAAGGAAATGTTCATTCCTATAGATCTGTCCCTTCATCCTAAATGACAGATGACCTACTACTTTCTGCAATAATTCTCAGTGGGTCATGTTCTACTCCCTTGCCTGTTGGAGAGCAAAAGTTGGGAAAAACCCAAAGGGGAGAAGCAGGCCTTAAAAAGCCTTCACAGCAGCAGTTCTGGGCTGAAGCAGGTCTAAAAGGTTGCTGAGTAGATGGGTGAACATTATTCAATACAGAAAATGCCCCCAAACAGGAATCAACTTCCTCAATGTAAGGTTGTTTGTTAGGTTGTTTCAAAGGAGTTTACCAATTGCGGCAAAGGCCAGGTGGGAAGAGACCCCTAAGTGTTTCTTCTAGTGACTGCTCACTCCATGCTGGACACTTGCTTGGTGCTCTTTAGATGTTAACCATTCAGCGGAGTGTGGTTATGATCCCCTCCTTTTTGATCAGATAGGCCCCAGGCTATGATCTGCTCTGTGGTCAGGGACCAGAATAATGGCAAAGCCAGATGGAAGCTCAGAGCTGCCCGACCAAGAGAACCCTGGCTCTTTCTCTGTATTGGCATCACCAGTGAGTATAAAGAGCACTGACAGTGTAAAGAAGGGCCTGAGGAACATTGCACCTTTTGTATTTGAGAGTATAGGGCTCAAAGTCCAGGTTTTCAGAGCTGCAGCAGCCCCAGCCTGGTCGCCTGTCTGCACGGTGTCTCGACAGGCTCAGTGTCTATTTAGGGTTCTGCCTGAGTGTTTCTCCCAGTGGCACCCTTCCCAGCGAACTCTGGGAGGTCAGACTGCCCCGGGGGCTGTTGACCCCATTCCTCTCACGTGCCTTTGGTAATCCGTCTCTCTCTGCATTTCTCCTAGTCATGCTTCGGATGTCTTGGAGACCTCCGGGTGGAAGTCAATGGTGGTGTCACATCCCCACTTGGTGGCTGAGGCCTACCGCTCTCTGGCTTCAGCACAGTGCCCTTTTCTGGGACCCCCACGCAAGCGCCTGAAGCAGTCCTAAGATCCTGCCTGTCGTAAGACTCCGTTTGTTTTCCTGAAGCCGCGGCCACCGTCGCTGCCACTGACCACCAGGTAGACAGCGCGATCTGTGGAGCTTTTACTCTCTTGTGGGGGCAGGAGACTGCATCGTGGCCCCCAGACTTTCAAAACAGCACTAAATAAACTTGGGGGAAATGGGGGGAGGGAAGGGCCCGGGACCTGGGGCTGCTCAACCTAATGAAAAACCCTGTTGCTGCGTCACTGTGTTCCCTTTGGCCTGGCCGAGTTTGATACTGTGGGGATTCAGTTTAGGCGCCGGCCCTGAGGACATCCCAGACATCCCAGCGGTGGTACTTCGGAGAAACCTATCTGCATCTGACTGAGCAGAACAAATCGTCAGGTGCCTGGAGCAAAAAGGAAAAAGGAAAAAGGAAAAAAAAAAAAAAGGACATTTAGTTTTAAGAGAAGGGAAAAGAAAAGGAAAGAAGAAAGGATTTTTGCAGAATTTCTCAAAAATCAGTTTGTGGATTCCAGTAGTATTTATGTTGAGAGAAATTTTAGTCCATCCAGCTGTGCTAAAACTTGGATATTTGTGACAACTCCTCACCACCATACAAGTATCAGAAGAGCTCTCTTGTTGTTAGCACTTACTGTTTGCAAGAACAGAATACATCCTTTTATCCTTTTATGAAAAATGACAAGTGAAGGCGAGAGGGGAAGGAGGTTATTTGAGCTGGAAGATGCGTGTTCTGATGTGGTGGCTTTTGCAAAAAATCTTTATTGGTGTTGAAAACTGGAAAAAAAAATTCATCCAGAATTCATACTGTCTTGACAAGAACTGTGGTTCTCTGTTTTTAGATATTGTGGAAAATGTTTTTTGGCATTTTTCTCTGATTTTATTTCTCCTCCCTCCCCCCCTTTTCTAAAAAAATAAAACGCAAAACAAAAACAACAAAAAGAAGAGAAAAGAAAAGGAAATTTTGTTATTAATGCTGTGTGACAAAAATCCCAGCCCAGATTGCTCAGCTGTTTGTACCTGACTTGCCACCTGCATAGGAGCCAGTCCTGTTCCTTCCAATTCACCCCTTTCCTATAGGGGAGAACTTCCAAATATTAATTTTTTTCTTTTTGAAAATATAAATAATTACTATTTTGTACTGTGTGGTATCTCTGGTCTTTTGTTTGACTCACCTGGTTGGTGTTTTGGGTCTGAGTTCTTCAAGGGATTGCAAAGGCCTAGTTTGATCCTTCAGCTTACAGAGATTATCTGAGAAATGGCTATCTGTGGGGATTTATTGCGTCTCCCTCATCCTGGGCTGCCTCTCTGAGCTCCCAGCATCTACTAGGGTCTTGTCCTCCTTGAGTATCTCGCAGGCCACATTCTAATGAGGGATCGATCAGGCTCCTGCCTCTCCCAAGGCAAGTAATGGGAGTGGGCTTTTCTACACCCTACATGTGCTAACACCTAACTCCCAATCTCCCTTCTCCTGGCTAACTATAAAAAGATCAAGGGGACATGAATGTGGAGATTAAATAAAGGGAAATCATTATCTCTGACTGGTTCTGTCACTGACTTGATGTGTTTCCAGAAAAGTTAACGTCTGAATTCCCAGTGGGCTCACAAGGACACTCCGGGGCTCCTCCGCCTTTGTCGCAGCAGTGTTGGACAGGCCAGGACAGTGGGACACACTGGAAAGTGCAGTGGCTATGTGGTCAAGGTGTGTACCGTTTGACCATAGGTGGAGACTCAACGTGCTCCACCTTCCATTTCCCTTCAGTGACTTTGGCCTTTGCAGATTTTCCAGTTTTCATTCATCTTGCCGGTCCTGGACTGGACCAGCCATGGTCTAGCATCATACAACCACACACAGGATGTGCCTATTAGAAAGCACTCCACTGTACTTCTGTTTCCTCCCGCGGGTCACGTCCGTGAGGAAGTATCCTGTGCTGCCTCGTCCCCACTCTCCAGGTCAGCGCACTGGTCCAGGGCTCCAGCACGCACAGAGTCTCCTCCGCCCGTGTGGCCTCTCGGGCCACTGCATTCACTCGTTCGCTCGGCTCTTCTCAGTTTTCACTGAACCTTCACATAACAGTATTTCATTTAAACTTCCCAACAACCAGGTGACAGCACCTTCCCATTCTATAGCGAAGAGAGGTGGAAACCCAGAGAAGTCCAGTGCCATGCGTCAGATCCCACAACTGTCGAGTGACAGTTCTTCTGATACAATCCCCTGAAAAGATTATGCAAGGAACAGGAGGAAGTTCCATTTCTGAAAAGTTTCGGTACCAGATCGGAGGTAAAGCTTCCTTCCTATGGGAATAGCAAGAGCAAAGCTCTCTAGAGAGATCTGTCTGCTGTCCTGTTCTGGGGGGCTGGGAGGACCAGCCTGGCTTCAGATTTGCTTTCCTCCTCATTCATAGCTGTGGGTTGGGGGCCGGTGGGTTCAGGGAGCATATCCTCAGGAGGGTAGCAGTCCTAGTGCCAAGCTTTGTCAGGAGGAAGGTCTCTTTGGGGATTTTCCAATATTTTTGGAATCTCCAATGTGAGCTTTACTGTGGGTACAAAGCTGTTAAGATTTCAGGTACAGGTGAAACTGCTCGATGCTTCTCCTGTCATTATTACGTTATTTCTGGACATGTTTGTTTTGGTTTAAGTGATACAGTTGAAGCCATCTGGTTATGACAACATCAGAGCCCCAGCATACTGTTCATAAACCTCCCACCGCCACCACCCCCTCCCTCAGCTCCCCCACATCTGAAATTTAATTCAAGTTAACTCCACAATCTGGGGCATGTGCTGTCACTGCAGAGATGTCCGTGCCAGTGGAACAGTTGGAGATTTCAATTCCATCCACAAGGATATAGCTTATTTATCTAAACAATATTTCAGGCAAGTAGTTTCACAGAACCTTTGGAGTTGCAGTTTGAGGTCCAAATAGAGTATCTGGCATCGTTCCCCACTCCCCCTCCTCCGGGTTGTCAGCGCCCCTATATCTGGGCCATCTGTGGAAAATTTTCCCATTCCCTGTGTGGAGATGAAACCTCTCTGTGTTGCTATTAGGCATCTCAAACACCTTAATGGGATTTAACAATTCAGGTAAGAGAGGCCTCTCTCTTCCTTATCACTGGCTAGTCAGCTGGGCTTGCGGGTCTTTAGAAGAGAGTCTTGTGGGTTTTTTTTGTTGTTGTTGTTGTTGTTGTTTTAATTCTAGCCGAGGACGTCAAGAATCCTTTCTTAGGCCAAAAGATCTCTGGCTTCCCCATTCTGTGCATCCATTTATAAATCTGGTTTAAACCTATTGTGGGTTCTCCGTATTGTGTGAGCCTGTGCAGATGAAAGGAAACAGCTTGTATGTTTATGAGCAGAACAGAAAACAGAGGGGGAGTTGAGCTTCACTTTAAAACTGACTGTTGCTTTGTTCTGGCTGCTCAACTCCTAGAGAACAGCAGCTAAATCCCCCAACATAACTGTATTGGATCCTTTGGTTCATCTTCGTCAAAGAAGATGAACCAAACTCTTGGCTGGAGCCCAACCTTATTTTCCACAACCAATTATCTTTTTAATCAGCCTGGGCCCCGTGTGTTTCCTTTATCTCATGACTTTTCACTGAACTCTGCCCTACATCATTTAGATTCATTTCTAATGGCTTGCTGACTAATCTAACATTCAGGTGAGGATCATTGGACTGCTCTTTATGTATGTGTATGTACAGGGTGGATGTGTTTTCCCCCTTTTAATTTCAGAGGTGACCGCACCACGTTGGGGCCTTTGACCCAACAGGTGGACACCTCACGGAGGCAGTGAGCAAGAAAGCAAATGTAGGACGATCAGTATCTGGGATAATGAGCTGGGAGAACCAGAAGCTATGACCTCGAGATGAGAGCAGAAACTTGAATGTTGTTGACTGATGGGATCTTTATGCCGCTAAGCCATTAGCAAGATGATCGCTCCCCCTTTGTAAATCCCATAATGGTGGAGTGGAAAGTGGCATCTGGAATACTGTTTGGTTCTGATTCCTGCAGCTCTAGGAAAAAAAAGAATTTTAGACTTGAGGGAATGCAACACAAGCAACAGAAATGATTAAGGAGTTGAAGGGAATCAACTCTAGGGGGAAAACATTATGAAGATAAGATATGTGTAACTCAAGTACAGGAATGTAGCATCAGGACCCGCGGTTTACAGAGCTCGCAGGAGTTCTGAACACTTGCCAGCTTGTCTTGCACAGTTCCCATTCATCCCAGTCATATAGCTTGGGAAGGTGATAATGTAACTTGCTCAAGGTCACTCAACCTGGCTCTGAGCTAAGAAGCAACAGACGGCAAAGGAGTAGCTTTGGGGCTTAGGCCCAAGGCCCAAAGAGAAAATGAAAATCCAAGAGTTTGCCTGGCAGTGAAGTGGACACACGCCTACTCATAAGTCTCAGCTGAAATGGGGAGAGTTGTAACTTTCTCAAGACCCTTAAAGGTGAGCCTTTGACAAGCCAAAGGGAAAGAAGCTCCCCCCCGCAAACCCACACACGGTTCACCTTCTTTTGATGTCTGAGCAAACCAGACATCCAGCCCAGTGAGACGACATGTTCAAGGTCACAGGGATTAAACTCAGGCCAGCGATTCAGCAAACAATGGCCAAGCACCCAGAAGGTACCAGATATAGTGCTGGGCTAGGATTGGGGTGGAGGGTGGGATTTCTGCTCTACCAATTCAGTCTAATGGGGGAGGCAGGGGAGTGGCCCTCAGAAACAAAGCAGAGAGGTCATAACATTGAGAACTGAAGAGAACAGAATTTTTGCAGTAAGGAGGTCAGTGGTTACCTGAGAGCAGTTTCTGTCAAATGGTGGAGGCAGGAGGCAGAAGCCAAGACTGATGAGAAGGTAAGCAAATACAGAATGAGTAGAAGCTACGCTTTCCAGAAGTTTGGCAGGGAGAGAGAAAAGGAATCTCTCCCGCCCACTCTTAAGGACTTACGCCTCAATTTAGTCAACACGTTTATTTTTGTCTAGAAGTCATCATGTACAGGTTCTTCCATAAAATTACACTTCAGTAACTGATCTTTGTAATAAAATGTATGTAGAATAGTTACAGCTTTAAGTTGAAGAAGAAAACAATCACCTTCAGCCCTTAACACAATTTTGAGAATGATTTCCTAAATTTAGACAGACATGTTTCTGTACTTCTTCAGCCTATCCATCTTCCAAGTAAAAGTTTGCTTCACATTTACCAGAGACCTTTAAAATGTTTTAAGGAGCCAGTGGTTTGGCTCAGCAGTGAGCTACCAAAAGGTATAACATTTAGTACCCCAAAATGTACGCCGTGATTTGGTAGCTTTGCCAATTTCCATGGTGTCAGTACTCCCACCAGGGCCCAGTTCAGACTTCAAAGGTGACATCACAGGAGCGCAGAATTGGAAAGCGCGCGGCTCACTGCTGCCTAGTGTTTCCACCACGCAGATACAGCAGACAGAACCTCAAGAGCGTAGGCAATAGTAGAATGGGAAAGAATTCAGAAGAGATGAATTCGGAGCATTTATTACCTTTGCTGTTAATTGCATGTTAACATAAATTAAATTTTAATTGGCTACTTAACAACCAGCTCTCAAAATTCCTAAAAATGTTGTCCACAGTTCACCTAGACAGCCAGGGTGAACCAGCTCTAGCACGCACCGTGGTGTGGTTTCACATCTGTCCTCCCAGCATCTGTGCACCTCATTATTTCCTGTTATCCCACAGCACTTACAAATGCCTTAAAATCCTTAGTTTAATGGTAAAAGGAAGTACACTTGACCCTTGAACAACAAGGGAGTTAGAGGCAACCCTCACTCCCACTGTGCAGTCAAAAATTTGCATGTAACTTTTGACTCCCCCAAAACTTAATGATTAATAACCTACTGTTGACTAGGAGCCTTACCAATAACAGTTGATGAACATATTTGGTATGTGTATTACATGCTGTATTCAAGCTCGAGAAAATAATATTAGGAAAATCATAAGGAAGAGAAAATGCATTTACAGTACTGCACCGTATCAAAAAAGATCTGCATGTGAGTGGACCTATGCAGTTCAAACCCATTTAAAGAAATCTATAGATAGAATGACATTGACAACGTGAACCAATAGTACTATTACACATTTTAATCTCTCTGGGTAAATAAACATTTTATTTCTATCTCTTACCAGTACTAGAAGTATTTTATTGAACCACTAATGAAAAATAGGCATATCCCCTGACAACATGATCCAGTGTAATCTCCAGTCATTCCAGGGATGTGACCACTGAGTATCCTTGCTGCCCCCATGACCTCTGGACAAAAGCGAAGGAGCACAAGCATCTGGGAGTGGTCAGCATACCACTGGGTGATCCCCAGGGCCTTCCACTCCAACCTAAGTCTAAGAACCTTGCCTTGGTGTGGCCTTGTAAGAATGAATTCTCTTCTGTTTTCCCTGCTAATTATTCATTTACACGTTCAATATCTGATGTGCCAGGGGCTGGGCTAGCTTTTAGGGGTTAACAGGGAGTTCCACCAACTGCTCCCTGCCCTCCATGGAGCTTAGAGTCTGATGAGGAGAGAGCATCCTTAATGATCTCACGAATACGTGATGTCAAACCATGCTGAGTGCTCTGAAAGAAATGCATGGGGCACTGCGAGAGCCTGTGAGTAGGGAATTCATCTGGGGGATCCAGAAGGCCTCCCTAAGAAAGCAGCTTTTTGAAGTGAGAGCTGAAGGGTAAAGGGCTGTGAGCCTGGGAAGGTGGGGAGGGCACATTCTGCCCAGAAGAAACGGCATGCGTGAAGTCCCGAGCGTCGGGAGGGAGCTCGGGAGCTCGGTGCGCTCCAGGAACCCGGGAGGCTGGGTGGCTGGCCTGCAGACAAGCGTGGCAGCGAGTTAGACGCCGGAGCTGGGAGCACCTCCCTAGGTCACGTGTAGGATTTAGGTACTTAATTGAGAACAGTGGGAAATCATTGAAGAGGTTTAGGCAGAAGAGGGTGACAAGATTTCATTTTAGTAAGATCTCTGGCTAGAGTTTAGAAAAGTTAATGTTGACAGTGGCGACAGTGGAAGGCCAGAGATAACAGAACTTGCACTGGGGAGGTGGTAGAGCTGAAAAGTAGATCCATTTGAGAGAGATTAAGGGGGCAGATTTGGCAGAACTTGATGATGGGTTGGATAGAGTAGGGACAAAGAAGCCACCAGGATGGAGTCCCCCCAAAAAGGGACGGATAGGAAGATAAACAGGCTGGAGGGAAATGAGATCACTGATTTCATCTGACTTGCTGTTCATGAGTTGTCGTGAGAAATCCAAGTGGAGGCGTCACGTGGGCTGTTGCATGTACGAGCCTAGCATTCAGAGGGGAAATGGGGACTGGAGAGAAGGTTCAGGAGATACTGGTCTATAGGTGGAACTGAAGCCCTGGGTGTGTTGGATCCAAGGAAGGATACAGAGTGAGGAGAGAAGGGGGCCTGGGACTAAACCTTCAGGAACCCTTAGCTCTGAAGGCCGGTAGAGGAAGATAAGTCACGAAGGAGAAGTGGCCGGAGATAGGAAGAAAATCAAAGTCAAGAGGACCAATACGAAAGAGTTAAAAGTGTCAGATGCTGTCAAATAAGAACAAGGATTTAAAAATGCCCATTGGATCTAGCAATATGGAAGTCATTGGTGACCTTAGCCAGGGTCATTCAGGGAAGGGACCAGGGGCGGGGCAGGGGGTGAGGGATGAGCAGGGAGGACAGGCTCTGGCTTCAGGTATGGCTGTGAAGGGAAGAAGCTCGGGCAGTGCCTGGAGGAGGGAAATAAGGAGAGAGGGAGGTGGGCTTTCCCGGAGGACAAAACCTATTTGTTTAAAGCTGATGGGAAGGTTCCAGTAGAGAGGGGATGGTCCGTGCCCTGAGGTTCTGAGCATACAGGGGGCTGGGGGGCTGAAGAAGGAAGAGGAGGGACACCCTCTCTGGGTGTGAGGAGAGTCCTGCAGACACGGGCGCCTTTGTGTGAGGGTGGGAAGTTGAGCAAGGTTGCACCCGGGGACTTGTATGTTTTCCGGTGTTACGTAGGGAATAAGGCCAATGGCTGAGAATTGCTGGGAGCGGGGTGGGGTGGAGGAGTGGTCTGAACTGAGTGCAGCGCGGAGGGTCCAGCCCCGGCCGGTGTTTGGCGGCACAGCATCTGGAGTCCGGGAGCCTGGCTCTGCACTCCCGCCACCACTCGTGATCCTGGCCAAAGTACTTGCCTGCATAAGCCTTAACTTTCTCCTCTGTAAAATGGGCATCCTGCATAGAGTTCTCTTGGGAAATTAATGAGAAAACATATGTCAAGTCCTTAATTCAGTGACCACCATTGAACAAGAAAGATAAACTGCGGCTAACGTTAATGTGATCACCACATAATTCGCGATGGTTCCAGCCTACCCCATATATAGACTTCGGAGTCCATTCCCTTTTAGGATTTCTTGGAATGGAATATAAATCTTTGGTGAGACACTGAAATGGGCACCGTTGGGAGCATGGGGGGGATTCTCTGAAGCAGAACTCCCTGTGGGGAGAGGCCCTGCGTCGAGAGCCTGGTGTCCTGTGAGCTCCGAGTTCTTAGGCTGTGGGCGTGTGTGGAGGAGGGGGAGTCCGCAGAGGTCCCCGGAAGGAGTCCGCCTGCGCCAAATTGTTCAGTCACCGGGATAGCATGTGTCTGGTCACCCCTGTCACCACTGTCACCATCTCGGAAAGCCAGCAGCACTTGGCATTAGGCATTCCAGAGAGGAGGGTGGGAGGCGGGGCAGAAGCCCTTGGGCTTGCAGATGTGAGAAGAGTAACTCTGGGACCCAGGAGCCCTGTTTCTCGGGCTCCTGCTGGCTTCTGGGGGGGGCCGGGGAAGGATGGATGAAGCATAGCCGCTAAACTAAGCCCATCTCCACACCAGTTTCCTTCTTGGGCTTCTCTTCCTTTTTTCTTCCTTCTCTACTCCCTGTGCTTCCCTCCTCCTGGAGCATGGAAGCTTCCATTTCTTTCTCTCCTGTTTTCCTAGACATTTCTCCCCCCCCCCCCCCCATCTCCAGTCCGGCTCACTGGAGTGACATCTTGAGCCTGATCCTGCCGCATTAAAAAAATAAAAAAGCCTGCCTACACCGAGCCCTCCAGTGCTGATCTCTGCTGAGCTGAGGCAGATGGCAGAGCCTGAGTAAGCAGCCCCTCCTATCCGAGGCCTGGTGCTGCCAAGACTGGTAAATGGGGCATTTGTATACCCTTCCATGCTCCTGTATCCCGCGCCTAGCCCCCGTCTCCCCAAACCAGCACCGTTCTTGTCTTGTGTAGATGCTGCCCGGCAGGGGTTAGCTCCCTCTTGACCTGTGTCTCTCCCCTTCTTGCCCCTATCCCCGTGAAAGGGCCCCACGATAGCCATGAAGTTCAGAGGTCGTCTGTGAGTCCAGATCGACTGGCTAGGTTGTGTGTGTACCCCACGCCCTTGGCCCTCCTCAAAGTGTGGAAGAAATGGGTCACACAAGGCCCAGTCCTCAGGGGGACTCATCCTCAGGGGTACAGTCCGAGATGGGCATGCTTCCTACGCCCAGTTCTCAGGGGGTACCGACAAGGGACCACGGGCCCTCCAGGCTGAGAAGCTGATCCGTAGGGTGGAGGTGACAGATGGAGGTGACGGGTGGAGGTGACAAAGATAGGCAAGGTAGGGGGTAGGGCGAGGTAAAGCAGGAGGGGCCCTGGGCAGGCTGCCTCCGTACGCTTGGCTGCCTGCTCTGTAATTCCGTGCTTCTAAATAAAGACCCTGTGGCCACCTGCATCCTCTGAGCCTTGTGTTAGGTTTACAAGGAGAGGTCTCGGGCCCGGCGTACACAGATGAACCTCCTTAGTGCATCACAGGGCTTCTGGAGTGCAGACATGCGCTTCTGGGCCCAAAGAGCTGTGGCAATGCCACCAAGGGCCCCGTCTCTTAGGCAGAACCAAGGAAAACAAAAGTAGCTGCCTTTGTATGCATCATCCTTTGTAGACATGACAGACTTCTGACCTCCCCTGTGGGGTTTTCTCCTGCACATTCTTCCTGCTGCGAGAAATGAGTGTGCCCATGGCCATTCTTTTCCCTCATTCCCTCCCTCCCAGGCTGGGCCAAGATCGGGGGGGCCGTACTGTGGGACTCTTCAGAGTAGCTCCCCTGATCGCTGCCCCGGTGCCCAACACAGTTCCAATCGCCACACACATTCCAGTTCACCACAGCCCTCCGATAGGTAAAGATTATCCCCACTTTACAGCTGGGGAAATCGAGACACAGGGATGTTCAGTAACTTGCCCCAGGTCTACAGTTAGGAAGTGGCAGCCTGGCTTCAGGATCCATGCTCGCAACCACTGCCCTACATAGCCTACCCCAAAAAAGAAAGAGAAACAGCTTTCTCCCCATTCCTGTGAGGCTCTGGGATGCCCCTGGGCCCCGGCAGGTGGGTCGGAGGGCCGGGTGGTGCTAGATGCCAGTAGGCCTCTGCCTGACATGGGGCTGCCACTCAGAGTCGGTTTGTTCCTTACTGTAACCATGTGAGCAGGTGGGGAAAAGAACCGCCATCCAAGGCCCAGAGAAGCCCGGTAAGACTAGGTCAAGATCACATGGCAACTAAGATTGTATACACAACTCTCTCCAAACACATCATAGCTGGGGCATGGCCTTGCTTTGACCCCAAGGTGGGGGAGCCCTGGCTCCCTGGGACTGAGCAGGCCATTCTTCCCCCGGTGGGGCTACCCTGTAAGCCCCAAAGGGGATCTGGGGCGAGGAAGCCTGGCTTAATGGAAAAAACAGGTACTGGGTTAGGATCCAGAGGGCCCTGGCTTTTCCCATGACTCTCAGTGATTCAGGTCGAGACCCCACCCCTCACTGTGCTCCAGGAGCTAACCTGGGTCTCTGAAGACCCTTCTAGAGAAGACAACATACAATGCCGGGGACAAGTGGGTGGAGGGGTGGGGCTCTCTCCTAGCCAGGAGGTCGGGCATGGCAAGTGGGGACAGCGGCTTGCCCTCCTGTCATCACTTCCCCACCCCAGCTGTGGTCATGCCTGGGCATGGAGGGTTCGGTGTGCAGGACACTGGGGTGCGGGTAGTTCATTAGCTAGGCCTTGGAGGAAGGGCCTCTGCCTCTGGGGATCCTGCAGGCCAGCTGCCTAGTGGCACCTAGCCCCTGCCCTCACGGAGTCTCCGTTTTGTTCCGAGGGAGCAACAGCTCCCGTGTCCAGTCCCTCATTAGTCTAGGGGGAATAGCCACATGTCCTATTATTACGGTCCCTAAGTTGGCAGGGACACAGCACTGCAGGCTCAACCAGAGTCAGAGATAGGAGCAGGATCTTCAGAGAGAGCTGTGGGGGGTCAGGGGACAGCAGAGGACACGGGACGGAGCGCAGGGTGAGCTGAGCACAAGAAGAGGGGAAAGTGGTGGGAAGGGCAGGAGCAGAAAGGCCTAGGTCCCGGGAAGTGTGTCCAGCAGAGCAAAGTACGGAGTCTCCCCAGCTCAGCTCTGGAAGGAGAACATTTGGGGTGTGGAGTGGCAGGGCCTAATGATTCCTAATCTTTCCCCTTGCGTTTCTCCTTCCCCTTGGGGTTTCTTGCTCCAATTCCAACCACTGACGTCATGCTGACCCCAGTAGAACGTTTCCTGGAAGGCTGTGGCTCAGGTATGAACTGAAACCTTTTCTGGATCTCCTGGCACCATGGAGATCTGCTGGAACTTTTGGAGGCTTTATTAAACAGTATTTGTTGAATGAATGAGCACTAAGGAAGAATAGATGGGTATTAGTGTATGATGTCCACAAGGCTTAAGAATAGCCTGGCTCACAGAATCTGCCCCTGCCAAGGCCTGGTGGGCTCTGGCCTGGGCCCCTTCCGTCTGCCTTCCTAGGGAGGAGCCAGTTGAGGCCCAGTGCCATGGGGGTCCTTACTGGTACCCAAGAAACAACGTGGCCATCTGCAGCCCACCTCAGCCTCTCACTTTCGTCCCCCTCCCCACGCGGATGACACCTGGAGGGAAGACCCTGTTCTCGGGGGGCATGGCTTTGGCGGATGCGGAGGTACCCCTGTTTCTGAATAAGCTGGGCTAAGTGGGGAGGGATCAGAAGCATCCCTGTTCTTACCTAGTGTCCTGGGCAGGGCCAGGGTCTCAGGCAGCCCAGACCTGAGCTTCTGCAGCCTGTGGTGGTCCCAGTGCAAAGCACCGCCCCAACCTGACAGCATCAGTTTCTAGAGCCTGCTGCTCTGCTCCCCGGAGCCTGCTTGGCCTGGCTCCCCAGCTTGGCTGCAGCCCAAGCCAGAGGCAGGGGCTGCACTGGCTGTTCTGTGCAGTTTGTGTCCACCGGGTGGGAGAACCATCCCGAAAGCCTGGGTTCGCGGGGTGATGGGAGGGCAGCCACCCTTCTGTCCTGCCCTCTCCCCTCCCATCACAGGGCCCCTCCTGCACCGGACTTCCAAAGCTGTGTT
This sequence comes from Zalophus californianus, assembly GCF_009762305.2. Lineage (NCBI taxonomy): Eukaryota > Metazoa > Chordata > Mammalia > Carnivora > Otariidae > Zalophus > Zalophus californianus. The sequence continues at coordinate 36,312,912 of NC_045610.1, forward strand.
GTTGCAGGTAATTAAAGGGTTTTAATTAAATTAGGATCCCATCTGGCTGGGATCAGCCAGGCCCTTAACGAGGATTGTGTGTCACCAACATCAGAATGCGGATGGGGACTCAGATGTGCGGGGGTTGAACTTGGGGACTGGAGGCCTTTCAGACGGGGGCTCCCGGCCATGCTGCAGCAGCTCATGGCACCCCGAAAACGAAGGCTCTGTGCCCCGATGCCAGGGAGCCGGGGGAGAGCTTTCCCAAGTTTGTTCTCTCCCGCCGGCCTACAGAACCTGACTGATGTGCGGCAGGATACGGGAGCTTTCTCTCATTTCCCCAGATGAGAAAACAGGTCCACAGAAGGGGAACGCTCAAACACATCCACTGGGTCAGGTGGTGATAGATTCAACTAAGAAACGGAGACCCGAAGCACAGTGGCTTCCATAAGGCAGACATTTGATTTTTCTCTCACAGAAAAGGCTGAGGGGGGAGGCAGCCGAGCGCTAGCATGGTGCTTCTGGTCCACACCACTTCCTATTTCACGAGGCGTTCAGGAACCAAGCCTTCCCCCAACTCATTGCTCTGCCACTTGCAGGATGTGACTCTTAGGCCCGTGGTCTCTGATGGCAGCAAGAACTGTCCTTCAACTGTCTTATCAACTGTCTTTCCAGAAGTTGCCAAATAGCCCTTTGGCTTACATGTCGCTGGCCAGATCTCGGTCACGGGACCACATCTAGGGGCAAGAGAGGCAGAGAGATGTAGTATTTATCTCAGGCAGCCATATGCCTGGCTAAACACTGAGGAGTCCATTCCTACGGAAAAGGGCGAAATGGCTAGTACGGGACAATTAGCGGCCTCTGCCTCCTGTGTTATGGGGCAGGACCAGGCCCAGAAGCCTGGGGTCCTTGCTCCAGCCCCAGGGGCCCTTCCGCCCAGCTGCACCAGGACGTAGACATAAACCCACGTCCCAAAACAAAGGAGGAAGAGGTAACATTTGTGGACGAAGTCACTTAATTTCCGCCCCCCTCCCTCCCAGTGTTCCAATGTAGGTAGATTCCTAGGTTTTCACCTAAGGAGGTCTGGCAGATGATGTCCTTTGCCCAAAGCCACCCAGCTAATGGGGATGCAGATGTCAATTCCTGCAAGCACACGTTGTCAGTTCGGAGGCAGCCTCTGTGGTTCGGGAGGTGGCCCCGACATGGTGCACTGGGGAGCTTTGAAGTAGGCATCCGTCGCTTGGATTTTGAGCTTGGCAGGCCGACAGGAAACGGGTCCGGCGGAACCAGAGCCCAGCCCCCGACCACTGAGTGCCGGGTCTCCTCCGGCGTTCGCGCCTTGCGGATGACGGCAGCTGCCGCTCCTGGAATTTGGCATAACTGGCAGGTGCCACCCCCCCAATCTCGCCTCCTCCTCGTGGGGCCTCTCCTCGCCTGTCGCCCCAGCCCCCGGTTCTCCTTGCCGGACCACGGGACTCAGTCTCTGGAAGTAACATTTCTCTCCCCGAATCCCCCGCCATGGCATTGGATCACTTCCCAACCCGGAGCAACTGGTTCACTGTGTCTCCCACAAGCCCCTACACCTACCCAACTTGATAATCCAGGTCTCCGGTCACCCCCCGACCCTCAGCTGCCTCCATCCTCCATACACCCCCTTCCCCCACTTCCCTACCCACCCACCACCTTGTGCAGCTCTGAGCAACGGGCCTTGCCTCAGGAGACTGCCACATGCAAGGTCACGGGCACCCTTGCCAAGAATGGGGAAGGGGGTGACTCAGTTCCCGCTTGCTCATCCCAGGGAGGAAAACTGAGGGGGAAGGAGGAGAGGGGAGGGACCAAGCACCTACTGCTTTTGCCTCAAGCTTCATTCAGAGGAAGACTCGGCTTTGCTGCCAGTTGCCCTGACACGGATTCCCTCTTGTTAGCTTCACAGACTGCGGGGAAGATTCACCCTGTCAGAGACGGGGACACTGAGGCCTAGACAATACCTGTGCCCAAGGCCCAAGGGCAGAGGCAGCCTCCAGGTGCTCTGAGAGCAAGCTTTCCCACCTGTGTCCATATTGCCGTTCTTGCCCTCGGGAGACTCCAGTCTGATGAGGGAGGTACGGATGCTGGCCTCACGGGGTTACAGACCCTGGATCCTGAGTCTCAGAGGGTGATATGGGCTGTGGCCTCAAAGCTTGCTCTACTCGGATGAAGGAGACAAGGAATCTGCCCTGGGGCAGCTCCCCGGCTGGGGTGAGCAGATTGGGGAGCTGGACCATGGGACCAAAAGCTTTGTCACTGAAGAGTAGGGGTGGGGGTAGGACCTAGAGCTTCTTCTGGGAGAGGAGACAGGTTCATTCCAGAGGAATCCGCTCCCCTGTGTTGGAATGGCAAGATCAGACGATCAGAGAGCACTTGGGAGTGCCTGGGGGTCCATCTCCCCTGGGAAGATGTCACAGACATCGCTCACCAAGGGGAGCAGCGGTTGGTGCCTTCGTAACGAGAGGCAGTTGGATGGACCCTTACCTTTGTGAGGTCCAAGGGGACATAGGATAGGAAATATCGGCGGGTGGCAAGAATATCAGGGCCCAGAGGTCTATTCCAAAAGAATTACAACTCAGGAGAAAATCTATTGGCAAGATCCTAGCTGAGAGGAGTGGCCAGGTTAGTGGGGAAGGCAGAAAAGGATGGATGAGGCAGCCGAGTGGGCGCGAGGGTGAGATGAAGTTATTAAAATGGACCCCCTCCCCGCCGCCGCTCAGGCGGAATGTGTGCCAAGCGGGCCAGCCCTCCAGCTGTCCCCGGCATCTGGCTCTCCACAAAAGAGGAGCCAGAGGGGGTGGGGCAGTGTCCCCCAAGCCTGCTGCTAGCTCAGCCAGGCCAGGTGAGGAGGCCTCAGGACCACTGGCCTGCTTCTCTTCCTCCAGCACCCACACGGCTGTGGGAGGTGGTGGGGCCTGGGGGGCATCCGCAGGTGAGAGAGTACACCAGATTCCAGCACCCCCCCCCAGGGCAGAGCCTGAGCTCCTGGGCCTGTCTGAATTCTGAGCACCTGTCCCCATGGCCGAGGTGGGGGTGTGTCTCAAATCTCCGCTTGGGAGAGGTGGCCCCAGGAGGCATGGTGCAAGGGAACGCTGCAACAGGAGTGTGAGCTTGAGTCATGTGCCCTTTCTGGGTCACTTCATACAGCAAGGAGGCTGCTAAGGCCTCGTCCAGCTCTGCTCTGTACAAGGGGAGCACCGGGCCATGCTGAGTGCCGGTGGGCAGGGGAGACAGGCTGGGGGCGGCAGGACCCCCTTCCCCTCATGCTAGGACTCTCCTCACTGTGCATGGCCAAAAGGGACCCAGGGACCCTGAGTGCTGCCCTCCCAAGTGAGCAGACCTAGGATGACCTGAGAGGGCACTGTGATCTTGGTGCTTGGGACTCAATGTTCTGCTCACTGAGCCCCAACGGGCCCAGCTGACTCCCAGGCGAGGCGCCACGGGCAGACACCCATCCCAAGGCCCTCATCTCGGCTGGGGGCAGGGCAATGGCTGCTTTCAAGCCTCCTTCTGTCCCCATTTCCCCCCAGCCTGGCCTGTTCCTGCACCAGCACGTCATCAGACCGAAACCCCAATACCCCGATTCTCTGAAAGGACCCTTCCAGGAGATTTGCCCAGGAGAAGGAGCTGGAAGTCACAGGTGGGAGAGAGCCTCAGAGGTGTCTGTCCATGTCGGGGAACCAGGGCCAGAGAGGAACGGAGAGGTCATGTGAGTGGTCCTCCGAGTGTGGTCCCTGGGGCCAGGAGCATCAGTGTCTCTCTGGGCAAATCCTTACACCCCACCCGAGACCTACCGAATTAGGCACTCCGGAGCCCAGAAATGCATGTGTTAACCAACACTCTCCGTGGCTCAGAGGCCCACTCACATGGGAGAAGCCCGGGGTTGGGCAAGCTCCTCATTTTACAAAGACGCGGAAAGAGACCAGGGAGGAAAATGGACTTATCCAGGGCCATGGAGCAAAATACTGACAGAGCGAGAGCGAGGGCCCCCCACCCCAGGCCCACCCAGACGGCCGCCTAGGGAGGCAAGGAGGAGCACGAGGGCCCATCCCACCTTCTAGGTTGTCTTCCCCAAGATGCTCTGCGGCTGCCACCCCCACCCCCCTTGGAGCATCAGGCAGTGCCTGTCTAGCCTTCCCGATGGCTCCAGAAAGGGGGCCAGAGAGGGAAGCCCTGAGCCCTCAGGGAGCTCTGGTCTCCAGGACATGTCCTGCCGCCATCTGGGTGGGGCTGGCTGGACGCTGGGGCACCCAGGGCCCTTTCCCTCCCCGGACAATTCAGAATCCAAGGCCTTGGGAAAGCTTTATTCCTGGCTCCAGAACAAGACTCTGCACACAGAAGTTGACAATCAGGTGATTCCACACCCCCCCCCCCCCACCCCCACCCACAGACAGACACCATGGAACGGGTCCAGCATGCCCTGGACAGTCTGGCGTCCCCCGGCCCCATGGCCAAGGCCAAGACAGGAGGTACCGGCTCTGTCCAGGGGAGCCCCAGGCCGACAGGCAAGGCTCGCTGGCTGGACGAGGACACTCCCAGAGGAGCCGGCAGGAGGTGGGGTGGCGGAGGGACACGGCGCAAGGGCAGGCTTCCATCTGTGGCCTTGGTGTGGGGAGAACCACAATCACCCTCTGTCTCAGCTTAAGGATGGGTGTCCCGTCCGCACAAGGGTGGACGGGGGTGACGGGGTACGCAGCCATGGCGGGAGAGGGAATTCTGGAAAGGGATGGCCTGGCTGGGAACAGAGGGTCTATTTGTCAAGACATCAAAAAGACTTCAAGGGTCACCACTTCAGCCTCAAGCCAAGCTCAGTCCACAGTCCAGGACAAGGTCCCCTCGGTGGGGCCCGAGAGCTCCTCCTGCCCCCCGCCCCTCCCCCCTCCCAGAGCTGGCTACCAGGCAGCCCCATCTCTGCCGTCCTTTGTCGCCTACTTGGAGTCCACACTGAGGAAATGCCCCTCTCCTTGCTGCTGCTCTTCCTCAGGATGGCAAGGAGGGAGCCCAGGCTTTGGGCTCCTCTTCATCCCTTTATTGGGGCCACACTGGTCTGCCTTCCCCAGAAGCCTCCGGGACCCAGCATCTCCCTGCTGCTCAGTGCGGAAGCCCTGCGGGGCTGCCCAGAGAACCCACTGCTCCTCAGGTGCTCCCGTGTCCCAGTCGCTCCACAACCTCAGGCTGGGCCAGCCCTCGGGACCCCTTCCCTGCCACCACTGGAGACTTGGCCCTGGCCGCGCTTGGCATCTCCTCCTCTCCACCCCCCTCCCTGCCTGAGGTCCCTTCCTTTCCCTGCCCAGTATCCAGCCAGATGGCCTCCTCTGTGGGCCGGCCTGGCCTCTGTGGCCTGCCCAGGGTCACCCGGAGGGGTAGTAGGGAGTATCGCTGTGGTAGTTGTAATCCGGGCACACCTTCTGGACCAGCCTATAGTCTGTGCTATAGAAGGCGATGTAGACGCAGACGACTTTGAAGGGCTGGGAGCAGCTCCAGGTGGCCGAGCTCTGAGCGTGGTCTCGGGAGCAGGTCTTGGCCGGGTCGTGGGTGCAGAGCGAGGTCCGGCGGCCCCGTTCCACCTTCTCCCACTCCATTCGGCAGTTGAAGATTTTGGAGGCCTTGGCTTCGATGAAGATCTGCTGCTCCTGGTGGAACTCTACAGCTTTACTGGGGGGTACGAGGCTGATGGAGATGTTGCCCTGGCCGGTGGCGTTGTGTCGGAAGTGGACGCTGAAGGTCCCGTTGCCGTGGTCCACGATCTTCCCGGTGACGAGCAGGTTCAGGGCCACTGTCTTGATGTTGGAGTAAAAGTCACCCCAGCCGAAGATTTTCTTCACCTTGGCCGAAGGCGGGGGGCTGTGGTTCGGGCGGTTGGGGGGCTGCCCAAGGACCCCCCATGCCTCCCCAGGTGGAGCCAGCAGCCCTAGGAGAGTGGAGTTGGCCATGGGGCGGGACTTGGGTGAGATGTGGCCCCGCTTCCGAGGTATCCGGGGCCGGGACTGGCTCTCATGGTCATCGTGCTCAGGGTCCTCTGAGCCGGGAGGGCCATCCTCCTGGCCATAGATGACCTGTGGGGGGAGTTGGGAGGAGAGTGAGAGCCCTGTCCCCGGAGGACCCAGGAGTTCTGGTCCCTGTTCCCCACCAACAGCCTAGCCTGTCCCTTCCACTGACCTGAGGCTGAGGGACCCCCGCTAGGCTTTGGGTGTACACTCTGCCTTGTGTCATGGTCCCAGCTCACCTTCTGACATTCAGGTCACCCCCCCCACCCCTCACCCCCGTCCTGCCTTTGGCCACTACTCAAAGTCTGGAAGGATGATCAAGAATTCTCTGGGGCGCCTGGGTGGCTCAATTGGTTAACCGACTGCCTTCGGCCCAGGTCATGATCCTGGAGTCCTGGGATCGAGTCCCACATCGGGCTCCCTGCTCAGCAGGGAGTCTGCTTCTCCCTCTGACCCTCTTCTCTCTTGTGCTATCTCTCATTCTCTCTCTCTCAAATAAATAAATAAAAAATCTTTAAAAAAAAAAAAAAGAATTCTCTCCAGTGGACCAGTGAGACATTGTCCCTGCCCCTAGGGAGTCTCCAGTCTGATGGGGGAGGCCCAGCTCCCGATCTTGGGAGAGTCCTCATCAGATGTCAGAAGCGTTAGCCTTGTGCTGATGTAGCCCCCCATCTTATAGGAGAGGCTATAAGGTCACAATTTCACAGAGGAAATTCCCCGCCTCTGAGAAGTTCACAAGGTGATGATGGGGAGGCATAGTCACTGCCCTCAAGGAACCCCGAGTCGAATAGGAAAGCTCCATCCCTATGCTGGGAGAGCCCCCGGGTTGATGGGAGAGGTGCAGCCCCTGCTTTTTGGCACTTCCTCGTCTGTCGGATGAGACACCACCACCCTTAACCCTAGGATATTTTGTCCTCTGAGGCTAAGAGAACCAACAGACAATGGAATAAGAAAGCAGAGCTCAGTGACGTTTTCTGTCATGTACAAATGCAGTTAAGGTTTGGGCAGGAGGACTAGGAAGAGCCCTGCACTGAATTCCACACCCAGGATGGCCAAGATATGGAAGGTCAGAAACTCTGGGGGTCACCGATGATGATGTGCCCGGACACTATTGCTCCACGAGGCGGGAATTCTTATGCCCATTCTACAGATGAGGCCACCAGGATTCAAAGGCAACATCCCTACAAGGCTGAGTCACATAGGGTCCGCCCTCCCATTCCACTGCTCACTCCTGGCCTCAGGGACCAGATAGGTCCGTTTATGGAGGTTCTTACCCAAGCCCATCCCCACTCAGAATCTTATGCCAAACTGCCAAGGCTTGGCCGGCCTCTGCTGGATCGGCTCCGGCAACAGGCAACACCTGGGCAGGCCTCCTGGAGGAACTGTGGGGAGGGCCGGCAGGACAGCGTGACCCAGCTCAGACAGCGGCCGGCTCAGGAGGGCAGCAGGGAGTAGACGAGGTTTCCTGAGGGCAGCCGCCTGGTGTGTGCTTACTCAGCTTCTAAAGAGAGTACTGGCCCTATGTGTCTGTGTCACTGGCACTAGGGGCACCAGCTCACAGCTAGGCAGCTTCGGGTTTGCTGGTGACCCCTGGGGTGAGGATGGGGGGATGCCTGAGGGCTGGGATCTGGAGGGCTCCAAAGGGGCCCTGGGGTCTTCATGTCTCTCCGTCCCGCCCCCCCCCGCCCCCTCCCCCCGCGTTCTGGCCCCAGCCCATACCCTCAGAGGTGTGCCAGATGGCCCTCCCTGCTAGGCCCCAGGGGTAGGGTAGAGGGACAGCCAGGAGGGCCCGGGGCTGCAGCCCCGTGTTTACTTGGCCCTGAGGGTCGCCGCTGAAGGGCTGGAGGGTGGGGAGAAGGGCCGCAGGTGCGGACAGGAGAAGGGAAGGGTGCTTCCACATTGTGGCAAAGGGGAGGTGGCACGAGGGGGGGTTGTTTTGAGGAAACAGGCAGGTCCAGATGTGGGGCCGAGGCTTCTCTACGGCAGGACTGGGGGCGGGGGGCCGGGGTGGGACTCCCGGGTGTCCCGGGCGGCAGGGACGCGGCGAGCGAGCGCACGGGGAGCGGGCTCTGGGGCGCTCCGCTCAGCTGCCGCGGGCGCCCGGGGCGGGAGCCGCCTGCCCAGGTCCTGTGGGGCTCGGGCTGCGCGCGGCCGGGAGAGGAGAGGAAAACAACAGGCGGGGAGGGAGGGAGCGGGAGGGAAGGCGCGAGCGGGGCCCGCGGGGGGCCGCCCCCCCCTGCCTGAACAGGCTCCGCGCGCCGGGGGACCCAGGTCCCGGGCCCTCGGGGTCCCCGAGGTCAGAGAAGAGCCCAGGGCCCCAGACCTGGCAGGTGGTCAGCTCCGCCACCCACCCCCACTCCCCTTCTGCGCGTCCCGGGGCGCCGGGACCGGGTCGAGTAACCCTTGGCGCCCCGCGGCTGGCCTTTTCCCTCGTGCTGGTCGCACCTCCCGCAGCCGGCGGCCGAGTGGGTGGGCCAGGCGAGCACCCTCTCCCCGCCCCTATTAACCCTTGCGGTCCAGTCTCGGTCCTCGGACCCGCCCTCTCCCCCGGCCTCCGGGCTTCCCCTCCATCCCGGGGATGTCGGGGGGGGGGAGGGGGGGGAAAGAAGGGAGAAAGTTTCCGGGCTCTCCGCCGTCCTCCGGGCCCCCGCCCCTCCGCGCAGCTCCCCGCGGGCCACTCACCAGATAGAGGCTGCCCTGCACTAGGAACACGAAGCAGCAGCGAGTCAGTTGCATCTTCCTCCTTTGCTCTCGGGCCCCTTGCTCTCCTCTTTTCCTGCCGGGCTCCCAGGCCCCTGCCTCGCCCCTGCTCCTTCAGGCGCGCCGTCCCATGCTCCAGTCCCCGGCGGCTCGCGGCCCTCCCCTCTGCTGGCCGCCCGGGACCGACCCCGCCCCCTCCGGTCCAGCTGTGTAGCTGCCGCCCCCCTCCCCCGGCCCAGCTGTGCGCGGCGCGGCCCCCTCTCGAGGTCCCAGATGTGCGCCCCGAGCGCCTCGAAGGACCCCAGCCGCGCGGTGCCTCTGCCGCTCCAGATCTGCGCTCGGCGCCCCCCTCGGTCCAGCGGCGCCGCTCTCGCCCAGATGTGCTGGGGACCCGAGCGCGCGCCCGTCCCTGGCGCTAATTCCCCAGGCCAGACGGCCCCTCCCGCCCCGTCGCGGCGCGCCCCCTGGCGGACGCCCCTGGCCGCGCCGGGCCCTGCCGCCCGCTCCCCGCTCAGCGCCCCGCCAGACTGGAGCGCTCCTGGCGCCCAGGCGGCTCCCGCTTGCTCGTCCCTCCCACCGGCGGCGGCGGCGGCAGCGGCAGCAGGTACGGTGAGCCCAGCCGGTACCTCCGGAGTTAACTCCTCCCCTGCCGGCCCGCAGCCCGGGGACCTAGGACGAGGGGGGCAGGACGCGGGGGCGGAGGAACTCTCGGCGAGGAGGGGAGAGGGTGGTGGCCCTGGGATAGGGACCCTACCCTTTGCATCCCTCTGGCAAGACTCCTGTTCCTCCGCAGCGGGCATTGGGAATCAGCTGCCCTACCCCGAGCCCCAGGAGACCTGGACTTGGGAAAGGTTATTTTTTCCAAACCCATTCCTACAGCCAAAAAAGAACGTCAATAACGAGGAGCCTGTCCCCACAGCTGAAAGTCACTTTCTTTCCGCAAGACTTGCTTCTGTGAGGAGGGAAGTTCTTCTAGGTGTCTAGCCTCTACTCCCTTGTTATAATGTCAGTTTCTTTCCTCTTCTACTTTCCTCAGAGGGGCTGGGATAACCCCCACCCCCCACCCTGTCCAATCACTGTGACAGGAAACCTTTGGCCAGAGCCCTGGGTTGAAAAGGTCACTAGGGGCCGGGCTGAATTCTGGGGCTGGGGTTAGAGGTAAGCCTCCTGAGAAGCTGAGGACTGAGGGGGGCAAGGTCTCCCTGTGTCTGCCGTGTCTGCCTTCTTCACTACTTCCCCTCCCTGCGACTCAGGGCGTGACCAGGCTGGGACACTGTGCTCCTGTCCCCGCAGGGTCCTTCCTTATCTCTGACCTCTGCCTACCTCCAGGGCAGGGAGGAAGAGCAGGCCCCTGACCTGAGACCCCCAGTGGTGGGTCCCATCCTCCATCATCCCACTCATATCCGTGTTTCCTTGCTGGCATTCCAGGACCCCGCTAGTCCTTAGGAAAAGCAAAGGTCAAGTCCTAGCACCCCTTGGAGGCTTGTGAGGGTGAGGAGGTACCCCAGCAGTTGGAGTGGCCCCAGCTTGGGCTGGGGCCCAGGGAGAACACGGAGGGAGAGCACTCTGCTCTGTGGCCCTCCAGGCCCAGCTTGGTCTCTGGCCACAGCCCCCAGCACGCACCCAGCCTCCTCCCCCACCATCTGCCAGGCGGGTGCGCGGGGAATGCAGATGAATCTTAATATCAGCCTGGGCCAAGTGCGATGAGGGAGACAGATTCTGCAGAACCCAGACAGCATCGCAGAGCCCCCTGCGTTCCCCAGGCATCCTGGGCAGTACCAGGATGCAGCAGCCCTCCCCTGGTGGGGGGATGTGTGTGTGTGTGTGTGTGTGTGTGTGTGTGTGTGTGTGTGTGTGTGCATGTCTGTCAAAGACCCCCAAAGTCAGGGGAAGAAGGAACAGATAAATCTTTGGCCTCTGAGCCTCTGGTCCGGCTGGGAGGAAGAAGCTGTCGGCCTGAGCGTGGGCAGCTGGTTCCAGCGCTCAGCCAGGCAGAGGCGTAGCTGGGCCCACTCCCTGTCCATCCCCAGAAGGTCCTATCCCCAGGACAGCAGTGCAGCTCAGGAGAATGAACACAGGTTTTCAGGCCAGACAATCCTGGATTCCACTCCAAGCCCGGCTGTGTGACCTTGGGCAGGTTGCTTGGTTCTCTGATGCCAGTTTCCTGATCTGTTGTTGCAAGAACTAAAAGAGACAAAATGTGCAAACAAAGCTCAGGCACAATGGCTGGCGGACAGTCGTGGGAGTGCAATAAAGGGAAGTTCTCGCTTTTCTACTTCCCACACATTAGCTCTGGCTGTGCCTCCTGCCAGGCTTGCCCTCCCTGCCCTCTCGGCCGTTTCTGGCTCTCACTTCCTTCGGGCTCCCCCGCTTCATTCATCCATCTAGCATCTAGGCTGTCTTCGGTGCCAGGTGCGAGGCGAGGGTCTGGGATACAGAGATGGATGGGACACCATCCCAGCCCTCAAGGATCTCACGGGCTAGTGTGCAACTGAGACACGGAAATCAATGATGATAATTCAGTGTGGTGAGTGGAATAACGGATCCCTGTAACAGGCGTTATGGCTGCACCAAGTACGGTGCGGGCAGGGTCCGGGAGCATCAGGGATGGCCTCCTGGAGGAGGTGACGCCAAAGCTGTGAGGAGGAGTCAGCCAGGCAAGGGCCATTCCTGGCAGAGGGCACCGACTGGTCAGAGGTAGGAGGCTGGAAGCAGAAGCTGTGTGCTGTCACTGGAGCACAGAGGAGTGGGGGTGGGGGAGAAGAGGCAGGAGCGGGAGGCTCTCGTGTGTCGGGTCATGCTAGGACCTTTGAAGGGTTTTCAGGGGGCTGGTGAATATAGTCAGATTGTATTCTGGAGAGACTGGAAAGAGGAGAGACTAGAGGGAGGGAAGGGGAGGGAACCGGTTAGGGGATGGACGCAAGGGTCTGGGGACAGAGGGGGTACCCCAAGGATGTCTTTAGGAGGCCAAATAATCAGGTTGTGGTTGTTGCTGAGATGAGAGAGGAAGGGAGAAAGGGAGTTGAGTATAAGTTTCTGGCGTGGGCAACAAGGCAGGATGCTTGCTGAGGTGAGCATCAAAGGCGGGGGCCGGGGGGCAGGGAGGGAAGTGGGTTCTGGGCCTCCAGGGGCAAGGAGGGCAGGCAGGCTGGTCCTGGAAGCCGTGGCAGTGGTGGGGTTCTCACATTTGAGCGTGCCAAGCAGAGTGGGGGTTCCTACAACACATGCAGATTCTAGAATCCCACCCCAGGGAGCTTTTCAGGAGACGGGAGCCCCAAACTATGTATTTTTATAAGCCCCTGCTGGGTGATGCCAATAGAGGTTGCCTCTGGACTTCGCTCTGATAAACCCTGGTGTGTGGGGAGTGTCAGGAAAGAGGGAGGAACCACTGCTCAAAGGAACCGAGCGGCCCGGCAAGGGAGAGACGGAGAAGTGACCACTGGGTTTGGCTGAGATTCCTCTGGTAGCTGTACCCCACCTTCGTCCCTCTAGCTGCTCCCAGGGTGGGAAGACAGAGCGACAGCGAACTCTGTGCACAGCTGTGCTGGAGACAGCACCCCCTGCCCCCCCGCCCCACATGGCTAACCTCCCCGTGTCCCCAAGGCTGCGACCCCACCATGCCAGGGGCATAGGGCAGCTGCTCAGTGAAGGGTCAGAACTCAGTGCACGAGGCCCGCCCCCCGGCCCCCAGGTCCTGGCCCCCTCGGTGCCTCCACAGCGCGCTGGGTGCGGTCGGCCTTTGCTTAGCCCCTCTGCTTGCCCCTGCTTCGGCCTCACCCTGGGCGGGGTCCTGTCCGCCTCCCTCTCCTCCTCCTGCCCCCCAGTGCAGCAGGAAAGCAAACAGCACAGGCGGTGCCTGATCGGCGCTTATCGAATGGATGTGAAATGGGGTTCCTGATGCTTTGAAAGGCAGAGAGTGGATGCCCTTGAGCCAGCTGGAGCCAAGAGTTCTTGGGATGGGGGGAGATGGCAGCAGATCCTGATTGTTAACAATCTCTCAGGTTTTACCTGGCAATTTGCAAGGTGAAAATGTTGTGATGGAGTGGTATGCACGGAGGACTCAGGGAGCCCAGAGGGAAACCCTAATTCAAATGAGGGGGCCAAGGACTCGTGGCAGAGAAATTGGTCCTGTGATATAAGGATCGGCCCAGGTGGGAGGGGAAGGAAGGAACCTTTCTGGAAGAGGAAGCGACTGCAAAGGCCAGAGATGAGAGCAATGGGAGTGGGGTTCCGAGAGGCCGAGATGAAAGGATGATCTGTTCCACAAATAGGCATCGGGCCTCGACTTTTATGTCGGGCCCCAGGCTGGGTGTGGGGGGTACAGCTGTGATAGGCAGTCCTTAGGTGCATGCAGAATTTGGGCTCTGACAGAGACAGAGATGAACCAGCCAAGCACACGGAAACACGAGCTCTAAGATGGTGGCAAGTGGTGTGAAGGTAGAACAGCAAGTTCCCAGCGAGATGGAAGCTCAAGAGGGGCCAGGAAAACACTGCGAGACATGACATTTTAGCTGGGATCCAACGGCCGGGAGGCCTGGGCCGCCACACAGCGGGGGAAGGGGCTTCCAGGCAGAGGAGACAGGACATGCTAGGACCCTGGGGCCAGGAAGAGTCCAGCGCCTCGGGGTGTGGCCCAGGAGGGGAGAAGGAGACCGAGAGCCGGCCGGGCGGGCGGGGCTGGATGGCCCAGGGCTTTGTGAATCTAGTTAAAGATTTTGGGTTTCATCCTGTGATTCAGGTGCTTTGGGTGGATTGCAAGTTTTAAACGGGGTCGGATCTGCACTCAGAACACTCGCTAGAAAGATCACTCTGATAACAGCGTGGAGGGTGAATTTGGGAGGGGGTAAACTGGAGGCTGGGAGGTGAGGATGGGCTGATTTAGGGCAGACTCCAGGGGATGGGACCGATGGAATGGCCTTGAAAGATGTTTAAGGGGTGTGGTGGAGAGGAGTTTGACTTCAGGGCACAGGGTTGAGGAGGCAAAGACGATCCCCGGCTTTCTGGCCCGGAGAACGGGACTAAAAGCGGGTTTGCTGGAGGAGATGCAGCACCCATCCTCAACAGGTGGAGTACCAGGTGCTATGGTGTGCTCAGGGGCAGTGAATAGCTGGGGGCAGAGTGCAGGACCCCCTAGAGGGACCAGACTGGGAGGTGTAGGAGCCTGGAGGATCAGCAGAGGTGAGATTGGGAGGAGCTTGCACAGAACAGAGCACAGCCAAGTGTGCAAAATGAGGCTGCCAGGGCCGGTTGTAGAGGAAGGAGTGAGGGAAGAGAGGGGGGCACCAGGACAGCGGAGGGGCAAAGGAGCCAGGGAAGCAGGTGGGAGACCGCTGGCCCTGAGAGCCCTGAGGGAAGCTGCCCACTCACATCCCAAGCCTGCATGCCACAAGCTTTGAGAGGTCATTTTCTCTATGCCCCTGCCTCTCTCAGGATCTCACTAGCCAAGAGGGACCTTCGCCTGGCTGTCAAGGCTCCCACATGTGCTCTCCTAGAGGGGTGAGGGCGAGCACATGGACTCCAGCAGGCCTGGATTAGGGCGCATCTCTGAGATCTGCTGTCTGGGTGATCTTGGGTGAATCTCTCCTCTTCTTCGGGCCTCAGCCTCCCTGTTAAGGGGGATCAGAGTGGCCATCTCACGGGGTGGGGACTGATCAGTGAGAGAGCATTCTGCTCTCTACTGGGCTCATAGTACCCCCCCCACCCCGTCTTTGGTCAGAACTGAGCTAGTGGAGAGGGCTTTGTAAACAGAGAAGCACTGAACAAAAGGCGTCTGGCCATGCCCCTTGCTGCTACATCTCAGTATCTTCAAAGGTGAGGAGCAAGGGGGAGAAAACAAGGCCCGAGCTGGGCCCTAAACTGCAGGACACGTTGGCAGGGAGCCGACACCTGGCACCAGGTCACCTGTCCGCCACCTGTCGGCTGGACACGGGTCGCTGTGGTCAACACCAACTCCCGCAGGGGGCGATGGAGAGATTGCGCGGGCGTGGCGTGTCGAGGCGAGTGGGGTCAGCGCGCCACCTGGTGGGCACTTGGGGCTCCCGGGGAAGGCGAGGACCTTCGCCCACCGCGCACCCCCACCCCCCACCCCGCGCCTGCTGGTGCGCAGACCTCCCCGCCCGCCCTGGTCCCGCGCCCCGCGTCCAGGCGCTTCCTAAAGCCCCCTTAACCCATGGCGAGTGCTACTCAGAGGCGTTGTTACGCGCCCCAGGTCTGAAGCCAGATGGCCTGGGTCCCAGCCCTGGGACCGCTATATGGCTTGGGCAAATGACTTCACCTGTCTGTGCTTCAGTTCCCTCGTGGGGACAATAACAGTATCCACGGTTGTTGAGAACAGCGTCTGGCACATAGTAAGTGCTCAGCAAATGCTGGCTGTTACATTCGCGTTCAGTTAGTTACTCGTTCAACCACGGATTTTCAAACGCCGCAGCTCCGTGGGGGAGGTAGCCTCAGCTGCCAGGGGGAGAGGGGCTCCTATGACTTGGTGCCCGGAAATGAGCCTCGGGTTTTGAATTTATGAAACGGGTCAATATAACATCTGCAGTGAGAAGTTCCCACCGCACGTTCTCCCGCACCCCTGGTCCTCGGGCTTGCCTCCTGAGTCGCGGCCACAACACCCCGAATACAGGGATGCACGCCCCTCTGGACGCCCCCCCCCCCCCGCCATAGACAATGGGGCCAGAGCTCCAAAGGGCAGCCACTTCCGGAGGTCGGGGAGCGTCCCGCCCTCCACCCCAAAAGGCTGGCGGGGCGCTTCTGCCCCTCACCGGCCGACTGTCGCCAGGGCGTCCTGGACGCGCCGGGCTGCGCCTTCCATTTCCAGGCCTGTGGTGACGCCTGGCGGCAGAGGGAGGGACAACCGCGACCTCGACCCTGCAAGGACGCCCTGCGGAGAAGCTCTTAAGGGCGGCGCTGGGCACCGCTAGGTAGGAGTTGGGGGGTGGGGATGGGGGGCAGGCGCTGTCAGAGGGATCCAGGAGGTAGAAGAGCTTCCCGGGGCTGCATGGACCTGGGCTTCTGTTAGAGAGATGGAATCTGGGGCTTTCCATCCAAGCTAGATCACAGATGGAGCAGGGGTAGTGAGGGGATTGGGGTAGGAGCCAGATGAAACACCAGGGAGTTCAGACGAAGACTTCCCTAAGTTTTCTCCCTGCACCCCATTTGGGGTCATCATTGTTCCCCTCTGGTGCTTCAGTGCCCCAAGATTTCAGTGGGAGTGGTGTGGGGCAGGGCCTGGGGGCAGGGTGGGGAGTGAGCCTAGGAACAGCCACAGCCTGAGAGGGGCCTCAGTCTGCAGCCGTGGAGGCCCGAGGACCAGCAGCAGACTTGGAGAGGCAGCGGGAGGGACGTCCCCTGGAGATGCTTTTCTGATCCCTGTTCTGTCCTGGACCACCAGGGGAGTGTGGCTGCCCACACCCACTTCCTGCCAACTCAGCACCAGCCTACTCCTGGCCCTTGCAGGCCGGTAGGACCTGACCTCAGCCCGAAGGCATAACCTCCTCACTCCTGAGCGCCAGGCCTGAAGTCAGCCACCTCCAGGAGTTCACAAACTGTGCCAGCTCAGGGAATGCAAAGTCACACTCCGCACATGCTGACCCGCAGACATGTGGCCTCCTGTGTTCCCCACTGCACGAAGGGCCCCACCCTCCAACTCGGAGGTGCCAGCCTCACTGTGGGCCTCTGTCTCTGGTGCCCAATAGCGTTTTCTCCACCACACGGCAGGCTTCATGGCTTCACCATTGCTCACTGGGGCCACAGCAGCCCCCCAGTGGTCTGTCCCCACCATTCCTTCCCTACCCAGGGGGAGAATGATTTCCAAGATGCTAACGAGATGGTGTCCCTCTCCTGTTTCAAATCCTTGGAAGTTTGGCCACAGCCCCAAACTAGCCAAGCCAGACTGAGAACGCTCCCTAAACATTACCCAAATTCTCTCACTGAATTGCACAACCCAGTGAGGTCGTTTCTATTACTGCCACATTTTACAGAAGAGAAAACAGACTTCGAGAGACAAAGTGACTTTCCCAAGGATCCCGTGAATACTCCTCAGGGCTGGGATGTGAACCCGGGCGGTCTGGCTTCCGGAGCGCACACTTTCACACCGCACCAGGGTGCCCGGGAGTGAGGAGATTCCTTTTCTTTAATAGCACAGATGAACACTTTTAATTTCCATAGAAATGTTTCTGTTTACAGCTTTTCTTCTACTTTCCTTTACTTATAGCAAGGGATACTGTTTTCCCATTTATGGGAGTCATACACTTGAAACTGAATTTCACTTTAGGGAAAAGAAGTCGCTAAGTGAACGACAGGCGCTCAGTACACACCAGCACCGGACCAGGTGTTGGCGTACACGCGGGAGCGCCGGCCACGGAGAAGGGCAGTCTCCTCAGCACTCCTACGCGTGCTCTGGCCCTGCTTACCTGGCCAGCAGCTCTCTCCCCTTCCGTCCCTACCCTCGCCCCCTTGCTGGGGCCTTGGAACCGCCTGCAGCTCCCCACACACACTAGGCTTTGTCTGGCCCTGGTGCCTTTATGCACACTGACCTCCGGTCCCGGCTGCCCGGCAGCACCTGCTCACCTGCCGCGGCTTCCCCAGCTCAGGCAGCATCTCCTTCCTGAAGCTTTCCTGAAATGGAGTCGCCATGTCTCCCACCACTGTTCCCCCAGAGTCACCTGTCCCCAGAGCCCTGTTGCAGTTTGTTATTTCTCCTTCCTTCCCCAGAAGACAGGGACAGCTTTTTCTTGTCCTTCTGAAACTCTGTCCTGCTGACCGTGGCTTTCTGGTGCCCTTAGAATAACGTTCAACCCGGTCACAGTGGCCTCCAGCGCCCTCCAGCGGGGCTCCACTTGTAATGTCCCTCCTCAGGGAGCCCTTCCCTGGCAGTGCCCCCCTACAGCAGCCTGGTGCCCGCCCGGGGAAGCCATCACTCCCAGCCCATCACCCCACCATCGCCCCCAGAGAGTTCATCGCCATTTGGAAGATCCTCGTTTCCTCTCTACTGCCTCCCCTTCTCCAAAAGCCCCGTGAGGGCGACGGGCATCCTGACTGCTGGCTGATTTGCCCGGGGAGTCCAGGCTTCTCACAGGGCAGGCAGTGAACGTGTGGTGGGTCTCATTCTTCCTACTTGTTGAGCAAATGGCCTTAGAGAAACAAAGACAACACTCTTTCAACCATGTTGGTGACCTCAGGGGTGTGTGATTGGAAAGGGAGAGAGGAGATTATCAAAGTTTTCTCTAGATCCCTCTGGTTTGTTTAAGCTGTTGCGAAGAACATGTAGTACTATGGCTTTTAATTAAAAAGAAAATCCAATAAAGTTAATAAAAAAAAGAAAGGAAATAAATTAAAGTTTTCATTTCCTGGGGAAACCTAAGAAAAAAGCAGAAGTCTTCATGTGGGAAATTGGTGTGTCGGGGAGCACAGGGTGTCTCCTGAGGCTGGGCGTGGGGGTGAGCTGAAGAGGATGGAGGGTACGGTGGCAGAAGAGACAGGGAGATTCTAGAATTGTTATAGCAAGGGTCTGGGTGGAAGGGGTGGGAGGCAGAGGTGGAACCCGGAGGCGTGTCTAGAGTCAGCTGGAGGTGGGTTGATCTGGGGTGGTTGGTGGGGAGCATGGCGGGCGGGGGTCACTTGGGAATCTGGGGCCATCCTTTGGCACCACCCCTGGGACATAACCCGTCCCAGAGTCCAGTCCCTGGCCCAAGCCCCTGTGGGCGTTAGTCATCTCCCCCTCTCTTGGCTTCAGTTTTTCCAACAATAACATAGGGGTTGACACAGGAGTCACCAGGGTTCTCCCAGCTTGAATGGCCGTATCAATGGCGCTGACTCCTGGGACCCAGGGAACTCGTGTCGTCTGGCCAGAGCCCGCAGCTGCCCGCACCCCGCTCCCGCGCATGACAGAGCTCTGAACGGGCAGCCTCCGCCTCTGGCCAACAGAGGGCGCTGCGGCGGCGCCGCACCCGGCCGACTCCGCGCGATCCAGAGCCGCTCGCTGCGGGCTGAGGTCCTGGGTGGGCCCCGGCTCTAACTGCCTCCCCATCCATGGATCCTTCTCTCTGCTCCCCTGGTCACGCCAATGTCCACAGGACTCAGGTGTCCGGTTCTCTGGGCCTCGGCCGAAGAGGGCAGGCTGGATCTGGAGCCTGAAGGGCTCAAGAAGTCATTTCTTCCATGCGCCTGCCTCTAATCCCTGCCTCTCCTTTCCCTCCCTGGAGTGGCCCCCTCTTCCCGCCCCCCGCCCCCCAGTACAGAGCTGACTGGGTCCCAGCCCCGACATCTGTGGGCAGGATCAGCCCCGAGCTGCAGGCTTCTCACTCCCGTGTCTTGCTTCATCTCATCCCAAGAAAGTTCTTCCTTCCTTATTTCATGCCTCATTGGCTCTGCCACCCCAGACCTGGCAGGCTCTTGGGAGTGTGTTGTTCCAACATCAGAGGAAGTTCTGCTGCCTCTCAGATGCCTCATTTGACCCTCCTGGAATTCTGGCCATCTGGGCTACTCTCCCTGGAGCTGACGGGGCACAAGGGTGGACCAGGTCCTCACCAGAACATGGAGGACTCCCGCTGCCTGCGGGCCAAGGAAAGGGGCTCCCACTGATTCCGGGGACTGAGCAGGTCCAGACTTGATGTGTGAAGTAGAGAAATCACTCTCTGGCTTGGCTGTTGCCCAGCTGCCAAAAGGGAAACCCATGTGGCCCTGCCTCGCTGGCCCTCTGTGGTCCCAAGGATCACTCCCCAGCAGGACTGGGGCCCCAATTAAGCTGTTGGTCCAGGGTCTGTCGTGGGCCAGTGGTGGGAGTGAAGCCTGGCTGGTGGGGCTTCAGGAAAACACAATCCAGGGCAAACTTCCCAGGAGGAGCCCCAGCCACGTGACACGTGGAGTGGGGAGTGTCTCTCCGCCAGGCACTCGGGGCTGGGATGCTGAATGAATGTGGAGGGAGGAACTGAACGATCAGCACCATGGGCCCGTGCGGACAAAGACCCCACACCCCAAGCCCCTCCCCTGTGTCCCCTTCCCCATGTGGAGTCCTGTTCTCAGGATGCGGATGAACCTCAGTTGGCTCTGGGAATCGGACCAACGGGCAGCTCCTGTTCAGGGTGTCCTACACTGTCATTGGTCCCTGAGTCCAGATGGAGCTCCCGCCTGTGTGCTTTAGAGACACAGTGCAGGATGTGGACATGTGTGGAGAAGCTGTATGGGCAAGTCTTGTGCTGGGCGCTTGATCAGTTTGCCCAGATCTGTCACCGCGATGGGGCGGCAGGAGGGCACCGTGGTGAAGACTCTGTCCAATCCAGCTTCAAATCTGGGCAAGGACAGCCCTGCACACTTGGCCTCACTTTCCCCACCCATAAAGTAGGGAAAACAGTATCTTCAGCCACACAAGGTTGCTATAAGAAGTGAACGGTAGAGTATGTAGTAATAACCAGAGCAAACGGTGAGTAGTACCCGAATTAATTCATCTGACCCTCACTGAAAGCACATGAGGTTGCTTCTGTTATTATCCTCACTTTTGTAGAGACAGAGCCCTTGCTCTGAAGGAGCTTCCAGTCCAGTGGGAGACAGAGAACTAGGCAGAAATCCTTGGAGCCAGGGGCGCCTGGGTGGCTCAGCCGGTTAAGTGTCTGACTTTGGCTCCCATCATGATGTCAGGGGCCTCGGATGGAGCCCTGTGTCAGCAGGGAGTCCATTCGTCCCTCTCCCTCTGCCCCTCCTCACGCTCACGCAGCTCTCTGGCTCTCTCCCCCTCAAATAAATAAATGAAATCTTAAAAAAAAAAAATCTTGGGAGCCAAATTAGTCTGTACTGTTCGATGAATGAGAATTCAGACCATAAATGTTCAAGCTCTCTTTTGGTCCTCATAACCCCCCCGCGGTGAACCCATGTTACAGACTAGCAAACCAAGGCCCAAGTCTGCGACACTCGCCCAAAGGCTCGCAGCAGAAAGGGTGCAAGCACCATTGTCTGGGCCTGGTGCACAGGCTCCTCCCCCTAAAATAAACAAAATATAATTTAGACCCAAGTGCTCTCCACGTAATCTGCTAGTACCTTCTTTTTTTTTTTTTTAAGATTTTATTTATTTATTTGACAGAGATAGAGAGAGGGAGAGCACAAGCAGGTGGAGCGGCAGGCAGAGGGAGAGGGAGAAGCAGGCTCCCCGCTGAGGAAGGAGCCTGACGTGGGGCTCGATCCCAGGACCCTGGGATCGTGACCTGAGCCGAAGGCAGCCGCTCAACCGACTGAGCCACCCAGGCGCCCTCTGCTAGTACCTTCTTACAAATGGAAGATTGCAGGCCCCAAAGCCCTCTGCAGCCCCTGTACAGATACTGGGGCCAACCCTGTCTTTCCAGCCCTCTGCTCAGCGTCTGGAGTTGTGGGGTGAGGAGTGGTGACTTCTGCCTGATTCACCCAGGAGGTGACATCTGAGGGGGGACTTGAGGCGTGTGCTGTCGGGAGGGAAGCCCATCCGGGAAGAAGGCAGAGCCTCCCAAGGAGGCTGTGCTGAGGGTTACTGGGGCAAGGTCTGGGCCAGGTGGCCACGTGAAGCCAGAAAGTGAGGGCGGAGCTCAGTGGGGAGAAGGTTCCAGCTGCAGGACCGCAGTGGCCTGGGGACCCCCTGGGGGGAAATCTTCATGAGTGCTGCCTCCTGTGAGGACCCCTGCCAGTCTTGCCCATTTGAGGGTCTGGCAGCCAGCCGGGGCACGGAGACCAGTGCAGGCCCCAGGCCCCTGGGTGAAGCTGAGTTGGGTGTGCCGAGTGCACTGGGGCTGTGGGTGTGTGTGACTCTCCCTTAGGCCTCATCGGGATGGGGGGAGGGGGGTGGAGAGCAGGAAGCCTCTAGAGAAGGCGCAGCACCCCCTGAGATCAGAATCCGGGGTTGCTTGGAAATGACATACCAGGAGGCACATGTAAATCAGATGTAAGTGATATGCAAATGAGCAGACTTCTTCCTGGCCTGGGCTGAGGCCCCGCCAGTCCTCGGGGCAGAGGCAGTGGAAAGTGGGGGCTCTGGGGGTGTGGGGAGCAGAGCTCCTTGTCACCTTGCTCTCTCCCAGCTCAGGGATTAAGGCTCAGAACCCCAGGAGACTCCATGGCCCGGGGAGGCTCCCAGGTGCCACCAGCCTGATCCCCAGCTGTGGGAGTGTCTTGGGAAGGGGGGAAAGGGGGAAGGGAGGGGGGCTGGGAGCTGGGTGGGCGCTCCCAGCCCTCCAAGGAGAATGAATGTCACAGTGACAGCTGGCCCAGCCTGCATTCGATGGTCAGGCACAGTTGCTGGGCACAGGACAGGGATCAAGGGCAGACAAAAGGCCTGGAGGTGGGCATACAGGGTCCCTGGGGTTGCCCCTGGGGCTTGCTCTGAAGCTTAGAGCACAAATCGATGGATCTGGAGGAGACTCACACACAGCCCTCTGACACCCCCCTCTCTGTGCAGGAGACCCCAGGCCTGGGGAGGGCATGCAGAACACCGAGCAAGGCTTCATGGGGCTCAATGGGCCCAGGCTCCCCACCTCACCAGGGGTCCACATCCTGACGCATGTGCATGCACTGCCTGCAGAGTCTCCGTGGGGAGCCTACTCCAGCATCTAGAACCACTCACCTGGGCACCCCCATTCCCCAGCCCTGAGCACAGGTACCTGACATAGGCCCACAGGTGTTCACAGCCTGCAGTGGGGCCTTCGCCCACCCCCCTTCCCTTGCACCCCTGCACGTGTCTACTGACAGGCGGGGCGCATGGTGTCCTGGCCCCTGTAAGCCCCCTGCCGTACTGCACTCATGCCGGGCACGCTGCCATCTCTCTGCCTCCAGTTTCAGGTTCACACGCAGTTGGGGGTCCAGCTGCCTCCAGAGTTGCGGGTCTGGTGTTTGTCTGACTCCTGGGTCATATCTCCCCCGGGACAGTTCTCTTCCCCGAGGCAGGGGCTACGACCCTTCCCTTCCACTGGGGGCCCTGCAGGCAGAAGCCAAGTATGGCCCATTGGATGACAGCTCCCTGAGGGCCTCCTGAGAGCAGGGGTTATGTCTGCTCCACCGACAGGCAGACAGGACAGATGGACGGATTGCCAGCCCCTCTCAGAGCCGGCCTGGGGCTCTGCACAATCCTAACCCTAAGGGGGTGGGGGGTGGACAATCAGCCTTAGAGCATGACTAAGCCAAAGGTCAAAGATCAAAGGTCAGCATGCCTGGAAGGGAAATCCAGCCTGACCAGGACCCAATCCTGCCGGGAGGTATCCCCCCGCCCCATGAACCACCCCCCCCCCATGCCGCCTTGGCCACAGGTCCCTCTTGCTATTCAGCCAGGTGGGGTCCTGGGAAACAGTGAAACAGGGCCTGTCCAGGGACCCATACCCCTTCCTTCCAGAAAGTCCTTAGTATCAACCTCAACCCTCTCACGCTGGAGCACATCCTCTCATTTGGCTTCATGGGGCTCTCACGTGAGGTCTCCTGACCTTGCAGTTTTCCAAGATGTACTGTCGTCCCTTTTGTAACTAAAGGGGAAAGCCTGAGGGCCAGAAGGGACTGCAGTGACCCTCCTAAGCCCATCCCGTCGTGGGAAGACAGGCCAATAGAACAGAAAGGGCTTGCCCAGGGCCCACAGGAATTGAGGGGAGAGGCCTGAGGCCTCCCAGAACTTGTTCCTAGACCCTCCTTGTTCTAGCAACCTCTCTTGGGTCTTCTTCCAACCCTGCTCCTGCCCTCAGGCCCCTCCTGACGGTGAGTGTGGACCTGTGGTCTCAGCCCAGTGCCCCAGTGAGCACTGCCCCCTGAGGTCAGCAGCTGAGTGAGCTTACAGCTGGGGGGAGGGGCAGGGGGCAGCAGGGCTGAGCCCCAGGGGAGACTCCGTGGGCAGCTGACTGTCCCCAGGCCTGGCCACACCACAGAGGTGTGCCTGAGGTGGGTGGGGGTGGGGGTCCCGCCACCCCAGCAGCGGTGGCCTCATCCAGGAAATGGCAGGCAGCCTGCGAGTGTTTCAGGATGTCACAACCCGCTCCCCTCTCCTTTCAGCCCCTTGGGAGGAGTGGGAAGCAGGGCGGGCGACCAGCCCCAGCACTGGCAGGAGGCAGACCCTCTCGTAGGGACCCTCCAGCCTCATGGAGAAAACACTGCCCTGACCTCAGGCATCTCTAGGGTGAAGGGGAGACACCGCCCCTGCCCTCAGGGAGCCCAGGTCTAGAGCAGACAGCCCGTCCCACTTCCTTTAATTCGTAAGTCCATCCTTCCCCTTGCGGTCCGTGTAATGTCTGTCTGCCCCCAGGGCTGGGGTCTCTGCGAGATCCTCGTCGGACTTGTTTGCGGATCTCTCCGCACCAGCACTACACCCGGCCCCCCGCGGGCGCTCACTGAGAGATGCTGAAGTGAACAGTATGTGCCGAGTCCCAGTCTGGCTTCTGGGGGGAATGCGCTTCTCCCCTTGCAGGTCCAGGAAGTCTCCAGGAGCTACTGATTCTCCTCCTAAACACAGACGTGGCCCCTGCCTGGGCTCCTTGCCTCCCTCTACCCCTGGGGGGGAGGGGGGGCAGCCCTTCCAATCTCTTCTCACCACAGCCAGAATGGTCCTTCTAAAACCTGCACCTGAAACTGTCACTTCCGAGCCTTAAACCTTCCATGGCTCCCCACTGCCCCAGGAGCATCCCGACTCCTTGCCTGGCACTCAGAGCCTTTCACACCTGGCCTCACAGGACCTCCATCATCCCAGCCTCAAAGTTCTCCCCAGTGGTCCCAAGGCTCACTCCTCCCCCCTGCCTGCTCTGGACTCCTGTAACCTGTGTCTCTCTGAGCATCCATTAGGACCTGGAAGTCTCGGGCACAGGGCCTGGTGCCTGCTCACCTGCAAATCTCTGTCCGCACACCAGGACACAGACTTGGAGAGAGGGGCCAATGGCCTCCCCCTATGAACAGCCAGCCCACCCCCATGCTGCCTCCCAACCATCCACCCAGAGCTCTGCTCACCACCTTCTAAGTCCCTTCCTGTCACCTGTCACAGTCTGGGATGATCCTGTTCGCTGGTTGCCTACATGATCAGTGTCCATCTCGGCCACTAAAGTGTGAATTCAAGATGGTTCAGACTGGGTCTCTGCCTGGCGAAAGCCGGGCACTGCTCTCGTGGGAAGGATCGAGGAGGGCGCTGGCGGAGCAGTTACGGTATGCCAACATGGGTTCAGGGGCTCAGCACGGACGCCATCTTACAGACACAGTAGCAGAGACCTCAGCCACCTGTCCGGGGGCCACAGGGGCCTCCTCCAGACCTGCCCCCCCACTTCTGCTCCCACTGTTCCTAGACCCATCTCCTGGCTCTCTGCTTGGAGGCTGAGGGGAATTAGAGATGAGAGGGGGGCAGTCAGCCGCTGCCATAGCAGATGGACAGCTGTGACCCAGGCAGGGTGGGAGCAAGGTCAGACAACAGAAAGAACTTTCAGACCCTGGCTCCTTGGGGGACCACAACTGGGTTTTGTTTCTGTACACAGGGGTGAATGAGTGAGCTTGTTCGCTGGAGAGCAAGCAAGGACTCTCCTTGTCCCAGCCCAAAGAGTCTCTGCCGGCACGGTTAAGGACTGCGGACATCCGGCTGGAGGCAGGGGGAATGGCAGAGATGAGTTCGTGGGGGACTTCTTGGGGCCGTGCTGGGAGAGAAGGAGTTAACCTCCCCCCCACACAAACCCACACAAAGCCTGCTTGCTCAGGCCTCTGACCGGTGTGTGCTTTGGCTCAGGGAGTTGGCTGTGTGTGCCTGAGGTGTCCCCTCTCTGCCCTCCTGTCCCACAGGCCGGCCCGCCAGCTGCGCAGTTGTCTGGGGCTGTGTCTGGGACGACGGGGCGTGAGAACATCTGGGGCTGGGGCTGCACAGCTGCGAGCCAGTGCAGCAGGATGGGGGCTTCCCGGGCCTGGGGACCCAGGGCTGCGCTCCTCCGGCTGGCGGTGGCCTCTGCCTGTGCAGCGTGTGAAGGCCGAGGGAGCAAGCCTGCTGGCCCAGACCTGGGCACGCAAGCAGTGTTGGTGGCCTTGCTTTGAGAGAGGATGAGCATTAGGGACAGGCTGCTTTCAGACTGAAGATGCACGTGGGAGAGCAGGCCAGGTGCTCTCCTGTGATCTTGGCGCTGCTGGGGTGTGACACAAGGGCCACCTTCACCCGCCCCCAGCCTCAGTGGACTCATCAGACTAGGTCAGGGTTCAGGTCTTTGCTCTTAATAGCCCGTTCACACCTCCTAGCACATATTCCAGATGTAACTGATGACTTGGTTAATGTTTGTGTCCCTGACTCATCGGAGATCCCTGAGGTCCTCACTCTGCTGATTCAATATTGGGTTCACAGCATCAAACCGTGTCTGTCTCATTGTGGGGGCTCAATACAGAGAGGGAGGCGGGACTCTCAGGAGGTGTCCATGACAAGATATCGTCATGTCTCGTTCCCCTGCTCGTAGAAGTTCACGTTCGCGACCCCCTGCTGCTTCCCCAGCTGGTCCCTTCTCGGCCCTCCCTCTCGGCTTTCTAGTCTGATCTTTCAGTCTGAAGCCCTGTGGTCAGCAGCCATAATGCTCCCCAAATTTTCTGCCATCAAGCTGTCCCTTTGCCAGAACAGCCCTTCCCCTGCCGGCTCCCAACCTTGGCTGCTTTCTCAATCCCACCGGAGCCAGCTCAGAGTATCCTTCCTTTCAGAAGGTTTCCTGGACACCCCTAAAGGTATAAAATGGCTTCTTTATGTGGGGTTGGCCTCCCCCTTGAGGATGAGGGTCTCAAAGGCCAGGGTCATGGTCTCACTAATCTGCATGCCTTGTGCACATTCAACTGCCTTTGTTAAGTAGAAGTCGAGAAAAGAAAGGGTCATACCTGGCCCCCTTCCCCGGGCTTGGGGCACGGTCGCTGTCACACAGCCCAGAAATGGCAGGGATCTGCGAAGGAGAGGAAGTTACGTTACAAAGACTCCCAGTGGATGGTGTGGCAGAGGCAAAGCTAGGTGATGCCCAGTGAATCACACCTTCAGATAATCCCTTCCCCCTGAGCATGGGACAGAACCTGTGACTTGCTTTTAGCCGATAAAATATTACATAGGTGAGGGGCTTTTGCAGATGTAACTAAAGTTCTAAATCAGTTGATTTCAAGTTATCAAAGG
The DNA here is from genome assembly GCF_009762305.2 of Zalophus californianus. Lineage (NCBI taxonomy): Eukaryota > Metazoa > Chordata > Mammalia > Carnivora > Otariidae > Zalophus > Zalophus californianus. Next base: position 36,339,696 of record NC_045610.1, read on the forward strand.
GAGCTGGTTCTGGGTGGGTCTGGCTTAATCGGGTGAAAGCTCTTAAGAGGGGATCAGAAAGAGCCTCTTGTTGGCCTTGAGGAAGTCACCTGCCCTGTTGTGAGAGGATCCCATGGCAAGGAGCTGAGGGCAGCCTCCAGAAGGCGGACCGAATTCTTCTGAGAAAAGAGGGAGCTCAGAAGGGGACCCGAACTCAGGAAGGAGTGCGGTCACCTTGTGAGACCCTGACGGGAAGCTGGACCCAGACTCTGACCCATGGAAACCATGACATAATAAATGTGGTTGTTTTGTAAGCTGTTAAATTTGTGGCACTTTGTTACTCAGCAACAAATCCAGGGGACTTGAGAACAACCGAACCTCAGGGCAGGATGCCGGGGGCGGGGGTAGGGGCCATGGGGTATGAGGGAACCCCGTGCCCTGCCCCAGCCCCCAGCCATCTCCACCTCCAGACCCGGCCTGGCAGTACTGAGGTGTGGTCCAGTGAGCTTATGTGGAGTCCAGTAGGTCTCAGTGGGAGACTTGCAGGGTACATGGTTTGGGGGTCCTCGCCTCTGGGTTTCCTTGAATTCAGACCAAAGTTGGGATAAGGTAACAGTATCCCAAACACACCCCCCAACCCTAACACCAACCGTAAGCCCCCAAATTACCATAAAGGCAGGTGAGACACAGATCCTCCCCCCTTCCGGCCCCCCTTGAGAACCCCGGCGCCTGCCTGTGACCCAGACAGCCCAACACACACAGCTGCTGCTCCCCTCGGCTCTTCTCCTGTTGTTGGGACCAGGCAGGCTTCAGGGGAAGAGTTCACAGCCTCCATGGTGGGTCGGCAGCTGGGGCTCCAGATGTGGGGCAGCCCAGAGCCTAGGGATAGTGTTACACCCAAGTGGCTGTCTGTTCTCCCAGGAGGGACAAGGATGTCAGGGGTGTCTGGGATTGGAGAATCTGGGAGGGGTCTATTTCCTACTGCATCACCCTCTCCCCAGCTCTGCTCCTAGGCTTCCTCCTGGGTGTGAGTAACCTGGCTCCCCAACCAATAGGGGTGCAAATGCCACCCCCTTTGGGTCTTCTCTGCCCCTGAAGAGAACCTGACCCAGATGTCCCAAGACCTTGCTGGAAACCTCCAGCCAGAGCAGCTGGTGAGAGGAGCCTGACCCCCTCTCCAAACCCTTTTGTCCACAGTGAATACCCCAGGATTGTGTTTCTCTGCTCACACCCCCCTCCCTAGCCCCTGGCCCAGGGCTCCCATCCATCCTGTCTCAGGCAGGGCCTCTCTAGGATGCAGACAAAGGAAGGCATCTCAGATTCCCTTGTCAGGGCGCCTGCCCTTTGATCTGCCCCCTTCTCCTGCCCCAGGGATCCTGAGGTGCCCCCGGAGAAGCTCCGTCTGGACACAAGCACCCAAAGATAAGATCTGGGATGGGAGAAAGCCCAGGACACCAGGGACTTGAAAGGGTGCTGACAGCCTCCGCTGCAGGCTTACCTCTGCCTGCCTGGGCTCCTTCCCTCCCCATCAGCCAGTGCTCTTCCCAGACCTCCATTTCCCACTGGACTCCCGACTGGGAGATTCCCAGCGCACAGAGACTATGCGGCCTGCCACCTTCCCAGCGAATTGTGGGTGACATGGGGCATCTGGGTGGCTCAGTCAGTGAAGTGTCTGCCTTCGGCTCCGATTGTGGTCCCAGGGGCCTGGGATCGAGCCCTGCGTCGGGTTCCCTGCTCCGCGGGGAGTCTGCTTCTCCCTCTGCCTCTGCTGCTGACCCCAGTTGGGCTCACTCGCTCTCTCTCAAGTAAAAAAAAAAAAAAGCGTGGGTGACAGATGCCCACTGCATGGAACAGTGCTTCTCGAGATGGAATCCCAGACCATGAGAATCACCCTGGGGCTCCGAGGGCCCAGACCCACTGAAGCCGAATCTCCAGGGGGTGCACTTTCAGCAAGTTGCCAGGCTGACACGATAGGGCCACACCAGCCCCCGCCCTCAGAATCTTCAGGGGCACAATAAAATACTTATATTTTATTGTGAGCTGCCCCCTGCCCCCCAGTCCTTAGCACCGCGCGGGGCACGGGGTGGAGCTCTGGACTCCCGTGAAATCTCCAGGCCGGAGACTTTCACACAACAGGGGCTCCCCTCCACCTCCTGGAGGGAAGAAACACATCTGGGCCAGGAAAATCTGGTTCTGCCCTCCCTCTCTGCTCCTCTGGGGGGCTGCTCTCCTACTTCCCATTTGCCTGTAGCCCCCGGCCCACCCCTGCCTCCATGACCTGCACAGTTCACCCTGCCCAACCCGTCTCCCCTTCCTGCACCCCAGCCGGGTCTCCCTGGACTTAGCAAGAAGACCGAGGTGGCACAGGGAGATCAGCCAGGAGTCTTAGTTAACGGCAAGATTTCAAGCTGGAAGAGACTTTACACTCCCTTAGCTTCTGCCCCGGACGGAGTAGTAACAGGGATTATGATCGCCCTCCCTCCCAATACAACCAAAACAACCAGACAGACAGAATGTGTGAAACAAGGTCGGGCAACGAAGGACAGTAATCCCCGAGGGATAGGAAACAAGGAAACAACAAGCTGAACCCTGCGATCCCCCAGCTTCCTGTCTGGAGAGGGTTTCCAGGCTGTGGCCCAGGGGGAGAGACCGAGGCAGGGCCCAGACAGGGGGATAGGGGGCTCCAGAGAGGAGGGGTAGAAGTGAGAGTCTGGGGCGGGGGTGGTGGTGGAGAGCTAGGCACATGGCATCTAGAGTTGGCAGGAGAGAGTACCCGGGAGGAGAGGTCTGCACAGAGGGTACCCCCAGATCTGCAGAGGGGACCAGATCTTGAGTGTTAGGCTGAGTACTGATCAGCGCACGTGGGTGAGGGAAACGACCCAAGGCTGGGAAAGATGATCGCTCCTCTGAAAGGAAGTGCCCATCTGGCAAGAGTGTCTGTTCTCACCAGCTGGACTGGAAAAGCTCACAACCCATGCAGCGTTGGGGAGACTACCCGGGAATGGGGAGTAACTGGCCCTAGACCAAGTGCTGCTCTGGACCTGCTTTTGAAAAAGAGGAACGAGGTGCCTGCCTGGCTCAGTGGGTGGAGCGTGTGACTCTGGATCTCGGGGTCGTGATTTCGAGCCCCACGTTGGGTGTAGAGATGACTTAAATAAACAAATGAAAACTTTAAAAAAGAAAAAAGAAGAACAAAGTTGGAGAGCGAACACTACCCGATTTCAAGTCTTCTTGTAGAGCTATAATAATCAAAACAATATGGTATTGGTATAAAGATAGACAAATAGACCAGCGAAACAGAATAGAGACCAGAAATAACCCACACACATGTACGGGCCCACTGATTGTTGACAAAGGCACCAGGCAGTTCGTGGAGAAAGGACAGTCTTTTTAACAAACGGTGCTAGAACAAGTGGATATCTGTATGCAAAAAAACAAAAAGCAAAAAAAAAAAAACCAAAAAACTGACCCACATATCACAGCATATACAAAAACAAACTCAAAATTTGTCATAGACTTAAGTTTTACCTAAGGTAAAACTTAAAATTATACAATTTCTAGAAGAAAACATAAAAGAAAGTATTTTTAATTTTATTAATAAAATATTAATGATTGATATTAATAAGATATTGTTTATTTTATAACTTGGGTTAGGCAAAGATTTCTTAGCTATGACCCCAAAACCAGGATCCGTGAAAAAGCAAGTTGCTAACTTGGACTTCATTGAAATAAAAATCTTCTTTTCGAAGATACTGTTAGGAGAATGAAAAGACAAGCTACAGTCTGGGAAAAAAATATTTACAGAACATATTTCTGAAAAATGACTTGTATCCAAAATATACAAGAAGTCTTAAAACTCAACAGGAAAACAAACAAACCGATCAAAAAATGGGCACAAAATCTGGACGGACACCTCCCCAAAGAAAATACACAAATGGCAAGTAACATAGGAAAAGATACCCGACATCATATGTCACTAGGGAATTGCAAATTAAAACAAAAACAAGACACCTATTAGATTGGCTCCAATTTTAAAAACAGACACCACCAATTACTGGCACGGATGGGGAGCAAGAGGAACTCTCATTCACTGCTGGTGGGAATGCAAAGTGGTACAGCCACTTTGGAAGACAGTTGGCAGTTTCCTACAAAGCTAAATATATGATCCAGCAATCACACTCGGAAGCATTTACCCAACTGACTTGAAAACTTTATGTCCACACACATGTTTTTAACAGCTTTATAATTGCCCGAAACTGGAACCGATGAAGATGTCTTCAAAGGGTGAGTGGATAAACAAACTATATATATATATATATATATATATTTTCTAAGTTAAAGAGACCAGTCTAAAAAGGCTACATATGATTCCAATTAGATGATTCTGGAAAAGGCAAATTTATGGTGATGGTGAAAATATCAATGTTTGCAAGGAGTTTGTGGGGGAAGAAGGAAGGAAGAATGGTTGAAGCACAGAGGATTTTGTTTTAGGATGATGAAACTATCACAACTCTCATGCCGCCATGATGCCACTGTACATTTGTCAAGCCCATGGAACTTTACAAAAAGTGAAGAGCCACGTATGAGAATTTTAAAAATCATTTAGGAGGTTGGGAGAGCCAGGAAAGAATGCAGAATGTGGCGATTGGGAGATCTCAGGAAAGAAATGCAGAATGTGGCAAAAGCATCTGTTACAAATGTATGAAACAACATAACAAAAGGAAGATGGGGAGAGAAGGTGCTGTTCTAAGTCGCTTTGGAAATGAATAGCATCTGTGAGACTAAAGTCAATAGGAACTGTGTATCAGAACTGCACTCTAGGGGCGCGTGGGTGCTCAGTTGTTAAGCGTCTGCCTTCGGCTCAGGTCATGATCCCAGGGTCCTGGGATCGAGCCCCGCATTGGGCTCCCTGCTCGGCGGGAAGCCTGCTTCTCCCTCTCCCACTCCCCCTGCTTGTGTTCCCTCTCTCGCTGTGTCTCTCTGTAAATAAATAAATAAAATCTTTAAAAAAAAAAAAAAAAAGAACTGCACTCTAGTAGACAGTTCTTGCCCACAGAGGTACAGGTTAACAATTCTGATACTGGTATAGATGTATCCTGGAATTGAACTCAAGGGAAATGAGTGGCAGACCTGAAAGGCCAGGTGTCTCACCGTGTAGTGGTGTAGATAAGCAAGCAGAGGGGGTTAGAATGATGGAATGAATTAGAGGTGAGGCATTACTATATGTTTAGCTTAATATAGATACAGATGGTTACCTGTAGAAATATTTACAGACATATTTATCTACAAGGATTAGGGTACATATATTTCACTGTTCTGTCAACTGAGAGCCCCTTGAAGTAATCACACCAAATTAGAAATGAGCACACTTAGTGCCCAGATCTTAATTTCTTTTTTTTTCTTAACATATAGTGTATTATTAGTTTCAGAGGTAGAATTGAGTGATTCATCAGCTGCATACAACACCCAACGCTCATTCTATCAGGTGCCCTCCTTAATGTCCAGCACCCAGTCACCCCATCCCCTCAACCCCACCCCTCCAGCAACCCTCAGTTTGTTCCCTATAGTTAAGAGTCTCTTATAGTTTGTCTCCCCCTCTGTTTTCCTCTTGTTTTATTTTTCCTTCCCTTCCCCTATGTTCATCTGTTTTTTTCTTAAATTCCACATATGAGTGAAATCATATGGTATTTGTCTTTCTCTAACTGACTTATTTTGCTTAGCATAATACCCTCTAGTTTCATCCATGTAGTTGCAAATGGCAAGATTTCATTTTTTTGATGGCTGAGTAATATTCCTGTGTGTGTGTGTGTGTGTGTGTGTGTGTGTGTGTGTGTATCACATCTTCTTTATCCATTCATTTGTCAATGGACCCCTACTTCCATATTTGGCTATTGTGGACATTGCTGCTGTAAACATTGGGGTGCATGTGACCCTTCAAATCACTATGTTTGTATCCTTTGGATAAATACCTAGTAGTGCAATTGCTGGGTCATAGGGTAGCTCTATTTTTAATTTTTTGAGGAACCTCCATACTGTTTTCCAGAGTGGCTAAACCAGTTTGCATTTCCATCAGCAGTGTAAGAGGGTTCCCCTTTCTCTGCATCCTCACCAACATCTATTGTTTCCTGAGTTGTTAATTTTAGCCTTTCTGACGGGTGTGAGGTGGTATCTCATTATGGTTTTGATTTGTATTTCCCCGATGCTGAGTGATGTTGAACATTTTTTCATGTGTCTGTTGGCAATTTGTATGTCTTTTTTTTTAAGATTTTATTTATTTATTTGACAGAGTGAGACACGGCAAGAGAGGGAACACAAGCAGGGGGAGTGGGAGAGGGAGAAGCAGGCTTCCCGCCAAACAGGGAGCCCGATGCGGGGCTCGATCCCAGGACCCTGGGATCATGACCTGAGCCGAAGGCAGACGCTTAATGATTGAGCCACCCAGGTGCCCCTGTATGTCTTTTTTGGAGAAATGTCTGTTCATGTCTTCTGCCCATTTCTTGACTGGATTTTTTGTATTTTGGGGGTGTTGAGTTTGATAAGCTCTTTATAGATTTTGGATACTAGACCTTTATCTGGTAAGACATTTGCAAATGTCTCCAGATCTTAATTTCTAATACCATTCTCCAACAAAAGGAACCAGGGGTTCTTGGAGGAAAAAAATGGCTGATTTTAAGAACTGGCAGGAGATACACCAGTTGAGCCTGGAGAATCTTCATGCCAGAGGTAAAAAAGTGCTCAAACAAAACAAAGCAAAACAAATAAACAAGCAAATAAAAACCCTCAGTCATGGTATGTTAAAGGAAAATAGGACCTAACTGAAAGAGCTCTCAATGACCAAAGCTGGAACAATTTGAGCAACAAAATAAGTAAAGTAGTACTGAATTATAACTCAAAGCATAAAATAAATATCCATGAATCCATACTGAGATCAATAGATTATTGAATAAGTAAATAAATGGGGGAAAAAGAGGCAAAACACCCATGCAGAAGAAGCCCAAATAGTTTTATATATGTGTGTGTGTGTGTGTGTGTGTGTGTGTGTGTGTGTGTGTGTCCCACTTGAGGTGAAGCATAGTTTCCTATTCCTGAAGTGTGGACTCTTTCCTAAGAGTCCAGTATGGAAAGCGGGGGTTGGGAGAAGGAGTAATTTTACAGCGGAAACACCTGACAAACATTATCTCAGGTGGGTGATCAAGGTTAACAGAAACAGTGATAAGCAATGTTATTAGTATGTACCCTTGATACGATATGATAAAAATGGCACTTCTTCCCCCAAACCCATAACCCCAGTCTAATCATGAAAAAACATCAGAGAAATCCCAATGGAGGGATAGTCTACAAAATACTTGACCAGTACTCCTAAAAATGTCCAGGTCATTAACACAAGGAAAGTCTGAGACATTGCTACAGCCTAAGGAGAACTTGACTACTATGGGGTATCCTGTATGAGAACTTGGAATAGAAAAAGGACATTAGAGGGGTGCCTGAGTGGCTCAGTCAGTTAAGCATCCGACTCTTGATTTTGACTCTGGTCATGATCTCACGGTCTTGAGATCAAGCCCCACATCTGGCTCCACACTCAGCATGGAGTCTGCTTGAGATTCTCTCTCTCCTTCTCCTTCTGCCCCTCCGCCTGCTCATGCACTCTTTGTCTCTGTCTCTGTCTCTCTCAAATAAATAAAATCTTTCTTTAAAAAAGAAAAAGGACATTAGGCAAAAACTAAGGAGATCTGAATAAAGCATGGGCCTTCATTAATATTACTGTATCAATACTGGTTTATTAATTGTAACAAATGTACCATATTGATTTAATAATAGGGGAAACTGGGTATAGGATATATGGGAACTCTCTGTATAATTTTTTTCTGTAAATCTAACAGTGTTCTAAAATAAAAGTTTTATTTTTTAAAAAGACAAGAAAAATATTCACAAAAGATATATCTCATAAAGGACTTATATTCAGAAACATATGAAGAGCTCTCAAAACTCATAAGAAAAACATACAACCCAATAAAAAGTGGGCAAAAGAGTTAAAGAGACATTTTGATATAGAAGACATATGGATGGCAAATAAGTAGATGAAAAGTGTTCAACACTATTAGTCATTAGGGAAATGCAAATTAAAACTACAGTGAAATACCACTACACACCTACTAGCAGCTAAAATTTAAAAAAAATGAAACTGATCATACTAAGTATCAACATGAGCACAGAGGAAGTGGGACTCTCATGCACTGTTAGTGGGAATGAAAATGGTACAACTACTTTGGAAAGCAGTTTGAGTTTCCTTTTTTTTTTTTAAGATTTATTTATTTATTTTAGGAGACAGAGTGCCTGCCCTTGTGGGGGGAGGGGCAGAGGGAGAGACTCTTCAAGCAGACTCCCTGTTGAGCACAAAGTTGTGGGCTCCAACCCATATCCCATGAGATCATGACCTGAGCTGAAACCAAGAGTTGGTCGTTCAACCAACTGAGCTACACAGGCATCCCAACAGTTTCTTAAAAGTTAAATATATACCTACCATATGATCCAGTCATTCCACCCCCTCAGTGTTTATCTAAGAGAAAAGGAAACATAGATGTCCATACAAAGACCCACACATGAAGGTTCATAGCAGCTTTACTTGTAATAGTCAAAATCGAGACACAACACAAATGTTCCCTTCAACAAGGATAAACAAATTGTGGCACATCCATGCAATGGAATATGATTGGGCAGTAAAAAGGAATAAACTATTGATGTTGGCAACAGCAAGGATGAACCTCAAAATAATTATACTGAATGAAAGAAGCCAGAACTACCCCCCCAAAAAAGGTGCATGCTAGATGCTAGATGATTCCATTTATGTAAAATTCTAGAAAATAGAAACTAACCTTAGTAACAGAAAGCAGATCAGTAGTTGCACTGGGTGGGGGGAAGGAGGGATTACAAAGGGCATGAGAAACTCTTGGGGCTGATGGACATATGCCCTATCCTGATTGTGGTGAGAGTCCCACAGTTGTATACATATGTCAAAACTATTAAATAATACACTTTAAATCTGTGCAGCTTCTTATATGTCAGTTATACCTCAATAAACAAAACCATCTTAGAGGAAAACTAAAAATATCCTTCAGCCAAAAATTTTAATGAAGTTAATTTATTTAAACACTTTTATTTTAACTAATTAAAATATGCATATGGTTGAAAAATTAGAGTGCAGAAGGGAGTAAAATGAAAAACAACCTCTCCCTGTCCCATCTGGGATCCTGCTCCCCAGGGAACTTTTGAATCATTTTTATTTTTAGCTACTCTGGTGATTGTCCTCTTATCTCTAATTTTTATGCTGTTATTTTAAAACATTTCAGTTCTCTTCCTTGACCTGTCAACTTTAGATATTATTGATTGTTTGCCTCTTAGAACTGATGAGAATTTGTCTCTCAACCTCCCGGTCCCTCTTCCCCTCCCAAATGTGTTCACACTCCACTGTTCTCACACCCTCCAGGCCTCATCTGTGCAACATCAAACATCACACATCAGGACCTCTACTGCTTGTTCAGCCCATGATAGATGGTATCTCTTGATTCTCCACATTGATCCCCACCTATCTTCTCTCCCTTCCACCTCCCAGCCACTATGAGCTACACTTTTGACATCAAGTCATTAACATTTACCTTCTAGGCTGCAACCATAGACAAGTCCTCTGTGATTTGTCTAAAAGTTGGTCCTTGTCTAAAACAACAACAACCAAAACCAGCATCTGACCATGTAAATATCATGAGCCACGTGGTATGCTATGATCCAATAGGACTGTGACAACCAGCTCTCATCATTTTATGGATGAAGAAACAGATCACAGAGGTTCAGTGTCTTGTTGAAGGTCACACAGCTTATAAGTAGTAGTGTCAGAACAACCCTTCTAGTCTCCTAGAACCTGGCTTCCAAACTCTTGGTTACTCTGGAGGGTGGGGGGAAGAGCTGAGCCAAGGTAGTTGTTACTTAGTTTGCAGTTAGAAATAGGGGTGAGATGGAGTCAATGATAGCCAAGACCCTAAACCTGCATGGGTAGACGTGTCACCAGTTAAGAGCAGAGAACTAGTAGACAATTTGAATAGGCCTATCTCTATTAAAGAGATTGAATCAACAATAACCCTTCAAAACAGAACCCACTAGGCCAGATGGGCCACACGAGTGAATTTTAACCTTTAAGGAAGAAGTTTTACCATTTCTCTGCAATCTCTTCCTGAAGACAGAAGATTGGGGAATACTTTCTAACTAAGTCTATGAGACCAGCATTACCCAAATATGTAAGCCAGACAAAGACGTTACAAGAAAAGAAAATACAGACCAATATCTCTTGTGAACACAGATGTGAAATTCCTCAGAAAATATTAGCAAATCAAATCCAGCAATGTATAAAGAGAATTATACACCATGACCAAGTAGGATTTATCTCAGATATGCAAGGCTGGTTTAGTATTTGAAAATCAATTAATGTAATCCATCACATCGACGGGCTCAAGAAAAGTTACATGATCATATCGATAGTTACAGAAAAAGCATCTGACAAAATTCAACACCCGTTCATGATAAAAACAAACAAACAAACAAACAAAAAACCTCTCAGTAATATTAGAAATAAAGGGGCACTTCCTCCACTGGAGAAAGACATCTGCAAAAACCTATAGCTAACATCACACTTAACCGTGAGAAACTGAAAGCCCTTAAGATCAGAAACAAGGCAAGGATGCATCTCTCATCATTGTGTTTCAACACTGTCCTGAAGTCCTAGCTACTGCAGTAAGACAAGAGAAGGAAACAAAAGGTATTGAGAAGGAAGAAATCAAACTATCTTTGTTCATAGATGACATGATCATCTAGGCAGAAAATCTGAAAGAACTGACAATCAAACTCCTGAAACTAATAAATAATTGCGGAATACAAGGTTAATATACAAGAGGCAATCACTCTTCTATATGCCAGCAATGGATGAAATTAAAAACACATCATCATTTACATTAGCATCCCCCAAAAGGAAATACTTAGATATAAATCTAACAACATATGTATAAGATCTATATGAGGAAAGCTACAAAACTCTGATGAAAGATATCAAAGAAAATTAAATAAATGGAGAGACATTCCATGTTCATGGATTAAAAAGTTCAGTTTTGCCAAGATCTCAATTCTTCCCAACTTGATCTATAGATTCAACATAATCCTAATCAAAATACCAGCATTGTTTTTTGGATATCAACAACATGATTCTGAAAGTTAATGTGGAAAAGCAAAAGACCCAGAATAGCCAGCTCAGTATTAAAAGAGAAAAGCAAAGTCAGAAGACTAATACTTGATGTCAAGACTTATTTGTAAAGCTATGGTAATCAAAGCAGTGTGGTATTGGAAAAGGAATGGAGAAATAAATCAAGGAAAAGAATAGAGAGCCCAGAAACAGAGCCATAAATACAGTAAACTGATCTTTGACAAAGGAACAAAGGCAATACAATGGAGGAAAGATAGTCTTTTCAACAAATGGTGCTGGAACAACGGAGGCATCCACGTGCAAAAACATGAATCTAGACAGATTTTACGTATTCACAAAAATTAAGTCAAAATGGATCATAGACCTAAATGTTAAGTGTGAAGCTATAAAACTCCTAGAAGATAGCACAGGAGAAAACCTAGTTGACCTTGAGTATGGTGATGACTTTTTATTTTTTTAAAGACTTTCGTTTGAAGTAATCTCTACGCCAAATGTGGGGCTCAAACCTACAACCCCGAGACTGAGTCGCATGCTCCACTGACTGAGCCAGCCAGGCGCCCTGCTGCTAACTTTTTAGATACAACACCAAAAGCACAACCCAAGAAAGAAATCATTGATGAGCTGGATTTGATTAAAATTTAAAACTTCTGCTCTGCGAAAGGCAATGTCAAGAGAACAAGAAGATGAGCCACAGACTGGGAGAAAATACTTGCAAAAGACACATCTGATAAAGAACTGTTACCCCAAATATACAAAGAACTCTTAAAAGCCCACAATAAGAAAATGAACAACCCAATTCGAAATGGGCAAAAGACCTGAACAGACACCTCACCAGAGAAGCTATACAGATGGCAAACAAGCATACAAAAAGATGTTCCACATTATATGTCATTAGGAAAGTGCAAATCAAAATAGTGAGACACCACTCCACACCTATTAGATCAGCCCAAATCCAAAACACGGATACACCAAATGCTGGTGAGCAACAGGGACTCTCATTCATTCCTGGTGGGAACACCAAAATGGTACGGCCACTTTGGAAGATGATTTGGGAGTTTCTCGATACTACAGTGGTGGATCCATGTCATTATACATTTGTCCAAGCCCATAGAATGTACAACACGGAAAGTGAGCTCTAGTGTAGACACGGACTTTGGGTGACATGATGTATTAGTGTAGGTTTATCCATTGTAACGCACGTGCAGTGTGGGGGATGCAAATAGTAGGGACGAACATGTGTTGCGAGGACAGAGAGTATGTGGGAACTCTTGGTATTTCCACTCAATGTTGCTGTGAACCTAAAACTGCTCTAAAAAAATCCAAGTTTGTTATTACACAAAAAAGAACAGCGCACTGAGGGCAGAATTTTCATTACTGTTGTTTTGGTTTTAGAGGGGCAGTGCAGATAAAGAGGAATTCTTGTTGCATTTTGAGCGTGTGGAGTTTGAGATGTTGGCATTTATAGGTAGCCAGAAAATTGGGCATAGGAGAGAGCGGGTGCTGAGGTAATAGACACGGGGGTCACCATGGCAGTAGATCCGATGAGCTAGGAAGACAACATGGCCTAGAGAGAGGGGAAGGCCCAGCAGGGGATCCCAAAGCTCTGGCCTTGGGGACAGGTAACTGAGTCAGGGAGGACAGCAGTCCAGGGAAGGTGAGGCCCTTCCTTAGACGCTGGGAGGGTGAGCCCCTGGAGGACCCACTGGATCACACAAAGAGGGCACCCAGCTGAGGTGGGAGGAGAGCAGGGTGCTGTTGGTTGAGAGCCGGAGGGAGGACGGAGTGAAAGTCTTTCTCCCAGAATCCGGAGTTTGACGGGAGGGTTGAGAGGACAGATGCCTGAGGGTGGCGCGGCTCAGAGAAGGTGTTTATAGGATGAGGGAAGTGGGAGAGTGTTTACAGACTAAGGGGACAGACTCTGAGAGAACCCAGAGCACAGGTGGAGGAGTAAGGGACTTTAAGGGCTTAATTTGATTTATTGTGGAAAAGGTATTACACCAACTCTTAAAACATTTTTTTTTTTTTTTTTGGAAAACACCCATAATTACAGCCCTCAACTTGCTCAAAGATTCCTTTTTCTTCTGATGTCAAGAAGCTCTTCCTGGCAGAAGGGAAGGGAATCCAAGGAGGTCCTGTCCCAAGACCTTGGCCCTCCCAGAGCCTAGCAGATGAGGGGGCTGGGGGGCACAAGGAGGCTAGGGTTGGGGGACAGGGGACTGGCGAGAAGACAAAGGGGCTGGGGTGGGGACTAGGGGTTGGGAGGGGTGAGGGGACCGGGGGGGGGTGCTGGGTTGGGATCTAATATGGAATCATCAGAAATGAATATAAACCTTGTGTCCCCCCATTTCCCTCTGGCCACCCTGCCCAGTGCACCCAGCCCTGACCCCGTGTGTGGAGGAGGTGGGGCGGGTCTCGGTCCGAGGTGGGGAAACTGGGTGGTAATTGAATCCAGGGGCCTCGAGACGGAGGCCAATGGCTTTTCCCGGCCTAATTAGAGGGATTTTTTTTAAACCCAGGAAACAAATCCATATGGTCTGCAATTCGTTTCTCAGGCTCTTTACCCTCCTGAAGTCGTAAATGTCGTGGGCTTTTTAGCACCGGAGCCTTGGGAAGGGGGAGGGCCCCCAGGCTTAGGTTTCTCAGCGGGAGCCCAGTCCAGGATCTTGGGGCCTCCAGGGCCAGGGTCCTGCCTGCTCCCCCATCTCGGTTCCCTCTGCTGGTCCTGGCAGGTGGCCTCTGTCCCCACCCACGCAAGCCTTCCCTTCTCCCTCAGGCCTTTCCTCCCGCCAAAAACACTCCCCCCTCCCACCCAACCCTTCTTTGCTGCTGACCAGTCCATCCACGTGGCCTTCCCTCTGCCTCTCCCATCCCCTGCACGGATGCCCACCACTCTTGGTCTCTCTGCTGTCCTCCGTGTGGGACCTGTTTCTACCATCAGACTGGGAGTTGATCCGAGACAAGAACCATGCCTTTCCCATCAGTCTGGGGGCTTCTTAGCAGTTGCTCTACACGTTTTTTAAAATCTGCTCTGAAGAGCAGAAGACACTGAGGTTAAACCTAAGGCAGAAGGGAGAGATCGGAGCTTTTACACAGGGATGGCTCAGAGTGTGAGACAGACTGGAACCTGCGGACCAGACCCCTGCACAGCCTTCCACGGGCCTCACTGGCTACAGGGGTCCTGGGTCCTCCCCACAGAACCAGGGCAGCATGGGAAGGGGGAGTGGTGGGGGTTTGCTACAAAACCGGACAGAAGCTCCTCTGGTCTGTGGTGAGTGACCTTGCTCAGGGCCTTCTAAGCTGGGAGGTCAGTTTGGAAGAAATGGGGTGCACGCAGGTGAGTTTGGGGGCAGGCCAAAGGAACCTGCTTTCTCTCCTGGAATCCTCCAGACCTTTTTGAGCTTTGGGAGTTTGTTGGCGGCAATACCTTGCCCTTGAGACCCCTGCCCCCAGGAGACGGTGACAGGGTCCAGGATGTTTTGAGGTGAACGTCTCAAATGGATTCCCATCTCTGCTATACATCCATGGTGTGACCTTGGGAGAGTCACTATATTCTTTGAGCCTCAATTTGCTCATCTGTAGAGTGGGGTGGTTGTGCGAATAGCTGTTCATCAGGCACAGCGTGAGGTGTGCAGGATTAATCAGTAAGAGCCAGTCCCTTGTTCCCACAGAGTTTACAGTTCAGGTGAAATGAAGGGACCTTAGTAAAAGTCTAAAAGGGGTTGTATGGGGGGTTCGGTGGGGAGAGCAGCCCGGAAAGCAAACAGGTGTCTGATGCATTAGTCTCCACTACTGCGTCAGCTGCAGCCTAACTCCGAACTGTCCCCCACTTTACTTCCCCCCACCCACAGCCTTCCTCCAGCTCCAGCCCGGAGGCCCAGGCTATGTCCGTCTTGCAAATGGGTGTCTGTGGGTGGCTTCTCCTTCTCCACATGGTCAGCCAAGAATGGGGGAAGGCGGAGCTGCCGGCCTGGCTGGAGCCAGAGGGACAAGCGTGAATGGCTTTTGCCAAACCGTGTCAAGCTGGATTAAATCACAGGGCTGGCCCGCGTTCATGTGCTTCTCTCTCTGCTCTCTCTTTCCGAGTACCAATCGGGTTCCCCCTGAATGGCAGTGTCCTCACTGGATGGTGTGAGGTCTCCGTGTGGAAGTGGGTCCAGGCAGGTCGAAGGGAGATGGGCTGGGCTCGCTCCAGGGAAGAGGAAGGCGATCGGCATCCCTGGGTTTGGGGCACCTCATGAGCCCCCAAGTGCTGGGGGAAGGGGAACACAGTGAGGATAGGATGGGTTGCAGAGAGGAATCAGCTTAGAATTTAATAAAGGATTTCTTAAAGCTACAAAGATATAAATCTAATAGAAGATAGGAAGCAAGGACCCCAAATGGAGTAAGGTCCTTTCTGTGCGAGGCACTGAGGAGATCCAGGAGGTATTGTGAGAAGGAGGTCTGGGAGGGCTTCCTTGAGGAGCTGGAAAGGGCTGGGGAGACGGCCCCACAGGCAGCAGGCACAGCAAGCCTGGAAGGGCAGCATCGGGTTCCTATGGGGCCTCTGATGCCAGGGTGGGGAGGGTGATGACTCAGATACCCACTGGACCCCAGGGCTGTGCTAGTTCTAGCCTCCCATATATTAACTTGAAGTCTCGCAGCAAACCTCCCAGGCAGTTGCCGCCTATTCCCATTTTCCAGCGGGGAAGCAAAGGCTCTGCCAGGATGCTTACCCCCGGGCCCAAGATCCCAGAGCTAGGAAGTGGCAAGGCTGGGGTTTGAACCCAGGACACTGTAAGTCTAAAACTCACTTTCTTTCCACTTGTGTCCCTTGGGTGATAGAACCAAAATGAGCAGCAGCAAGGGTGGGAGGAGTGTTCTGGCTGGGGCACGGAGCCTTCATTTTAGGGGCCCAAGGACAGTCTGTATGGGGCTGCCCAGTGGGATCCAGCAGAGCCCAGGGTTGAGAGGGGTGGGACGTCTTGAAAGGGCAGGCTTATCTGAATCCCAAATTGAGATCTCAAACCCCGAGGAGTCTCCGTGGACCAGCAGGGTGACAGGCAGAGTAGTGGGCAGGTGGGGAAGTGCAGAGGGGTCCAGGCACAGGGTTGGCGGGTGGCCATGCCAGTCTGCCCCCCGCACCGGGGCTGACCTATGTGGCTCCATGCCAGGCTCCCAGTGGCGCCAGCCTCCTGCAGCCTGGGTGGGGGGCTGGGAGCGGAGGGGAAGGGGGTGTTGGTGGCGGTATCAAGGTTAAGACACCAGGCTCTGGACTGGGATCCCCTTTCTTCTTCCCCTGGTGGATTCCAGCTGTCCCTGCCACTCTGTGGAAGGGGGCAGGGGATTCTGGAAGGGGAATGAGCCTTTGGAAATATTCGAATGGGGTCAGCTTATTTTCAGCCTCCATCCTTCTGTCTGAATTCCAGTCCCTACTCCAGACTCCCAGCCTCCCCAGACCAGCCCTCTGCACCAGCCCTTCCTTGATGGAGACTCTTTGTTGACGGAGGACTGCCTGGCATCGAGGCACCAACTCTGAGTGTGGGTCAGCCTGAGACAGCCTCTATGCCAGTCTGCCAAGGTGACTTCCCTCCTATTAAGGGTAGCACGCTCCCAGATGGGGGAGCCAAGCCCCCACCCCTGGCACCCATGCTCCCTCTCGTGTCCCTTGACTAGCCTGCAGCTGGTGCTAGGGAGTGGGGGGGGGGGGGAATGCCCCAATCTGGCCCGGACTGCAGCTTTCCTGCCCCAGGCCCGCCCCCTGCTTGAGTCACTCTTCTGGTTTGCCTTGCCCTGGGGCTTCTGGCAGCTTCCCTGGAGAGGCACGAGGCAGGCCTCAGCCTGACAGGCATGTGGCACTCTCTGGGCACGTGCCCAGCCCATGTGTGACCCCAGGAAGAGGCGGGCCTTGGTGCCCAGAGCCGGCCAGGTGGCTTCTGCACGAATCTAATGTGATGCTTTTTCACTCCTGCCCTGGCTTTCAGCCGGTCACCCCCTGGAAGGGCTGGGGCGAGGCCCTCGCTCACAGAGCCCAGTGGCTGTTAGTAAAGTCTCAAAAGAAGTGGCATTTTGACAGGGGATCTGGGCTGTGGTTCTCCTGGCAGAATCCGATCCCATTTAGATTTTCAGACAATTTCCCTCTTCCGTTTAACTGAACTTTGAGCTCCTTGAGAACGAGGCACTGGCTCTTGCCAATTAATCCTGCACCGGGGGCAGTGAGGTGGATGTGAGAAGACCAAGAAATGCGTGGGGGATAGAGGGCGAGACGGTTGGGGCAACAAGACGGGTAGGGCCCTGAGGACCAAAGCACAATCCCCTTTGCTGGCCTGGCCTCTCGAGGCTGTGGAGTATCACACAGAGGGGCTGGGCTGATGGAGCCAGGCTCTGGAGTCCAAGAGGAGAGGGATGGCTCAAGGTCAGCCCTCCTTGACCATGGAGATCACCTCCTTCCTCTTTCTCCCCACAGCAAAGTCCCTCCTCCAGGCAAACCCTATCTCTTTCCCCTCTCAGCAAAGCTTCTAGGAAAAGCTATATAGGGCCTCCACTGTCTTACCTGCCACCTTTTCCTCTGACCACCGCCAGCTGTCTCCTGCACACCTCCTCCAATCCAGTGGCTCATTCCAGTACCCCCTTCCAGGTGTCTCCATAGCACTGGCATTGGGGATCACCTGCACCTCCTCCCGGTAACTTGCTCTCTTAGTAGGCTTCCTTGATGCTGCAAGGTCCAGGCGCTCACTCACTGGTCCTTCTTGATCATCTCTGTCTCCTTCTTCTCGGGCACCTAAGCAGGCCTGTCCCAAGGCTCTCTCTCCTTCTGTCCAGCAGGGACCTCACCCAGGGGCTGGCAGATGATTAAAATCATTCCACTTTAGCCCTGGAATTTCCCTGCTCCTGACATGTATAACCGAATGCCTCCTGCCTTTCTCCCCTGAATGGCCCCCAGGCTTCTCACACTTAACAGGGAATGCAAGATCTTCCACGAAAGCCTGCTCCTCCTCCCGGGCTGCCGACTCGATGGACAGCACAGCACCATCATGCCCTCGGTTGCCAAAGCTGGAGACCGGGAGTCACGGAGACTCCTCTCCGCCGTGCTGCTTCCCATCCGATCCGGTGCCAATGCAAGGTCATTCTCCCTACTTAATATTTCCTGAGTTGCTCCCGTCTTTTCCTCCCCACTGCTAGTTCTCGTGCCTGAAGCCCCAGCCTCCCAGCGGGGCTTCCTGCCTCTCCTTCCAGAATATTCTCCTGCTTAGATAACCTCAGTAGCTGACACTGGGGTCCCTGCTAGCTCTGGCCTGATCTTCACCTTGTTCCCATTATTATTTATGCCGGTCAAAGTTGAGTCCTCATTCTTTGGTCTTTGTTCCAGCTGTTTTCTCTGCCCCAAATAGTCTCCCCACATTTTTTCCACCCCCCACAATCCAAATCCTGCCCATCGTTCAAGGCTCAGGTCAAAGCCTCCCTTCCAGGTTCCTCCTCGGGTCCCCGCAGCCATGAAGACTTCCTCCACCTTTGGAACCCCAGGCATCTTGGTTGCCCTTGACCTCAACGTCTGTGTTGTTTCATGGCATTTCTTACTAGAAAGACATACTTGGGTCTGGGGGTGGAGTCTCACTCGGGTTGCCTAGCGAGGAGGAAGAAACTCAAATGCTGAGCTAGGATGGGGGCTACATTTGTCCTTTATGGGGGCCCCCCTTTTGGTAACTGTACTCAATTCTGCTCCCCCCCAAGTCCCCATGCTTCAAGAGGGGTGACACTCCTGCCTCCAGGTGGAGTATGACCTCCACTTTAGCCAATCAGTGATGGCCATTCCATGGCCACGGTGATGGTCCAGGCGGAACCCAGGATGCCTGGAGACTTTCTGGGGGATTCTAGAACTGAGGCGTTCTTGTTCCCACAGGCCTGGACCCGAAGCTGTTGCAGCCTTCTTATCACCACAAGGGAATCGTCCAGGGAAGGAAATGAAGGCAAGAGATGGAGAGGAAGAAACTAGGCCCTGGGATGTTGTTGGAGCCTCCGTGCCTGGAGCCAGCCCTACCCCTAGGCCTGTCCTTCCGACGGACAGTACATTCCCTTAAACCGCCCTGGGTTGGTTTTCTCCCTGTTGCAGCAAGAATCTGAACTGGTACGCAGGGTGAGGAGAGGGGAGCTCCCAGGTGGCTGGCTTCCCAGCTGTCGGCACCATCTTCCAGGAGGTCACGACCGTGTGGCCTCCCTGGGCTCTGGGGTTGACCAATGGAAGCAGGGCTGCTCCGTGCCCCTGGCCCGCACCTCCGGCCTGCTGGCATCCCAAGGTCCGTAGGAGTAGAATGAGAACCATCTGGACTGCTGATTGAAGCCGTAGGCCCCGGGGTAGGGCTGGGCCCCTGGAATGTGAGCCCTGAGCCCCGAGCCCAGGCCAGAGAGCACGGAGGGCTTCTCAGGAGGACGTTGGGCTCCCACTGGATGACGCACAAGGACCACCAGATTCTATGAGTCACTCGAATAGGGGAGGGGGATGGGAGGATTCCCAGACTTTTCCGAAGAGAGCCTCAGAGCAGGGAGGAGACCTGGTGCTACCTTTCCCAGAAGCCCTTTGGGAAGGTTGCTGGAAACAGCCGGAGCGGGGATTGCCGGGAGGGCACGGGGATTGGGAAGTGCCCCGGATGCTGTGGGAAGAGGGTGGATCGCAAGGCCCCGGGGGGGATGGAGGGTGAGAGCTGGAATGTTCCTGAGTATTCTTCCGTGACAGAGCCCTAGGAAAATGTTCCTGGCATCTTCCAACGTGGTTGGGGGATTGAGAGGGCAGAGTTGGGCTGTGGAAATGGGGACCACCGTGCGGAGCCCTTTCAGTCGGGCCTGGGAGGAATTCCCGGGCACGTGGGGATGAAGAGGGCCTCCCTCTCAATGTCTCCCTTGGGAAGAATACTGGGTCCCCGAATGAATGAGGGCGTTGACCCAGAGACCATCAAGGTCATGTACTGAGAAGTGGGGGACTTTGCTGGGGCTGGAGAGGGCTCTGGAGCCTGGGGCAGGGCCCAGAGCAGGGAGCCTGGCATAGCTGGGAGGGTCAGCGTGAGGGCAGGGGTGTTGGGGGTAGTCCCAAAGGAGGGGGCAGGAGGCCGAAGGTGCCCCCTTTGCCTCTGTTCTCCTGCGCCCAGAAGCCTGGGGGCTCAGTTTTGTCCCTTGGCCTTCTGCCCACAGCTGCCACAAAGCTGGGGAGGAATCTGCTTTGCATTATCTGAGGAACCACCTCCCCCAGGCATATGGTCAGCAGACCTCCCCCCCAGCCTGGAGCATCATGGGAAATGTCTTCTCCTGACCCCAACTCTGGCCCAGCCCCCTGGAGGGGGGTTGGGCTCCAGGCTCAGTGGCCCTGCCACAACCCTCCTCACTGGATGAAGAGGCCTTTCACATGCTTCCAGTCTCATCTCAGCTTCACTGAACTGGATGAAAGAGGGAAGGGAGGCACTAGGGGAAGGCAAGGGGCCCTGATGGGCGGGCAAAGATGAAGCGTCTCATCCTCTAGCCTAGAGAATGAAAGAGATAAAGGGAGGTTTCTCAGCCTGAGCAGAGAGAGGCCATGGGGATGGGGGTGGGGGTGGGAG
The DNA here is from genome assembly GCF_009762305.2 of Zalophus californianus. Taxonomy (NCBI): domain Eukaryota; kingdom Metazoa; phylum Chordata; class Mammalia; order Carnivora; family Otariidae; genus Zalophus; species Zalophus californianus. The sequence goes on from NC_045610.1 coordinate 36,360,480, forward strand.
GTGAGAACTACAGAACTATAAGGGGACTGATGACATGGGAAGAAGCAAGGCAGCCTCTATGGGTCCTCTGAGCCTGCTAGGGGCTCCGAATGAGTCCCTACTCTGGGAGGTATGACTCCCTAGAGCTGGCTGCCCAGTGTGATGGCCACTAGCTACATGCAGCTATAAGCACTTGAAATGGGGCTAGTCCAGATTGAAATGTGCTGTGAGAATAAAATACACACTGAATTTTGAAAACTTAGTAGGAAAAAAATTTTAACATATTTCATTAATAATTTAAAAGTATTGATTATATGTTGAAATAATCCTTTGTCTATATTAGGCTAAGTAAAATATGAAGTTCATCTCACCTGCTCCTTTTCACTCTTGTAATGTGGCTACTAGAAAATTAAAAATCATGTATATCCGATATTTCTATTGGACAGTGCTGTTTGAGAGCACATTCACTCATTTATTCCACAAATTTTTGTTGGGTGCCAGCTCTATGCCAGGCCAGGTGCTGAAGATTAGAAGGTGAGCAAAACCAGACCCTGTCTCTGGATTCCTGGCATTTACAGTAATCAAATAATCACTCAAATTGTCCCTGATTGCAAAGAAAAAGAGTGGAACATGATGTCCTTGGACGTGGAATCAAGAAACCTGATTTGTGTTTAGAGTATGGTGAGAGCTTCCCAAGAAAGCACTTGGGAAAGAAAGAGGAAGTGTTCCAGACAGAAAGGACAGCATGTGCAAAGGTCCTGTGGCCAAAGGGAACATTGAAGCTTGAAGAATTGTAAGAGGGCTGGTGTGGGGGAACACAAAAGAGGATGAAGATGGCTGGAGCAAAGCAGTGAGTGTGCAGGAGTTGGCAGGGGCCTCATGCAACCCTCTGAGAGTTACAGATGGGAAGCTGATAAGCATTTTTGCCCTCGTGGTGGAGTTAGAGAAGGAGGCGTGGAGCTTAGACTGAAGGAAGGCAGAGAGGGTTTCTCCACAATGTGCTGGGGGAGGGGGTGCGAATCTGTGGCATGCCGGCTATAAGGCTCTCTGCTCTGCTACCCCCCAGGGACCCTAGACCAGTATCAGCCACTCCTGGCCCCCCTTCCCAATTCTGCGTGCTCTGAGGAGCTTTTCCGAATGGCCTATTCTCACCATCGCTGCGGCTTCCTATACTTCGGGCCGCCACTGACTTGCACCTCCCCACCTCTCCCGCCGCACCCCACCCTCCCAACCGCCCCCAGAGCGAGGGCTTTCTCAGATGAAGGCTATTTGTGGCATCCCCCTGCTCAAAACCCCTCAGTGGCTCCCCAGTGTTCTCAGAATGTAGTCCAGACCCCTTAGCCTGTCTCTTTGTAAGCCCTTTCCCATCTGGCCCCACCGACCTTCTGCTCTCTCTGGGCTCCAGGCACAGGAGCCTCCCCAGGCCTCCTGTGTGCTCTGCTGTCTCTCTCTTTGGGGCCTTTGCTGAGCTGCGTCCTCTGCCAGGAATACTCTCCTCCCCCAGCCTGTTGACTCCACTCATCAGTGAGGGCTCAGCATCAATGTCCCTTTTCTGACAAATCTTCCCTAACCCCTGGTAGGGGTGGGCCTGGGCTGGGGCACCCCTCACCCCTAGTATGGCACCGCACACCACACAGGCCTGTCTGCTGTCCAGCCCCCCTCGGGATCGCTGGAGTGTGTGTCCCTTATTCCCACAAGCAGTATCTGGCTCTCCCCGACCAAATTAGAGACATTTCCCCCCATCAGAATGGGGGCTCTCTTAGGGCAGGAATTGTACCTCCCTCATCAGATTAGAGGTACCCAAAGTCTGGGACTGTGTTTTCTCCAGCAGACAGGAGGCTCCCTCAGGACAGAGCCTGTCTCCCTCGTCACACTGGGGGTTCTCCAAGTACCGGATCTCTGAATCACCCCCCTCCACATGTACTCCTCACAGCCCTCACGGACATGGGGGGTGGGAGATGACAGGCAGCTCCCCCTCTGCCTTATGCCTAACCCTTGGCTGGGGCCCGACTGGCCCCTGCCATGATCCTGAGAGCAGGAAGGTTTGTTTGCTGTTCTTTCTGGGAAGAGCAAGCCTCCCGTGGCCTTCCGCAGCAGCCACGAGCCAGCCCCACCAGAAGACCCGGCCAAGTGACCAGCAGAGGCTGAGCTGCTCTGGACCAGCTGCCGGGCCAGCCTCGGAGATGGGCACAGGCCGGGGGCCAGGAACCCTACGGCTCCTGCGACAGGCGGGGCTCAAAGCCAGGCTGCCAGGAGCCGGGGTTGGGACCCGCCCCCGGAGAGCCGCCAGGGAGGGGCCTGCCTCATTGCAGGCCAAGCAGCCGGGCTCCTGCCAGGCCATCTGGAGCCAGCCCCCGTGTGTGTGCATGTGTGTGGGTGTGAGTGCGCGTCTCCCAGGCCATGTGGGTGGCTGGGAGCTGCAGGGTTGTGACCCGGCCCTCCTAGCAAGCCTCTGGCTCCCCTGTGGTCAGTTTCACTTCTGACATCTGGTCAAGTTCACAGCTGGCCGGCTTCCCTGCGTGGTCATTTTCACTTTTCCTCTGCAAAACCTGGGGGCAGAGGGCCCCCACTCCTTCCCTATCCCACTTAACTCCATGGCCACACATGTGGATGTGCTCGATTTCTGTGAACACTCCCCATTTCGTGGGGGGGGGGGGGGCGGGTGGAGAAACAGTAGGACAAAAACTCACCAAATTAGAAATTATACCTGCGCCCCGCCCCCGACCCCCACCGGCTCCATTCACGTGCGTTTCCAGAAAATCTCTTTGCACTGGTTTTCTTTCTTTGCTATTATAATATTTGTCATTTATGTTTTATGTGTAGGTTTTAGGAAGGCCCAAGAAATGATTACACAGGATGCAAGGGGGAGGTGACAGGGAGTCTGGAGCTCACAGCCCCCAGCTGGAGGGCCGAAAGGGTTTCATCTCCACGCAAAGGGAGGCGGTAGGGGCCCCAGAACCAAACACATGCTAAAACATACTTGTGGTACCCCGACCCCCTCCCCAACTGCTGGGGAGGAAAATAAATACACTCAGATCCTGTCCTGCTCTCCAGGTGCACAGGTAAGGGGCCAGCAGGTGAGTTTCCTCCCCTCATCAGATGGAGGTCACAGAAATGCCATCTACTTACAATGCTCCCAGTCCCTTACACGGAGCTGGGAGAATCCTGGGCAGGGGAGGGGGTGGCCATCAGCGCACACCCTGCTTGGGGCTCGGGGCTTGGTCATGCTAAATAGAGGGGCGCCACACTCATTCCAATGTCAAGCAAAACAGAACATGCCAGGAAGGACCTCATGAGACCTCACGGCCCCTTTCTGGCACCAAGCTAGGGAACAAACGGTCCTTCGAAGGGTCCTCTGAACTTGGGAGAGGCCCTCTGCAGGCCACAGTCTCCCTTGGTTCCTTCTTGCTACATTCCCACACTGGTCCGCCTTTCTTCACTGCGACTGTCGGAGCCCAGCCAAACCCTGTGCTCGCAGGAAAAGAAAGGACGGGGGCGGGGGAGGGGGAGCATTCTTCCACGTGCAGGCCCTCGGAAGCCAGACGCCAGCTCAAGCCTCAGCCAAGCTTGGCCCGCCAAACCAGGGGCGAGGGAAGAGGGCAAGCTGAGTTCAAATCCCTTCAGTGCTTCTCTGCCAGCCGCCCTGGGCAGGATCCGGGCCCAGCCCAAGAGAAAGAACTTGGGGAGAAAAGCAGGATTTCTCATCTTCTTTGTCTGTGCGTCTGTGGATCTGTTTGTCGCGGGTCCGGGGCCCTTAGTCCCTGACCCCAGGGCTGGCTCTAGAAGATACTGCCTGTGTTGGCTCTGAGTCTGTGCCGGGATGGAGGGCACCTGCAGGCCGGGCCACACCACGGGTGCCACACTGACGTGCCTGAGCGGGACTGGCAAAGGGAAGTGGCACCCCTCTCCACAAACCCCAGTCCATGCTCAGTCAAGTCCATCTCTGACCATGACGGATCAGTGCACCAGACCTTGGGCAAAAGCCTCCCATCTCCACAGGGGTTGGACAGGCCTGGAGATGGTGGAGGGCAGACTGGATTTGGCTTCGAGACATTTCCCAGAGGGTTGCCTATCCCCTCCCCCCAACCCCCCTGGCTCCTTGCCCTCAAGCAAACCTGAGGCCTATACTCCCTAATTCAGAGAGTTGGGGGGCAGCCCCCATTTGTCCTCCCCATTGCTGGGTGGCTTTGGGCAAGTCACTCCCTCTCTCTGGGCCTGACTCTCCTAAATGTAAAACAAGGGGGTGGACTAGACTTCAAAACCCCCTTTCAGCTCTGACAAGCCTCTGGTGGTCTTCATCTTGGGCCAGAGAGGAGGGTGAGGGGGCTGAGGGAGGACGTAGGCCACAGTGATGGTCCCTCATTCCCCAAGTTCACAGTGTAGAGCCCATGGCTCTGGTTCCTCAGTCTCTCCCTTTGAATCTCTGGGGCTTTGTCTTCGTCCCCAACACCATCCTTGGTGTCAGCCCCCCAGGACTGACACCTGCTGAGATGGGAGGGGCTGGCCCACCTAGAAGTGCCGGAGAAGGGAGCAGATGTGAGATGTGATGTTAGGGGCGGGGTGGGAGAGGCAGCAGGGGCCCTTCTGGCGCTGGAGAGAGCGATCAGAAGCGATGGGGCCACATGGGAGCAGGGACAGGGCTGCGGTGGAGGGGCCCGGGCTCCGCAGCCCTGCCCGGAGCTCAGCTCTGACGCTGGCCCGTGGGGGTGGCGGGAGCATCAGCCGTCAGAATGTGGGGGCAGGGCAGGGGCTCCGGGGGGCGGCTCACACCGGGGACGTGGCCGTGGACTCGCTACACAGGCTCTCGACGATGTCAGCTCGCTGGATGCGGCGCAGGGCAGCCAGAAGGGCGTCGAGCGTTGCGCTGTCCTGGGCGGCCCAGCTGGCAAGCAGGGCTCGGACGGGGCAGGCCTCGTGGGTGAAGGAGTCTATGTGCTCAGGCTGGTAGCCCAGCTCGCCTGCCAGGTGCCGCCAGGTGTCCCCCGCAGAGCCATTGAGCAGCTTCTCCACCTCCTCCCGCTTGGCCGGTGGCAGACTGCTGTAGAGGCCTCCATCCCCCTTGAGGGCTGCCAAGAACCCAGGGGGCGTCAGAGGCTACCCTCCAGACCCCCTTTTCCCTACAGTGGGCATGGGGGCCCCAGGGTAAGACCGAAGACGGGCTGAGGCATTTCTCCTCCCAGGGTGGGTAAACCCCAAGGGCCTGGAGGCAGAGGGAGGGTCAAGATGAGGTCGTGGATGGGGGGCAGGGCTGTAGGGGTGCCTGGGGGTGCTGACTCACATCCCCTCTGACCTGCAGCTCCAACACTATCCCCCCATCTCACCCCGTCCCCGCCCCACAGCAATTAGGCAAGACAGGACCTAGCCCCAGACTCCACCACAGCAAGTATCCTGGAGCTGGGCTCTGGGCCACTAATTAGGGTCCATAATTAACTACTTGCTCCCCAGAAGTCCGGAGCAGGAGGCTAATTGCAGCCACTTTGGGGAGTAATTAGCCCTAGGGGGGGACAATTAGCTTGATGAGTCTGGATGCTCCAATTTGTCAAAGCTCCCCCTCTCCCACGCCTCTCCACTGGAAAGACCTCTCCTCCCCGTTCACGTACCCTGCTTCTCCTGTCCTACACAGAGGCCCCGTTCCCTGTGAGCCAGCCCCTCCGGCAGTCCTTCCTATGGTCTACCCTTAATCACTCCTTTCCTCCCTACCTCAGCGCCCCCTGCCCCCGCCTCCCTGCTCACCCTGGCCCGCGGCTGTCTGCGTGTGGGGCTGCTGGTCATGCAGGCTCTGGCTGTCCACAGAGATGCCACTGTCACTGTGGAGCTTTTCTCCCTCCGGCGGCGGCGTCTGGTCTGCGGGCCGGCTGTTGGCTCCTTGCTTGTTCTGTTTGCAACTGTTCCACCTGGTACCAGAGGACGAGGACGGGCCCCAGTCTCAGGGGCTGAGGGCCCGCACCAGCCAGGTGCCTAAGGGATCTGTGCTCTGATGCATCGGGGCTGGGGCCCTGGCAGGTGCCCAAGCATAGCCCCCCACCAGAGCACCTATGGTTCTTCTTTCTGTCCATCTCCGCCCACCCCTGGCCTGCACTGAAAGCACCGTGGGGGCCCACCGGCTCCCTGGGCTCGGTGCACGGTGCAAAGGTTCAGTGAATGTTCACGGAATGAGTGGCGCGTCCAGTGATTTCTCAGGAATTCCACCGTTCCCAGTCTACCCTGCTAAACTACTCCCACATGTGTGCAGGGATATACACAAAGATTTCCTCTGCTATTATTAGCAATAAGCAAAAGCTGAAAACAAATTAAATGTGCATCAAAAGATTGTTCAAATAAATTAGGATCCATCCATATCCTGAGTGAGCAGTTACAAACAATCAGATAATCCGTATGTCCTGGGGAAAGCTCTCCCAAAGGGGACTAAGTGAAAAGGTAAGTTGTAGAGTGTGGGTAGTGGGATCCCATAGATGCTTTAAAAAAAAAAAAAAAAACCCTCTGTGTTTTACGTATAACTATAAAAAGTTTTAGGTACATGTGTTTATAAAGGCACAGAAAATGGCTGGAAAGGATCCATTCCAAACAGATTCCAATGAGGAGAGAGGTAGGATTTGGGGAGATAAAAGAGGGCTTTTACTTTTTGCTTTATAAGACATTGGTCTTGTTTGCATTTACCCAAACAAACATGTATTACCTTGAAGATTTTCTTTTTAAGAATGGAAAATGCATTGAAACATTTAAAACACTTTCCAGGGGCGCCTGGGTGGCTCAGTCCGTTGAGCGTCTGACCCTTGGTTTCGGCTCAGGTCATGATCTCAGGGTCGTGAGATGGAGCCCCACATGGGGCTCCAACCTCCGCATGGAGTCTGCTTGAGATTCTCTCCCTCCCTCTGCCTCCCCTTCTGCTCCTCCCTAGCTCATGCTCTCCCCCCTCGTATAAATAAGTAAAATCTTCAAAAACAAATAAATAAGTAAAACACTTTCCAGAAGTTCTTGCACATCCTGAATTTCTGGATGTGGGTGCCACAACATCCCCAATGTGACATGGGAAGGGACACATGCACACATAGGTCACTGGGGGTCAATGGGGTTTGAGGGATGAGGGCACACGTGGCTGGTAAAGAAAGCTCAGTGTGCAGCTGGGGGTGTGCTGTCAGGGAGGGGAGCAGTTTCATGGGAATGGGGAGGGTGCTGGTGCCAGAGCAGGACAGGGACCATCCCCCCCTGGCATGGGGCAGCTGATGGTGAGGATGAGCGTGGTTTGGGGTTGACTCTAAAAAGTGTGTGTATTTTCAGGTCAAGTTCACAGTAAAGCCCTCCTTGAGAGCAAAGGCCCTGCTCTCTGTCCCTTGTGCCCCCCTCTCACCTCTTGAAGGCAATGTAGGCCACTAGGCCCACAACCACAGCAGCCAGGATGGAGCAGTAGACAGGGATGAGGTTGTCGGTGGTGCCTCGGGTCACTACGGGCTGAGAGCTGCCCATCACTGTGGTCACCACATCTGCCACTGTGCTGGCTATGACATCTTGCTCTGGAGGTCCCTCGGGCTCCTCCGTGCTGGGGGCAGTGCTGTCCGAGCCTTCCGAGGGTGTGGACCGGGTAATCCAACGGCCAGGGATCTCTGGGGGAAGGAGCTACAGGAATGAGGGCCCACTCCCCACCCAGCCCTGCTCCAGCACTTCTTCCCCAGGCCTTTCCCCGTGCCAGGCCATTACACACGGGGGTGAGGGCCGGGATTGTGTGTATGAGTCATGATGGTGGAGGAGAGCAAGGGCCTGGGTCCCCTTTGGCTCTGTCACCAACGGACTGTGTGACCCTGGACCAGTCCCTTCACCTCTCAAGATCTCAATTTCCCATCTATTGAATGGGGATGCTAAGAGAGATGGTCTCTAAGCTCCCTTCCACCTGAGGTGCAGCTGTGACCCTAGGACTCTATTCTGCCTCCCTGGGTACCCAGAAGCCTGGCACGGAGGCAAACACACAAAGAAGAGAGAGTGGGCACCAGGAGGCCTCTAGCTGGAATCACTCTGGGAAAATGTTGTAACCTCCCTCGTCCCAGTTTGTCCCAGTGGCCCCAGTCATCCCGGTCCTAGGGAAGGATGAGGAAACTCAGGTCTGGACAGAGATACTTCCCCGCAAACCACCTCTCCAAGAACTGGCACTCAGCCTCCCTTCTGTTCTCCGATGTCCTAGCTCTCAGCTCAGACAGGGTAGGGGGTGCCCAGCTGGCTGGCTTCCCTCCAGCCAGTCCTTAGCCAGTGGCCAGCCTCTGTTTCCTGCCCGGTGTGGCCCCCAAACCAAACCATCTGATCTCACCGCCCAGAGAAGACAGTGTTGGGCAGCCCCAACCCTCCCTGGGCGGAAGCAGACTGTTGGTGGGGAGAAGGCCTCCAAAGAAGGTACTGCCTGCTGCCTGAGGTGGGGAGGCAGGTAGGACTATGCCTTGCCACCCACCTAGGCCCTTTTATGCCAGTGGGCACTGCCAGCCTCCCCAACAGAGGACCTGGCACCACTGGGTGGGATTTTCCATCTTGCCACCCAGCCAGGGGCAGTCCCAGGGGCTGTGGGCTCCAGACGGCCTGGGGGTACCTGTCCGGGCAAAGTTGCCTAGCCCATCTGTCCTCACTTCCCACGCCTGGGGCAGGGAGGGGAAGCAGACAGGACATGCCAATGGGGTGAAGGGGAGGCACCTTGCTCCCTAGCTCCGCCCTACCCCACCCCCAGTTTGCCCACCCAAGTCGGAGTGAAAGCTGCCCCCTGGTCTCCCGGCCCTCCTCGGCTCAAGATGAAGATGATTCAAAGGCCCCCATTTTCAGCACCTTCTGAGGGGTAAGGCCCCCAGATGTGAATCTGGAATCCATCTGGCTGGCACTAGGGAGGGGGCTGCCATCTGTTGCCCCACCTCCCCCCCCACTCAGTCCTGGGGGGCAGGGGTAGGGTGGGAATGGGGCCCCAGACAGGGTGTTGGACTGGGGTCTTCTCTTGCCCTGCTAGGGGACTGGGCAAGCTGCTGGTGCCATCTGAGCCTGAGGCTGAGATACAACTGGCTAGGACTCCCCCCACCCCAGAGGCTGAAGGTATGTTGGGGGGTGTTGGTGAATCAGGCCATCACAGAGATTCCAGAAATCTCAAATGGGAAAGTTTGACAGTGGACATTAAGGGACAGATCAGGCTGAAGACAGGGCTGTCCAGGGCACTTTCTCCTCATCTCTCCAGTCCCCTCTGGGGCAGGGCTAGGAGGGGGGTACAGCAGGATGAGATCCAGATGTGGCCATGTCCACCGGCATTCCAAGCCCCTAAGCCCTTGGCGAGTTCTGACAGCCATTTCCGGAATGGGAGCTGTCAGACTCGGGGGTGGAAAAGGAACCAGGTTACTCCTAAACCCAAATTTCACTGGGGCGAGGAGTGGAGGGGGGGGGTATCCTTCTGCCCCAAGGCTGAGTGAGTCACCATGTTGACACCTGAAATGTATATGCAAGGAAGTACAATGGACTGGAAGGGGAGGGGCAACCAAACCACGCATCCAATTCCATTTCCTGAAGTGTTCCGTCTGTTCCGGAGCTGACATTTAACCCTTCAGAGGTTAGAGCAGAGAACGGAAGACGGACAGGGATAAACACAACCCTCAGGGTACCCTCTTCCTTCAGGACGGGCTGGGAAAGTAGGGTGGTATCCGAAAGCAATCTGTGAACGCCTCAAAAGGCAGGGCCCACCCCTCCCCCAGCTGCCACCTTTCTTTGCTCCAACCGCGCCCTGACTAAGTCCCCCCACTGGCTGGTCCAGACTTGCCCGTGAACTGTGCTGCCCGCCTGCCCGCTGACAGCTGCTGAAACTCCCTCCGCGCTCTGCCCTGTGCCTGACGCCACTTGCCTGTCTCCGGGCTGAGGGCGATCACCACCGGAACCACTATGTTCTGGGCCCCACTCCCCCCACCCCTCCCAACCCCCATGCAGGAGGCTTCACATACATACCTGGCCTCAGCCCAGTTTAACCACTCTCCCAGCCTGAGCTCCCTGAGCCAGGGATCACGGGGTGTGGAAGGCAGGCATGCTCCCCATGGCAGGGGATCTGTCTCCCCCATCTGACTGGGGATTGACTGGGGGCAGAGGCTGTGCTGCATCCCCCAGAATGGGGGATCTCCTGGGAACTGGGACAATGTCTGCCTCAACAGACTGGGGCAAGGGCCGTCTTTTTCCCGCAAACTTGGGGCTCCCTGAAGGAGGCACTGCTTGCTCAAAGTGAGGGCACCCTGAGGGAGATGTCCCAAAAGGAAGTAGCTAAGTAGGGGCCCAGCCACAGGGGGATGGACAGAAAGTAAAGGCACTGTCACCCTCTCCCTGCAATAGAAAAGCCCACTTGCCTCCCTGCAGATGGATGTCACCAACCAGAATCCAAAAGAGTTCCGTCCTGGCTGCCATCCTGCTTCCTCCTCCCATCCCAGGAACTAGGTGCACTCCTTGGGGCCCCATGCCCAGCTAAGCTGAGTGCACCCAGTTCCTACCCACCCTGGGGCCGACAGCCCTCCATGTGTGCCCGTCTCTTCCTTGGGCTCCTGAGCCCTGGGCCTGCTGCTGCTCTTCTTTCTCCACCCCCACCACCTCCTTAGCATTCCCGGAGTGAAAGGTCATCCTTGGCGAAAGGGTAGCAACCACTGTTGACCCCGCCCCCAGATACCACCAGTGAAAGCGGGCCAGCCACCTTCCCTAACCCACGACATCCCTGAAAACTGTATGACCAATGAGGAAACTGAGGTCCAGAGACAAGAGTGACCTCCCTACCATCACTCGGAGAGTGACTGGGCAGATTCCCTCCCGGGTCCTAGAGCCATAAACCACTGTGGACCCAGACCAGGCCCCCGAGCCAAAGGGCCCCAACTCCTGAGGGTCCTCAAGCCCCTTTCTCCAGTCTAGAGAGCCTGCTCAAGGATCAAACATGTCCCGACCGGGGAAGAAAGCCCTAGAAACTGAGTTGGAGGGTCGTAGCTGCGGCCTGGGAGGAGGATGGGGGCTTTCCAAACACGCAGCCCACGGAAGGACACAGTGAGAGGAGTCCTTTGGACCTGGGATTTCAGGGAGGGTGGCGGCTGGCTCGAGGCCCGCGAGCCCCCCCACTCCCCCCCCCCGCTGCCCCCGGCCCCCAGGGGGCGCCCTCGGCCCGGCGCGCTCACCCTCGCACTCGGCGTCGGCCCAGCGCGTGCACTCGCGCAGCTGGCGCTCCGTGTCCTCGCACACGGTGCAGGGCAGGCACGGGTCCACGTGGTTGGCCTCGTCCGAGTACGTGCCGTCGGGACACTCCTCGCACACGGTGTTCTGCCTGTCCTGGCACGAGAACACGAGGCCCGAGCCCGCCTCGCACACGCGGCACGCCTCACAGCGGCCGGTCGCCTCGTCCTGGTAGTAGCCGTAGGCACAGCGGCACACGGCGTCGTCCGCCTCCACGCACGGCGCCGACATGCTCTGCAGGCCCACGCACTCGGTGCACGGCTTGCACGGCTCGGTGGCGCTCACCACGTCCGAGAAGGTCACGCCTGGGGGCAGATGGACGCGCTGGGCAGCCGCTGCGGAGCCTGGAAGGTCGCCCCGCCCCCCCACCCCCCGCAACCGGGACAACCTGGGACGCAGAGGCTGGGAGCGCCCCGCGGGGACCCTCATCCCTCGGGATCCCCGGTCTGTGAGCGCTCCTGGCAGCCGACGCGGGGAAGGGGGCAGGGGGCCAGGAACCCCCGGTGCCCCAGGCCTGGAAGCACTGACTGTGAGGCTTCGAGGGGTAACCCAGCTGGAGGCCAGTACATTTCTTGGCAAATTCTCTTAGAGAGTTCCCAGTCCGGTACCCTTGTTCCCAGCATGATTAAGGAATAATCTGAGCGTGGTTCCCTCCCAGCCCTCCCCGCCGGCCAGAGCTGGGCTGTGAACCCAACCCAGGCTCGGGCGGGCCTTCACGAGGGAGCCTCCGGCCTCCGCCGCCCTTCTCATCTCCGCGCAGGTGGGGGCCCAGGTGTGGCCTGACCAGGGTTAGACCGCGGAATTTCCCACCCATGGCGCTGCCCCACGCTGCTGAAGGGCTTGGTTCTTGAGGGTGGGGATGGACTTCCTGACGAGGTAACAGCAGGAGGGATTGGAGCTAGAAAGCAAGAAGGCCTTACCTCTATATATAGTCCTCTGCCCTTCCCAATGGCACAAAGGGGAGATTTCCAAGCTCACTCTTGACTCATGCTCTCTTAATGGATGTGAGGTCTAATCTAATAAGGGGAAGAACGCCAGGGGATGCCAGGGTCCTCTCCTCCGTGTGCAAGGAGGGGAAGGCACAGAGCCAAATCTTCTCCATCCCTACCCGCCCAGGTGCAGAACTCTGTGCCAGTCGGAATCCAAGAGGATGTACCCTTGCTCCAAGGGCAGAAAGAGCAGGATTTAGGAACCGGGAACCAGGGAAGGAGGGAGTGTCAGAATGTGGAAGCAGAAGTAAAGACTCCCACTGGAGGGAAATCGAGGCCTGCCATGCGTTCTGATCTCAACCTTCTCTAAAGGAATCGAGAGACCGGATGGAGCACATTATCTTTGGGGTGTCGGTGGAGAAGCAGATGCAAAGAAAGAAAAGCAGAGAGAAATGAAAAGGAAAGCAACTGAGGGGGAAGAGAAGACAAGACAGGGGTGGGCCTGGAGGGAGACCAGTTTCAAGCCAGTTCTGGCAGAGGAACGAACCCGTGTCCCTCTTCCCAGGGACGGGGTCAACCTGGACCCAAAACCTGCTTCCACCCCTTATTAGCTGTGTGACTCTGGGTGTTTTACTTCACCTCTTTGAGCTTTTTTTCTTCCTCTGTAAAACCGAGAATAATTTCTCCACTCACAGGGTTGTGGTGAGGAAGAAATGAAATTCTACCATAAATCACTAGACACACCGCAGGGATCCTGCAAAGGTTGGGCCCCCTGGGGTGGGCTAGGGCAAGTCAGGTGAACTTGGGTCACAGGGATATAGTCTGCAGAAAGGACTTCCAAACATAAACAGCCAAGGCAGGACGTCCAGTTTATACAAACAGGAGGATTCGATCTGGTTGGCATGTGGCAGGGCGGTGGGTTTAGTCACACTGGAGGGGGAGAGAAAATGGGGGGGCTGCCCATGGGAAAAATACAGAAAATTAGTAGAAAACTCCTGGGAGACAGTTTTAGGGAGTGGGAAAAATGTGGTCTTTTTCGGCAGAGAATGAAGGCAGGAGCTTAATGGGTTTCCTTGTGGAAACGTTTTGAGGATAGAGGGAAAGTCCGCTGGGGTCTCCATGCCATAAAGTGAGCTTATAAAGGCGGCCTGTTAACGCAGCTGGAGGTGGGGAGGGGAACCAGAGGGAGCAAATGGAGGGACGCCTCCCCCCACCACCTCCTAGCTGGTCTCCAGCTCCTGTCTCCCTTTCTCCGGAGATGCCAGAGACTCTCCCCCAGGCTCCTCTACCCCACCTCTTGCTTTGACAGAAGGGAGTGGGTACCCATCCTGGGACACTTAGGGTCCAGGCCAGAGAGGACCTAGGCAGGAGTCTAGGAAATGAGAGAGGCAAACTCGGGAGGTTCCAGCACAGCCGATGGTTGGCCAACCCTGCTGGGATGGAAACCCTGGTAGGCCAGGGCAGGTGGCCAGATGGCAAGGTGGCAAAGGCATTACAGGATGTCTATCTAGCCTCGCCATCTAGGCCCAGGCCTTTCCTGCTGCGGGATGGAGTTACAGGATCCACAGGCACAGAGAGAGGAAAACTATGTGTCTGGGAACACCAAGGAGTTGGGGTTGTCTGGTAGATAGGCTGTGGCGGGGGGGGGGGGGGGGGGGTGGCGGTGGTAGAGAGGAATCCAGAGGTCAGACTAGGCAGTTGGGTTCAGAGTTCCCAGTTCCTGGGACACCTGGATGGCTCAGTTAGGTGTCGGACTCTTGGTTTCCGCTCGGGTCATGATCTCGGGGTTGTGGGATAGAGCCCTGGGTCGGGCTCTGCGCTCAGTGGGGAGTCTGTTTAGGATTCTCTCTCTCTCTCTCCCTCTACCGCCCTCCGCGTTCTCTCTCTCTCTCTCAAATAAATAAATAAATCTTAAAAAAAAAAAGATTTTTTTTTTTTAGTTCCTAAAAAGTTCCATATGTTCCTATGTCCTTGTTCCTATCATGATTAAAGAAGAATCTGGTATGGTTCCCACCGGCCCTCCAGGTAGGCAGTGCGTGCCAGGTAGAAGGCAGGATGTGACTCTAGGCAGGGAGGAAAGGTTTCTGGGCAGAAAAGAGCACTGAGCCGTGGCCTGAAGGCAGCAACTGAGGCTAGGGACATCCAGCAGGGATACAGAGTTCTGGGTCAAAAGCACACAGAATTCAGTCCCCAGACCTGCCATCCTTCTGAATCCCTTAGCAGCAGCCCCAGAAGATGGGGTTCTCTCCCCTTCCTGAGGAAATCCGAGGTAGGACAGGCCCCTCTCCCCTCTGACACCACCCCACAGTGAGGACTGCCTCCATTCCTGCTACTTCTGGAAAGCCCTGCTTCCTTGGTCAGAGCTGGGGAACAGCTGGCCTTGGGGGGAAGGGTAGCCACACCCTCCCAGGATCCCCCAAGGTCAGTTTCCAGGGCAGCCAGGACTTGATCCTCTTCCCCTCCCCCTAAACACGCTGAGGGTAAGTGGCAGCCATTGATTTTACAGTGCAGATGGTATTTTTAGCTGTCTTAGCACCAGCTAGCTACTCCTCCCACCTGGCCACATTCTTCTACCAGGCCTCTCCACCTGGGAGCTGGGAAGGGGCACCCCCTGGGGATCCCTCCTCATGAGGTCCTCCTCCTCCCTCTGCTGACTTTCCTCAGCCATTCTCAGCTTCCCTTCTCGCCTCCTATACTGGGTCGGACCCATTCCAGTGCCCAAACAGAGGTGGGCAGGAGATCCTGCTGGGAGGCAGAGCCCTTGTCAGGCTTCCAGTGGGCATGCGCCTCCCAGCCCTCCCTTCCCCCCTCGCCACTCCCCTGGCCGCCCCCCTGTACTCACTGTCCAGGCAGGGCTCACACACGGTCTGGTTGGCTCCGCAAGGCTGGGCCACGCCCTCACCCAGGTTGCAGGCTTTGCAGCACTCCCCACTGTGTGTGTACAGGCCCGTGGGACATGCCTCCTTGGTACTTCCGAGGGACACCTGGGCGGGGGGATAGATCAGAAGGTCAGAATGGCAAGAGAAGCGAGAGGGGGTGTCTTCCGAGAGATCAAACACCCCCTCCTAAAGCCTTCTATTGGAACCACCTGGGCCCGGATGAGCTCACCACGGAGGCATCAGGCACATCAAAGCTGGCGGGAAGAAAGGCAGTGGGGGACAGGGCGCCCCTGCAGGCTGCCGGGGGTGTGAGGTCAGAGCCCCGGACGCTGACATTCTACAGAGTTCATCTTGCGGTTATGGCAACTCCTGGAATCCTGAGGACACACCACATGGGGAAGGTGGCCTCTGGCCAGTACAGGTTATGGCTCCCATGGGGGAGCACAGGGCTCCCCGCCAAGGGGGCAACTGGAAGCTAAACTCTGGCCCAAATGCCACTTAGCGGGAGGCACAGCTGCAGGGCTCTGTCTACCCAGAGGGACGCCTTTTTCTAGCACAGGCTAGTAGGGCCCTTCTCCAGGTCCTTAATTCTACCATTCCACATATCAAATATTCAATGAGCAGTGTCTGTACCCAGGAACAGAAGGCAGAGGGCTGGGGTCTTGGGTTCGAATCCTGATGCTGCCTTGGAGTTCTGACCTGCTCTGCTTTCCCTCTCTGAGTCCTCACCTCTCCTCACCCACGGAGACAGAGACCACTCAGGGCCAGAGCAAAGAACCGGCCAATTGGCAAGAGTCTGGCACCAAGCAGGGAGAAAGGAGCGCCTGTTTGCGATGATGAAGTGGCATCTCTCACCACCCAGCAGCCCAGCTCACCACTCAGCAGCCCAGCTCTGGATTTTCCAAGAAATCCAGAGTCGGATTTCCAGCCACCCGCCCTCTCCTCTCCCTGCCCCCATGCAGCCGGTGGGAACAGCGCTGGAACCAAGGGAAAGGGGAGTCAGATTCCTGCCACCGAGGCATCTTTGCTCATGGATGGAATGATTTAGCACCAGATTCCCTGGGGGGGGGGGGGGCGGGGAGTGCTGGCAGATGCTTTATGTTTCTATTCCTAAAAAAAAATTCTTCGTGTCTAATAAAACTCCAAAGCCTGTTTCCCTGGCCTCAGACCATGCAGCTCCCATTTGGTACCAAGGAGAAGTACGGGCTCTGGGGTCATGGGACTAGAGGGGAGTGTTAAAGGTCCTTTTGGACATTCCTCTGCTTCCACATTGGCGAGATCATAGCCAAAAATACTCCCTTTCCCTCCAGTCCTTTAAAATATCCTGAGGTCTAACCAGGGTTTTGTGGAAGGGGGGTGATGGACAGGTTGGATCAGTCTAGGAGGCAGATGGTGGTCCTCAGGAGACCAGCAGGGAGGGTGCGGTGCGGGCAGCATAGGAGGGGGTCCTTGGGTATTTGCCACCATCTCCTCCCAGGTGGTAGGAACACAGGTCTGGGAACATCTGCGGACCAGAAACCAGGAGGGGTGGGGGCGGGGGGTGTCCCAGATGCAGGCTTTCCCCTAGGAGGGAGAGCGAGATTCCAGAGGGTCTGTTTGGATTTCTTTTCATCCTTGAGGGTTCATGCTTAAATGTCACTTCTTCAAGGAAGTGATCCTGTGGCCCCCACGCCTCCCAGACGAGGCTGAGTGGCCCTGTGACATGTTCCCTCAGTTTACTGAGCTCATCTGGTCTGAGCGCTGCGATGTCCCCCACTGGACTGTCAGCTCTTGGAGGGCAGGACTGTGGTTGCCCCAGCGCCTGGTACCCAACCTGTATATTTATGGGATTTCAGAATGTGAAAATACAATACGACCTCAATTACCTAGAACTCTGGGCAGGGGATTGTGGGATGGGGGTGACTTTCTGGATAGCTGAATTTCCATTTTAACCAAGATGGCTGTACCCTTCTGATTCCAGAACATACCTTCACGGTTTCCCCGTGACTCAGGGACTCAGTGGTTATTCTGGGCGTCAGTGCAGTGAAGCCCTTTGTGTTCTTTATCCCAAATCACCACACTTTTGTCTCTGAGTTCTTCCATCAGCTTTTTTTTTTTTTTTTTTAGTGTTTCTGTCTCCCTGCTTCCTGTCAAGATATCAGTTGCCAATTTTCGCTGCTACCAGAGTGTGACCTGAGCAGCCCCGCCCCTACCATTCTGACTCATTAGGTCAAATTGAATCTGTAGAAACCATGTAACTAGCCTGGGTAGGAAGGTGTACATCGTGAGTGTTGGTAGGATCTGAACCAGGAGGGGGCCATTGTCTGAGTAAAAAGTGTGACCCTATACTGCCTTCCTCCTCACGGCCTCCATGGCTCTGGCTCATGGCTTAGAGCTGGGTGACCCGGGACAGGTTGAAATCTCTCTGTGCCTCAGTCTCTTCATCTTTAGGTAATGGTGACAGTATGTGCCTCATTAGATTGCTGTAGGCATCAAATGAAGAAGGTGTTTATACACTTCAGGGTCCCTCTGTTTTCTTTCCCAAGGTCTTTCTTGCCTCTTTTGTGGCTTTTGGCTGGATTCCAGTTGGTTGAGGTCAGCAGAGAGCTGGGCTGCGGAGAGCTCAGGGGGTCTGTCCATGGCACTCGAGCGGCCTCTGCATGCCCCTCTTCCTCGAGGCCTGCTCTCCTGCTGCAGACTGCCTACCTCTCTCTTCTCCCGAGTCCTGCATTTGGACTCCAGGCCACATAATTAGCATCCATGTGTTTCCTGTGCTTGTTTTATGTGTCCTATTTCAAAACACCCCAGACCGGCTACCTAACAGTCTGCTACTTTGGGGCAATTCCCCGTCTCTCTAAGCCTGCATTTTCCCACCTAAAACGTTGGGTCAGTAATATTTACTGCTCAGGGTTGCCATGAAAATTACATGAAGTAATGTTAGGCAAGCCTGTCCGGTGTATAGTAGAAGTTCAATAAATGTTAGTTATCAAGGAAGTGTCTTGTCTCAGGCTGAGCTGCTGAGCCTGGCTGGGAGGCAGTAGGAGGGGCGAGCAGTAGTTGAGCCCAAAGAGAGGAAACTACCTAGAGGAGGGGCAGGCTAGGCATGAAGAATGACCCACCAGGAAGAGTCTGAAGAGGGCACGGGGAAAGGAGAATGGGAATTGCTCTCCTCGCAGTTAACTAATTAACAACTATTTACTAGTTGACAACTATTTGCTCAGCATTGAACTAAGTGTTTCCAACGAGACATGGTCCCCGATCCCCCCGGGGAAGTCACAGTCCCACGAGGGAGAGGAGATACCACTCCACACAGCTACTCCAGAAGCCAAGATGCTGAGGGGGAAGGACTTGAGGGACCGCCTTCATCTCCTCTCTGATAGCTGGGGAAACTGAGGCTCACAGAGACAATTCTGCTAAGTGGCTTAATGCCTGGCCCCTGCCACACCCTCTATTGGTCCAGGGCGGGGCAATCTTGGGAAGCAAGGAGGGATGACACGGATTCAGGCTTATTGCTCCAAAATGATCAATTTACCAAAATGATAGACCCATGTGCCTGAAATCTACATTTATTACACTTGCTCATTTCCAATTTGATTTCATCCCATTCTTGAAAGTGTTTGCAATCCTTTTGCCATTTCCAGGATTTCAAAAAACGAAGGTGGAATCGCTCTTAGATGAACTTTTAAAAACCTTAAAATTTTTAAAAAATTGGGCAAAATGGAAAACACACCAAAATTCGGTTGAACGAATTTGAAACTATTTGAATGCTTCAGTGTGATGAGCCCTAACCACTCAAAACAGTTTCAGCAAAGGGGTTCCTTAGGTGAATGGAGCCATTAGCCACCGCCATGGGATTGGAGAGTTTTCAAATATGTGGAGGGTCTTTTGAGGTTAATGCAAACCCGGGGAGACTCTGGCACATGCGCTTTACTCCTTTAGGTAGCAGTTGAATTTGGGGTAGGAGACAAGCTAATTACTGAGGATGAGGCTGCATGAAGACTTTGAGAGGGGCCTGGGGACTATGGGTGGGGGGAAGGGGCTCAGTTCCAAATTTGTGGCGCCGAGGACATAGGACACAGATCTCATATTCAGAGCTAGTGATGGTTAAGGTCCTCCTGTCCCTCCGTGATCTAGAAGGCTGGGGCGGGGCGGGGGGGGGGGGCGGAATGAGACCGGACACAGAGCACAGAATAAACTCCAAGCCAAGCATTCTGGGTTCCAACAAGGGCACCACCACGCAGGGACTGGGGGAAGCCTGCTTTCATGCCCCGAAAGTCTGGGAGGTTCAACTCCCTCAACTGTAAAATGGGCATAACTCGATTTACTCTGCGGGGATCTTATAAGGATTCAGTGACACGAGAGAAATTACCCAGGGCAGTGCGTGACACATAGTAGGCGCTCAGCCAATTTTATTATTCCCACCTCCCCACCCTGCACACCCCCCCCCTCCCCGGGAAGAATCTAGGCGCGTGAATGGGCCCCGGCTGGTACAGGGAGGGTGGGGACCCCTTCCATCCCGGAGCCGCCTCCCTCGTCCGGCCGCTCCTGTCCTCCCATTTGCGGCGCTCGTTGCATCCCTATTAGGCACATTAGTCGGCCCGGCGGCTCCGGTTACAGACGTCTGAATGACAAAGTGCCTCCATTACCGGCGCGGCCCGCCAGCCGAGCTGCCGGGACGCGCTCTGGTTTCAGCACTCTCCCGCCGCGGCCCAGGAAGAAACTCGGACCGCCGCGCTGCGCAGAGGCAGCCCGCAGACAGCAACCCCGCGGCGAGGCGGAGGCAAGAGCAGCAGGGGCTGCGGGCGGCCGGCTCTGCGCGGGGTCCACCTTCCCGAGCCCCCAGGCCCTCCGCGCGCAGCCCCCCTCTTCCCTCACCTCTTCTCTACTGGGGGTGACACTCTCCCCAGCCCCGGTCCGGAGCCCACGCCCTCGCCTCTCCGGGGGCCGCACTACTGGCCGGCCCAGTCCCACCTCCCCAGTCAAGAAGCATCTCTAACCCGCCGCGTTGGTCTGCGAGTGTGCCCGCAGTCACTCCCAAATGTCCGGAGAAGCCACAGGTACTGACAGCTCCAGGGGGCTGAGCTCCGGGGATGGGGCCAGCGTCCCGAGAGGCTCTCTGCCCACCCCAGCCCCCACATTCCACCGCCCGCCTGACTCAGGGGATGGTGTCCAGCCCGCCCCTCGCCGAGAAACGCGGCTCTCGTACCGCGCTAGGACGCTGGGGCTGCCCCCCTACGGGGTATGGGGAGTACCGCACTGGGAATCAGGTGTGGGACAGCCTGGCTAGCGCTCTGGTTTAACTTGCTTTGGGATCTTGGCCAAGTCGTTTAAACTCTCAGAGCCTCGGTTTTCCTTCCTGTAAAATGGGGGTTGGGGATGCAACGCTCAGAAGAGAAATGAAGATGGCAGGGAGAGTGAGGACACCTCTTTCATTGCCAAACTCCGTGTGGCACTCCGTTCCTGGGCCCACACAGGTCACATCTCCTGAATATCTTGGGACTATGAGACGGATTTAGATGCTTAAGAGGACCCGCAGTCCCCTGCGGAGGCGGAATCCGCGGGGTCCGACCGCCTCTGTCCCGTTCGGTGCCCGGCGTCTTCCACCGAAAGTTGGGGTGGGGGTGGGGGGCGCGGGCGGAATCCCGACCCGCCTGGGCGCTGGACCCGTGAGAACTGCGGGCGCCGCGCTCGGGTGGCTTAACTTAATGGGGGTCCGCGTGGGAGCGCGGCGCGCAGCCCCAGTCGCGCGGGCGGCTGCGGACGGCACAGCCCTCGCCTCTCAGCGCCCCCTGCGGGCCGCCTCGGCTGCCGCGACCCCGGGCTGCGCGCCGCCCGGACCGTCCCCGCCTCGCGAGTCCCGGCGCTCTGCACCCTGAGACTTGGCTGCGGCCAGACCGGGTCGCACGATGCCCTCTCCATCCCTTCCGGTCCCCGGCGCGGCTTCAAACCGCGAGAATGAGCGCGCCGGAGGAGCCCGCCGGTCGCGGGGGAGGCAGGGAGCGGGTTCGCCCCGGCGAAGTGGGCGCTCCCTTCCCAGCCTCGGATCCCCAGCCGCAATTCCCAGACTGGGCGAGGCCGCGAGAAAGGGCGCGCGGCAGGCGCGGGAAACGTCCGTCCCTCTGCTCCATCTGCTCGTCCCACTGTCCCTCGGCGGGCAGGCGTGGCCCCGACCACTTCGGGGTCCGCTCTCCCTCTCCGCCCTCTTTCATTTCGCTGGCATCTCTCTCTCCCTCCCTCGCTGTCGTCCTTTTTCTGCCCTCCCTAGCCCACTTCTCTCTCTTCAGCCGACCCCCGCTCCCCGAAGCTCTCCCTCCCACGCCCCTCCCCCCCATTGTCTGGCTGGCCCTCATTGTCCGATGCCCGGTCCCCTCTGCCTCCAATCCCTCCGACCTCCCCCATTGTTCTATCTCCTTGTCTCCGGTTCCCCGCCCCAGCCCCGCTCGCCCCTCATATCTCTAATCGCCGTCCCATTCCTCTTCCTTCAGCCTGGCTTCCGTCCCACGATCCTCAAGAGATCAAGATGCTCAGGAGGAAAGTCGCCTGGAGATCCCAGCATCCAAACACCCTCTTCAGAACCAAGGCATCCGAGAGATCCCCTCTCAGCTCCTCCATACGCACCCTCCGCGGTACCTGAGGACCCTCATCCGTGCGCCCCTCTCCCCGCATCTCTACCCTTGGTCTCAGGGTCGCCCCTGCGCTCTGAGAACCCTAGACGCTCCTCCGTGGATCCTGGCAGCGGAGCTCCTCTCCCGCCATCCACCCCACCCCCCCGGATCTGGGACCCCAACGCTCCGTTCTCTTTTCCCTCGGGGAAACCTGAACCCATTGGGGTTCCAGTCCGGGGAAAGGGCGCGGGCTGCCCTCCAGCTAGCACTCACCCCCAGGAGCAGCAGCAGCAGCAGGCGCGGCCCGTCCATGGCGCAGCCGCCGCACCTGCCCCCGTCGCCCGCCTCCCGCGGCAGCGCTCGGCTTCCAGTTGAGTCCGCTCGGCGGTCGGATAGGGCTGCGCGGCGCTGCGCTCCAGCGCCCGCCCCCCGGAGCTGGCCGAGGCTCCGCTCACTCTGGTTGCGGCCGGGAGGGGCTGGGAGAAGCCAGTGCGGCGGCCCCGCCTCCTCCCCGCCCAGCCCGCCCACCCCCGGAACCGCGCCCGCCCGCCCCGCCGCCTCCGGGAGGGGAGAAGGGAAGGGAGGGCTTGCAGGGAGCTGCGCGCCCGCGCGCCCCGCTGCCGCTTTTCCGCGCACGGGCCCTCGGAGCCTCTCCCGACTCCGCCCCGGTACCCAGGGCCGGGTCCGCGCTAGTGCGCGTCGCTCCCGGATGCTGTGGGCTCAGGGACCAGGGCATCCCCTCTGCGGCTCCCGTTCCTCTCCGCCGCAGACCCCCGCAGCGTTCACTCTCTCACCCAACTTCCTCTGCCTACAGCTTCAACTTCTTCCCCCCCCCAACCCCGCCCCGAGCCCTGCTCCCTACCCAGCCCTTGTCAGCAAGAATGCGCACTGTCCGCCCCGCCCTTCACCCCTGGTCCACACCCGACCCCTACCTCTGTCCCTTCCCAGTGCAAAGGCCTAGGGGAAGGGGAGGGGAGGAGTAGCAGGTGGCCTGACCCCGACAGTGTGCAGAAGGGACATTAAGGTGGAGTCCATCCCGATGTTACTTGAATTCTCAAAAGATGGGTTTGAAGGGGTAACAGGTGTGCACACAAGACAGGAATACACCCACTCTCAAGCTCACATATGTATGCGCTTACGCACTACATGTGTTCACATCCCCCTCATGCACTCGTGTAAGCCTGTGCGTTCTGCACATGCATGTGCACCTACACACTCATGCGCATTTGCACACTCATTGCACATGTCGTAACATTCGAACACACATGCACGTGACATGTGCAGTCACCTCCATACAAGCCCTCACACGTAGTCTCTCACACGAGTGCACACACATTCATGAACACGTGCGCCCATACACAAACATACAGTTATATCCTCAACAATATAGCCTTCACTAGACTGTATTTCCATTGGCTTATGAGCTCCCTGCAGACAGGGACTATGATTCCTTATCTGAATGCCTGGTACACGGCCGGTGTTCAATAAAGGCCTGAAGGGAATAAAAGGAAAAGTGGTTGGATGGACTCACATCCATGTACCATGTACTATGATAGCGTTCCCAGGACCACACTTACTATGCCCTAGAAACCAGAGCAGGTCCCAATCACAGGCCCTTGGCAACCCAGGGAGAGTACCACCAGTCTTTCGGTGGGAAGCACCCCCACCTCAGTGTTTGCTCCCTGCCTGTCCCCACCCTTTCCTGATCCCCTGACAAGGAGGCCATGGAACAGAGAGCTTGTAAGGGGCAAGTCTACAAAGCCCATCCCCACACCCTGATCTTGGCCATTTGTGGACCTCAGTTTTGACTTAGAAAAAAATAGTACTGCCCTCCCACATTACAGGAAGAGGGGGAGATCAAGTGCACTTGTGAAGGGAGCATCTAAGCAGTTGGTAGGTGATTCCCTAGATCAGCTGAAGCTAATTTATTCATTCATGGGTGGGGCGAATCTGCCCTGCGAATGTCTTTCCTGTGTATCCAACAAAGTCCAGGGGACAGCCTCTGAAAAAAACAGGTGGACATTACTGTGTCCTTGAGCATGAGTGTGAATGATTCACCACCTCCAAGGCCAGGCAGCTAGAAATCCCTGAGGAGCCCCTCTCCCTGACAGGGACCACCTCTAAGCTGTCTCCTCCACCCAGCAGCTCTTACATCCTTGCCTCTCCTCTCCGCTGAATTCATGGGAAGCAGGAAGGGCCAACGTTAGTACTAACAGCAGCATCGAGCTGCTTACTACCAAGGGTATCGACAGTGTGGCATTAATTTAAATACTCCTGTTATTAATTTATGATCCCAGTTACTATTATTGCCAAGGTTATCCATCTCAACATGATTTAATATGACCCACACTACCATGGCTGGGCCTGGGTTATTAATAATTTCCACGGTCTTGATCATTTAAGCCTTACTCGAACAATTACAAACAGCAATTGTTACTATTATTAGCAGTATTTCTATGATTAAGCCCGAGCGCAAGACCACGATGGAATGCTGAGAGCTGGTGGGGGGAGCGGCTGCAAAGTGCTAGGGGAGAGAGCACCAAACTGAGAGTCACATAGGCCTAGCTATAAATGCCCACATACTCTACCCCCCCATCACTTACTCCCCCCACCACGTCTTAGCTGGGTTATGTCATCGCTCTCAGACTCAGTGTCCTCATCCATCAAGTGGGAGTGTCTTTAGAAAGATCTCAAATGAGCATGGTGAAGAACAAACGAGGTAACATAGTGTTTATCACCACGAGAGACTTGATCTCTTTGCACTCATTTGGCACACATTTATTGAGCACCTACTGTGTGCCCCACGCTGGAGATACAGCGGTGAATTGCCCTCGTGGAGCTGATGTTTCAGGGTGCTGGTTATTTGATGTGAGGTATTATTTTATAATGTGACACCTTGGCTTGACCGTGCCATAAAGAGCATGGCTGTGATCAGGATGTTCCTTTGCAGAGGCCATCACCATCATCATGACTGTCACTGTCATGGCCACCTATACCCACACCATCACCGCTGTGACCACCATCACCATGACACCAGCATCACTACCAGAACTACCACGCCACCACCACCATCACTACCACACCCACAATCCTCTGCGTCACTACTGTGAGCACCCCACAATTGTCACCACCGTCACCATCATCACCACGACCGCCAGGCCATGGCCACCACCGCCACCACCTGCCGTCCTGCATCTGAACCCCACCCAGCAGGGATTCCTGTGCCTAATGAGTGCGGGATACTCGGGTCTGTCCCTTGGCCTTGGAACAATATTGGAGGCCCTACGGAGCCACTGGTGGCCTCAGCCTAACTCCCTAACGGTTGTGACTCCTGACCCCACACACAAGTGCCTTTCAAAAATTTCTCCCTTGCCTTGGCTCTCTGTCCCCAACCCTCGGCACTTACATCCATGGCTGTGGGATGGGGCATGAGAAGTGGGCCCTTAGGAGCTGACCAGCAAGTGAGATCAGACAGGCAGTGCCGGGCGGGGGGGTGGGGGGCAGCCGTTTCATTGGAGGATCCCCCAGAACCATTTCCCATAAGAGCTGCACATACAGAGGGCCCTGTCCCCACCACACACACTCCAAGTCTTCTTGGACTAACGGTGAGCCTAAGGGGAGAGCGGGGAGAATGTCAATGTCATTCTACATGGGGCTGAGAGTGGCAGTGGTGGTCCAATTGCATCTTCAGAAGTCCAACTGGGAGGGGTTTAGCCCTCCCCCATGCACCCTGCCACCCCTCCATCACCCTGCCCCCTCAGGAAGGCAAGCTCCTAACACACACTCCCTGTCCTCCCGCCCCCATTGGGACCCCTCACCTCAGCACCCCCCCACCCCACGCATGATGTTGCTCACAGCTCCCTGCGCGCATCCCCAGCAGTCACTGGGAAACCAGCCTGCCTCCCCAACCAGACAATGAGAACTCACATCTATTGAGACATCCTGTGGTGGGGAGAGCCACACACCATCTCCTTTAACCCCCACTATGCTCCCATGAAGGAGATGTTGGCATTGCCATTTCACAGATAAGAGATTAAGGCTTGAAGCAGTTAAGCCATTCGTCCCAGGACCCTCTGGAAGGAAGCAGTGGTACCCTAAGTGGCCAGTGTGAGGCGCAAGGCCCTCCACTCCCCACTGCTAACCCTCAGGCCCTGGTCTCTCCTTCCCTCTATCCCCACCCCTCTGGTCCTCCCCCCAAGTTGGGGAGCTAGAACCTGCCTGTCAGAGCGGCTGTACTCTGCCCCTCGATTCTACCTACCACTCAGGTGCCCCCCTCCCGACACGCATTCAGAGAACCTGGGCTTGGGGGCACAGGTAGATGGGTGGAGGCAAGCCGGGGGGGCTGATCTTTGTCTTCTGATCCAAGGTATGATTTTTCAAGCTCACTCAGTGAGCGCTCCCTTTTCCTGCTTTAGGGGAATCGCCTCCCCTATCCCCCAGTTCCAAAGACCAACCAGAGAAGGGGTGACTGGAGATGGGCAAGATGATGACAGTTTCTGAGGGGGAGGGAGGAGGAGGTTGCCGGGCCTCCCCCCCCCCCCCCCCCCCGGCTGCAGCCCATCTGCCCTGGGCAGGCGGCCGGGCAAGGTAAGTGAAACCCGCCGCCCTCCATTAGGAGCTGGCTTGGTGGCTTTGAAGTGCCATACGGTGATTACCTCTGAGCTGCCCCGTGAGCTGCCAGGGGGTCCTGAACAATGAGGGGGCAGGACAGGGCCCTAGGGTGGGACCCTGAGACAGGTCTGGGTCTGTGCAGTTTGGCGGCCAAGCTGCAGGGGTAGGAGAAATTAGCCAATTTGGAGTCCGGTTAGATTAACTGGAGCATCAGAGTGGGCCGGTCCACAGTGCCCTCCCTCACCGCCTGCCCCGGCTTCAAAGGCCTGCGCTCCCTTCCTGCCTCCACCCTACCCTGCAAGGGCCCCGCCTGACCCACATTCGTCAGCTGCTCCCACCCCCAGGCCCTTGCATGGGTTCCCTGACAGTTGTCTTCTCTTCCTTGGACATGATTTCTCCCTTTGAATTGGTCAAGGCTTCCATCTTCCCACCTGCCCTGTTCCACACCCGTATCTCTCACCAAGGGATCACAAGATCTGATCAATTCAGCAGACGTAGGCGGTAGGGACTTCATGTCCCGGGACTTCGTGTCTTGGCGAAGGGGAGCCCAGAGAGGGCAATGCTATACCTGAGTGCTTGAGCCCAGTGTTCCCAGCCTGGTAGTAAGGGCACAGGGGGGAGATTCTGGGAAACCCGTGCCTCAGGGAGGCGGTCTTTTTTGCTGACTCCAGGGCCCAAACCTCCCTGGCCTTTTGTTTCAGCCTCCGTCCCAGCACCCACTCCCCCGTGAATGGCTCTGGTCCAGAAAGCTCCTCCTGACTCTCGGCTTTGCTCCCTGCCAGCCCTTCAGGATCGCAGAGCTGCCCTGCAGTTCTGAAGGACTCAGTCCTCTTTCTCACTTTTTATCCTGCATCCAAAGACAGTCAAGAACATTTTAAAGAGAAACCGAGTAGGCTCACCCCCTGGCTGGAGCAGGGTAAAGCCAGCAAGTGGGAAGATAAGACGGGGCGTCAGAAGACCCGGGTACCAGTCTAACATTTTTTTGCCATGTGCCCTGGGGCCGGTCCCCTCCCTCCTTCCCTCCCCTCAGCCTCAGTCCCCTCATCTGTAAAATGGGTGTGAGGTACCAATCTCCCAGAACTACTGCAGGGAGTCAAAGCGGTTATTGAGTGAGTGTGCTCTGAAAGTCAAGGGAGTTTGAGAGATGTGAGTTTACTCTTGTTCTGTTTGGTGCTGCTGATGGCGGCTTCTGGCCTTCAGGCTGGAGACCGGATGAGGGGTGAGATGACATTTCATCACTAGAGACCCAGGCTCTGGGGCCTTCCTGCTGCAGATAAGAGCCAGAGCCGTGACAGCCTTGGGCTCTGCACAATTCCCACGGGAATCACTGGGGGAGGAGGTATCTCAGGCTCGAGCTTATCTTCTCTCTGGCGCGTCTGGGAAGTGGGGTCAAGTGCAATTGTCTGGGTTGGTTTCCAGCAGGGGAGGGTAAAGGGCATGGATGCACAGTCTGGTAAGTCTCCCAGTCAAGGGAAGACCCCCAAGAGGGCCCAGGAAGGGGGAGGAGCGGAAGGAAGAGCATCCCTCCCCCGCCCCCGCCGCCGTCCGTCCCAACCTCCCAAGGTTGGGGGGCCCCTGAGACAGGGCTGAACATTTAAGGACAGAGGGCCCAGGTTTCCAGTTGTCCCTACATCCGTTCTCTCAGTCCATCCACTCCACTGGCCACGAGTGCCCCCTCTGGGGAAAGAGAAAAGACAGCCCTGCCCTGAGCACAGTTCCAGTCCGAGGCAGGAGACAGACCCCTGGCCCTGGAAGTCCCCCTACCCTGAGGAGGGAGACATGGTCTCTAGGCTGCGATCTGCTGTCCCTTGGGAGCGGTGAGGTGGCTCTGGAACATGGAGAGGAACTTCAATGCCACTTTCCTCCCCTCTGCTGGGCCGGACATGGGCAGGGCGGGGAGGGCAACGCATGGCCTTAAGGATCTCCCGGTCTAAGGGGTTCCCCAGTCAGTGTCTCACACCCGGAACAGGAGCGCAAGAGTGTTCCTAGTTACACGCTCGAGGCACGGACTCCGATCTCAGAAGTGGAAGCCACCCCCAAGGGTCATCTACAATTGGGGAAACTGAGGCCCAGAGAAGTGCATGGCAAATTCCAAGTCATTCCGTGGGCCCATCGTAAAGAAGGGAATTACAGACCAGTTTGGGCCGTTCCAGCACGGTGAGCCGAAGGAGACAGGAGGTCAGGGTTCTCCCCTCAGCTTGCCCCTACTCCTTGTGTGACCGGGGACCACTCACAATGCCTCTCCAGGCGTTTCCCCACCAGTGAGGAGAAAGAAGTGGTCCTTCCCCGACCGCCCCTGCTCCCCATCCTTGGGGAGTCTAAGGCCAGGCTCTTGTCCAGCCCCAGCCTGGTCCAGCCCACAGGGTGCCCCAGGGAGGGGAGGCAGGTGCAGGCGGGGGCATCTCCTGGAGGAGCCAGCGGGCAGAGGAAAGTGCTGAGTCGGTACTCAGAGCCCCAGCCACCTCCGCTCCTGTTCCATTATTCATCCCTGTAAGAGGCTCTCCGTCCTCCTCCCTGACCCAGGCCCAGTCTCCAGAAACGCCTTTGCGCCCCCCAAGCCCCCCCTCAGCTGGAAACTCTTAAGCAAAAAGGTCGTCAAGATGATTAAATGAGAACAGATTTTCAGCTTTTTCCACTTTAATTAAAAATGGGCTCTCGGTTCAGAGGAAGCTGGAGACAGAATAGCAGCTCCCCGAAGGCCCCCCGGCTGAAAAAGTGAGGGAAAAACCACTCAGAGATGTCTGAAGGTTGGCCTGTGGTGGCCTGGGGTCGGGGGCCTAGCCTGCAGCTGCCACGTGCCCACAGGCCCTGCCCCCACAGGGCAGCAGGGGCCTGGAGTCCTCTTGGTACAGGGACAGAGCAGGGACAGAGGCAGGTGGTGGGTGGTCATGGGGGGGTGGGCAGAGCAGGGACAGAGGCGGGTGGCTGAGCAAACAGGTCTGCTCCCTAGACTTACGGTGGGGATGGGGTGGGAAGCAGAAGGGGTTCCATTTCCACAAACCCTCATTGTTGGGGGGCCCCCCGGTGTGAGGTGGAAACAGGTCACTGCCCTCAAGAAGGGGTGGGGTTTGACCCAGAGAACTCAGGATAGAACACGTGCAATGGATAAGTAACTTCCAAACAACCTATAAGCAAACCCAGCAGTGGCCCAGCAGGACTAAAAGAACAATGGCGTGCGAGCGGGAGGGCAGCGGGGCAGCCTCCGGCAGGCTTCCTGCAGGAGGACTTCAGATGCAAAGGTAGAGAGGCACGCGGGGCTGGGAGGGCGGCGTGCTCGCGGTGGGAAGCCTAGGGGAAGTGAAGCAAGACCAGGACACGGTGCATTTTGTTACGAAGATGGGGAGATGGAGCGCAGGGAAAAGCCAGCAGGAGGACTCTACTCCCCCCTCCCTCCTGTCAGGGATCAGGAGCTGGAGAGAAGGGGGGCAGTGGCAGGGGAAGGGATTTGGTGGAGACACCTGAGAACATCCGCAGGGGAGGAGGGAGGGAGGAGGGAGGCGGGGGAGCTGCGGCAGGCGGCAGGAACAACAGGAGGCCAGGGCCCCTGGGTCCCGGATCCCATTTCCGGTCTGGCCCCGGCCCTTGGCGAGGCCCGGAGCAGAGCCTCCCTTCCGAGAGAGTGTGAGAGAAGGCGGCTGTGTTTGAAGTTTCTCCGGGTGTTCCAGACCGCCTCTGCGCTCCGGAGAGCAGGCTGCAGACGAAGTAGCCACCCGGCCCAGAGAGAAAGGCCTCCCACCACTTCCTGTACCTGTGCTGGGTGGTCCCACCTGCCTTCCACTCAGGGGACAGCAGTTGGTCCTTATCTCGGGAAGAAAGGCGATCCCTTCTGGGTGAACCACCCTGGTGCCTGGGGGCAGTCCAGAACCCACCGCACTGCCCAGCTCTGGGGGGGGAGGTGGGCACGGCTGCGCCCTTCACAGTTCGCTCCCCCTGCCACCACTGAGAATTGCACCTGACAAAGTTAGGGAACCACCAACTCGGCAAAGGATCCCAAGGGAGATCCCGGGTGTGCCGTACCTTGTCCAAGGAAAGGACCTTCCCGGGGCAGGGAGGGGAGGACATTCTGAGCAGAGGGTGTAGGAGCAGTCGGTGTGGGGGTTGGGTAAGGGATGGGGGAGCAAATGGGCCCAGATGGAGCTGGCCATGCATGGTGGGGGCACTCAGAAGCTCCCTTTTCATTGTTGGTGATAGATCACTTTCTCGTTGAAATGCCCATCCTGCTCCCTGGATGGCAGTCAGCAGGATCCAAGTCCAAACCTCCCTCGTCTCTACAAATCTTTTCCTGATCCACCCTTTCTCTCCTTCCAAACCAGGTGGCTGGAGAGTGGCTGTCTTTGGTTCCATCACCCTCGTCCGCGGGCTCCTCCGCCCCCGGCTGCTTTGGTAGAAGCAGCACCTATGCCCAGACCTTGGGTGCAGGCTTCCCCACTCTCCTAGGTCCTTGGGCTGCCCCGCAGAGCACCACCCAGACCCTCAGACCAGCACCTGCTCCTCCAGGAAGGACATGCGGCCGGGACAGGAGAGGACGCTGGCCTGATGCCAGATGGATGGGAGATCTGACACCTGCATTCCCCGACAGCCTAGGTTCCCTACTACTCAGAAGCAGCTATTCACCCAAGCAGTACCCCAGCCTTTGGCCTTCTCTCCTTCGTTCTACTTTTAGAAAAACCAGGGACTCCGCGGCAGGGAGTAGCCTATTTAGACAGAGTCCAAGTGGAGCAGCATGGGGGGGGGGCAGACAGGGCGGGAAGCGAGTCTCTGTTGGCGGGCACTGCTTTGCCCGGAACTGGCTTTTCCTCCCCAGTGTTAATTATCAAAATTAACCGAACACTATAAATAACCCAACTCGGAGACTTGAAGAGCCTCGCTTCTAATTAATTCATTTCCAATCAAGACACTTCCATGCCCCCCTACCCTGGAATCTGAGGGATGGGAAGCTCAGCGTGCAGCTTTTCAAATAATGAATCCAACCGGCCCCTCGCTCCTGAGACGCAAAAGCTCACAGAGAAAAGAGAGGAGGAAAAACACTCTGCTTTCTTGGAAGGGGGCAGCCTATAAATAACCCTATATTGGTGCATTTGATGGACGACAGTCATGTCTAGATTGGCTTTTGTTGGGATGAGGAGACACAGAGGGTGGGGGTGGGGTGGTGGAGACTTCCATCTGCTGCCTCCTTTACTGGGCAATAAATTTAAAGCAAGACTGTGAGCACTGTCCAAGGCCTCCGTGTTGGCTAGAGCTGGGGAGACTGATCGATAGAGGAGGAGGAGGGATGGGGAAGGGGGGGGAGAGAGAGAGAGAGAGAGAGAGAGAAAATGCAAGCCTAGGGTAAGTGCAGGGGGGGGGGAATGAGAAGGAGAGAGGATAAATATGAGGATAAAAGGAGGAGGAAGGAAGGACTGTAGGGAGGAGAAGGGGCCGAGCAGCATTGTCCTCTCCCCCTTGTAAGTGACCCTCGCCGGAGATCCACCCAGCTGCCCCGGCCTTGTGCCCAGCTGCCTCCTGTCAAGATCCGCTCGGAGTCTCCTGTCCCGGGGCTGTTGGTGTCCTTCGAGGAGGAGCCATGTGGCCTGTGTGTCCTACCCAGCCCCCCCACCCCCACCCCACCGCTGGTGGGTCCTGGCTCCTGGCTCCCTGCTGCAGGGGAAGGGGCAGGCCCAGAGCAAGCAGGAGGGCTGCTCAGGGCCTTCCAGGACCAAGTGCCCTGCTGGACAGTCCTGGGGATGGGGGTGGGGGTGGGGGGGCTGGAACGGATTCAGGGGAGGAGAGACAGAGAAGGAGACAGAGGTGCCAAGTCAGAGAAGAGACAGACGAAGGAGCAAAAAGCAGAGACTAGAGACAGGGAGGGACAGAGGCGGAAGGAGAGGGGAGCGAGTGGGCTTTTGGCTCTGGGCGCCCTGGAGCTGAAGCCAGGGAGGCCAGGGCTGGGAGCACCTCATTTCCGTCCTCTCAGCTCCGGCTTCTCTACCTGCAAAATGGCCTTAAGGTCAGCCCTTTCCCCCTCCTGAGGTGGTCATGAAGACTGATGAGGTTAAGTGTGCACAACACTCTTCCCCCGGGGGTCCGGCCCCAAAGGCGTGCTCACCTCATCAGGCTGTGGTTATTATTAGTAACAGTACTCGTTATTACTACAGCAGTCCTGGTTCCTCATCCCGGCCCTCGTGGTGAGCGCCTCCCCGCGGACACCGTCCACTCTGCCAGGCCTGTGGAGCTTGGGGCCAGCCCCCTGGCTCACCAGCCTGGGGTCCAGAGCGCAGGGCTGTGGCCCCCCCCACCCCAGAATGGGGACTTGCTGGACCATGTCTCTCCCCTCAGGCTGGGAATGCCCCCAGGGGCGCAGCCCACTCTTTCTTCTCCCTCTGAGTGCCCTGCTCTGGCCCTTTGTGGCCAGAGGGTCCCATGTGTGGGGCAGGTTGTTGACCGACTCACTGAGTGGCCGCCCATGGAACCCACGGAACCCGCAGCCTAGGCGGCTGGCTTTGGCCGGCCTGGCATCCTCCCATTGGATGCAGCCCACCTGGTCCTGCTCCTCCAGCTTTAAGCCCCTCAACTCCGGCTGAGATTAAGGGATGGACCAGGTGGGGAGAGTGGCTCTTTCCCACCTACATCCTGTCCCTGGGCCTCTCCTTTCCGAAAGCTGGGGAGGGGGTTCCTGGGGGCCAGCCCCCGGGCAATCTGCTCTCCATTAGCCTTTTCTCTGGTTCTCATTACTGCAGCCCCCAAGGCTTCGGAAACGGGCCATTTCCCTGGCAGCTTTTCTCTCCTTCCTCCGCCTTTTGAGGTCCATCTCCCATCCCAGTCATCTCTGGAGACCCCTCTTCTAGTGGGCCAGGAGTGGGGGGGTAAGTGTTCCCCAAGCTCTATGGGGAGGGCCTACGACATGCCCCTCAGTCTTGGCCCGACTCCTGCAGCTAGCAGAACGCCAGCTTTCTTCCTAAATAAAAAACAACTCCCTTGTCACCCCTTCCTTCTGCTCAGGTCCCCTGTCCTCCCCTCCCCCACTTGCAGCATACACCCCCAGAGTCCGAGAGAGAGGGGGCTGCGGACTGGGCGGTGCGCCTGGCACTGAGGGAGGTGGGCTGGAGCACAGGAGCTGCAAGAATGGTCAAGCACACAAATGCATGGAGACAGGGCAGCTGGGGAGGGGAAAGAACTCAGCCAAAGAAAGAACCTGAAGCCAATGATGCTCATCACCCCTCCCCCGTATTTCCCCGGCCCCGTCACCCCACCGTGTCCCCCTTTGGAACCGTCTCACTCCCTCCTACCCACCAGCACAACTTGGCACAGGAATCACCTCTTCTGGGAAGTCCTCCATTTTATTCCAGCCTGGGTGACCCCACGTAGACCCCAGGCTCCCTGCTTCCCTCCCCACCACCAGCACACCGGGCCGTGGTCGGAGATGGCCTTCTCTCTCTCCGTCTGGGTGCTGAGCTCCTTGGGGAGGGGAGTGATTGTGTCTGTCATCCATCCGGGGGTCTGCCCAGCCTAGCACAGGCCTGGGTTCAAGAGCTCGGTAGCGGTGGGCGAATGAATGCACAGGCAAAGGAATGAATGAAGGAAGGAGCGGATGAACCGACGGTAACCTAAACCACCACCCGGCAGAGGGTGAGGGAAGTCAAAGACATGCCCCTCTGTGAATGTGAAGTGGCCGTCAGATGCTGCAATTAAGAGGCAAGGGGCAGCACAGGGAGAGTAGGAAGTGGGAAAAAGTGGAATTGTAACTCTCTAAATTCAATATGCCATGTGCTCAAGGGCCAGAAGGAGCAATTGTATGACATGTTTTTTCCTTTTCAAAAAGCCTCCTTTAAAATGTCTGATTATTATGTTTACAATTCACAAATGACTTTTTAAGGACTTTCTGCTGCCATTGGGGGAAGGAGTAAGCCCCAGAAGAATGGGAGAGATCGTGGGCAGAGGTCTCCCCATCATCCCCTTCTCATGTCTCTGGCTCTTCACTGTCCCCACCCACTCCTCCAGGACTGGACAGTGGCCTGGCCTAGCCCAGATCTACTGGAGGAGGGAGAGAGCACCCTGCTTGCAGGGGAGGGTGGCCGCAGAGCCTAAACAGCCTTGATTAAGTGTCTAAATGGACAGGCCTGGGCAGTGCCCAGATGGAGTGTGGCAGACATTGTCCCTGCCCTCTGGGGCTTCCAAGATGATCCAGACACACAGATGGGAACAGACATGGATGGGCAGCCAGGAACAAAAATAAAACAGAATGTTAAATCAGACTCTCTATGTCTACACACACATATAAGGTGACCCTCTCTCTTCTCGCTACCTAGTGAACTCCTATTCACCCTTCAAGGCCCAAGTCATTTAACCAATCACTCATGTATTCATTCGTCATGGACATCTGTGGTCTAGCACCACTTTGCCCTTTTTAGCCTGTGGGAAACCTCCTCCTCCCAAATCTTTTGTGGGAAGAAGGTTACTTTCACTCTACCTTCAACCCTCTGTCCACTCTGGGAATGGCCATATGGCCAAAGCCTGGTAAATTAGTGTATACAGTACCCCTAGTCATGTGATTTGTTCAAGAATGAGCATGTCACTAAAGCCACCCAATGAGAGTCAGCCACGGTCTTCCTCTGAGACCATGGGGAAAGAAGTACTTTCTTCCTGTTATCTAGGACGCTGAGCTAGAGTCCTCTAAGCCTTCTTTCCATCCCTTGGGGAGAGGCTGACTAAGAATGAGAGCCTGATTGAGTTGGCCTGAGAGAAGCCAACACAAGAAGGAAGCAGAGAGAAGAGGGGCTCAGTGACAACAGGTAGCACCTGCAACGAGCTTTGCCTGGACCTTGTCTCTAACCCTACTCCAGGAAATTTCCATTATGATGAACCATATTCTCCTTCTCCCTCTTTTTGTTCTTCCTTAAGGTAGTTTGAGATGTCTTTCTGTCACTGACAACCCAAGAGTTCCTGACTAATGCTCATTCATGGGTCAAACACCGTGCGCCTGCTCTGGGCCAGGAGCTGGTTGGTGGAATCCAAGGGCGACTAAGGCACAGCCCCTGCCTTCGAGGAGCTCAGAGTTGCCTGAGCTTTTCCAAATGCCACCCCTCTGTTTTACCTGGCCAGCTTCCGCGGACAGCAAGCCCCTTCTCCCCTCCGCTCCTGGCAGTGTGCTCACATTTTTCATTCAACAAATATTCCTTGGACGCCTACTACATGCCAGGCTCTGGGTTTCCTCATACCGTCCTATTGTCCTAGACTTTGTCCACATCCATCCCTGCCTCTGCCTCTTAGACTGTGAGCTGTCTGACGATGGGGCGCCATGTTGGTGAATCCCCAGTGCCTACGGCAGTGCCTGACACCTGCTTCTCGCTTGCGTTTGTTTTGAACAAATGAACGAGTGCTTGTCTCCCTGGTGTTTATGTGCGTTGAGGCAGTAGACAGCCAAGGAGAAGTACAATTTGATGTAGAGCAGAGGGGCCTGGAGAGTTCTAGATCCAGAAAAGCCAGCCCACTGCTCTGCTCAATCCAATAAGCCTTCCTACAGAAGCATTCCACACAGTTGCACCAGAGGCAGCCCTGTCTCTGCACTAATCCTGGAAGTTCAGCCCTGCCCCCAGCCTGCCCATGGGGTGTCCCCCTGGGCCATTACCTGGACCTGGGTGAGCTGTCATTGCAGCCCCTCCCTCCTCGGCTCATTGGCAGTCTCTCGCTAACCTGGCCCTGGGACCCCACTGACCGATGAGGACTGATGAGGACTGACTCACTCCGCCTCCAAACTGTCCCTCCTGCCTTCTCTGCCTTGCATCCCTCTCCTCTTTTTGTCTCTCCCCCTTCCCTTCCCATCTGTCTGTGGTCCTCCACCCTCTCCCTTCCCCTCATCTCTTTCTCCAGCTCTTCTGTTTTCCCACCGGGTCAGTCCTCCCTGCCCATGTCTGCAGCTGGGTAAATTTCTGTAAACAATTAAGTTTGTAATAAATTCAATTGTGTTACATCCTTATTAGAAGCTTATAGCATTTGGGAAGAGGGACTCGGGGCGGCTAAGAGGCTGGTAGCCTCTCTGACTGCTGAGTGCCTGGAAGTGGAGTGCTCCCATTTTCAAATTAACTTGAGCTCCATGTATTTCATTATCTCCCCCCATTTACCCCTGTTGAATCATCTGGAGCATCTCTCTTTCCTTCCTCTCTGCTTGAGAGAGTTTCTCCCCCTCTACCTTTGTCCAGTCCCAGGAGATAGTCCCCGAGAGCAGGAAGGATGCAGGCTATACAGCAAGACGGACTTCCCAGTGGGTAGGGCATGAAAAGACTCCTTGGAAGGAAGGAGAGGAATGGAGGAAGGCGAGAGAGCCTCCGTCGGCGGAAAACTGTGGTCACGGGTGGGAGAAGGCGAGGCCAGCCCCCCCCAGCCCAAAACCTGGTACCCTGGGACCCACAGAGCAGCTGCCTTGGGTCTCCAACTCAAGACTCTGAATGGGGAGTGGGAGAAAACAGCTGCACACATCTGGAAGACGCTTGCCCAGCTCCATTAGCCCAGGCACCAGCAGGGGCCGCGTTTGATGTTTGATCTTGCTCTCAGCACAGGGAGGAACCAATGAGATGGCAGACACCGCTCATGGAGCCACCCCCTGCCACCAGCCTGGCTCCCCTCCCCAGATCCCCTGACAGCCCAAACCCAACTTCCAAGGCATAAATGAAATGCCAGAAAACCAAACACTGACCCCACCCCCACCCCACCCTCGCAACAGTGGAGCCAAAGCCAATTCCCCATGGGTGGGGGTGGGGTGCTGGAGCCTCCTCCCCACCCGCACCCCTCCCCATGTCTTTCTTGTCTGTCCCAGGCCCTAGGAGAGAGGCTGAGAGCCAGACCACAGTCACGCCTCATTTTGTTTCCTTTTTGCGGAGGGCAGGTAATTGATCGAGATGTTGGAAGGGGGGAGGCGGGGAGTGAATCCTAAAGACTTATTTGGAAGAGGAAGTGTTTGTGGATAGCAAGGAAAAGCAGCAGGCTGCTCTTTTTTTTTTTTTTTTTTTTAGATTTTATTTTATTATTATTTGAGAGAGAGAGAATGAGAGAGAGAGAGAGAGAGAGCACAAGAGGGGGGAGGGTCAGAGGGAGAAGCAGACTCCCAGCTAAGCAGGGAGCCTGATGTGGGACTCGATCCCGGGACTCCAGGATCATGACCTGAGCCGAAGGCAGTCGCTTAACCAACTGAGCCACCCAGGCGCCCCAGCAGGCTGCTCTTAAGTAGGACTGGAATGTATAGCAGGGAATGCAAAGCTAATGAGCATTTATTGAGTGCCTGCTGCATGCATACATACAGAGGTGAATGAGATGGTCCCCTGGGGGAGGGAGACATACAAGCAGACATAAGTAGGGTGATAAGGACAGTAAAGGCACCCATGGAGTGGATGGAAGACATTAATTCCACAACGGAGAGAAGCGGAGGGCTTCATGGAGGCAGTGACACTTGAGCTGGGCTGAGAAGGAGCAAGCCAGGCAGAGTCAAAAGGGGAGAGCTTTCCAGGCAGTGAAGCAGCGCGAACAAAGACTTGGGGGTGTTTGGGGGAGAACTAATGTAACCTCTGGACCCTAGCAAAGGGTATAAAGGTGTGCACGGTGGGGCGGGCAGAGGCAGGGTTGGAAAAAGCTCACACTTACTAACCCATTTATACATTTATACAGCACTTTACAATCGGTAAGGTGCTTTCCAAAGTCACGATCTCCTCACACCTTCACCACAAGCAGTGCAAGGCAGATTTTAGATGTCCAGTATAGGCCTGAGGAACCTGAGGCTCAGAGAAATCAAGTGACTGACCCGATGTTAATCTGCCGCTAGGGCTGGATCTGAACTGTGTAAGCCCGACGCAGAGTCTCTGGCCCTTGTGAAAGACAAGGGTGAGATGGGGCATCCAGACAGATGCACCCGGGGGGCTCCCAGCCCAGGCCCAGAAACAAAGAAGCAGTGGAGAGAATGCAGGGACAACCCAGGCAGGCTTCCTGGCAGAGGGAGCCATGAGTTTGGTTGGGATGCAGAAGAGGGGTGGAGGCAGGGAATACCAGTGTGAAATAGTGAGGGCAGTGGCGAGGGAGACAGGCAGGAGAGGTGCCAGTGCTATGTATTGGCTGGAATAGAGCCAAAGTGGGAGGAGCTAGCTGGTATGACAGCAAGAGAAGGGCCTGTCGGCATTCCTGAGAGACACCAGACACAGTGGGCTTCACAAGGGAGAGTGGTTAGGGTGGGCTTCAGAGAGGGAAGGAGTTGGGTTCAAATCCCAGCTTCACAGCTTTCTAGCATCAACCACCTCAGAGGAGGGAGAATTACATAGGTTAGCACTTAGCACAGCCCCTGGTCCGTGGCAGGTGTTCATGATGGCACGTCCCAGGAGAGGATAATGGTAGAAACAGAACTTTTGAGAAAATAAATATTTATTGAATAACTGTTATGTGCTAAGAACCGTGTGAGAAGCTTCTACACAAGTTAGAGTTTTCCAGAGTTTTGGGTCCTAAGACTCTCTGAGGTGACCTAGATCCTCTAGGGGGACTAAATGTTTTTGTTTTGTTCTGTTTTTGTTTTTTAAGATTTTATTTATTTATTTGACAGAGAGAGAGAGAGACAGCAAGAGAGGGAACACAAGCAGCGGGAGTGGGAGAGGGAGAAGCAGGCTCCCCGCCCAGCGGGGAGCCGGACGCGGAGCTCGGTCCCAGGACCCTGGGACCATGACCTGAGCCCAAGGCAGATGCTTAATGACTGAGCCACCCAGGCGCCCCGGGACTAAATGTTTTTAACAAGAGTCCCAGCTGATTGTTAAGCTCAGGCAAGTCTGAGAAACACTAACAGGGGAGAAAAGCTGAAGAAGGCTGGTTGTAGCATGCAGGGGGTGACAAGACTGGGAGAAAGGGACCCAAGGCTCGCAGATGAGGAGGGCAGCTGCTGGTGTGGCCCAAGTCAGAAGGAAAGGGGACTGTGGGTCCTGGGATCGAGCCCCACATCGGGCTCCCTGCTCCGCGGGAAGCCCGCTTCTCCCTCTCCCTCTGCCTGCCACTCCCTCTGCTTGGGCTCTCTCTTTCTCTCTCTGTCAAATAAATAAATAAAATCTTAAGAAATAAAGGAAGAAAGAAAGAAAGAAAGAAAGAGAGAGAGAGAGAGAGAGAGAGAGAAAGAAAGAAAGAAAGAAGAAAGAAAGAGAGAGAGAGAGAAAGAAAGAAAAAGAAGGAAGGAAGGAAGGAAAGGAAGGAAGGAAGGAAGGAAGGAAGGAAGAAAGAAAGAAAGAAAGAAAGAAAGAGAAAAAGAAAGAAAGAAAGAAAGAAGAAAGAAAGAAAGAAAGAAAGAAAGAAAGAAGAAAGAAAGAAGAAAGAAAGAAAGAAAAGAAAGAAAGAAAGAAAGAAAAGAAAGAAAGAAACGGGTGCCTGGGTGGCTCAGTTGGTTAAGCGACTGCCTTCGGCTCAGGTCATGATCCTGGGGTCCCGGGATCGAGTCCCGCATCAGGCTCCCTGCTCAGCAGGGAGTCTGCTTCTCCCTCTGACCTTCCTCCATCTCATGCTCTCTCTCTACCATTCTCTCTCTCTCTCAATAAATAAATAAAAATCTTTAAAAAAAAAGATGTTTAAGAAAGAAAGAAAGAAAGAAATTAAAAAAAAAAGGGGGGGGACTGTGAGGGTCTATTCATTATCTATTGCTCCATAACAAAATACCCCCTACAACTTAAAGGCCTAAAACAATCTCAACCATTTATTATTCCACATAGTTTCTGTGTTTAGGAATTTGGAAGAAGTTTAGCTGGGTAGTGCTGGCTAAAGTTCTCCTGGATGGTCACAGTCAGATGTCATTCGGAGGGGCAGTCATCTGAAGGCTTGACTGTAGCTGGAGGACCCACTTCCAAGATGGCGCACACCCGATGCTGGCTGTTGGCTGGAGGCCTCAGTAGCTCAGCACATGGGCCTCTCCATAGAGCTGCTTGAGTGGTCTTGAAACATGGTGGCTAGTTTCCCCCCAAACAAGTGATCTAGGAGAGAATAAGGAGGAAGTCACATGAAGTCACACTCTGTCATTTCTGCTGGTTACACCCTTGGCCCTATTCCACGTGGGATGGGACTCAGACCATGAAAACCAGGAGGTGAGGTTTGTGGGCACCACACTGGAGGCTGGCTACCACAGGACAGCCGATCACCCCCATTTCACGGATGGAGAAACCTGAGGCTCACCCGGAGTTACTCCGGTCACCAAAGCAGAGGCTTGACCCCTGATTTTCCCCTCTCCGAGCCCAGCAACTTTGTACCACTCCCAAGCTCCTGGAGAAGAACCCAATGATGGGGAAGCCTAGATCTGCATGCCCCCAGCTGGGTGGAGGGGAGGTGTGACAATCAGGCCTCCCAGGCCTATGAAATAAATATAATCACGTGTTCACTTAGGCAGAAAGAAAGCTTCCAGGCGGGTAGGGGAGGGGGAGGGCTTGCTTCATCTAAACATGCTTCTGCCCTGATGGGCTGTGTTTTCCATTTAAAACCACATTTAGGATGGCTGGGAAAATATGTGATCCTGGTGCATTTTTTGGAAATTCAACCTGTTGGGTTTCTTGCCCCTTTCCCTGGTGCCCCCTAGAGTGGGCTTCTCCCACCCTCCCCAGCCTTCGTGCCTCACTCGCAGGGTGGTCTCAGACCCCTGTCTCACCCTCTCTGAACCCCCAGGAGCTGGGGCGGCTGCCAAGTCTCTCCCTGTGTTGGAGCGACATCAGTCTTCCCGTCTTGAAGTCAGTAGACTCTGAGGAAGAGCTGCCTTAAGCCAGGAAGATGTCTGATTGCAAGAGGACCTGAGGGCAGGGGTTGTGCCCACCCCCCACTCCCCCCCACCCCCATCCCCTGACTAGACTGAGGCTCCTGCCGGGGCAGGGCCTGTGTGTCCGGATCAGTGGGAGCCCCCAGTGTGGGGCCACACCTCCTTCCTCAGGGGCCAGTGGCTGAGGGAGGGAAGGTCCCTGGCTGACAGCTAGAGCAGGATGGGGGTTGGTTAGCATTCTTCTGCTGCTTTCCTCCACAGCCCTCGGCCTGGTTTCCCTTCTCCCAGCCAGCAGGGTGGGCCCGGAGAAGAAGAGGGTCAGTAAAGAAAGACAGCGAAGTAGAGCGGAGAGTAACCACAGTGGGTGACAGGTCTCAGGTCCACAGTCTCCACCCTGCTCTGCTTTACGAAGCACTCCCCCACCCCCTTGTTATGTGCCTTGTCCTCCCTCCCAGAACCGCAGCTAGATGGGCTTCACAGAAGGAAAACTCATAGAACTAGAAGGTGCCCTTGACCCACTGTGCAAATAGAGAAACTGAGGCTCAGAGAAAGACCAACGCTTGCATCCAGGGTGCCACTGAAGTCAGCCACAGAGGCGAGCAGTCTTCCCCAGGTGTCAGCCACGGCCACCATCAGGGTTAAAACATTCCACATTCCTTCAGGAAGCCTGACCCTCCTGAGGAGAGAGAGATGGAGGATGAAGCACAGGGGCACAGAAATCTCAGGGGCATCCTCTTGGCAGGGCAGGGTTGGGGTGGGGTCTGCAATGGAAGCCTGAAAGAAATTGGAGCCTCTGGGGGAGGGCCAGGCAGGAACAGCAGGAGAAACCTGGTCCCCTGGCTGTAGACAGGTAGAAGGAACCCTCCAGGCCTCAGTCTTTCCATCTGGAAAATGGGGATGTGTTTTCCCAGTCTGGCCCTACTGCAAATTGTAGATCAGAGCTTTTCCCCGTAGACCCGGGCCTCTAAGCCCCGAGGACATGAACTTGCCCTCCTCTCTCCTGAGCCCTGACCTCCAGTTTCCTCCGTAGTGGGGTCGGAGGAAGGGAAATCAATCCTATGTGAGGATTAGAGTCACTCAGGTCACCTTGAGAGCTCAAAATTGCAGAGTGGATGAATACTAGGTTAGAAGGACTTCCCGGCATAGCCGGCAGTGACCCTGCGGGGGACAGAGATCCTCTCTCCAGACACAGCCTCCTTGTGCTCCTCCTCCTTGGGGGCAGGAGAGGCTAAGGCGTGGTGGAGGGTACTAGACTCCTGGACACTGCTGGGATGCCTCTCCCTCCAGCTTCGCAAAGCCACAAGCCACCTGTCCATTACAAAGCCACAGAGACCTGGAGCGGAGGGGGACCACCCTCCTGTGACTGCCCTCCCACCACAGCTCTGACCCCAGACTTCCTGTTAGGGGGAGGCAGTGGAGCAAGATGAGGTAGGGAGAGAGAAGGTGGCACGAAGAAGATGGGTCTGGCCACGGAGAGGGCCCGCTGTCCAACTATGGGGGGAGGACATGGGGAGGAAGACAACATTTTCCACGCTCAAAAGAAAAATATTCCATTAGGAAAAGCTGGTGGCCAGGCCTGCCCTGTGTAGTCCTTCATTCAAGCCTCAGGATGCTAGCAGAGCCCCCAGACGTCCCTGAAACATAGTTGCCAGTGCAGGGAAGCCTCAGGAGACAGGGACTCTTGGGCGGGGGGTGCGGGGGTGGGGGGGGCAGATTTTTAAGCAAATAAATGAGAATTTATCAGGTAGTTTTAAGGGTTGAAGATAATAAAATAAGATTGCCATGATAGGTAGAGAGTGCCTGGGGGGCTGTGACAGATGGAGCGGTCAAGGAGGGCCTCTTTGAGGAAGTGACATTTAAGGTGACATCTGAAGGCCAAGAAGGAGCCAGCCATGTGCAGGACTGGGTGTGTGTCGGGGGGTGGGGGAGCATTCTGGGCAGAAGGAACACCAGTGCAAAGGCCCTGAAATGGAAATAAACCAGCTAGATTTTGAGCTGGAGCAGGAAGGCCAGAGCGAGGAGGGGGTCAGGAAAGCAGGGGCTAGATCACCAAGGGCCTCGTAAGGT
This sequence comes from Zalophus californianus, assembly GCF_009762305.2. NCBI lineage: Eukaryota > Metazoa > Chordata > Mammalia > Carnivora > Otariidae > Zalophus > Zalophus californianus. The sequence goes on from NC_045610.1 coordinate 36,403,456, forward strand.
AAGGCAAGAAGGTTGAATTTCTGCTAAATGTGATGGAAAACCACGAGAGAGAGTTTTGAATAGGGGAGTGATGAGATCTGATTTATGTCTTTAAAAGATCCGGCTGCTGAGTGGAGAATGGATTCGAAGGTGCCAGGCTGGGGGCTGGGAGGGGAGGCCAGACCCAGGCTAGGTGGCGGAGTCTGGCCCGCAGAGGCTGGCCGCAGTGAAGACAGACAGAAGAACCTGAAATGGGTTTGGTTTAGAATGAACAGGCCCCGCTGACAACTGGATGTGGCTGAGGGTCAAAAGGAGTGGGAGATGGCGCCTGGGCTTTTGGCTGGAGCAGCTGAGAGGCTGCTGGTGCCTGGCGGCGGACTCTTCCCCATTCATCTCCTGCTGCGCTGGCTCAGGCCTCCCTCTGCGGAGGCTGCAGGACAGTTGTTCATTCATGGATTCCCGCAGGAGGTATTTGTTAAGCTTCAGGCTAGGCTCCTTCCAGCCCCCCAGTCCTCCCCTGACCAGCCCCCTGGCCTGTTTCTGACACTTGGGCTGGACAGCTGGGGCCCCTTGAGCCTGGTGGGTGTGGCCTCATCTGCGACCTCAGCCCAGATGTGGGACAGACATCAGGGGCCTTGGAGAGGTTGAAAATCTGTGCAGTGAGATGCTCTGGTGGAGATGGTATTGGGAGGATGGCCCTGTCAGGGAGTACTGCCCCCCACCAATCCCTGGAGGTAGGAGGGGGCAGGCAACAATGTCACTTTTTGTCATTGAGGCTTATAATGACCGACAGGCAATACCCCTAGGGATCTTGGATGTCTAGACCAAGACCCTGCCAGAGGTTAGTCCCCAAGAGTGCCGATGCCTGGGCGCCATCATCTTCCGCTAAAAGGTCCGTGGAGGCTCAGACCGGTAAAGTGACTCGCCATTGGTCTCACAGCAATTTCTCAAACAAAGCCTCGGGTCTCTTTAGTCTTCTTCTGGGCAGCCTAAGAGGAAGCTTACGAGTGACTTCTATGCCACAGATCTCTGCTCTCAGTCACCAGACTCACCGCTCACAATTCTCTGCTGCCTTTGAGCCCGACCCTCACCTGCTTCCAAGTCTCCTGCCCTCAGTGTTCTTCCCATTTCCCACTGATTGCCATCTCCCCTCCTCTAGGAAACAACCCTTACTTACCGCTCCCACCTAGATACCCTGTGTGGCTCCCTAAGGCCCAGCCAAGCACCTGCTGCCCTAGGATGCCCCTCAGTGGCTGGGTGGGGTCGGAAGCATCAGCGGGCAGCTCAGGTGCCGTCGTCCCCGCCCCCACCCCGAGCCCCAGTCTGTCAGCAGTGATGGATGCCGGGCAGCAATTCCTTTGGAACGGATCCTGGATCTAAAAGCCTCACGCAGCAATCCTGCGCGGGAGGCGGGGGAGGGACACGGGGGTCCCCCAGAGCCCGGCTCCCTGCCATGAATCAGGCGGCCCGGCAGAGCCAATTAGCGCAGACAAGAGCCCAGCGATGAATCACGAGCCCATTAGTCGGACGGACTCGCCCCTCCCCCCCCCACCCAAGTGGGGTCGTGGGGGGGGGGGCAGGGTCTTTTCCTCCCTGCGGCCAGCCTTCTTCTCCCCAGAGCCCCTCTCTCTCAGAACTGCTGAGACCCTCCTATCGCAGAAGGGGCCCCCCCCCACGGGGCACGCGGTCATTTGCATGTCATCTGCATGGCGCAGGGGCATTTGGACACGCCCAGCTCACCCCGTCAGGCCTGGGAAAACACGTGGTGGGTGACCCCAGATCCAGGCACTCTCTTCCATGCTCCAGGGACAGAGGGCTAAATCCCCGGTGGTCGGTGGTATGAAATGTGAGCCCCGGACCCAGTTTCAGGGATCAACCCGGGTGAGCCCCCATCACCCAAACCTGCCCCTCCCGACAGAAGGTAAGTGTCTTGTCAGGGACCCAGCTCAGCCTGGCAGCGGACCACGCACCCTGTCAGCCTCTCCAGTGCCTAGAACCACCTCCCTGAGCCTTTTGGCGATCTCTGTGTTTTCATCCCCAGCAGGCCAAACTGAAGCCCCAAAGCTCGACTCTGGTGACTGGTCAGTGGTTGGCAGGGAGTCCATGCTGGGCAGTGCAGAGGAGAAGGGCGTGCCCCCTTGTCTGGACACTCAGGACCACTGTTGCAGGACTAGAGATTGGAGTAAGGGAGACAGAGAAGGTGGAGAGGAGAACATCCAGAACTTTGGATGCCATATGACAAGTGCCGGCCCAATGTCTCATGTGATGTTCCCTATTACTTTGTCCATTTTACAGATGAGGTTTACTAAGGATTGGAGAGGTTCCAGGGACTTATCCAAGGTCCCAGAACAAGAACGTGAGATCAGGATTTGAACCCCGGTGTCTGGCTGACTTCAGTGCCTCAGAGCAGATAATTTCTGAGCCCCACGACTCTGATTCTGTCCCGAGCTCAGCCTCATTCATCTGGTGATCCAGATTCTGCAACTGCCTAGTTGACATCGCCAATCATCTGTGCCACAGAGGCCTCTGACTCGGTTTGTTGAACTCAAAGCTCATTATCCCTCTCTCCCTCGCAGCTCATCTGGCTCTCCTGTAAAAGGTACCCTCCAACCACTGGCCCGCCCAAGCCAGCAACGTGGAGACATCCCCCATCCTCCCTCTCTTTCTCCGTATCTGACTAGGTTTGCAAGTGTGGAATCTGTTCTGTCTGTGAAATGGGCCCCCCCGAGGCCCTTGCTTCCCAGCTATCTGACAGGTGTAGGACTCAGGCCCCTGGGCCTCTCTCTACCAGACAATTCCAGAACTCTTCCAGAACTCTTCCACTCCCATTCCTTCCTCCATGTTGCCACCAGAGTCTGCTTCCCCAAATACAATCTAATCCTCACTTCCTACCTTAAGAATATTGGCTCCCCTTTGCTTTCAAGAGAAAGCATTACAAGGCCTCCACAAGGAGGCCTGGCATACCTTTCTAAAACCCACCTCTGGCCACGTCTTCTCAGCAGCTAGTGAGCTACTAGCCACGGGGGCTGCTCACCTCCCCAGGATTGTACCAAGATTTGCACTCCTCTTAGCGTTTGCTCCTGCAGTCTCTCTGCCAGGGATGCCCCTTTCCCCATCTCCCACCTGGCAAACGTGTTCTCCCCCCTCCGAGATCCACAAAGCCTCCCCTGCCCCGCCCCAGCAGGATGAAGTGCTCCCCTCCTCTGTGCTCCCACAGCACTTTGCTCAAACTGCTAGCCTGGCGCTTCCACCCCAGCAGTGCCGCGAGTGGGGGTCTGCCCCGCCTCTTGTCTGAGAGGCAGGGGCCACGGAGTGCTCAGCGCTGCTTCCCTGATAGGGTCTGGTACGTCAGAGATGGTCAATAAAGGTTGATAGATGGAGGGACTGCTCTCTCTCTCCTCTTTCTCTATCCTCCAGCTTCCTGTTTTTCTGGCCTCGCTCCCAAGTTGAAACCATCCAGTTAAAGGAGCCTTGTGGAAGGCAATCCTGGGAGTCTATGTGACCCTTGGAACGGCGAATACCTAATCTGGAGAACCACATGGACCAGAAACACAGATTGGAGTCAGACGATTCAGATTCTGAACCGAAGTACATGACCTTGAACAACTCACTTCTCGTCTGTGAGCCTCAGAGCATCCTTATGTCGAGTGAGGGTATGGATAGAGGCAGAGGACATTCCTAAAATCCTTTCCAGCTCTGATGCTGTATGAATGTGTTGCGTTATGCTGCCATGGCCTGTGGAGGGACCTGGGTGGTTGGTGTGTGAATGAGAAGCAAAAGCTGTATTTGGGGGCGGGCTGCCCAGAGCAGACAAGCCACTGTCCCAGAGGCGGCTCCTGGAAGAAGGAGGGATCAGTAGGAGAGAAGGTCTCCACACTGAGAGAATGGATCTAGCTGCTGTGATTCAGTTCATTGTGGAAATCACTGACCCGGCCAGAGGCGGGGGACAGGAAAAGACCTGGGGGTTGGAGAGTCCCAGGGAATGAATAGGGTGGGGCGGGGTAACCCTTTGCGTCTACTCCCAGGGCGGGCCCCGCCCTACTGGGTTCAGAGCAGAGGCCTGGAGGGCTGGAGAGCAATGCAAGGGCCAAAGCCTGCTATTAGAATTGGGGGGGGTGGGGGGGTGGGGGAGGTCGGGGAGCATTGGCGGTGCAATGAAAATAGTCCTCATACGCAAACTAAAGAAAACCCCATCACTGCGCATTTATGTGGACACATGGTGCTGGAGACAAGGCCTCCTCCCCCGCAACCTCAAATCCTGACCTGGGGTCTAGTCCCAGCTCTGCCGCTGACTCATGGCGGTGTGACCTTGAGCAAATCCCTCTTTTGTCTTTGAGCCTGTTTCCTCATTTGTGAAAATAAGAGGTTGTTCTTGACCACCCCTAAGGGCCATGGGCCTGGCACGCAAATTCCATGGTCCCACCAAGGGTCAGCCCCCTGCCAGCCTCAGCCCCCAACCCCCCATGTTTACCACCTCTGACCCTCTACCCAAGTGTCTACCCAGGCCCTGGGCTGGCTGGCTTTTCTGGGCTCCTCTCCAAAGCAGTCCCTGCCCCACTGTTTCCCTACTTCCTACTTTCAAGCAGGCCTTCTAGCCTCGGCAAGACCCTGGTTTTGAATCGGTCAGCCGGCAGAGCCAACTGCTTTTGATTTTCCTAGTCAGGCTGGTGGGAGCACAGGTTGTTGTAAGCCAACCCAACCTCCTACCCTTTCCCCTCCGCATCTCCCAGCTGATAGCACCCCATCCTCTCTCACTCCCCAGGAGAGGAACAGCTGCTGGGTGTTGGGGCGGGAGGTGGACCCTGTGGGTGGTAGAGACCATGAGGGCCCTGGTGGGGGGTAAGGGAGGAAGGGGGAGTAGGAGACTGGAATAAATCATTCTCCTTCAATCAGTAGCCTCCTAGGATGAAATACTCCAATTGCTAGGGCAGAAAGGAGGTGCCAGTGTTAACCCACAACCTGGAAGGAGCCGTTCCCTCGTTCCCTCAGCAGTGAGCCCCCGGCACACCCCTTTGATGGACCCTCGCTTGCTTCCTAAGAGGCCGTTAACATCCTTCTTTATGGGCCTGGGGACACAGCCAAGACTCTCACCTCATCTGGGGCCCCAGGCGGCTGCCTTTGTACTTCTCCCCCTTGCCCAGCGCCTGCCATGGACACCAGACTGGCCCCCCTGCACTGGGACTGTAAGTGAGCCGTCCTCAACCTCAGAGCGGTTAGGTGATCTGATGGGAGGGGCAGTTGGAGTTCATCGTGGGCTTCCCGTCTCATGTGGGGGTGTGTGCAGGTGACAGATTGAAGGGACAGACTACCCAGCAGGACAGAGCTGAGTGAGGGCCTCCAGCGGGCTTCCTGGAGGAGGAGGCAAGGTGAGGACAGAGCAGCAAGGCCAAGGAAAAAGAGGAAGGGTCTATGGTGAGACCGGGAGAAGGAGAGGGACCTGCAGGAGGGCTGTGGGTGCTTGATCCATCTGGAGTGTGGACTCAACGGGAAGGGGTTGGGCAGGGAGGTGGGTAATCTCAGACCCTGTGATGGTAGTGCTGAGTTCCACTTGACTCATCTGTAAAAATGGGCCTCCCCAGTTGCTGTGAGGCTTAGCTGAGACCCCTGGCTAGAGATCACACTCCCTCCTTGCTCATTTCCTGTACCTCCTTCATCCCCCCATCCTTCAAGCCCACAAGGGCCAGGCGCTCCCCGGTTCTCAGCATCTGGCCTCGTTTGGAAACATCTGTCTCTCCTGCATGAGGTCCAGGCTACAGCTCTGTAGGAAGAGCCGGTGGAGGCAAGGGCTGAAGCGAGGGGCAGCGGATGGAAAGAGTGGGAGCTGCATTGTCCTCAGCCCCCACCTCCCCACCTCCCCGGGGCCCCATTCAACACAGATTTGCCCTTAATCTCCTCTGTTCCCTCCCTCCCGGCTGCCCCCAGGCACACCTGTTTTCTCTCTCAACTCCTCCGTGTGGCCCCTCCAGGGCCCCCAGGAGGGGCCTCTACTTTGTTTCCTCCAGCTTTTCCTTCAGTGGCTGCCCCACGATGGATTCTCCAGTTTTGTTTCCAAAATTCTAGCCAATTTGTATTTGACTCTATAACACATCTGTGTTGTTCTCTATGAAAATATTTCACCTCCCAGTTAAATTACAAACTTTTCCCTGAAAAATCTTTGAGGGAGAAGCAGTGCCACTTTTGCCCTCTGGCTGTGCCAACTGAAGGCACCTGAGGCACACCCAGGGGGGCCTGGGCCCCCATTTGAGCCAAGGATCAGGGCTCCAGGAGCACACAGAACACCCAGACAGAGCCCTCCGTCCTGCCCCAGGAGCAGAAGGCAAAGGCACTGGGGAGGGAGTGGTTCCGGCACCCGCCTTGGTCTCAGGAGCAGGTTGGTGGGGGTGAGGGAGTGTGGTGAGGGGGCTTTGGGGATAGTCAGAGTTAAAGTTGCATGGGCATGTGTCCCCTGTGGCAGGAGGAAGTGGTCCTCGTGCGTTCTGACCTCATCCCCTCCTGCTTCAGAGGTAGAATCTTTGGCTCATAAAATGTCCCCCAGGAGTACACTGGGGATCCTGCAGTCTCTTTTCTCTGATTACAAAAGAAGAAACTTGAGGCCAGGCAGGGGTCTCCTTTGAGAATCTAAAAACCTTCTTTATTTTTTTTTTAAGATTTTATTTATTTATTTGACAGAGAGAGAGAGAGACAGTGAGAGCAGGAACACAAGCAGGGGGAGTGGGGAGAGGGAGAAGCAGGCTTCCCGCTGAGCAGGGAGCCCGATGCGGGGCTCCATCCCAGGACCCTGGGATCGTGACCTGAAGCCGAAGGCAGACGCTTAATGACTGAGCCACCCAGGCGCCCCCTATTTTAGATTTCTGACCTCTGACCTGAATTTACGTTTTTTAAGTCACTGAATTTGTGGTGATTAGTGACCGCAGCAATCGGTAACTCATTGCTAATTAATTACTAATTACACAGGGCTTTGTTGGCTCGAGTGGGGACCCTGATGAGCCCTCCCCTCAAATTTGTTCCCCCCACATTAATGGCACACCTCTGTTCTATCAGGCACATTCCAGATTAATCATCACAGCCCGTGCCTTGGAGAAATTGACAGTTCAGTGGGACTACAGACGCACAAGCACGAGAAGCATAGAGCACAAGAGTGACTTTCAATGGGGGTATGTGCAAGCTGCCATTTGACAGGACAGGGAGCTGGAAGGAGGTGGGCGCTTGGGCGCCTGGGGCCAGGAAGAAGTGAGCTTGAATCCTGAACGGCTCAGCTTAGTGACCATGGGCAAGTTGCTTACCCACCCTAAGCCTCAGTTTCCATATCTGTAAAGTAGGCAAAATTATAGCACTTACCCGGGGGATTATGAAAATTAAATTGTGGTTCATAGAGAGTGCTTGGTACAGAGCCTGGCACATACATAGGAAGCGCTCAAAAAACAGGGGAGGCCTCACAGAGGAGTTAGAACTTGAGCCCAGAACTGAAAGCAAAATAGCGATCTGCTGGGTAAACCAGTCAGAGGAAACTGTCCCAGGCCAGAAAAACAGCAAGGCTCAAGGGGTGGGCCATGGAACTGTGGGGGGGGGGGGGGGTAGTTGCAATGAGATTCAGGACCCAAACCAAGATATTGATGCCTCCAAAGCCAGGAGTTCATTGGGTTCATTGCCCTGTGGTTGTCTCATCACCTCCAAAGTTCTAGAAGTTTCCAAGGGTAGGATTAAGTCTCATCATTCATTCATTCATTCAATCAACCAATCCAAATATTTGGAGTCTAAGGGGCTGAGAAGCAGTAGAGATGCTTTAAGAGTAAGCAGGAGCTGAATGACAAGGGGCCTCTTATGACAATCTAAGGACAATTCTATCCGGAAGCCAATAGGGAGCCACCGAAGGTTGTTGAAGAGGGGAGTGACCCAATCAGATTTTATGCTGGAAAACAGACCTGTTTTCTGGGTTGGTTCCAAAGAGAGAGGAGAGCCTAGGGGAGGGAACTCCACTCAAATTCAGCCTGTAGGCACAGGGAGGAAAAGGAGTTTCTAATACCTCCAACTGTGAACCCAGAGAAGACCTTTAAGGAGCAAGAGGCTTCAGGATCTCAGCAAATCGGAAGACAAGACCCAAATGCCCATTGTCCACATGAAGTACAGGGAATCCCAACAGCCACAACAGCTGGACAAATATCCAAGCTAGATCCTGAGATTTATGCAGAACTTACTGTCTTCCACATTGACTCTTGGGACAGTGAAGGGAGTCTGTGCTCTCGTCCAGTTTTTCTGGGGACCTGGTAGCTGCCAGGGGAGATGGAATGGGTGTGGCATTAGTCCATTTCCCCATGAACTGGAGCTGCAGAGCAGGAGTGGGATAGGGCAGAGGCAGCGAGAGGGGAGGGTTCTGGGATTCCTGTGTCCGGCCCCCCAGCCTGGCCTAATCTAAGCTGGCCTCAGTGCCAAGGCACTGGACCTTTGACAGCATGATAGACTAAAATTAAACTAGGCATTGCCACTTACACCTTAGAACTGAATCTTGCAACTTGGATTTCAGTGCCCCAGTGAGGAGGTCGGCTGACCCCATGTAACTTTGGGGGATGAATGTGAGACCATCGACCCCATCAATGACGGTGAAAGAGCAACAAAAGCCCACCTGATTTAATCTCAAATAATTTATTGATTCTTGAAAAGAGGACAGGAAGCCGGCCAAAGCTCTGAGCTCCCAGTTGAGTAAGTCACCAGGAGTCTTCTCGGATCGGGGATGCTTGCAGCACTTAGCCTCCTCTGCCTTGGAGAATTCCTGGTGGGACCTTGGCCTCGCCTGCCCCACCCCAACTGCAAGCTCACTGAGGACAGAGACCCAGTGGTCTTCTGAAACACCAGTCAGATCCTCTGACTCTACTTCTGGGCCTTCAAGGACTCTTCACAGCGACAGCCATAATCCCCCAAGTGTGCCCCGGAGCACATCAATCCCGAGAGATGCTCCTAAAGAAACAGTTTGGGGGCTAAATAAGTTTGGAAGATGCTCTTTCCTGGAGCTCCCCAGCCCTTGGAGATTCCCATTCCAACGTGAGCATAATTAAAGGCCCAAAGAAGTCCTGTAAGGTTAGCGTACAGCTAGGTTCACCTGTTTGACACAGCTTTCCCAAGCTTATTCCATCACATACCATCTTTTTTGCAAGAAATACCTATCAACAGCCAAAAAATAGCCCCATAGAACATACTTTGGGAAGCGGGAACCTGAATGGTAAAGCCCCAAGTCCATTCAGGGAGAGGAAAAGCAGCTGTGACAGGACAAGTCCCTGCCTGAGGGAGCATCAGGGAGCACTCCGGGAGCCATGCTGGCCCAGGGTGCCAGAGAGGAGGCATGGCTATGGGCCAGGAGAGCCCACCCACAGCTCCCCTCCATAGGTGGTCTCCTCATCTGCACATGATGTCCTGGGCAAGTGTGGGCATTTCTGGACCCGGCACACCCTGAATGGCTCTTGGCCCCTCATTGTTCCCAGCAGCGCCCGACCAGGGGGTCATTGAGATGGTACACAATTGTGAGATCTCTCCCCCAAAAGAATATTCTAGCTTGTCAAGTAGATACTCATAGAGGCCATTGTCCTAGTGGATCAGTTACAGCTGGAACCTTCTATGGGAGGAAAAGCACAGGCTTCGGAGGCAGAATCCTGGGCTCCCATCCTGATCCCGCTACTTACTAGGAGCTGTGGGGCTTTGGCTAAGTCATCCAGTCTCTCTGAGCCTGTTTCCCCCTGTGGAAAATGGGGAAATAACAGCTGCTTTCAAGCTGGTTGGTGAAGTCAGGATTCAAACCGAGATCCTGATGCCTCCTAAGCCAGTTGTGTTCACTGCCCTGTGGTTTGTCTCATCACCTCCAAAGTCCTAGAAGTTTCCAAGGGTAGGATTCAGTCTCATCATTCATTCATTCATTCATTCACTCATTCATTCATTCAATCTGAATATTTATTGGGCACCTACCATGTGCCAGGCACTGGGGAAACAATGCAGAGGAAAAACAAGCCAGGTCTCTGCCCGCGTGGAGCTCCCATCCGGTGGAGACTGAATCGTTGACTCCTTTATTCAGTACTCAGCCACCGCGACAGGCCCGGCACTGTGCCGGGCTCCTGCCTGCGTGTTGTGTTCACAGAGCACTTTTGCCATCATTGTTCCTTTGGTTCCCCACGACACTGCGATGAGACAGGAAGTACAGGAATAGGGAACTAGAGGTTCAGAAAAACCAAATGGGAAGCTGAGCTGGGAACCAAAACTCTCTTCTGTCCGCAGGAATTCACTGAAGGCCTCTTCTGGGCCAGGTGCTCTGTGCACAATGCAGTGCAGATGTCCAGTCTGGCTGCAGGGAGGTGACAGCCTTTGCTGGTCTGTCGCTGTGGTCCCTAGTCCTCTCTGAGTCCCTGAGCCTCCCCAACCGCGTCCTCAGCCATGGACCTGCCGCACAACGGACTGTACACGAACTGATTCCCCAAACTGCAGCCCCTCAGCTGTCCCCCTTCGCAGCCCAGGAAATCCTTCCTGCGCTTCAACTTCCCTACCTTGCAGGCCAAGGCTGGCCCCTCCCGGGGGGGCCTCTTTTGAGTGGAGCAATGCTCAGGGAGGACTGGGATAACCGAGTCTCTCCCCAGATGCCAGTGTGTGAGCCCAAGGCACAGCAGACCCTGCGCCACCAACCAACGGGGTGCTCACTGCGGGGCCACCCTGGGGCTAGGGGGAGGAGCAGGGAGCCAAGCGGATCTTCCAAAGCCAATGGGGCCAGCAACTAGAGTAGGACGGGAAGAGAGTAGTGAGGGGACAAAGTGATGAGCCATCATCATTTCACTGAGGGCCTGGGAACCAAAGGCAAGATGGGATTCTGGAGGGAGAGGCTGCATGGGGGGTGGGGGGGGGGGCGGCAATGGTACCAAATACCCAACCCCCTTCAACTTAAATGAGCATTTCCCAGCTGGGCCAGAGAAGGCTGACAGATCCAGCAGTCCCCAAACCCCCTCTGAGTACCCCTTCCTCCTCCCTCTTCATCCCCCACTCCTCTCCCTCCTCCTCCTTCTCTCCCCCTTCCCCTTCCTCATCTGTGCACCGCTGGAGTGTTCCCTGTATGTCTGTCCAGCCCCCGTACCTCCACCCTCTGTCTCTCTGTGTCCTGGGCACGCTCTATCTCCTCCATGGAGCAGGGGCTCCGGGAGGTGGGCCAACACTGGTGAGACTGTGGAGGTTTCTGGAGAGCGCCCCTCTGCCGGTGCAGAGAACCAATGTCCTTTGAAGCTTCCTCCCCCTGAGCTCTCCTGCCTCCCGGGGCCAGCACCAGCTCCAGAAACCTTCACCTCCACCAGATCTCGAACTGTTCCGCAGGTGTTTACAGCCTCTCTCCTGTGCTCCTGGCACATGGCCCTCTGCCTGGATCCTGTCTCCTCTTTCATCCCCTGTCCCTGGTTCTTACCAGCATTATTCCTCTAGTCCTGCTGGTCGCGAGCAGTCTAATCTAAATCATGCTCACCCCACTTTTCCGGGCACCTCCTCTTACCTGCCAGGTTCTGTAGGGGCATGCAGAGCCTGAAGGACCTGGGGGTAGATCCAAGGTAGAACTATCTGGTTCAGGGGAATATTCTTTTTTTTTTTTTTTTTAAGATTTTATTTATTTATTTGACAGAGAGAGACACAGCGAGAGAGGGAACACAAGCAGGGGGAGTGCGAGAGGGAGAAGCAGGCTTCCCGCGGAGCAGGGAGCCCAATGCGGGGCTCCATCCCAGGACCCTGGGACCATGACCTGAGCCGAAGGCAGACGCTTAACGGCTGAGCCACCCAGGCGCCCTCAGAGGAATATTCTATGCTATTCCTATAGTTGACTCCCATGCCTTCCCAAGGGGGAGAATTTTTGTCTCCATGAATTAGCTCATTTCCAGGAGAAAGTAGAGCTGCTTCTTTCCTCTTTACAGGTGAGAAACCCTGCAGGCAGGGATCCAGAAGTCACCCTCGACACCATCCTCCTCCCCTTAGGAATCCTCTGCCAACTCCTAGTTCAAGCCAACGTCAACCCTCACGTGGACCACTGCCGTCACCTCCTGACAGGTTTCCCCACCTCTACTCTCGTACCCCCAATCGGCAGCCAACCTGAGATGCTCCTGTCACCCCCAACACAACCCCCCAATGCTAAATGGTTACCTCTGCTCTTAGATCAGGCTTTAAACATGACCTAGAAGACTCTGCATGGTCAGCCTCTGCCCACCTCTCACAGCTCATTCCCCTTGCTCTTTGCACCATAGCTATGCCTGTTTCTTGCAGCTGCTTGGACATGTTCCCTCCTACCACAGGGCCTTTGCCTATAGTGTTTTCTCTGTAATGGTCTCTCTGGACCATTCTTCCATTCCCTCAAGTGTCAGCTTGGGCATCGCCTCCCTGGGGAAGCCCCTCAGCTTCCCTGGCTTCTCAAATGCTGTTTACATACTCTCGGGGCATTATGTTCTTCCTTTTCTTTGCACTGATCACAGTTGTGACTCTGACTGCATTTGGCTGGCTATTTAACTGATGTCTGCTCCCCATTAGATTGTGAGCTCCATGTGGGCAAGAGCCAAGTCGGCTCTGCTCTCTCTGTATCCCCAAGCTAGCACAGTGCCCAGCACGTAGTAGGCTCTCAATAAACAGTTGTAGTATGAATGAGTGAGGCCCGGATGTGCGATGCACCTGGTGGAAAGTCACCCAGTGAGGCCTTAGCCAAGCCAGGACCAGGGACTCAGAGCCCTTGGGCTAATTCCCAGGGGCTAGCTGGGGAAGCTATGCTCCCATGCCCGACTCTCCAATCTCTCCGCTTGCTGGCCAGCAAATAGTCGCTATTTGAAAACAGAGTTTGCTGCATAGCAAGCAGTCCCCAGGGACTGGGTGCAGAGGAGGGTGTGGGCTAGAGAAATGAATCCCAGCATCTCCCCACTACTGCTGCTTCCCTTGGCCTTGGGAAACCAGTGCTTGCTACACCTTTACCTCTGCAGTGGCACTCTCCAGGCCCATCCCAAAACAGAGAAGTGGGAGACTTCAGTCCCTTGCCGATAGGGCAGAGACCTGGTGGGATGGAGAAGGATGGAAAGGAAGGAAAGAAAGAGCCTCCATGAAAAACCTGGGGTGACAGGAGAAGGGCTCATGGGAAGCAGGATATTGGCCATTTGGGGACACACCTTGGGAAAGTGACTCGCCCTCTCTGGTCCTTGGGTTGTCGCAAGGCGGACATCACAATCTTCCTCTTTAGCATCTCTCTCATGGGAAGGGCAGAGACAACGAAAAGGCCATCTACTGTCCAGACAGAGCCAGGCAGGCTCCTCTGAGCAATCCGGGAGGGCTTCCTGGAGGAGAGGAGCTTTATGGAAGCCAGGGGCAGCTTGGTAGGGTAGTTGAGAAGCGGGAGGCAGCAGGCAAGGAGAAGTGGGGTGACCAGAGTGTAGGAGAGCATACAAGGCAGGCAGGAGTCACCCTGTTGTCCGGTCGTGTCACTGTCCGCTGAGAACCTTCAGAGGCCCCCATGTCACTCAGAGAAAAACCGAAGCCCTTGCTCCCTGCCTTCATCTCCTGTCCCCACCGCCCTGACTCTCACTGCTCATCCACACCGTCCTCCTGTCCGGTCTTCAAACACGTCACCACGCTTCTCAGGCTGTTCCCTCCATCCGGCTTTCTTCGGCCCCCCCTCGAATCATTCCCTCACCCCCTGCAAGGCTTTGCTCAAGTGTCACCTTCTCTGTGAAGCCTCCCCTGAGGATGTTATTTAAAATCACATCCCTTCCCCAGCCCCCCGCTGGCACTCCCCATTCCCTTTACCTTGCTTCTTTCTCCCCATGGCACTTAAAACACCCTCACCCACTCCATGATTTACTCATTATCTCAGGGGAAAGCACGCTCCACAGGGCAAGAATCATCGTCTGTTGTTTGCTGCCGTCCCATCAGCACCTGGGACAGTGCCTGGCACGTAGTAGGTGCCCCATCTAGATTGCTGGAATAACTAAGAGGCTTGGCGGGGAGAAGGGGTTCTGGTGGCCTGGGAATAGAGTGGGAAACCATTTCTTCGGGTTCTTTGGTCCGCTGGTGGTAAGGAGGCCCAGAGTGGTTGGTCAGCTCGTGAGTAGTCACCCAGCACGCCTGTCCGACCCGTTGTCACATCTGTCCCAGCTCTCCCTCCTCTCTCTTCAGAGCCCTCCCTGGGTGACGGTGCTCCTGGCATCTGGCATCCATCAGTCCCTTCCAGAAGTCCCTGTGAAACAAGGTGGGGGGGTGGCTAAAACGGTCCCAGATTGGGGGCAGGCGGGGATGTGTGGGCGAGCTGCTCCTGTCCCTGAACCTCCCACCCCCCAGAGCTCTGCCCAGAGCTGCCAGCCCACTGCCTTCACCACCCCCAACACCCACGGGCCTGGAGGAGGTTGTTGCCAACCACACACGACTCCTGGCTCCAGATTTGAGGGGGGAGGAGGGGAGTTGGCAGGAGGGAACCAGGGCAAGCAAATGGGACCTGACAGGGGCTGGGCACCTCGGGCAAAGAATGTAAATAAAAATCAGTAAATATTTAGGGAAAGTGGAACGGGAAGTGGGAGAGGGAGGGGTGGAGGGGACGTGTTGGATTTCCAACAACATCTGGAGGGCAGTCCCCTCCACCTCCTCCCCCACATCCCACCCCACCCCAAGTGGGGGCTCGCGGCGTGAGAGAGGGTGCTGGCTCGCGGGTGTGTGTGTGTCTGCGCCGGGCTGTCAGGATGCATGTATGCTTGGGGGCAAGTCTGATGGTCTGGAGTGCTTGCTTGGCCAAGCGCACACAAGGCCAGCCTCACCCAGTCCCAAACTGAGTGCCTCCCTCTGGGTCGTTCACGTCCTTCCTTCCACAAGGCCCTGCTGTGAGCCAGGTCCTAGACATTCTGGGATGAAAAGACAGGGTCCCTAGTCTCAGAAAGCTTCTAATTGAAAGGATGGTGACAGCACATGAGGAGGGCCTTGACAGCCCTCAGCTCAGGGGGTCTCTGAACCAAGGCCAAGGGGGAGTGACATGAAGTGGAGATCAGGGACGACTTCCAGGAGGAGGGGGATTATGACAGTGCGGGGAGACGTGGATGAGAAAAGAATGGGTATGTTGGAGAGAAGTTCATTTTCAGGGAGAGGTAGGATTTTAGAACATCTATGGGCAAGGTGACAAAAGGATGATAGAGCAGGGGGACAAATAGTATTGAAGTTCTCCTGGCCCCAGGAGAAAATCTAAGCCAAGAGCCCGGCTGTGCAACCAAGGGCACAAGAGAGAACACTGTAGGAAGGGCCAGGCTCTGTCTCACCATCCTTCTCTTCTATGACTTCCTGATGAACCTTTTCCTGGACAAAGATGATATCTCTCCCTTTCCCTGTCACCTCCCCTTCCAGCCTAGCAACCAATTCCGGGCTTTGCTCCCCGGCCCCTGTCCAGCCCTGGGAGCCCAGCTCAGAACCCTGGAGGCTGGAGTGTCCCATTAGCCCTACTCTCTCCGTTTTACAGGGGAGGACACTGAGGCCCAGAGAAGGGAAGTGACCTGCCCAAGGGTCCATGGCAGTAGATGCTAGAGCCAGGGCTAGAATCTGGAGCCCCTGACTCATGTGGGAGGAAGTGGGGATGGGGGGAGAGTTCCTCATTGCTTTGTGATGCTTCGGGCTCAGCTTTCAGGAATCATCTGTGTTTGGGCTGTTGGCAGATTATGTGCGCGAACCAGTGACCAGCCCACCTCTGCACACTTGTCCCCACTTTGCTTGCTTTGTCAGCAGCCCCCATTGATGCCCTTCACTCCGGGGACATTGGGTAGCTCTGGCATAATTGAGAGGGAACCCCTGAGCTGGGGACAGACATGCCAGGATCCCAACTGTGCCTAGAGCAGAGACAGGGGAGAGGCCCCGGCCCAGGCCCTTATGGGAACCCAGCCCATAAGTGAGGGGACAGAGTTTATTTATTTATCAACTAGATTTCAAGTACTTACACAGGCCTGGCCCCAGGATGCTTGAGGAGCAGCAAAGAACACAAGTGTTTAAAGCAGTGGTTTTTAAACAATGCTTTGTGAGCTACCTCCCCCGCCCCCCCCCGCCCCACTTAGATGCTGCTGTAGGCAGGGTGAGATGGAAGAGAGATGGGAGGGCTCTGCCTCTACCCCACCCTTCCCACCACCCCAACCAAAGTAGTTCCCACTTTCACCTGCTTTGCTGATCAGAGTTCTAGGAAGATTTCATTTGAAGGCACCCGATACTATTGCAAACAAAAATTGCAAACCACTGCTCTCCCAGGGAATGGAAGAAAAGGCCCCGGTTCCTGCCCCCAAAGAGAGGTCACTGCTGGAAAAAAGGAAAGCAGAGCATGTCTGCCTCTAACTTCAGAGCTGTGGGCTTCAGCGTCTTTTGAGATGGAGGTGAGGTTCTAGGAAGGACTTAACAGATATTCCAAGCTTTTCCCTTGCCATCCAAATTGGGTCAGCCTCCCTCCGAGGTGCCTGTCTCCCCGCACTGGCCCACCCACCCCCACGCTGAGCCTGCAGCAGTCCAAAGTGCGGGGTGTCTAAAGAGGGTCCAAGGATTGAAGTGTCATCCTCCTACCTCCTGCTTCCAGGCTGGGGAACAATCGGGCCCTTTGTCCATCAGGAGGATGCCCAAAGGGTGAGGTCACCCCCAACATGGCTCTCTTTGTCCCAGAGCCAAGGAGACACCAAGGCTGAGTCCAGGCCCTGCCCCTACCCCCTGTCCCTAAGCCTTTGGGTACCTCCCCACCAAAGAAGGGCTTTCCTTGAGGCGGGGGGGGGAGGGGGGGACAGGAAGGACCTCCAACAAGGAAGGAGGTTGGTGTAGTGAGCATCGGTGGAGGTAGGAAGGGTTGGGATGGGTACACCCAGAGAAGGGGGCCGAGAAAAAGTCCCCAGCTCAGAGGGTGACCCTGCCTCACAAAGGTCTCCAAGCTCTCCTGTGGTTTGGCCTACAAAGGTGGTTCCAAACCCAAAAGGCAAAACTAAGGAGTCTGATTCTAGAAGCCCCAGTAGCTTGCTTCAGCTTTTGACCAACAGGCGTTTGGGAAAAGGGGGTAAACTGAAAGTCCCCACAGGTACAGCCATGGGGAGGCTGCCCTGGCACCCCCTCCACAGAGGAAGAGTCTGGGGTCCAGAGAACAGGAAAACCTGGGGGTAGAAAAGGCAGGGGAGCATGTCCATGGCCTGGAAGAACAACAGAGCCGGAGTCTGAACCACAGAGTTTCTGAGGGCTTGAGAAGGGAAGCCTTCAGGAGGCTCTGTTGTCAGGATGGGGTAAAGGCTGATAAGAAGGGCAGACCACAGGAAGGGGTGGTCTAAAAGGAGTTTGAAGGAGATGTCATTGTGGTATCGCTGAGCACTAGGCTGGGAATCAAGGGCACTGGATTCTAGTCCTGCTTGCCTCTAACTCACCCAGGAACCCTGGGCTTGTTTTCTTCTCTCGGAGCTTCAGTTTCCGCCATCCACGCAATGAGATCCTTCTGGAGCCAAACTTCTAGTAGTCCTAAGAAGTTCCAGGAAGCAGAGCACAGAAATGTAGATCTGAGGCGCAGAATGAGGGGGTCCCTGTGGCTACCTGATAAGACAGGGTTCATAGTGGTCACACAGGAAGGGCCCTCCTGAAAGCTTCTGCTATTGGAGCAGCGGCCTGTGGGGAGAGAAGGGGCAAAGCTCGACAGGAGCCAACCGTGACTGGGGGCTGGTCAGGAAGACAGAAGTGCCATTGGTGGAGAGTGCAGTGTCTAGACGCCGCCAACATTGGGAGTGTGGAGGGGTGGGTCCACTCTTGGAGCTGAATGAGTGTCCAGAGAGGGCCAAGAGCATGCTGGGAGCAGGGGCCAGTGACAGGGCATGGAATGGTCTGACCAGGTCAGCCTCTAAATAGGGATTCTCAGACTTTGGGAGCTTCTCAGACTTTAGGAGCACCCTGCCTCCCTGCCCCGCCTCACCCCATTCATTCTGGACCAGGCCCCACCTCAAATTGGTGGAATGTTGTGTGAGCTGAGAATAGTCATTGCTGGGGTCAAGGAAGGGAGGGTCGCCAGGGACTAATTGCCCTAAATAAATGAGCAATTAAGGCTGTTACAGGAAGTACCCAGGCCCCCCCTCCACCCACCACTCCAAAGACCGCACTGGCAACCACTGCTGGCTCTGCCCCAGGGAAGGCTGAGCCACTTGGTTGGCCCACGTGGTTGTCATTCAAACAGTGGAGGGTGGAAAGGGCGTGGCTTCGCTCCAGGAAAGCGGAAAGGGTCAAGAAGACTGCACTGAAGGGAAAGACGCAGAGGGATGACTGGGGTGACCTCTGGCTGAGGATTCTGGGTAATTCGTCCCAGTCAGTGAGGAGGAGAGGAAGAGCCTGGAGCACACTCCACGACTGCAGCCTGCAGCACAGCTGCCCCTGTGCTAGGGGCTGGGGGCGGTCACCAGGAGAAGTAAACCTTGCCAGGTCCCCATCTCCTTTCAGCACCCCGGCCCCTCCCCCTACACTTCCTGTAATGGCGTCTCCAATGGGGAGGCCATTAGTCCTGCTCAGGGCAGCGCCTAAGTACTGTGGCTGATAAATATAACATGAGCCCATCGATTAGAATCCTCTAGTCCTGCAGCAACTCAGCTCCCTAATGGCTCCCCCTCCCCTCCACACACTGACTACCCCCCCCATCCCCCCCACCCCCCCACCCCCGCCGGGGCAGCTTTTCTTGCTTACTTGGGGCTATGAGGCAGTCCTGGCTAGAGGAGCAGAGCGAGGGGATGGTGGAAACACCCAGGGCTCAGCCGGAGGCTATTTGGAGACAGGCTGAGCCAGTCTGGGCAAGACTGGGCCCTATAAGGCGGCCTGGAAGCCCCTCCGTCAGTTGAGGGAGCGAGGGAAGGAGCAGCCCTGGCCAAGCGCACAGGACATGGAGTGCACAAGGCAGAGCCCCCCCTCAACTTCGCGCCCCAAGGGGACAGCACAGATCCTACCTTTGGGGCTCTCCTGGTGACTTTTAAAAGAAGTCTGCAGTGAAACCAACTTAGACCCTGTCACCATGCCGTCTTCTTCCGCGGCATCTCTCAGCCACCCCCTCCCCCCAGCACACCTGCCCCAGCCCAGCAGAGCTAGCGCCTCCCTGTCTCCCCCAGCCCTGAAGTCCCTGCCTTCATTTCACCCATCTTGAGGATATCCACACTCCCTGGTCAGACTGGGAGCCCTTAGCTCAGGGGCTGTGTCTCCCCCCTAATCCTGGGGCCCCCTGAGCAGTAGGGACAGTCTGTCTTCTCTGGGGGGAGGGAGGGGTGCTCGAAGTCCTGAGCTCCCTCCCTAAACCCTCAAATCCAATCTGGGAACTCATGGAGTGGGGTGTGCCATCCATAAGGTAATCAGACCAATTTGCTCTTTGGACTGTGATAAGCATCAGTACTGGGAGCTGAGATAGCAGAACCCAGGCTCCACACACCTCCCCCCCAACCCCGAGACCCCTCAAGGCTCTGGCCAGCTGCTCCAAGACGTTGGAAAGGCCTTGGCAAGAGGTGCAGGAACAGCTCCTGCCTGGGCGCCAGAGGTGGGCGAATGGGTGGCGGCCCAGGCCTGAAGGGGCTGTGGTTTTGCAGAACTATGTCTCTGAGCAGAGGCTGCCCACAGAATCCTCTAACAGGAAGGCTGAGCCAGGAAGTTAATCCTTAATGTGCCTCTGGCCTCGCTGCTGTGCAAATTCACCACTTAAACACTCCAGGCCGGTGGGGACGAGCCACAGAGCCCGCACTCCTCAGGGTGGGGTTTGGTACCAAGCTGAGTACCAGGGATGCTGTATGTGGTACAGGGGTGCTTGGCTGCCTGAGCGGCTTTGTCTAAGCAGAGTGGCTGTGCACGAGGCCGGGGCTGGGGCTGGCCCTGCCCTCCATGAGGTGAACAGCTGGGTCCCCCAACCCCACCTCTGTGCCCGTCCAAAGCCTCTGGTAGGCAGAAATGTGTTTTTATGGGTTGGGAGGGTGGGCACCATTGTACTTTCTGACATATCTAGTTACAGCTGTAGAGATGGTGGCTAGGCTGCAAGAGGAACTTCCTCCCGTGTGTTGAGTGGAAACCACAGAAAGCATCCTTTAGGGAAGTGAAAGATTCCCCTCTGAAGAAGTTTCTGGAAGGGAAATTGACTCTGGGAGAAATGGATGAAGGATGGTAAGGGGATGGGCAAGCAGGCTGAGCTTCTAAGGTATCTGAGCTCAGGCTGCCATAACAAAATACCACAGACGGGGTGGCTTAAAGCAACAGAAATATATTTTCTCACAGTTCTGGAGGCTACAAGTCCAAGAGCAAGGTTCTGGCCATTTCAGTTTCTAGTAAGAGCTCTCTTCCTGGCTTGCAGATGGCTTTTCCTTCCCTGTGTATGTGCACGGGGGGCATACTGGGGATGAGCTATCTGGTGTCTCTTTTCACAGGGGCACTAATCCTATGGGATCAAGGCCCCACCCTTGTGAACTTGTTTAACCTTGATTCCCTCCTTATAAGCTAAGTATAGATATCTCCAAGTACAGTCACGTTAGGGATTAGGGCTTCAACATATGAATGGGGAGGGCACCCTTCAGTCCATAGCATAAGGTGAAGACTATCTCTCCTTTTCCCCCACATTACATTACACCCTCATTTTTGAAAATACAATAGCTCAGATTTCTGCTTTCGACTTGACAAGCTGATGATCTCCCACCCATCCACTCTATCTCCCATGCTCTGTCTCCCCACCCCTACTCCCTCCTTTCTCAGCCTCCTCTTCTCCAGCTCTTTGCAGCCTGGGCCTGGGGCAGGGCCACAGAGAGCCTGTTCCCTCAATAGCCTGAATTCAGCCCCCAGCCCAGGCTATATTTAACTTTTTGCCTCAAACACTGGACAAAGCCACTTTCCGAGGGGCTGGTGGGGACAGAGTTGAGAGGGGGCTGCCCTTCCTGCCCCTTCCCCTTCCTGAAATGGATACCCCTCAGTTGCCCTTCTGGGGTTACTAAGAATGCTGTTCATGGGGCCATGGGCTAGGACTCTGTGTGGCTTGCATGCTATTTCTAGATTATCCATTGGGAAGGGAGTTCTGAATCCCCTGTCCCAGCCTGAATGGGCATATTCTGGAGCAGTTTTTCTTTCATGTCCTTAACTGTGCATCAGGATCAGTTAGGGAGCTTTATTTTTTTTCTAAGATTTTATTTATTTATTTGACAGAGAGAGCGAAAGAGCACAAGCAGAGGGAGCAGCAGACGGAGAGGAAGAAGCAGGCCCCTTTCCGAGCAGGGAGCCTGATGCGGGACTCGATCCCAGGACCCTGGGATCATGACCTGAGCTGAAGGCAGATGCTTAACCATCTGAGCCACCCAGGCACCCCAGTTAGGGAGCTTTAAAACTGTAGATGCCCAGGCTCTACCCCTAAAAATCTTGATTTAATTGGTCTGGGGTGAGGCCCTGGTATCCTTTTTTTTTTTTTTTTTTCCTTTCTTTCTTTTTGTAATCTCCCCCAGGCGACTATAATGTGCAGGCTGGATGGTGAGCTACTGTTCTAGATCCTTGCCACTCAAAATGGTTCCTGGGTCAACCTCATCAGCATCAGGTGATCAGCATCACAGGGAAGGGGGAATTTCATTAGAAATGAAAATTCTCAGGTCCCATTCCAGCCTGCTGAATCAGAATCTGCATTTTAACGAGATGCCCTGGGAATTCCAATGCCGGCTGAAGTTTGTGAGTCACTGTTCTAGAACCTTCCACAGTAGCAAGCAAGACTCCAGGTCTGTACTTCCAAGTTGTTTGGGTAGCAAAAGATTCTATGAGGCTACAGAAGCAAGAGGTGCTCACCATCCCATCTCTGCTTTATTCTTGGGAGAAGATTCTGGTTTCTTGAGATTCATTCCCTGTGGAGGGATGGCTGGGTACACCTCTTTCCTTCGCTCCCCTACATGTCCTCATCCTCACATATGCACACACACACATCCCAGATCACAGTTCGTATCGCCAAGGTAGAAAGGATCTCTGCTACCCGCAGGCCACACACAGACAGGTCCGGGAATGTGTCTCAAGTCTTATGGCTAAACTCTGTTCCTATCAGGAGCAACATTTGGTGCTCAGCTCTCATTTCCACCAAAGAGCTGTCCATTTGCTCCTTCGGCATCAACAACAGTCTTCCCTATTTCTCCTGTACGAAATCCCCAGGGTCCCCAATCATCAGAAATTCTTTCTCATGTCAAACCTAAATCTTAGGATCTGCTTCACGGAGAGCGTCTTATATATAATTCAGTCCTTGCCTTTACTTAAAGCCCTTCACTGGTTTTCCCCTGTCTATAAGAGTCCTTGGAGGGGCATCAAGGCCCAGCAGGATCTCAGAGGGGTTGCCCCCGTATAAAGCCTCCCCTCCTGCTGCTATCCTTACCCCACAACTAACACTAGAGCCAGACCCAGCACTTTCTGGGCTGCAAAACACACACTTCTCCCCTGATGTTGCTTCCTCTGCACCAGAGCACTTCCCATTTGCTGTTCCCTAGCTAGGATGGCTTTTATCTCCTCTTTGCCTAGCTTCCTTGGCAAGCTCCTGTTTATCCTTCAAGGCTCAAATAAGGTCACCTCCTCCAGGAAGCCTTCCTTAATCATCCAGCACCATAAATGTGTCCAAAGCTGTTTGTATGGGCTCTCCCAGACACTGTGTCTGTCCATGTCTGCCTCTTCTACCAGTCTCTTCCAGGAAGAGGCAGCCCACTGATCTTTGTGACTTTGGCACCCTAGCCAAGCCCCTGGCAAGGAGAAGAAGTAACAACACCAGCTAACATTTTCTGAGCGCTCATCCTGTACTAAGCACCATCCGAGCCACTTCCTGTGTCATATATCCTACGGTATTCACAACAACCCTACTTTTATCGTTGCTGCTTTTGTCTGTTTTAATGTGTCAGGCGCACTGCTAAGTAGTTTTTTCACGTGTGTATGATGGTTAATTTTATGTGTCAACTTGGCTGGGCCACAATGCCCAGAATATTTGGCCAAACATTATTCTGGATGCATTGTGGAAGGTATTTTTTTAGATGCGATTTAACATTGAAATCCATAGGCTTGGGCGCCTGGGTGGCTCAGTTGGTTAAGCGACTGCCTTCGGCTCAGGTCATGATCCTGGAGTCCCGGGATCGAGTCCCACATCGGGCTCCCTGCTCAGCAGGGAGTCTGCTTCTCCCTCTGACCCTCTTCCCTCTCGTGCTCTCTATCTCTCATTCTCTCTCTCTCAAATAAATAAATAAAATCTTAAAAAAAAATAAATCCATAGGCTTTAGGTAAAACAGTTATCCTCCATAATGTGGGTGGGCCTCATCTAGTTAGTTGAAGACCTTAATAGAACAAAGACCGACTTCCCCTGAGCAAGAAGGACTTCTGTCAGCAAACAGCCTTTGGACTTGAACGGCAAGTCCTCCCTGGGTCTCCAGCCTGCCAGCTTACCCTGCAGATTTTAGATTTACCAATTCCTTAACACAAATCTCAATCTCCGTCCTTCTGTGCGCCCCCCCCCCACACACACACACAGAGTTCTGTTTCTCTGGCGAACCCTGACTAGCACAATGTGTCAGATAGTACTCCAACAACTCTATTAGGTAAATACTATTGATATTCTAGATTTCCTAAGAGACTTTTTAAAACTCAAGGTCACAAAGTTTCAATTTAGGTCTATCTACATCCAAAGCCTAAATTGTGGCTGCTGTACTATGTTGCAAAGTAATAAGTATGTATATGAACATATGTGTACATGTGTATGTGTGTTCACGTGTGTGTGTGTGTGTGTGTGTGTGTGTTGGGAGGGTATTTTATTAATGCAGAATCTGAGGCTCAGAGACATGAAGCAACTTGCTCAAGATCACACAGTGAATCATGGCAGAGATTTGAACTCAGCCTGTCAGGCTCCAGAGCTCATGTTCTTTACCACGGTACGCTACTGAGCTCATTCGATGGATGATGGAATTAATGAAGGAACAGCTTAATTACCCCTAGGCAGGAATTGCCTAGAATTACCTCTTCATCAATACATTCTTCTTTATTGGTATCAATCCCATCTTTCTGTTCTCCTTGTTACCTTCATTAGCAAGAATCCTTTGTAGGAACCACGCGGCTATGGGCCATGACACAGTTGGCCTGTTGCAGAGATTAGGACATCATTCCCCGGGCTTCTGCTTCAAGATGAATGAATCTCAGGGGGCAGACAGCTTGGGTCCAGATCCCAGCTCTGCCACTTCCTATTTGTATGACCTTGTGCAAGTTGCTTCATATCCCTAAGCTTTGGTTTTATATAGTGGAGATAATCATACTACCTATCTCCCGGGACCATCAGAGGATTAAATGAAGTAATGCACAGAAGGCCTGGTGCATAGGAACAGCTCGGTAAATGTTAGCTAGCGAGCTGGAGCCCCAGGGGAGACGGTGCTATTAGGGGAAGGTGGACTTCCTGGTTCAGACTTCTCTTCACCCTGCCCGAGGGTAAGGAACGTGGCTATCTGGACACTGACCTTGATGAGGGAGGAGGGTTTTCACACGTTATGGAATTCCTTTGCTAAAACTGAGTAGAGCCTAGGGAAGCCAACCCCTTGATTACTCTGGGAAGACCTGAGGGGGAGAGGAGAACTTTGAGAATGATGGAGATGGTGTCCAAGAGATGGTCCAGAGGCTGAGGATTGAGAAGGCAGGGAAGGAGGCCAGGACCCCCGGATGGCCGCCTGCCCCGTCTCCACCTCTCCGCCACAGCACTGTGGGTGCTCTGTTCCAACCTGGAGGTGACCCCTGCCACATGCCAGCCTCTTGTCTTCCTCCTTGGCCCTGGGACAGATCCTTGTTGGCCCCATTCCCTGGTGGGCGCCAAGAGGACAGAGAGCAGGAAGAGGGGAACTTTGTCCAAGCCCCCAGCAACAACCACTCCTCGGGTCAGGGCCAGGCCGAGGGGCCAGTGTGCAGCCCCCTCCCTTCGTCCTTGCCTGCCCCTTGAGGAATGTGTCCTCTGAGGCTCACCAGCTTGGCGGTCAGCTCCATTTCACAGAGGGGGCTGTGTCCTGCTACCCGTCCCCTCTGAAGCCCCCATTGTCAGGCTGGGGGGCTTGGGGGCAGGCCGGGGCCATGTCTCAAAGGCCTAATGTTCTCAGAGGTGGGAAGGCCGAGGGGTCTCCCGGAAGGACTAGGCCATAGGACACCTGGCTCTTCTCTGCTCTCTGCCTGGAGCCTGGGCTGGCTGCGGAATGAAGGCTTCCCAGGAAGTGGGACAGACATCGGGGCATCCTCCGCCCTTGACCGCCCTGTGCGAAGTTGTTCCCTGGGCCTGGCAGAGAGGCTAGAGAGAATTTTAAAAAACACAAAAACAAGCAGACAAGCTCATTTCGTAAAGTCCCACTGAGAGCCGGGCACCATGCTATGGGTGTTAGAACCATCACAGCCCACGGTGAAGTGGATGCCATCATGCTCATCCTCCCGATATTGCAGGTGAGCAAACGAGGCACAGAGAGGTTAGGGAGGCGTCCAGGTTTACACAGGCAGTAAGGGGCGGAGCCAGCCGGACCCAGGCAGCGTAGTGGCAGAGCCCATGTCCGCAATGACTCTGAGAGCCAGGAATGGAAGAACACTTCTGGGAAAAGACTAAGAAGGATGAGGCCCATTTACCCCCCTCAGCAGTTCCCAAGGCACCTCCAAGGACCCCGCAGCTCTTCAGATCACAGCAGAGAACGCTGTTCTAAATCTTTTCCCAGGATCCTGCCTTCGGTGTGGTCTCCAATCCATGGCTTTTAGACTGCTTTGGTCTGGGTCCCTCTTAGGGGCCAAGGACAATGGGCCCATCTGCCTCCACTGCAGCTGCACCAGCTTCTACCACAGGCCCCTCCAGGCTGGGTGGAAAGCTCTAGCGCATTTTTTTTTTCCTGGGGCATGAAGCCAGCACTGCTGGAGGAAATAAAGGCCTTCAAGGAGAGCACAAGATGTCACTGATGGTTTCGATAAAAGTGCCAGGACTCACTCATCGAACCACATGTGGTCCTTTTCACAGCAATCTTCCTGGTAGCCCCCCACCATTTGGGGGAGCTCCTGTTTACAGCTAGCCCCTCAGGCCTCTGGCTCTCCTGGACAAAGGGAAAGCTTCCTGCTTATGTGGGGTGAACTTGAGTTTGAGGGACAACCAGGAGCCACTTGGGGCCAGGGTGGCGAGCAAGAGGTGCCTCCTGCATTCAGGCGGGCCAGCATCATGCAGCACACAGTCCCAGGGTGGGCACTGACTTACCTAGGGCGTGGTGTCAGGCTCGGGTGGCAGACGGGGTGACCCAAAGAGGACCAAGGGATCCGGGACACCCACCATTCAGTGCGAAGGGAAGGACCCATCCTGAGCAGTCCAGGGCAATGTGGACAACGGGTGTGGGGCCTCGTGCAGGGCAGGCCTTCCCCATCTAGGGAACTCCGGGGTCGGGGCAGGGGGCGGAGAAGTGCTGCCATGAGGTTCAAAATCAAGGACATTTGACAGCAAGGACACTTGACAGATTATCTCCAATGTGTGGAGAAGGCTTACAAAATCCAGGATGACCTCCTGGAAGCAGGAGGCTTTGCCCTGGGCTTAAAAAGATGAGCAGGATGTGGATAGGGTTGAACAGGGAAAGGATTCCAGGTGGAGGCGGCAAGCTGGTTGGTGCTATTTTGATTAAGATACATTAATCAAGGGGCGCTTGGGTGGCTCAGGTCATGATCCCAGGGTCCTGGAATCGGGCCCCGCATTGGGCTCCCTGCTCGGCAGGAAGCCTGCTTCTCCCTCTCCCACTCCCCCTGCTTGGGTTCCCTCTCTCGCTGTCTCTCTCTGTCAAATAAATAAATAAAATCTTTAAAAAAAAAAAAAAAAAGATACATTAATCAATGAAACAAACCCTAGCCCAGAATAGTTGTCAAAGGAGGGTGGGAGGTACTCGAAAGTCAACTTGAAATTTCTGGCTGAGCAGTTAGGCCCGAATCTGCATCCAGCCTGGGTCATTCACTAGCTGTGTGGCCTGGGGCAAGCGGCTTCAGTTCTCCCAGCCGCAACTTTGTCATCCCCAAAATGAAGATAGTAATAGTGGCTTCCTCCTGGAATTATTAGAGCATGAAACAAGGTAAACTGAGAAGTGGGCACTCGGTGACTGGCCCGTGATAGGGGCCCAGCCAGTGCCAGTTCTCATGAAAATGGCATCATCTTAAAAGCCTCCAAAATGATTGGAAGGGTTGGTTCTCAAAAAGAGGTCCCCAAGTGGGGCGCCTGGGTGGCTCAGATGGTTAAGCGTCTGCCTTCGGCTCAGGTCATGTCCTGGGATCGAGTCCCACGTCGGGGCTCCCACTCCCCGGCTCAGCGGGGAGTCTGCTTCTCCCTCTCCCTCTGCTTGTGCTTTCTCTCTGTCTCTCTCTCTCTCTCAAAATGAATAAATAAAATCTTAAAAGAAAAAAAAAAAGAGGTCCCCAAGTGATTCTGAGTCACGGAAAACATCCGAGATTCGTCTCGCCCTGCTCCCCAACAGGGCTACTGAAGAGGATGACCCCTTTGTGGGTCATCGTACCACAGGGTCCCCAGCGATGACTCCTGCTTCTAATCCATCCAGAAGTCCCGTGGGGCCTTCCAAAACAACTCTCCACTCCTCCCCTCCTCTCTACTCCAGCGCCAAAGCAGTGGTGTCCTCCCTGTCCTTGTCTCTCCTCTCACCAAACTGTGGTCCCACAGTGACCCCTCAGAGCAAATCAGCTCATGCCTCTCCCCAGCTCCCCACCCCGGAGCAGAGCAGGGGAGGGCTGTAGAAACCTCCCCCGGGGCTGGCATGGATGCCGGCAGCCCGGATAGAGCCCAGGCGGTGGTGTTGGCACAGCTCCCCGGCCAGAGATGAGGGTGAGACAAACAGCAATTAGCCCAAGCACAGGCTGGGCTCTCAAGGCTAATTACCAATTAGATGGGGCTGGGCGATTAGCGACATGAAAGAGACAGTCAGCAAATAGTCACTGGTGTGGCAGAGCGGAAGGGGCTGGGGGGGGTTGTCTCTGTTCCTGCCAACAGGCCTGGGCTCCTAGTGGTTAGTGCAGTCCTGGTATGGGGAGCAGGTTCCCAGCAACGGGGGGGCTGAGCCCCCGGGCACACCGGGGCAGATCTACCTTCTTCTTCTGGATTTCCAGGATCATCCTCGGGGTGGGGCTCGCGGCATGGGTTCCTCGCTTGTGTCAGGATGATGGGTGACGAGTTCCCCTGACACCCTTGCCCAGGTGAGCCCAGGAGGACCTCAGAGCAGTTAGGTGCCAGACGCCCAGTGGGATGCTTTTGTGTCTGGAGCTTTGCCTGGCACTGCAGCAGGGCTGAAGGAGGGACGGGTGCGCAGATAGCTTCCTCCCTCCCCATCTCTTGGCTGCACATTCTTCACTCTCGGGCTCCATCCCCGCACGCCCCCCCCCATCCCTTCCCTTCCCTCTGCTCAGTTTTTCTTCTTTCTTTCCTTCCCCTCCCTCTCATCTCCTCTGTCTCTGGTGCTCACCTCGCAGGCTTTCTGTCTCCTTCTCTGGTTTTCTTTACGCCTCGCTCTTCCCTCCCTCCCTCCCTGAACTCCACACTCCATGGTCCCTGCCTCACTTAGGGTGGGGCCCCCGCCACCACAGGAAGAGCTGAGATCCGAAGTCCAGTGACTTCCTGACAACCAAGGCCTGACCACTCTGGGGTGAGCCGTCCCTGAGGGGGAGAAGGTGCTAATGGGGAATGGGCCCCTCATTTCAGGAGGCTTTCAGGGGAAAGAGTAATTTGTGTGAATGATCCTGCAGGTGGATCGGAGAATCCCACATCATCCAGATCCAGGGCCCAAATCAAGTTCAACCCAAATCAATTAAAGCGAGTGTTTGGTTCCTAGACTGCCCCTGGTCATTCACTTCTCTCTAGTCCCTGGTCGGCTTGAAGCAGATGGTCCCACCTGCTGAAATTCTGGTGGTCAAATCTCCCCACCTTACAAATGCCCAGATGAGCCTCTGCAGCCTGGGTCCTCATGGTGGTGGTGGTGGTGATGGGTGCAGTGTGTGTTGGGGGAGGGGGGTGGCTGGGGGCTTGGGCCCAGGCAGACCAGTGTAACCTGTCTCGGCACCATCTACGGGGTCCAGATTGCAGACAAGACCCTCTGGGGCCTGCAGAGATGAGAAGGAAGGAATGCTGTTCTCCTAGAGAGGGGTCTCAGAGTTGGGGTTGGCAGAAAGGAGGAATTCAGTGATCAAAGAGAATTCAGTGAGACAGGGTGGTTCCATAAGGTGAGGAGCTCAGTGAGGGGAGAGAATTTCAGTAGGGGAGGGAGTTCTGGAGCAAGACGAGGGCTCAGATCTGGAAACACGTTTAGGAATGCAGACCTGGCCAAAAGACCTGGTTTGCCAACCTCCGTTTACCTTGGCAGCCCCCACCGGAGACACAGCCTGCGCAGGAGATCAGAGCACCCGGGGCTCTCATCCCGCGTGTGGGCCGGGCTCCCGGCGCGGCCCCTGCCCCCAAGTGACAGGGGCCACCACCCTGTTTCCCCTTGCGGGCTCTCTGTCCAAAGCCCCGGAAGGAGGGGCTATTCTCCCTCACTAGCTCTGGTAAGGAAAGAACGGAGCGCCTGCCAGCAGGAACGAGAAGAGAGCCGGGGAGGACCTGGCACCGGTTTCGTGCTGCCCCGCGGGCAGGTGTGGGCGCGCGCCTGCGCACTGGGGAGTGGCTGGGCCTCTGCGAGGTTGGCCACGTGTGTCTGGGCGTGTGGTTCCGGCTGTGCGGTGGTGCGCACCACCCCCTTCCCCAGCAAGCAGCCCGGCGATTTTCCCTGTCTCCCTCCTGCTGTGGTCAGAAAGCCAGTGACCAGCCCAGTGGTCAACCGACATCTCTGGGCTCTGAACTCACCCCTCAGCTATGCCCCCAGGACAATGGGGCTCCTTCTGCACAGATGGGCACGAGGGACCCTGTCATAGACTTGTGACCTGAGGGACAGAACTGCCCCAGGGTCCACCCCAGTCTTGGTCACACTTGTGGACACTGACTGGCCTAGAGCCAGAGTAGACCAAAGAGAAAGAGAGGTTCTCCTTCCCGCCTGTCTCAGGAAGGCTTCCTGGAGGAGGAGGCCAGTGCTCTCCCCAAGCTCCCTGATATATCCTGACTCTAGTGTTCTGGTTGGCACGCATGCATGGGGTCCCCTCAGTGCAATCAGGAGCCTGAACTGGCACCTGACCTGGAGCTGCCCTGTGTCCCAGAGGGCCAACACTCCAGTGCCTGCCGGTCAACCCCAAGTGGAATGCTGGGAGGTTCAGCTAGAGGAAAAATTCACAGAGCCAGGTCTGACAGAAGAGAGAGGGCCCTGCCCTGCCCGGAGATAGCTGAGCTGGGGGGAAGGAGATGTATCCACAGCCTCCCTGGGAGCCTTACTCTAATGAGATTCAGTCCCTGTTCCCTTCCTTGCTAAGTCTCCTCTCGCTCTGAGAGCACCCCCTCATTGAAGGAAGGGTCAGTCTGATGGGGGGTTGGTTTGCACGCTGGGGGGAGCGCACACCCCCTACCCCTCCTACACAGCCCCCCCAACAGAGACCAAGGCAACCCGGTGAACAGCCTTTGAGGGGGAGGGGCAGATGAGGAAAGGGCCCATCCCCTGAAGAGAAGACTGGGTGGGCTTCCTGGAGCAGGGGAGGGTGGAGCTGGGCGGGGACCTCGGGCAGGGACTGTCTGGGCCTGCGGACATACCTAGTAAGGGCTCAAAGGAGGGCAAGGGTGCAGGGAAGAGTTTCTGGGGTGATCTCCTTCCCATTGTCTGGAGCCCCTCAAACCCTGGCCCAGAGAGGCCAATCTCCGCCCCCAGGTAGCACAACTCAGGAGGAGGAAGGGAACAAGAATTTAGCCCAGGTTTCTGACTCCACACCAAAGCCCTTTCCCTTCCTCTTCCCCCTTCCCTTGCAGCCCACACCCCCGGGGGCAGCGCGGAGAGATCAGTGGGGGGCAGGAAGCGAGGTTCCCCTGGGCCTGGACAGCTGTTCTACGCAGCTGCTGGGGGCTCTGGGGGCTGCGGTGGATTTGATTTGATTCAGGCCCCAAAATAGCCCTCATAGCAGGAAGCAGCCCCCCTTCCACAGCCCCTCCAGGACTCTGCATCTGGGGGCTGAACTGACACCTTAGAGGTTCTGCTTCCTCCTCCTCCCCTGCACTCACCCCCTTGTCTCTGGACCCACTCCCTTCAACCCCTTTAGCTCACAGCCATTCTCCTCCCGCTTCCCCTCCTCCAGGAAGCCCTCCCTGGTCACCCCTTCCCCCCCCAACACACGGGGTCTGTTGCAGTCCTTTGCCCACACACGATCCTGCCCCTCCCCCACTCCAGCCCCGCTCTTGGGGAGGGTGGGACGCTGGGGGCGGGGGGGGGGCAGTCTAGGGCTCGGGGCCTGTGGCCAGGCACGGGCGGGTTGCGGAGGGCACACAAAGACGCGGGCTGCCCTGGCCTTTGATGAGTAATCGCTGTTCCCTGGAGCCACGATTCCACTCGGCCGCCTAGGCCCCCTGCCCCCGCCCCCCTCCAACTCCTCAAATAAGACTCGTTTTTGTTCAGAGGACACAATGCGAGAAAATGTCACCCAGGGGGCGTGCCCCCTGGCCCCAGCCCTGACAACCGGAGCTCTTAATCACCCGGCCTCCTTCCTCCCCAGCTTCCCTCTCCAGCAGCTGGCTGAGCTGGGGGAGGGGGCGAGACTAAGGGTAGGGGGACAGCTACCACCTTCTGGGCCTGAGACTTCTTCCAGCTTGAAAGTCTAAGGCCTACATGTTTCCCCCACCCTGGGGTGCAGCCTCGGTACCACCCCCTCACAAGGGTTCGGTTCTTAGCTCTTCGCTCTCCGTCAAAACCTGCCAAGGTCCCTGAAGCAGGAGAGATGAGAGGAGGCTCCGAAATGCACTAAAAGCTGTAGAAGGGGGTGCCCCCGGGAACTAGGCCAACACGTTGATAAGTACAGCAAAGAAAGTAAGAGTATGGAAACAAGTGATGGTTGGGAGGGGGGCAGAAGTCATCTCTCCAGCAAGGCCCAGCAAGACCCTGGCAAGGCCTCAGCAAGGCAAGAGCCTTCCGTGCAAAGGACCTGTGGTCTGTGGTCATGTTTGAGTGGTTTGGAGGGACAAACCTTCCGCCTCCGTTATCTCCAGAAGCATCCCTCTTCGCCTGCTCCATAAAAATGCAGTCTAAATAAAAACAGTGCGCTTGCTATGCACACAGCTTCTAGACAAGTTCCCCAACCCCCCTTCTAACCAAATGACTGCCCCCCCAAGCCCTTCTATATAGAAATTCCGGAATCTTCGTTGCTTAGATATTTTTCTTTCTTGATCCCCACATCTCATACACCGGCCAAGCTGGTCTGCTCTCCCTCCAAAACCTATGCCCACCTACCCACTTTCTCTCTCTCCACTGCCACCCCTCCCCCTCACCTCATCTCTCATTTGTGCCTCTTCAGCAGCCTCCGACTGGTCTCCCAACCGCACTTTGCCCCCTACCACGCATTCTCCACAGAGCAGACGCAGCGATCTTTACAAAATGAAAATCATATTATGTCACTCCCTGGCTTAAAAGCCTCCGAAGACTTCTCATTACTTCAAGAATGCAACTCTAGCTCTCCCGCAGGTAGAAGTAGGCAGAATGGAAGATCCGCACGAGATACGCATTTGGGGGTTCTCACTGTGTGCGAAGGGAGAGACCAAGAACATGGTCAGGTGGCACTGGAAATGACAAGGGTGATGACCCCACCTCACCCTCCGAGGAGTATGAGCTCATGGATTAAATTTGTGTACCTGAGATCCAGTAAAGAAAAAAAAGTCCAAACTCCTTATTTTGGTCTGCAAGGACACGGCTGGTCTGGTCTGCCCCATCTTCCCCACTCATCCCCTGCCACTCTGGCCTTTCCCTGACCCCCCCCCCCCACTGGAGTGGGCTCCAGCAGAGAAAAAGGGAAGATTTCAACCCAGCGTGCAGTTTCCCAGGCTATTCATTCAAACTCCAGCGTTGGATCCTACCACCCATCAAGCACTGATCAGATATGGAGATAGGATCTCATTAGGGGCTTACAGCCTAGCAGGGGAGATAATAGGGACATAGAGAAGTGTGATGGGGTACTTGGGAAAGGCTTCACGGCCCTGAGCTCTGTCTTCAAGAAGTCCAAGTTCATCAAACAAAACTCAGGGTCAGAATTCTTGGATGAGGGGACGATGTCTGCAAGGGCAATGACCCTGAACGAACATGGGCTGATCGGGGGGATGGGGAAGAGGGTGGGATGGATGGACTAAGGAGCATGCTGGGAGATGAGCTTGGGGGGACCAGGAAACAAGGGTCTGACCATGAATGCACTTGGAAGCCTCATTAGGACTTCGGATTTATCTTTCGGCCACAAAGCTACAGCCAAGATTTTGAAGCAGAGATGGGCGTAATCTGATTTGTGTTTTAGAGAGAGCTCTCTGGCAGCAGCACACATGGGTGATAGATTGGAGAGAGGACAGACTGGAGTCAGAGAGACCAACTGGTTCCGGAAAGAAATGATGCAGGCCTGAACTGGGGCAGGAGCAGCCAGAGAGCGTGGGCACATCCAAGGTAAGGGTGTCTGGACTTTTGGTCACGTGATGGGCAAGGGGGGAGTGTCAGATGGAAGGGATTGATGTTAACACCCAGACCTCGGTCTTGGCTCCCTGGGAGGGTGCTGGAGCCACTCCTGACACAGACAGCCCAAGCAAAAGAGCAGTCTGGAGTCAGGGTGTGTGTTAGGGTGCAGGTACCTGAGAGATGTGCAGGCAGAGAGCCTGCTTAAGCGCTGGGGACCCCGTCTGTACTTGGGAATGAACTGTGGATTGAGAGGCCCGGGTGATGCCAAGAGTATTGATCTTGACAGAGGTCACCAGTCTCTCAGAGATTCTGCTTCTTACCCCTACACACAAAGGAATGTGTGGGCAAGGAGGGCAGAAAGGGGGACAGGGAGCTCAGCAGTGGGAAGGGCTGGTGTGCCCCTGCAGAAGTCAGTGAAGGGTGGGGGGAAAGGGGAGAGGCCAGTGCTGGGAAACTGCAAACTGCAGAATCCCCATGGCTATGGAATCCTTGCTTAGGATTGAAGCATGGGACCTCAGAGATCATCTCACAGATGGGGAAACTGAGGCTCAGATGAGTAGAATGCCCTGGCTAAAACTGCCCCCTTAATTGCTCATGCTCTGGGTTGGGAAGCTGTAGTGTAGATCGGTTTTGATTTATGCACAATCTGCCTATTTTCATAGAACCTGGAACCCCACTCCCCACTACAACCATGTGTATGACAGAGAAAGAGATAGCCCAGGGTCAAAGGAGAGGTGTTTGGGAGAGGCTTGGAGACCCTCAGATGCCATCCCTTCCCCATCCCTAGAGAGCACCATCCAGTAGTCCACTTGAGGACACTGGCTCCTCCTAGCGGCCATAAGGAGCACTGTTCCTGGTCCCAGGTCAGCTTGGAGTCCAAGTCCCTGGAGTATAGGACTCAATTCCCTCTGATCAATCTCCAAAATGAGCCCAGTACCAGTTACCAGTCCCCGGTAGATACTCCACCTGCCCCTGTAGGAGACAGTCAATCTTGAGGCTTGACCCCAGCAAGACACTGTCTTCTCTAGGCCAGATTCCTGGGCCACGATGGATGTGTTTCCATGGCTGATGATGAGGGGCAGGATCCACATCCCACACTGTCATATCCAAATGCTTTCCGCCAGACTAAGAGCCCCTTGAGGGCAAGAACCGTGCTTACTTCACCTTTGTTTCCTTAGGGTTTGACCCAGAGCCTCACATGTACTGGGGCGCTCAACAAACTTCTGCCAGAACGAAAGCCCACCCCCACGCAGCCGTCCTGGGACTTGTGGACCCCCTCCCCCATCCACACACTCCGAGGATGGGGCCATCTACACCCCTGAACCTCTCCATTTCAGTTCATCATCAATCTCTCCCTTTTACGAAGGGGCCAGATTAACGTCGCGAGGCAGGTGCCAGGTCCCTCCAAGCTTCAGTGGTGATGGAGAAGCGCTTCTAGAAGCTTTCTGTTGGGGCTTGTACCCGGCACCCATCCCTCCAGGTCCCAGCCTCCCCCTCTACCTCCTTCCCTGCCCCTCCAGCCCACCTCGGAGGGCAGAGGTGAGTAGGAGACCTCTGCAGGCCTTCCTCCGCCCTTCCCCCATCTGTTTCTTTTTCCATATGGTCTTTTAGAAGCGGAAGATTCTTGCCTATTCAAGAGCCTGGGGCTGGAGAGGGGGTGCAATCTGCATGACTCTCCGCAGCCCGCAGCTTTTTCAGGCGAAAGGTTGGTTGTGTGTGGCATCTGAGGATGGTGAAAGCTTCTCTTCCTTCCTGGCTGTGACTGCACTCCTGAGGGAGCAAGAAAATGGGGGCCCGTGTGAGGAGGGGTGGGATGTGGTTATAACAGCAAGTAACATGTGCACAGGCATGGAGGTGATGTTGTGCACCACGTGAACGTGAGCGCTGTGTTCTCCGCCTCCATTTAGCAGAGGAGAAAACTGAGGCGAATGCCTCACTCAAGGTCACAGGGTCAGCAAGAGTGGCGAAGTGGGGACCCAATCCAGACCTTCTGATTCTCAAGTTCAACCTTTCCCTACAACCAAGGTGCCTCCTTTACACCATCCATGACCTTTCACGTTTGGTTATGACCTCTGGCTTGGCAATGGGGCAAGAATGGATTCAGGGGACTGGCTCAGACATGGATCCGTCCTTCCTCTCTCCCGCCATCCCTTTCCTTCCAACATATTCTGCCCTCTATGTTTCGGGCATTAGACCCTGAGAAGCCTGGAAGGCAAGAACTCTGCATTTGTGACTCTCTCTGCACCCTGTACCAGTGCCAGGCCCGGCACCGCGTCCCGGGGCTGTAGCTGCGCTGGAGGAAGGGAGGAGCCCACACACAGTGACCGCTTCTCCTAGACCCTATGCCAAGGAGGCCCCTGGGGACTTAAGCACAAGTTTGAGGTCCAGGCATGCTCAGAAGAGTGTCTCCCCCATTCTGTGTGTGTTAGGTGATGGGAGCAGGGGAGTAGTGTTACCAAAGTCCCCCGAGAACCGGAACCATGAAGAGGAATGGAATTTATAGAGGCTGCCATTGGGCCACTGCCAGAAACATAGTTCAAAGCAAGAAGCGACGAAGAAACAATGAAGAAATCCTCCAATTTCCCTCCCGCCCCATCTTCTGCCAGTGCCTCCCATTGGCCTCACCCACCTGGAAGTAGCTGGCAAGTGAGTTGGGTTGATTCAGGCGAAAAAGAATGGGCCTCCCCGCCTCCAGGGCAGGACAGAGAATGGGTCTGGGAATCGGGGGTTAAACCAAGATGGACCAGCACACTCATGTGTGCATGGTATCCTCAGGGTCTAACACAGAGTCTGCTACACGGTGGGCATCTAGGAATGC
This sequence comes from Zalophus californianus, assembly GCF_009762305.2. NCBI lineage: Eukaryota > Metazoa > Chordata > Mammalia > Carnivora > Otariidae > Zalophus > Zalophus californianus. The sequence continues at coordinate 36,439,792 of NC_045610.1, forward strand.
TTGTTAAATGAATACAAAGAGGGAGGATGGGTGATAACACCCATCCAGTGAGGTGATAGGAGGGGTAAATAATCACTCACATTAGCTGCGTGCCAGTGCTCCACTAGGGAAACCACGGCCTTGATGAACATGGTCTAACATCTGCCTGGACACGGAAGGTACTCACTAGGCGCCTTTTCTCCCCCTTTCCCCTCCTGAAGGATTCGGTTCCATCAAGCACATGCCTGGAGAGCACCTACCTTGAGCACAGCATGGTCTAAGCACAGGGGACTCAAAGATAAACCAACGTGGTCCTGGCCTCCAGGGGTTTCGGGGTCAGCAGGAAAGAAGTCAGGTGAGAGGAAGTTAAGGGACAGGGGACAGAGTCTGAGCGCCCCCATTCGTGGGATCTGGATGCTAGTGTCGAGGAAGGCCAAGCCACAGCGAGAAGAATGTATCAGGACAGGAAGGGACTGGGCCCCGCCCCATCACAGAGGCCCCCAGACCAGTCTCCTTGTGCCTCATTTCCCTCTTCACCTCCATCCCACCAGAAGTCACCCAATGTCACTCTAACTACCGTCCCTCCTACTGCCTGGCACACCTCCATTGCCACCCACCCCACCGCCAACCCTCATCCCCTCCAGCCCCCTCAGCCTCCCCACAGGCCCCTCCGTGTTCCGGTCTATGACTGGCCACCCCGCTTCTATCTCCACCTCTGCCCAGAACACCCCACCCCTCCTGGCAGCCTCTCTAGCAGCCTTTTCCATGGAAGCCTGTCTTCTCTCAAACTGAACACCTTGGGGCTTGGAGGGCAAAGAAGAGTCCTCCTTGACTCTCATTCCTTTCTCCTCCTTCTTCCCTCCTTTAAAAATCCCAGATCCTTTAAAGCCCCCCCCCCCACCGGCCCCCGTGATCCATTTACTTTTCTCCCCACCTTGTTCCTAACTGTTCTTTGACCTCCTTCCCTGAATCTCATCCTCGCCAGAAACCAAACCCGCTCTGAAATTTTCAGAAACCACTTCCCAGCCAGTGCTTCCTGTCCTTCCAGCCGGCTGGCTTGCTCAGCCCCACCTGCGGCCACACTTGTGCAAACTCACTGAGACCTCCTGGTCAGGTACCACTGTCCCACCCCCCCATCAGCTCTTCCTGACTTCCCCCTTCTTGCCCAGCCTACATTCTAGGATTCTGGATTCATGCAATCCCTCAACCCATCCCCGCTTCCCCGCTTTCTGTTCTCATAACGCACCTGGCAAAACCCCAAGCCTGGATGCCATCTACCATACAGATTCTCCCCGCCTGGCCCCTGCGGGAGAGACTCACACCCCTGGCCAGAGTCACTTGTATTTAAGTTTGTAAGCCTCTTACGGGCTGCATTCGGCCTGACCGTCCTGCTGTGTCTCTCTGGCAGTCCTGCTTCCTTTCCACGGAACAGCCCAGCCCTCTCACCTCTCCCCCAGCTCCCTACCCGTCCTGCTCCGCCCTCCTCTCAACTGAGGACCTTACCCCGTACTTCACTGGGAAACCATCCGCCATGACTCTGCCATTTCCCGCCACCAAACCCTAAACCTCCTGCATTTGCCCTGTCCCTTCCTCCCCCTCGCCTCTTGCATGGCGACACCTCCACTTCCACTCCAACGCCCACCCCCCTCACCTCCCCAGAGACCCTGTTCCATCAGTGAACCACCCCGTCTTGAATCATCATTCTCACCACAGGCTAATTCCTACCCAGGATGGCGTGTCTCCCATGGGTAGGGAGACCCTAGGCTCCCCCATCATCCTCCAGCCCCTACCCCAAAGAATTTCTCTTCTCCCCTTTGCAAAGAATTGTTGACACACTCGAGTTCTACTTCCTCACATCCTATCGTCTATTTCTTCTTCCGTGCTTACAAAGAATGCCTAATGACACAATGATCACAAGAGAATATAATGTGAAAAAAAAGGCGAGACACAAAGGTGCATATTACTCTGATCCCGATTATTTATACATTAAAAATGAAGGAAAGACCAAAATTCTAACAGCGATTATTCAGTGAATGCTGAAGTTGGCGGTGATTTTTGTTTGCTTCTGTATCCTTTTCTCTTTTCCTATTTTCTACCGTGAACACATTTTCCATTTTCTAATTCAAAAATTAAATATTATACAAAAGAGAAGACATCTCCCTCTAGCTAAAAGCCAGTTGTGTTTCTGGGGTTGGCTGGGTGGTTCAGTCGGTTAAGCATCCGACTTTGATTTTGGCTCTAAGGGTCTAAGGATCTAAGGGTCGAGATCGAATCCCATATGGGGCTCTGCACTCAGTGGGGAGTCAGCTTGAGATTCTCTCCCTCTGCCCCTCCCCACCAAATAATAAACAAATCTTTTTTTTTAAAGATTTTATTTATTTATTTGACAGAGACACAGCGAGAGAGGGAACACAAGCAGGGGGAGTGGGAGAGGGAGAAGCAGGCTTCCCGCAAAGCACGGAGCCCGATGCGGGGCTCGATCCCAGGACCCCGGGATCATGACCTGAGCCGAAGGCAGCCGCCTAGCGACAGAGCCACCCAGGCGCCCCAAATAATAAACAAACCTTAAAAAAAAGTCGGTTGTATTTCTGCCTAAGAAGAATAGATGTCTTCTTTTGTTTTGTTTTGTTTTTAATTTTTTTTATAGAATAGATGTCTTCTTATACTGCCTAATTATCATGGCCTTCATCCTCTCTAATTATTTGTAGCCATTCAGGGAGATAACTTTCATTGTATGTTCTTGTAAATGCTTCCTCCTTTAAGCTATCTTCTTTCTTTTTTTAAGAATTTTACTTTTTATCAAAGATATATATGCACACAGTTAACTCAAAAGAGTTCCAGAGGGCTTAAAAAGACAAACAGAAGTCCCCACTCTTGCTCTTTTCACCCAAATTACTGCCCCCCAGAGACTAACGTTTGCAACTCTTTGATCTATTTCTCTTGGTATTTCCCTTTGTGTTTCTAAGTCACATGCTTATTCAACTACTTACTGAGTTTTCAGCTGTAAATATTACTTGCTGTCTTACTGTAATGGAAGATGGAGATTTAGCTCACCCACACACACATCATCTTTCCCTTCCCCCATCTTCCCCATTGAGCTGCCATCTCATATTTTATGAGATCATTAAGTGCTTACATTATAATGACTATGAAAATGTTATTCATAGCTGAGTCACATAGTATACTATGATACAATTTCCTATCTTAAATAACTCCACTTCCCCTGGAATTAAATTTGTCTCTCTTTTTTTAAAATGTGCTTATGGGGGCACCTGGTTGGTGCAGTAGGTGGAGCATGCTACTCTTGATCTCAGGGTTGTGAGTTTGAGCCCCAAGTTGGGTGTAGAGATTACTTAAAAATGAAAACTCTTTAGGGGCACCTGGGTGGCTCAGTCGTTAGGTGTCTGCCTTCGGCTCGGGTCATGATCCCGGGGTCCTGGGATCGAGCCCTGCATCGGGCTCCGTGCTCCACGGGAAGCCTGCCTCTCCCTCTCCCACTCCCCCTGCTTGTGTTCCCTCTCTGTGCCTCTGTCAAATAAAAAAAATAAAAAAAATAAACTCTTTAAAAAATAAATAAAATGTGCTTACTTTTCTATATACTTATTGCTAATTATTCCCCACATTCTCTCGCAGTAATTAAAATTGTCAGTATTTTCAAACAAAATTTTTTTTTCTTTGCCATCTTGTTTCTTCCTGGAACACTGTTTCCTTCTGCTCCCATCTGTTCTGGGTGCTTTCTAGGGTCCTCTAAGCCCCCTTTTGCCTCTCTCATGTTTGGATCACCTACTTCCTGAATCCTATGTCTTATCTTTAAATTTTTGCTCTCTTTTTTCTGCTGCAGCTCATCCATAAGTAGCTTCCTGAGAAATAATGCATGGAAGGTAGGGACCTTGTATTCTAAAAATGTCTTGATTTTAACATCTCACTTGATCATTTGGCTGGGTATACAAAACTAGGTAGCAAAGCAGTTTCCCTTAGAATTTGAAAGCATTGCTTCTTTGTATCTAAATTCCAGTGGGGCTGGTAAGATGTCCATGCCATCCTGACTAGTTCTTTCCTCTCTGTGAGCATTTAGAATCTTTTTGTCCTCATTGTTCCGAGAGTTCAGGATGATGAGTTTTGGCATCAGCCTTTCTCATTGTGCTCCACTTGGAATGATCTTTTAATCTGAAATTCATGTCCTTTAATTCGTATTATTTATTTGATCACATCATCCTCTGTTTTCTCTGTTCTTATTTTCTGCAACTCCCATTTATCACATTCTTTTTGGTCTACGGTTTGTTTTTGTGTTCTACGTAAGAAACTTTCACCATGGTCATGAAGATTTTTTCTTGCTCTTCTTCTAGAAGTTGTATAGTTTTATTTTATTATCATTTTTTTTTTAGTAGGCTCTATGCCCAACATGGGGCTTGAACTCACAACCCCTAGATCAAGAGTAGCATGCTCTACTGAATGAGCTAGCCAGGCGTCCCAGTTTGATGGTTTTAGCTTTTATGTTTGGGTCTGTGATCCATTTCAGGTTAATGTTTGTGTATTGTGTAAGGGTCAAATACTTTTATTTTCCCCATACAGATATTCAGTTGCTCCAGTGCCAGTTTTTGAAAAAACTATCTATTCGCCATTGAATAACTTTATTAGCTGTCAAAAATCAATCGACACAGATGTGTGGGTTTATTCCTGGATTTTCCCTTCTGTTTTGCTGAGAACCAATACCACACGTTCCAGATTATTGTAGTTTTATGGATGAGTGGACACTACCCTTCAAGTACACTAAACCTTTCAACCTTGTTCTCTTTTTCAAATTGTTTTTTTTTTTAAGATTGTATTTATCTATTTGACAGAGAGACAGAAGAGCACAAGCAGAGGGAATGGCAGAGGGAGAGGGAGAAGCAGGCTCTGCACTGAGCAGGGAGCCCGATGCGGGACTCGATCCCAGGACCCCGGGACCACGACCCGAGCTGAAGGCAGACGCTTATCCATCTGAGCCACAAAATTGTTTTGCCAATTCTAGGTCCTCTGCAATTCCATCTAAATTTTAGAATTAACTTGTCAGTTTCTACAGAAAAAAGCTTGGTGAAATTTTGGTTAAGATTGCTTTGAATCTACGGGACGCCTGGGTGGCTCAGTCGTTGGGTGTCTGCCTTTGGCTCAGGTCATGGTCTCAGGGTCCTGGGATCGAGCCCCGCATCGGGCTCCCTGCCCGGCGGGAGGCCTGCTTCTCCCTCTCCCACTCCCCCTGCTTGTGTTCCCTCTCGCTGTGTCTCTCTGGGTCAAATAAATAAATAAAATCTTTAAAAAAAAAAAAGATTGCTTTGAATCTATAGACCAGTGTTGGGGGGAAATTGACATTGTAACAATATTGAATTTTCTCTTCAATGAATATGGTGTATATTTCTCCATTTATTTCAGTCTTCTTTCATTTCTCTCAGCAATGTTTGTAGTTGGTGTTTTTGTTGTTGTTGTTTGTTTGAAGTAGGATCCACGCCCAGTATGGAACCAAACATGGGGCTTGACATCACAACCCTGAGATCAAGACCTGAGCTGAGATCAAGAGATGAGCCACCCAGGCACCCCGATGTTTGTAGGTTTTACTGCAGTGGTGTCACGAAATTCATCTCTTAAGTATTTCATGGTTTTGATGCTATTGAATATGGTATTTTTAACTTCCAATTTCCAAATGTTTATTGCTGATTTTTGTAAATTGACTTTATGTCCTGCATCTTTGCTAAGCTCACTTATTAGTTCTAATACGTTTGTTTTTGTTTTGTTCTAATAGTTTTTTAAAATAATTTTTAAGGATTTTCTACATACCCAATACAGTTTTACTTCCTTCCCAATCTAAATGCCTATTTCTTTTTCTTTTTTTAATATATTTTAAAGATAACAGACTTTATTGCCCAGCAATTAAAAGTATTCAAACATGTATTTTTCTACATAACTTAATTGTGAGGTGACCAATGTTAAATAAAATATTAATTTTCTTCATCTGCTTCAGTTCAGGTCTTCTTGACCAATTCTTTATTTTTTCCTTCCAATTGCATGCTTTTGAGACAATGAAGAGTTTTTTTTTTTAAGATTTTATTTATTCACTTGAGACACAGATACAGAGAGAGCATGAGCAGGGGGAGAGGCAGGGGGAGAGGCAGAGGAAGAGGGAGAGGGAGAAGCAGGCTCCCTGCTGAGCCAGGAAGCCGATATGGGGCTCAATCCCAGGACCCCGGGATCATGACCTGAGCCAAAGGCAGACGCTTAACATCTGAGCCACCCAGGCGCCCCTAGGCAATGAAGATTTTTTTTTTTTTAGCGTTGAAAACCAATTTTTCTTACGAAAAATTTCAAGTATACACAGAAGTAGAGAGTTAATACAATAAATCCCCCTCAGGTACCTACCACCCAGATTTTGACAATCATGAAAATTTTGTCCTGTTTGCTTCACTTATCCCCTTTTATTTTTTCTTTAAATTTTTTATTGTTATGTTAATCACCATACATTACACCATTAGCTTTTGATGTAGTGTTCCATGATTCATTGTTTGTGCATAACACCCAGGGCTCCACGCAGAACATGCCCTCTTTAACACCCATCACCAGGCTAACCCGGCAATGAATAATTTTTTTTTTTTTAAAGGTTCAGCCGAGCGGTCTTGATTTTGACTTTACACTCTTTTTTTTTTTTAAGATTTTTTTTATTTTTATTTATTTGACAGAGAGACACAGCGAGAGAGGGAACACAAGCAGGGGGAGCGGGAGAGGGAGAAGCAGGCTTCCCGCTGAGCAGGGAGCCCGATGCGGGGCTCGATCCCAGGACCCCGGGATCACGACCCGAGCCGAAGGCAGAGGCTCAACGACTGAGCCACCCAGGCGCCCCGCAATGAAGAATTTTTAACCACAATAGTTAGGGACTTGAACTTTCATTGGCAGCTACCTATATGCTCATTACATGCAGCTCTGCTCCTAGTGGTTTTATCACAGCCATCCTCTGAGACGTTTTTGGAAAACATCAGGATAACCTTCATTCATTTTCACTTCATAGGCTGTTGCACCTCAAAGAGCCCAGAGACTGGCCTGCAGACCCTGCCACCCAGCCCACATGATGGGGCTTCACAGCCCTCTGCTACCAGCAGCCACGTAGAAAGCCTCCTACTTATTTCTCTTGCCTGTTGTAGGCTATTATACTGGCTAAGACCTCCTAATGTTGATTAGAAATGATGAGAGTGGGAAGCTTTGCCTTGTTCTTGACTCTGGGGGAAAACATTCAGCCTTTCATCCCTACCTATCTTTCTTAATAGCATCTTGCTCCTAGGTTTATGGATAGTAGGATCCTTCCCTTTATCTGAAGATACTGATTATAGGGTTAGGTTGTTTAGATTTTTCATGCTCCTTGCCTTGTCTCTGATTCTGCCAACTATTTTGTTTGTGCTGCTTTTGTTTTGTTTTGCTTAGCTGTTTGTGGTTTGATTTTCTCTTTCATGTTATGGCTTTTCTCAAATGGACTTGCACTTTTCTGACTGTTCTGTTTGAGAGTAAGGTGTACTCAGACTGCTGGTTAGCCCTCAAATCCTTTCTTTTGGCTACCTGGCTGCCCAGCTAAAGCATACATTTTCCAGCCTCTTTTGTGACTAGACGAGGTCATGTAGCCAAGTTTTCATCAACAAAATACAGTAGAATTTATATGTGCTGCTTCTGACTCGTTGGTTAACAACAAAACTGCTGTCCTAAATTTCCCGTCTTCCCTTCCTGCAGGCTGCAACACAGATAGCCCACGGTTAGGTAAAGACAATCTTTTAGGGGATGGCCAACCAATGAGATGAAAGAAAACCAGGCCTGTGAATGGCCCGTGAAGCAAAGAGAAATTAACTTCTATCTTCTTTAGTCCACTCACTCTATTTGGGGATCTCCTTGATACAGCAACTTAGACTTTGTTCTAATGATGTGGTTTTGGAATATAGGTGGTTTGGTGAGGTGAGGTCCGGAGCCAAAGAATTCTTGAGGCATCTTTGGTGCAAAATGGTGGTTTATTAAAGCATGGGGACAGGACCCGTGGGCAGAAAGAGCTGCTGCCCCGGGGTTGTGAGCGGTGGCTGATTATATACTATGGGGTTGGGGGAGGTAAGGAAAAAGGGAGATTTCAAAAGAACTTTCATATGCTAAAGAGGACCTACAAAATACCAGAGGCCTTGCCATTGTCAAGTTAAGGTGGTTTTCCCCTCTAGCAAGGCATTAACATTAAGATAGCTGGGAGATTCCTGGAAGAATGTCACACAGGTCCCACCCGGGAGTGGGGAGTGGGGTGAGGTTGCAGGGTGTCAGCGGGTGCTTGTCTTCAGCTTGCCTTCTGTTCCCTCATCACTAATACCCCAAGTAATTCAAGCACTGAAGAGCTGGTTAGAAGCTTCATGTGCAAGAGTGCTATTACGGTAGTGGGTTTCTCTCTAAGGCAGTGACTCTCCAGATGCCAGGCACTGTTGTATGTTCTGGGAACAGAACAATGAAGACAGCCGACTACACCTTCAGCTGTTATCATAGAGCTTGCATTCTGGCGGTCAGAGGAAAAATTTGTGGTTGGTTAGGGCAAACTCATACCACCTGAAGAATGCTGCTGTGACTATCTCTGGTCATTTGAAAGTGGAGACAAAGAACGGGGACAGAGAAGAGAGGAGATGCAGGAAAAAAAAGTTGAAAGACTCCAATCCTAGTAGAATCCAGAAATGGGTCTAGTTTTGTTAAAACTGAGTGTCCATACACCATTTAGGTAGTATCCTAGTTAAAAACGCAAAACCCGAATCTAATCACGAAGAAACATCAGACAAAACCAAAATGAGAAATATGCTTTTTGTTTGTTTTAATGTAATAAAATACAAGGCTGAGGACAATTTTCAGATTAAAGGAGATTAAAGAGACATGAGAAATAAATACAGTACCTAATATTAGACTGCATCCTGTATGGGGGTGGGGGTGTGTGGAGATTGCTATGAAGTTCATTATTGGGTCAATGGATAAAACTGGCATGCAGGGGATAAACTCGCTTAAGTTATATAAGAGGATGCCCCTATTCTTAGAAAATACACAGAGAGAAGACAGGAAGAGAGAGGGAGAGAACAAATGATAAAGCATATGGAGCAAAATGTTAGCCACAGACGAATCTGAGTAAAGGAGATATGTGTTCTTTGTATTATTTTTGCCACTTTTCCAAATAAGTTTGTGTGTGTGTGCGTGTCCAGGGGACATGGACTCTAAGCCCAGCCCCATTGCTAAATTGGTGCATGACTGTGAATGAATCCCTTCCTCTCTCTAGTCCTCTTTTTCTAGTCCAGATGGTTTCTAACCTTCTTTCTGGTTCGGGCAATCAATGTCCCACCACTCAGGACATTTCGTGACAGGGCTTTGCAAAGATGGCCCCATCTGCTTCCCTCAAGGTCTCTCAGCCCACCAGTTATCTCCCCACAACTTTCTCCAGGGTGCTCACCTGTCTTCCTTCATCAGCCGTAAACTTGCCCCGGCGCGTTCCCTGCCAACACCAGCCGCATCCCCAGCCACTCTTTCTGAGGCCCTAGGGCTCACCTCCTGGCAGGCTCCAGCACCGTTTCAGGACAGGCACGGGCATTTAACCGCAAGGAACTACAGCCCCCAAAAGGCTTTGCGACAACCTTTCGTCCGTTTCCCACCAAAGAGGAAAGGCTTTTCCGCGAGAGCCAGACGCTGAATGGCTTTTTGGGAATTGTAGTTCAAATGCGAAGAGCCGGGAAGCCGGGTAAGGCCGCAAGCCGCCCTTCCCAGAATGCACAGCGCTCTTTCTCACCAATCGGAGGCCCGGATCTTGGAAGGGGGGAGGGGAAGAGAAAGAGCTACCCAGCGCATGCGTGGTATATGTGGCTGCGGAATTCATGTGGAGGTCAGCGTGGAAGCAGGTGAGACTGGTGCGAAGGTTCCGCCGGCGCCCGGGCGTCTCTGCAGATCTCTTCTGGGTTCCCATTCGCAATTTGGGCGGGCAGGGTGCGTGCGTTGGTCTGCCTCGTGTCAGAGGGGAGAGGGGGTGAGCCCGGGACGAGCCAGGGGTTGCGTCGAGTAAGGGAGGTGTGTATGGGGGCGGGGTGAGGAATAATCCAGAAGCTCTTGGAAATGGAAAGGTTGCGGGGTCCGGGCTGTGTCCTGGCCTCGGGTAAGAAACATTGAAATGCACTGGAAGTGATCAAAGAAGCCTCAGGTCTGGGAGGATTTGAATCTGAAGTGGACGCCGCCGCCGGGGCGGGGCATTAAAAAGTTCAGTGCGGGAGTAGATTCTAGTTAGGTTAGTCGTGCTCCCGCCCACCCCGCTTCAGCCCCGTCCTCCCACTTCTTCCAGGGTTCTCCCTTGCGCTGCAGCTATGGAGAGCCTTTTGGCCCGGTTGGTTCTTCTGATATCTTGGTCCCAGAATGTCGCCCACCTCCTGCTTCCGTAATAACAGGTTATTCTTAATACCTGATGGTGGAGAAGCACTACGGGGAGGAGTTAAGTCAGGCTTGCTAGACTTAGACCTCCAAGTTCTAATCCTGGTTCCACCACGAAATGGCTGTGTGATCTTCAGTTCCTCTTGTAACCTTGCTATGTGCCTCGGTTTATCTGTGATAACCTGCTTCATAGGGGTTGGTGGGAGGATTAAATAATTGCCATTAGAAGACTGCCTCCTGGCATAAAAGCTAGCTGTTAGTGTTACTTTTGCTGTTGGAATCACCATGTAGCGCATTCTGTGAGTTACTTTTCCAGACCAGAATTGTCCAGAACCAACCACCCAGCCTTTGCCTTGGGGCCTGCTTGTCCAGGAAATGGAAGGGTGGTTTAGTGTGGTGCGGAGTTCTGTGGGGGTATCAAGCCTGTGCCTCATTCCCGTTATTGAATCAAGTGCCTCAGACCCCCCTTTCCTTAGCGGTAGAAAAAGAAGAGGAACGCCTGGGTGGCTCAGTCGGTTAAGCGTCTGCCTTCGGCTCAGGTCATGATCCCAGAGTCCTGGGGTCATTGCCCACGACTCCCATAGGGCTCCTTGCCCAGCGGGGAGTCTGCTTCTCCCTCTGCCCGCCCCTCCCCCTGCTTGTGCACGCTCTCTCTGACAAAATCTTGAAAGAAGAAAAATTTAAAAAGCAGAATTGATACCACACTTTTCCAAGCTGTAGAGTTACTTATTTATTATGTTCTTCAGTGCATGATTTAGAGCCCTCAGGAGTGGGGAAATAAATAGCCAGCTTGAGAAGTGAATACGGTGTCTCAGAGAGGGCTTTCTCTTAGAATTTTGGGATCAAGTTGTTTTGTTTGTTTTGTTTTTATCCCCATAGGTGTGAGTGGGTCCAGCAGAAGGAGACATGGCTGCCAAAGTGTTTGAGTCCATTGGCAAGTTCGGCCTGGCCTTAGCTGTTGCAGGAGGAGTGGTGAACTCTGCCTTGTATAACGGTGAGGCACTGAAGGGGTGGTGGGTCACTGCCCTTTGCCAGAGGATTTCCATCGGTCTGCAGAGCCCACGTGATACTCCTAGTGGCAGCTGCTGTCTGTGAATGTGTTTGTGACCTAGAGGGTCACCTGTTGCCATCCCGCACCATATGGTTGCCTTGTCAGTCGAGCCTCTGTCCTTGCTTGTAGCCATAAGCTCTCTCAGAGCCTTTCTTTGCAAAGAGCCTCCCAGCCTAGTTGTTGGTTAAACGTTCCCAGTTGCTCTTGTTGGTTTGAAGTGATGCTGCAGCACAGTGTCAGGATCTTGCTAGCTAGCTGAAGTGGAGATCTCATCTGTTCCTTTCTGCCTCGTGTGGAATAACTCAGCAAGGGCTTTAGATCTTTAGTGCTCTTACCCGAGCGGGAGCTTTTGCTCTGCTGCATAGGGGTCATTCCAGACAAAATATCTTCGAGGTGCCTTGCCCAGCTTTTGACAGTGTGGCAGGGGCTTAAGCTGACTTTTCTTCCACTTCCTTGTGTGACCTTAAGCAAGCCATTTCCCCCTCCCTAGGTCTCAGCTGCTTCTTTGATCGAGCAGTAGGACTGAACTGGTTTACCTTCCAACTCTGACATTTCTCTGGCTTTCATGGTTGGAAAGCAACAGTAGATTGACCTACCTTATATGTGACTGTCTGGCAAGAGGAGGGTTACTTTCAGAGTGAAGATATTTGGAGCAGTTCTGAAGTCCAATAAGGCAGAGACAGAACAGCTGACAAGAAAAGCTTACTTGGTTTAAATGGCGTAGCTCTATGCTCTGATCTTCGTAGTCACTCCGCACAACTAGACAGTAATCACCATCACTGATTTCTTTCTGAATCAAAAGAACAGCTCTGTTAACCCTTAAAACCTAAGAGAAACCAACTTCTTGGAGAGTGGGACCTTCCAAATTTTAGAATTTCCAAGGTTAGGGAGCTGCTTCTGGGAAACACTGGCTTAAATTGGAACCAGGATGGAATGTGGTAACAGTGAAGATTTTGGTGAGTTTTGGAAAGAAGCTTTGGGAGGTGATTTCCTGAAAATGTGTTGGGGGATGGGATAGTTAATCAGAAAATCAAGCCAGTTGTTTCAAGGAGAAAGGATGCTGAAGAGCAGATCCTGTTACCAGAGTCCTTGGGAAGACACTGGGATGGGAGGGGATTGCTCAGTTTTGTGGCTACTTAGAGCTGCTAGAGATCAGAAGTACGGGAAGACAGGGCAGGAGAGGGGAGACAATAATAACAGAAAGCACCAGGGAGCTTTCACAGATAAGCCTTTTTGGTTAAAAGGTGAAGGGATTTTTCTGACTTGTCATTATCCTTCATTCCTAGTGGATGCTGGGCACAGAGCTGTCATCTTTGACCGGTTCCGTGGTGTACAGGACATTGTGGTAGGAGAAGGAACTCACTTTCTCATCCCTTGGGTACAGAAACCTATTATCTTTGATTGCCGCTCTCGACCACGTAATGTGCCAGTAATCACTGGTAGCAAAGGTGAGTCTTGCCTGTGGGTCACATAAAGTAGAGTGTGTGGGAGGGTTGCCATAGGATCCAGAAGAAGAAGAAGCTGAACCTCCCCTAATAAGAATTCCTTGCATATTTTTCCGGGAGAATTCATAGAAATACGGACCTAAGGTAGACACACAGCTGTACAGATTTAGAGAAATACACAAAGGTCTATTTCAAAAGTTACGTAGTGCTCCAGTTTTAAAGAAATATAAAAGTGCCTTTGGTCCCTCAGTTGACCCTTTCCGTGGGATCTCATTCCCCAGAGTGACTGTAAACCAGGCTCCAGCCATTTTGTGTGCCTTCACAGCCAGCTTATCCTTTGCCTTGTTCTCCAAGGCCTCTTTTTCCAGCAGTGCTGGCCTCACATTGTTACCTTTTTTTTTTTTTTTTTTTTTTAAGAGAGGGAGAGAGAATCTTAAGCAGGCTGCATGCCCAGCGTGGAGCCCAAACCAGGGCTCAGTCCCACGACCCTGAGATCATGACCTGAGCCGAAATCAAGAGTCAGCCGCTCAGCAGACTGCGCCTCCCAGGGGGCCCGAGTCCCTTGAGAGCAGTCCCCTGGTGGCTGACGTGCCCCTGGATTCGCAGTGGGCCTAAAACGAACTGCCATCACCATTCTCCCACCATCCTACACAGAGAGATGCACAGGTAGTAAATGGGAAAGCAGTTGTGCTGGCTCAGTGGTGACGTTTCTGCGCAGCAAGAGGCGAGGGTCATGTGGATGTTGGTTTATTGTCTCCGTAACATTTGATGCCTTCAGTGTTGTTCCCCAGCAGATGTGTGCTTACCGTGACTGTTCCAGGTTTTGTGGTGGGTCGCAGAATGGGGTGGTTCAAAGATAACTGAAGCAGGGCCTCTGGGAGCTCAGTCCCCCTAGGGACATAGACATGTGAATGGGCAGTTCCAGTAAGCGTGGTGAATTCTAGAGCCAAGGGCTTGGGGTGGAGGGGAGCAGAGAACAGCGAGCCCCCACAGGCGGCTGCACAGGCTCCTGGGAGGAACTTCGTGTGAGGTGGGGCTATAGTAAGAGATGCGTGTCAGGCAGAGGCGGGGACGAGTAAATTGACATTGGGCATGGGCATTGGGCAACCTGGCCTGTAGCTCCTGGCCCCTCAAGGGTCTGGCTGGCCTCCCACAGGAGATCAAAGGTGGGGTGGGGTTAATCAAGAAAAATAAAATTTTAACTTACGAGCGTAGTTCTAAGCTTCCCACCTCTTCAAGATTGCCTTCTCTGCTGTTTTACAACTGCTGTAAGGATACATTACTTACTCATCTTCAAAACTGTTGATAGGAATTTCCAGAGATCAGGAACTAGTGTGCGTGCATTTCCCACTTTTCTGGGTGCCTGGTTCAGAACTAGCCCATGGGTGCTTGGTCCCCGTATCATTGGTGACTGCCAGGACACTGACCATGCTTTAGCCTCAGGCAGGCCTGAATCGTCAGGGGAAGTTGTAATGAACTTCGTGGCGCCCTCCCTCCCCCACCCTTTGCCTGGGCCAAGTAATGAGAAGTGTGCTCCAGATGAGTCTGATGACCCCTTACATCTGTTGCACATTTGACACAGTGCTGTTATATCTCGTTTCTCCTTCACTTCCCCCCAGTGTTCCAGGAAGGCAGATGAAATCACCCCCATTCTGACAGACAAGGAAATAAGCCGAGATTGGTTAAGGCTTAGTGAGGTCACGTCGTTCGCAAACAGCAGGGTAGGACTGCAGCCCTGGTCTTTGTACTGCTGGTCCAGCCGGTGTGGACTGTTTCCGCGGGACCCGTGATAACCTCTCCAAGGCATCCTCCTGACGGCTTTGGAAAGGCTTCACCTGAAAATTCTTGGCATTGGCCTGTTTTCTTAAAACATTAGCTGTTTCAAACATCCCATGGTACCTGTCAGACACGTAAGCTGAATTGCTTCTATCCGAGGGCGTTCAGCACATACTGAAAAGCTGTCATCACCACAAACCTTTAAAAGTTCCTAGCTCTGCAGCTCTGCTGGGTTTTGTACCAAGGAAGCTATGCATAGGGGCTCCTGCCCTCTAGGGTCTTAACATCAGCAACTTTACTTACAAATTACAGCAAATTGAGGGTAGGAGAGGTCATCTAGGAGGCCACCGTGGTTTTTATTTGTAACTCCAGCAATTGTCCCTACCCTAAGATTTACAGAACGTCAACATCACCCTGCGCATCCTTTTCCGGCCCGTTGCCAGCCAGCTTCCCCGCATCTTCACCAGCATCGGGGAGGACTATGATGAGCGGGTGCTACCATCCATCACTACGGAGATCCTCAAGTCGGTGGTGGTGAGTGACAGGGCCTCAGCCTGGAGCCTGGAGCCTGCAGCCAGGCCCCCAAGAGATAGGTGGCAGGCAGAGAGTGGCAGTGGGTGGGTTGGGACATGGCCGGTAGTTTTCCTGGCCTTTCTGCTTCCTCGTCATCCTGACTGGCTCTTCTGCCTTCCTTTGGAACCAGGCTCGCTTTGATGCTGGAGAGCTGATCACCCAGAGAGAGCTGGTCTCCAGACAGGTGAGCGATGACCTTACGGAGCGAGCAGCAACCTTTGGGCTCATCCTGGATGACGTGTCCTTGGTAAGACCCTCAGGGAGCCTATGAGGAAAGGGCTGCAGTTCTTGTTCAGGTGCTTGGCTCCATTTCTGGGTGGACACTGTTGGTCCTGCCTTCCACTTTCCTAGATGTGAGACTCAAAAACGCAGAACCTTCTTGACTATGAGGCAGTCTCCTTGAGTTTGTTTTCGGATGAGGGTTCTTTTGCTTCCCCTCTGCCACACACATTTTTCTTCTTCTAGCCCTACCTGATCTAGGGTCCCTAACCAGTAGATTTTTCACCTTCTCCGACACTGTGAGTGTTCCCGGGAGCTCCCTAGGAAGTAATGTCTTGCGAGCCCTGTTTGACACAGGAAGAAACTGCCTGGTGAGGCTAGAGAGGGCTCAGAGAGTCTTTCTCCCTAGTGCAGATCTCCCAGCCTGAACCGCCCCCCCTGGGAATTTCCTAACACTTAGGGTCTACAGCTCACTGAAGTGAGCTCTGGGAACCCCCGGTGAAAGGTGATAGAGTGTAAATGAGTGGTTCTGCTCCCCAAAGTCTGGTGTGGGGGGCACAGGACATCTCTGAGGTGTAAGCTAGCGTCTGGAGACCGTACAGTGTGTGTATTAATGACGCTGAATGCCGTAGCTCAAACAAAGCAATACGGGCAGGATAGCCTTTCAGATCAAGGAGGGTGAGGGGAAGGCGTCATGTTTCTAGATTCTCTGGGAAAAATCATTGGAGTGGTTTGTTCGGGTAGCGAGGTAAAGTGTTTCCTGTTCATTCTCTGGTGCATCGCATGGGAGAGGCACCACTTCCCCCACAGCATCTGTGCAGTTGTTGAAACAACACGCAGCACTAACCCGGAGGGCGCAGCTCCACCTGCGGTGGCGGCTGCGGCTGCGGCGGCGTCGGCGGCGGCGGTGGGGGTGGCGGTGGTGGCAGTGGTGGCGGCGGCGGCGGCAGCAGCGGCAGGGCTGGTGGGCTCCCTCTGCTGGCAGGATGCCAGGTTGCAGTTGCTCAGCTCTAACCAGAGCAATTCCTCGGCTAGCCGACCCACTCACTGATAACCTAAACACCTTGGCTCTGAGAAAATGCTAAAACCTAAGGAGAAGCTTGGTATTTCGCTGGTTAGTATTTCGCTAGTCTTTAACCACATACTCCGTTCTGGGGAAATGTGGGCTGACCACAAGAAACCATATCTAAGAGATGTGAGAAGAAAATGAGATTTCATGGGGAATTTGCCGCCCTCAACTGGCCCTTTTAGAAAGAAACATTATTCCTTAATTACTCGTTTTTTCACTTCTCAGGATGGTATTTTCTTTTTTTTTTTTTTTTTTTTTTTTTTTTTTTTTTTTAAAGATTTTATTTATTTATTTGACAGAGATAGAGAGAGAGCAGAGGTAGGCAGAGTGACAGGCAGAGGGAGAGGGAGAAGCAGGCTCTCTGCTGAGCAGGGAGCCGGACGTGGGGCTCGATCCCAGGACCCCAGGATCATGACCCGAGCCGAAGGCAGCCACTTAACCGACTGAGCCACCCAGATGCCCCAGGATGGTATTTTCTTTCCCAGACCATGAACACGAGTCCAGAAATGGAACAGGCGAAGTAGAACAGCTGCAGTTTAAGAGCGAGGCGTGTTAAAAGTTGTGGAAGACAGTGGGGCTAGGATTTACTCCTGAGTAGTTTTGAGCTGCTCATGTTTTTGTTTTTCCTTTTTTTAAAGCAGAGTTTGGGAGGGTCGGGGAGGAGAGGAGGCAAATAGATTTTGATAGCAAAACCAATACCATCCTTCCCTGCATTTTTTCCTTTTTAATAAAAAGTTGGGTAAATGAGTAAGTTGCGCTAGATCAGGCGTCAGGAGTTGAGCTCTGTCCCGTTTCCGCTGTCACTGCAGACCATCGCCTCAGCCAAGTCTCAGTGATAACGTGCCAGTAGGGAAGGTCTGTGGGTAGTCGGAGTTGTAAACCCTCACCATAAGCAATAGCTTTCCCTGCCTTCTCTCTTAAACCCTTTACCAGAAGCACTCACACATGGGGAATACCATGATTTTCGTTCCACTGTCTCTCTTCCTCTTCCTGTTTCGTGGGGAGGCTGCTGTGAGAAAGAAGTGGACCGGTTAAGCCATAAGCAGAGAGCAGCACGCCCTCGAATCCCTGAGAACCAGCTGCATCCTTCCCTCTCAGGGGCTCAGTTTTCCATCTGGCCTCTCTGGGGGCTCCGAACAGGCCATCAAAGGACCTTGGATGAGCACTAGTCGGCGGTGGGGGTCCTAGAACCCACAGTCTCCTCCCCTGGGGAGGTGGTCAGTTGAGGGGGGTACCGTCTGGTGCCCACGGGCTGTTTTCTGCTTGAGATCGCCGCACCGCTGGCGACACACTGACATGCGGGCACTGTTGGGGCAGCCGAGGCGTCTGGGGGTGGGAGCTCAGTTTGGACACGGATGTGGAGGTGGAAGGGTGTTCTGGCCTCACAGAGGCCTCCAGCTGCTGGAGCCATTCCTGGCCTCTTCCTCCCAGTGATGTGGGGGCCTCAGGGCCGCGCTGCCTGAGCAGTCACGCCGCCTCATCTCGCGCCCTCTCTCCCCTTAGACGCATCTGACCTTCGGGAAGGAGTTCACAGAAGCAGTAGAAGCCAAACAGGTGGCTCAGCAGGAAGCAGAGAGGGCCAGATTTGTGGTGGAAAAGGTGAGCGTTCAACCAGATGGCAGGAGCCTCTCTCCCCTTTCTCCTGTGCTCAGCCTCCCCGTTTGCTGGGTGGCCTGGAGATTCATCATCTGTCATCTCTTTTTCCGGGATCATCGGAAGGGGACTGAAGGAACCGTCCTCCTGCAATTGGTTCCAGAGTCTTTGGGGGCTAGTCAGGGATATGTGAAGTGATGTTCTAAAATCTCCGAAGGGTCATTTTTCTTCCACTTCCCTAAGATCAAAAACACTCTCCTGCAAATAAAAACGTTTTCTCCTGGAATATTTTCAGCTTCACTGCGAAGTCATTTTTAACTGCGGTTGCACAGTGAAAGCTGACAGCAGAAAGGATCAAGCGTTGCACCAGATGTGCTATCGTCACTGGATTTTTTTTCCAGCACTAAATCCATCCACATGTGGCAGAGTGTGATGGGACATGCTGTATTTGCATAGCAGTCTGGTCTTCTGGTCTTTGCAGAAGCGTATTTATTTCTTGCTGTCCCTTCTCCCCACTGCTAGTTTTTCTTGGGTTAGTCCTAATCCAAGAACCTTAGTCCTTTGAAGCAGGGAAAAGAGCGATGTATGGGTGGCCAGCATTTAATATTAGGGAATATAAACTCCTTGTGGGCAGGTACTGTCTTGCTTTTTTTTTTTTTCTCCCCCCCCCCATGTCCAGAGTCTCGAACACAGGTCTGAGACTGTACCTGGGAATACTTAGTAGGTGCTTGGTTAACATTTGTTAATGCCATACCCTCCTCACATGACCAAGTCGGGCATTGCAGGTAGAGGTTCTCCTGTTGATGCGGGCAGGGAGCGCCTAGAGATCGAGTTCTGTTGCCTGGGTTCCTGGTCAGGAGCCAGGTCTGCTCAGGGGAGCATCACACGGGCCTGTAGCTCCTCGTCAGCTGCTCTGTCTCCTCAAACAGGTGTGTTAGAGGAAAGTCACTCTGACTGGGGCCTGGAGGGAAAGGTGAGCCTCAGGGTGGCTTCTACCTTTTCTCTCTCCTGTTTTCCTCAGTTTGGATCCTCCTGGCTCAGAGTAAGATGGCTGGGCTGGATTGCTGCTAACGTTAATGAGAACTTTGGAATAAGACAGATACTTACCACAGCCAACAGAAGTGTGTCCCCGCAACGGCGAGAAGTGGGCAGTGCATTGCAGGAAAGAGGAGGACTGGGTGGACGGTGCTTGTTGGGCCTATTTGGAGGCCGGGGAGCTGGATTCCCAGAATTCCTCCGGGAGCCGGTGAGGGCGTGTGGCCTGGTCCTTCCAAGGCCGCTGCCTGCCGTCCAGCACCCTTAGGTGTGATCTTGGTCTCCCCCCACCGCCCCTGTCTTAGGCTGAGCAGCAGAAGAAGGCGGCCATCATCTCTGCCGAGGGTGACTCCAAGGCTGCCGAGCTGATTGCCAACTCGCTCGCCGCCGCGGGCGATGGCCTCGTAGAGCTGCGCAAGCTGGAGGCCGCCGAAGACATCGCGTACCAGCTCTCTCGCTCCCGGAACATCACGTACCTGCCGGCCGGCCAGTCTGTGCTCCTGCAGCTGCCCCAGTGAGGCCCGGCCGCTCTTCGTGCCGCCGCCCTTCTGCCCCCGCCCCAGAAATCACTGTGAAATTTCCCGATTGGCTTAAAGTGAAGGAAATAAAAGTGAAATCACTTCAGATCTCTCCTTATCAGATGAAGCTTTTTCATTCGTCCTGTTTCCATCCACTTTTTGATCCACCTCCCTCCCCCAAATTGCCCAGTGCCCGGGGCCCACTGGCGCTCCGGCCTAGGCACTGGCGGTCCTGGCGTCGGCGGGAGAGAGGCGGGGCAGTAGCGCCCAGGGCCCGGGAGCCCGGGGGCTGGCCTGAGCGCCCTTGGAGCGTCCAGCCTGTCGTTTGGGCGGGACGTGAGGACCACCGCACGCGCAGCTGACGGGAAAGCACAGGCTTCCATGTTTCCCAGCGGTTCCTCCACAGACCCAGCTGAAGAGCTGCCAGGGAGGGTCAGAGAGGAAGTCATCTGTCTCTCACCATAAGGCTGATTCTCTCTAACTGCGGGGCCGGCGGAAGCAGGTGTGAACAGCAGGGCATGGACTGAAGAATCTGCCCCTGGGAAGGTGGGTGGGCCTGTTGCGCTGCCCCCCAGGCTCCTGCCACCGGGACGGCCTTGGAGGGCGAGCAAGCAGGCCTGGCCTGGGATGTGAGTCCTGTTGAATTATTCCTCTCCACCCCCCACCTTGGTGTCTCAAGACACCCGACGGAATTCCAGCTTGAAGGATTGCATCCTGCCGAGTCTGAGCATCCCTGCCAAAGCCGTGTGCGTCCTGCGTTCTGGCTCCCTCGTTCAGAAACTGCCTTTCCAGAGGGCTCTGTGCCCGTGCTTTGAAGGAAATGGCCATGGGAAGAAAACAAATGTGTGTAAACTGCCGTCAATAAATGATACCCAGAACCTTTCAGCTGAGTCTTAACGGGTTTGCTTTTTTTGTCTGTGGGAGCCAGGAGATCAGGATGGAGCATTCTAGCAGTTTTCATGTGCACGTGTTTGCCTCGCCAGCTGGGACGGAATCTCCAGCAAGGCAGGGGATGCTTTGGTTTCAGAAAACAGCTTTGTGTTGTGTTCCAGAGCCATCCCCAGCCTGAAATGAATCTCCGTGGTGTCAGGTGAGGTTTGTCCTAAGATGGGTTCTTCAGAGGCCACGTGAGTGGAGGAGATGAGTTGCCTTTCCTCTGTGGCTTTTGGTACCACTGTGCCTTCCCCTCGGGGGAGGGGAGTGAACGGCACAGGAGACACGTGCAATTTAGTGCACGTGAGTTCGAAGCTGATGTTCATTATATGGCTTTAGGTGTTCTGCAGTGGGTTTATATGGCTGCTTTTGTTTTGATGTAGAAATGGCTTGGCAGTTGAGGGGGCCAACTTGATGCGTTTTGGATGGTGGGGAGGGAAAGCGAACCCACCGCTGAGATGTGAACAAGTCACTCACCTGAAATCCTTTTAGGAACAAGATGGAACAACAGTGCGGTGAGCACTCGGTGGGTGATGCTTCAACCTCTGTGCTCGGTTCATCCCTGGGCTCACCACCTGGCCAAGGAGAACGGTCTTTAAGAGGACTCTACAGGCTGGTCTGTGGCCTGGGTTCGCATTCCTTGCCCCGCCCTGCCCCGAGTGAGGGGCAGCGGTCAGCTGAGAAAGGCAGAGACCCAGTCCCCCCCATCCCTGCACCTGCTCCCCTCCCAGGGCTTTCGAGCGGAGGTCCAGTCCCTTCCCGTTCCCCCGGAGCACTCCAAAAGTGCCATGGGCCCAGCTAAACCTCCCACCGAAGCCTGGTCCTGCCTGACAACCGCGAGCCCCCGTCGAGCCCAACTCCCTCACCTGCCCTGGCACCCTTTATCTCGGGGTGTCTCTTCCCACTTGGTTCTTTGCTGTAAGAGCAGTGAGGCCTGCAAATGATGAGGTGCCTGCACTCCAAGCATGACACAGCCCCGAGCAGGGAGCAGAATTTCTCAGTAGCTTCCAGACGGGCTTCCTCCTTTCCTGCTGTTTATTGCTGTGGACACCCCTGCGGCGCGGGGGGGGGGGCGGGGGGGAGGGCCGCAGACTCCCCACTCTGGCCCTTTTTAAAAAGAACAGTTGTGTTTCTTGCACTTGGCGGGAGATTGGGTTTCTTCCACCAGTTGTCTGCAGGGGAGCCCTCCACAGCTTGTGGGTCCCCTCTGCCTCCAGGCCAGCCCTTCTAGCCGCAGACAGGTTCCTGCTGGTTTGGCCTTTAGCCGGCCTGCCGTGGATAATGCCCCTGGCAGCCAGGGGGCCTCATTCTGCCTTGACTTCCGCCAAGTCATTCTATCCACAAATGTTCAAGTGATATTAACTGGCTCCTGAGCCCCAGAGCCCCCTGATGGCCTCTGGGTTTCTCCAGAAGCTGCCACAATGGGCCTTTATCAGCTTGGGATTCTCTGGGCCTTGGATCAAAAGCCGTGTCCTGTCCTGGCCAGCGAAGGGCCAGAGTAGGGAGTGCCTTCCTCTCTCTTTGGGTCGGCCTGAATTGCTTCCTTGTTTGGGCACTGAGAGGTCGCTTGCTTACTAAGGCAGCAATGGACCCTGGATAGGCAGGGGAGAGAAGAATTCTCAAAGGGTTGCCTTTTCCTTCCTTCTACTGGTTTGACACAAATTCTGCCAGGGAGGACCAAGGGAGGAGGAGTTGCTTTGTGGGCGTCTCCAGGTGGATTGACTTGAAAGACAGGAAGAGGCAATGGAATATTAGTCAAATCCTGATTTAGCAAATGCTATTCTAATAGGCCATTCCAGCAATCTGCGGGGAGACGTGCCGTTAGGACCTCCGCTTGACCTTTGACATCCACCAATAATTGTGAACTAAGCAGCCCACCCTCACTGAAGATAACTTGAGTGTAAAGGTCGCAAGAGGTTGTACCAGATTCCCCTGCCTTTCTTAGGCCTTCCATTCATCCTGCACATTGTTCCAAACTTCATTTTTCTAAAGCAGATCTTATCCCCTCCCCACTGGAAAACCTTCAGTGGCCACTCCTTGCTTGCTTCATCAAGTGCAAGGTCTTATCCTGGCATCCGAGGCCCTCCATGGTCCGGCTACCGCTGGCTACCTTTCTAGTCCAAGTTTATAGTTTCCTGCTTGCCTTCACAAACCAACCTCGTGGCTCCAAGTGGGGCGGGGAGTATTGAGAAAGCCAGCAGCTCCTGGCATTAGGGGCGGGGGCGGGGGGTGGCAGGGATGCTACCAGACCTACTTTGTATGGGACAGATTCCTACTACGAAGAATTGCCCCCAAAGTAAAGCCAATGACAACCCCTCCCCGTGAAAACACATGCCAAATTGAGTTCTTGTTTACACTCCCCCATACTTTCCCTGCATCCTCTTTGCTTCGCGTCACTTCAACCTGGAGAGCCCTTCCCCGACACTTCACAGGTCCAGATATCCCCATCCTCCAGTACTTTGTCCTCCACAGAATATCTGCGAAGTCCCCTCTGCCCCCTATTCATGACCTCTACCTTGCCTGGATTCCTATCCACATTCCCATGAGGCATTTAGCACTCCCCTCATTGGGTTGTAGTGTGTGTGTGTGTGTGTGTGTGGTTTAGCACTCCCCTCGTTGGGTTGTAGTGTGTGTGTGTGTGTGTGTGTGTGTGTGGTTTAGCACTCCCCTCGTTGGGTTGTAGTGTGTGTGTGTGTGTGTGTGTGGTCTAGCGCTCCCCTCGTTGGGTTGTGTGTGTGTGGTTTAGCACTCCCCTCGTTGGGTTGTAGTGTGTGTGTGTGTGTGTGTGTGTGTGTGTGTGTGTGGTCTTGCGCTCCCATCGTTGGGTTGGTTGTGTGTGTGTGTGTGTGTGTGTGTGTGTGTGTGGTCCAGCGCTCCCCTCGTTGGGTTGTAGTGTGTGTGTGTGTGTGTGTGTGGTCTTGCGCTCCCCTCGTTGGGTTGGGGTGTGTGTGTGTGTGTGTGTGTGTGTGTGTGTGTGGTCTAGCGCTCCCATCGTTGGGTTGGTTTGTGTGTGTGTGTGTGTGTGTGTGTGTGTGGTCTAGCGCTCCCCTCGTTGGGTTGTAGTGTGTGTGTGTGTGTGGTCTTGCGCTCCCCTCGTTGGGTTGGTGTGTGTGTGTGTGTGTGTGTGTGTGTGGTCTAGCGCTCCCCTCGTTGGGTTGTAGTGTGTGTGTGTGCACACACGCATGTGTTTGTGTGTTCTCTCCTACTCTACGTTTATAAAGGCAGGACCTTTCTATGATTGAACATTAGCCCTTCCTCTTCTTTCCCCCAACCACTGCCTGATCTTGCCCCAAGTCAAAGGTCCCTGGCTCTTGGTGGGAACTCCTGAGTGTTTGTGGGAGGAACGGATGAAGGAACAGCCAGAGGACTGTGGTTTGGACGGAGGGTTGGCAGCCGGGCTGCTGAGCTCTCCTCCCACACCATCATGTTCAGTCACTTCAAGCTCCTCTGGACCCGAGGCTCGGGGTCTAGCAGCCCAAGCCCTTCACTGATGTGCCCCCCAGGGCCGACTTCCCAGTGTCCTCACTCTCTCGCTTCAAACGGCCTCTGTGTGGGACTCTGCACTTGCGCCGCCTGCCCGCAGCTCAGTCCCTCCTGCTTCTGTCTGGAGCGTCTCTCTCTCTCTCTCTCTCTCTCTCTCTCTCTCCTTCAATCCCTGTCCTTCTCCCTGTCTTGATCCCAATTTAAAATCCTTCCGCCTCTGGCCGACTCGCCCCAGCTTTCCGAGCACATAAGGTCTCCCTTCATAAGAAAGATGCCGGCTCTGGCAACACGGGGATTGAGAATTCGACAAGAAAAGAGCCGCGAGGCCTGCCCGAGCCAGTCGAGGCTGGGACGCTTTGGCAAGGCCGGATGCCCGGAGCTGGAAGTGAGAACATGGAAATGTACTGGCGTGGGGAAACCGCTTTGTAGGTGAAAGAACCCCTTTACACGGGACCCTGGGTGGATAGGGAGGAGGGGATCTTTCCAGCACCCTCCAATCAAGCTACTTTGGAAGACAAGAAAAGCCTAAAGGACAAGGCCACTTTGGGGGAGATGAAAGCTGTTCTCACCCCTGAAGCCCACGCCACACCATCCGAATTAGCCAGGAAGGCCAGGATTGAGCAAAGGCTTGAGTTTGGCTGAAATAGCTGCAAACACTTGGGTCAGGGGTCTGGCCTGCTGGCTGAGAACAGCCCAACTGTATAGCTCACAAGCTAATAGTGGTATTTACGCTTCTAAACGGTTGGGGAAAATCAAACAAGAAAGACAATTTGCTGACGCATGAAAATGAGGTGAAATTCAAACTTCAGTGTCCACAAGTCAAGTGTTGTTGGAAGCATAGCACTTCGGCGGCGGGGCTGGAGAATTCCAGCAGACCCCACAGGGCCGGCAGAGCCGAAAGTATTCACTCCTCGCCCCTTTGCGGGACAAGTTGGCTGAGCCCTGACTCGGGGGATTGGATAGCCTTGGAGAAGAGGAAGACTTGGGATTTGGAAGTCTCAGGCACCAAGCGGGCCGAGGGCTTTAGGTCCGATACAGTGTAATTGTTACCAGAGTCCCTACTTGTGGCAAGGCAGAGGCTTTGGCAATCTGGAAAGCAAAGTCACTCCGGGGCCCCGGCACACAGATTTATAATGCCCGCTCTTCTCCACGGCTTGCACATGTTTCTGAATGAGACAGGAGGTGGGAATGGCGGTAGCAAAGAGGTGGGAATTAGGAAGGAAGGACCCGATGGTCCCCTAGAGGTTCGAGGATCTCCAGGCCTGGGGTAAAAGCACTTCCTTGCCACCCTTTTGCCCTCCAGGAAGGGTTTGCTGCTGGACTGTCCTTCCAAAGCCAGGGGGGCCACAGCTAAGAAAGGGAGCCCAGGGCGCCTGGGTGGCTCAGTCGTTAAGCGTCTGCCTTCGGCTCAGGTCGTGATCCCAGGGTCCTGGGATGGAGCTCCTTGTTGGGCTCCCTGCTCAGCGGGGAGTCTTCCTCTCCCTCTCTCTCTGCCCCTCCCCCCCCCCCCCCCCCCCCGCTCATGCACGCACATGCACTCTTTCTCTCTCAAATAAGTAAATAAAATCTTAAAAAAAAAAAGACCACATCAGTCCTGGATAACCAGAGACCCCAAAAGAACTACTGATGCTGCTCATTGTGGATTGTGCCAAACCTAATCTCTACCAAGCATTCAACAGCAGATAAGCTTGCCATCTCTAGCTAGCCACTGCTTCTTGTCCTCGCTTGCCTTTTTCAACCTCTCAGTGTGAGCATTTCCCTCTTCCATGTGCCTAACCCTCCCCTCTTCAAGATCCTGTCCAAAACTCACTTCTTTCAGGGCTCCTTCTTTGTCTAACTCTGCCCTCACTGAAATCACAACAGTAGAGAACTGAGCAGGAGACTTTCACATCCTCAGGAACAACCCCTTCATTTAGGTGAGGAGGGTGGGGGCACTTGCCCAACGTCCCACAGGATGTGGGTGGCAAAGCCAGGGGTGGGCTTCAGGCCTCCTGACTGTCCAGTGCTGTTTCCATCCCATCTCTAGCTTCCACGTTCTAGATCCGAGGCTTCTTGTCCTGTAAATCCTTCCTTGCACTCACAGGTGGGTGAGTGCGTGTGAAGTCTTCATCGCTTTCCCAAGCACACTTTTTCCCCAGCTAGACTATCACAGGCGGGAGGCAGAGACAACATCTTCCCTTTTGTGAGGCCCTAGACGACAACGAACTGCAGTAATCCTGACTGACGCAATGCAACTCTGGGCTGGGCTGGACTTCCCAGATTTCTTGCTCCAGAAGGCAACTCCATTTACTGGAAAGACGCGGGTTCTAGAATTAGAAATATTTGGTATTGGATTCCGATTCTGCCATTTATTAGGTTGGGAATTCTTGGGTAAATTACTTAAATACTTCAAGCATCCTTTTTTTCCTCTTAGCAAAAAACTGAGGAAATGGGAGTGCCTGGCTGGCCCAGTCGGTAGAGCATGTGACTTTTTTTTTTTTCCAGGTAGGCCCCAGGCGCAACATGGAGCCCAATGAGGGGCTTGAACTCACGACCCTGAGATCAAGACCTGAGCTAAAAGTTGGATATTCAACCGACTGAGCCACCCAGGTGCCTGGAGCATCCAACTCTTGATCTCAGGGTCGTGAGTTCGAGCCCCACATTGGGTGTAGAGATTACTTTAAAAATAAATAAATAAAATATTTTTTTTAAACCCGAGAAAATAAGTATCCACATCACAGTGTTGCTGAGGAGTAAATGAGCTGACAATTGTAAAAATGGTTAGCACAGGGCTCAGCGTGCAGTAGATGCTCAAAATATTCTTATTCCCCTCCCTATTTGTGTTCTAGGGGACTGCCTGCCTCTCCCAGTGTCAGAGACCAGGAAACTTCTTTGGCATCCTGAGATAG
This sequence comes from Zalophus californianus, assembly GCF_009762305.2. NCBI lineage: Eukaryota > Metazoa > Chordata > Mammalia > Carnivora > Otariidae > Zalophus > Zalophus californianus. The sequence goes on from NC_045610.1 coordinate 36,466,782, forward strand.
CAACGGGCATGTCTGTGCCCCTGATTCCATGCTGCCTATTGACAAGGGAACATAGGGACCATCGTGGGTCTGACCCTGGTTTGATCAAACAAGAAGATGCAGGAGGAGTTGGGTTTGGGGCTCCTCCTCCCCACGAACCCAGATATCTTGGGATAGATAGGTGGCTTGACCAAGCACGCAGGAAGTTGTGTTCAGCCCCTCTTTGAGCTCGAGGGTACAGGTTGGCTGGGCAAATGCCCAGATGCGTTTTGTACAGGGGCTCTGTGCTCCAGTCTTTGCTATGCCACTGTTTTGCACAGGTCGCTTCATACCCCAAGGCTCCGTTTCCCTGTCCTGACAATGATAGCAGAAGTCTATCAGCCATATGCCAATTGAGCTCGGCGGGGAGGGTCCAGCAGGTCCAGTGGGGCTCCTTCTCCCTGCTGCAGCCAGAGCAGTGAATTGATCAGACCAACATGAAGCCCTTAGTCACTGCTGTCGTTTGAAGGAAGGGCTCCATGGCTGCAAAAGTTTGAAAGCCGCGGACCTGGTTGTCAGAGGTTCCTTCCGTCTCCCTTCAGTTTCAGGCCAGCCTGGGAAGGCGGTGGCCTCTCTTCTCCACCAGATGGCAGTAGCCTGCCGGCGCCTGCAGGTACCAGGCTATGTCAGCAAAGAAAAGATGTTCAGAAAGAGATCTCAGGGAAGGGACTAGCTGGCAGCACCAGCTCTGACAAGTAAATAGGTCGAGGTGACCCTTTGTAGACAACTTCCTGATATAGAACTCCTGGGGCATCTGTGGCTGTAAATATACCAAGTGTCCCGCCCCAGCCACCAGCCAAACTGGTGCTACCTCTCTTTGCCAGGTGGGAGATGGCCACCCAGCTCAGCTTTAGCTCTTTCTTAACCCTGGGAGGCTCCTAGGGAGCTGGGTACTCAGACTTTGGCAGCCGGAGGTCCACCTGGGGAGTCCCCCCCCAGTTGTTAATGAATTAATTAAACACAAAGGAAACATCAGATTCTCTTTCTGAGGCTCCAGGAATTTCCTTCCAGTTTCTCAAAGCATTCCCACGGAGGAGCAAACAGACCTGCAGAGAACAAGTACCGTTTCCACAAGTTGTTCCATTCATTCATCCACCAATGATTGTTGGGTACTTACTGTGCACAGTCCTGGGATTAGAAGATGAATCAGACACAGGCCCTTTATACAGAGGCTCGTACGACTTAGTCCAAATGACAGGTGATCACACCATGTGTATCGAAGTGCCTTATATTATTTGTCTTCTTCTTCCCTTCAGATTTCTCTTCCTTATTGTTTGGGTCAAGAGCTAAACGATGAGGCCATGAAATGCGGAACGAAACTGGGAATGGCGGTGGTTGGAGGGGAGCCAGAGATAGCTCAAATGTTTGCCATAGGGAATCCACAAAGTGGAATGAAGAAACCGGCAACACTGTCCGTTACTGATGTGTACAGGTCTTAAAGCAAAGCGTTTTCCCATCTTCTGCATAAATTTTCCTGCAGAATCTGTGATCCATCTGTTTCATCTTGTAAATGCACACTGCCTGATTCTTTAAATTGCCTCAAAAATAATACTTAGCGAGAGCCGGTCCTCGTTAGTATAGTGGTGAGTATCCCCGCCTGTCAAAAATAATACTTAGTGGTTCAATACTATTTTTTAAGGTTTTTTTTTTTTTTAAGTAATCGCTATACCCAACGTGGGGCTCGAACTCACAACCCTGAGATGAAGATTGGCATGCTCTTGTGACAGAACCAGCCAGGCGCCCCAATCCTTTTTATCTTATTTTTTTTTAAGATTTTATTTATTTATTTGAGAGGGAGAGAATGAGAGACAGAGAGCACAAGAGGGAAGAGGGTCAGAGGGAGAAGCAGACTCCCTGCCGAGCAGGGAGCCCGATGCGGGACTCGATCCCGGGACTCCAGGATCATGACCTGAGCCGAAGGCAGTCGCTTAACCAACTGAGCCACCCAGGCGCCCTCCTTTTTATCTTAACATTTTTTTAAGATTTTATTTATTTATTTGAGAGAGAGAGAATGAGAGAGAGAGAGCATGAGAGGGAAGAGGGTCAGAGGGAGAAGCAGACTCCCCGCTGAGCAGGGAGCCCGATGCAGGACTCAATCCCGGGACTCCAGGATCATGACCTGAGCCGAAGGCAGTCGCTTAACCAACTGAGCCACCCAGGCGCCCAATCCTTTTTATTTTAAATGATACAGAGACTCGTAAGGAAGAAAACAGAATGGACCAGAATTCCACTGTCCACAGATAATATTTTTGAAATATATAAACCTGGGGCGCCTGGGTGGCTCAGTTGGTTAAGCGACTGCCTTCGGCTCAGGTCATGATCCTGGAGTCCCGGGATCGAGTCCCACATCGGGCTCCCCGCTCAGCGGGAAGTCTGCTTCTCCCTCTGACCCTTTCCCCTCTCATGCTCTCTCTCTATCTCATTCTCTCTCTCAAATAAATAAATAAAATCTTAAAAAAAAAAAAAAAAAAAAAAAAAAAAAAAAAAAATAAAAACCTGACTAAAAAACACAAACAGCACCAAAAGGTAAATAATGAAAAGTGAAGCCTTCCCACCACTTTTCTCCCAGTTCCTCTCCCTCAAAATAACCACTGTCAGGTTGCTTACATTTCTTTCCAGAAGAAAACTCATGCATTCGGCAGTACATGTATCTGTGAGCCTATAGGAACATGTCCTCTGCTGTTACAATTATTTACACAAAAGGAAGTAGTCTTTCTTTTGGGGGATCACGAAGGGATCACACTGTTTTGCACCTTGCTGTTTTCATTTATGGACATACCTTTGGACATCTCGCCACAGTTGCACCTACTAATCGCCCCATTCTTCTGAATGGCTACAGCATCTTCTCTGTATGGATCTATTGTGTTTTGTTTGTCACCAGTTGGTTTTTGGAGGACTTGGTGGTGGTTTTCTTGTATCTTGCTGTTGTAAGCAAAACCACAGTGCATGCTGCCTGATTTTTTAAAGGACCTGATGATCGGTGATCTCGGCACAAGATTTCCCTAGAGGGCAAAAGAGTTTTGCCCAAAATAATCTTTGGGGTCAGGGAATGGCAATGCCTGAGCCCCCCTCCCCCTCCTCCCCAAGCCGCCCAGAGGCTTCGTGTGGTATGAATGTGTGACTCTGGCTTTTTTAGGGAAGTGATTACCCCACCTCCCGTCCCTGCCAAAGCTGGTGCAACTGCTATGGGGCTAGCCAGCTGAGTTTGGCCGCCCTAGGATACAGTCCCTGCATCTCTCAGCTGGTTGCAGGCTCGCCGGGTTGGTGGATGGGCTCCCTGGCACTCTTGGCTCGGGCCAAGGTTGCTCTGCTCAGCTGGTGTTCATGGCTGCACGGGGCTGCTCTGAGATTCACAAACAAACAGGAAGCCAGTCCACTTCCTCCTTGCTAGGGCTAGTCCCCCGTCCTTATTGCCTGTTAGCCCAGAGGGGAAGGGGCAGCTCAGGATTCACAAGGCAGCTTCCTGGCGGAGGTGGCCGGGGAATTCTGGGTCCCCTTGCCAAGACGGGCTCCCCATCTCTGTGCACCCATTTGCCCAGCCGGGACAGCCTTAGTGACAGTCAAAGTTAAGCTCAGCTCTCTCCCCTTCAGGAAGCCTTTTCTGATAAATCCCACCATGTTTGCGCCGCCCCCCCCCCCCCCCCCCCCACCGCCGCCTGTTAGTTCTGAGATGGAATTCTCTGGAGCCTGTAAGTTCTCTAGGTGCTTGTGGAGGGAGAGGTAGCAGTGACTACTTTCTTTTGCCTCATCCCCATACCCACCCAGCATGGCTCTCTCTGCCCAAAGGGGATGCCCAAGAATTGTTTGTAGACTGAATGACTGACCAACTCCTAAAGGGGGGCCAGAGGCAAAGGAGACGGAACAAGGTTGCTGCCACAGCTCACGGTGGGGCCAGAAGGCATCGCTACTTGGGACCCTGTGACAGTTGCACAGGAGGGAGGGGTGGGGACAGTCACCAGAGTGTGAAACAGAGGTGTGGCCAGGACGGAGGCCAGAGATGAGAGGGACAGATATTCTGTCTCATCAGCGAGTCCTCCAGGCCCACGAGACCGGGTGGAAAACCTGTTCCCTGATTTTCAATCCGTAGTATGTTATACAGGAGGCTGGTTTTTTAAGGAATTTTAAAACACAGTGAACATACAAAATAAGGCTGAAGCTATTTGATCCTTGGCGGTGACTCAGAGCAAGCAGGAGGACTCGGCAGTGCCCCGGGCCATCATTAAAACTGTCGCTCACCTTAGAGAACATTAGCCGGGGGCCCAGCAGCCTGCAGTGAGTCACTGCCAGTTGCTTAAAAAAAAAAAAAAAAAAAAAATCTCTGATACCAACTTGTTTAGTTGCCACTGTTCTCTTTTTTGAGAAAGCTGGGTGCAGAAACCAAACTTCAAAACAAACAACAATTGGGACAAAACCCTGAAAGGCCAGTTATCTCCCCCTTTGCAGTTGCTGAGGCTTCAAACAAAAGTTTCTCTGTTGAGCTCCTGGGGTGCAGAGACGTGAGACATGAGCCGTGAGCCAGGGTGGGGGCTGGAGACCAGCAGGTGGGGACAGAGTGGGGAGTGGTTGGTGGGCCAGGCTGGGGGCTGAGGTAGGAGAGCTAGGAGCACAAAGGGGTTCCTGGTAGCAGAGACCTTCAAGAAGTTTCAAAGAGGGCGGGGAGGGTGAGGGGAGCTCTCTGAGCTGCATCTCCCAGGGTGGGAGAATTCCCTGAAAGTCCCCCTAGAGCCTCCAAAGGGCATCACTAACGTGGGTCACACAGGTGCCCTGAGAGATGGCCTTGGTGGCTCTTCGGGGGATGTGTGAGGTTCTGGTGATCTTGAGCTTCACCTGGCTCCACAGATGGTCTTCACCACGTCCCCCGGGGCTAAGCTTGGCTCCCCGTGTTTCCAGAGTTTCAACCCACGGCCAGTGTGGGGTGTTTACTCCCCAGGCAGAGGAGGGAGGGCTTGACAGAGGTGAGCATGGGGGCTAAGGCTGGAGCCAGCAGTGAGGAACACAGCAGTGGCCTCCGAGGCTGGCACGCCGCTCCCAGCCCTCCGGCACGCCAGCAGCCCTGCCCACTCCCAACCGGACAGTGAGAGGTGAGCGAAAACCTCAGGTTAAAAATACCCACTCTTGTTGTAAAGAGAAAGAAGAACAGGAAGGAAGCGTGGGGAGGCAAGGCAGAAGAGACAAAGAGCCCCAGAGGAGAATGAGCTGTTATTAATGGCCGGAAGCCGATCAGGTAGAACAGGTGGGGAACGCCCTCCAGGTGCCTGAGGGGCTGCTGGGCCGGGAAGGGGTCGTGGGCGTGCTTCGGGTAGGCCCTCCCAGAGGAGTGATGGGGTCCCACCCATGCCAGTTTTCAGATCTCCCCCAAAAGAGCCCTGGCCCAGGAATGGAGTGAGCAGGCAGACGGCTAGACAACGGGGAGACTGTTGTGCCTGTCATTTGTCCGGAGGGAGAGAGCCACCTGAGCCCCAGTCCCTGAGCCTTGTGCAGGGTTGGAGGGGTGTTCCACCGGCTTTGGGAAAGCAGCCATTCTTGTCGAGGAAAGGGAGAATGGTGAGGGCGAGTGAGGTGCCAGAGCACGGACTCTATGCCATAGAGGTCACGATCAGGGCTCTGGGTCCAGGAGGCAGACTTTGACTGCTGGCTATGCCCCTGACTAGCTGGATGACGTAGGCCTGTCAGGAGGCTTCCCCATACGTCAGTTTCCTCATCTATAAAATGGGCACACCGAAAGGGCCAACCTTACACGGCGCTATGATCAGCATCAAGTAAGTTAATATACCCAAGAACAGTACTCACCACCTAGTAATCGCTTTTTTAGGTTGTTAGGTGTTGGGGGGGTGGTTTGGGGGGCAGTGCAGATGACAACGGGGAAGAAGGGCCTGACACCTCAGGTCCGTGGAAGAGCCCGTCCCAGAGAGTCTGCCGCCGCACCAGGCTGGGAGGGAGCAGGAAGAGGAAGGTAGAGAGAGAAATAAGACATGTGCCCAAGTGTCCAGGAACCAACATCATGGGGAGGTACAAACAACTAAACGACCATGTGTCGGCATATACAAGAGAGTTTCATATCAAGCGCTAAGGTGCAGGGAGATGGGGTAATTTTCTCTGCCTTCAGAGTTTGGAAGGTGCCAGGGGTCCTGGTCTTGGAGGTTAAGTAATAGAATTCAGCAGGCAGAGAAGAAAGAACGTGAAGAGCTATCTGAGCAAGAGCAAACATGGTATTCAGCCTCTCCTGGGTGGTTGGCTAGGGGTGAGCCACTTGGAAAGGTCCATAGGGCCCAGCCAAGAGTTCATACTTCCTCCTATCGGCATGAGGGGCTAGGAAGAGGGCAGACCCAAATCGGACTTGTGTATCTGGAAGATTTCTCTGGCAGAAATGTGGAGGGTGAATGAAGGGAAGAGCATGGTGGCAGGGAGGCCAACTGCTTAAAAGGCCCTAGCCATGGTCAGGGTCCTCAGCCATGGGATGGGTTTGTGGTTTCTAGTCTGTACAACTGAGCATTTCGTGGGGCCCTTTAAAGGACATCGGGAATAAAGCGAGAGAAGTGGGCTTTACAAAGAAGGTTTTGGAAGTGACCTTGAGGTGGCTGAGAGAGCCAGGAGGGCGCTGAAGATGGTCAAACTGGCGCATGCACTGATAGAAACAAGGTGGGATTATAGAAGAGCCCCCTTCAGAGGTAGTCAAGGCAGCTTCACCATGATTCTAACACGGGGCTCGACAGGAGCCGTGGGCCATGTGTGCCCCGCGGGGAGCTCCTGGGGCAAGCATGGGAGCGTGTTGGAGAGGTGGACAAGGCTCCCTCACTGTTTGTAGATCATGGTTGGAAAACTGCAGAGTATCACAGCTTATGTTACCTGGTTAAGTGACATTATGGATTATGTTATCTAACTTGAGCTAAACTAACCTCCACAAAAAACGGACGGGGGTGGGGGTAAAAAGATTCCTGGGGGCACCTGGGTGGCTCAGTCAGTTGAGCGGCTGACTCTTGATTTCAGCTCAGGTCATGAGTCATGATCTTGGGGTGGGGGGTGGGGTTGTGAGATTGAGCCCCGCATCATGTAGGGCTCTCCACTCAGTGGGGAGTCTGCTTCTCTCCCTCTCTCTCTGCCCCTCCCCCTGCTTGCTCTCTCTCTCAAATAAATGGAGGAATCTTAAAAGAAAAAAAAGAGAGAGAGAGAGAGAGAAATTCCTGCAAAGAAACCTCAGGGTAAAATCTTCCTAATTCAGCACAGGAGAAAATGGCAAAGCTGGAGCTTCTCGAAAGAGCTCTTTGTTAGCCCCATCACGAGGTGAAAATGGCGACAGTCTGATCAGGTCTAACATGAAGAGAGCCACAAAACTGCTTTGTAATTTGTAATTATCAATTATATTGAAATGTGAAGTAACCAGGATGCCTGCCCAGCTCAGTCAGTAACACATGTGATTCTTGATTTCGGGGTTCTGAGTTCAAGCCCCACACTGGGGGTGGAGTTTACTTTAAAAAAATGAATAAAAGAAACATGAACTTACCCTTCTACCATTGTTAAATACAAACCTCACCCCAAGTATATATTGTCTTGAGATACTAATGGTAGTCAGCCACGTCTACAACTTATAAATAATGGAACGTGTATTCAGGGTGCATGCTCAAATCCTATCACTGAGGGGCGCCTGGGTGGCTCAGTTGGTTAAGCGACTGCCTTCGGCTCAGGTTATGATCCTGGAGTCCCGGGATCGAGTCGGCTTCTCCCTCTGACCCTCTTCCCTCTCGTGCTCTCTATCTCTCATTCTCTCTCTCCCAAATAAATAAATAAAATCTTAAAAAAAAATCCAATCACTGATGAGATGTAACTTCTCAGCACGGGAGTGGTCATCTCACACAGGATTTGATTTGGGCAAGCATTCTGAAGGCAGAAGTTTCAGGTCCCAGAGCATGAATGGTCTCCTACTTGATCAGTTCTACCACATCTGCAATACTACGGATTGCATTTACCTCCTAGAATGAAGAATGCTTCTATTCGAAGCATGGCTGCAATGGCTGACTTCTCTTTCATCGTCTTGGTGCCTCTCTTCCTTCTGGAGGGAAAGATGAGTTGAGCTCCCTGGAGAAAAGCGTTCAGTAAAGACACTGAAGGCGTTACTGAAGTCATGTTACTATTATTAACAACACTAACAGGCAGCAGGGGTGAGCACTGCTCCGAGGGTTCTACTAAGGAGCCAGGTGAGAAGTTCCTAAACACATCCAACCATTCATCTCTTTCACCTCATGACCTCAAGGGGGCCTTCTGGTGTGTTAAGTCCTATGGAGCATGAAGGGGGCTGGGGCTTCGAAAAACGGAAGCCCCCGGAGGGTGGGACTGCCCTTCTCCAAGGAGCGTAGGGCTCACCTCCTATTAGGCAAGGGGCAGGGTCAGACTGGACCCACAACTGATCGGGAAAAGCATCCCTCGGGTCAGCCCCGGAGCCAAAGCCAAGGAGCTAACATCTTCACGGGAGACCCGGGGGCCCGCACCCCACTAGCGAGGATGCTGGGGGGGGACACACAAGCATAAACTTTTATATTAAAATAATTATTTTTACTTTTTCAAAGCACATTTGTGTGGGGAAGTGAATAGGGTGGGGATGATTCTTGGCTACAATTTATGTCCCACACTTACTTACTGAGCACGTGCCTCGTGTGCAAGGCGCTGTGCTAGGCCCATGGGGACACAGAGATGAATGAGACTTCAGCACGGGGATGATCCACCGGATGAGCTGAGATATGCACGCCAGCGGGGCCCTGGGTGGTGCAGTCGGGGGGACAGCCGACTCTTGGTTTTGGCTCATGTTGTGATCTTGGGGTCGTGGGATGGGATCCTGTGTCCAGCTCTTGGCTTAGCATGGAGTCTGCTTGGGTTTCTCTCTCCCTCTCCTCTGCCCCTCCCCTGCTCTCTCTCTCTCTCTCTCTTGCTCTCTCTTTCAAATAAATAAATAAATCTTAAAAAAAAAAAAAGATACGCACGCCAGCACCATAGGAGGTGGGCATCGGTGCTTGAGAGCTTCACACAAAGAGGAAGCAGAGGGCGCCTGGGTGGCTCAGTTGGTTAAGCGACTGCCTTCGGCTCAGGTCATGATCCTGGAGTCCCGGGATCGAGTCCCACATCGGGCTCCCTGCTCAGCGGGGAGTCTGCTTCTCCCTCGGACCCTACCCCCTCTCGTGCTCTCTATCTCTCATTCTCTCTCAAATAAATAAATAAAATCTTTAAAAAAAAAAAAAAAGAGGAAGCAGAGTTCCATGGTGGGATGAGGATCAGGCGTACTTATAGCGGCAATGAACTCTGCCTTGGGCTTTGAAGGCTGGGAGGGTCTGGCCAGGTGTAGATGAAGGAAATGACATTTCCCACAAAGGATTGGAGTGCCACATGAAAAAGCATGGGATACGTATCACCAACAGTTAGTAGTTACTTCTGGCTGGCATCTAGAGGGTAAAGAAGAAGAGTGGGGTTGGAAAAGTGGATTAGAACCAGATTTTAAACAGCCACACGCTAGACTATGAGATCCAGAGTTTATCTTCAGTGAGCAAGGGTGAGTCTTGGAAAGTTTTGCGGCAGGCAAGGCAGTGAATCCAAAGAAGTCAAAAACAACACAAAACTTGCCCATGGTCCTAGGGCGAGATAGTCTGTGGGCCAGCCAGGCCTTGAATTCAGAGTTGTATTGACACAGACAACCCTCCTGGGCCTCACGGTGACCAGACCCTGATGGGTCTGTGGGAAAGTGCTCCAGGCCAGGTGCGGGCAGGCTGCTTCTCTGGGAAAGCCTGGAGCCCGAGTTTCCAAGTAGCTGGGCTTTCTGTCCTGCTGCTGGCTTGGGTCATGTTGAGCTGAATCTTCCCATGGAACCTGGGTGGTGGATGAACCAGTGGCTGGACTGCACTCCTTGGGAACCCAAATGGGTTGGGCTGGGAATGGCAGAGTGTGGGATCACTGCAATAAAATGAAAGGAGAGGAGCCCTTCGAGTGTCCTGGGGTGTGAGGCACACAGGGCGTGGGGCCTTGCATTCCTGGATGGTTAAGACGCCGCAGCTGATGATTATCATTATTATTCCTGCTCTGACTTCTCTGAGCTTTCATCCTGCAGGACCCTGCCTTGCTGGCCCGGCCTCACCAACTAGCAAGGCCTTCTGGGGTGGGGTGGGGCGGGGCAGGCGGCTACTGGCTGCAAGGGAACACAACAACACTGCAGGTTTCTTCCCCCGTGAGCTCAGGGAACTTTTTAATGCTGAGCAGCTTCCTAACCCTAGAATCATGGGCAGAATTTCTCAAGGGAGAAACCGAGGCACAGAGCTGGGGAATGATTTGACCCAGGTCTTAGAGTAGAGACCCCTCTCTCCCCTCCCATCCGCTACTTACTAGGCCATGCTTATCCTTTCCCCAAATGGGGCAGATCTTGTCAGCCTGGAGGGGAGCCAGGGAAGGTGTGGATTCTAGAAGAGAGAACTGGACTGTGGCCAGGACAGCAGAGCTGGTGTCCTCCTTGCCAGACGCTGCGGGCATCATGAGGTCAGGCTCTTGGTTTCGCGTCTCCCTGGAAGGTCCTGACATATGGGTGGATCTTTCCCAATCCCTTGGGGGAGGCCAACATTGCAGACGTGCAAAACGCCCCACTTTTTTGCATCAGAGGCCATATTCAGCATCCTGGGAGAGGAAGAGTCTTGTAAAGATGGGTCAGGCCTAGAAGCAGACGGACAGACAATGGCTCAGAGACAAGGAAAGTAGGGTGTGTGTGTGTGTGTGTGTGTGTGTGTGTGTGTGTGTGTTTGCATTTGTTAGCAGAAGGCTGCCCTGTGGTGACATGCCGCTGCTTGCCAAGATGAGATCAAAGGGAGAAAGACTGGAAGGAAATGTGAAGGATGACCCGATGCTTGGGTGGGGGACTGAGCGGGACCCCACAACATGCACGGACCCAGTCTAGCTGTGGGAGCCCCAGGAGAAGGGAGGGCGTGGCCTGAAAAGCTGCAGGCTGAGACCCAGCCTGTAGGGGCTAGAGTCACCCTCTCTACTATTTGCTGTCAACCTAGAGAGTAGCAATCTTTGGGAACATCTTCTGGCTTAAAACAAAGGTGGGATGGCACAGGAGACTAGACGGAGGCATTTGGAGCAGAGAAGACAGGCAACACAGCCCTGGGGGCCTCCACACGCTTTCAGATCCTCAGTGCCTCCCAGGGTTGGCCAACCAGCCAAGCATTCCTTTATCAAGTGTTTATTTAGCAGCTACTATGTGCAAGGCACTCTTCTTGGAGCTGCGGGTGTAGATACATAAGACGTGACCTCTGTCTGGGGCTCCTGGCTGGCTCAGTTGGAAGAGCGTGCAACTCCTGATCTCAGGGTTGGGAATTGGAGTTCCAAGTTGGGTGCAGAGATGAATAACACATAAACTTAAAAAAAAAAAAAAAAAAAGACATGGCCTCTGTCCTCAGGAAGCGCTCTCTGGAGAAAAACAAATCTTCTCTTTTGGCTTCACCCCCATTCCACGTAATACGACACCAGGATCCCGAGGCATCTTCTTCCTCCTTGGCCGTTCTTGGCCATGACTGCACTGGCCTCTGCTCCAACTGCCACCTCCCCGAGTTCACACGGGAGCAGGGCTCATCCCGAAGCCCACCCGGCTGAGCCATTCCGTCTCCAGCCACAAAAGTCACCTCTTGAGCTCGCCACAGGGACCAGGCTGCTCCAAGAGGCACTGCTCTTTGGTGGCACCCTCCCCTCTTCCAGACCCAATGCTGCTTCTTAAGCCTCTACCTACTTGCCGGCTCCTGGGGGTGACCCGGAGAACCTGCATCATTCCCCTGTTGCTTAGCAGATACAATTTGAACTTGTGGGCTATTTTCCAGGGGCCGCCCATGTGTTTCTAACTCTATTATTATTATTATTATTATTATTATTATTACCCAATGGCATCCCTTCCCATCCCCAGCACACACCAGCGTTTGCCATGGAACTCTGCTTCTGGACAAGAGCGAGGAGCTCTTTAAGGGGATCCCTTCCAAGTTTAGAGTTGATTTATTGAGCAAACATTTACTGAACAGTGGCTGTGTACCAGGCACTCTGACAGGTACTGAGCCGGCTCGGATGGTGACTAGGACAGACATGCCTCCTGCCCTGGGGGAGCCCATGAACTTGCAGGGAGGATAGACACCAAGAATCAAAGGAGAGTGTGGTGCGTGGTCAGACTGGATGGCCACCCGGGGCCCGGGAATCTGGGCTGTCCTTCCACCGTGGCTTTGTAGATCCCTCTGACCTCCTGCTTGGATTCTCCACAGAGCGGAGTGGATCTTGCTGAGGAGGAGGGGAGAATGTTCCCACAGGATGTCCACATGGTAAGACCCAAGAGGCTCCAGCCCCCATTCTGTGTCCCCCTCCCCCTCCCCAGAGGTGAGGTCCCTCCCTTCCAGAATTTGAATTCCGTCTCCTAGGGAAGTGGCAGGAAGCAGGGACAGAACTAAGAGCCTAAGAATTCCACGTGCAAACAAACCCATTGAGCAGGGGTAGTGAGGAGGCACTTCACCATGTCGCTGCCATGCTAGGAACTGTCAGATCCTTCCAGAAAGCAGCCACCTTGTTGCCTGTGAAACCCACTCTCCTCCGCTCTCTGACGGCACTGCCCATGACAGGTGGTGCTGTCGTGTCTCATTGTGAAACTTGTCCATGAATGAAGGCTCTGACACCTCATGAGGCTGTTGGCTGTTGAGTCAGTGTTTAACCACTATAATTGGGAGAAACGTCTTCCAAGTGTCTAACGCAGACGAGACAGACGCTGCAAAGTCCACCCCCTTGCTCGTGGGCCGCCCTCTGCGGAATGGAGAAAACAAGGACAAGTCATAAAGCGCTCCCTACTCCCAATGCTCCCGAAAATCCTCTATAAAACCGACCTAAGTAAGAGGCCTTTGGATCCGATGACTCCTTCCCTCCAAGTGTCAACATCCCAGGTGGAGTTGTTTTCGAGGGTACGGAGGGCCAGGGAGGGTGCTTGCCTGGGGCGCTCTGGCAGGTGCCCTTCTCCCCCTACTTGGTGCCTCTGTCACGGGGGGGGTGTGTATGTGTTGGGGGGGGATGATGTTAATGGTCAAGGAACTGAAATGGGCCCCAGGAATGCTGGGGGGTGGGGGTGGGGGTGGGGGTGGGGCTCCGCATATGAATTGCAGTGCTAGAGGGTTCCTTCTTCGGTGTGCCTGAAAAAGTGAAAGTGGTTGGAGCTCTAAATCAAGAAACGCATTAGAGAAATAAAATTTTCAAAGGCTGCTGCCCTAAGTCTGAGGGAGTTTCTGAGATGGAGGGGCAACTCACTATATTGGAAAGAGTTTCCTTCCTTTCCTTTCTTTTCTTTTCTTTTCCTTTCCTTTCCTCCCCTCCCCTCTTCTTTCCTTTCCTTTTTTTCTCCCCTCCCTCCTTCTCCCTCCCTCCCTCCCTCTCTCCCTCTCTCTTCCAAAATCCAAACCAGTGAGTTGCTACGGAAGGATATTTTCATCCCTCTAGAGCCACATCCCAAACACCTTCCTCTTCTGTCCTCCAGCCTAAGCCCTACAATCCTTTCAGGTCCAGCTAAAGCCTAGCATCCTCACCGCCACCTTTCCCTCATCTCTGGTGGAATGCTCCTTTCTGTGAATTCTCATTTAATTCCATTAAACTGTGCAGCTTGGTGTGATTACACAGCATCTCGTGCTCCCCCACTGTTTCATGCACACAAATCTTGTCTCCTCAACCAGGTTGCAAGCTTCTAGAGGGCAGAGGGCGTTCTGTACATTTTGGACTCCTTCCGAACACTGAGCACAGGGCTGGGTATATAATAGGCCTTTATTGAGATCTCCATTTGCCTTTTACTTCTCATTAAACATCAGAGAATTCATACAGGGGAAAATGTTCATAAGTGTAATAAATGTGAATAAGTCTTTATTTGGGTGGAGTAACCTTCCTATACAACATCAGAGAATTCCTACTGGAAAGAAACTCTGTGTCTGATGTGTCCATGGGAGAGCCCTCAGGTGAGTTTGGAGGTTCGGAAGACACATCTGACTCAGTATTCTGGAACTCAGTTCCATGAATGCAGTGACTGTGGGGAACCCTTTGCTCAGGACGATGATACCTACCATTGGCGTGCCTATTAGAAACCATGAATCCAAAGAATGTGGGAAAGTCTCCCCCAAGATCTGCAGCACCCAACACCCGAGAACTCACTTGAGAGTAAAGAGCAGTGCTAGCAGTGCTGGGGTCGGGGGGAGGATATGATGGTGTTTGAAGCCACCACAGTTCCTGTTTCTGTGTAGCTTGTCTCTAGACCCATTTCCCAGCTGAAGAAACCGAGACCCGGAGAGGAAGCGTTGTACACTTGTACACTGTAGGTGCAATGGGACTATTACAAAACTTTGATTTGTGCCTTTTTCTTTCTTGAACTTGAAATGCTGCTATGACTGATTTCCTTTGTCTTCATCTCTCACTTGGAGGGGGAGGGGAGGGGAGGGAAGGCTCTCCCAATGCTTGTTATGGAAGGACAGATGGGGCAGGAGGGGCTGCATCACATCCAGGGCACAAGTCGGATAAAAGCTCTAGTTTCTGGGGACCTTTATTTCAGGTACCGGGGACCGTGCCGGGCGCAAAGGGAGATCAAAGGCGAGAAGAGACATCCTGTGCCCTCAGATAGCTTATAGTCCAGGGAGAGAACAGACAGGTCCTTTAATGGGAGCACATATGAAATGCAGGAAAGGAGCCCCAGGAAAGGCTTCACAGAGGAGGTATTGTTTGAGCTGAGACAGAAAGGATGAGAACTTAGCCAGACAAACAAGTGAGGAGCCCGTAGTTCCTGGTGGAAGAAACAGCACACGCAAATGCACTGGAGTAAGAGAGGCCATGGCCTCTTGAGGATCCTGGAGAAGTTCAGTAGGTAAAGCCTGGCAGGCAGTGGGGGAGGGGGTGGGGGGGCAGATAACCCAAAGCCCTTGAATGCCTTGCAGAGTGGTTCTGGTTTCCCTGTAAGTAATGGGGAGCTGTATTCGTTTTCTACTGCTGTTGTAACACATCACCACCAATGTAGCGGCTTCAAACAACACAGATTTATTATCCTACAGTTCTGGGGGTCAGAAGTTTTTCTGGGCCCAAATCAAGGTGTCCATAGCTTGTGTTCCTTCTGGAGGCTCTAGGGGAGATCCGTTCTTTGCCTACTCCTTGCTTGAGGCTGTCCACACTCCTTGGCTCATGTTCCTCTCCCATCTTCAGAGCTAGCACTCACAGCATCCTGACCCTTGCTTCCATGGCGCCTCTCCCTCTCTGCCTCCAACACTCCTGTCTCTCTCTTCTAAGGACCT
The DNA here is from genome assembly GCF_009762305.2 of Zalophus californianus. NCBI lineage: Eukaryota > Metazoa > Chordata > Mammalia > Carnivora > Otariidae > Zalophus > Zalophus californianus. The sequence goes on from NC_045610.1 coordinate 36,482,105, forward strand.
TCATGAGTACACTGGACCCACCAGATCATCCAGGATAAAGTCTGCATCTCAGGATCCTTACCTTCATCCCATCTGCAAAGTCCCTTTTGCCAAATGAGATAGCGTATTCACAGGTGCCAGGAATTAGGATGTAGACATCTTTAGAATATGGACATCTGGGTGCCTGGGTGGCTCAGTCGTTAAGCATCTGCCTTTGGCTCAGGTCGTGATCGCGCCCCGCATCGGGCTCCCTGCTGGGCGGGAAGGCCGCTTCTCCCTCTCCCACTCCCCCTGCTTGTGTTCCCTCTCTCGCTGTGTCTCTCTCTGCCAAGTAAATAAATAAATAAAACCTTTAAAATAAATAAATAAATAAATAGAAAGAAAAACATGCTATACAATGCATGCTTTAATTGTCTTTGATCTTGACCAGGAGAAGGATGATGACTCTCATTTGAGTTTTCACATCAAAGTTCTTTAGGCATTTGTGGTGACCGAGTTCTACATTTCTGTACTCATCCCGTTTACGCATCATTTCTAAATAAATGAAAAAGCTTGTAACAGTTTGTGAAGCCCTAAAGAACCCTGGATTTTCTCTCTCTGTAAATGAACTACCCCACCCAGGCAATGGCCACAGGCCGGAAGGCACAAGGGTCGTCTGTGCCCTCTTGCACTCCCGTTACTGCTAGAGAAAGGTGGCCCGAGGGGCCAGAAGAATTAATGACTTCATGCCTACAAAGCTCTAGGAATAACTTGCTGCAGATAAGGTCTCATTATCGTTAATTGTTGTTATTATTATTGTTATTATTGTTATTAACTCAACTCATATGAAAAGCTGCCACAGCTTTGTTAACCACCTCAGGTCAGGGGTTTAATTAATACCTCCTCTGAATGCCAGTGGCCCCAGGCGCCATGTTCCCGCCTCCACATCTGGGCTCCACCTCCTCTGAGCTCCCCCCACAGGGTCCTCTTCACCCCCAGTCTTCGTAGTCCTCACCTGAACAGGTCCATCTTGCTTCACTGCGGCCAACACCCCAGCCCTGAACCCCCTCTTGTCCCTTGACTGCCCCTCCCCATAATCTCACATACCTCCTTGGACCTTGCCTTCCCTTTCCTGCAGTTCCCTAGCCCCCCCAACACACTTCTTTTGACACCCAAACAAGAGCCAAGATTCTGGGGGGTTATGAAAGGAGAGGGTCCCCTGACCCCCCCCACCACAACCACCCCCCAACTTCTCCCTTGCAGCCCTCGCTTCCTGCACTGCGTCCCAGGTCTCCCATCCCACCTCCGTGAGAACCTCAGGATTGTTCCTCAGGTGGTGAGGCCGGTTGGGTGGGTTGGCTGGTTTAGGGTTACGGAGTTTGGCACTAACTCACAGCCCAGTACAGCTGCCTTCTTTAATTAATTAATTCCAATTTTTTAAAAAACCATCACTTCAATTGGACCTCAGTGCATGCCTCTGGGGCGTATGTCACATCAATTACAGACAACAATTAAGCATGCTGCCTCAAAGAATCTGTGAGCCTCTTTAAAGACTCAAACACAATTCGGACCTAACTACCTTAGATCACTGTGCTGGAGACAGACCCTGAGGCAGAACCCCCAGGGGAGGTATTGGGCTGCTAGAGTTCAGCATAGGAGGATGTTCTGCTGGGGTTCCTGCCCTCAGCTGCCCACATTCCCTAACCCCAGGGTCCTCTCTGCCTTCGCTTAGATACACAGAAGCTAAGCTGTTGCAGGTGGGATGGTGGCCTTGCTTCTCTGGAATAACACCAATGTCCCCCAAATTCCAAACTCACCTCTGAGCTGTCCTAACCGGCTGTCTTGCATGGATAAACATGAATCTCGGGCCCTCTAACAATAGGATGGGCACTGAGTTGATCTGTCCTTTTCCCATCAATAGAGGTCATAGAGGCGAAGTGAATGGAAGCTTTTGCAGCCGTTTGCTTTAGGAAAATGGTTGAAGATGTCACTTAAGGGCAGAGATGATTTCATAATGATGGTTCTTGATTCCCACCTTGTGTGACACTCGGTAGCTGTTCCAGGAATGGTGACACACTGTTGAAGACACGGAACCGAAAGTACGAAAGAACGTACGGCACAACTACGGTATTTTTCCATGTGCGAAGTAGGCAGAGGTGGGCCTGGCTGAAGACCTGAGCCTCATTAACATCGCCCTCTCTACTAATAGATTAAAAAAAAAATTAGTAGACCAGGTAAACATAGCTTTCCTTATCTGTTTAACTCATTTATTTACTGGCATATGTGAATTGACTGTGAATCACTTTGTCCTTTTATGTTTGCCGGAATTGTGGCTGTCCATTTAAGTCCAAACTTCCAGAGAGCAGAGACCACATCTGTTTAATTTGCTTTGTCTGGTATCCAGCAAAGAGCTGCGGCACGATGTCACAAAGTCCGGGACTTGGATCCTGGAGACCCAAGTTCTGGCCATTTGACCCTTAAAATCCAGACCTCATTCTTATTTGCTATTTAGAAAAAAAAAAAAAAAAGGGCAGGGGAGGGGCGCCTGGGTGTCTCAGTCAGTTGGGTGTCTGCCTTTGGCTCAGGTCATGATCCCAGGGTCCTGGGATTGAGCCCCACATCGGGCTCCTTGCTCAGTGGGGAGCTTCTCCCCTGCTTGTTTGCTCGCTCTCTCTCTGACGAATAAAGAAATAAATAAAATCTTATAAATATCTGTATATTAAAAAAATAATTATAAAATGCATTTTGATGAGAGACCATAGTGGCAGCGGGCTGTGAGCCCGATGATGGCCTCAGGCCATGTTGCAGCTGAAACCAAGCTTTGCCCAAAGGGACACGGGCTACCCCAATAGCCTCCCTCACCTCTATCCCCAACGCAAAACAGCTGCATTCATGGGTCTGGCCTTTTAGGGTGTGCTCTCTTTTTCTTCTAGGACACCCTGGCATTTATCTCGCCTCTTCACTAGAATTCAGGCAGGTGTGGTGGGAGGTGAGGGGTCACAGAGCGAAAGTGCCCTTGACCCATATCCCTTTAAGACTGGACAGGAACATACATACACGCCGCCCGAGGGCACATATGCATGCAAGCCCTATGGCAGAAAAGCCCGAAGTCCATCTTTCTGATCTGTCTCTACACCCCGTCACTTAGAGAAGAAGTGAATAAAACAGGAGAGTCCAGGCCAGCTTTCTCCATTCTGTGAAGGGGGCAGCTTCTTGTAGGCAAGGCTCAGAGATAGGAACTGGTTAGTGATTCTCAGCGAAGGATTGGCATTGTAAGATATTAGCGAACAAAGTCAACTTTCTAGAATAGCATCCTAGGTACCAGACCTGGAAGACTCTAAGAGCCGGAAAATCCTGTCTTTTTTGCAAGGTCTAAAAGGTGAAGGGATTGAGTAAAGGTTGCAGCACAGCAGGTATGAGAACCTAGGAGCCCATGACCAGGGCCCTGGCCCCAAGTCTGGTGTGCTAGAAGCAGCTTAGATCAATGAGGGGACAGAGAGCCACAGCCACCGCCCCTATTTAAGTAGAGGCGGTAAGAACTATCAGGGCCTGTGGATACATTCCCGGAAGCTTGGGGAGTGAGGAAATGCAGTGCACTGGGAGCTTGTATGAGGCCGTTTAAAGAACCAGATATATCTGCTGCTGTTTAAATGAAATCTTTGAAGATTTTCAGAACTGTCAAAGTGTGCAGAACTTTATACTAAAACTATTTATTTATTTGAGTATAGTTGACAAACACTGTCACATTAGTTTCAGGGGTACAACAGAGCGATTCGGCTTCTCGCTGCCTTATGCCGTGCTCACCAGGAGTGTAGCTACCACCTGTCACCATACAGTCCTATTACAATATCACTGACTATATTCCCTCGCAGTGCCTTTTACTCCTGTGACTTATTCATTCCATCACTGGGAGCCTGTACCCCCCACTTCCCTCCCCCCATTTTGTCCAACCCCACGTTTCTTCCCCTCCGGCAACCATCAGTCTGTTCTCTGCATTTGTAGGTCTGATTCTGCTTTTTGTTTGTTTATTCATTTGTTTGGTTTTTTAGATTCCACTTCTAACTGATATCATATGGTATTTGTCTTTCTCTGACTTAGTTCACTTAGCATAATACCCTTTAGGTCCTTCCTTGTTGTTGTAAATGGCAAGATCTCATCCTCTTTTTATGGCTGAGTAATATTCCTGTGCGTGTGTGTGCGTGCATGCAACTGTGTGTGTCTACTAAACCTTTTTTTTAAATGGCTTCTATGGGGTGCCTGAGTGGCTCAATCAGTTAAGCGGCTGCCTTCGGCTCAGGTCATGATCACAGGATTCCTGGATCAAGCCCTGTGTTGGGCTCCTTGCTCAATGAGGAGTCTGCTTCTCCCTCTCTCTCTGCTGCTCCCCCAGCTCATGCCCTCTCCCTCTCTCTCTCTGTCAAATAAATATATAAAATCTTTTTTTAAAAAATGGCTTCTACTGGGTTTTGTCCACTGCCTTAATGAAGAAGTTAGTGAAGAACTATCCAAGGCCAGGAAACCAGGATGACAGAAGCCCGATCTTCCAGTGAGACCAGCTGTGGGTGCTTGCAAGAAAAAAAAAAAATTAATGGTGCTTGCATTGACTGTCAGTTGTAATGCCAGCCACTGAAGAAGGGGGCATGGGCTTTGCAGTCTGGCTGAGAGCAGAGGCCCTCTTCTTATGACATGTCGAGAGAGGACACTGGTCTGCAGCCCCCTGCTGTGGGTAAATACATGTAAGGGAAGAGTTAAGAGACAGCAGAGCACCTGGGATCTCCTTGTTAAGTCCTGCGGCCCAAGGCCTTCCAAAGTACTGGTCACCAAGGCCTCAGACACACAGGAGCAAGTCCTAGGGTCCTGAAGAGAAGAAAAGGGGAAAACACATGAAAGAAAGGAGATGCAGGTGTAGAACTGAATTATTCTCTATCACGTGCCAAGGCTACCTGTTTTTTTTTTTTTTAAGATTTTATTTATTTATTTCACAGAGAGAGACAGCGAGACAAGCAGGGGGAGTGGGAGCGGGAGAAGCAGGCTCCCCGCTGAGCAGGGAGCCCGATGCGGGGCTCGATCCCAGGACCCTGGGATCATGACCTGAGCCGAAGGCAGATGCTTAACGACTGAGCCACCCAGGCGCCCCAAGGCTACCTGTTTTTGCCCACAGGAATATGTAGCAGTCTTTCAGAGTCAAACCCTCCATTGTTTTCTAGGTTGAGTGATCGACTGGGCCATTAAGCCTTCCTTGGCCCAAATTTCCTTCATTGGGAATAATAATAATACCTGTCCTGCTGGCCTCACAGAGTTGTTGGAAGATCTCATGAGATAATGGACATAACTTCCCTGCAGAAACCATAAAGCACTCCTCAAGTGGAAGGCGATAATATTACTGTTGTAATTACTAGGAGCCCTTCAGAGGGCTGGCCTGTGGGTGGAGAGTCACAGACACTTGGAAGGTTACCTTGCTTCTTTAGCCATCGCTCTGCACACCGGTCTTCCAAGCTGGATTGCCCTGACAGGCAGAGTAGGGAATGGATTAAATGTCCTAGAAGGGCAAAACTAGACATCTCAGTCAGATGTTCGGGGCTCACCAGCCCCCGTGGAAGCCAAGTTCTTTCTTACAGTAAATCTTTTTTTTTAAGATTTTATTTATTTATTTGTTTGTTTGTTTTCAGTAATCTCTACATGCAAGGTGGGCTCAGGGGTACAACCCTGAGATCAAGAGTCACATGCTCCACCAACTGGGCCAACCAGGTGTCCCTAAGTCTTTTCTTTTATTATTTATGCATGCTTATTTCCTCCTGCTCTGCCTGGAGATTTTCTCTCTACCTGCTGAATTACGATGTCACCTTTAGTGTTTATCCACTGAAGACGCTCACTACTGAGGAACACAACCCAAAGGTGCCAAATTACACTCCCTGGAATGTGGAGTCCAAGTATAATAAAGACTGAGCATTTGTTTTCGGAAGGTGCCAAGGACAGGGCTAGCCCTGGAACCCTTTTGTGTATCAAGTTTCAATCTCTTCCCTAACCCTATCCCAGATTCAGGCCATTTTACTTACTATAGGGACTTTTTTCCGGGGGTGGGGGGGGAGAGGGAGGGGTGGCTATTTTGGAGAGAAGTAGCTGCATCTGTATTGAAAATGTGTGAAGAGATAGGTCTTAACGCAAAGACATTTGTTAAGTGTGCTTTTAATAATGGAAGGAGAATGAGGAGTTCCAATGGAGATAAGATTTGGGAAACATCAGGGAAGTTTGGTTTACTGTGGGAAAGGGTCATCCTGACCCTCCAAGTTGCTGTCTTGGGTCCTCTCCTCCCTAGGCCTTTACCTTGCCTGCCTCACTTCCTCTCTCTGTATGCCAAGCACTTGCAATTATGGACACCCTCTCTTGGCTCAGGAACTTGGATAAATGCTACCTTGTTAGCTAATAGTACCATTAATTATATTAATGATTAATAGCTAATTAGTCATAATGCTGTAATACTTTCAATGGAGGCTTCCTTTCTTGCAGCAGTTCAATGTCTCAAGCACACACACATGCTCTATTCCTGGCCACAGAACAAACGCCGCTCTAAATTTGTTTTTCTGACCATTCCGGCAATCTCTAAATTTCTCCAGGTTTTATTAGCTGTCCCCATTTATCTCGTGACTGACCACTACTGCTTATATTTTGCCTCCTTTATTTCTGTCCTCTGTCACTCACCCTACCCTCCAGGAACAGAGGCCTCCAGGAAAAGAGGCCACGGGTTCTTTTTTAATTTTATTTCATAAGCCAAAGGCTCCTTTACTTCTAAATCTCACTTGGGCCCAATTTCCTACTTCGGCCCCTTTTCTTCACTTTACCTTTCCTTAATCCTAACCCGCCCCTACTTCAGGGAAACTCACAACCTCTACCCCAAGCTCCCTCCCACTCTGCGTTTTGGCTTCCTTTCAGCAACCACGCCCCCAGACCCAGGGAGAGAGGTGCGCACGCGCAGTCCACGCCTTTACCTGGGCGCTCGGCAGTGGGCGGAGTGGGGGAAGGCGGGGGTGGAGCGGGAGTCGGCGGTTATCTGGGCGGCGGGGCGCTCACATTGTGGCAGCGGGGAGAAAAGGTGCGCCAGGGCCGGCCCGAGGGGCTGCGCATGCGCGCCGCCGCGCCCCGCGGCCGGGATGCCAGGGGGGCGGGCAGAGGGAGGTGTCGGCTCCCCGTTGGGCGGGGATGGGGGGGCGGGCGAGGGACGGGGCCGCGGGCGCGCGCGCGCTCTCGCCGCCGCTCCCCCTCCCTCCCTGCCCCCGGCTCCGCACACACAACCACACACGCACACCCCCTCCCCTGCCTCCCTCCCCGCGCGCCGCCCGCCCCGCCGGCCCCGCTCGCCCTCGCGCGCTCGGAAGGGAGTCGCGAGACGTCGGAGCGGCGGCCACGTAGCGCTGCGGCGGCGGCGGCGGCGGCGGCGGCCGAGGCCGGGTCTGCGGAGCGGCCCTGAGGACAGACGTTGGGCGGGGGGGGAGGGGCCGGCCCGGCCGGCGGTTGTTACTCGAGCGCCGCGGCTACAGGCCCCCCGCCGCAGGGATGGACCGCCAAGGCGGCGGTCGGGGCGGCGGAGGCGGAGGCGGCCGGCCAGGGTGAGTAGGGGCCCCTGCCCCCCACGCACACGCCACAGTCGCGGCTGCGCCCCTTGCAGCAGCCTTTCCTCTCCGCCGCCCGCCGGGCCGGCCGGGGCTTGGGCGCCGGGTTAACCCTTCGCCGAGGCAGCTGCGTGCACTAGGCCGGAGCAGCCCCCATCCGGCGGGGAGGCCCGGGGCGCTGCGCTCCTCTGGCCGCGAGCTCGGGCCGGGGGCGCCCGCTTCTGCTCCTTCGGCCCCTCGCTCCCGGACCCGGACCGGGCTCCAGTTTTGCAGAGAGCCCGCTCGCCCCGAGGCCCGAGGGGAGGCTGGGGTTGCCTGGGTTAGCGGGCCGAGGGAGGTTTGCACCGGTCCTCCAGCGAGCATTCCCCTGCCCTGCAGCTGGTGGCGTGCACCCATTGCCTCCCGGGCCCTGCGGTTGCGCCCAAACCTCCAACCCCTGGGAGTATTGTGCCGCTCGAGATAAAATGCATCTAGTGTACACCCGCCCAACACTCACCCCAGAGGGTAATTCAGACCTTTCTCCACCCCCACCTCCTCCTCCCCTCCAATCAGGCTCTACTTAAGATTCTTAGATGGGAGACACTAAAGGTAGTGACACCCCCGTTACATCTGCACATAACATGTTCATTGTCGAGGGATGTCTCCTGTAGAAATGATAAATGCCCCTGCCTCACCCTCGAAGTCTGTCTTCACGATTTGAGATCTCATATGCTCTTCTTTGAAGAGGGCCAGTCTTTGATCACATTTAAGTACATCCCTCCCCCACAACACACACACACACTTCCTGATTGCCAGAGCAGCCCCTGTCATTGCGGATCCATTGTCAGGAATGGCTTGTGCCAATCAGAGGAATGTGCATTTGCTTTTGGAGAGGGGTTCTTTCCACAACCATGTTCTCAGGATGTTCCTGCGTGAGTCTGTCTTTGATTGTCCCCATGTTCAAGCATCATTATCATAGTGTTTTCCTGATCTGCATCTCTGGTGTGCCCTGAGTAATACCTGAGTGATGCTTTTTTCCTCAGTCGATTAGATACATGTGTGTGGGCATTTCGATTTATTTTGTTTTAATATGTAAGAGCGGTCATCAAGGCATAGTTAACTACATAGGGTCGTGTTTTGGGAAGAATGTGTTTTTTTTTTTTTTTCCAGAGATGGCCAGGCCTGTGTATTGTTCTGGGAATGGCAACTAGCACATGCTTTGTTGACAACATGTGTATGCTTAAGGAATGAAGAGCTGCTGTGGCTAGCATGTGTGTGTGCCCCGAATGCAGGGGATGATCCCGCCTGTGGCTGATTTGAGAGTGGTCAGCTGCACAGTCCTGTATCAGGACTGTGCACACGTATTCTGATAGATACTACCTTTAGTATAATTTTGTTTAAAATGATCACCTCTGAGTTTTAGTGATTCTGGAAATGTCTGTTTCAGTGGTTCTTAACCAAAGAGATGCTCATGATTTTTATATGCAATTACAGTCCTCTTGAAGCTAGTCCTGGGACAGTCAGGTTGAGATCTATATTATGCAAAAGTGAAAGGAACTTGAGTTTTGTGTTTTGTTTTGTTTCTTGAGGATTGGCATTACAGTACTTTGGTCCTGAGCAGTAAGCAACAAAGTAGATGATACATGTATCCTTGTGTTTTGTTCTTCCATTACGTTCCCTGTCTTCCTGTAAAAAGGAGATGTATGTGAGAATTTCAGAAAAAGTTAAAACTGGAGTCAGAATAATTTGTCTGAATTTGACCAGTTGATGATGTATGTTCCTTGCACAGTTTTCTAAATGTAGCATATTTCAACAGCAAAGTCAGTGGTCTCTTTCATGATACCTATCCATGATGTGTTGATGGAGGTTGACTTGATTTATTAAAAGAAGGCTTTATCATTCCCATAGTAGAGCACCTGCTCTGTGCAGATTTTTTCAACTTTATTAAATATGATTTCATGTCTTTATTCAGGGTGACATTGCCATCAGAATCATCCATTTTAAAGTTTTGTTTTAATGGGAGGATCCTAATTGCAGTTAGGAATTCAGTCCCTGTGTTTAGAATTTAGAACAAGGGATGAACGTTGCACTATTCTATCAACAAGCAGGGGATAAATATTAGCTATTCTTGTTTAAATCACTCTGCATCCAGCTTTTGCCTTTTGATTATGTTTCAACCAAGGGGGATTTATTTCACTTGTGATAGTGTTGTGATGGGCAGTGACATTAAAGAAACATAGTCCCCAGCTCTCCAGGAGCTTACAGTTCTGACAATATTTTTTACTTACAGAATCCTTTGAGACCTTTTATTTATTTATTTATTTTACATTTTTGGGGGTCTGAGAGGCTAACCAATTCATGGTATTAACTTTTTTTGGAAGGCGGTGGGGAGGGGCTTGGAATCTTGCATAGAACCTGTTCCACACACCTGAAGAATAGCATTTATTCTAATAATTAGGCAGTGTACCCTATGAAGTTTGAAAGCATGCTGAGATGGCAAATATTGCATTTTTAATTATCTAATAAATATGCTTGAAGTGGCTTATATTACAGGTTATATTTTTTGTTCATGTCATGCCTGAAGCTTTACTGTCGGAAATTATTTGCCTATCCTAAACCCAGACCATTTCAAAGTTGCAAATATGTTACTTTGTCAGCGTCGTAGGGTGACAGATCACTAAAATCCCAGGGGACAGTGTGCTTCCTTGATTTAATATTGCAGAACCTCTTCTAACCAGTCACTTACCTAAACACCCACACACCACAGAGCAGCTGATCATAGAGTGTGTATGGCTGTGAGAACAGCATTCTCTGCCAGATTCAGAGCTTGGAGGCTGGAAAACAATTGCATGGCAGTGAAACACTTAAGGAGTAGTGGGGCCAGCATCTCCCTCATTAATACAAACAGCTTGCTTTAGATTCTTCAGCACTCTCAGACACCCTTCCCTTAGGAGGTTTCAGATCAGCGGCTCGTACTCAAGGGAAACAGCACCTACTTTCTGCAACTGTGGCCTCAAGATCTGATTCGTGACGCCCAGAGCTGTTTCCATTTCTGCTCAAAGTATGGGAAGTAATCTTGTAGTGTGGTAAGAAAATACTTTTCAAGTCTGTAGAAAAAAGTTGATTAGTAATGCTACTGATGTGATTTTGTTTTTGAATGTCTGGAGCCTGTCGAAGAAGTAACCTGTAAAAGTGAACTGTTAAAAAAAAAAATCACCCTTTACTCAAGGGTTTTAGATAATTTCACCAAGAATGTGAATATACTCTTGAGTTTCATTTCCCTTGTTGTAAAAAGTCGTTGAAGAGACAGCCAACAACAACAACAAAAACCCTTGTGAATTCTCTTATATTTTGAACCATAGCCTTTGGAACTAGTTATTCTAAAGGAGATGACTGCATTTCCTGGCAGGGAACTCTTGGGTCTTGTGCTCCACCTTTAGGTATGATAGTCTTCTCAGCTGTTGTCACCATTTCTGACAGTTAACGCTTGAATTTACTTTGATAGAGGGAAACGGTGTTGCAGGTAGTGAATTTAGCTGAAGGAGGATCAGGGAGATGGTCCTTTGGAGCCTGGCAGAACAGGATTTGAATCAGCTCCACCAGGTACTGGCTCTACGGCACTACGGCATTGGGCAAATCACCTTGACCTCTCTGGCCTCACTTACCTCAACAGTAGAATGGGATTTGTTTTAAGGATTAGAGATAATATATGCAAGCTGCTAGCACAGTTCCTGGCACATGTCCGTTTGAAGGACTCAAAAACAGTAGGACACGGCTGATGTGGGAAATAGAGATCACTTTGGCTGACAAGAGGTCTGGTGCTGCGATCTGCATACTTTCATTTGCGCAGATTTGGGATGAAAAAATTGCAAATATTTGACTTGGAGCATACCTAAGTCTTGCAGGTGCAGCGTGCATATTGGAACTTTGATTTGTTGCTCTGTGACTGGCTGAATGTGGTAGAGACAATAAAATTTAGCTCCAAATTCTGCAGCGCTACCCATAGGCTGTCTTGTTTTAAGCCTATTCAGAGCTTGTGTGGTGAAAGGGGTGTTTTAGGACATAAACGTGTCTCAATGAGTTCTGTGTCCAGAGTTGAATCACGTGCAAAGCCTTGTGTAAATTTTCATGGTTAATGCAAGCCATAAAGTGCTTGGTAGAATCAGTGAAGACATCAGATGCTTATTTTAGTTAATCTGTTTGTTTATATAGCAGTTACGTATGATTTTAAAAAACACTTATGAACATTTTCTCCTGAAGAATTCCCATTGCTCATCTGAGGTTTTGATCATAAACTGTTATTAGGGTTATAAGTTTGAGTACCTTAGGCATTTTTGCTTTGGTGGGTGAAGGAAAGAAAAGTAAAGTTCCCTTACCTGTCAAATTTTATCAACTCTCCACTTTAGGCCTATACCTACAGATTGTGTGTGTGTATTCCCTAGCCTTGTTTTTAGCCTGAAAGGTAATTTTATGGTAAAATATGACATTTTTTTCCTCTTTAAAATACAGTTTAAGAGATTGATTGCTTTGGAGAGTAGATTCAGGGACGTGTATACAGTTTTATTCAGTTCATAGAGCTTTTAAAATAGAATTTCTTGGCTTCTGTAGAATTAAATTATTCTGTCATTTTTGCAGGATATCATTGTGATAAGTCTGTGAACCCCCAAGAGTTACCTAGAGACTTTTCTGATAAGTTAGACACATCAGTAATGCATTAGGATTTACCTAAAGGGACTCTGCTAATCCGTATTTTCTTTATTATTGAGCCACCTAGGGCTTTCCCATCAATGGAATCAGTCACTAGTATTGGATTGCTGATAAAGAAGGATTGGCAAATAATGGTCTTAGACTTGCCTTAGATTTTGCAGAACACTTGAAAAAATTTAATCTCACCCAGATGTATAATAATAATAAGAGCACTTACGCTATGTGAGCCCAGACTAACTAAACAAATAAAATTTAGATGATTGAGTTACGTATTTTTTTTCTCAGTGATAATCCATTTTGCTAAGAAAACTTTTTCTGGGGAGGAGGGTGCTATTTTTTTTTTTTTAACTCTTATTTTTTCTGGTTTACTAGAGTCAAATGGCCTAGCGGAGATCTAGTTGCTCCTGTCAGTTTCTTGATAAACCAATCAGTGTGTAGCGAGAAGGGACTGTTGGAAGGGAACAGAAATAGAAGTGATGTGGAGTGTGGCTCCAGAGCCTGATTTCTTGATCTTTTTTTTTTTTTTTTTTGATTTCTTGATCTTGCTGCTGCTATGTGGTATCAGAGGGTTCTTACTCTTAGCTGGATTTCACAAAGATATACAGTGTTGGGTGATTCCTTTTTTCTTTAATGCTAGTGAAGAATAGAGTCTTTAACCGCTTTGGAATTTAGACTTTTTAGCTTTGGAATTTTGATTCAGTTTTGGAGATTCAATGGAATATAACTTACTAATTACACTGTGTGGCCTACAAAACGAGATTTATAACTAGGCCCTTATGAATTGTTTTCATCCTTTCACATGTACCATTTTAATGTATCTGAAGTAATGTCAGTGGCCTGTGAACATTGAAACACATGGTGAAGTGTTGGGTTTTTTGAGGTTTCGTTTTGTTTTGTTTTGTTTTGTTTTGTTTTGAGGGGATGAGTAGAGTGTGATCTTAGTTGTCTAGGTAAATCTATGTTTTTTCCCCAATTCCTCTTAAGACTGTGACCCAGATGCCCAGAGGCTTTTCTGTATTAATAGACTGTTCGAGCTGGGATTTGAAGTTACCTTGCCTAAAAGATCCTCCTTGTAGAGAGCCCTACAGTTTTCTTTCTAGCCTACAAATTCATTTAAATAAACTCAACAAAAGTTTGGGAAAAACCTAATGTCTGTCAGTATAGAATTGTAAGTAAATTAGGGTATATTCAAGCAGTAGAATGAATTTTATAACTGCAAAAAAGAATGAGGAAACTCTTCATGTGTTGCTGTGGGAAAATCTCTAAGCTATACATAAGTGAAATACAGTATGTACTCATTTGTGCATGGTGTCCTTAGCTCAAAATTATGTTTGTAAAATTCACTCATATTTTCGTGTGTAACAATAATTAGTTTTTCCTCATATAATATGCAAATGTATGCAAATTTTATAATTTATTTGTCCATTCTACCATTGATTCACATTTGGATTATTTCTGATTTTGGCTATCATGTGTAATGGTGCTCTATTCACTATATTTTCTTCTGTACTTAAAAATTTTGATCCGGGACGCCTGGGTGGCTCAGTTGTTAAGCGTCTGCCTTCGGCTCAGGTCACGATCCCGGGGTCCTGGGATCGAGCCCCGCATCGGGCTCCCTGCTTGGTGGGAAGCCTGCTTCTCCCTCTCCCACTCCCCCCACTTGTGTTCCCTTTCTCGCTGTCTGTCTCTGTCAAATAAATAAATAAAATCTTAAAAAAAATTTTGATCCATGTGAATGTATACCCACTAAATAATTTTTCATTTAAAAAGTATCCCTCAGGGCGCCTGGGTGGCTCAGTTGGTTAAGCAACTGCCTTCGGCTCAGGTCATGATCCTGGAGTCCTGGGATCGAGTCCCACATCGGGCTCCCTGCTTGGCGAGGAGCCTGCTTCTCCCTCTGACCCTCCCCCCTCTCATGTACTCTCTCTCTCTCATTCTCACTCTCTCAAAATAAATAAATAAATCTTAAAAAAAAAAAAAGAACTTTGAAGGAATACTAGCTTTGTATTTAAAAAAAAAAGTATTCCTCAACTATCCATAGGAAAATTATAATGTCCTATTTTAAATTAAATATTGAAATATTTAGTGGGGCAAAATAATTTCAAACCTTTTTTTTTCTTTTGAGTACATTCTCAAAGACCTAGCTTGGATTTTTACAATATTAAGAAAATCCCCAAGTCAACCTGAGAGCAAACCCTATATACTTTTATCCTTAAAGAGGGGTTAAATATGACAGAATATGTCTTAAAAATAGTTACATCTCTTGAAAGATCTGTCTTTGTACCTGATAAATATTTCTTTCATTGCCTCATTTCATAACAATGATATAATAATCCTTCTTGCATTGCTAATTATTAAAAATGTTTACTTAGTATTTTTATAACTGTGGTATATTTAAACTTTTTGGAAACCCAAGGTTTTAAACAAATACCAACAGGAGAAGCTTACTTAAATATAGTTGACCTGGTTTGGAATATTGTGAAGTGCAGCGGACCTGCCGCCAAGCCTGGTGGGAGAAGGTGCTCCTGCGGGCCCAGGTGCTGTAATCACTGCTGGGGCACCATCATTTCCGTTGAGAAGTGCATTTGGTCACATTTTTTTGCTGTAATTGCACTATTGTCATTTTCTCCTTCTTATTGCCCAAACGTGGAAATAATGATTAAAAAATAAACCTGTAAAGCAGTGGTTCTCAACCAAGGGCAATTTTGCCTCCAGGAGACGTTGGGCACTGTCTGGAGATACCTTTGATTGACACAAGTGGGGCCCCGGGGGTGCTGCTGGCATCCAGCGGGCAGAGGCCAGGGAGGCTGCGGATCATCCTACAGTGCACAGGACAGCCCCTCGCAACAGGAATGATCTGGTCTAAAATATCAGCTGTGGTGAGGTTGAGACATGCTGCTCTACAGCAGCTCCCTAAGCTGATGCTCCGAAGCAGGTAGCAATTTTAGCATTGACTTTGTTAGATTTAGCACATGAAAGTCATATTTAGCTTATCTGGTCTAGAGAAGAAATAAGCTAGGAAATTGTCTAAATTGTAATAAGGAGGGAGCCTGGGTGGCTCAGTCGTTAAGCGTCTGCCTTCGGCTCAGGTCATGATCTCGGGGTCCTGGGATCGAGCCCTGCATCGGACGGACTCCCTGCTCCGCGGGAAGCCTGCTTCTCCCTCTCCCACTCCCCCTGCTTGTGTTCCTGCTCTCGCTGTGTCTCTCTCTGTCAAATAAATAAATAAATAAATAAATAAATAAATAAATAAATAAATAAATAAAATCTTTAAAAAAATAGTTTTTTACAGGCACCCCTGTAATATGGTTTTAAATATGAAAACTGATTTTAGTATACGTTTTAGTGAACGAGTCCTCTCAAAAATTTTTTTTTATTAAGCGCTACCCCCAATGTGGGGCTGGACCCATGACCCCAAATCTAAGAATCAATTGCATGCTCTACTGACTAAGCCAGCCAGCCAGGTGCTAATTGTGATCTTTTTAAAAAATAGGCTATTTATAGTCTCCTAGTGGGTAAAACCAGATTATTTTGGAAGATAGTTCTTATCTACAAGATTATTCACGAAGAGAAAGTCTATATATATTATACAGTGTGAAGACTTTTTTTTTTCAAAGCAGATACATTTTAACTGTTATGATCCTAAAGTGTATCTTGTTCTGCTCTAAAAGAAAATATTTGGTTGTTTGATATAAAGTATATTTAAATCTTGTATAATGTGGTAAGTTAAACAATATTGGTGACACAATGTTTAAATTAAATTTGGAATATACATGTATAGTACAAAAATTTTCTACTTTCATATGGCTAGTTACTTCCTGTCAGGTTATGGGAAAGAATGTATACACTTCTGCATCTGTTCCGCCTTGTCAGGTATTATAATAATATCCAAAAGACAGTTTGTCCCACCTCCCAGTCTCTCTTCAACCCTTTCATCAACTCAAATGGAAAGTTAGATTTTCTTTTTCTTTGAAGATAACTTCTGCCTCTAAGGTCAGGTGCTGCAGTGAGCACTAAAAGAGTTGTCCACAGAAGCCAAATATTGCAGAATTGGACCGTCCTCAATCCAGAACTGTTTATTGAATTCCCTCTAGCACTCTTTCTTAAGCTTTTTGACCATGACCCCCAGTAAGAAGCAGTACACGTGTGGTCACGTGTGTTATCTTACATTTATACCCCCACCCACAACTGAAACAAAAACTTCATGAAACAGTACTTACCCTTACTGGTCGTTAGGCCGTCTGTTGTTTTTTTAGTCCATTTCATTTTTCAAAATTGGGGTGGGTCAGGCAGTTTGAAAATCACCCTATGTGAAAATCACCCTTTTGTGCTTAACAAAAATTATTTTCTTTTTTTTTTTTTAAAGATTTTATTTATTTATTCATTTGAGAGAGTGAGAATGAGAAAGAGAGAGAGCACATGAGAGGGGGGAGGGCCAGAGGGAGAAGCAGACTCTGCTGAGCAGGGAGTCTGATGCGGGACTCGATCCTGGGACTCCAGGATCATGACCTGAGCCGAAGGCAGTCGCCTAACCAGCTGAGCCACCCAGGCGCCCCACAAAAATTATTTTCTTGAAGTAGATGCAAACAAATGCTAATTGGGTTAAAGGGGGTGTTGGGAGAGTGCTCAAATTAAAAGCTATGCTTAGAGGTATATGTTTGAAGTAGAAATCCAAGTAATGCGGCATGAAGAAAATCATTGTATTTATGACCTTATTCCATGTAGAAAGGTAATTCTTTTTTTTTTTAAAGATTTTATTTATTTATTTGAGAGAGAGAGAACAAGAGATAGAGAGCATGAGAGGGAAAAGGGTCAGAGGGAGAAGCAGACTCCCCGCTGAGCAGGGAGCCCTATGCGGGACTCGATCCCGGGACTCCAGGATCATGACCCGAGCCGGAGGCAGTCGCCCAACCAACTGAGCCACCCAGGCGCCCTGAAAGGTAATTCTTAAAGACCAAAAACTCTAGAAGGGTTGAGGTTGGATCCTCATTTTGCCTAGTGTTTTTTTGTTTTTTTTTTATTAAGATTTTATTTATTTGACAGAGAGAGACACAGTGAGAGAGGAAACACAAGCGGGGGAGTGGGAGAGGGAGAAGCAGGCTTCCCGCGGAGCAGGGAGCCCCATGTGGGGCTCGATCCCAGGACCCTGGGACCATGACCTGAGCTGAAGGCAGACGCTTAACGACTGAGCCACCCAGGCGCCCCTTGCTTAGTGTTTTAAGCTATGGTATTCCAAGAGGTAGTACACTTACTGTTGCTTAGTACACACACACACACACACACACACACACACACACACACAGAGTCTACCTGTTTGTTTATTAAGTTAGGTAGAACTGAGAGGATTAACGAATATGTGGAAAGATTTTTTTTAACTCTGTAATATGACTTTCTTCAACACAGAGCCTGGTTTAGACAATAATTTGCTTATGTAGAATGGTTACAGAATAAAAATCTACCAAGGATTCAGTAGTGAGCGTTTACTTCTGTGTGAAAATCTGATTCCAGGGTTGGACTGTATTTCAGAGACAGCTCTATCAGAAAAGCACTCATCAGAACCTAGTTCTCCAGAAGGATAAAACTTTAAAGTTACTTGGTTGGCATTGTCTTTCATTTCTGTCCCAGAGTTATATATACTGTCGGTAGTTTTGTTATTCATCAACCTTTACAAAACATTTGCCATTTAAGCCTCTATAACCCTTTAAGGTAGTGTATTATTAATTGCCCCATTTTACCAGCAGGGAAATTGAGACAAAGTGAGGGTATGTAACTTGCCAAGTTAAATATGTTCGTTTCTTGGCAAAGAGATTTTATAAGAAAGGACCCGTTAAATCATTTTATTTTGCTAATTAAAAACTGAAGTTGGGGTGCCTGGGTGGCTCAGTCGTTGAGTGTCCGCCTTCGGCTCAGGTCATGGTCCCAGGGTCCTGGGATTGGGCCCTGCATCGGGCTCCCTGCTCAGCGGGGACCTGCTTCTCCCTCTCCCTCTCCCCCTGCTTGTGTTCCCTCTCGCTGTCTCTGTCAAATAAATAAACAAAAATTCTTAAAAACAAAACAAAACCAAACCCTGAAGTTTAGGGGCGCCTGGGCAGCTTAGTCTCATTTAAGCATCTGACTCTTGATTTCGGCTCAAGTCATGATCTCAGGGTTGTGAGATCGAGCCCCATGTCGGGCTCGGACGCAGCAGGGAGTCTACTTGAAGATTCTCTCCCTCTGCCCCTTCCTCCCGCTCACTTGCACACACACATGCTCTCTCTCTATCAGCTAAATAAATCTTCAAAAAAAAAAAAAAACTGAAGCTTAAAAAATAGAATTTAAAAATCCATAAATATTTCTGGCTTTTAGAAACCAGAGACTGAATAAGTCATTTGTTTTAATTTTTAAATTAACGTACAGTAAAATTGACATTGTGGTGTGTACAGTTCTGTGAATATCAGTACATGTTAGCGATTCACGTAACCACCACCACAGTCAGGATGCAGAACAATTCCATCACCTGAAAAACTCCCTGCTGCAGCCTTCATACACTCCCCTCCACCGCATCCCTGGCAAGCGGTGACCTGTTGCTCATACCTATCCTTTTCTTTTCTGGAGAATGTTCTGTAAATGGGATCATACCATATGTAACCTTTTGAGACTGACTTCTTTTGGCATAATGCCTTTGAGATTCATCCCAGTTTTTGTGTGTATCAGCAGCTCCTTTTTATTGCCAAGTAATATTCCATTCTGTGGATGGATTACAGATTGTTTTTCCATTCACCTCTTGAAGGACATTTGGATTGTTTCCATTTTGAGATGATTATGAACCAAGCCTCCAGAAATATTCATGGACTGGTTGCTAATTGATAGTCTTTACCAAGTAAACCTGAGAATGTTTAAAAACATCAAAGCTTGAAAAGACAAAGTTTTTAAAAATCTCACTTTGGAAAAAAAAATCTCACTTTGGAGAAAAGTAAACAGATAAAGCAACATGCTTTTTTAATTCAAAGAAAATCTTTCAATTAAAGTGATTATAACTCAATTTTTGTTATCCCAATAAGTCTCTTTTTAAATTTTTTTAAGATTTTATTTTTAAATAATCTCTACACCCAACATGGGGCTTGAACTCACAACCCCGAGATCAAGAGTTGCAAGCTCCACCGACTGAGCCAGCCAGGTGCCCCTCTTTTTAAATTTTTTTTTTCAAGATTTTATTTATTTGACAGAGACACAGCGAGAGCAGGAACACAAGCAGGGGGAGTGGGAGAGAGAGAAGCAGTCTTCCCGCGGAGCAGGGAGCCCCATGTGGGGCTCGATCCCAGGACCCTGGGATCATGACCTGAGCCGAGGGCAGACGCTTAACGACTGAGCCGCCCAGGTGCCCCTCTTTTTAAATTTTTTAAAATAAGTTTTTAATTTTGGAATAGTTTGAGGTTTACAGAAAAGTTGCAGAAAGAGTATGTGTATACTCCTCATCCAGTTCCCCTGATTGTTAAATTCTTACATAACCATGTTAAAGTATTACATAAACTGCGGAACCAACATTGGTATATTACTGCCAACTCCAGAGTTAATTCAGATTTCACTGCGTTTTCAGCTAATATCCCTTTTCTATTTGGAAACATCCTAAATCAGGCTTTTAAACTCTATGTTTAAATGAGCTCGAATATCTGTTCATAGATTAATTTTAGTCATACATGGTATGCGTCATATATAATGTGTCTAGATCTCCACTTAGATTAAGTTATCTTTAACATTAATACCTTGAAAGTTATCTTTTGGCATTTACAGACAGTTATGCCCAAGGCCATTTTAGGGTACGCTTGAAGATTTTTTTCCCCACCCCTCTGTGTTCCATATAAAAACATGATCTGTAATGTGGATGAGTGTAACTCTTGCTCAGTGGTACCCCTTCCAGTGAAGTTACAAGTTGCTGTCTCCGAGAGCACATGGGACACAGCCATCTTTTGTTTACCAGGAAATTAACTTGTCTGTTAATTCCAAGTGGTAGTCACCAGTCTACTATGCTGGATGGTTTCACACTCTGTGATGACTGGCTCTGAGAGAATTTAAGTATTAGATGGCTCTTCAGAAAAAGGTGCTGGCCTTGAGGCAGAATACCATGATAGATAGGGAAGTACTTGGGTATCTTTCACTCCACACTTGCTAATGCAAAGAATACCTCCTAAGGCAAACCATGGCATCTAAACTCATGATATTAATTTGAATCATTCCTTGAAACTGTTTGATTTATGGAAGGGGAGGAAGGAATTGGCAACATCAAGTAGGTGTGGATTTTTAAAAATCACTCTCCTCCCAAAATAAGTGGAACTCTTGAGTGTTCCCTCTATTAACATGCCACATTTTTTTCTAAACAAAAGAATCCTCTTAAGCATTCTAGGAAACAAAAATGTGGTCAAGAAAAGCTTCAAGAAGGAAGTGCATTTGAGCTAGGTCTTGAAAGATGGCTAGGATTTTATCATCGAATGGCAGGGGAGCCATGTTTTAGGTGGAAGGAAAGAATGGCATAGTCAAAGGTTTAGAGGTGGAAAAAAATCAAGGTGTGTTTGAGGAATAGCGTGAGGATGTTAGGAGAGGAGGCCTTTGGGAGCCAAGCCTGAAAAAGTGGGGCTCAGGTGGTGGAGGGCTTTTGGAATGCTCTGCTGAGGAGTTGTATTTTATTCCAAGGCTTTAGAAACCAGTAAAGGTTTTGTAGCTAGGGAGTTACATGATCCAAATTCTTTAGGGAAATGGAATTTAGAAGATCTCTGTGTAAAGCGGTTTAAAAGAGGGAGTCAGAGGGGCGCCTGGGTGGCTCAGTTGGTTAAGCGACTGCCTTCGGCTCAGGTCATGATCCCAGGGTCCTGGGATCGAGCCCCATATCGGGCTCCCTGCTCCGCGGGAAGCCTGCTTCTCCCTCTCCCACTCCCCCTGCTTGTGTTCCCTCTCTCACTGTCTCTCTCTCTCTGTCAGATAAATAAATAAAATCTTTAAAAAATAAATAAATAAAAGAGGGAGTCAGAGAGCCTGTTATAATCTGTGTATGAGGTGATTAGGGCCTGAACTGGGAGGTTGCGTTAGCAATTGGAACAGGGAGGACAAGGCAGTTTGTAAACCTAGATTTGTTGGTTCATTACATAGTGGGGTACGGGAGCGGGAACAGCCAAAAATGAGCAGGAGGTTTGGAGCCTCAGCCAGAGACTATAGCTGATTCATTTGGATCTTCCATAGACTTGACCATAAAATAAACACTTAAAATCAGTAGCATCCTAGAACTGAGGGAAAATATGTAGCAGTCTTGTTTTAGAAACAAATGTATGGCTTAGAATTGAGGACACATGATATTTGCTGACTCAGGATGGAGGGAGCAAACCAAGAAGGGAAGAAGGTGGGTTTTTATTTAACAGTGAGAACTGTGGTTATCACCTGTGCTTACGTCCGATTTTTGTGCAGCCAAATGCTTCAAACTGTTGTACTCACAGTAATGCCACCACCCCAACACTGAATAAGAAGAGAATCCCGGTCATCTCACAGTGCAGCGAATTGAGAAAACCATCTGGAATGATCTCTGCTCATGCCTGTGTGTCTGTAAATGTGTGTGTACTGTGTTTGCATAACACAGTATAGGTGGACCTGCCTATACAAAGGTGGCAGAACCTTCTGTGTAGTGTTATCAGCTAGAGAGCACATAGAAAGCAGCCTGAATGCCAGTTCCTGCGGAAACACTGGCTGTGCACTTGAGCAGTATAGATCTACACCCTCACCTGCAGCCAGATCTGCTTAGTTCCACATAAGAACATAGTTTTTGGCTTGGTTTTATTGTTCTGTCCTTGGAAAATTAAAAGCAAAATACAGTGGTGGCTACTGTCTAGAAGGTTGGATTCTAATCTTGACTGAGTGGTGACCTTCCTAGGTGAATTGTTTCACTTCTAACATATTTAATTTTTCCTTTATGTTTGATCATTATGTGTGAGCATATATGGGTATCAAAGTTTTATTAAATCAGAAATATACCATATTGCCTGCATTACAGTTTTTAGAGATATGAGTTGAAGTTGTATAAAATATACAGTAGTCCTAGTATGAAGGAATTTTCACACTATATTTTACTTGCTCTCTAATTCCTTAGTCATACCAAAAAGTTAATTTAGGGCGCCTGGGTAGCTCAGTCGGTTAAGCGACTGCCTTCGGCTCAGGTCATGATCCTGGAGTCCCGGGATTGAGTCCTGTGTCGGGCTCCCTGCTCAGCAGGGAGTCTGCTTCTCCCTCTGACGGCCCCCCATGCTCTCTCTCTATCTCCTTCTCTCTCAAATAAATAAATAAAATCTTTAGACAAAAAGTTAATTTAGATTTAATTGTAGTTGTTATAATGTTTTTTTCTCCAATGTCAGGTTAGGGTCCTATTATGTTTCTAAATTGTGATACTGTTTTTGGCCTTTCAAAGGAGATAATGCTGCTTTTGAAAAGAAAACCTTTTTATATTATAGAAATTCTCAAATATAAAAAATAAAAGGTGTCGGGTGCCTGGGTGGCTCAGTTGGTTAAGTGACTGCCTTTGGCTCAGGTCATGATCCTGGAGTCCCGGGATCAAGTCCCACATCAGTTCCCTGCTTAGCAGGGTGTCTGCTTCTCCCTCTGACCCTTCACCCTCTTGTGCTCTCTCTCTCTCTCTCTCAAATAAATAAATAAGATCTTTAAAAAAAATAAAAATAAGTAAAAAGTGTGACAGACCTAATATGCCCATTTCCCATGGCCAATCTGTTTCATATATATCCACCCTCACTACACTCCCCTCTCCAATTACTTTGAAGCAATTCTAGGGACACCTAGCTGGCTCAGTTAGTAGAGCATCTGACTCATGATCTCTGGGTTGTGAGTTCGAGCCCCATGCTGGGTGTAGAAATTACTTTAAACAAATTCTAGACATCATATCATATTTTTTATAAATATAAGAATTTTTTTAAAGATTTTTCTTTTTTGTTTATTTATTTGAGAGAGAGAGAATGAGAGAGAGCACATGAGGGGGGGAGGGTCAGAGGGCGAAGTAGACTCCCTGCCAAGCAGGGAGCCCAATGCGGGACTCGATCCAGGGACTCCAGGATCATGACCTGAGCCGAAGGCAGCCGCTTAACCAACTGAGCCACCCAGGCGCCCAAGAATTCTTTCTTTATAAGACAACTGCAATACCATTATTACACTAAAAAACTTCCTGAACATCATTAAGTATTCAGTCAGTGTTTATATTTCCCAGTGAAGTCATAATTGTTTTTTCAATTTGTTTTTTTTGACGAACACTGGCTAGAATGTTGAATTAGAGTCCAAAGAAGAATGATTAGTTAATATGCCTGTTAAGTCTCTTTAATCTCTGGGTGCTCCTTCCTTTCTTCTCTTTTTTTTTCTTGCGGTTTTAGTTGAAGAATCTGGATCATTTGTTGTATAATTTCTCATAGTCTGGATTTTGCTGATTGTATCCATGTGGTGTCATTTAACATGTTCCTCAGTCCCTTTTATTTTTTATAAACTGGTTGATTTTTAGATCTACAAGCTTGATCAGATTGAGGTTCAGTTTTTCTTGTGGATGTCAGGGGAAGACTGTTTAATAGGTGCTGGCATACAATTCTACCCGGAGACATATAGTGTTGGTTGTTTCTTTTTTGGTACTGTTAATCAGCCAGTGATGATCTTTTCCTGTATCTATTCATTGGGGGTTGCAAAATAATATCAAGTGCTATAATTTCTTCTTCAACTATTAGCTGGAATACCTCTATAAAAAGAAATTTCCCTTCAACAAGTATTTAGTTTCTTTAAGGTATAGATCTGATAGGAATGGCAGACTAAATGCTTGATTCTTGCCCTTCACTTACCAGTTTTTATTTATTTTTTTAATTTTTTTAATTTTTTTAAATTTTTTTTTTTTTTTAATGTTTTATTTATTGATGAGAGTCAGAGAGAGAGAGAGAGTCAGAGGCAGAGAGAGAAGCAGGCTCCCCGCCGAGCAGGGAGTCCGATGCGGGACTCGATCCCAGGACCCTGGGATCATGACCCGAGCCGAAGGCAGACGCTTAACCATCTGAGCCACCCAGGCGCCCTTCACTTACCAGTTTTTAAAAGAGTGAGTTGGTTCTTTTAGTATCCTCTAAAGATAACCAATGGATTTAAGCATATTTGATGTGTTTCAGTCCACTGCTATTGTTAATCCTTGTTGATACTCAGTTGTTCTATCTTTGTGCATTAGGAGCTTCTCTTGCTGGCTCCTGAGTCTTTTTTGTTTTGTTTTGTTTTTTAATGTTCAGTGTCACAGAGTTGCATTTTATTTTATTTTATTTTATTTGTTTTATTTATTTTTTTAAGTAGTCTCCATGCCCAGTGTGGAGCGCAATGTGGGGCTTGAACTCACCACCCTGAGATCAAGACCTGAGCTGAGATCAAGAGTCAGATGCTTAGCCACTCTACTGACTGAACCACCCAGACGCCCCCTGAGTCTTTTGAAACAGCCCTCGTAGTCTTTTGATAGCTTCCTTGCTTTCCATTATGACAAGATGTTCCAGACACATCTTACACATTTTCTGTCCTCTTTCCTTTTAATAGAAAATATCTGAAAACCACAGTACATTCTCAGTACTGAGCTAAACACAGGTTAGAATATTGAAGTAGTATTTTGAAAAGAACTACCTGCCCTCAGGGGTTCATAGTCTTTAAAGTTTTTGTTTTTTTTATTCATTTGATTTATTTGTATACATTTTTGATGTGATAAAATCAGATTTTGATTTTTAAAGCCAGTCTTTGATTTCATTGTATAACAAGTACATATAGCAAAGTGAGATGAATGTCTAAAATAAGTAACTTTTTGGGGCGCCTGGGTGGCTCAGTCAGTTAAGCGGCTGCCTTCAGCTCAGGTCATGATCCCAGGGTCCTGGGATCAAGCCCCGCATCGGGCTCCCTGCTCATCGGAGAGCCTGCTTCTCCCTCTCCCTCTGCCTGCCACTCTGCCTACTTGTGCTCTCTCTCTCTATCAAATAAATAGATAAAATCTTTTAAAAAAAGTAAGTAACTTTGTATAATTTAAGAAAATTTAATGTGTAATAAAAAGGAATAAATGAATTTAAAAAGAAAGATAAAACCTTGAAATGATATATATTTTACAAACATGTTATACCCTGTGGGAAGAGTAGTTTGTTTTTGCATAAGTAGGTAACCATATAATTTATTGTCCAGACTGGGAGGTACGTGAGAGGGACATTCTTAATAATTACTTTGGGAGAAACAGGTATAAACCAGGACTTTGCCCAGCAAAGCAGAACATATGCTCACCCTACTTATAAACTAATTGACAATATCCATAAGCCTCCTGAGACCAGGGATTGTATCTATTACATTCACAATAATGTCTGTGGCACCTCACATGTTATTGGTGCTCAATAAGTATTTGTTGACTAAGAGCCTGCTGATACTTAGAAGCTTGGTGTAGATTTTAAGTGTTTTTTGTGCTTAAATTATGATTGCACTTTTTCCCCAACTTTCTTTCATTAACACTTGCATCTAAATGACCTGTATATTGAATCTGAATGGTTATGATGAATTCATTTATTTTTTAGTTTACAATTCAGCACAATTAGATGTTTATTATAGAAATACATGTTCATTATAAAAATATGAGAAAATCTAGATAATCTCCTTACTACCACCTCTCCCCTCCACTTCCAAGAAAAAAACACCAAAATCATCTGTCTTCTGGTTGGATTTTAAGGGAGAAAAGAGCATAACAGTTATATTTTCAACTAGTTCTTGCTCTTTCAGAATCCCTCTGACTCACCTTTTAGCCAGTGGGCCTTGTTTCCTCCATTTATAAAAGAGACTAGTAGTTATCTGACAGGAACTTTGTGACTCTTAGATAAATGTGGTTTTTTAGTGGGGAGGAGCTGAGGAGGGAGGGAGGGAGTGATTACTTGAACAGTGTTTCTGTGATCAGAACTATCTTCGGTCGCTCTAGCCACATTTCTTAAAGATACTGCTGAGAGTAGTGATAGAAAATTTGCATTGATGTGAACTACTGTGAAAATTCTTTGATTGTGGTAAGGGAAGTATATGTGGAGTCAGAGTCCACATTACTGACTGAAATCTTTTCCCCAACGTAAATAGATGAAGGGAAATTAAGTTTAGTCATATGTCCTCAGGCCTCTGACTGGGCAACCTGCTTGGTCATGTTGGCTTGGTTTTCTTGACCACTGACTGGATTTGAGTAATGACAAAAGTTATTTAAAAAACACAACAAGCAAGCAAATAAATATTTATTCAGGTTTTTTATTACATCTATTTATAGCACATAGATTGTGAAGAGCTGTGGTTTCCCTTAGATTAAGAAACTATATAAAAATCATCCTCCCCACATAAATGTTTCCTCCACCTACTCATTTGTCTGCAAGCCAGGAGTCTGTTCACTTCCTCTTGAGCTCGGTGCCTTTGCTGTTCATAGGCTCATTTTTTTAGACATTCCAGTGCAGTTAAAATATAAATCTCTAAAGTGTGTATTGTTACTAATTAATTTATTTCATACCCTAAAAGTAACTTCTCTGGAGTTTCTGAGCAGATAGTGTCTTAAAACAGATTGTTCATTCAGAAACCTGGATGTTTGGGGGCGCCTGGGTGGCTCAGTCGTTAAGCATCTGCCTTCAGCTCAGGTCATGATCCCGGGGTCCTGGGATCGAGCCCCACATCGGGCTCCCTGCTCGGCGGGAGGCCTGCTTCTCCCTCTCCCACTCCCCCTGCTTGTGTTCCCTCTCTCGCTGTCTCTCTCTCTGTCAAATAAATGAAAATAAAATCTTAAAAAAAAAAACACCTGGATGTTTGGGATTTTTGTCTTACTGAAACATGCACATTCACAATTCACTATGGAGAACCGTATTTGGGGAAAATGTAATTAAGAATTCTATGTGGAAAAATAACTTTTGTATTTGAACGTCTTCCATCAGCTTTTCCCGCTCAGGTTATTACTGACCAGCGTTGGGCCAGGAAGCAAATAGAATAATTTTGCTTGATGCTAAGGGTTTTTTTTTTTTTCCTCCTAACAAGCAAATTATTAAATTGCTACATGTTCTGTAGGTTAGCCTGGAGTTAAAATTTCAGTGTTATGTCACCAGTAACAGAGGTTTGTCAGTATGGTGCGTGCGTGCGTGCGTGCGTGTGTGTGCACGCGCACGCGTGTTCATAAGGATTGAGCCTTTCTTTCCTTAACCTGAAGAGTTAGGATGAGTTGTTGTATGAAGATGTATTAAAATTTCCCCCCCTATGCTTTACCTGTTATCTGGCATTTAATGAAAAAAACTTGCTCGAAAGTTGCAGGTCCCTTGAGGGCAACAAACACTATACTCAAAATGAAACTAGGTTACTGTTTCTGTAACATGCAGTGGTTTGTATCAAAAGCTGTTTTGGTCTTAACTTTGAGATTATCCCTTGTTCTTTGAAGTGGTCATATTTTAACTTGGAGTGGTTTTAAATTTTAGAATTTCCTGAAGTGAACATAAAAATGTTTTAATGTTTTCTTATGTTGTTGTTGTACACAAGTTTATAGAAAACTTATCTCCAGACAACACATTTCTTTAGTAAGACCAAAAGAAAAAAATACTTAAGATTTGAGAAAGTATTGAAGACTGACAGTGTTTTAGGAGGGTATTGCACATGGTTTTAGGTAGCTATATAATAGATTTCCTTTGCGTTTGATATCTGGACTTTTGTGATTTAGTACTTTGTGTTTTAGTGTTAGAACCATCTTTATAGTATAACCAAGAGAAAATTAGGCGCTTTCCATTTACTCTTTACTCTTACTACTTTTTGTAATGTATCCTCTTATTTCTTTGGGTTGATAGGTTCTGAAATGAGGTGGAGTTTAAGATTGTGGCTTTATCATACTTTTTCCTCCTATATACAATTTTTTAAAAGCTTAACGATCTAACCTCCCAGTGTTATGAATTGCACAGTGTTTTCTTGTAATGGATTCTTTGTGCTAAGAGGTGTTCCTTCCCGTCAGCATTCATACACATTCAGGTCTCTCTCATCTTTCAAAACCAAACTCAAACCTTTTCCCTGTTTTGACTCCGACTCCAGCTTCTGTTCCTCCGCTTCCATTCCCTCCTGGTCACGCCCTCGCTAGCTGGTTGAGGAGGCCCCACAGCTAGGGAGTGAGAGCTCAAGAACCCAGCCCAAGTCTGAGCCCTGAGCCAATATACTAATTAACTCAAGACTGCTTTTTTTTTTTCAGGGAATAGGAGGCTCGCCGAAGGACAAGGGGGCCTTCAGGTTAGGGAATGATTCAGCCACTAAATTCTGTGGTCAGTTTTCTCTGTCTTACTCAGTGTTTTGAGCAGCATTTGCTGCAGTTGATCAGTTCTTCTTTCTTGAGAAAATGTGTTTATGTCCTGGCTTCTGTGCCCTGCAGTTTAGTGTTTCCTTTTACCTCTGTGTTTATTTCTCTTTTCTTCTTTGTTGGCTCTTTCTCCTCTGCCCTGAGGGTGCCCCAAAGCTTTCTTTTCTCTATTTATCCTGTCTTCCCAGCCCCCAAATTTAAATTCTTTCTGTTTGCCAATGTCTCCCAAATATTCACCTCTAGGCCTGACTTCCCCTTGATCTCCACACTCTTCTAGCCAACTGACTACTTGACATCTGTATTTAGAAGTCTAGTTTGCATCTTAAACGTCACTATATCAAGTAGGATGCTTTGAGTTTCAACTGATAGAAAATCCAATTCAAAATATTTTTAAAATAGAGAAAGTGTATCATTACAAGTAACAAGATGCCTCAGTCTAGGATTGGTTTAAGTCTGGTTTAGTGACATCATCAAGGACCCATGTTCTTTCCACCTTTCTACTCTGCCATCTTGGAGATACCTCCTTTGTCTTTTGGCCATCTCCCATCATGTGTGCAAGATGGGCACCTCCATTCTAGGCATCATACCCAGACAGGAGGACATCCAGCAGGGGGTGGTTATTGCTTTATTTTGCTTTTTAAGAGTTTAGAAATCTTTCTCAGAAGCCTCCCAGCTGACTTCCACATAAATCTCACTAACCAAAACTTGGTCAAGGGCCCACCCCTACACCAGTCACTGGCAATGGGAATATGGACATGTAAACAATTTTTATACAAAATAGAATGAATAATGATACTAGAGGTAGTAGTTACAAATACAGGAGAAGTGATGGGGCTGGGGAATTTCAGAAAGAATAAGTAGTGTTTGAACTGAATATTGAAAAATTAGCGAGGTTCACTTGTTAGGGAGGGGATAAGGGCATTCTTGGCAGATGGGGCAGGATACACTGATGACTGGCATAGAGAAATTCTGGGATGCTCAGGAAACACTGAGTAGACCCTAAAGCTGGTACATAGGATTTGTGGGGGGATGTGGAGAGAAATGAGATTAGAGAGGTAAGGTGAGGGGTCTAACCTCGAAGGAGGTTTGGCTTTAATTTTTCAGTAGTGGTTGTCACTGTAAAGGAATTTTAGCAGAAGGTTTCTCTAGTCACTGCAAAAGAGGTACTCTTCTTGGAATTTGAAGCTGATTGTCTTACTTATATTTTTTGTTCTGCCTCTACCACCTGTGTTTTCCTCTTAGCTGTAGGAATGGAAATTTAAGTTGTGTATATCATCTTTGATCTAGTTCTTCCTTTATCCATCACATCTAATAAGCAAATTCTGTTGACTTCTCCCTTTTTGCCTCTCTGCCACCTTTGGTGTTGCATGTATTTCTCAGCCCTGCAATCAGAACCCTCCATTTTTTGTCCCTACTCTGTATTTACAACGTTATCACCTCCTAATCCCCGGTCACACTCCTTTGGCTGGGACTTTGTCTTCATCAGCCCCAGAATATACTGTGCTTATTCCTGATCACAGCTCTACTCACACAGCCCTCTCCTCCACCTGTCTTTTCATTTCCTCTCTGCCTTTTCAGATCCCTCCCATTTGTCAGGACCTAGCTCAGATCTCATGCCCTGCACAGGGCCTTCCATAGCCTGTGCATCCGACATCTTTCTTGCTCTCTTAAATAATTATATGGCACCTTTGAAAGAAATAGCATTTGTTTTATTTGGCAATTGCGACTTATTTTTTCTGTATAGTTGCTTGTTCTCCAGACACTCTTTAAGCTTGTGAAGATTAGAGCCAACACAGTAATTATTTGAAGGAAAGAGTAATTAATATCTTCTCCTTATATTAGATTCTTGGTGCTTTGTATGTAGACGATAGTCAGAGCTTATGAATAAAAAGTAGAGTGTGAGAATTGGACAGAAAATGCTTCATGGGGGTGCCTGGACAGCGCAGTCGGTTAAGCGTCCAACTCTTGGTTTCTGCTCAGGTCGTGATCTCAGGGTCATGAGATCAAGCTCTGCATGGGGCTCCAAGGTCAGCACCAGATGGGCTTAAGACTCTCTCTCCGTCTGCCCCTCCCCCCAACTCTCTCTCAAATAAATAAATCTTTTAAAAAATGCTTAATGTATAAACCCTTTTTAAGTATAGATGTCACCTTTATAATCAGGAAAAAAATAAAAAAGCTATTTCTCTGGAGGAAAAAAAAGGAGATCTGGGCATTCATAACTAAACCTTGTGTTTGAATAACAGTTTTAGTAAACAGAGTCCCATCACTTCCAAGACTAGGAGATGCTGAATATACTGTCTTGTGAGATTCATAACCATAACTCACTGTCTTGTGAGATTCATAACCCCAACCCTGGTCATCCACTTCTTTTCTGTGCTCAGCTCTACTTCCCAAAAGGGAGAGAGGATCCGTTGGGTCCATTTGCCAGCATCCAGTATAGAACACCTCTACTGAGTAAAGTTGTGCTCTATGCCATCACTTTTGCCTTTAATTTTGACATAGTTATGGCATGGTCACCTGGTTTTATTTCATTCAGCCTGCAACATATATATATATTTTGAAGGACCATTAAAAAAAGGAAAAGGCAGTAATGGATATTGGCCAGTATCTGAGGCTTCATGGATTTCTTCCACATCCTGTTGGGCATCTTGCCTTAAATGCTTTCTTACTAAGGCAAAGGACTGAATAGAATCATCCAAGGATTGGTGTTAAGTGTGGTCATGTCTCTCTACCCTGAGAAAGTGTGGTGGACCCAGTTTTGGAAAAACCGGTTTTGGAAAAACCTAACCTATACCATGGGTAAGGTTGTGGGCTTGATCTCATTTGTATCATACTTATTTCAAGACCATTCATAATATATTCCCTTAACCCAGGCATTCCCAACCTGAGATTCATGAGCTAATTTTAAAAATTTTATTTATTTATTTGAGAGAGAGAGAGTGAGCACGAGTTGGGGGGAGGTGCAGAGGGAGAGGGAGAAGCAGGCTCCCCACTGAGCAGGGAGCCCGATGCGGGGCTCAATCCCAGGACCCTGAGATCATGACCTGAGCCGAAGGCAGATGCTTAGCTGACTGAGCCACCCAGGCACCACAGTAAGCTAATTTTAATGTTCAAAAGTCAAAAGGAAATTATAGTAAAGCTGGACGGTTTAACCAAAAAGTTAGATGGCTGGTTTTTTTTTTTTTTTTTATGTTTGGTTAGTAAGAAATAAAAAAGTATGATCTAAATGCAAATTCTGAGACAATATTTTAAAAGCAGTGCTCCATGGGAACCTGATGGGGGAGTTGGGGGTGGAGAGGGGCAGGTGTGACATCCCTTCCTGTTCAAAAGGTTGGGTGACCAGATGGATTAGGCAAAAGAAGGGAAACAAATAACACAGACAGTAAGTGTCAGTGCTGGAAGGGAACCCCTTAGCCAGCAAGGTGAAGTCGCCTGCCCAGCGGAGCAGTAGAGCGTAGCAGAGCCCCGGTCACGGGGGAGGGCATGGTCGCCGTGGTTCAGGGTCACCACGTCCCTGCTGTTAGAGCACAGCCCTTAGTTTCTGGCCTGCCTCGCCATCCAGTAGTGTCATTTTTATGTGAACTGTCGTAATTTTCAGGTAATATTTTTTCAGACCACCTTGAGACTGTTAGTGTCCAGGTAGCCTGTTTCATTTTCCCCCTTTTGTTGAGATAGAATGCATCAACCACATAATTCACCATTTAAAAAATGTACCGCTCCGTGGTTTTTAGTATATTCACAAGGTTGTGCAACCATCACCAGTATCTGATTCCAAAACATTTTCATCCCCCGAAAAGAAACCTGGAACCCATTAGCAGTCCCGTCCTGCCTACCCGAGCTCCTGTCAGTCACTAATTTACTTTCTGTCTCCAGGGATTTGCTTATTCTGACCACTTCATATAAATGGAATTGTACAACGTGTAGCCTTTTGGGTCTGGCTTTTTTCGCTTCGCGTAATGTTTTCAGGACCCATCCGTGTTGTACTCTGTATCAGTACTTCATTCCTTTTTTTTTGACTGATAATATTCCATTGTATGGATATACATTTTATTCATGCATTCATCAGTTCATGTATTAGGATGGTTTCCACTTTGGGGCCAGTATGAGTAATGCTATGAACAACTTTTTGTATGAACATTTATTTTCACTTCTCTTGAGCATATACCTAAGAGTGAAATTGCTGGGTCATATGGTAACTCTTTGTTTAACATTTTTGAGGAACTGTCAAGCTGTTTTCCACAGTGGCTACACCAGTTCGTATTCCCATCAACAGTGCACGAGGGTTCCTTTTTCTCCGCATCATCGCCAACACTTGTTGTTTCTTGTGTTTTTGGTTTTAGCCCTTCTGACAGGTGTGAGGTGGTATCTCACTGTGGTTTTGATTTGCATTTCCCTGATGATGAATGATGAGCATCTTTTCATATGTCTGTTTAGCCCATTTCATTCTATATATTTATTTATACAGAGGGAAAGAGAGAGAGTGAATGGGGGGGTGCAGAGGGAGAGGGAGAGAGAGAATTTTAATCAGGCTCCACGGTCAGTGTGGAGCCTGATGCCGGACTCGATCTCACCACCCTGAGATCATGACTTGAGCCGAAATCAAGAGTTGGATGCTTAACCAACCATGCCACCACGGCCCTCTGCCCATTTCATTTTTCAAACTTATTTTCCCTTCCCTATCTTTTGCCTTTTTTCATCTTCATTACCTCATGTTCACTGTGGAAAAATGTGTGCAGCAAACTCTAAAATTACATAAATCTCTGCTCTGCCACCCATAATTTGTAACTTCTTTAAGAGTTTCTCAAATAAGGAGAAAGGAGCCAGCAGTGAACCCCCCCACCGACCTGCTGGGTGGGAACTTTGCCTGTTACCAGATTCTATCAGCATGGGTACATTATTCTGGTTTTCCAGGGTGAAACTGGGTGCGATCAGTTGCCTTGTGCAAAGTCATATACCTGGATAAGTAGTATGTTGGGGTTCATACAAGATCTTTTATTTTACATTTAATGTTACTCATCACTGTTCTTTCATTCAACTGTTAATTCACTTATCATGCATATGCTGTAGAGATTGAGAGGAAGGAGGGTAGGAAGAGGAGAAAAAATTAATTTATAAACCTAATCTAAATATACATTACAAATAAGGAGAAGTAAAATCTTCTCTATGATATGAGGCTTAGCTTGGGGTTTTGGGATCCCTAGGGGTTCCATGGGCGGGTTTCTGGAAATGGGCAAACTCCTTGAAATTGCATGTAAAATTTTGTATGTTCATTTTTCTGGGGGAGAAGATTTTTTATTTTTCAAAGATTCTCAAAAGTCCAAGAATTGCTGCTAAGAAGAATAACATACAGACCTATGGGAAGGAAAAGGCAGGTGGTATGTTACCATTTGTTTTTTCCCATTGGCCATGTTTTGGGTATGTTATGGTTTGGGTTAAACCTTCTCATCTGCTGTCAAATATTTTTGTTTTAGACTATTTGTTTATATCTGCTGATTGAAGACTATTTCTGTTAAACTTTTTTTTTCCGAGTATTAATTTTTTTAAAAGATCTTATTTATTTATTTGAGAGAGCACGAGCAGGAGGAGGGGCCGAGGGAGAGGGAGAAGCAGACTCCCTGCTGACTCCCTGCTGAGCAGGGAGCCAGACTCAGGGCTTAATCCCAGGACTCTGGGATCATGACCTGAGCTGAAGTCAGAAGCTTAACCGAGTGAGCCATCCAGGCACCCCCCAAGTGTTAATTTTTGAAGTGTAAAATATCTTCTGTTAATTAGAAAACAGTAACAGTCCTTTGTCTTTTGGTAGGTCTAATGTGTAAATTCTAGCATTTTCTGATGTTTATATGTCTGAAATATTTGTGATTTTTATTTCTGTAAATGTGAGAATGTAATGAGGGCCTTTCTCAGTTATTTTCTT
The DNA here is from genome assembly GCF_009762305.2 of Zalophus californianus. Taxonomy (NCBI): domain Eukaryota; kingdom Metazoa; phylum Chordata; class Mammalia; order Carnivora; family Otariidae; genus Zalophus; species Zalophus californianus. Next base: position 36,516,609 of record NC_045610.1, read on the forward strand.
TTTTTTTAAGATTTTATTTATTAGAGAGAGAGAGAGAGAGAGAGAGAAACAGCATGAGAGGGGAGAAGGTCAGAGGGAGAAGCAGGCTCCCCGCTGAGCCGGGAGCCTGATGTGGGACTCGATCCCAGGACTCTGGGATCTTTCATTCAAATTCATGATGATCACTTCATTTGACATATAGATAGGCCTCTCATCATAGCCACAGTGTGAAGAAAGATTCACAAGGCCTTTTAAGTCTCTAATTTTTCTTAATAAAGCTAATGAGCAGGATACCAGTTAATAATGATCAGGGTACCCACACAGGTAGCCATTTTGAAAACAGACTAGTGCATTAACTAGTTGCATTCCATAAAGCAACTTTGGTCAAGGCCAGACTGAGACTTTCCAAGATTATGTATCTTGTGGGTATGTTCTGACTGTTTAAAGGCATAGAATTTCGTTTGAGCATTCCTGTAGCCAGGACTTTGTCAGACTTTTAATGGAAAAGATAGCAGTAATACAAAATTCTTACTCTCCTTTTAAAAAAGAACTCCTTTGTGGGGCGCCTGAGTGGCTCAGTCGTTAAGCATCTGCCTTCGGCTCAGGTCATGATCCCAGGGTCCTGGGATCGAGCCCCGCATCAGGCTCCCTGCTCGGCGGGAAGCCTGCTTCTCCCTCTCCCACTCCCCCTGCTTGTGTCCCTCTCGCGCTGTGTCTCTCTCTTTAAAAAAATAAAATAAAATAAAAAGAACTCGTTTGTTTAAATTATATTCTCCTGTCTATAGATGACGTTTGTGAATTGAATAATGGAAAGATGTTCTGAATATACCATGTGATTATCCAGGTCCTGCAGTGTAGCCTACTTAGTATTTGATTTCTTCTTTGGCCGTATGGGGTTAGGGGGTGAAAGTTAAGGTTGCTTAAGCCACTGTGATGAGTAATGCATATTCGTTTTTATTGTCTTCTGTGGAAATGTGGGGACTGTTGATGCTTGAAGGTAATCAGGTGGTACCTTAGGAGGAGCACCTCCTTAGGAGGAGCACGGCTTCCATGTCCTCTTCTCCCAGCTTCTCTTGCGTATTCGTGAGGAAGCACAACGGCAGTCTCACTTAAATGCATGTGTAAAAAAACTACAGTGGAATTTTATTTTTATAAAAGCTTTGTCTAAAACTGAAGGTGACAGCCATTCCTCAGTTCCATTTCTTACAGATAATGGATTAGATGGACTGCTTAAAAAATAATTGATGTATGAAATTGTATTAGGTGAGATTGCATTAAAATTAGTTGTATTTTTCAACTATATGAAATATAGGCATCTGAGAACATTTTATAATATTTATCTAAAATATGGCACAGTGATGTGTGTCATTTGAGGTTTTGCTTGTTGTAAGGTTGACTCCCACATGTTGTGTTGGTAGTGTTTCTCGTGCAACCCAGGTTGATTTTGTGCTCACCCTTGAAATGAAGGACATTTATAGGATGCTGCAGATCTTGTGACACTACTTTTTTCGCTGTAAAGTTTGTATCTGTAACTTGCACTTTACACATCGAGTTTATTTTTTTTTTTAAAGATTTTATTTAGTTATTTGACAGAGAGAGACACAGCGAGAGAGGGAACGCAAGCAGGGGGAGTGGGAGAGGGAGAAGCAGGCTTCCCGCCGAGCAGGGAGCCTGATGCGGGGCTTGATCCCAGGATCCCGGGATCATGACCTGAGCCGAAGGCAGAGGCTTAACGACTGAGCCACCCAGGTGCCCCACACATCAAGTTTAAAGTCCACAGATTTATTTAGGTTTCATCCATTGAAAACCTAACAATTTTGTTGGAAGAAAATGAACTGGGGGCGCCTGGGTGGCTCAGATGTTAAGCATCTGCCTTCGGCTCAGGTCATGATCCCGGGATCCTGGGATAGAGCCCCACATCAGGCTCCCTGCTCCTTGGGAGCCTGTTTCTCCCTCTGCCTCTCTCTCTCTCTCTCTCTCTGTCTCTCATGAATAAATAAATAAAATCTTAAAAAAAGAAAATGAACTGAAACATAATTTAAATCTTTACTTGGTCAGACTGGTTACTGTGAAACACAAAGTGCAGAGGAGTCACTCTGAAAACTGAAATGTACCCGTGTGAATTTTTTTAAAAAGATTTATTTATTTATTTATTTAAGATTTTATTTATACAGAGAGAGACACAGCGAGAGAGGGAACACAAGCAGGGGGAGTGGGAGAGGGAGAAGCAGACTCCCAGCTGAGCAGGGAGCCGGATGCGGAGCTCGATCCCAGGACCCCGGGATCATGACCTGAGCCGAAGGCAGACGCTTAACCAACTGTGTCACCCAGGCGCCCTCCATGTGAATTAATCCAATATTCAAGGCGTTGTGGAGGGAGGTGGGCATTCACTAGCTACGGTTAAAACTTAGACCCTTGAATACTAGTCTAGAATTTTATTTTTTACTTTGTGTCATTAGAGATATTTTTTTGTTCAAGGCCTAAATACATCTTTTGTACATCTTTTGAAGTAATTGTTATCTACCATGTTAGCTCAATAGAAGATGGTTGGTAAACTGGGACGAGGAGTTAGAAAACAAGAATTCCAGTCCTTACTCCATCACTTAACAAGCAATGACAGGGTGAAAGTTATTAAATTGAGCCTTAGCTGTGAAATAGGAACAACAGTCCTAAGTCAGTGTAGGGCAATGCTGCTTACAAACAAAACCCTATGTGGTTTCATTCCTGTCTTGTTCATGTTGAGTTTCTTGCATGCAACCTGCCTGCTTCCCTTCTTCATCTCTCTGACTTCTGCTTGTCCTTCAAAACCAGCTCCAGCTTTGTCTCATCTCTGAAACTTCCTCTGCCGGGTCCACCACCTTCTACACCAGTTAATCACCTCCATTTTCTGCGCTGCCTCTATTCCTTATATGTAGAGGTGAGTGTGTTCATTCAAGAAACGCTTATAACAGTGCTCTGTAAGCATCTATACTTAACTCATTTAATCCCGGTAACACACCATGAGGTAGACACAATTATTATCCCCATTTTACAGTTGCAGAAAATGAGACGTAGAGAGGTTAAATAATTCTCCCAAGGCCACCTAGCTCTAGTATGTGTCAGAGCCAGGTTTCCAGTGCAGGTGGCCAGGCTTCATTGTGGGCTCTTCACCCCTGGGCTGGGCTGTCTTTTGTAGTTGTCCTTATAACGTAGTACTGTGATTACTGGTTCCGTGTCTGCCTCCCTAGTTAGACCTTTGAACACCTTGATGGCTCCAGCTTCTACAATGCCGAACACATAGTAGGCACTTAATACATATTTAACAGATGTATGATAAATGTGCTCTGTGCAAACTGAAAAACAGCATATAAATGCAAGTTATTATCACCACTACCGTATACACTTGGTCAGTCAGAGAGTACAATTCCCCGAGCTTTCAGCTGTGCAGTTTGTTTTCTTGGCCCCCACATTTCAAGGTGGCTGAGGGATAGAGTGGTAAAATTTCAGGGTTGACAGTACCAAAGCTCTGGTTAAAAATAAACTGTAGTTATTGGTCCCATCATTAAGCCTGTTTTGTCACACATTCTTTGCCATATAATATAGCTTGTTTTATATAAAAGAAGATCAGAGAGGTCCGAATAATTCTTACTGCACTTGTTAAAATTACATAGCAGTTTAGGATCTTAAGTAGTCAGATTTCCATTGTCAGTATCTTGAAAGTTGTTTTACTCTTAGAGGTTCTTTTTAAGAAAAAGACAAGGACACAGTAAGATTTCATTCATTTCAGACAAGTAGAACCTACTGTATTAAGAAAAAAATTAGGGGTGCCTGGGTGGCTCAGTTGGTTAAGCATCTGCCTTCAGCTCAGATCATGATCCCGGGGTCCTGGGATCGAGCCCCACATTGGGCTCTCTGCTCAGCAGGGAGCTGAGAGGGCTCTCTGCTTCTCCCTCTCCCTCTCCCCCTGCTTGTGCTCTCTCTCTTTCTCTCTCTCTCAAATAAATAAAATCTTAAAAAAAAAAAATTAGGAGCACCTGGGTGGCTCAGTTGGTTAAGCGGTCAGCTATTGATTTCAGCTCAGGTCATGATCTCAGGATCCTGGGATCCAGCCCCGGGTCGGGCTCTGCACTCTACGTGGAGTCTGCTTGGGGATTCTCTCTCTCCCTTTCCCTCTGCCCCTTACCCCCACTCACACACACTCTCTCTCTCTCAAATAAACAAATCTTTAAAAAAATTAAGCTTTTAGTGTGGACACGAGTTTTAAACTCAACTTAATTACCAGGTAGGGAAATGAAATAATTATTTCGTAAGGAACACATTCTTGTAAAAAAGTTTTTAAAATTATAATTCAGATATTTAAATTTTTATTTTTGCCAGTACTGATAGATTATTTAGTATTTGTGCTTTTATTTTATGCTAATTCCCAGTATTATCTTTCCTACTTCAGTTTTTTTACTTATTTTTAATTTATCTTGCTTAATTGTGTTTGTTTTATTACATGTAATATAATATACATATATATATCTGCCCTTCAATCTTTTCTGAAATAAATACATTGTCCTTACCGACCTTTCCTGATTTTTCCCAACTAGGTGTGATTTTTCTCTTCTGAACTTTCAGATTTCTACTTTTTTTTTTTTACTCAAGTGAATAGTAGTTGTTAAATAGCTATGTGACTGTCCAAAGACTTTGAGATTAGTTGTTACTTGGCAAATGTGTCACTAACATACTTTCCTAATAAGAAAGAAGTGAGTAGCCTTCTGCAAAAGACATAAGCTTTGAGTAAAGTATCAGACCATTATTATCACAGACCTGACTGTCATCCTGCCCATTCTTCCTAGTGAATCTTTTTTTGGGGACGAATTTTACTGATACGCACTTCTCTTTCCCTCCTTGTTCCTTTCCATTTCTTGATAGTTGTACTTCTGGCCTGAGCCTCATGGATAGTTGTATGGTTTAGAAAACTCTGCACTCAGGACCACGGTCTGGCAGTGCACAGGTCGTTCGAGCTTTGGAAATGGGCTGATGGAAGTGGTTCTGCAGGTGGGATAAGCGTAGGTGGCAGAGTGATACGCTCTACGGAGTTCCCCTTTCAACCTGAAAAGACTCGCCCCAAATAGAATGTTTTTAACATAGGAGGAGGATGTATAGGTACATATTTTAATAGAAAGAAAACTGTTGGATTTTTCGAAAATTAACTGTTAAAATGTTTTAGGGAACAAAGTTATTTTTCTTTTAAGACTAAATGTAAATAAACATTCTTGAAGACTGTGTAAACTTATTTTGCAGTCCACTTGGGAAAAAAATGGCATGAGAAAGAAGCGCATTCTGGAAGTTGTACTTTACTATCTATAATATGCTATTATATTTTCTAATTTTTCTTTTTTTAAGATTTATTTATTTATTTTAAAGATTTTATTTATTAATTTGAGAGAGAGAGAGAGCATGAGCGGAGGGAGGGGCAGAGGGAGAGGGAGGGAGAAGCAGACTCCCTGCTCAGCAAGGAGCCCGATGCCGTGCTCAACCCCAGGACCCTGGGATCATGACCTGAGCTGAAGTAAGAAGCTTAACCAACAGACACCCAGGCGCCCCTAATTTTTTTCTTTTTCTTTTTTTTTTAAAGATTTTATTTATTTATTTGAGAGAGAGAGAGAGAGAGCACGAGAGGGGGGAGGGTCAGAGGGAGAAGCAGACTCCCCGCCGAGCAGGGAGCCCGATGTGGGACTCGATCCCGGGACTCCGGGATCATGACCTGAGCCGAAGGCAGTCGCTTAACCAACTGAGCCACCCAGGCGCCCCCCCTAATTTTTTTCTTAAGATTGTATTTTCTTCCCAGTGGCTGGTCAAGCACGTGGAGTGCCAGGACTGGTTGCTTCTCAATTTGTATATCCTTTAACAAACATACCACATTTTTTCCTAAGTTGTGTAATGTTAATTATAGCAAGACACTAAGGAATGACCCACTTTAGTTTGGAATTTATTTTAAGAAGCAGGAGAAAATGATCTCTAAGAACTTGTTTTAATACCAAAGAGAGATGAATTTAAACAGCTTTAAATATCAATGAGGGTTATTTCTTTATTTGCTGCTTCTGTCTGCTTTCAGGTTCTTAGAGCTCCGTGTATTCACCTAGGGAGTATTCTAAAAAATGAAGTTAAGATGATTTGTAATAAGTAAGTTAGAACTGAGGATACACATTAAGAGTTGGATAATGAAACATGGAATGTTCTGATTTCCCTAATGTGCTTTTGGTTTTGTAAAGGTTACTCAGTTGTGCTCTTAGGAGATAGTTTAAATCTTCTGGAAGGAGAATAAAGGAAGATTATCGTCAAAACTGAGAGAAGGGAAAAGGTGCCAAAATCAAATGAAGAAAGTAATATGTGGGCAGAAAGCCTATGTGTGCCTCAAAGTGAACAGACTACATCTTCTGTTGTGACTGTGTGGTTTATTGATGTTTTTGTGAGTTTCCCTTATTGTAATAATGGGGAGATATGGCAATGCATATACGTGTGCGTCATTTAAAATAGAATAAAGTGCTCTAACTGTAATTTTTTAAAAGAAAGAAGAGTCTTATTTTATTTTCTAACTTCTGCTGTGAATTCAGCCCCTTTCACTTAGTAATTTTTTCTGTGCCCTCTAGCTGAGGACTGAGATAGCTGATACATGTACATATTCATAGAGAACTACATTAGCTAGGTGATGCTGCTGTAACAAGTCACTCCCCAGTCTCAGTGGCTTAAATTAGTGAAGGCTTGCTTTCTCCCTGCATGGCCATGATCAATCAGCAGGGAAGCTCTGTTCCTGTCACTCAGTGATGCAGGTTGATGGAATAACCGTCCTCTTGTACATTACTGGTCACCATGCCAGAGTCGAGAAAGAGGCCTGGAGGGTCTCTTGTTAGCAGTGAAATGCAGTAGCTCCGCAGTGATGCACATCTCTTATTTCACAACATGATGGCCAGAACTAGTCAGGTAGTCCTGCATGGCAGTGGCGGGGACGGCCAGTGCGGCATTGCCTTCGCCAGAGAGACAGCTGAAAACACTTGATAAACAGCGCCATCCTTCTGGTCATAGGCAAAATATACTCCCTCCCTCCACACGGTAGGGAACCCCAAGGTCCTCTCCAGTCATGGCATCAAAGTCCAGGATCTCTTGAGTGACGCAAGGGTGTGATGATCGGTGGTCTGTTGGTGAGGAGATGATGCACGGTAGTCTCCACGTTGGATCCAGAGGTTGCTTTTCTCGGTCCAGAGACTTGTGAAAGAAATGGACACATGATCATTGCCCCCACATACAAAATGCAATCAGGACTATCAGCAGCAAATAAAAATACTCCCATTTGAAAGGGGGAAGAATAGGAGATAGGCAGCAAATTCTGAACTCTGAGCAGTCATTGAGAGGGCCTCCTCAGGGCTGGGGAATGTTCTCAAATAGACCCTGATTTGGCTCGTTAGGAGTAGCTCACTTGTCTGTCTTCTTTCCTCCCTAGCTTGCCTCCTCCTTTTCTTCTTTTCCTATTATCTTCTTTGGTTGTATGTGAAATGGACAATGAAGAATACACCCCCTTAGAGGAATGGACAACTTTCTTATCTACTTCCTGCCATAGATGCCTGAGAACCCAGAGACCACTTGAAGTCTTGAACAGTCACCGTCTCTTTTAACCCAGTCTGGAGGTTCTTTTGGCAGTATAACTCTCAAAAATTTAATTGGCTTTTTATTTATTAGTTTCCAGTCAGCTCCATGGGCCTTAGCCCCAGCCACAGTTCTTTCCTAATCATACTTAAATTTGCTACGTAGCTGTCTGTCTTAATGGCCCCATACTTCTTCCTTGACTTAATTTTGAATACAGGTATTTCTGCTATACTGCCATACAGGCCTTCCTGGATTCTGCAGTCATACATTAAAATAAATGGGGCTTATGGAAAAAATCAGATTGTGGCAGGGGACTCAAAATCTGTGAAACATTGTAACCAGTACACTAGTAAAAACAACAATAATTATAATAAATGTATTACAATCAATAAATATATTAAATATATATTATAAATATACTAAATCTCCGTTGGCATACGCACCCAGCATCAGTCAGTTGAACCTTTCCAGGCTTAATCCCCTGGGTGGTTGTTTCCTCCTCTGAGATTGGGATCTTGAAGACATTCGCTTACAATAGAGACCAATTTCATTATAATTAAAAATTCGACGTATGAGATGTGTAGGCTTTGGTGATCAAAAACTTTTTTTAAATTTTTTTAAAGATTTATTTATTTATTTGACAGAGAGAGAACACCAGCAGGGGGAGCGGCAGGCTGGGGGAGAAGCAGACTCCCCGCCGAGCAGGGAGCCCGACGTGGGGCTCGGTCCCAGGACCCCGGGACCATGACCTGAGCCCAAGGCAGTCACTTAACGACTGAGCCCCCCAGGCGCCCCATCAAAAACTTTTAAAAACAGGAGGGGAGACCTACGCCCTCAACTTCACCAGCTATAAAGTGGAAGGTTTCATGGTGAAGCAGGTGAACCAGCGACTACTTGCATCAAAAGAAGGGACAGAAGTAGGGTGTTCGGCTTCTTTCTCACGGCCGTTGTGTACCGCTCAGGCTGTCTGGTTCGTTGTGACAAAGCTTTCTCTTGATCCTTTTAAACATTAACTTGCAGGGGGAGATCTCATATTAACCAACAGGACTTTGGTGTTACACTGACATCACTTCCCCATTTACTAACAGCATTTGAACGAATTCACATTAGAGAAATGGGCTTTGTAGCAAAATACCCTAAGACACTGCTTAGGTGAGAGGACCTCCCGGTGTGTCTTTTAGAAAAGCTATTTTACTGGGCACCGCCTTAATCCATCAGGAGGTTTAATCAGTGGTTGTAGGGGCACATCCTCTGGCTTGATCCTGCCTCGAGACTGAATTCTCGTTAGCATTTGTAGCTCAAGACTTTCTCTGTTTTTTGTTAAGCATCTGCTTCTTCCAGCCTTACAGATCGCTGACTTTCTGAACTCCTTTAATCCTGATTATAAACCCATCAGTTCTTTTCTGAATTCATCCTTTTCATGTAATAATTTGTCAAATACGGCCAACAGTAACCCAACACACTGTCTTCACAGTCCATTTTCCTGTTAGAGCTGTGAGTTCTCTGTCTTCTGAGATAAGTAGGTGATAGTCTCACTGAGAATTTCACCACTGCTGTCCTGTCAGCCTCCTGTACCCATTTCCTTGCTCCTTTTCACCAGCTCCTAAGCCTTTGCCATATATTTGAGTTTTCTGGATGAGGCAGCACCCACTTCTGGATTCCATCTGTATCAGCTAGGAGAGGCCAGATTATGCATGATGCTATAGTACTAACCAACACAAGATCTCAGAGGTTTTAAAAACACACTCTGTGTAAAATTAAATGAAAAAGAAAGAGAAAATCCACTGCACCGTGCGTAGTCTGTAAATCATTTTTGTCACTCTAGGACCCGGGTGGATAGCAGTGACAGCAGTTGTCATTTTGAAGATTGGTAGTCCCTGTGGGAGAGGGAAAAGAGATCCAGAGGGTCTGATGGGTTAGAAAATGCCCTGTCCTTCTGCATGCCGCTTCTACTCAGGAGGCGCTACCTTCCAGCAGTAGTCACATGGCCCTACCCAACGGCAGGGGAGGGGGCGGGGTCAGGGTCAGGGTCAGGACAGGCAGTCCTGCCACGTGGGAAGAAGGCTGAGAGCCCAGAGGTCTTTGGGAAGAACACATTCATTATGACCACAGAGGATTTCCCCTCAATTATTTTTCTCTTCCTGCTTTTTGTTTAATTCCTAGCTTTTGCTGGTTAATTGAATTTTACTATTTCTCCTCCCTTGCTTAATTTGAGATAATTATGTGAGTAAGTTTAATGGTATTTGTAGTAGTTCAGATTAGTTCCATGGGTCAGAAGTTTTGGCACATGCAAAATAAGGCTAAGTAGAATTAAAAGCCACTGAGATCTTCCTGCTTAAAATATGAAGTGTGAAATTTTGATATGTGCAAAATATGTGGTTATAGGGACAACCAAACTTAAGTTATTTTTGAGTGTCATTTGCCAGAGTAGAAACAGACCATGAGCCGTGGAGTCAGGCAGGCCTGGGTCGAGCACTGCTTCCGTCATTTAAGAGATATGTAATCTTAGACAAATTATTTAGCCTCTTAGAGGCATAATTTCCTCATTTATAAACACAAACAAGTACAAATACATCTACAGATGTCAAGTAAAACATGGTGGCATTTATCACCAGGCCTTTCTGAAATTCTACTGAAATGAAAGTAAAATCACTTTTTAATTTTTTTAAAAAGATTTTATCAGAGAGAGAGAGCACAAGCAGGGGGAACGGCAGGCAGAGGGAGAAGCAGGCTCCCCGTTGAGCAGGGAGGGGAGCCTGATGTGGGGCTTGATCCCAGGACCCTGGAATCCATGACCTGAGCCGAAGGCAGACGCTTAACCGACTGAGCCACCCAGGCGTCCCTATTTTTAAATTTTTTTTAAATTTTTTATTTATTTTTTGTAAGCCGGGGGGTGGGTGGGGTAGTGGTGGGAAGGGCAGAGGGGGAGAGAGAGAGAATCCCAAGCAGGCTCCACGCAAAGCACAGAGCCCGACACAGGGCTCGATCTCATGACCCGAGCCAAAATCAAGAATTGGACACTCAACCGACTGAGCCACACAGGCATCCCAAAATCACTTTTTTTAAAAGAACAAATCCATAAGGACAAAGAAAACAGAAGACAGTAACAGAGGAATGACAGAGTAGTTGTGGACTACATAGTAGAGTCATCATAATGTAAGAATATTGATTTAAGAAAAAGCTGTGATAGAACTCTATCAGGAGGATGGAGGGAGGATTGGGAGCGATAAGGTGAGAAAAACCATAGTGGGAGACAAGTAGTAACATCTTAAAATGAAAAAAATCAAGAAATAGAAACATAATCATGTTTAGAAATATGGAAGGAGAGGTGCCTGGGTGCCTCAGTCAGTTAAGCGTCCGCCTTCGGCTCAGGTCATGATCCCAGGGTCCTGGGATCGAGCCCCGCATCGCGGGGAGCCTGCTTCTCCCTCTCCCTCTGCCTGCCGCTCCCCCTGCTTGTGCTCTCTTTCTCTCTCTCTGTCAAATAAATAAATAAAAATCTTTTAAAAAAATATGGAAGGAAATGCTGGGGAGGAGGAGCTAATGTAGTTGAACATTTTCGTTTCCAGGCTATGGGATCAGATAGGATGGAGTCGGCAGAGGGCTACTCTTTTTGTTAGAAACCATGCCGTGTATGTGACTTGGACAACGATGTGTGCTTTTCTTTTTTTAGTGATCACTTCGATAAAAAATCAAAAATGAGTTTAAAAACCACCCCCAGAGTCTTGTGGTGGCTGTTAAATAGGAATAAGGAGAAGCACCTTTGCCTGCTGGTGCACATGGCAGGCCCTCAGCGAATGCTAGTTTCCTGCCTTCTGTCAGCTAGACGGGGTATGTGCTTGCAGTGACAGTCATACGACTCAGGGATGAGGTGGGTGGCAAAACAGCAATGTGAGCTATGTCACAAAGCAATTTAGGCGCCCCTCTCTCTCTCTTTTTTTTTTTTTAATGGATGGTTTCATTTTTCTTGGAACCATATCAACCTGATGGTTACTGTTTCTTAGAATTTATTAGACTTCTGTGCAACTGACACATGAAAAATTCCCCAGCTCTTGAGTGGATTTAGTGAGCTACGCATGGAACAAACTTAAAAATACTTAGCAACTTTGAAATTACTCTGATGAATCTGAAACCAGTAATATCTATGATAGTATCTCTACCGAGATTATACATTATTTAAGGCCATGGACATTTTCTGTCTCTTCTGTCTCTTCTTACTTCAGCTAGCTGTTTTATTTCCCTGGTGCACAGTGCCTAGCTCACAGCCAGCTTTGTTCTTTGAGCCCTAACTGTGGTGGATGGTAGTGACTGATGTTGAAAACAAAGCCAGCCAGCAGAAAGCTCTTGTGTGTTTCACCTAGGACACCTGTTTATATGACAAGACTATAAACTCCCTGTGGACAGAGACCATATCTTCCGTCATATCAGCGTGCCCTGTAGCATCTAGCACAATGAATGCCATGCACTAGTACATAATTCATTTTGTCATCAGCTGTGTACTGAACACCTAAGTGCTTGGCACTGTGCTAAGCTGTAAGGATCCTCAGGGCACTGGACAGATAGACTCCTGCTATCTCAGAATTTGCATTCTAACAAAATTGTGTTGAGTTTAGTAAACCAGTAGCCCAGTAAAATAATGGCCCACTTTATATACGAACCATTTAAGCAGCATAAAGAATTGCCTCTGTAAAGAGTCGAATCATTTTCAGCTGTGTTGTATGATGTATGTGCATGCTATGAGAAGGAAATCATGGTATCTGACCTTTTTTCCTCTTTGCTTTTCTTTGTAGATAAGATGCTCCAAGTCAGTTGCAGCTCTCCTCAGAAGAAAAGTCACTAGTGCTCTGCTCTTGCCATAATACCAAACCTTCTGACCTAAGCTTTGGTGCTGCCACACTGGAAGAATCACACACAGGTTCCAGGAATACCTTTTTTTTTTTTTTTTTTGAGTGATTCTTTGTGGATGGAAAAAGATTTGAGTCTTAATAATTACCCTGTTTTAAAGCTATTTCTCTACAGTCTGATCTGCGTTCTGCATCGGGCCACTCACCCATGAGCCACGCAGCCAGCTCTCGCCAGGAGCGGGTGGAAAGCTGCGCCGTGCATGCAGCAGGGATGGCCCAAGAAGATAGCCGTCGGGCTCCAGTGCCATCTGCCTTTTATCATGGTGCCAACCAAGAACTTGACCTGTCCACCAAAGTGTACAAAAGGGAATCGGGAAGTCCTTATTCTGTGTTAGTGGACCCCAAGATGAGCAAGCCCCATCTCCACGAAGCCGAGGAACAGCCGTATTTCAGGGAGCCGAGGGCGGTGTCTGACGTGCGCGCCGTTAAGGAAGACCGGGAGAACTCTGATGACACGGACGAAGAGGAGGAGGAGGAGGTTTCTTACAAAAGGGAGCAGATCATAGTGGAGGTAAACCTTAATAACCAAACATTAAATGTGTCTAAAGGGGAAAAGGGTGTCTCTTCTCAGTCCAAAGAGACTCCTGTTCTTAAGACAAGCAGCGAGGAGGAGGCGGAGAGTGAGGAAGAAGCCACCGATGACAGCAATGACTATGGAGAGAATAGGAGGCAGAAGAAGAAGGAGAAGACAGCGGAGAAGGCCAGCGTCCCACATAGGAGAACCAGGAGAGCTGGCTCCGCGGCCACGGCCGCCACTTCCCCGACTCCCAGGACGACAAGAGGGCGTAGGAAGAGCGTAGAGCCACCGAAGCGTAAGAAGCGGGCTGCCAAGGAGCCCAGAGCGCCCGTCCAGAAAGCTAAGTGTGAAGAGAAAGAGACTCTGACCTGTGAGAAGTGCCCCAGGGTGTTTAATACTCGCTGGTACCTGGAGAAGCACATGAACGTTACTCACAGGCGCATGCAGATTTGTGATAAGTGTGGCAAGAAGTTTGTCCTGGAAAGTGAGCTGTCCCTTCACCAGCAAACAGACTGTGAAAAAAATATTCAGGTAGGTCTCACCACCGAGAGGGCACACTTTCCAGGATAGCACCTGGCTGTTCAGACTCACCTGGTATCTGCCCAAGAGAATAAATGCAGTAGAGGCTGAAGGGACAGTTTTCACCGATGTATCTTTTTTAAAAGCTCCTGCTTTGGTCTTTTCAAAACCCGGGCTTAACCTTTTCTTTCAAAAGCATTACACTTACCTGACGCTGGACTAGTGGGAACGCAGGCACACTGGAAGGGGGAATCTGTTCTAGGTGATTGATTGCCCAGGAGGTAAAGTCAACACCGACTTTGCACTGAGAGTCACTGTTGTGAGACGTGTAATATGTAATTCATTCTGGCATCTTCTCTGTCAAGGTGGGAGATACTGAGTGAAGGTCAGGAATAGAGAGAGGTCCCCTTCTAGGTTTGGAAGGATGCCAGATTCTAGTGCAGCTGATGGGGACAAAAACCATAATGACTCAGACCGGTGAAAATGGAAGATCTTCAGGAGTGAGTTTGCTTTTACCAGTGGAGAGATGACAACATTAAATTTATCAAGAGGCTGAGCCCATGGGAATATGCAAACTTTAAACAGAGGCTGAGCTGGTTGAAAATGTTGCCCACCTGGCGGTAGGGTTACGTAATGCTACTGTACAGTATTATTAAGGTAATAGAATGTGGTTTTCAAACCAGGCCGATGTCTTGAAAGGACTATATTGTGATAGGTTAAGAGGTGTGCTAATTATATTCTGTCGAGTGAATTATATTATGTTGAGCTGTATTGGTTTGTACCTGTGAGTGCATATTAATGAATATTCATAAAAGGTAAGTCTATTACTATCTCCATCAGATATGTAAAATACAAATGTGTTGTGCCATATTTAAGCCAAACTTCTTTTGAAAAATACAATTGTTTTGTTTTGGTTTGTTTCTTGGAGTGCGCTTGCTCTGGAGTGCTCCTTCTTTTTCACTTCACCTCTCGCTTTTAATCAACAACTGAGATCACTGCTTTACTTTAAAGGGATTTTTTTAAATATAAACTATGTTTGCCAAAAATTAATTGCTTTTTGATTCATCAGTTGTGACTTGGTCTCTTACACGCTCGGTAATAAAAGAAGGCAGAGCCGTGGCGCCCAGACCCTCCGGTAACTACCACTGGCCTTGCTTGGTTATGAGTTGGTTGTGACAGTTCAGGCCGAGGGGAGTGTGATGCAGTGCTGCACCCTAGGGGTCAGACTCGGGTTCTCTGATGACTCATTACTGAAAGGTGTATCTACCGATATCCATAAAGTTGTGGTTTCTTTGTTTGAGGGTTTTTTACTTAAATTTGCTTTATTAAGTTACAGAAAGAAAACATTTACTACCTCCTCATTCTGTGGCTTTCCTCACTGTTGCTCACCATAAGGCACTTCAGCTTGCATTCAGGTTTTGTGGATTCTGCTGAAAGGGCTCTCTTTACATTCCTGAAGAATACTGCTTTGTTCATACGTATAAACCCTCATGATCCTGGCGGCCTAGTAACGAGTAAAAACTGAAACCCTGCCCTGCACAGTGGCTTGTAGGGGTAGGTCTGTCCTTCTCTCGAGCGGGTCCAACCAGAGCCTTATTTATTTTTTTCACTCTTCTCAGAGTCCTTGTTTCCTGAAGTGACTGTAATGTTCAGAGATTTCTATTTCCAGTGAATAGCTAACTTGTTCCCTTAAATGTCTCCGAGTTGGTGGGTACCCAGAACTTTCTAGTATTGTTTTGCTTTAACCAGAAGCACTTTATTCTGATACCCTTTAGGCCTGATACTCCAGACTGTTACCGATTCATAATACAAGGAACTGAACTAGGCACTGTTGCGTGTGTTTCCTGCAGATGCGTGTACCGGCGATCGGGGGCTGGCTACCAGGGAGAGGGGGGATGATACTGGTGGCTTAGAAGGGATATGTCCTATAGAGTAAATTAGATATGGGAAAATACAATAAAATCTCACTAATTTGTGTTAATGAAATCTTCCAAATGCCTTCTTTAAGGTACAGAAACATTGTTACACTTCCACAGATCTATAACTGTTAATATGTGTTTTATCTCATTTTTATTTATGCTCATTTAAAATTAGTTTGTATTCCCTGGTAAATACCTGTTAACCGCTTAGTGACCTATGTGTAGGAAGCAGCTGCTCTTGGTAATCCATTTATTTTTGAAAACTTGGTTCTTCTCCATTGGTACTATACTGATTAAAAGCAGTCAAGTCTTTTCTATTAGCGGAACTTTCCACTTCTTTTTGTCTTACTTTTTGTCATTGTTTTCGTACTCCCAAAGCATCTCTAAAAGATGCATCTTGAAAAATAGAACATACAGATGTTGGTGTTGGCATCTGGACTCCTCGGAGGACTGGCATTTGTTTGTTTGGATTCTGGCCTTTTGCCACGAATCTCTAGCATGCCCGTTTCATCAGCCAGTAGGCAGCTACGGCTTTCCGCAAGCCCCTGTAAATAAAGATTATTTCTATTTATCCTGCTCAGTGTGTTTCCTGTAACAAATCTTTCAAGAAACTCTGGTCCCTTCACGAACACATCAAGATCGTCCATGGATATGCAGAAAAGAAGTTTTCCTGTGAAATTTGTGAGAAGAAATTCTATACCATGGCTCATGTGCGGAAACACATGGTTGGTAAGTTTCTTCTGCTTTTCTCTCATGCCTCTAATTTGTCCTTGTTCTTTGGTGTGTTTTACGCTTCGGGTGGGGCAGGATCCGAGGAACGCCTTCCTTTAATCCGTTCTGACTTGTCGAAACTAACTGCAGCATGTCCTCCGTAAGCATCACCGACTGGCCCGGGACAGGTTCCTTTCCAACCTTGTGATTTCTGTTTATCTTCAGAACGTTGCTATTAAGGCCTCACAAATTAAAGTGTAGAAAGTCCAGATGGCTTGAGTTCCTTGCAGTCCCAGCAAAGGACATGAGCTTTCCCAGCTTGAGCTTTTCGGTGGGCTTATTTTGAGCACAGTGCATTCTGTGTTGCAGCACACACGAAAGACATGCCATTTACATGCGAAACCTGTGGAAAGTCATTCAAACGCAGCATGTCCCTCAAGGTGCACTCCTTGCAGCATTCTGGAGAGAAGCCCTTCAGATGCGAGGTAAGGAACGTGCTGCCCCCCAGGCCTAAGGGACGAGCTTTTGTGTTCGTGGTGAGCAGTGAGGGAGAGGTGTGCATAGGACAGGCAAGAGGCCCTCCAGACACACGCCCTGAGCGAGTGCCCCATGTCAGCTCACAGCCAGATAAAGGTCATCTTAACTTCTCAGACTAGGTTAAGCCCGGGAATAACACACGATGAGTTATTTGTCTTCCCTCAGTAATCCAGAGAAGTTGGGTGTAACTTCAGTGCTAATTATTTGAGAAAATTCCCCTTTTATGAATAACTGAGCAGCAGAAATAGAGCGGAGCCAAATAGTTGACACAGCAGGTCCTATTTTAAGTGTGAAAAAGAAACCTAATCTCAGAGACTTTGTAGGGTGGGCTCAGGTAAAGCTACTGTGCTTGGCATTCAAAAATCTCCACTGTGTCCAATACAGAACTGTGACGAAAGGTTTCAATACAAGTACCAGCTACGCTCCCACATGAGCATCCACATTGGGCACAAACAGTTCATGTGCCAGTGGTGTGGCAAGGATTTCAACATGAAGCAGTACTTCGACGAACACATGAAAACACACACTGGTAAGAATTTCTTGGGAAAAGTACAGATATGTCTCAAGCACTTGTTGATCACCTGTGCGTCTGTTTACGTAAAAACCGAAAGCACGAATTTGCATTCTCAGGGCAAATTCTACTTGAAATAAACCTGGCATATAAAAATACAGATTTATTAGCCTGAAAAATTGGGCTTTCACCACTCTGTTCATTTAAAAAAAGGATTATTGGTGAGTGCCTTTTAACTGTGGGTCCCTTCAAGATACTGGATTCTTTGCTTAGGGCACAGGATCTCCTAAAATTGTATGCGGCTTGTTTTGTGTATGTGCCTTGTGCACAATATGTGTGTTATTTTTTTAAAGGAAAGACTTCTGGGCCTTTCAAAACTGAAGGACACTGACTGCTTTAAATAGAATACCCTCTCAGTGTGCTTAAAGTTTGATCGGATTGGATTTCCCCAAAATTACCACTTTTCAGGAACAACTCCCATCAGATGAAGTTAAATCATATTTTAACCATTTTGTGTTTGTAGAGGTTTTTGCTTCCTAGCATGGATGTGAATCTTGTAAGCATTTGACTACCTAGTTTGCAGGGAACTGGCTGAAGTAGTAGCTAGCTCCCCCTGTAAACACTGCATCATTGTATCTCAGCCTTAACTTGGTTTTCTGGGGTTAGCTAGTCTTTGTACAAATTGAACAGTATGAACCATTTTTCAGATTTCAACATAAAATCTAATCATGGGATTCTACATTCTGTTTGTCCATAGAGTAGCAGAGCTAGAAAGAACCACAAGAGATGATCTTGCTTAGCCCCTTGCTCTTTTTTGTTCAACCAGAGCCAGAGGTGAAGAAACTCTACCGTGGCTGGATCGCTTTAGTTCCCAATTTTCTGTTGAAGTCCAGAGAAAAATGCCTGCCCAGTGGGCTTCCTCCCCATTCAGAGCAGAGCACCCTCCGATTTTAAGGATTAGTCTAGATGAAGAGTCATGAGAGGAGTTTAATTAGATAAATTACCCCTTAAAGGGTAATGAGAACTTTAAGTGGATGGACGGCAGGATATAGCAGAGTAATTAACAAATTCTCCTCTTCTAATTTGGTGGCTTTTGGACAGGCTCTTAGTTCCGAGTCGCTTTTAGGATTCAGTTTTTTGTTGTAAAGCAGGAAGCTGTGGAACTAGATAGAAAATAAGCTTTTTTGGAGGCAGAAGTTGTGTTATTCTCACACACGATGCTTGGGACATGGTGGCCCCAGAGATGTTGGCTGCGGCCGCATCATTTGCTGGAAGGAACTGGGAGCCCCTGACACCCCTGCACTGCCCTGCCGTCCTCTTCCCTGCCCTCTCCTGGGCGTCGTTCTCCCGGTTCCCTCTTCTCACCTCCTTCTGCCTTTCTCCTCCTTCCTTCCCCTTTGTCCTTCTTCCTGTAGACCTGAAATGTCCATGATATGAAACCAGAGTATATATTTTGTGACTGTCATGTTTGTTGAATAAAAGTTTATGTTAAATATTCTTCTTTGACCAAATAGGCAAGCTCCACATTTCCTATTTCTCCCAAAGAAATATAGCCACCTAATAGCCTTCTCATTAAAAGAGTAGTACATACTTACTAAAAAGAATATGAGAAAATGTGAAAGTTAATAACAAAACTGATCATCACTGAAACCTTACTGTCAACATTTGGCATACATTTTTAAAAAATTCTTTAGTTTCTTAATACACATATAGTTAGATACTATACATAAGTGTTTATGTATTCATGTATATAGACATAAAACAAAAATTGGGTCTTTATTATAACTGGCTTTTCCTTTTGACTGTACTATGTCATTAACAGCAATATCATTTTTTAAATTTTTTATTGTTATGTTAACCACCATACATTACATCATTAGTTTTGGATGTAGTGTTCCATGAATCATTGTTTGTGCATAACACCCAGTGCTCCATGCAGAACGTGCCCTCTTTAATACCCGTCATCAGGCTAACCCATCCCCCCACCCCCCTCCCCTCTAGAACCCTCAGTTTGTTTCTGAGTCCATCGTCTCTCATGGTTCATCTCCCCCTCCAATTTACTCCCCTTCATTCTTCCCCTCCTGCTATCTTCTTCTTTTTTTTTTTTCTTAACATATATTGCATTATTTATTTCAGAGGTACAGATCTGTGATTCAACAGTCTTGCACACTTCACGGTGCTCACAATAGCACATACCCTCCCCAATGTCTATCACCCAGCCACCCCATCCCTCCCACCCCCCACCACTCCAGCAACCCTCCGTTTCCTGAGATTAAGAATTCCTCATATCAGTGAGGTCATATGATACATGTCTTTCTCTGATTGACTTATTTCACTCAGCATAACACCCTCCAGTTCCATCCACGTCGTTGCAAATGGCAATTTGCATTCCTTTTGCATTCTTTTGCATTCTCATTCCTTTTGATGGCTGCATAATATTCCATTGTATATATATTCCACATCTTCTTTATCCATTCATCTGTCGATGGACATCTTGGCTCTTTCCACAGTTTGGCTATTGTGGACATTGCTGCTATAAACATCGGGGTGCATGTACCCCTTTGGATCCCTACATTTGTATCTTTGGGGTAAATACCCAGCAGTGCAATTGCTGGATCGTATGGTAGCTCTATTTTCAACTTTTTGAGGAACCTCCATACTGTTTTCCATAGTGGTAACAGCAATATCATTTTAATGGTTGTATAATATTTCTTCTGGTAAATTTGCTGTAATAATACCCATCATTTATTATGCACATATATGCCGGGCACTATCTTAAGTGCTTTACCTGCATTACCTCATATAATCAGTGTAACTTTTACAATAGTCCTATAAAGTAAAGGATGTTGTCTCCATTTTATATAGCCATTTCCCTACTGGACTTAGATGATTTCTGTTTCCAATTTTTCTACTGTTATAAACAATACTGTGATAAACAGCTTTGTGGTTAACACATCCATGATTATTCACTTAGGATAAATTCCTGGAAATGGGATTATTAGGGCAAAGAGATGTGCACATTTTTTTTTAAGATTTTATTTATTTATTCATGAGAGACAGAGAGAGAGAGAGAGAGGCAGAGGGAGAAGCAGGATCCCCTCTGAGCAGGGAGCCCGATGTGGGACCTGAGCTGAAGGCAGACGCTTAACCATCTGAGCCACCCAGGCACCCCAAGATGTGCACATTTTTAAGACTTGGTGGTATGTATTGCAAAATAGCCACTCTTAACTAGCCGTGCATGAAAATACCCATCTCCCAAGGGGAACCCTCCTACACTGTTGGTGGGAATGCAAGCTGGTGCAACCCCTCTGGAAAACAGTATGGAGGTTCCTCAAACAGTTGAAATTAGAGCTACCGTTCGATCCAGCAATTGCACTACTGGGTATTTACCACAAAGATACAAATGTAGGGACCCGAAGGGGTACATGTACCCCAATGTTTATAGCAGCAATGTCCACCATAGCCAAACTGTGGAAAGAGCCAAGATGCCCATCGACAGATGAATGGATAAAGAAGATGTGGTATATATACACAATGGAATATTATGCAGCCATCAAAAGGAATGAGATCTTGCCATTTGCAACGACGTGGATGGAACTGGAGGGTGTTATGCTGAGTGAAATAAGTCAATCAGAGAAAGACATGTATCACATGACCTCACTGATATGAGGAATTCTTAATCTCAGGAAAGAAACTGAGTGTTACTGGAGTGGTTGGGGGTGGGAGGGATGGGGTGGCTGGATGATAGATATTGGGGAGGGTATGTGCTACGGTGAGCGCTGTGAATTGTGCAAGACTGTTGAATCACAGATCTGTACTTCTGAAACAAATAATGCAACATATTTTAAGAAAAAAGAAAAAGAAGAAGATAACAGGAGAGGAAGAAAAGGGGAGTATGTCAGAGGGGGAGACGAACCATGAGAGATGATGGACTCTGAAAAACAAACTGAGGGTTCTAGAGGGGAGGGGGGTAGGGGGATGGGTTAGCCTGGTGATGGGTATTGAGGAGGGCACGTTCTGCGTGGAGCACTGGGTGTTATGAACAAACAATGAATCATGGAACACTGCACCAAAAACTAATGATGTAATATATGGTGATTAACATAACAATAAAAAATTTAAAAAAAAAAAAAAGAAAAAAAAAAAAAAAAAAAAGAAAATACCCATCTCCCCAACCCTTTCCAATGCTAAATAAAACCCTTGCTGATTTGACAGGTGGAAAATGGTTTCTTATTGTATTAATTTGCATTTAATTCATTGCTAAGTGAGATTGGACATTTTTTCATGTGCTTATTGAGTGTCAGTATATTTTCCTTCCTGAACTGCTTGTGTCTTTTTTGTATTCATCTTGCCATTGCAGTGTTTGACTTTTTTTTTATTGTTTCTAATACATCTTTATATATATTTACATATCCTGGACCTCGTTTCACGCCAATATTAAAGTACTTCCCGGGGCGCCTGGGTGGCTCAGTCGTTAAGCGTCTGCCTTCGGCTCAGATCATGATCAGGGTCCTGGGATCAAGCCCCGCATCGGGCTCCCTGCTCAGCGGGAAGCCTGCTTCTCCCTCTCCCACTCCCCCTGCTTGTGTTCCCTCTCTCGCTGTCTCTCTCTCTGTCAAATAAATAAAATCTTAAAAAAAAAAAAAAAAGTACTTTCCCCTGGTTTGTCATCTGCCTTTTAATATTGCTCGTAATAGGGCGCCTGGGTGGCTCAGTTGGTTAAGCGACTGCCTTCGGCTCAGGTCATGATCCTGGAGTCCCGGGATCGAGTCCCACATCGGGCTCCCTGCTCGGCGGGGAGTCTGCTTCTCCCTCTGACCCTCCCCCCTCTCATGTGCTCTCTATCTCTCATTCTCTCTCTCTCAAATAAATAAAATCTTTAAAAAAAAAATATTGCTCATAATACTCAAAATTGGGAAAGTGGCCAGCTGGTGGGGTTGGACACGCCTGGCTCTGCATTCTCTACAGCCTCTGCGGGTCTCTGGTTCCTTGGTGTTAAATAAGGATGACAGGAGCACCTGGGAGAGTACAAGGAGCAGGGTTAGCATTGAAGAAAAGAGATAGCTCTTTTGAGGCTGGAAGTAACCACATTTAGAGTATGTTTTGTTGGGGATTACGGCCATTGCAGGAACTGCCGTTGATAGGGGCTGTTTCTTTGCAGTTAAAGAGAAGTGAGGCAGACCCTGTCCAGGGAGGCTGCCCAGCCCTGAGGCAGGGTTTCTTAGGACGGTGTGGATGTGGGGTGAGTTCAGCATAGAATGATTGCTGATTCTCCTTGTACCAGGTACAGCGCTAAGTGCCTGGCAACACAAGGATGAATTCAGACCTGGTTTTTGTCCTCAAGGAGCTTACACTTCAGGGACAGGGATGGTGGTGGTAATAATAATCATCATAATCATAGAAGTACTACAATGTACTGAGTGTCTACTATGTGCCAGATACTGTTCTAAGTGCTTTCCTTGTATTTTCAACTTCTCACAATCGCCTGTTATTATGATCTTCATTTATCAGATGAGGAAACTCAGGCTCAGAGATCAAATAACTTGTCCAAGGCAGCCTGACTCCAGAACCACATATTTTAATGATTCTGATATAATTTAATGTAGCAAGTCATAAAATGGAGGGATATACAGGACATCATGAGGGCAAAAAGCACCATTCCAGAGTCTGGTTCTCAGCGTCCAGAATGAGGCAGTGCACTCAAGCAGATCAGGATCAGAGGGATTGTGGTAAATCGTCTTAATGACATATTGCTGATTTATTAATTTACAGTGAAAAAGCTGAGTGGCAGATGGTTTAGAACTCTTACTTCTTTGGTCAGCATGTTCTTTGCCTAAGTAAAAATATATATTAGAAGCTAAATTATCATCAGAAGATTGGTAGGGACTGGGCGTCACAGGAGGGGAAGATACTTGAGTGATCTTAATAGTGAGTACCATACATCCTCAAATCCAAGAAGCCATCCCTTGTAAGACAAACTTAATTTGTACACTACTGAGAAAAGGCTGGAAATAAAAATGGCATGCCATCAAGTGTAAGGTATATGTCCGTCTCAGAGATGTCAGTATGCCAGGGAATGCACGTCTCAGAATTAACAAATATTGATTTTTAAACATTAACTAAGAACCTACTAAATTGGGCTATTGTAGTGAACCGGACTGAAACAACCCTAGGTTCACAGGGCTCACAGTCAGGCTGGGTAGGCACGAAAGGTTCGCTGAAGAGCAAGTACATGGAACTAAATGAAGTTGGCTGGGGTTTGGTGGATGGGGGCGGCTGGGCAGGAATTCTGATGAGACGTGATACCAGAGAGCAGTAAGCAGGTGCCAGGTCACCAAAAAACCCCATAAGCCATGAAAAAAGTTTGGACTTTATTCTAAGGACCGTGGGAATTTCTTGAATGGTCTTGAGCAGATTGTGACACGAGTCTGAAAGTTCACCCTGCCTCCGGGGTAGAGAGTGGGCGGGGAGGTGGGGAGCAAGAAAAGAGAAGGCAACACCAGGCAGGTGGATGTCACAGTAACCTAGGTGATGATGTGGAGCGGTGATGGCAGTGGGTGAAACGAAAGTGATCCACAAGGTAGGGTCAGATGAACATGGGGACTGATTGGATAAAGGTGGCGCAGGAGGGAAGAACCAAAGGATAGTCCCAGATTTGGGTCTTGAATGCCATTTGTCAAGACAGAAAATAGTAGAGGGAGGAGCAGGTTTGCTAAGTAGGATAATGAATTTAACGTTGCACTTGTTAGTTGTGAGACCTCTACAGGACATTCATGTGGAAATACCCAGTAGGCAGTTTGCAAAATGGGTTTCAAGCTAAAGACTTTAGAGAGATTACAGCTGCATATATGGATATGTAGATTTCTGATCGCTACCCAAGGATATTCATACTAAGTGGACTGGAAGCCAGATCGCTTGTCCCTTTGAACAGTGCAAAAAACAGCTAAGTAGTCAGCCAAATTCTTGTTCTTTTCTGTCTTCCTGTAAACACTCTGCCTTCATGTGTAATGTTCTTTGTTCAGACTCATTACAGTACTGCTTCTTACAGTCAGCTTAGCTTTATATGTAGCAGCTAGGTGTGTTGTCCTTAGGTGTGTTGATGTTGATATAGATACTTTTCTAGTTACCTCTATGGACTTAGCTTTAATGTATCTTCCAGCCACCCAGTTACCAGCTCTTCCTTAAAGTGGGATGTCGTGCAGGAGTTTGGGATTGCAAATGTTATGTTTTTATTTTTCCTTACTTCAGCCTCATTACAATCTTACCTTGAGGTCTCGTGGAGACCTTAACATCACTCATTATTAGCAGAATTAGGAGATGGGGCCTGATGAGTAGTGAGACTTAGAGGTAAGTGGGATTGTAGGCTTACTTCTGGAACAACAAATGTGGAAAATTTGGCAGGACTTTAAGAAATGAATAAAAGATTACTAAGCAATAAAAAGGATAAATATTTATTTGACAGAGAGAGACAGCGAGAGAGGGAACACAAGCAGGGGGAGTGGGAGAGGGGGAAGCAGGCTTCCCGCGGAGCAGGGAGCCCGACTCAGGGCCTGATCCCAGGACCCTGGGATCGTGACCTGAGCCGAAGGCAGACGCTTCACGACTGAGCCACCCAGGTGCCCCAAAAAGGACCCATTTTTAATTTGAACCCATGGATTTGTGATAGGTGGCTTCTAATAGTTTTTGGCCTTTCTGTGGCAAATCATTATAGCCTACAAGACTACAAACGGACGATGGATAGAGAGATCCCAGATTTGATCCAGGTTGGAACACACAACAGAAAGTTAATGTCCATATATTTCAGTAAGCTTATAATGAATCCTGTTTGTGGATGCAAGGTCTAGTGTGCCTAAGAAGTGATTAGTGAATCAAGTGAAAGTGTTTGCTCCAATTAGACTAATAATTCAGAGAGTGAGTCCTTTGGCTCTGTTTCCATATAGCTGTTGGGAGTAAAGAGTACTAACTCTGGAGAGCCCAGGGGGGTTTGAGAGGTTGTCAAACAGGTGTGCTTTTAAAATACTGTATTATACAAGTAAATCGTGTTTATTTGAGAGAAACAGAAAGTACATGTAGGCATAAAAAATAAAAACATCACTCATCATCCCATTACCTAGAGAGAATCACTGACATTTGTTGTAGTTCTTTCCATACCTGTTTTTAACTAAAAGTGGATAATACCATGTGTGCATTTTCATAACTTGCTCATTTTACTTAATAGACTAGAAACTTCATAGATTATGGATTTTCATGTTAGTAATTCGATTTCTATACTTTCGTTATACTGTTTTTAATGACGCTGTCCATCATTAAGATGGGTATGCCGTCTTGATTTAATCAATTCTGTTTAAGAGATTTGAGGTTTTTAAGGTAATTGGAGGAAACGAATTAAAAAGATGGAAAACAAGGTAGGCTCTGAAGTTATCTAAAAAGTTGAATACAGGGGCCCTGGGTGGCTCAGTCGTTAAGCATCTGCCTTCGGCTCAGGTCATGGTCCCAGGGTCCTGGGATCGAGCCCCACATCGGGCTCCCTGCTCCCCGGGAAGCCTGCTTCTCCCTCTCCCCCTCCCCCTGCTTGTGTTCCCTCTCTCGCTGTCTCTCTCTCTGTCAAATAAATAAATAAAATCTTTAAAAAAAAATAAAATAAAAAGCTGAATACAAAACTGATCCCTCCTGACTGCACAGTCTAGTCTCTTGAGGAAGCAAGGAAATTCTGGCTTTCAGAGAAGGAGGGCAGCAGGGGCTGTCAGTTTCCCAAAGACAGAGAGAAGAAATAAGGACTATGATATGGGTGAAGAGGTGTTCTCTGCTCGTGTACAAAGGGGTCCGGAGCGGAGAACAGGAGGGATGTTATTTTCCCTCGTTGTGCAGGGATGCACGAAGCATCAAGGTGTGAAGTGCCGTGTTTTATGTGTCAAAGCACGCTCTGGAGGGAACCAGACTGCAATTTGAAATCCTGGCTCTCTAGCTGTAGAACTCTGGGCAAGTTCCTTAATTTCCCCATCAGTAATGTAGAGATGATAACAGCTGCCTCATACGGGCTGTCGCTGTGAGGATCACTAGAATTCATAGATGGAAAGTGGTTAGAACGGGACCAGGCACACAGGAAGCCTCCATACACCATAGCTATTATTTATGCAGAGTAGAGCAAGGACGCCGGTCAGGGAGCCGTACCTGAGGCGAGAACAGCCCCTTGCAGCAGGAGTTACAGTAAAGGTACAAGCTGCGTACCCTGAGAACTGACGAAGGAATCAGTCAGTGCAAGCATATGGCCCCGGAAACATGTGTACGCAGGTGCTCACCCTAGCATTCCGTATGAAGTGGCGAACGGACGTACATGTTCAAAAGCCATCTTGTTTCCTGCTGTGGCCCAGGTAGAAAAGCAGCAGACAGCGTGGAACCATGTCGTGGTCCAAAGAAAAGTTAGGAACCCTAAAAATGAAGCCCTTATTTCCTCCCTCGGTGCCTTTAGAATTATGGAATTTTGTTTCCTTTTTGACTCATCGGCCCCATGCTTCTCAGCCAGGGCCAGGAGCCGCCTCCCAACCCTCCCCACACCCATGGACGTTTGGGAGTGGTGTGGGGACAGTTTGGGTTGTCAGAATCTCTTGGGGGCAGTTAGTAGGCTGGCGCTAGGAGCGCCATGTGCTCTTCAGATGTGCCAGGTGCTCCCACAGAATGAAGAAATTGTCTGCAGAAATGCCCACAGCTCTCCCACTGGGAGTCTCTGCAGCGTGGGAGTCCTGGTGGCGGGTGAGCCATCCGGCATTTTCCAAGTCCAACACCAAGAAGTATGCCGCACGCTAATTACGTGCAGGTAGACACCAAGAGACTTCTTTGCTCCACGGGACATTTCTAGCAGTCTTTCTTTTGTTTGGAATTCAGAAATGGCTAATGGACGAACTTTGCCTAAATTTAAGAGGCAGAGATATGGGCCGCGGTCTTAGCCGCCTTGAGCACAGGGAACTGACTGGAACGGTTCTTCACGTAGGATGTGAAGGATCACTGCTGTAGATGCCTTTTTTTTTTTTTTTTTTAACCATGCCCAGATGGTAGGTTGTATGTAAGTTTTACTCCTATCGGCTCTTACTTGTTAATTCCCAACTTTGGGAGACTCTTTGAATATGACATGCTGTAAGGGAGAGGAGTGCTAATCTCCTGGTTAAATATGCGTGAGCATGTAATTACCGCCTAGTATGTTAATCATTTTTTTGTGTCTGTGTTCATCTCAGGAGAGAAACCCTTTATCTGTGAAATCTGTGGCAAAAGCTTCACCAGCCGCCCCAACATGAAGAGGCACCGCAGAACTCACACAGGCGAGAAGCCCTATCCGTGTGACGTGTGTGGCCAGCGATTCCGCTTCTCCAACATGCTTAAGGCCCACAAGGAGAAGTGCTTTCGGGTGACCAGCCCCGTGAATGTGCCGCCTGCTGTCCAGATCCCACTCACAACTTCCCCAGCCACCCCAGTTCCTTCTGTGGTGAACACACCCACGACCCCCACCCCCCCGATCAGTATGAATCCTGTGAGCACTCTCCCCCCCCGGCCCATCCCCCACCCCTTCTCACACCTTCACATCCACCCACACCCTCACCACCCCCACCACCTCCCGATCCCTCCGGTCCCTCACCTCCCTCCACCTCCAGCTCTCTTTAAGAGCGAGCCTTTAAATCATAGAGGCCCGGGTGAGGACAACTTCCTGCGGCACCTGGCCGAGAAGAACAGTTCAGCACAGCATCATTAACATCCATCTCCTTAAGTGTGTTCTCCACGAGTTGTGTGCCCGTGTGTGAGTTTGCAGAGAGGGAGTTGGTGAGCATTTCTGTAGCTGTCAGACGCTCCTCAGCCTCCACCAAGAGCTTTGTCATTGTCTTGGTGAATCAACACATCCAAGGGAATGAACGCGAAGACCACCTTGAGCTCACGGAGGGAACTGTCATCTAAACCAGGGGAACCACCGAACTAAAGCCCAATTTGCTTGCATTTTCTGGTGACTTTTATAAATTTCAAATACTCAGACTTGTGGAATTTTATAATTTCATATCAGCTGATGAGGTATGCTTGCTTTTATATCCCGGACTTCTCCTCAAAGAGGGGACAGGCCTGGTTTCCTTTGTACTAATCGGGAAGGCTGTGAGATTAATCCAGAGCATTAATTGTATCACTGTGTATCGTAACAAATTCTTTTCAGCTTTTGGTGCTGGCTTCAGAATGGGGCCGGCCGTGTTTCCCAGTATACCCAGCATTATAGAGAAAGACGGGAAGTTTCTTCTTTGTGTAGCTCTCCTAACGCACTCTTTATTTTACTACAGAAATTATTTTAGAGTTTTTGTATGGACTTCTTTAGTGGTCTGTTTCTAAAATGAAATGTATTTCAATAAGCGGTGTAATTTTTTCAGTGTAGCTGGGCCTATGTTGTAAAATAGAAAAAAAATTTTTATAATCATCAAAATGTGATTCTTAAAGATGCATATAACTTCTATAGTTCAAAGTTATTCTTACATCCGTACAACTCAAAGGTGCTTCAGAGACTAGCTGTATCTGAGAGGGTCTCCAGACACCAGGTTACTGCACGGTGAGGTTTTGCTTTCAGAACTTGACATAAGTCCTTGCTAGTTTTTCAAATCTCTGCATCACACTCAAGTGTCAGTGTGTTAGGCTTGTTGACATGCTCCTGTCCTCCGCGTTTCACTTGTGGGGTCATCGCATTAAATGGAACGATTGGCAAGGAGTTGGATCTTTCCCAGGGAAGTCACCTAAAGCTTGCGGGTTTTAAAACTCTGAGTCAAGCTGTTCACCGTCAGGAGGAGGAAGCGGGGGGTGGGGGGGGGTGTCCTCAGTCATGTCTGTTTCTCGCTGTCCCCAGAGCTTGCCCGTGTTCCACCTGTCGCGACGACAAATGGAAGTCTTATGATACACTGCTCGTTTTGAGGTTGCTGTGTTTTTCTAGAATTGTTGTGACAAGATAAAATAGTACACTAAAATCACAAACATGATGTTGCTGACAGTAGCTGAGAAGTTGGCATGAGAACAAATTGACTGTGAGTTTTCAAATGTCTCTTCATCCACGGGTATATCCACAACTTTGAGCTATTCTATCACAGTTTAAATTGTAGCGAGGGAAAGAATAACTCCTACATTTTGCTGCCCCGTTCGCTGCAGGTAATTACGTGACACAGTGTTGACAGGTGGTGAGAGCAGCGTCTCTAACACCTTTAAGACAGGTTACTTTTCCAGGTTTGTGAAGCTTCGAGAGAGCACGATCAATCAGGAGCTTATATAGGAAAGGCTGAAGAGAAGGGCTAACCTATTGCTCGTATTTAACTGATCGGATTTCTCCAGACTCAGTATAGCTAAAAATTGTGTTGTTGTTTTTTTCCTCCATCTCAGAGAACTGAGTTCCAAAGCTAGGTCTGCTTTCTTTCTCTCTCTCCCTCTGTGTTTTAATCTGTACATTTCTTCATTTTTCTTTCTTCAGGCTCTTAGATCGTTGCCTGAATCAGAACCCTGGCTTTTATTTATTTTTAATTTTTAATATTAAATGTGCAGATATGCTTCAAGCACTTTTCTGGCTGATTAGCTCTGTGGTAGGAAAAAATGGAACTCTCAAGTGAGGTCAAGTCCCTGTTTTGTAAATACCACGTTCTCTACTAGCTTTTTGGTTTAAAATTTCCACACTTTTTCCTTTTGATTATTGCCTTTTTCCTCTTCTATGATGAGCATAGGAAAATTTTGGAATGAGGCAGAAAAGTAGCCCAAGACCTACTTTTCTTCCTGTTTGTGGATGTAATTTCTAAAGAATGTTATTTTAAATCTTTGTATACGGTTTTTGGACACCCGGGTACCCAAACCGATGAGGAAAGTTAGTTTCTTGTTTGTGACCATTATTTCTTTAGTGGCTGCCTCCTCGTACTCCACAATCTCCTTCCCATTCCATGAAAAGTTTGTGGATGGATCTACACCTTCATGTAGATGTATCATTACTTAATGGCCAAGCCTATAATATTAAGATGGTTTTTTTAAAGGTGTAAATTGCAACTTAATTAATTGGTTATAGTACCTTATTTTATTCTACATAAATTTACCATATTGGGCAGCAATTCTGAATTCCAGACTTGAGACCATTAAATCAACCATTTTATGAAGTGTACTATAATTATACACTGGAAAATTCAGGTAGTCATATTTGATTTTTTCATCCAAGTGAATATAGCCATAAGAAAATGCCTACTACATAGGAAAACCAGTATTAAGCAAATAATCACCACCACCCTTAACAGAAGCAAAAAAAGGATTTTTTTTTTTTTTTAAATCAGCATTGTCACATAATACATTTCACAGTGAAATGTATTGTGGAACAATCTGGAAACCTCTAATTTTTTTTTTCCCTAGATAAGTATTACCTTCCCTGACTTGGGATTTGTGGTCTTCAGGAACACTGCTCAGAACGTAATGACTCCTTATCAGTGTCATATCACATATAAATGATGAAATGCATTAAGAATATTTGCAACATTCATGCTTCTAAATACAAGAACTGCAGGATTAAGCCTTAAACATATATGTGCATCAGGTTTAATGTGCTTAAGACTCAAACTCAGGGTTGGAAATTTGATTGGGGTCCTTCACTAGGATGAAAGTTGCATTCTGTGGTGTGTTCCCTCCGACATGTGACTTCAGAACTTCATGCCTGCTTGCTATCTGTTTATGAAAAAAGGAACCATGGAGGAGTTTGAGTTCTCAGCCCTTATCTGTCCTTCGTCTTTTAAAGACAAACAAAGGCCACATTTCAGCGTTATATAGATATCCAATTGAGGCTTTTTCTCATTACTTAATTTTACTGTCCTCAAAGGCTTGTATCATTGGTAGGGTTAAGGCATACTCGAGGAAAATTCCCCAAGGACTTTCTTGAGCTGACATTGCTTTTTTTTTTTTTTCTTTTTCTATGCTTTTCTCGTAGATTTATCATTCAAATATGAACTCTTCCTTAGCCTTAACGAAAGGCTGCTTGCTGCTTTCTCAAATTGAGTCAGGTAGGCTCATACTGAGTTAGATTTTTTAATTTGAATGAAGAAAATAAGATGAAAAGTTTAAAGGCATGTGGCTTCATTTCCGTGTATATTTGTGATTTGATTCTTATTTTTTAGCAAGCCGGGAGTCTCCACATAAGACTTTATGGAAGTTCAAAGAAATCTTTTGCAAGTCAGTTATGTATACTTTCAGTCTACCATTTACATGAATTATTCTAAATTGATGACTGAGCATGACATTACCGTGGTTGTACCGTCTTTTTTAAAAACTACATTTGTTTGGAAGTACCTTTTCATTGTGGTTAGAGGCTCCCTATAATTTGATTGTCCCTAGAATACTAACTGAAGGCAAAATATGCTAAAGAAACGCTTGTCAACTGTATTTTCTAGTTCTTGAAATTGTTTTCAGTTCTTCTGTTTGTCGAATGGATATGTGTGTTTTATTTTTATGTCACTGGAAGTTTTAAATTTTGAGAAGATCAGGCAGAAATAGAAATCCATTGCCGATGGTATTTATTTTCCCCATCTTGCAGATTTCAGTCAGTGAAACAGAATGGTAGGTAGGGTTTTATTGTAAAAAGAAGAGGAAGAAGAAGGAAGAAAACAGAAATTAGGGGAAACCGTTCTGTTTGAGCTACTGTCTAGAAGAGACAACTTGTATGACGTTGCCGATCCACGTGACCAACATTTTGGTGCTGTTCTAGACGGTATGGGAAGTATTTTAATGAAAAGGGGGATAAGTTACATTCAAGAATTTTATCAACTATTCTACCGCGACAAAAACCGGCTCGCTTGGAATTCTTCAGACAATAACATTGAGCCAACAAATACTGGGTTTTAATTTCTCTTTGCCTAAACCAAGATAGGAAATTTCCCAAGAGATCATTTCTTTTCAGGAATGAAAGGTCATTAGCCACAAGAGACAGTGGCGTTTTTATGCAATAAGAACAACTGAACTACCCTGCTCCTGTCATCTGTAGCATTTTTACTAAATAACGATGGCCTTCCAGCCCTGGACGCTACCTCGACAAAGCAAACCAGAGATCCTCTCCACACTTTCTATGGAAGCCATACAAGTTGCCATCAATATGTCCACTTTCATAGTTCTATACTTTTATACTCTCTAGACTTTTTATAGACTCTATGATCAGATCTTTTTGTCTTAGAGGATAGGTTTTGCAAGATTCAAAGGAAAAGCAAACTCCTTGGTTGTCCCAACTTTGAAGCCTTAGCTTCAGTAAATTTGTTTAAAGGACCAGATAATGTACCATTTAATCCAATTCTTGATTTAAGTCACAGCTATTTTGCAGAGTGGCATATCCAGAAAACAGACTTCTCTTTCTTATTCCCTAAGTAGAAGCTATATTTGTTGTAAGAAACTACTTATAAAGTGGATTTCTACTACCTTGTTACTCTATGTATTCCTTGATAATATATGTATTGTCACAGCGTTCCTGGAGTTGTGTTTATTTCCTTGTGACAGATACGTGAGTCCACACTTCCCCGTGATCCCCCCCGGACCCCCTCCCCCGCCCCGTTAGCTCACTGCAGCTCAGTCTTTCACTCTGTTCTTGAGTGCCTTCAAAAAGCCAGCATCCTGGAACATTCTTTCCCTGGTCTGAATCCTACCTCTGATTATTTCATTCTCCTGAGTATTGGAAGTTACCCTTATTCCCCATTGGTTTGGCTCTACAAACTAGCTAGGCCCTTGGATACGAATTCTGGACCTATTCCTGTTCTGTTTACCCATGTCACTTTCAGATTACATTTTACACTTTTGCTTTGATCTTATTTCTTGACCTCTTCCATCGCTAATGATGAAAGATTTTATCCTTACTCCTTGTTTTTTCTTCACCAGAAATGAGATGTTCCTTTAAAATTAAAGGTCACTGAGCACCTCTTTGGAACATCTTCTCCTGGTGGGTCTCCCTGAATGCCTCCCCTTTCTGATGAAGGGATCCCGAATACTGCTGTTGCTGGCCCTGCTCCTGCGTGCCCTCTCTCTTCCAGAAACATTCCGGAAGATTGTACCCATAATTCTAGTTGAGTCAGATGAATTTGAAATCGCTCTCTGGGTTGATCAGAAGTCCTTTATTGGTTGTTGATCTGCCTCTCTCATCTGCCTGTCCCTCAGAGACTTCCAGTTACCTTCTTTTCTACTTGTTCTCATCTCATTAATTTTTAGAGTGTGATTGATACATGTTATATGAAGGATGTAATAAGGGGGTTGCAGTGTGTGTTCTCCATGTGATAGGAGCACCTTCTTGATAAACCATTGTAGCAGTCAGCTAATCTTTCACAGTCAGAACTGACGTGTGTGTGTGTGTCGTTGTGCAGGTCCCTTGTTCCTGTTCGGATCTCCTCCAAAACTGAAAACAAATACAACTCTTTAAAATGAGGAAATTGGGTTGCATTTTCTTTTCTTTAAGTGAATGAAAGCTAAGTTGAGTATTTTGGTCTTAGTCAAAAATTGTTCCTTTCTGACCTAAAATGCCATGTCCCTTCTTCTTAAAGTTAATAATACTAAGTCTCAGGTTTTCAAGACTAATAACCACACAAAGTGGGGGTCTGTGAAGGCAGCTGTTAATAAATTCCTAACCCTTTTTGCCTGGTGACAATATGTTAACTGGTGAGACAGTGCAAAATTGGGACAATTGGTTATGTTTGATAAGGAATAAATTCAAGACATCTGAAGGCCTCTCCAGCTATTTGGAATTGAAAGACCAGTTTCCAGAATGCAAAAAAGTAGACTACAGAAATAAGTAACAAGAGTTTCATGTTTTAAATCCTTTCCACCTTAATTTGCCTTGATGGTCCCCGTTATTGACCTAGAAGTTTGCCTCTTTTCTTGTAACTGGCTACCTAAAGTAACCACTTTGAAATGTGTGGCTTCTCTCTGAAGTCAGAAGCAGTACAACAGGTTGGGGAGAGGCATGGCGGCCTCACACTTGGAGGAGCCACATCCCTGGGACAGACTGTTCTTGTTCCATGTCTTCTAGGATAGGGCACGCTTGGTGTAATTATCAAAGGGCCCTGAGAAGTATCTCCTCCACTTTCTAGTTCCAGGTTCCTTTCACACTGTTTGAGCTACTCCGGTGAGATCAGGGATGTTACAGATTACTTGAAAACAATTTTGGGGACACGTAGGAAATGGGAATGGGGCAAGAAGGGGCAGAAGCTGAATTTTGCTTCACTTCAGAAGGAAATGTAATACTCGCATTTGCTGGTTTTGATCAGCCAGAGAGCCTCTCTCTGACTCGGATGTGCCAAAGAATCAAGTTGTTTCTGAATATCCAGCTCCCCTGAGCGAACCCAGCTTCCTCCCGGCCTGTCTTTCACAGGTGAACAGGGACCGTGTGGTCAGAAGGGCAGAGACAGAGACGTCGCATCACATCCTGCAGAGGACTCAAGGCTGCGTTTAATTGCATTTGAAAGTTGGTGGGAAATATTTTATTCTTTTAGAATCTCTAACACTCCTGGAAATATCCTTTCTGTGTTTGATGATGCAACTCATTAGGTTTTTCCAAAAGGGAAAAACAAAGAGACTATGTGGCATGGTTTAGGTGTTTACTTCTAAAGTTGTATCCCAAAGGATAGATCTGCAGCCTCTGAAAGTCGGATGAATTCCTCTCAATCTTCCCATCAGTTTCAGTACGCATTTTATTCATTTCTTGCCAAGAGCTGTGTCTCTCTTCCATCCGCAGTACTGGCTGTGTCCACAAGAGAGCAACAAAGGCCTTTAGCTTCTTTATTCTCAAACTTTGGAAGATCCCGCTTTTAAGTCTTACAGAATATCCTCTCTTGGCTCCGTGCTTGTTTATAGATCTTTGTTTTTAAGACATTTTCCCTTATTGCTAAGTCCAGTAGTTGCTCAACCTTCAGGATGCAAAGACTGATGAGTGGGTCACAGGTCCTCATGGGTCAGGCATCTTAATTAGCCGCTTTAAACAACAGTGCCCCAAGATGGAAAGCTTAGGATCCTTCCTTGGGGGCTCGGTTGTGCAGAGCAGCAGGAAGGCAGCCCTCCTTACTTCTTTCTCACACACCCCACCAGCAGCACAGGATGATCACATCTCAGAGAGGGACAAGCAGCAGGCCTGGCTCTGGAGTAGGAAAGAGGAAATGCTTCTCCTCTCTGCTCCAAGGCAGGTCTGGTATGCCAGGGAGCAAGTCCTGGGGGCGGGGGGGGGGGGGGGGGGGGAGGGTGTCAGACCCTGCATCCTGACCCTTGGGAGGTCCCCAGCAGCAGCCGCTTCTCCAGGTTGGAATTCAGTCTGTGTTCCCTCTCTGTCCGGGACTTGTCCTGCGGCTCCTGACCCTCATCAGGGCTCTGACCTCGAGTTTGTTGTACTCACTGCGACATCTTCCTCACAGTGAGCTGGTTGGTCATAACTGAGGGCAAACGATCGTCACTGTTTACCCCATTGAGGCAAGAGTGGCCTTCTTACCAGATCTCTGCCTGGCTCCTTCCCCCCCACCCCCACCCCAGCCCCGGCCAAGTCTGACCCACTCCCACACTTGACAAAAAGCGAAACTGAAGCTGTGATTGGTTGAGGTAACAGGTGGCCAGGTGTAACTTGTTGGTTTTTATTTTTGTTTTCCCCAACAATACTGCAATCACTTGCACTTTTCCTCATTTCTTAAAGAAAATCCAGTTTGCTTGCCAGGAATTGTTTAGCGTTAGGTTTACAAAGCTTGTTGTTGAATGTTGAACATTTGTCCAAAGGAGTTTGACAAAACAGAAGCTGCTTGGTCCCTGTTCCGCCTGCTAGGTCCCAAGGATTCAGGCCATGCGGCTGGGGTACTTGTGTCAAGTCCAGAAGGGGGCAGTGTCCCTCTCCTACCTCTGCGAAGACGCAATTGAAGGTCAAGTTGGACTCGTGTAGGGCAGGTACCTCTCTTGCTGCAAAGAAGTGTAGAGGAGTCTTTCAGTTGGGGAGGTGACAGGTAGTAAGACAGGATCTCTTCAGATGGGGAAGATACTGGGGAGAGGAGAGCTCATGGCCCCAGGGAGCTGTGGCGAGGCAGAACCACGCTCCCCCCTGCATCTCCCAGCTAGCCTAGCTTCCCTGAGTCATCTCTTTTCCAGCATCCTGTCAGATCCCTCAACGTACTGATTTCCCCCCTTGTGTTAACTATACCAATATTATTTTTTTAGCAATTGAAATGCACTTTTTTATTTCAACTCAATCATGATTTTAAGTATAAAAAATTTATAGACTTTTAAAACTACTTTTTTGTGTATTTTTAACCACTCGATGTAGCATTGTCTATTTTATTCTTGTGAGACTCTGGTACAAGGCGTGCCACTTCATGATATTTCCGACATGCTGGGCCTTTGGATGTGTACGGTAACAAACTTAATGCTAATGTTCAAAGTAAAAAGAAAAAAAAAAAGTAGCCATATCTGTTGTGTGTCTTTCTTAACTTCCTTTCTTCCTCACCCTC
Organism: Zalophus californianus; assembly: GCF_009762305.2. NCBI lineage: Eukaryota > Metazoa > Chordata > Mammalia > Carnivora > Otariidae > Zalophus > Zalophus californianus. The sequence goes on from NC_045610.1 coordinate 36,553,289, forward strand.
TTGTCAGCAACATTTTGAGGTGTCCTTGCTCAGTGAATTGTCCTTGTTTTCTGTGAGATGAACAGTCCTGATCTGCTGTCATCTGTGGCCTTTAGTCGTGCCCAGCTCACAAACGCAACGGGCCTCCTTCTGAAGGATGACACGTTTTGAGGGCTGCTGGCCAGAGTTAACGTGATGAGTTCTCATCTGCTGGGGCCGCCTGCCTCGGGATGGTGGGTTTCAGTAACGCCCTACTGGCCACAGCTGAGCGAAGATCTGAACATACCCTTGAAAACAGTATTTGAGAAAAGGATCCCAACTGAGATCTGAAGCAGTCTGAAGAACCGGAAGCCCGGAGGGAAGCAGCTTACTGGAGTATCTTCAGCAAAAAGCAAGGATCATAAAATACGTTACTTGGGCCGAGGGTCCTCTTGCTATGCCCACCCCCGTTCACCCCCTCACTCGTCTGTTTAGCCCACGAATGTTCATTGAGTGCCTCGTTATGTGCTGGGCACTAATCTAGCCACTGGGAATTCACGCGGTGAACAAGACCATGGAGCTTCTGTCCTGAGTGGTGGAGACTCAACAGTAATAATGATCTGATACGTTGTGAGGTGGTGAGATGCTGGGTGAGGCTTGCCCTCAGAGCTATGACCAGAGCCAAGTGCGAGACCAACTGTTTTCTGTCACAAGCCTTCCCAACTTGGGATCCACCCTGTTTTGTTCGACTAAGGATTCCAGCGAGGGAGTAAAGGATGTGGGAAAGAAATCTTACTACTCAAGTGCCCTTTGTTTGAATCCTCTTAGAATGGAACAAAACTGTCCAAATCATAGAATTACCACTCTTGCTCTTTGTCATCTTGTAACTCGGACTAGTGAGATTAACACACTTTTTTTCCATGGATATAGAGTAGATACTCCCCCCACCTCAATATATACTAAATCAGTGGCTTTCAAACTTTGACTGTGACCCTTGGTAAGAAATGTATCTTCTCATTACTCAGCTAATCCAAGATGCAGATCTATAAGCTTATTTATATAAGTGGATTAAAAATTCAAGGTAAGTATCTTTCCTAAGTCCTACCTGTAGTTTGAAGAATCCTGTTCTAAAGCAGTGTATATGTGTATTATCTTTTTCCAACAGCAGCCTGAATTCACTTTCATATAGAATCTGTTGTTGTATCTGGAACACCCAACATCTTAAGTCTTACAGGTTTCTATTTCTGACTAGGTCCCAACTCTGAAGCTCCCTACAGATTAGCCCATTGCTCATTCCAGCACCCTGCAATGGAGACCATTCAAATCGCAGGCACGTTGCAGTCCTTTCTCGTGGGGCCTGTGACTCACTGCCAGTACCAGGGTCACTAGGACCACAGTTGACCCTTGAACAGCATGGGGGCTATGGGAGCTGACCCCCTGTGCAGTCACAAATCCGTGTATAACTTTGGACTCTTCCCCCACCCCCAACCCACCAAACTTAACTATTACTAGCCTTCTGTGGACTGGAAGGCTTACCAATAACAGTTCACACATATTTTAGATATGCATTTTTACTGGATTCTTACAATAAAGTAAGCTAGAGAAAAAATGTTAAGAAAATCATAAGGAAGAGAAAATACATTTACAGTACTGTGCTCTTTCCCCGAAATCCACATTATGAGTGGACCTGCGCAATTCAAACCCATGTGGGTCAAGGGTCAACTGTACTTTGTCACGATTCAAACATGAACTCCCTTTCAAGGCCTCCATTGTACATGGAATTAACGATGACCCTGGTTGAGTCTCATGCCCTACTGTCCCCACCCTGTTGTAGTGTGTCCCTGGCCTGCCTTCCAGTAAGCTCCCATTTAGTGTGTGGCCATTCTCCACTCTCCTGAATCTGGGCTTGTCTCGTGGCTGCTTTGACCAGTAGAATAGCAAAAATGGGGTACCAGTTCTGGAGCCTATGCTTCAAGCTGTCTTGTAGCTTCTGCCTTTATTTTCTTGGAACATGACTGCCCAGTGAGACCAGAAGCCCAGGCTAGACCACTGAATGATGCCTGTGTGGAGAGAGGTCCCAGCCGTCCCTGCCAAGGCTCCAGACACGTGGGTGAGGACATCGCAGACCCTTCAGCTCAGCTGACCCTCAATTGAATTCATGCTTAGGAGCCCAGGTGAGACCAGCAGAACAACTGCCCAGCCAACCCAAAGAATCACCAGAAGTAAATTGTTATTGCAGTTAGCCACTAAGATTTGAGGTGGCTTGTTACACAGCAGTGGATAACTTGGAACAGCCCTTGGATTTCGGTCGAGCAGTTACCAAGAGCTTATAAGTTTGCATAGGTCCTTATGCAAGAAGCTTAACCTTTTCTGACCATATCTAAATAATGGCTATCGCTCATTTGTTTTGAGGTTCCTGCTCCATTTCCAGTCCGTACATATGTCTACTAACGGTCTGCAAACTGGAAAGGAAGGAGGATTTCCTCAAGTCCGTAGCTGATTTCCAGAGTTCCCTCTCCAGCCAGGCCTCTGGCCTGCTCTTCTGTGTTCCCAGCCTTATTCCTGAACTTCCTGAGTTAGGGAATGCCTGGCTTTAGACCCCTGATTGGTACATCTCAGCCTTGGCCCCGGCACTGAAAGCATAGTGACACCCTATTTAGCTTCAACGTCCTTACTTTGATCCTTCCAGAGGTGTTATTGAGGGAGACCCTGTAGTAAAAGAGGAACACGGGCTTGTTCACAGGCAAATCTGGGCTCAATCTTTTCTCTCCCACACAGTAATCTGTCTACCTATAAGCAAGCTGTTTAACCACTCTGAGCCTGTTTCCACATCTGCTAACAGGATATTAATAGCAGCTCCCTTAAGGTCATGGTGAGGATTAAATAAAGCAATGCGGGTAAAATGCTCAGCTCAGTGTTTGGCAGGTCGTGCCTGTGACAGGCAGCTCCAAGATGGCCCCAGTGATCCCCACCTCCTGGTGTTCATGCCCTTGTGTGGTCCTCTTCCCTTTGGTTGGGCGGGATTCAGTGACTTGCTTCTACGGAATAGAATATGACCAAACGGATAGATGTCACTTCCAAGATTAGTTACAGAAAGATTGGGTATGGCCTCTCTCTTTCCAATCACTGGCTGCTCTGTCATGAAAACACAGGCCGCCTATGGAGGACGTGGCCAGGAACAGAAGCTTGCTAGCAACCATGTGAGTGAACTTGGAAGTGGTCTTCTGAGGCCTGCCAACAGCCACATGAGTGAGCTTGGAAGTGGGCTCGCCAGCCACCGCCGTCTTGAGGTGACTGTAGCTTGATGACGTAATGAGAGACCTGAGCCAGAGATGCTCATCTGAGTTCAGATTCATGACCAACAGAAACTATGTGATGATGAGTTGCTGCTCTTCGCTACTAAGTTTGGGAGTAATTTATTAAGCAGCAATAGACAATACAAAGTACAAATATTAGCTCTTCGGAGATACAGAAGACAGTAATTATAGTGGATGCTGTGGGGCACCACCCAGATTCCCCCCCTTTCAGAAACAGTTCAACTCTGGGTCCAACTTGACCCCTGTCCAAGCCTACTTCACTGAAGACTCTCCAGGTTTTGATTCTCAGCACTCAAGTCCCTTCCCAAGGAGCCTGATCTGACAGAGTTGGTGCCAGGATTGATTTGGGGAAGCAGAGTCTAAGCTGGGATTTGGGACCCTTGCTGGGCAGCTGGTGCTAAAGACTCCATCACTAGTGGTAAGTGGAACGGGCATGCTTTCCTGCTGGAGTGGTGCCGTTGGTCGAATTTTCACTCGTGGCGAACTGGGAGAAAGGATGCACTTGGTGTGGGGAGAGGGCAATACCACAGGCTTTTGGGAGGCTGGGGGGAGCACCCATTCTAAGGACAGTAGAATCGGAAGGCTATTGGTGAGTGCCGCTGACGTAGCAGGGAAAGATAATGAATGGCTGAGGTATTTAGTCACCGATGAAAGGCAAATGGGAAAGTCATGGGACCTTGGCTTGTTTAAATCCACTGCGTTGGGGCGCCTGGGTGGCTCAGACGGTTAAGTGTCTGCCTTAGGCTCAGGTCATGATCCCAGGGTCCTGGGATCGAGCCCCGCATCAGGCTCCCTGCTCAGCGTGGAGTCTGCTTCTCCCTCTCCCTCTGCCTTTCCCCCTCCTCATGCTCTCTCTCTCTCTCTCTGTCTCAAATGAATAAATAAAAAAATTCTTTAAAAAAAATAAATCCACTGCGTTGTGATATTTGTTACACAGCAATAAAAAGTAAAACAGATGTGGGTACTTGGAAGCAGACTGCCATGACAAATACCTAAAAATATGGGAATGGCTCTGGAATCAGGCAGTGGAGGCTGCAGGAATTATGAGGAGCATTCTAGACTTCTAGAAAAAGCCTAGATCGCTCTGAACAGACCGTTAGTAGAAATATGTATGTTTGTTTGGTTTTTTTTCTTTAAGATTTTTTATTTATTTGAGAGAGAGTGCGTATGAGAGAGAGAGCGTGCGCAAGCACAAGCAGGGGGAGCAGCAGTGGGAGAGGGAGAAGGAGGCTTCCCACGGAGCAGGGAGCCCGATGCAGGGCTGGATCCCAGGACCCCGGGACCATGACCTGAGCCGAGGGTAGACGCTTAACGACTGAGCCACCCCGGAGCCCCTAGAAATATGTATGTTAAAGACACTGCCGGTCAGAAAAACATGAGGAAAAGTCCGACCCTGAACAGCCTCAGAGAGAGGCTCAATCTCCACGAACAGACCATTGGTGGAAACCTGGACTCTTTTTTTTTTTTTAAATCTTTGATAAAAATGTGTAATAAAAAGCTTCATGGCATATGCGATTGCAGGGTATATACTTACAAAGAATTCTTTTTTTTTTTTAATGTTTTATTTATTTATTCATGAGAGTCAGAGAGAGAGGCAGAGGCAGAGGGAGAGGCAGGCTTCCAGTGCGGAGCAGGGAGCCCGATGCGGGACTCGATCCCAGGACCCCAGGATCACAACCTGAGCCGAAGGCAGACGCTTAACCATCTGAGCCACCCAGGCGCCCCTTTACAAAGAATTCTTATTTTGTCCAAACAACAGCAGATCTGTTCAGTTGCTCCACGGTCCTTGCCATGACTTCTGTGATGACAGTACATGACCTTGCCTCTTCCACATCCTGTGTGCTGCAGGATGATTTCACATCCAGCGCAAGGCAGCGGCTTCTGCCATGGTCGGTGTTTTGTTTTGTTTTTAACTGAATTGTAGTTGACACATAGTTTACATTAGTCTCAGATGTGCAACACAGTGATTCCACAAGTCTACCTGCTGTTGTTGTGCTCACCGCGAACGTAGCTACCACCTGTCCCCACGCAAGGCGACTACAGTCCCACAGACCGTTCTCCTTGGCGGCACCGGAAACCTGGACCATAGGACGCTGATGGCCAGGGCTCAGAAGGAGGAGAGGAATATATATGATTGGAACTGGAGGGAGGGCAATTCTTGTTACGTAGCGGCAGAAAGTTAGCAGGACTGTGTCTGATGGCTATAGAGAAAACAGAACTTATAAGCAATAAACCTGGATGTTTTCAATGAGATTTTCTAGGCCAAGTCTGGTTTCGTTGCTGCTTGTATTAAAATACAAGAGGAGATGGGGGCGCCTGGGTGGCTCAGTCCTTAAGCATCTGCCTTCGGCTCAGGTCACGGTCCCAGGGTCCTGGGATCGAGCCCCGCATCGGGCTCCCTGCTCGGCAGGAAGCCTGCTTCTCCCTCTCCCACTCCCCCTGCTTGTGTTCCCTCTCTCGCTGTGTCTCTCTCTGTCAAATAAATAAACAAAATCTTAAAAATAAATAAATAAATAAAAGAAAATAAAATACAAGAGGAGAGAAAGAAATTAAGGGAAAAACTTAAAAAGGAGCCAGGGCGTGATGATCTGGGAAAGGCTCAGCCTACCAGAACGCAGACGATACTAACACCCTTCACTGGCGAGGAGCGAAGTTCAGGCATGTGACTCCACAACCTTTTGCTGAAACTTGAGAAGGACCCAAAGGCCAGTCACAGGAGAGCAGGGCTTGTTATCAGTGTGCCGGGGCTGCCGCGACGAAGGACTACAAACTGGGCAGCTTCTGTAATGAAAATGTATTATTGTCTCCGCTACAAAACCAAGATGGGAGTGTCAGCGGGGCTGGTTCCTTCTGAAGCTGAGCATCCGTCCCATGCCTCTCTTCTAGCTTCTGCTGGGCTGCTGGCGATCTTTGGCCTTCCTTGGCTTGTAGAAGCGTCACCCATGTCTGTCTCCATCTCTACATGGCGCTCCCCAGTGTGTGTATGTCCAACTTTCCCACTTTTATAAGGACACCAGGCATATTGGATTAAGAGTTCACCCTATTCCAGGTTGACCTCATCTTAGTGAATCATCTCAGCAACAACCCTATTTCCAAATAAGGTCCCCTTCTGAGGTGCTGGGGGTTAGGATTTCAAGGATATGAATTTCAGGGGGACACAATTCAATCTATATCAAGGGTATTCATAGTCTCAATCAAACCGGCGGGGGGCTCTAGGAAGCTTAGGGGGTGTTGCCCCTTAGCCTCCTCAGCAGAAGTCAAATAGAAGGGACCATCCCGGAAAGATCTGTGGGGGAGAGCCTTTGGTCTAATGGAGTGGATCTCTGTGCATTCCATGCAAAGCCCACAGGTTCTTGAAAAGTATACCTGGAGAAACAGCATGAGGATGGACTGAGAGAGACAGTAGAAAATGAAAGGAGCTTTCAGCTTCCCCACATTTTACTGACAGAAAGCAGTTTGGGAAGACATGTAGCAAACATGTGCTGTCTTTCATGAGAAAGGAAGAGTGACTCTAGGGTGGATCCATGAACCCAGGGAGCAGAGTCATGAGCCATGAAGGGTTATTCCCAGGTCTGAAACCTAACAGAGTGTGCTTGACTCGATTTTAAAACTCCTTTGGACTGGTGACATTTCCCCCTTTTTGAACCAGACTCTTAACTGTTGTTTTATGCCTGTCTCACCCCACATGTTGGGAATGTTGGGGCTACGTAACTTAATTCTTTAGTTTCAAGGGCCCATAAATGGAGAGGAACTGTGTCCAGGAGCTGCCCTGAAGGGGGTGTACTCAGGGGCCTCATCTGTATCTGATTTAGATGATGCAAGTTTGGACTTTGGAGCTGATGGTACTTTGATGAGATTTTGGACTTTGAATTGATGCCATAATAGGATGAGACCCTTGGAAACCTGGAGGGGGGGGTGAGTGTATTTTGCATTTGGAAGGGACATGAATCTGCAGGAGCATGGTCAGCAGAAGTCTACAAGTGGCCCCCCAAGATTCCACGTCCTAATCCCCAAAACCTGTCACTGCGATGAAATTCTACTCCCACGATCATGCTATGTTTCATGGCATGGCTGACCTGATACCCCGAGCAGAATCCAGTCCAGCCTGCCCAGATTCCTACAGAATTGCGTGATAATCAGTGGATGGTATTTTAAGCAGCTGCTTGTGGTAATTTTTTAAAAAGATTTTATTTGTTTATTTATTTATTTGAGAGAGAGAGAGAGCAGGGGGAGGAGCAGAGGGAGAGGGAGAGAGAGAAATCTCCAGCAGACTCTGCACTGAGCACAGAGCCCCACACGGGGCTTGATCCCATGACCCTGAGATCATGACCTGAGCCAAAACCAAGAGTCCAACACTTAACCGACTGCACCACCCAGGTGCCCCTGCTTGTGGTAGTTTTTATGCAGCAATAGAAAACTAACTGCCTCCGGAACATAAGGAGCAACTCTCATCTCTTGCTGCCAGTGAGCAGAAAAGCTGAAGATCGGGCCCAAGACTTAATTATAAAAGTAGCAGAGCTCCAAATAAAGTTGAATTCTTACCCATTGAGAACCTGCTATGACAAGGCCAGGGGCCTGGTTGGGAAGGGGTGGGACTCTGACGTTCGTTTTGGGGACATCTGGGTCCAGTAAGTTCCAGATCTCCTTTAACCCTCTGGGACTGCAGAAGTGGTTCACCCCTCCTGCAAAGGGCTAATGTTCCCCTCTTGCTGAAAGCAGATGCAGAGCCGCCTCTCTGGATCTACCCCACCTCTTCTCCTGGCCACCAGACCAGTAACCAAGTCACAACCCAGCTAGGGAAGTGCTGGCCTTGTTAAAGGAAGAAAAGGACTGCGCCAGTTGTCAATTTTTGCCTCATTGCAGGAGAAAGGGATTCTCTTCCTAGTTCTAGGGTGAAGCTTTTGGCAGGCTCCTGCAGCTTCTCCAGCCCCTGGCTTCCGGGGCCTGGGCAGCTGACTGGCTGTCTAGTGCAAGACCTGGCAGTCAGCAGCACCCAGAGGCCAGCAGCCTCCCCAGCACCCTCGTCAGGCACTTCAGTGGGGACTGCCTCCAATGACCGACATCTTCCCTGGATTTCCAGGCATCCCAGAGGGCAGATTTTGGTGAGTTCTGCCGGGCAAATTTCCCGCAAGACCCACCTGCTCAGCACGACGACTTCCCTGCCATCTGATGAGCCACGACTGTGTCCTCTTGATGAGATCGAGGTCTCAGCCCTGGGGAGGCCACTTAAGGGCTCTCTATCTGCATCAGGGGTCCTGGCTGGTCCTTTCATCTGCTATTGTTAGATACTTTTGAGTTCTCTTTGTTTTGTTTTGTTTTTACCAGCCAATCCTTCCTTACTCCAGGTCCCTGTTAGACTTCATTACTTACATATTAAACTTTCCCCATTCAGACGACTCCATGGTTTCTGTCTCCTGATTGGACTCTGACTGACACAGGCTCTGTATCGTGAAGTTGCAGGACCCAGCTGCCATGTATGCATAGGAGCCGGACAGGGTTCTGGGCTGGGATCAAGGGCTGTAGGGTGCTATAAGGTTGGACTAGACTCCCCAGCAGCAATGGGAATGATGGGATCCTTACATGATAGAGGCCAGATGGCAGCAAACATCAGAAGCGGGTGAGTTCAGTGGTCATAATGAGGGGCCGTGTCAGATCAGGGGGGTGGGGGGTGCTGATCTGCAGAGGGCTGCAGAGGGGATTAACAGAGCATGTCAGGAGTGGTCATCTCCACGACAGCCTCCTAAATTCACTGGTCTGGGCTCTGCAACGACCGGACAGAGCCTAGGGGGCTCAAACGGACCACGGCAAACTCAACAAATAGGCCCGCTGAAACAGACGTGGTGTCTTGGCGAAAGCTGACTGACGTGGCCTCGGGCACCGGCTTTATGGCCACTGATCTAGTGAATGCTTTCTTCTCCATCCCTGCCGAGGAGAATGAGGAAAAATTTACATTCATTTAGATGGATAAAAGTATATGTTATTGTCTAATTCCCCCTACCCTACCTGTGTTACCTCCCCCTCACTCTGATATAATATGGTCCAAAGGGACCTACCTAACATCCTGCAGAGCATCACAGTGACCCACTCTTGGTGACATCATGTGAATCACACCGGATGGGCTAGCAGCGGCAAGTATGTTGAGGCTTTGCTAAGACACATGTACTCTAGAGGGTGGAAAATAAGCCTTGAGATTTAATGGACCTGCAGTGCCAGTGACACGTCTAGAGGCCCAGTGACCCAGGGCGTCTGAAATAAAGGACACATTACTTCATCTTGCACTTCCCACCGCAAAGAAACAAGTGCAATGCGTGGTAGACCTTTCTGGATCTTCCCATTCTTTAGTCATGCTGCTTCAACTCGTAACACTGTTGTCATAGAGGAACGTCCACTTCGAGTGGGGTCCAGAATACGAAAGGGTTCTTCAGTGGATCCAGGCCATGTGCAAGCAGGCCTACCCCCTGGCAGGGAAGGGCCTTACAGCTGTGACATTGGAGGCATCTATGAAGAAATTATGTGGAGGTTACAGCAAGCCCCATTAGGAGAATTGTGTAGACACGGGCCCATGCCATCTGTGTAAGATCATCAGAAACCTTTGGCAAAACAGCTTCTGGAATGCTGCTGGATCCTGGTAGAAACAGAACACGTGACCATGGCCATCAGTGTTCATGCAGCCAGAACTTTCCCTCGTGAGCTCAATGCTGTCAGACCCACCAACTCATAAAGTCGCATGGGCCTAGCAGCACTCTAAGATATAAAGAATATATCCAGGAGTGAACTTGGCAAAAACGGGGGACACGAGTAAGACGTGGAAGCAAACTACACAAGCATGTGGCCCAACCCCCGTGCAGTCCACCAGTATGACACTGGTACCTCTCCTTCAGCTTACATGTGTGGTGGCTACTTGAGAGCGGGGGTGGAGGTAGAGGGTGGAGGGTCTTTATGATCATCTGAAGGTAGGGGGGGAAATGCAGAGCTTGGTTCATAGATGGCCTGGCTTGCTGGATGCAAGCTGGGAATAGACATTGCGTGCACTACAGTCCTACTCTGGGTGACCCTGAAAAACAGCAGTGAGGGAAACTCCCAGTGGGCAGAGCTTTGGCAGTATACCTGGGCATTTACTATGTGCGGAAAGAAAAATAGCCCAAGGTAAGAATATACCAGAGACATGGATGGCAGCAAATGACTTGACTCGTTAGCCAGGGGCTTGAGAGATAAAGTTTGGAAGATCAGGGACAAAGAGGTATGGTAATGAGATAGGGGGACAGACCTGTGGGAGGGGGCATGAGATGCGAAGATCTTCACGTTACACATTAATGCCCATCAATGGGCATCCACCATGGTAGATGCACTTACGTAACTAAGTAGACCGAATGGCCGGGCCAGTGGACATTAACCAGCCCCTCTCATTGGTCAGCCTGGTGCTCACTCAATGGGTACATGAATGGAGATCCACGGGAGTAAATAATGAAAGTTACAAGTGGGCCAACTAGCATGAGCTCCCGCTCACCAAGATTCATCTAGCTACTATCGACCAATCTCTCAATAAGAGACCAATGCCACGCCTCTAAGATGGCAACACCATCCCTCAAAAAAGATCAACTAGCCACCTGATGACAAGTTGATTAGATTGGATCCCTTCCAATTAATGAAGCAACAATTAATCATGACTGGAATCAACACATATTCCGAGAATGGGTTTGACTTTCCTGCCACAGGGCTTGTGATGGTGAGTTCTGTGTGCCAACTTGGCTAGGCTAGAGTACCCTTATTCAGCCAAATGCTAATCTAGGTGTTGCTGTGAGGCTATTTAACATCTACAGCCAGTTAACTTTAAGTCAAGGAGATCATCCTTGAAAATTTGGTGGGCCCCGTCTCATCAGTTGAAAGGCCTTAAGATCAACACCAAGGTTTCCCTGAAGAAGAAATTCCACGTTTGCTCCTGCCTTAGAGTTTCAGCCTGCGGGCCTGCCTGCTGAATGTTGGATTTGTCTGGCTGGCCCCCACAATTGTGCATGCCAGTCCGTTGCAGTAAATCTCCAGATAGATGACACAGCTAGAGAGAGAGATACCTCCTCCTGGTCCATTTCTCCGGTAGAGCCCTGACTGAGACGGGGCCTGTGCCAGCATCACTATCTGAGGACTTATTTAAAAACAAAACAAAACAAAAGAGGCGTAATGGAGTGAGCAATAAGCCTCCTGCTCCCAAATCACCGGTTTCCAGGGAACCCAACTCAAGGCCACAGCTAACCTGTCCCAAGCACCTGTTGTGTGGTATCCACTAATATGGACTTGATGGGAAAGAGGAGACCAGGCAAGAAGAAAACCATTCAGGACCACAACTGCGCAGACTGGGATTCTGCGCTGTCCACTGGCGCGCAGTGTTAATGGTGGTAAGTCCCATTCTGTGATATTGTCAGTGGATGACAGGAACGGAAACCACAGAGTGTGGCCAGCCTGAACGGTGGGCACAGATCAAGCCAAAGAAGACTTTTCCTGGGAAGTACCCCCCCCAACACACACACCGCCTTGGGGAAATGGACAGGCGTTGTGGTTTGGGTTGGGGGGTCAGGGGCCCCCACAGGATGAATGCAGGAGCACAGCCCCCGGCAGCCCCTCAGGTGTGAAGTGACCGCATCAAGCGGGCCAGGAGCAGAGGAATGAGAGACCGATCCGTTGGAGGAATGAGGGACGCTCCCCTGGAGTCAAGAATATTGACCTGAAAAATGAGAACGGTGGGTATTCGGTGTGTGGAAGTGACTTTCCTTGCTTTCCGGTTGTGACTTTGTGACAATCAGTTTAGGACGGCATGGAGCTGCTCTGACGGGCGCACCAACTTCACAGCTGGGTTTTGCGAGGTCTCCCACGGGGCCCAGGTGGCAGGACATCCGTTGCTGGCAGCCAGCTCGGTGGTGGATGAAAATCCAGCGAACTCATGGGGGAAATGCCAGCCCAATGCAGGCCTGGAGCAGCAGAACGTTTAAAGAACAGGAATGTAGGCCGGCTGAGGTGAATGATGGTGGCTTGGGTTAGCAAATAAGATGCCAGCCAATCGTAGACCACAGAATAAGGCTCACCCTGGAAAGCTACAAAATTAGAACTTCAAACACGAGCTGGTTACAAATTAAGACTCCTTTATTTACCGTCCTCGTCGTGGGGGAGCCCCATCTTTCTGCCCAGATCCCTACCACAAGGAGAAGGAGTGGAATTATGTGTTTGGGGATGATGTGACATGTTTGGGTTGGGTCTATTAAGACTCACACCCACTGTCTTGAGTGAGAGAACAGAATGCTTTTCAAGGGCTTTGGGTTTTTCCACTTCTTCATGATCCAAGTGTTTAGACCTTGGGGACAGGTCAGGGAAAGAGCTGGGGACTTCGACTCAGGACACCAATGATGGAGACTCTGAAACCTCCACCGAAGTGGGGGACCCACTCTGGTGAATCCCAAGAGCTGCCCCATGAGTTGAACCACAGTTTGTGGGAATGACAGGAGAGCAGGTTCCATCAAGGCCACCTGACCAGCAACGGGCAGACCTGTCTACAGCCCTTCTTCTGCCTCCCCTGCTTCCCGTCGGCCACCCCCACCCCCACCTACAGCCCCTCTGCCTGTCCCTGAGACCATCCTCCCCGTCCTCCCACTGCACACGCTCTCTCAGGTCTGGGCCCTGGGCACATGCTTCTCCTTCTCCACCCTCGCCACGTTCCTTCACTCCGGCGTTCTAGACTGATGTGCGAGATGGTCACCAGGACGCACTGTTTTCCACACGGCGGAGGACAGAATCAGGCAGGTGAGCAGTAGGTTCAAGAGTCAGAACTCTGTAGGGGCGCCTGGGTGGCTCCGTCGGTTAAGCATCTGCCTTCATTTCAGGTCATGATCTCAGGGTCCTGGGATCTCAGCTCTCGTGTTCTAGGTGAGGAAACTGACTCCCCCAGAGCGAAGTGGCCATTAAGCCAGCCTGCAAGTTCACGGCCTTGCTGCGGATCTGCCTCTCAGGAAGTCAGTCCCAGGACCTCATTCTTTCGCTTACGTATTTCTATTATGCCAGTCTTTTTTTTTTAATTTAAAATCAATTAATTAACATAGAGTGTATTCTTAGTTTCAGAGGTAGAGTTTAGTGATTCATCAGTTGCGTATAACACGTAGTGCTCATGTTCCAGTCTTTTAAAATAATGTAAAAATTCTAATTCATTCATATTTTAAAGGAGGAGAAGCAATACAGAGACTGATCTAAAAAGAACAATAGGTTCCAACTTCATGTTTTGTTGGATTTTCATTCTATAATTGCATGTTTAGCCCAGCCAGTCGCCATTCTGAATTGGGTTTGTCTTGAACTAAGACATCTGCCTCCTCTGAGCACCCCATGCCAGATGGCAGGGACCAGGAAGTCTGGGAAAGAGTTCCTCCACTAGTGGAAAAGCCACACACAGACAACCAAGAATCCACCGTTCAGATTCACCAGGCTACATTTCTGGTGCCTACGAGTGGAGAAAGAAATGGAATCTACCTTTGCTCTCCTTGCCCAGGCAAAAGAGAACTAGGCTATGTCAAGAGTTTCAAAGATTCAAATCTTCACTGCTGGCATGGTCTGTCTGCTTGATCGGTTGTCTCTTATTTCCTCCCTCTGTTGCCCAGGCTAATTTGGTCTTGCTGATGGATGCGGGGTCAAGGCTGAACAGCATCATGGCCTTTCCTAGACTACAGCATGGGTGCCCCACGTCAGGCAGCTGGGAATTCAGCTCTTCAGATTCCCTAGCGAGTCATTTCAAGGTGATAGAAATAGTGGCCATGTGAGGAAAGAGCACCAGCCAGCCTAGGAAACAGGGTTGTAGTCCTAATTCAGCCTCTTATCCCAACCCACCTTTCTGGGCCAACCATTTATCCTTCAAAATCCAAATCAGGTATCACCTCCTCTGTATATCGGATTCTTCCCCAAGCAGAGCTGGTCCCTCCTACGCTCCGCACATGACTGTCACACGTCTTCTCACATTGTTTACAACTAGCGTCTGACTTGTTCGTCTCCTAGTCCCGCTGTGGGCCTGAGTGAAGAGAACAGTCTTCAGCTGTAACACATGGCAGGTACTCAACATACAAATTAATAATTATGGAATCACTTCAAAATGGAAAAGGTCAGTGGGGGTGCCTGGGTGGCTCCGTCAGTTAAGCGTCTGCCTTCGGCTCAGGTCATGATCTCAGGGTCCTGGGATCGAGCCTCACATGGAGCTCCTGCTCAGCGTGGAGGAGTCTGCCTCTCCCTCTGCCTCTCCCCTGGCTTCTGCTCGCTCTCTCTCTCTTTCTCTCGCTCACTCCCTCTCAAATAAATGAAATCTTAAAAAAAAAAAAATGAAAGGGTCAGGATGCATGATCTTAAAGGTGGCTTCCCTATTTAAAGGTCTGTGAGGACCTCAGTCTCACTTCCAGGATTGGGCCCTAATGGTGAGAAGCACAGAAAGGTGAAAGACCCAGGATTCCTAAACCCTCAAGTGGCTCTCTGGGACACAGAATTCCATATATACATTATACACACAGGTATGACAAGGATTGGGGGGTTAGATGTGCCTTTCTTCCTTCTGTGAGTGTAGATTAGTCCCCTGAAAGTATTTTGAGGTCAGTCATCACGCTCGAGATGAGATGCTGTTTCTCTTACAGCTGAGAAGATGGAATGGTCTCCAAGAGAGTGGGGATGGAGGCAAGGTCCTCAAGGGGTTGAATGATCTGCTCAACCACACACATGTTGAGGGTGATCTAGATTTTGAGCTGGGGTTCTCAGTTCCCCCTCTGGGTTACCCTGACCCAGAAAGTCTTGACCAAGCTAAGTTTTGTAATCTACCACTACTTGGCAGCTGGCCATTTCCTCACTGAATTGTCAGGGGGCAGGGTGGGGATCTAGGAGGAGCTACTTTTGATGTGGGACTTTTAAGCAAAGGGTCATCCTTGGTGTGGTTTGAAACTGTGCCTTGGTGTGTTTAGACAATAGCTAAATTAGCCCTCCCTAAAGACTGGGAATGAAGGGATGTCTAAATATAATCATGGGACACAGTTTGAGATCTGCCCTGGGTAGAACGCAAGAACCCTAGCTAGAGGTAAAAGACAGCAGAAGAATCAAATCCGTCTCCTAGCCCCACTTTCCCAGCCCTGGCCAGTTTCTAAAGGCAGAGAAAACAACACAGGCAGCAAGGGATCCAATCAGGTCGCTGGGCATTTGTGCCCCTTCCAGGTACCAGAGAAGAAAATGCCACTGTGCGTGGGGAGGAGGGTAGGGCAAGAAAGGAGGGAGGGGTCTGTTGCTGCCAGGCTGCCGGTGTCCAGCGCGGCTGTGCAGGTGATTTGTGGAGCTAGTGGGTGAGCGCGGAGAACACTCGGTTGGGTGGAGACAGCTTTTATTAGAAACCTTCCTTTTTTTTTTTTTTCCCTAGCATTTCACTAATTTAGCCAAACCACTCTTGGCAAAGTCTGGCTGTCCTTAGCCCAAGGGTGGATTTGATTTAATTTGAAGTAGGGTACGCGGTGTCGGAGAAAGGGGCCTGGGCTGGGCGACAAAGACGTGGACTAGGCGCTACCCTGCAGTGAGGACCTTGAGCAAGTCAGGGCCCTTCTGTGGGCCTGGGTTTCCTCATCCGTCAAACCACAAGGTTGACCCGGAGGCTCTCTCCACCCTCCTCCGCCTAGGAGGTCGTCCTACAGTTCAAGGGCGAGTTCTGGCTCGTTCGGGGGCAGGGGCGGCGGTACCGAGCAGGAAACGCTCGCCAGCCGCCCCGGCAGCGGAGGAGGGGACCCCAGCTCCGGTCGTTGGCGCCCCTTCCTCCCGGTTGGCTTTGCTTCTGGCCCCCAAGTTACCAGCTCTCAGCTGAGCGAGGGTCGGGGGCGGTGAAGGGGGCTCCGGGAAGCGCCACCTCTTGGGGACAGGGGCGTCCGGCGGGCGCGGGGCTCCTCCCGACCCCGGGGCCGCCGAGAGGGCGTCGCGCCCGGGGACCGCACCCGCGCCGGGACGTGGCGCCCGCAGAGGCGTGCCCGGGGCTGGGCGGGGGCCGCTGCCCGCCGGACGCCGGGTCCCCTCCTTCCCGAACGTGACCGGCTCGGCGCCCCGGGCCACCCGCCCGGCGGGGGGGGGGGGGGGGGGGGGACGCCCGGCGGGAGCCCGGGCCGAGCGGGGCCGGGACCGTGCGGGCCGCGCGCCGAGCCGAGCGCCGGGAGGAAGGGCGGCCGTGGCCACCGGCGGGGACGGGCCGGGGGGCTGCGTGCGACACGCGCCTTTCTCCGCCCTGCGCCGCCCGCCCGGCCCCCCGCCCCCGCCGTCTGCAGAGCTGCTCTGATCCCCGCGTCGGGGCTGCTGATTGTTTCCCTCCCAGACTGGCTGGCTCGGTGCAATTTCCAGACGCCTCTTTGGGCCGGGCCCTGGGGGAGCGGGGAGGAACCTATTTCCCGGCAGCCAGGCACAGAACCCCTCCTCCTAGGCCCTCCTGGCCCGCGCGGTGGGGCAGCGGCGGTGACCCCATTTTGCAGGTGGCAAGACTGAGGGGCGAAGGCACTTGGCCAGAAGCACATCACGAGAACTTAACAGAACTAGCAGAAATGGGAGAACGCCTATCCGCCCCTGTCGTTCCTCGGCGTGAGGATCTGGGCTCAGGAGTGGACAATCTCCCTCTTTGGCCGCCTGCGTCCTCCGGTGAGGAAAGGGCAGTCTTCAAGGATCTGCACGCGTGAGGGAGGGAGGACCGAGGTCCTGGATCCTGTTCTGGGCTCCCGGCCCTCCTTTTGTAGGATGACACCACCCTCCCCCTCCTGTCTTGTCCCCCAGGCTCGACCTTTCCCTGCTTCACTCCGTTAGGATTGGGCTAAGAACCAACACTCCTATTTTCTCCTTAATAAATCCCATTAAAGATCGCTGGAGCCTTCCGACTGGTGGAACCTGGGCAAGCCCCTTCCGAATCCTGGCCTTAGTTTTGCCATCTATATGAGAGAAGCCTTCCCGCCCTCATATCCCTGGATACTTTCTCTGCAGGCAACGGCCTGCCATAAGGAGTTAAATGTTCTTCCTTTTCTCTGTATCGTCATTATACTTGCCTGCCCAGCACCTGTGGCCACAGGAATATGCTAAAAAAAAAGGTTATTAAATAAGCATGAAGGTATACCTTTGCCTGTTCCTCTCTCCTAACAAATTCCTAATAATAACCAAAGCGCCAGGAGAAAATAAGTGGGTTTATCAACCCTTTCCGAGTATCTCCGCATCAGTGATAAGGAGCAGCCGGCCACCTCCCCAGGATGATGGGGCAGCAGAAATATTTCAGTTCAGAAACTGGTCTGAACTGGGTCTCTGCCCCTCCCTTACTGCCTCTTTGAACCCCTGGATTCTTAGGTGTTCCCTGGCCTGTGGCTAAATCAGAAACCAGGGCTCCCCTTTGACAGATGACAAAACCAAAGAGGTGAAGTGGCTCAGCCAGAAGGACACCACAAAATACAAGATGGTAGACGCAAGACCGTTCCCTCAGGGTGATCGGGAGCCCAGTTGGCATGGAAAAGGCCGTGTGTAAGCCGTAAGCTGCAGGTGACCAGGTGCTGTTGGCCGCAGCAGCACCCCTCTGCTGGGCCGGGGGGCACGGGGAGCCTTCTCAGGCCTGTGCATCGGGGCGCAGGTGCTGGACACACAGGAGGAGCAAGACACGGGCTTTGCCTTGGAGGGACTGACACTGGAGGGAGGGAACAGCCCAGCGAGCAGATTAGCACCAACGCCTGGAGGCAGTTGTTCTGAAGTATATGCCTCAGGAGCCCGGGTGGTTTGCTGGTGTGCCTGTTCTGTCGTTTAGCACCTCTGCTATGGTTGGCAGCTCCCTCAGGGGAAACAGGATCACCCTTCTTGCCCACCTTCTGCTACGCCTGAGGGAGAGGTTGGTTGGGTGACTCCCCCGCCCCTCCTCTCACGATCCCCCCGTCACTGTCCTCCCAAAGGCCTCGGGAGCCAGTTTGCTGGCTTTCCCCGCGCTTCATTCCAATCTGCAGTGGGAACAAGGCGAGGGCTATATTCAGGGTGTTGGTTTTTTTACCTTGTACTTGAACCATGCTTTAAATGTTTTAAATTTATTTTTCAAAGAAACTTACATTTATTTATACATGTATGTGATTCAACTACACATGCATGTGGTACAGAATTCGAGAATACAATGGGAGTAAGTCTTCCTGCCTCCCCTGCCTTCAAGCCTCCCAGCTCTCCTCCCCAGAGGTAACCGCCCTTACTTGTTCCTTATAGAGCCTTCCAGAAATCATTCTTTTTTTTTTTTAAGATTTTATTTATTTGACAGAGAGAGCACAAGCAGAGGGAGAGAGAGGGAGAAGCAGGCTCCCTGCTGAGCAAGGAGCCCGATGTGGGACTCGATCCCAGGACCCTGGGATCATGACCTGGGCCGAAGGCAGCCGCTTAACCAACTGAGCCACCCAGGTGTCCCCAAAAATCATTCTCTTTTAGGAATTTTTTAAAAAAGCAATATTTGTCTCCCATCCAAGTACTAACCAGGCCTGACCCTGCTTAGCTTCCGAGATCAGAGGAGATCGGGCGCGTTCAGGGTCAAGACGTGGTGTACCGGTTACCTGAGTCAGAATCACCAGAGCGTCTGCTCCCCAGGTCACAAACATTAAAGTCAGAAAATCCTGCTTTGAGGAACATGACAGCTACCATCCCATGGTTGGAGAAATATTTCCATATGTTCCTCCTGTTTCTAGATGAGGAGGAGGCCAGCCCTGGTCAGATAACGCCAGCTCTTAGAGCCAGAGTCTCTTCTTTTCTTTTCTCTTTTCTTTTTTTTCTTTTCTTTTCTTTTCTTCTTTTCTTTTCTTTCTTTTTCTTTTCTTTTCTTTCTTTCTTTCTCTTTTTCTTTCTTTCTTTCTCTCTCTCTCTCTCTCTCTCTCTCTCTTTCTTTCTTTCTTTTCTCCCTTCCTTCCTTCCTTTTTTTTAAAGATTATATTTATTTATTTGAGAGAGAGAGAGAGAACAAGCAGGGGGAGTGGCAGGCAGAGGGAGAAGCAGGCTCCCCGCTGAGCAGGGAGCCCGATGCGGGGCTCGATCCCAGGACCCTGGGACCATGACCTGAGCCCAAGGCAGATGCTTAATGACTGAGCCACCCCGGCGCCCCTAGAGCCAGGGTTTCTATCACTTTCAGCTATATCGATGTTTTGCTCTGTGTGTGTGTGTGTGTGTGTGTGTGTGTGTGTCCTTAGAAGGAAATCATCTTTTGAAATGAAACCATCCCTGGAAACACACATGTAGAATAAATAAAAGCAGAGTTCCTCCCCCTGTCAGAGTGGGAGCGGGACAGAGAGATCTCACTGAGCCTCCCCTGCCCTACAGCAGCCCCTGGGACACCTTGGAACCCAGGGGTTGAAAGACCACAGTCTCATGTTGTGGGACATCCTAGAGGTGACAGGAATTTAGTATGCAGACGGTCAAGTCCAAGGTGGGGGAAGGGAATCAGAAATTCCAGCTCAACTCTCCCAGTGTGAGCCCCAGATCCCGCCCCCACCATGCTTGGTAACCTCCAGCCCTTCTTACATCCCTCAAGCCCATGGCGGGGGGGGGGGGGGGGGGGGCAGGGGGGGCTGCTGTACAAAGAAGGCTGCTTGGAGCCCATGCGTCCCCAAGAAGAGAGCTGGCCCGCGCTGAGCATCCACAGCCGAATCAATTCAAGCGTATTTATGGAGACCTCTGCGGTACCCAGTGCAATAAACTCCAAGCACTTAAAAAAATGAGTCCATCCCGCCCGGGCTCTCAGTCTAGCTGAGAGAGAAGATGCAGAAGAAGTGATAAGGACATTAGGTGTGTGTGTGCTGGGAGGAGTTAAGGCAGGTGGGTCAACCTTGGATGCAGGGGGCCGGGGGGGGGGGGGGGGGGGGCGGTAGCGGGAAAGGGCAGGGTAGGGGGCGGTGTGGAGAGGCAGAAGGAAGGCAGGGCCTGGGCAGGCACTCAGGAAACACTGCCTTCCAGGGGAAACTCAGCCACTCTCCCCAGAGATGTGAGATGAGGTTAGAGTCAAAGAAACAGCAAATCAGCACCTGAACCCTTAACCCAGCTTAATTAAACTAACTGGCTTGAGGGACTTGAGTTAGACTTTAGGAAAATATTCACAGCACTAAACTTCATGCTTCAAACCTGCTCCTCCCTGGATAATACCTCAATCCTTCCAGCCCTCCCCCCACCCCCCAGCTCACTCAATTCCATGCACACACTGGCCTCGGGCTGCTGCTTGTTTTCCTCTGCTGGAAGGCTCTTCCCCAGCTATCTGCACCACTGTGCCCTGCACCTCATCAGTGAGGCTTCCAACTGCCCTTGATTAAGGATCACCCCTCCCTCCCACTCAGTACCCTTCCCTGCTCTCTCTATTCCCTGTAACACATATCGCCTTCCGGGACTTGATATATTTACTTGTTGGTTGCCTCTCCCATTAGATGTGAGTTCCACAAGGGCAAAATTGTCTGTGCCCCTGGTGCCTAGAATAGTTCCAGATACATAGTAGGAATGCAATAAACATTCATACATGAACGAATAAGTGCGGGAGGGACCCTGTCTTGGTGATTCTCCACGGAATGCTCCCTAGGATAGACCTAGGAGTTGGCCAGGAGCTGTGATTTTGTGCATCGTGGTAGGAGCCAGCTACATCTGGTGCAATTTCACCATGTCAAGAGCAGTCCTAACAGCTCGATCATAAACCTCACCAGGAGGTACAGCGGCCAAGTAGACGTTGACGCTCCCAGAGCAGGGGAGGGGAAGACCCGACCTTGGAAAGGGACCACTGCAGGGCTGGGGATGAGCAGGTAGAAGGTGTGGTTCCCCGCTCCCTGCATGGTGCTTGGTCTCCACAGACACTGAGCCGGGGAGAAAGAGAGAGGAGACAGTCAGGCATGAGGGGAGTGTTGGTGAGGCTGCCAGACAGGTGTCACTTCCTTTTCCGGGACTCAGTCCCCTTAACCTGCCCTTGGCTCTGCAGATGAATCAGCAAGTTCTGGTCTCTGAGGTTCCTTGCGGCACTTCCCCTGGGGCAGACCAGGGGATCTTGTACGACATTAAGTAACACATGTGGGAAGGCAGGAGGCTCAGAGAGCCAGCAGTAGCCTGGGGACAAGGGTCATCCAGCCCAAACCTATGTCTCTGTATGGAAACCCCCCAGCCCAGGAAACAGCTGGTGCTGGGAACTTGGGGATTAGTCCTCAGCCTCAGCTGAAAATCAACACCTTGGGTACACCAGTTGAAGAAATACAGTTTCAAGGCATCAAATCTTCACCAATAAATACATAAATAAATAATAAAAAATTTTTTTAAATGCAGGTGTGCCTTGCTTTAAGCCACAACCTATAGGAAAACTGAGTATCTACCAAGGATAAGCAAAGGGATGATTCCTCATTTTATTTTAATTTTTTAAGTTTTTATTTATTTATGTAATCTCTACACCAAAAGTCATATGTTCCTCCAACCGAGCCAACCAGGTAAGCATCCCTGATTCCTCATCTTTTTTTTTTTAAGATTTTATTTATTTATTTGAGAGGGAGAGAATGAGAGACAGATAGCACGAGAGGGAAGAGGGTCAGAGGGAGAAGCAGACTCCCCGCTGAGCAGGGAGCCCGATGTGGGACTCGATCCCGGGACTCCGGGATCATGACCTGAGCCGAAGGCAGTCGCTTGACCAACTGAGCCACCCAGGCGCCCCCTGATTCCTCATCTTAAAGGAGGGTGTTCCAGGGGCACCTGGGTGGCTCAGTGGCTTAAGCATCCGACTCTTGATTTCAGCTCAGGTCATGATCTCAGGGTCGTGAGATCGAGCCCCACAATGGGCTCCACGCTCAGTGCGGCATCTGCTTGAGATTCTCTCTCCCTCTCCCTCTGCCCCTTTACCCACTCACTCTTTCTCTCTCTCTCTCACTAAATAAATCTTAAAAAAAAAAGTAAAGGAGGATGTTCCTTGGAGACGTTGTGAGCCCCCCTAGTGAACTGGAAATCATTGCCTTTGTAAATATTCTCCTTTCACATATTAATCCCTTGAAATGTGTCACTTTCCTGTCTACAATCTGCCTTCAAAGATATGAATACTTTCACACATATATATTCTCATTAGATTCTCCGAGGACCCTCTGAGTTACCTACAATGATCCCCATTTTACAGATGAGGAAACAGAGGCCTGCGGCAGGTAGACCACACAGTTCAGCCAGGCCTTTCGACTTGCAGCTCTTCCCAGCACACACACTGTCCCCATGTGATCCCTACAGCTCTGGGAGGCTGGTTCGAAGCAAGAGGCTGTGATCCATGAGAGAGATGAGAAAACCGAGCCCAGGAGACTAAGGTTTCCAACAGCCTCCCTGACGCTGAGTCCGGGTTTTGAAGTCAGACAAACCTGGGCTCGCATCTTAGTTTAACACTCCCTAGCTCGACTTGGCACATACTTGACCTCAATGGGCCTCGAGGTCCTCCTCTGTAAAATGGGTCTCATAATACCTACGTCACGGGGAGCCATGAGGGTGAACTGAAGTGATACATGTTATGGCTCAGAGCAGGGCCTTGCTCAGAGTTGCAGTGCTGATGCCCGCCATTCTTGGTGTTTTGTTTTTCTTTTAAGACTTTATTTTATTTTATTTATTTATTTGTCAGAGAAAGAGAGAGAGCACAAGCAGGGAGAAGCAGACTCCCTGCTGAGCAGGGACCCTGGGCCCATGACCTGAGCGGAAGGCAGATGCCTAACCGACTGAGCCCCCCCCCCCAGGCGTCCCCATTCTTGTTCTTTGTACAGGATCTCTCAACTTCTGTGAAATACTCACAGAGGTGTGTGACGGGGAGTCTCTTCCAGGGGCAGGCAAGACGGCACCCCCGCCCTCAGCCCAGCCCTGCCCTCCCCTCACCGCCCTCACCCCTTCCAGAAGGTCACACCGCGCTGGTTCTCTCCCAACCCCCAGGAGCCTCCCTGCCACCGCCTGGCTCCACCTCACAGCCGCGGCCCCGGGGCCACCCCAGCGCTGCCTGCGGCGCGGCCTGGAGCCCGGACAGGCCTGGCCCGCCGCCAGAACTCCCTCCGTAGGACGCCCCGCCCCTCCCTCTGGGCCCTTCTATTCTGGGAGCTGTAATTTAGACAGGCTTCCCGCCCCAATTGCTATATCTGTGGCAGCAGTCACGGTCCCCCGCCCCGGGCCTGCCCACCCCCTTTTCATAAACAGCTCCCAGGCTGCCCTGTTATCTTGGGTTCCGTGGCTCTGGGGCGGAGGCCCTGCCACCCTGAAGATACAAATAACCCCTCAGTCCGGGGGGCAGCCGGCCCAGTGTGGACAGAGGCGGGCTGGAACCCTCACCCACGAGAGCCCAATATAGCAGCGCTCAGAACCTGACCCTGAAGTCTGCTGAGGTGGGATGGGGTGCCGAGGAGAAGAGCCTGCCATTATCCCCCCTACACTCTGAGGACTGGGCTGGCCTGGGCTGTGGTCTCCCCACAGGCCCTTCTCGGCCACAGGGCCATGAAAAGAAGGAGGGGCGGCCAGTAACAGCAACAAAAGTGATCTTTCTAAAACACAGATGTGATTGTGTCAATCCTGAGCTCCAAACATGCAGTGGTTCCCCGTGGCCCTTAGGGATGAAGCTCACAAGACCCTCCGCCTTCTGCTCTTTCTACCACCTCTCTCGCCTTAAGGACCTTTGCACAAGCTCTCTCCCTGCCTGGGCACAGTTCTCTTCTTCTTCTCACTCCTACTCATCCTGCAGGTCTTGGGTTAGAAGGCACTTCTTGGGGCGCCTGGGTGCCTCCGTTGGTTAAGCGTCTGCCTTCAGCTCAGGTCATAATCCCAGGGCCCTGGGATGGAGCCCTGGGTCGGGCTCCCTACTCAGCGGGGAGTCTGCTTCTCCCTCTGCCTGCTGTCTCTGCCCCTTCCCCCACCTGTGCTCTTTGTCTCTCTGTCTCTCTCTCTCTCTAATAAATAAATAAAATCTTAAAAAAGAAGAAGAAGAAGGAGTCGCTTTTCATGGAACCTTCCCCTGACATCGACACACCTACACACTCCTCTCTGGTCCTCCCCTTGAACTGGGATGGGTGTCCCTCCCATGTTTACCAGAATCACCAGGCCCCTGCTGATGCACCTGTCTGTCTCCCCAGCAGACGAGAAGCACTCCCAGGGCAGGAACTCTGTCTTGCTTATATGGTTTCTCCAGCACCAAGCCCAATCCTGGCATACAGTAGGTTTAAGAAAAATTTGTTGAAAGAATGCATGAATGAATAAATGAACAATTCCTCTGCCCGCCCACCTCCCCCCCCCCCGCCCACCGGGGATGAGTGGGTCTCTTGGAGAGGTATTTGCTACTCTCTGCCCTTCATTCTCCCAGAAAGCCCCATCTTCAGCTCTTGTGTCTTTGTCTTCTACATATAACTTGAGGCTCACTGCACTGATCTGGAAAATACGGTTGCTATGGCCATGGGCCTACTCGTGGGGAGCCCTGAGAGGCTCTGAGGACGCACTCTAGGACAAGGCAGGCATCCCTGGGTTGAGAGGGAGGAGGGCAGAGAAAGAGGCAGTCCTCAGGCCTTATTAAGTAATAAATCTGTTACCAAGAAGCAAGGTGGCTGGGCATATCAAATGGGCAGCTTTGGGCACCTCTGCTATGACACAGAGACACACTTTGTATTTTGCTTGCTCCAAACTGTAAATGGCAAAAAATAACCCACGATTACAGCAACAGCATGGAGTTAGATGATTCTACCATTAAGCCAGGTACATTATCGGAGGACCTTTGAAATTGGAGTTTCTGGGTCCAAATTGCATTTCCTCCGTCATTTCTCTCATCCTGCAGTCTCACTTGGATTTGTCCCAGATCACCTGCCCCGACTGAAGGCTGGGAAGATCTGTCACTGTGGTCACTCCCCGGAATACAGCCATGGAGCCCAGGTCGAGGGCCCAAGCCTTTTAGGGAGAGAACAAGAGAGCAGTGGGGGCTCAGCGTGCCACCTCCCCACTCCTGGAGGCCGTAGGATGAGACGGTCAAAGACAGGCCTGGTGAAGACAATCAATCTAGTGGCCAAATAGAC
Source organism: Zalophus californianus (assembly GCF_009762305.2). Lineage (NCBI taxonomy): Eukaryota > Metazoa > Chordata > Mammalia > Carnivora > Otariidae > Zalophus > Zalophus californianus. The sequence continues at coordinate 36,578,598 of NC_045610.1, forward strand.
CAAGACTGTGCTCTGGGTGGGTGACATGATCGAGACATGCTTCCACCTCAGGGCCTTTGCATGTGCTGTTCATGCTGCCTGATGTTCTCTCCCCTCTGATTTCTATATGGCTCGCTCCCTCACGTCTTTGCTTAACTGGCCCCTGCTCAGTCAGACTTTCCCTGGCCACCCTTTTTAAATCGAAGCTCCCTCCCCCTCCCATTTCCCTGCTTTATTTGTCTCCATAGAACTTCCTGCTATCTGACATACTGAGTTCTTTCCCTCTCCCCCCACTCCCTTCCTTCCTTCCTTCCACTGGCTGCCTCCTTTATAACGGAATATGAGAACCATGGCAATTGTATTTACAGATCCATCTCTGGTTCTCTCTTGCTGTGTAAGAGATCACCCGAAAAACTCAGCAGCTTCAAACTAGCATTTATTATCTCCACAGTGTCTCTGAGCCAAGAGTCCTAACAAGATTATAGTCATCTCAAAGCCTGACTGGGGCTGGAGGGCTGCGCCCAAACTCACTCATGTGGTTGTCCTTGACGGGCCTTGTCTGCACCGGCTGACAAGCCGGCCTGAGGCTTCAGTTCCTTGCCTGTGAGCTTCCCCATGGGGCTGTCCACAGCCCGGCAACTGAGGGAGTGACCCCCAAAAGGAGGAGAGCAAGAAAGGGAGAGAGCGCCCAAGACGAAGTGCAGTCTGTCATAACCCACACGGGAAGGGATGTGCCTTCGCTTCTGCACCACACCACGGGTCACTCACATCCACCCTGGCACAGTATGGGAGGGGCCCGCAGGAGGGTGTGGATGCCACAAGGTGGGCAGCATCGAAGCCATCTCGGAGGCCAGCTACCAAGCCCCCACACACCCCTGGCATATAGAAGATGCTCAAGAAATCGTAGAAAGAATGAAGGTAGGAATGACTCCAGCAGAATGCGTCTAGGCTTCGTACCCACAGGGAGCTAAGAGCCCTGATCACTGCCCCATCCCTGAAGGATCTTAAACACATTGAGCTTTCCTCAACCCTCACCCCACATCCATGTCCATCTCTCCCCAGCCGGGTGACCTTGGGCAAGTTCCTCAACTCAGGGGCTTGCTCTGGGGATTTGAAAAGACAAGGAGGGGGGCACCTGGGTGGCTCAGTCGGTTGGGCGACTGCCTTCGGCTCAGGTCATGATCCTGGAGTCCCGGGATCGAGCCCCGCATCAGGCTCCCCGCTTAGCGGGGAGCCTGTTTCTCCCTCTGACCCTCCCCCTCTCATGCTCGCTCCCTCTCTCTCAAATAAATAAAATCTTAAAAAAAAAAATAAAAAGACAAGGAGGATGTTAACTAGCTAGAATTTAAATACAAATTTAAAAAATAAAAAAAAAGATGAGGAGGTAGGCATCATAGAGTCTGACACACACAAGTCCTCAATAAATGTCACCATTGTGGGCAGTACTGTGTGTTACTCATATTGGAGGGAAAAAAAAACCAAAGTAGCTCCCTGGAGTCAGGAGCAGTTTTAGAGCGGGGGATGGTGTGTGTGTGTGTGTGTGTGTGTGTGTGCGCGCGCGCACGTGCGTACGTGTGTGCACATGTGTGTGTTTCTATAGGGTTCTGTCCCAGGTTGGCGGTGCCAGCGGATGACTCATGTGGTCCAGACACCAGGTTTACCACTTGGGCCAGAGATGGTCACGTGCTGGGGCCTTAGTCACCCAAACGGGCAGGACTAATGAGCCCGTGGGCCACTGCCCATTTACACTGAGTTAGCATGTATGACCCCAGTGGTTCTTAAACTTTTTGCAGAGAGGGGAGGGAAGGATAGGTGGTGTCAGGGAACCTTTTGAAAGTTTACATGAAAAACGCACATTTACATGTAAACACAAAAGAGTACCTACAGCAAGCTCAGGCCGTTCACGGGAGGACCAGGGCTCCAGAACATTAGCTTTCCACTGCGGCCTCCCAGGAGGCAAGGCGGGGCCTGCGTCTCCTGAACAAATGAATGAATGCGTGCATACATGGACGAACGAATAAAAGACTGAAAGCCCCAGAATCTTGGCATCTTTGCTGGCTGGCAGTGCATCCTCTCCCCCTGTACAATGGCTTCAGAAAAACTGGCTGGTTTCGAAAAGAGCCGTGTTCAAGTTCTGCCTTAGCCACCTTGGACTTGTCCCCTGACCTCCCTCCGCTTCGTTTTCCTCATCAGGAGAATAATATGAATTGCAGACACTGTTTTGTAAGCTACAAAGCCTGCGGAACACACAAGGGACTCTCATTTTGGTTGGACTCTTATTCTGAGGGTGCTTCTCCAGCTCCCAACCGCACAGACCTGCCTTGGGGATGGGAAGGTTCCTCCGTGGGGCCAGTTGCTCAAGGGGAAGCTGTAAAAACCGGCTGAGCTGCCGGCCCTTCCTTCGTTAGCATATCCCCAGTGAGACAGCCCAGATTAAGCCAGGAAGCTTGCTATGGTGTCATTCCGGGCCTAAGGCCACACCCCACACAAGTAGCCGAGATTAAGAGTCTTGCAGTCATTCAGGTAACAAATATTATTTGAGCAACTACTTCAGATCAAAGCCTGCAGTAGGTGCTGGGGACACCATGGGAGCAAAGCCACTCTGGTCCTTATTGTCGCGGAGCTGACAGTCTGAGGGAAATAGATATTAATCGATCAGCCAGGAGGAGCCCAGGGTGCTGTGGAGGTGTGTCATGAGAGGGAGGGTGTCTGGGCAGGGCTAGTTTCCTTTTAGAAGTGACAGATGAGCTGAGCCCTGAACTCAGTGGGATGGATGCGGTGGGAAGTATGCTGGAAAGAGGCCATGGCAAGTGCAAAGGGCCAGTGGTAGCACATTTGAAAAGCTGAAACAAGACTTACACAGAGTGAGCAGGAGAGGGCTGCAAGAAGTAACCAGCGACACAAGGCAGGCAGAGACGAAATCACCTTGTTCTCTTTAATGTGACATTTGCGAAAAACGGAGGAAATGGAGTGGCAGATTTCAAGACTCTGAAAGCCATTACACAGGAGGGTGCCTTAGAAGCCAAATGAGAGGAAATATCCCAGCAAGTGGGATTTGAGTCAGACTGTAAGGACTTCCTGGCCCAACTGGGACCTTGGGGTGGGGAGGGGGTGACTTTCTCAACCACCTGCTGAGGGTGTCTGCCAGGTAGCAGAAAGGATGTCTGCACATTCACCTCTTTACCCAGTTCCCTCTGCCACATGACTCCCCATCCTTGCTGCTTACTGAGGGGGGACAGCCCTGTCTGGGTGAGTCTGTTGTGGGAGAGGGGCTGGCTTGGGGAAGGCAGGGAGGGAAAGTTGCAAGGGTGGGGAGGAGGTTGCTCTCAAGTGTCTCCAGGCTGCTCAGGGGATGTGGAGAAAGAAGGGAGGGGAACCCAGCAGCAGGCAAGAGCAGGAGCTGAGGTGGGACAGGGAAGGAGAGTGGTCAGGATGGGGGCATCTCTGGGGGGGTGGACCTGACCCCCGGATTATGAGTCTCCTCCTTAGCCCGGAGGCACCTCAGGTCCCAGCTGCTTTACCTGCTTAAGTCCAAGACAGAATGGTCCCGGGCCGAACAGATCTGCCGGTCATCTGACACTCTTTTGGGAAAAGCTGTTGGCTCATCTCTGTCTCCTCTCTAGACTGTAAGTTCCCCGAGGGCAGGGTCTGTGTCTTCTTCAATGTCTTATCCCCCAGTGCCTGACACAGTTAACAGTTGTCCAATGAAGGACAGCACAAATGAGTACTGTATTGTAAGGAGGACCCGGAGAGCGGGAGACTGTCCACAGCCACCGGTGGAGCACAGCTCTGAAGATCTGAACCTCCATCTATGTTATTGCCAGATTCTCCCGAGCACCGGCGTGGGGGGGACGCGGCCCATTCCCATCCACAGAAGGGCAACTCAAAACTCATGCAAATCCTGCGCATGCCACTTCCCAGGTCTGGGATCTTGGACAGGTTGCATACCACTCTGTGCCTCATCTTTCTCATCCGTAAGGTGGAGGAACAAATAGATCCTAGGGTTGATGTGAGAATGAAGAGAGCTGAGCCTTTAGAACACTGCTTGGCACAGAGTAAGCGCTCCATCAATGCCAGTGACTGTCATCTAGGAAGGGGATGAGAGACCTGAAAAGTCCCGACGCCCCAGCACAAGGCCTTAGGCCCAGAGCACCTCCGGCAGAACCCGCAGAACTGCCCGAACGAACGGGGTCCTCCCAGTGGCCTCCGGCACTAAGCCCACCTGCATAGGTCGCCAGGTCACTGAAGGCCCTCAGCCTCCTCCAGACAGAGAAGTGCAGCAGACCTCAACATCGGAGCTGACCGCCACTTGCTGCACAGCGTCCTTGGGCAAGGCACTTTCTTAATGTCCCCAAGCTTCTGCTTTTTCGTTTGTAAAAAGGAGAATACTAAAACTCATCGGCCAGGGTTGTTGTGGGGATTACGTGCCTGGCACAAAATCGTCCTTCCCGGAGCTGGAGTGTTCAGAGGAACCAGGGGATCTGCCCCTCCCCTTCCGCCACTGCCCCTCCCCCAGCAGGCCTGTCGCAGAGCCAGAGTCCCGGGTCCTGATTCCTGGCCTCCCGGGCTCTAACGCCAAAGAGGTGACTCTTGCCTAAGGTGCCAAAACCTTAGGCGAGAGTCACACCCTCTTGGTCAAGGCCAACCGGAGAGCCCCATCCCTGGCCACCTGAATCAGGCTTTCCCAGAAACTCCTGTGTCTGTCGCCTCAGATGACCCCAGCCCCACAAGCTCTCTACCAGACTGACTGACTGACTGACGGGAATTCTAAGGTGAACCCCACAGGAAGAGAGGAAGTTCTGCAGCCGAGTGCTGGGCAGAGGCCTCACCCTGCTGGGGCCTGGGATGGGGTGAGGTGGGAGGTAGGACTCCCCTCCCCTTTCTGTCCCCCTCTTTAGACACATGGCTGATCGTCCAACTGCCCAACTGTGTTCATTGGCACAATGAGGTAGGATTGTGCCGTGAAAAGTTTAGCGTAGGGGGAACTGGGAGTTTCTAGATTTATTCCACAGAGGTGCTTTGCACAGAGCCCCCGTGGCTCTGATATCCGCAAGCCTGGAAGGCAGAGGTGGGCAGTAAGAACTGGCTCAGGCCGCCACAGAAAGTTACCGCCCGCCCCACCCTCAGCCCCATCGTTGGAAACCGGCGGAAAGGGTGTTCATCGGAAAGGGTGTTCATCGTCAGGATCCGGATCTGCATCTAGTGCCTCCTTGGGGTCATGTGACCCTGGGCAACTCATTTGATCTCTCTGAGCCTCAATATCCCTGTTGGAAAATGGGGATAATCCTGCAGTGACCAGTTAGTGAGAAGATAAAATGAGGAGACACAAACGGAGTTGCTAGGTCGAGCTGAACACAGCAGGCGACGTGTTTCATTCAACAACAAACATCTAAGGCCTACTGTGTGCCACAGTCTCCGTGCTGGGGTGGACGGAACACTACCGCATAAGGCAAACGTGGTCTCTGCCCTCCTGTTGTTGACAGCGGTGGCAGACGCTGAAGGTGTGGGGTAAAGGTTAAGGCAACCAGGCTGGGGGACACGTGGGTGGCTCAGTCGGTTAAGCTCAGGTCATGATCCTGGGGTCCTGGGATAGAGCCCCGCATCAGGCTCCCTGCTCAGCGGGGAGCCTGCTTCTCCCTCTCCCTCTGCCTGCCGCTCCCCCTGCTTGTGCTCTTTCTCTCTGACAAATTAAAAAACAAACAAACAAACAAAAAAACCTTAAAAACAAAAAGGCAACCAGGCTGGAAGCCCAGCTCTACCATTCACCTGCTGGATGACCCTGGGCAAGCTCAACTCTTTGTGCCCCGATTTCCCAACAGCAGAAGGAGCCACGCAGCGTTTCAGAGAGTGGTGAGGATTATGTGAGCTGACCCACGGAAGTGTACTGACAGCACTTCCCACATGTTGTGGTGGCACACAGGTGATCGGTGTGATAGAAGGAGCTTCAGGATGTGTGACAGAGACCGAGCTCACCCAGCAAATGGGGCAGGTGTGTTCCTGAAGAGTGAAGTCCCCAGGAAACATCAGAGGTGCTGCAGAGCGGGAAGAGAGGGTGGGCAGTGAGGACAGGGGCGTGAGCAGCAAGGCGGTGAAGGAGCTGGGGAGCTGGAAGTTACGGTCAAGGGTTTTAAGCAGCTGTAAAGCGTTCGTTCTCCTTTGTACATGTGGAAAGACGGCACACACTTGTCCTGTTCACCCTAACCCCCAGCACAGGGTAATTCCTTGCTCACCCTCCTTCCCTCGCCGGTTTCCAGCACCGCGGGCTGCCAGATCACACAGGGCCTTTCCACCTGCCGGCTCTCTTGGAGGAGTGGAGCAGGGGGAGACTTACACCCCGGCTTGGGGGCGCCTAGGCTCTGCATCCACACAGCTCCTTTGTGACCCCATGGACCAGGTGTGCCTAGGTTTGAACTCAGGCAAATAATTTCTCCTGTTGTGAATGTGCAACTGTCAAGTGCAGCAACCTAGTACAGTGCCCTGTTCATAGTACGTTCTCAGTATATATAAGTTTTGGCTCTCTGCTGTTGAAACATAAGCTTCTCCTCAGCCATCAGGCTGGAGGGCAGAGGAAGCTGGGGGGAGGGTTTTGGGTTGGGGGGAAGGGGGAGGCAGGGGAGTGTGGCTAGTCACCAACTCTTACGAAACATTAGAGAAAGTGGGTTTTTTATTTACAACACCACTTGCAAAGGGCAAACAGTTGGGTCCTTAAATCAGTGTTCACGGGGTAGGGGAGTGGGAGAGCCCCTTCCCCGACAATCCCCTGTAACCTTAACCGAGGAAGGATCCCAAGAGGCGAGGTGCCGCGACTCCGCGCGGAGGGCAGAGCTAGGCGCACGTGGGGGAGGAACTGCTTTTCCTGGGCTGGGTCCAACGGTGCCTACCGCTGGGCTTAGGAGCGAAGAAGGGCATGGGGGCTGGCGGTAGGGGTGCATTTCTGCAAATCTCAGGGCTCAGAGCCCTGGAGGCACAGCCCTGCCACTTCTGGGTGTGCGGGCGGGGACTCACGCAGAGCCCCGCAGCCGCTCCAGCGAGGGTACCCCCCACCCACGCTCCTCCGCAGGGATGCGCTCCCTCTTTCCTTTCTCCCTGCGCGCAACCCCACCTTCGCTCGCTCTCGGGGAGCCTGCAGGGCAGCCGGGAGGCGTGGCCCGCAGGTGGCCCGCCCCTTTGATGTGCGCCGGCGCCGCTGTGATTGGACAGTCGCTTGTGACGTGTGGGGACTGCGGTGGGTCCGGGTGCTGCGGCAGCCGCAGCGCCAGCCGCGGCTCGGGCTCCGGCTCCCGGGCATTTAAAGGGGACGCGGCGGCTGCCCGGGGGGATGGGGGGCAGGTGGAGGGGGCGGCCCAGACGCGCATCATCCACGGCCCCTCGGGACTGGAGGGACTCGTGAGCCGGAGCCCAGAAATCCGGGGGTGGATAAGACACCGCGTCCCCTCCAATTCCCGTAAGCACCCCTTGCCCCATCCCGCGCCCAAATACCTCAGCTAGCCCCTCTCCCCCATTCTTTACACTCCAAACTAAGCCGGGACAGACCTCTACCGCCGCCGCTCCCCACGTGAGTCCTGGGCTTCCCTAGGTAGGGGAGGGCGGGGGTCCCAGTGTGGGGTGGGGGCTGCGTGGAGTTTGAGGGCACTCCTTCACGTGTGTCAGTGGGGGAGTCCCTGGAGCGGAGAAATGAGTCCTCCTTCTTTCTCCTACCCCAGGAACGTGGTGCCCGGATAGTCCTCTGTCCCCGACTCGGGCAAAGCGAAGGAATCTGTGCCCCCTTGCTCCCCGCCACCCACCAGTCCCCTGGGCTCCCCGAGCTGCGCACCCCCTTGCCCCGCATTGGAGCGAAGCACCCGCCAGCTGGGGGTGTGCCAGAATGCCTGCTTTCCAGCCACCTCTAAAAATACCTCTCCCCCCGCTCCACCGGCAGTTGCCACCTCCCTGTCCACTGAGGATCCCCTTCCAGCTTGTCCACCCAGGCAGGGCGAGCCCAGAGGGGACTCCTGGTCCCAGCTTCTTCACTGACACCAGGGCTCCAGGTCCTCAGGGCCAGCTTACTCACAGCCCAAGGGGGTCTCCAGGGCAATAGGGGGAGCTCTGGCTGCAACTTCGCCAAGAGGCATCAGGAACTCCTGAGTTCTGATCCTGCATCTGATGTTGTGTGACACCCCCCCCCCCCCCCCCGCCCCCAGGGATGCTAGCTTGACCTCTCTGGGCCTCCGTTTTTCCTATTTGCTGGTGGTGGTGGTGAGAAGGAAGAGACCATGGTGAAGCTGGAAATACAGTCTTGGGGAGGGAGAAAACTTCAGCTTAGTTGTGGGATCCAATTCCTAAGTGATTGATAGAAGACCACCTGGGCTTGGGCAGGAGGCTTGTTCTGCGGGGTCCTCGATCCCCACTTCCATCCCTATCCTCCACATTTCCTGGGGCAAACTGTCCCCGAACTGTCCTGTGGGATCCCAGTCCCCTCATTAAGGGGGGGGGATTTCAAGCTGTTTCTCCCTCCCCCATCCCCATTCCCACAAATATCATCTGAAAGCATTTTTGTCAAAGGCAGGAGGAAACAAGGAGGAATCCGGTGATCTGATGTGGAATCAGGGAGGCGAGCACCACTTTTAGGTGGGACTAGAATATGAACTCCCGGCCACCCCAAAGAAACCCCTCTTTCCTCTCTCTGCTCTAGCCATCTGGAGAAGCTCCTAGACCCTGTCCCCCTTTTCTCTGAGGGACTCTTTTTGGTGACCACAAAAGGATTTGGTCACTTAGGACAAAGCTGCCAGAGGTGAGTAACCTTTCTGAACGTCACGAGAACCAGATGCCAGAGGGGCCTGGGGTGCCACTGACTACTGTGGGGGCATGGGTGCGGTGGCAGCAAAGACTTCTCTTTCTGGGGGAATAAACTCAGGATGCCTGGCTTTCTGCTCTGGGGACTAAAAAAACAAGGGCAACTCACTAAACAACAAATGTTGAACCGATTTCCCTAAATAGTATTATTAGATGAAAAAATATACCATGTCTTTTGCTCTAATGAACGAGAAGTTTTGTACATGATTGAAAATCAGTGGACCATTCCACCAAATTTTTAAAAGGAAAAAGAAACAAGGGCAAAACCAGGAGACCCTTTTCTATGGGATGAAAGTTGGTCTCTGGGTGGCTGCTTGAAGAGCCTCTGTGTCTTTCTATGTCCGGCTCTCTTCTCCCCGAGCCCCGCACGTGTCTGTCTGTGTGTGCCGTGGGGCTGTTTGCTTTTATCGCAGAAGTGGCATCCCCTGACCTTTCTCCACAAACTCGCTAGGCCTGGGGGCAGACATGGGATATCAGGCAGGATCCTGGAAGTTTGGAACTCCTCCAGATAGGGCCTGGGAAGAGCCCTTCCATCCTCCAAAAACATGCTGTTCCAGTGTCCCCATGTCTTCTCTCCCATCTTCTCCTTGACCCCTCCCCTAGCCCCCACCTTTTTCTGCCCCCTGCCCCATTCAGCTTTGGCTACCTTTCCCAATTCCTAGATTAAAAGTTCCTCAAAAAAAAAAAAAGTTCTTCAGCGGAAAGGCTGAGACCCACCTCCATCCATATCAAAAGGGCTTAATGCACATCTGGTTAGGGCGTGGCGAGGGGTGGGGTAGCTCCAGGTGATAGGGGCCCTCCCTCTGACCCATGCCCTGTTCCTGGGAGGTCCCAATCTCTGTCTCGGGGGCCCTCAGCTTCTCCCTGAGGGTCTGGGATGGTCTGGGGAGCATGTCACCTTGACAAAGTCAGGGGTTTCCAGTGTCATCCGCTGTCACCACCAGAGGGCAGCAACCAGCCAGGACTTTGCTCCTTTCCCGGTCTAGTCCCCTGGTTCTCAGTAGCTTTCCAGATCTGTCCCAGCTGCTTCTAGTCTCTCATTCAACCGCAAGGTGAGGGGGAGGGATGGGGCATGGGGAGGCACTGGGAGCTGTAGGTGGTGTCGTCCTCTGTAGCTGAGTTGGTGAAGCCCCCGCGAAGCCAGCCCCTGTCCCCAAAGCCACACAGCAAAGCCCCGCAGAAATTTCAAACTGACTTCCAGCCGATTGCCAGCCTCTGAAAGCACCAGGGAGGCCAGTCCCAGATCATCTGTGATGCTCAGGGGTCCCGGCCCCCAGCTGTGGTACAATGAGCCCGGTCATCTGCCCCTTCCCTTTTAAGGGCAGAGAGCATACAAGGCTGTGGCCAGGTGTTCATGAACCAGGCTCCCTGGGGACACAGCACAGCCTCCGGCAAGTTAACCTCTCTGGGCCCTTACTGGTGAATTCATGGGACTGCGATGAGCAGTGGGAGAACACCGGTGCCGGTGTTGTGTAAACCATGACACAAGAAAGGGGCCAGGATCATACTGGAGAAAAAACCGCTGGTCTCAGACCCTAAGTTCTGGTTTTGAGATCTGTCTTTGCCACTTACCTTTGAGTAAATCGGCTAACCGTTCTGGATCTCCAATTAATATCACCTATAACCTCTCGAATGTCCCAGGGGGTGGGTAGGAGGATACCTAGCAAGGGCTTTGCCATCTGTGAGCGCTGTGCCTATTTGAGGGGTTTTCACTGAGCCCCTGGGAGTGGTTCCCGGGGCTCAGCCAAGGAGATAGAATCAGGTGCGCATTAGTAGTGGAAACAAAGCTAGCTGCTGGCGCTCTCCAACAGAACTTGTGTGGTTGTCAGGAGCTCTGCACGACGGCTGGAGACCGACAGAGTCCCTACAGGTGGTACCCAGGGTGATGCACTGACAATGAGCGGGTGTTTTCCAGTTGCTGGCCTCCGATGCCTGTCTAGGGTAAGTGGGTCCCTCCAGGGGTCCCTTAGGATGAGGCCTCAACCTCCTTCCCATCATGGGGTGGAAGGAGCCCTATCCAGCCCCCTTTAGGCCTACCCTCATCTCTACTGGGCCTCCACTAATCCCTGGAAGCTTTCATCCCAGGTGTGGGGTCCTGCTGCTTTACATACTCCAGGGATCCTGGGCCACTGAGACTCCCAGATGGATGTCGATGAGACCAGAGGGTGACTCTAGGGATGAGCTCGAAGGGACAGAGCTATTAGGGAGGCAGAGAGCTAGGTCCACACCCCAGCTCTGAAATTCGGAGCTTGGACTTCTGTTTCACAAGGTGGGCCAGACCACAAACATCACAGGAATATCAGAGAGCGAGTTAGAAAGAAGCCAGAAGGAGGAGTGGTTCCGTCTGGACTGACTGAGGTGGGAGGCCAGGAGGGAGAAAGGCAGTGTGGTGGGTATTCTGAAGCTGGACGTGATTCGCTCTCTGCCCGTCCACCGTGTATGGCAGCCGGCAGAGGCAAAGGTGGCGGGACAGGCTGCTGAGGGCTTCTGTGGCCTCCACTCGCTTGCCTTTCTTTGTGCCTCACACTTGCACTCTGTCCCCCATCCTGTCCCACGTCCTCTGTGGGTGGGACTCTGGCCGAGGTCTCCACTTCCTGGAGCCCCCCCCCCCGCCCCGTCCCCAGTCTGTCCCCCTGTGCAGTCTATCTCCAGGCGCCCCTGGCACGACCTCCTCCTAGCCTCTCCTTCCCCACCCTGTGCCCCCTCCCTGCTCCCTCCGCCTCTGCCTTTTCAGCCACTGCCGCTCTCTTTCCTCTCCCTCACCTGTCTCCCAGGTATGTCGTGGCCTGGCGCGGGAAGCTCCTACCTCCCCAAGCCCCACTGCTTCTGCTGCCCGCTGCCTTCGGACTCTGGCAGAAACCCCACCCGCTGACGTGTTCCTCCCAGGGAATTGGCAAGTGATTAGTTATGAGCTGTCAGCACAGGGCCCGAAAACTCCCTGGAGAAGCAGTGTTCCATCCTGGGACCCCATCTGGCTGGAAGCAGCTTCCAGAGAGCCTTCCTGGGTCAACCCAGCGACGTGGTTATTCCAAGAGCTAAAATCCAGTTCTCTGGCCAGTGCGGAGGCCCAGGCACTTAGCTCTCCAGGCCCAGCCCTTAGTTAACGATCCAGGCCCGAGGACCTGGCATTCACAGTCCACATGCCTTGGATGATACCAACGAGTGTTCCCTGGAGCCTGGCCTACTGGCCACAGTCCCATCGGCTGGGCTTGGCTCAAAAAGGGAATGAGGAGGCTGCTTCAGTTGGGTGAATGCCTGGTTTCCCTGGCCTACGTTCGTTAGGGAAGAAGGGGGTGGAGAGCCCCAACAGTCCACACCAACAACAAGGGTCGCTGGAAGTCTCCAGAACGGCCTAGTCCAGAAACCTCCCCCAAAGGGGTGTCCCCTTGGAAGCTGCGTTTCCCCTCCGTTAAGCTGACCCTGTTAAGCCCCGCGGCCCCAGAGGAGAGTAGCAGAAACAGGGTGCCAAGGAAGCCCCTCTGGGTTCAGGAGGAGGATGGTCTTCTGAGGATAAACCCGAGCACAGTTCACTGAGAGCCGCCAACGGGGTTGGGCAGGGAAGGCTGGGGTGGGGGCGGCGGCGTTGGGTCCTCCGCCCAGCTTAACCTGCCTTGGGTCCTCCTCAGGTCTTGGATGTGCCAGCGCCTCTGGCCATGGCCCGCTAACCAGCCTCTCCCCGGCCGGCCCGCGCCGCGCCCCCTCTCGCTTGCTCCCTCCTCCTCCTCCTGCTCCTCCCCCCCCTGCTCCCAGGACGGCGGGATGGCCGCGCAGGGCGCGCCGCGCTTCCTCCTGACCTTTGACTTCGACGAGACGATCGTGGACGAAAACAGCGACGACTCGATCGTGCGCGCCGCGCCGGGCCAGCGGCTGCCCGAGAGCCTGCGGGCCACCTACCGCGAGGGCTTCTACAACGAGTACATGCAGCGCGTCTTCCAGTACCTGGGCGAGCAGGGCGTGCGGCCGCGGGACCTGCGCGCCATCTACGAGGCCATCCCCCTGTCGCCCGGCATGAGCGACCTGCTGCAGTTCGTGGCCAAGCAGGGCTCCTGCTTCGAGGTGATCCTCATCTCGGATGCCAACACCTTCGGCGTGGAGAGCGCGCTGCGCGCCGCGGGCCACCACGGCCTGTTCCGCCGCATCCTCAGCAACCCGTCGGGGCCCGACGCGCGGGGGCTGCTGGCACTGCGGCCCTTCCACACGCACAGCTGCGCGCGCTGCCCCGCCAACATGTGCAAGCACAAGGTGCTCAGCGACTACCTGCGCGAGCGGGCCCACGAGGGCGTGCACTTCGAGCGCCTTTTCTACGTGGGCGACGGCGCCAACGACTTCTGCCCCATGGGGCTGCTGGCGGGCGGCGACGTGGCCTTCCCGCGCCGCGGCTATCCCATGCACCGCCTTATCCAGGAGGCGCAGAAGGCCGAGCCCAGCTCCTTCCGCGCCAGCGTGGTGCCCTGGGAAACGGCCACCGACGTGCGCCTCCATCTGCAACAGGTGCTGAAGACGTGCTGAGGACGGCGGCCTGCAGGGGGCGCCCGGGCGGAGGAGGGGGTGGGGTGGGGGGAGAGCGGGAAAGACAAACCTAGTTTTATTACTCCCTTTTCCCTTTGGCTTCGGTATGTCCCTCCGGGAATTTCGGGGATTCCGGGCTCGTCCCCCCGGGGGCTGGGGGAGGGAGTTCGGAGCCGTCCCTATCTATGCAGTTAACGCAGCGCGGCTGCCTGCCCCCTTTGCACTGCAGCGTTTAATTCTGGAGTCTGGCCCCACCGAGGGGGGTGCGCATACCCGGGAAGGCAGCGGTGTTTCCAAAATCCTTGTCCTCCGAATTGGGAGGAAGGGGTTCCCTGGCAGGGGAGAAAGGAACATCTCCCGCTGCTTTAACTGCTCCCTTGAGCTGCGGAACCTTCCCATCCCCCTTTCTTCTGTTAAGGGAACTCCCGACCCCGAAAGCCTCCGGGTCGCGCCGGAATCCCAGCGGAGAGAGATGAGGCTCTCCACCGACAGCCTCAGGCCTAGGTCTTGCTTCACCTACCGCGTCTCCACACTACACCCTTTTTCTTCTTGCCTCCCTTCCCGCGCCCCACCCCACCGCCCACCCCCATCAGCATCCCCAAAGTGGGGCGTGGGGCGGGGGGGAGCCGGAGGGAACAGTCGCCTCCTGGCGGTGGAACGAGGTAGCACATTGTCCGGCTGGGGTCCATCCAGCCTGGGACGTCGCAGCGCGCGACGGTGTCTCCTCTCACCCCAGCCTCGTCTATGGAGCAAGAGACCAGGGACTTTACCAAAGTCGCCCCGCGGGCTGGGCTCTCTGCGCCCCCCTCCTCCAGTATGGAACAGAAAGCCATGATGTTTTAAAGCAGAGCCAGCGAAAGCCAAGCCCCTCCTCCCTCTTTGGTGTTTTAGAGCTATAAAGGAGGTGAAGGGGGGAAGCGCTGACTGAGATCTTTCGCGCCGATGTCTGAAGGGTGAGGACGAGGCGATCCCTGCCCTCAGCCCCACATAAATGGGGGAGTTGGTCCCCCCCCGTCGGGGAAGAGTGCCCAGCTTGAGGAACCAAAACGAGCATAACACGGCAAGCAACAGGCAAAAGAACAGGATGCAGTCAGTCGGTGCCGAGCCTCAGGGGTCTAGTATAGAGGGCACTTAGGACGGAAATGATGGGGAGAGGAGGCTGCTGGGGCAGGCAGAGGGGGCTCAGTAATTAGCAGGAACCTTTCCCCCCTTTTCTCTCTCTCTCTCTCTCTCTCTCTCTCTCTCTCTCTCTCTCTCGGACCCCATAGCCCTGCAGGGCAATCACCAGGAGGTCATCAGAGTTTTATTCGAAGTTGGCACTTGCAGCTGGAGACCCCATCCTGCGTGGAGTAGGGGGTACTCTGTGGACAAGATCACCAAACTCTTTGACTTCCAGTTCTCTCCTGTCCACGGCAGGCCTTTGGGTACATGCTCTCTCTCCCCAGGACCCCTTCCCACCAAAATGAGGGGAAGGGACAGGCCCAGCTCACAGACCAAGAGGTGGGCAGGCCTAGTCCAGCCTTGACTGTGGAGCTGGCTTTGTGCTGGAGCTCAAGGGCCTCGCTCGGGACAGTGCCTGGATCAGGAGCTCAGAGAGCCCCAGGCTGTCAACAGCTGGGCTCCACATAGTTCCCCGGGAAGAATCCAGTGCCCTCGGAGCTGACGCCCTCGCACCAGCCATCTGAGTAGCGGCGTGTGATGCAGATGATGGTGCCCTCAGAGAAGGAGAGCTCGTTGTCCTTCTGGCGGGTGTATGGGTACAATGTCACCACTGCAGGGCGGGAGGAGAGGTAGCCATGAGACGTGCCTCCCACCCTACTATGGGGATGTCAGGGAACATCTAGGGGGACGGCTGCAGGGAGTGAGGCTCCGAAGCTCTTGGGACCCCTCCCCAGCTGGGTTTAATAATATTCAGTGCCAGGCCAGCTGCTGTCTTTCCAGCTTGGATCCCCACTCCTGGATAAACGTTTGGTCAGTTCATCAGAAAATAGGGAGGGGTGTGTGGGGGGGTGTAACAGGCTCATACCTTTGCAGAGTCTAGAGTAGAACCCGGGGAGGGGCGGGAGAGGGATCCCTAGTCCCAGGAGTCAGGTACCTTTCTCCAGGTACGCAGCAGGGACCCAGCTAGGCTCTTCAGGCCCAAAGTCTGGTGGGGGCAGAGGCGGCAGCCCCAATTCATCTAGATCCAGGGGCGGGGGAGGGGGCAGGTCCAGGGGTGGAGGCAACTCTGGTGCTGGCAGGGAAAGAGAAAGCCTGCAATGTGGCACAGCGGACGCCCGCCAATGGCCCCCAGGAAACTTCGCTGTTCAAAGTGGGGGCTCCGGCATCTACCCGTTTTCTGTAATCTTTCTCCAGCCCCAGCCCATCATGGCCTCCACCACGAGGCTTCTAGAACGCAGTTCTCTTAGCAAACAAATGTTGAGCAGTGTAGGGTAGTGAGGCTCTGCCATTTAGCTGGGTGACCCTCGGGCAAGTCACTTAATTGAACCTGTCAGCCTCAACTTCCATCTGTTAAATCAGAGTGTGAAGACCCCCTTAGGGTTGTTAAAGTTTAAGTGCGAAAATGGATGAGAAGCTTGAACACAGCCTGGTATAAAGCAGGCGCTAACTTGAGTTGTTAGCTCACTTTCTCTGGCCCCTTCCTCTCCGTTACCCCCTACCCGGACGAGGCGTTCACTGAGGCGGGCCCATCGGAGGGAGAGGGTGGGGAGGTGAGAAGAGACCCCGCGGTTGAGCCAGGAGAGGGCGGAGCTCCTTACCCGGCAGGGGCAGGGACACTTCCTCCGGCAGAGGGGGCGGCAGGAAGACCTCGGAGGCCGGTGGAGGGGGTGGGGCCGTGGGGCTGGGGAGAGGTGGGGGTGGGGGTGCTGCCTGCCCCTTGGTCGTGGAGACCCCACCGACACCTTCGGCGCTGCTGAAGACCAGAGAAAGCGGGGCTCGGCTAGGTTGGGGGACACCTTCCCTAACTCAGCATCCCCCCCAACCCGTCCCTCCCCTTCAGTCGTGCGCCCCGGGCCTGTGATTGAGCGTCCTCCCGACCCTAGTAGTCACCCTGACAACTGGCGGGAGGCCCCCTCAACCTCCCACTTGGACTCGTGGGGCTCACCCTGCAGAGGCCAGGGAAGAGACCGATGAGGCGGCGGAGAGTTTGCCCTCGGGCACCACGGGGAGCTGCACCGGCTCGGGGATCCGGGGTGGCCTCCTGGGGGGGAGGGTGTCGTCAGTGGGGGGAAGGAAGGCTTCGGCGAGCAAGGGTCAGGTGCGGGCAGGAGGAAGTTTGGCTTCTCTGCGTTGAGGGTGGGGGAGGCGAGTTGCAGGAGCACGAGGCCTCACCCCAGCGTGGCGGAGGCCGGTGCGACAGGCGCCTTGATGCTCTTGCGCGAGAGGGTCCCGGTCCGCGACAGCTGCGTGGTCAGATCCTGCGGGGGGGCAGGGGGCGGGGCTGACGTCTATGGCCCCCCTGCCCCCCTCGTAACCCCGCCCTGGTCCCAGAAAGGAAACGAGGGAGAGGCGGCCACGAACTGGGAAGGAGAGCGCGGGGACAGCAAGTTCCCACTTCCACTTCCCAGCCCCCTCTCCCACCCCACCCCACAGCCACCCCCTCTTGCCGCCTGGGACCCGGGCCTCTGTGGTCGGCCGGCTGCAGGCCCGACGGAAGCCTGGAGCAGACACGGTCTGAAGGCCACTTCCTCCGCACAGCCTGGCATCCGCCCCTCGCGCCCAAAACATCTCAGTGGCCAGCTTGGTGGTCTCTAATTCTGATAGAGCCCGACCCCAACGCGAGGCTGAGGAGGTGGGGGCAGCGGGGAGGGAGGAGAGGACCAACACACTTAGAAGTATCCCACCTGCCGTTTGGACGGGCCTGCAGAACCGGATTTAGGAAGCTCAGGTCAGAGAGGGGCAGAGCATTTAAAATGCACAAATGGCTAGGCCAAGCCCACAGGCAAGGGAGCACCTGCGTTACTGGTGGGGTGCCCCCAAGCATGGGGGACATGGGGAATGCTGTCCTCTGCTATTGACCACTAGGACAAGACAAGAGGGTCCTGAGCTGAGTCATAAAGAATAGAAGCTGGGCAATGAGAAGAACTTACTGGTGGGGAGGCCTGGTGCCTGAAGGAGGGAGTGTGGTCTGCATGTTATGGGATGGGAAGGGTTTCCAGGGGTCGTTGAGACCCAGGGGAGGTGTAGTCTAACCTGGAATGTTGGCCTGTGGGAACTGAGGAAATGGGGTTGGGGACGTGTCCTCTCCCACCTCTCCTGAGACAAGCTGAGAAGGAAATGGCAGTGTCAGGCTCCCCGGTCTTCACCAGGCCCCCTTTGAGTGGCTGCATCCCCACCGGTTCCCACCCACCAGCAAGCGGCTCTGGGGTGAGTGCTCCGGTGCGGTGACCTCAAACCTCCAGACAGAGGAAGTTGCCGTTCTCATGTGGCTGGGGAACCATTCTCATGCACGAACTGACACCTCCCTTCTCCTCTTCCCCTTCACACACACCCAGCCCCCACAGAAGGGGGTGCTCAGATGCACCCTCAGCAGATCATCTGAGGACAGGGTAAAGGCCAGCTGTGGAGGGAGCGGTCAGGAAGGACTTTTAGGGAGGGAGGCTTGGAGAATTAGGGTGATGGCTTCAGGGAGTGAGGAAAGACGGGGGCGGCAGGTTGGGACACGGAGGGATGTGGATGTGGAAGAGAACTGGGGGCCCGAGGAGAAGGGAGCCATGATGAGGAGAGGGTGGGTTGTGGGAAAGAGGAGGGGCCCTCTCTCTACCTTGATCCCATGGCCAATGTCATCCAGGCAGCCAAAGTTAAGCGGTCTCCTGTAGTAGGGCGTGAGGGGAGGGAGGCTGTCGGGGGCGATGACTTTCTGGCCAGGGGACAGCCTCTGGACAGTGGCCAAGGTGCCAATCTCCCTTCGGGCCACCTTCTCCATGTGCATGTTCACCATCTGCCATGACAGGGTTTGAGGTGACAGTGGGGCAGTCTCTGTCCTTCCTCTTACAGGAGGAAGAGATTAGAGACTTTGGGGTGGGGGTAGGGGCCAGGGGAAGCCGTGAGGTCCAGAGACAGAGTAAATGCTGTCTCCAGGGTCACACGGCATTTGGGAAGAGTTGCCAGGGGAGGATGGAACCACTTTGGAGCAACTTCCTGGTGGAAGAGAATGAGGGTTATTATTAGCTGAGCAGGAACCGGAGGAAAAGAGAAAACACAGCACCCCTGGGGCTGCTGGGAAGAGAGGGGAGCGCTGGGCTGGCTGGGAAGCAGAGGTGGAGAACGCGGAGGTGGTGGAACACCGTGGCTGGAGCGACTGTCTCTCTTGGGGGGACAAAGAAGGGCGTTCACTCCCTCTTGGAATGTTCTGTGGGGAAACTCACAACACTGGGCGGGTGGGAACCCTGGTCTGCTGGGGTGAGAGGAGAAAACACAGCACGCAGTGAACGTGCAGGTGATGCCGGGCTGATGTGTCCGTGGCTGTGTGCACGTGGGTGATGGGGCAATTCCTCAGCCAAGGATCCAGGAAGGCAGGAGGAGGGCACGTGTGCTAGACGGGTGGGGGCACGGCGTGGTGGTGGCCGTGCTTCCAGGGCTGAAGATGACCTTGCCAGGCAAACAGTCCAGGACGAGGACACTTACTAAGTCACTGCCTGTGTTTAGCTGGAAACAAGATCCACTTGCCTCTTTCCTGTACTAGGCAGCCACCGCGATTGGTAAGTCCTGCTTCCTACCATGCAGGATAGAATTCAGATAGAAGTCAGAAAGGAAAAGGGCCGCCTTCAAGGAGTTCCTAGTCTGGGAGGGCAGCAAGGCCCAGCATGGAGATATAACCACAGAGATACGGAGGCTCAAAACCCTTGGGAAATGGCAAGCTCCTGTGGCGAAGTCAGGCGTTTGGAGGAACTTACTGCTGGTGAACATGTCCGAGTGGGCCAAAGAATTGGGAGCCAGTGCAAGAAGCCCTCCCACAGCCCTTACCTGGCCCAGCGTGTTCACACGGGCTTCCACCTGCCGCAGGGAGGCGGCCTGTAGGTCTAGCAGACGCAGAGTGTGTCCGGCCAGACTGCCGACTTGGTAGGCCACACTGGCCAGTGCCTGGGTGGTAAAGGCCATGGTCTCCTCCAGCGCCTTGCTCTTGTCTGTGGCCTGAAATACACACAGCTCTGTTCGGAGGCCAGCCCCTTCCACTGGATCCTTGCCTGGGTGGGTAGGGGTGGAGAGGGAGGGCGTGGGGGCTGAACTGGGAGAAAGTGGTAACTCTCGATGTTTGACGTGGTTTCCGTGAGAATGAAGTTGTAGTAAGAGGGACTTGGGAACGTTAGGAGAGCAAATCTGTTACCCTGAGGAATGGGGGTGCGAGGAGGGGGGAAAGATCTCCCTCCTCAAAGACTCAAGCTGAGGGTTGACCTGACCACCTCCAGAGGACCTTTGGGAATAAAGGGTGAATAGTAGAGAGGAAAGAGGAAGGCAGTACTTTCAAACTAAAAAACCAACCCATCGACGCCCGGCCCCCTATCCCAGACCTTCTCATCAGAACCCTGGTAGGATGGGGGAACGGAGGACGGAGGACGTGCGAGTAAGGAGTAAGGTCGATGAATCTGTGCCTTTAAAACTCCCCAGAGGACTCCTGTGCTCCCATCTTTCTCCAGTCTGCAGAGTAGTGTTTAGGAACCAGTGATCTAGTCCATTTTATAGATAAGGAAATTGAGGCCCAGAGAAGAGTGACTTCATTCATTCCCTCCAGTAGCTTCCCAATACACGGAGAATAAAATCTAGACTTCCAATCGTGGCCAATATAGGGCCCCACAAGGCTGGCTCTGCCTTTCTCTCCCAGCTGTCCTCTACCACTCCCTCTCACTCCCCTCCAGGCACATTGGCCATTAGGTTCCTGTTTCCAGATCAAGCTAAGATTGTGTCTAACTCAGGACCTTTGCACTTGCCATACTTCTTTCTAGAATCCTTCTTATTAAGTCTCAGCTCCTCAGAGACACATTTCATCACCACCTTCAGATTCTCCTAGCTTACTTCTATATTGACTCTACCATATTTACCCTGTTCTCTTTTCTTCATAGCATTTAGCACTATCTATCAGAAATTATTTATCTATTTACTTCATTATCTATTTCCCCCCACATACTAAAATGTAAGCACTGTGAGGGCAGAGAGCTTGTCTGCTTTGCTCTGTATCCTACCCTGGAATAGTGCCCAACATACAGACAATATTTAATACATACGCATTTGTGAGTTAATTAATGAGTTTAATATGAACCCAAACACTTGCTGGGTATCTCCTTACTGCATGCCAAGCACTGCGCCAGGTGCTGGCCGGAGTCACGCTGGCAGTCAGGGATGGAAGGGTGGGCAGGGAATGGCTGAACACAGAAGAGGGTTGTTTGTTTGTTTGTTTGTTTTTCAGTTCCAGATGAGACCATGGGGCTAGAGCAAAACTCTGGTCATTTGGTTCCCCGGGCAGCTTCCTCATCTTGCTTGGATGAGGAGCTGCTGCCGGTTCGGATCATGGAGCCACTGCCACTTAGCTTGTAGCCTTCTCTAGGGGGTAGGGGTGAGTCCAGGACAAATCTGGGCCAGGCCCCACGCGTGGACAGACAAGGCCGCACCACGCAGTCTCCTTGCTAAAGGCCCCTGGGTGCTCCCCAAGGTCTGTCAATGGAGAGCAAGCAGACCTGGAACCTCTCAGAGCAGGATGCCTCCAGTGGAACCTGAGCCAGGCTAGAGTCAAAGGGCAGGCCCAGAACCTTCTGGGCAGTCCTTCCTTGTCTTTGTTCCAACAGTTAGATGCTCATTTGCGTGCAGTTTACATCTCATCAGCCTATGTAACCAAGAGCCTTGAAAAGGCAAAGAAATCAACCGAGGATGTTGAAACCAGAAAGGAGAGCAGGTCTTGTTCTAACTCAAGACCTTTCTTTAATAGACGAGGAAACGAAGGCCCAGCACAAAGCAGTTACTACTCCTTTGGTCTGCACCCAGATTTCCTAGCTCACCTCGCCGGCACTGTTCCCTGTTTGGCCTGCCATGTGGAACTGTCAACCCAGACAGGAAAATGTCTGCTTGGGTCCAGCTCCGGGAGGCTGCTGACCCTTGGTTTGGGGCTTGGCCCAAAGTTAGGTCCGGAAGTACAAAGGTATGAGATCCATTGTCACAGCTGACTGCTTATTCATCATGCAAATTACCTTGTCTGTAAACTCAATGGACTTTGACTGAGAACTCTGCAGTCTGACCCCAGCCTGCCCTCCCCCAATTCCCCATGGGTTTCCTGACACCTGGTTAGGATGCTGGGAGGGGCTGGGGGAGGGACAGAGGGCATGGGAACCAGGCCTTGTTTAAGGGCAGTTCTGAGAAGTCATCCAAATCCTTTGCAGGCATTTGCTCCCCAGACCGAGATCCTCAGAGAGGCCGGGAAAGGTAACTAAGGTCAATTAGTTAGTGTTCTGCATGAAGGAAGCAGGAACCCAGGGACTCTGACCTGGGTGTTTTTGCAAGGGCTGCCTCGCCTCGCTAGAATTGACTTTCATTATCTCTATGTGCCTTTCATCCTTCCGGCGGAAGATGATGATGATGATGATGATGATGATGATGACAGTAATGGTAATAGTTTCCATGCATCCTGCCCCTCCTAAGGGACAGGCACTGGGCTAAGTGCTTTAACGCATTCTCACATTTAACCCATGGGACCCCCGTGAGGAAAGGTTTAAGAATCAGAGGGTCACCTTGCCATGGGTCCTGTAGTTGCTAGGCGGCAGAGTTGGAAACTGGACTCAGGTCTTTGGGATCCCAAATCCTGTGTGCACACTGTGCATACGACAAAAGAGAACCATCTGGAAGAGGCTGAAGGTGTGCAGAGGTTACTGGAGGAACGTGCAGAACTGCTTCTCTCCTTGTCCCTAAGAGGAGCCTGCCTTCCAGCACTCTGAGACCAGGCTGGTTTACAAGCCACGGTCCATCTCATCCACAAGTGGGTCCCTCAACATCTACACGAATGGCAGTTATTCAGCTAGAGATTTGGGGGTGGGCTTGGGAGTCAGAGTTCTGGGTTCAAATCCAGATTCTGCCACCAGCTTAGAAACCTGGGAAAGTGACCTGATCTTTCTGAACCTCGGCCTCCTGGCTGTGGAGTGGGAGTGGTTTTCTCCTCTCAGGACCGGAAGGAGGACTAAAAGAGGCCAAGTGAGGACAACATGCTGCCCAAAGGAAGGGTGCAGAGCATTCTCCGTGGTGCACCACCGACTCTCTTGAATCTGCCATTTTCCCATAAGCACTTGCTACTTCCATTATTTTTTTCAACGCTCCTACTGAGCCAGGAGCTTCCTGGGCCTGCCAGGGCAAAGAAACTGTCTTTTAGTCTTAGGGCCTGGCAGGGGAGGGGAAATGTGGAGAGGAGAGAGCCCGGCTTCAGAAGTCAGGAGGCTGATGCTCAACTCTGCCACGTCCAAGCTGTGTGACCCTGGACAAGTCACCTTGCTTCCCTGCGCTGCTGGTTCTTCATCTATGAAAGAGGAATAATAATACTTGCCTCATAAGGTGGTTATGAGGATTAATGGAAAAAACAGAGGTGCTCAGTCATTGCTAAGTTTCCCTCACTCCTCTTCCCTTGATCTGAGAATCCATGTTCATGGTCCTGGAACAACTACACAGTTTAGGAGACTGCTCTCAAATGCCGCGGTTGTCATCTTTTGGGGGTGGACTGCTCCCAGCAATCATGCTGTCCATGCCCCTGCCTCTGCGCCAGACCCAGCCTAGCGTGATGTCTCTCCACTCTCACTCAAATATCGGGGAAAGGATTCTCCCCCTGGTGCCTCTCAAGTTCACAACACTGTTCTCGGGAAGTTCTCAAGTCTCACCCAGAGTCAGCGTGCAAGTAATGATGCCGGTATTTGTGTGAGGACAAGTCTGGGCCCCTGGATCTACACGGGACCAAGGAAGGAGACAAACGTCGGGTGAGGCTTGCTGACAGGACGGAACAGTGCGGCCTGCCTGGGCGTCTCTGGGGCTCCAGGAGAGGGAAGGGGCACGCTGGGGCTGGGTAGCTTGGGGTCAGGGCTGAAGTTTGGGGGGGGGGGACTGGAATGGAGCTGAGGCCTGGGGTGGAGGCTTTCCCAGGTGGGCCCAGGACGAGCACCTGTCAGGATGGCTGTCACGGTCCTGCCTTGAAGGTGGGCTCCAGGGAGGGCCGGGGTGTCGGGGCGGGTGCCCATGCCGCCTACCTGCACGTAGTTGTCCACGCAGTAGTCTGCGACCCGCAGCAGGGAGCTGTGGTTGCCCCGCAGAGCCTCCCGGCCCGTGGGGATCTCGAATTCCTGCAGTTGCTGAAGCTCCGACATGGCCCCCTGCCTCTGGCTGGCTCCCCAGGGAGCCCGCTGGTTTTGTGCCTCACCCTGCTCTTGATTGGTCGCTCTGTCTTCCCCCCCTCACCGCTTTTGGTTTCCTCTCCGTGAGAGACCCAAACCTGCTTGCAAAGGGCAGGCAGTCTCATTCCGGGACAAGAGGAAGTCAGTCTCCACTCCCTGGGCCCGCGCCTCTCTGCCCCCTGCCCAGAGGAAGGGGGAAGCCAGGGCCCCCTCTGGGGGCCCAGGCCCCCAATCCCTCCCAGCAGAGGAAGCCAAGGTCGGGGCGCTGTGATTGCTCCCTGGGCCTGGAGAGGAAACTGTTTGGGGGGAGGGGAATGGGGTGGGAGACTGAGGAGGAAGGGGGCTGGCCTGCTCTGGGTGGGTGGTGGAGGCGGATTTTCCACTCATGGAAGGGGAGGAAAGGGCAGAGGGTGGGGGCTTCCTTGGGAAGCTCAGGGATGAGTCACCAGGGGCCCAGGGAGTGGAGGGTGGGTAGGATATGGAGACCAGTCGTGCTGGGGGCTGTAGGGTGGCGCAGAAACCATGGAAACCAGCCAAGGCAGCAGCCAGAGGAATCAGCTCAGACAGCAGGAAGACACATCCAGAGGTCCCCTGAGAAGTGTGAGCAAGCCTCGGAAGGGCTGCGTGTGAAGAAGCCCTGGTGCACATGCTCTGTGCCTGGTGGAGGTAAGCCCAGCTGTAGCGCCACGGGTTCGGATTAGACAACAGGAAGGAATTGGCTTTGAGAAGCACCAGGTTCAAGTTCCAGGGTAACTGGTCGGTCTTAGGAAGCAGCGGTGGACAGAGCACCGAGCTGGCCTCTAGAGGTCTGTGCTCTCCATCCTGCATTTACAGCGCAGTTGGACTAGAAACCTCCAGGCTCCTCTCCTTATCCTAAATTCTTCGCGCTCCCAGCTGTGAGTGGGACTCGGACCCTGGAGCAGGGGAGTCAGGACGGGCTCCAGGCCTCCTCCCTTCCAGAGCCCCTCCTGTCAACCTAGAGACAGGACAAAAAGAGGATCCCTAACTGACCGTATTGATCTCTTAAGCATCTGCTTCTTGGGAGGGTCCCCTTGCCATGGGACAGGTATCAGCCTGAGCAGGAGCTCAGTGTCTATTAAACAGCATAGCCCTTGGGTGGTCCTGGAAGGAGACCGAGAGAAATATCAGGATGTGGGCCCTGTGTTCAGCGATTGGTGAGGGAGACCCACACTCAAGGCTCAGAGAAGGCATGGAGGCCAAGAAGCATGGACACAGGCACTGGAGGTGGCGATGGCCCCAAGTGTTGACAAGAACAGCATCCTAAGTAAGGAGTCCATTTTTATTGAATGAGAAGGAAGATTGAGCTAGGAGAAGCTTGTAAGGTGTAATCACGGGGCTCCGATGGGAGACACAAAGGCTTCTTGGGTGAGGGACGTTAGGAGCTGGTCTAGGACTTGCTTCACTGAGAAGAACGGTCTCAGAGCAGGCTCAGAGGTAGAGGACGGGAGGGCTTGGGAGACAAGGCACGGGGAGGGGATTGTGTCGGGCTGAGGGTGAGAACTGGCTATAAGCCAGAAGGGTCTCGAAAGGAGCAAGGTGGACGTAGGGGGCAGGGTGTCCGCTCCAGTGGCAGTGAGGGCTCGGAGGCTCAGGCCAGCGGACGGGCTTAGGACCTTGAGCCCATGATCAGCTTAGGCATCAGAGATTTTGGCTTTCAGACCATCTGCTTTATCTGAAGACTTTCAGAAGCTGAGGAGCCGGGAAGCTCAAACACCATCTTGTCTGAGTCAGGGACAAGTGACTTGAAGTGCACGCTCTTTCTTGGCAGGTGAGAGGGGCTGAGTTTGCACTGGGCTGGGATTTAGTCTTGGAATTATTAAAGCTGGGCCCCCGGCAGGCCTTCCTGATAGCCCTGTCCTGATGATGATGATATCAATACTATAACAATAATAATAATATTCATGATGTGCCATACAGAGGGTTAAAGTATTTTATACGCATTATTTTCTTAGGATTCACAAAAATCATACAAGGTAGGTACTGTTATTATACCCATTTTGCAGACAGGGACACTAAGACTCAAGGAGGTTGAGTGACTTGCCTAAGCCTCACAGCTTGGAAGTGGCAGAACCAGGATCAGAACTGGAGTCTGGCAGGCTCCAGAGCCTTTCTCTTAACCACTAGGGTACACTCTCCCCTGACAGGACCTGCTGTTTCCCAAAAACATCTACCTGTGCCATTATGTGAAACAATAACCTGGCTTCCAGAATTCTGTTCACTGAAAGAGGCTCCTTTTCTCTCCCTTCCCCATGCTCTGATTCCTGTTCCATCCGTAGACAGATCCTACTCCAAGGGCAGAGCCTGTGCCTCCCCCATCAGACTGGGGGGGGGGGCGGGCTGTGCCTCCCCCATCAGACTGGGGGTACCCTCTCCTCCAAAGCCTGGATTCGTGATGGGGTGGGGTGGGAATGAATCCGTGGTGTGAAGTGAGGGGCTGGGCAGGGAGGAGGGTGGAAGTTGAGGTGTGGAAAGTGCAGGAGGGAGCTTCTGTGGGGAGCCCAGGGGATTTGCAATCCCAGCCGCGGAACCCTTGCCAGGAGCAGGTCTCTCTGGAGCAGGATGGCCCAGGAGCTCAGCGAGAAGGAGCTATTGAAGATGGAGGTGGAACAGTTGAAGAAGGAAGTCAAGACCCCACGAACCCCGGTGAGCCCCCTCTTCCCTTCCCTGCCCCTGTTCGCCGCCGTGGCATCCTGGTCCTCACAAAGCCGGGCCCCAAGGGGAAGCGACAGGTGGAGGGCTGGTGAGGCCTCTGCAGAACAGCAGAAGGGGCAGGAGGCGGAGGTGCCTCTGGGCCGAGCGAGGCTGCAGAGGGAGGCTGGGGCTTAGCCCCACAGAGGTGCCAGGAGCGAAGCCCCGCGGCAGCCTGGAGGCCGCAGGGGGCCTGGCCCAGTGCCCCTCGGAGGTAAGCACTCACCCCCCACCCCCGCCTGCCCCTTTCTCTTTCTCTTCCCCAGCCCCCTGTCCAGGCCCTGTTTTCCGGCCCCGAGCAAATCATGGATGCCCACAGACAAACGAGGGCTGGAACCACCCTTTGTTTTCTCACAGATTTCCAAGACAGGAAAGGAAATCAAGGATTATGTGGAGGCCGAAGCAGGAAACGACCCTCTCCTCAAAGGCATCCCTGAGGACAAGAATCCCTTCAAGGAGAAGGGCGGGTGTGCGATAAGCTGAGGGCCCTGGGGCCCCGCCCCCCGACCATCTGTCCCTCCTCAGCCCCGCTCTTCACCGGGAACCCAGTGTCCGGGGACACCCAGGGACCCGGGGACTCTCCACCCTCTCTCGGCCACAGCAGTAGACACCTGGCCCGTGCACTGGGGAGCCGTGCCCCACTCCCACCTTCAGTTCTCCTCTCCTCCACCCGCTGGGTCACTGGGAGGCCCTCAAGGACAGCTTCTCGGGCTCAGCAACTGGCACCTTCCGTGGTGGGGTCCCAAGAGCTGGCCACGCCCTGAGACCCCGGACAGCACCCTTAGAGACCTTTATCCCTCCCTGGAGCCGTCCCGTCTTTCCCTCCGCTCTCTTCCTAGGAGCCAGCATTCCTACTCAGAATAGTTTGGGTTGGGGGCCAGAGTGGGGGGGGGGCCCTTCTTCCCCATCTCACGTCTGACCCTGTGGGCCTCCTCCTTAGACCACTCCAGAGGGCCTGACGACAAAAAGAGTTTGTAAAGTCATGATGTCAGGATGTATGTAATGTTCCGGAGGGTCTGTTCCGTGCTGGGTCCTAGGGAGGGAAGAGTAGCAGCGCGAACATGGCGGGAACTGAGTTTGCAATGAAGTCAGTGAACTCTACTCTGCAGAGGGACCGGCAGTGGTGTGGGGCACACAGCAGACAGACAGACGCTCAGGGCCACGGGCAAGGTCCGTGTGAACTGTTGCAGGCCAGTGGCCCGTGGGGTGGGACGGGGCAGACAGAGGCCCCAGAGGGAGATGCGTGAAGCCTTGAAGGACCTCCCGTGAGCCCAGTTAAGAACTGTGTTCCCCACCCGCTGCAACAGGCAGGAGGCAGCCGAGGGACAGGATTTGATTAGCAGGAGGGAGGCTGGTTCCTGCTAAGGAGGATGCGGATTCCTGGGCTTTGTTAGCAAGGAGATTATAGTTTTTAACGGAACCACAGAAGTGATGAGGATGCAGAAGGCAAGCTGAGGACAGAGCACAAGGGGACAGCCTGCAGCCTGCCCCCCCCCCCCACCACCACCGAGGGAGCTGCGTGACATTCCTCAGGCACTCCCCACTGCCCTAAAGCTAAGGGAAGGAAAAACAAATGGTTAACTCATAGAGATCCCAGTCCTGCAAGACAGGAGTCTCCCTCAGTTTACAAAGGTCTTAGTGATTTACCAAGAAAAAAAAAAAAAAACACCATTCTTATCAATAACCTAACTTCCAGAAGGAAACTCCCAACTGTCTTACTGTTAATGCTTTACTAGAGGGAAAAACGACAATGGCAGGCCTCCATTATCTTGTAGGTCCTCTTTAGCATACAAAAATTCTTTTGAAAACCTCACTTTTTCCTTACCCCCAACTCCCAAGTATATAATCAAGTCACCCGTCACAACCCCGGGGCAACCCCTGTCCCTGTGCTTTATTAAAACCACCAGTTTGCACCAAAGACGTCTCAAGAATTCTTTCTTGCCTGTTGGCTCCGGACCTCTCCCCACCAAACCTCACCTACAATCAAAAGCTACATCAGGGGCGCCTGGGTGGCTCAGTGGTTAAGCGTCTGCCTTCGGCTCAAGGTCATGATCCCAGGGTCCTGGGATCGAGTCCCGCATCGGGCTCCCTGCTCGGCGGGAAGCCTGCTTCTCCCTCTGCCTCTCTCTCTCTCTCTCTCTCTGTCTCTCATGAATAAATAAATAAAAATCTTTAAAAAAATTTAAAAAAAAACTACATCAGAAGGACTCACATGATACAATGCATTCAGTTGGGGGGGAATCAGGGGGACCCATAGGAGGGCAGCCTAATCCAGCCAAATGGGTGAGTTGCGTCCTGGGAGGGAAAATCCGTAAAAGCCTCTAGAAGGACGTGATATCCAGAGCTGAATCCTAAACACTGAAGTTGTAAATGGGCGGATGCATGGCAAATCTGGCTGAAGTGGCCGTATAAACAGAGGCATAAATATGAGAAGGGAAAAAGGTAGGAACCAGGGTTTGAATACAAACACCGACCGGGTTGGAGTGGGACTGTCCAAGGAGAGGCCTAGATCTTTGGAATTCACTGCTAGAGAGGTGGGCTTGGAGATGAGCAGAAGGGTCTTTGTGTCATCCACCTCCATCTGGGCTGTGAGTTGGCAATGTTTGCATTTAGAAGGAAACTGGCTTTTGACCAGATTGAAAAGAGAAAGAATCGAGGCGGAGAGACAGTTAAGGAGACGATCCTTAGATTGGGGGAGTGGGCGTCTTAAGTCTAGAGTGGGAGGTGGGGTGAGGAGTTCTTTGGGAAATGAAGTTTTCCGATCTTGACATCTCGCGGAGTGATGGGTGATGGAGAGGGAGTCGTCAGGGATGATGAGCTTCTGGCTTGGGAGATGACTAGAGAGACGGCAAGTAGGTGAAAATAAACCTAAAATAATACAGTGATCCCACTAGAGCTGCAAACTCGCCCCCCCCCCCCCCCCCCCCCCGCCTCAGCAGGCCCCACCTGGAGGGCATGCCCTGGGCCTACTGGAGAGGTCATGGGCCCCTGGTCAGAATCCAGGATCTCCAGGGAAGTGTCCCCTCCTTTCCCAACTCCCTCCTGAAAATTCCATCCTGACCCCCAACTCACCATTCTGCAACCTTGAATAAGTTCAGCCAATCTCGTTATACTTGAGAAGGAAAAGAAGAGGAATGAGAAAGAGAACATTTAAATACAATAATTCTTATTTTTTTTAAATAGGGAAGGGTAGGGACGCCTGGGTGGCTCAGTTGGTTAAGCGTCTGCCTTCAGCTCGGGTCAGGATTCCAGGGGCCTGGGATCGAGCCCCGCATCAGGCTCCCTGCTTAGAGGGGAACCTGCTTCTCCCTCTGCCGGGCCCTCCCCCTGCTTGTGCTCTCTCTGTATCTTCTGACAAATTGATAAAAATCTTTTTTTAAATTTTTTTAAAGATTTTATTTATTTATTTGAGAGAGAGAGAGAGAATGAGAGATAGAGAGCACGAGAGGGAAGAGGGTCAGAGGGAGAAGCAGACTCCCCACTGAGCAGGGAGCCCGATGTGGGACTCGATCCCAGGACTCCAGGACCATGACCCAAGCCAAAGGCAGTCGCTTAACCGACTGAGCCACCCAGGCGCCCGATAAAAAAAAATTTTTTTTTAAAGATTTTATTTATTTATTCATGAGAGACAGAGAGAGAGAGGCAGAGGGAGAAGCAGGCTCCCAAGGAGTAGGGAGCCTGATGCGGGACTCGATCCCAGGACCCTGGGATCATGACCTGAGCCGAAGGCAGACACTTAACCATCTGAGCCACCCAGGTGCCCCCGATAAAAATTTTTAAAAAAATAAAGGAAAAGCAGGTGTGGGCCACAGCCCTACGGCGACAGGCCACAGGGCTACAGCTTCCTTCTTCCTGCCACCCAGTCCTAGCATCGCGCTGACCGGGCTGCCTGGCCCAGCGGGGACTCTAACCATTATTCCTGAGGTGTTTGAACCCTGGACCCAGCTCTGCTGCTCACCTTTTCTCAGCGAATGGCACCCAGATGCTCCAGAGGTTCTGTTGGCTCCTCCCACACCCTTCTTGTCCACCCCAAGGTGTGGTAACAATCACAGGACCCCTAAGCCTCAAAGTCAGTCATCAGCCCAGGGCTCTGAACCCCTTCTTCTGTCTGTTTTCCTAGTGCCCGAAAAAGCCTCAAATGGCAGAGGGCAATCTCAGCTTCCACCCCAAGGGAATTATTGTGTGCCCTGGTGGTCCCATTCCTTCCTTGCGTGCCCAAACCTGCGCCTTAGCCAGTTCAGAGGCTGAGCATGATGATGCGGAGCAGGTCACGGGTGTCATCTAAGCCGCCCAGCCCCAGCCCTGTCCCATAGATCCTGGGGGTTCATACCCATGAACAAAAGCACCATGTGTTGTTAGGGGTTCACAGCATGGGCAGCAGCCTCACCTTTGACGACAGCACCTCGTCTTTGCAAAGTGTCTCCCCGCTAGCTCCCCACTGGGGCTTGACTGGGCCAGTCCTTCACTCTGTAAAGCCAGAAGCTTCCAGATGAGGGACTCATGGCGAGGTCAGCAAATCCTGTCAGCATTTACCCCTTGCCTTAGATGCACAGAAGAGTCGCAAAGCTAGTACAGAGGGTTCCCTTATCCTGCTCACTCAGCTTCCCTGGATGTTAACATTTCATTAACCACGTACTTGTAGTAAAGCTAAGAAATTAACATTGGGACGATACTATGAACTAAACTCCAGACTTCAACTTGGATTTCCCTAACTTTTTCACTAGCGTCTTTATTCTGTTCCAGGACCCACATTCCACTTAGTGTCTTACTTATTTTTCAGGGAAGGGCTGCTGCTGCTGCTGCTGCTGCTGCTTCTTCTTTTCTTCCTCTTCTTCTTCTCCTCCTCCTCCTCCTCCTCCACCTCTTCTTTCCTTTTCTTCAGATTTTATCCGGGCGCCTGGGTGGATCAGTCGGTTAAGCGTCTGCCTTCGGCTCAGGTCATAATCTCAGGGTCCTGGGATCGAGCCCCACATTGGGCTCCCTGCTCAGCGGGGAATCGGCTTGTCCCTCTCCCTCTGCTCTGCTTGTGTTGTCTCTGTCTCTCTCTCAGATAAATACAATATTAAAAAAAAGATTTTATTTATTTGAGAGAGAGAGAACAAGAAGGGGGAGGAGCAGAGGGGCAAGCTGAGTGGGGAGTCCCATGCTCAGAGGGGAGCACCACACGGGGCCCAATCCCAAGACCCTGAGATCATGACCTGAGCAAAAGTCAGATGCTCAACTGATTGAACCCCACAGGCGTCCCCAGGGAAGGAGGGGTCTAGGACATGATGGCACACCTAGAAGACATTTCATGGGTCCATAGGTGGTAGCATTGACAGAGACATGACAGGCAGGGAATTCAAATCCGATTCCCAAATAAGTGCCTATTCCAGTGACTCTGTCCCCTCCATTGACGTGCCACCAGAGAACTGGCTGGTTGTCCTTGAGGTCTGGTATTGTACGAGGGGCTCAGGGTTGTCACTGTTGCTGGCTCATTGACAGACCTGTGCCGACCCTGATGAAAGAAAGCCCTGACTGTTCCGCTCATGCATAACCTCTGTTCCTGCCTCTCTGCTGCTTTGTTTCGTGAGTGCCAGTCAGCCCAGGGGTCACCCTGTCTAGGGGGCGATAAAGAGCCTCTTCTACGGGGCGGCCTTCTGGTAAACCTGTTCATGACACTTGAATATTTTCAGTCTCTGAACTCACCCTAAGGGGACCAGCCACATAGTTTGCCCCAGATATCCTTGTTTCCAGTCCTTTGGTTGGACTCGAAGACCTTGATCATCTGACCAGAATCTGAATTGCTTCCTAAGATCAGCGAGGAAGGAATTCCCTTCCCTGCTGACTTTTAGGTCACCCCAAGAAGCGCAGTTCCCAGAGAAAGGGGAATCACTGGGATGCAGACGTTCAGACGTGATCGGGGCCTGAATTGGGGAAGTGGAGTAAGAACAGAGAGGAGGTGATGAATTGGAGAGATAATTAAGAGGTAACATTTTCAGGGCTTAGAGATTGCTTGAATGTTGGCAGGACGGGAAGGAAACATCACACATGACTTCAAGTTTCTTTCTGGGATGACTGAAGGAATGGTGTCACCAGTCAGAAGGCCCTTCTCATCAGGTGATTCTACGTGATTCTCCGTGGCTTCTCCTCCCTCCCCTTTTGCCCTGCTGAAAACCACTGGAGGTGATAGCTGATAATATGGAAGAAGGTGAGTCCGTGCAGGATGACTTCATGGGGCAAGACAGGAAGAGGCCAAAGATGGAACTTGGAGAACATCAACGACTCAGGATTAGGTGGAGGAGAAAGAGCCAGGGAAAGGACCAAGTGGGGAGGGTCATAGTGTGAGGAGGCCAAGCAGAGAGTGGACCATTGAAATTCTGATGATCCTGAGCAATAAAATGATGCCAAGTCAGGAAAAGGGCTCCTGATTTCCTGGTCAACTAACATCAAGCCGAATCATTCTTTTTTTTTTTAAGATTTTATTTATTTATTTGAGAGAGAGAGAGCACAAGAGGGGGTAGGGTCAGAGGGAGAAGCAGACTCCCTGCTGAGCAGGGAGCCCGATGCGGGACTCGATCTCAGGACCTGGGATCATGACCTGAGCCGAAGGCAGTCGCTTAACCAACTGAGCCACCCAGGCACCCAAGCTGAAACATTCTTAAATTCTCTGTCACCTTCCTTCCACACTCCAAGTTCACCAGAGAGTCCCAGGGTGGGATCCTCGGGCCTTAGAAAGAGGGGAGGGGAAGAGGGGAACAGCTGACGAGTTAATTGGGGACTCAGCACCTGGGGCTAGGGGCTGGCCGCAGCTGGAAATCCTTCCTAGTGGATCTGGCAGCCCAGCACCCCTACCCCACCCCTGGTCTTCTGGATTTTACCCTTGCAACCTGGAGGAGTGGGGGGTGGGGAGGGGAATAGGCTCTTGTCTGCTTGGCATCTTGGTGCCTTAGGCAGAGGATGATTACCCAACCATGACCTTAGGGCCTCTAGGAAAATCAGTCAGAGCTCCCTGGCCTGCCCCTACCCCAATTCCCTCCCTGAGCTTGAGGCCTTGGAACAAGACCAGCTTTATGGGTGCTTTGGACCTATGATGTCACATAGGGCCTCCTACTGAGAAGGGTCCTGTGCTTGGTTTAACACTCTGCTTGAAATTCTTAATAACTTTTGAACAGAAGCCCCACATTCTCATTTTGCACGGGGCCCCACATATTCCGTATCTGGGCCTGTGTAGGGAGGCAGAGCCTCCAGCCCGGTGGAGAAGGCAGGATGCTTACCCAAGAGCAGAGTTTAAGGGGGGTTCAAAATAACACCCTAACCACCTTCTCCCTGCCCCCCTCTGGGATCTCTGAGGGTTAGAAGCTGAGGTGGGGGAGGTGACTCTGAAGTAGTTTCTCAACACCCCCCTGGCCCCTCTGGCTTCAGGATTCCCTAGTATGTCCAGCTATATTCCCCCGCCTATTGCTTTTCATTTTACACCCTACTGTATTTTATTATTTTTTTTTAGGTGTATAAACTATTCACAGACAAGGCCTACAGATTTATTTCTTCCTGGACACACCCCCCGGGGTACACCCTACTTTAGTCCTCAGTTTATCAGCCCGGATTTCAAGCACCCTGAGGGCAGAAGTCCAGTCTTTGATTTTTGTATTTCCAGCACCTCGAACATGGTAGGTACCCACAAGTGAGTGTTAAATGACTGTGTGTGTCCCCTAATTTATAGACTTTCTATGTGCCCAGCATTGTGATAAGTGTTGTATACACATCATCCCAGGCACAAACGAACAGACAAAGAAGATAATAAACCGAGGGGGAGAGAGAGGCTGAGGGAGGTACAGATGCTGCCCTCTGGTGCTTTGCCCTCTCCTGGTGACTCTGGTCAAGGACAACATATGACAGTCACTACCTTCTGAAAACTGCTGCCTTTGGCGGGAACTTCCTGGGAATAAAGTCCTTGGGAGGGGCCCCTCGGACTGTTGGAGGAGAGAGAGGTTCTTTCCTGAGCTAGGAGGGATAGAAAGAGATAGAAATGTGCAGAGGCTCTCAGAAAATCCGGAGCTAGGAGGGGAAGGACGGAGTGGGGTGGGGTGGGGGTGGCGAGCTTGTAAATGTTTTACTAACTGTGGGTTAAGAGCCATTAGTGAGTTATGAAATCAATTAGTAGATCAGGACCAACATTTATGAAATCTTCCCACAACTCCAGGTGACAAAGACCTTCGAGCACCCCCAGGAGACATCCAGGCCTGAGACGCTCAATATTTCTCAAGCCTGTTCTGTGGATGGACAGTGAGAATTGTTAGAAAGTTCTTCCTATTGCCCCTCTAACTTCCACCCACAGGTTCTCATTCTCTGCCTCTGTTGCTACCTTCAAGCTTTGCTTTCCTCCCCACATAGGCATGTGTTCTTTTCTCAAGAGCCTGAGCTTCTGTAGTCCTCACTATTCTGATTCTTTCTAGCAGTTACCATATAGAGCCTACCTTCGCTCCGGTGCAGAGAAAAGGACTTTTGCTTTTACTATTTTACTAGTTTTTTTTTTTTTTAAAGATTTTATTTATTTGAGAGAGAGAGAGAATGAGAGATAGGAAGCATGAGAGGGAAGAGGGTCAGAGGGAGAAGCAGACTCCCTGCTGAGCAGGGAGCCCGATACGGGACTTGATCCCAGGACTCCAGGATCATGACCTGAGCTGAAGGAAGTCGCTTAACCAATTGAGCCACCCAGGCGCCCTATTTTACTAGTTCTTGCCACACCGCTATGCAAAAGGCACCTTGTTGTCTCTTTTCCTTTACAAATGAGGCTCCTAATATTTTTTCCCAGATTTAATGAGATGTAATTGACATGTATGATTGTATAAGTTTAAGGCGTACAACATGATTTGTTTTACATGTGAATTGTGAAATGATTACCACATTTTTTTTTTTTTTTAAAGACCACAATAAGTTTAGTTAGCACATCCATCATGTCACGTAGTTACAATTTCAGAACATTTGAATTGCTTACCCAAATGCACCCAGTTAGTGTCAGGGTGATATTCATCAATGTTCTCCTGCAATGCCTAGGATTGAACCTGATTTTTCGAACGCCCTTGGGCTGGCTCAGAGTAGAGGATCTCTATCCTGACTCCCCAGTCTGAGGACAAACTCTTGATCTCAGATTTCTCATCCGTGACCAGGACAGAAACAGGTTTCTAGATAGGTACTCTTTTTTTTACTTCTTACTTTGAAAAATACACATTCAGAATAATGAATACAGGGCGCCTGGGTGGCTCAGTTGGTTAAGCGACTGCCTTCGGCTCAGGTCATGATCCTGGCGTCCGGGGATCGAATCCCACATCGGGCTCCCCGCTCGGCAGGGAGTCTGCTTCTCCCTCTGACCCTCTTCCCTCTCGTGCTCTCTATCTCTCATTCTCTCTCAAATAAATAAATAAAATCTTAAAAAAAAAAGAATAATGAATACAACATAATGTGCATTTTAACAAATTTTTGTCATGAACAAGCTATGTAACCTCCACCCAGGACAAGAAACGGAGTAATACCAGTAGCAGGGTATCTGGGTGGCTCAGACAAAAGAACATTCGACTCTTAATCTTGGGATTGTGAGTTCAAGCCCTACATTGGGTATAGAGATTACTTTAAAAAATAATAATACCACCACCCCTGGAAAACTGTTGCTGACCCTTTTCCAAACATGGCCCTCTCTCTTTCCCAGGGGTACTGGATATCCTTACTTACATGGGAATTTTTGCTTTGCTTGATAGTTGTACCATCTAAGTTTATAGCTCTAAACAATATACAGTAGTTATTTTTGCCTGTTTAGCAACTTTATATAAATGGAGTCATATATTATTTATTCTTTTGTATCTGCCTTCTTTTGCTCAATACTTTTTTTTTTTAAAAAAGACTCATCCATTTTGTCGGTGTATAATATTCTATTGTATGGCCTTACTGTAAATTATTTATCCATTCTACTGTTGGACATTTGAGTTCTTTCCAATTTTTGGCTATCATGTTGCCAAAAACACTCTTATACATGTCTCTAAGTGCTCAAATGCCCACATTTCTGTGGATATATGTACAAGATGAAATTGCTAGATCATAGGGTGTAAGCATCTTCAGCTTCAGTAATGTCAAATTAGTTTCTACTAGTTTACATTCCTGTGAGAGTTCACATTATTCTCTATTCTTACAAAGAGTCAGCTTTGTCATTCCGGTGGGTGTATAGTGGTATCTCATTGAGCCTTTCATTTGCATTTTGCTATGATTAATTACGCTTTGCATCTTTTCATATGTATATGTTATTTTTAAAAAAGATTTCATTATTTATTTATTTATTAGAGAGAGAGAGGGAGCAGGCACAGTGTGGGCAGAGAGAAACTTAAGCAGACCCCTCTCTGCTGAGTGCAGAGCCCTACAGGAGACTCAATCTCAAAACCCTGAGCTCACCAACAGCCAAAATCAAGAGTCTGAGCCTTTACCCACTGAGCCACCCAGGTGCAGGTGCCCCTTAAGATTTTATTTTTAAGTAATCTCTACACCCAATTTGGGGCTTGAACCCACAACCTCAAGGTCAAGCGCTGCATGCTCTACCCACTGAGCTACCCAGGTGACCCTATATCAGTTATTTTGGATTTCCTTTTTTTGTGCAGTGCCAGTTCAAGTAGTTTGCTATTTTTCTATTAGGTTGTCTTTATTCTTACTGATTTATTTTAAATTCTTACTGATTATTACAAGTTCTTTAAATAATCTAGAGACCATTTCTTTGCCAGTTATACATTACAAACATCTTTTCTAATTTTGAGGCTTACTTTTTCACTTTCTTTTTGGGTTTTTTTTGATAAGAAGAACATAGAGTATCATATTAATATGGTGACATAGACTAAGCTTTTAGAACTTTTTGTGTCTTGTTTAAGAGGACTTTCCCTACCCTGAGGTCATGAAGATATTCTCTTATGTTTTCTTCCAAAAGCTTTATTGCTTTTCCCTTCCCGTTAAGGTCTATGATTCACATGGATTGTATTGCTGTATTTAGTGTAAGTTGGGAGGAATTTGATTTCATATTTTTCCATTTGGACATCCAATCCTCCCAGAATAATTTATTAAAAAGTAGATTATTTTCCCTCCTGCTCTGTTGTGCTACCTTTGTCATGAATCACTTGTCCACATACGTGTGGGGCTGTATCTGGGCCCCCCCCCCCGTCCCCCTTATGTTCCATTGGCATGCTTGTCTCTCTTGCACCAGGACCACACTATCTCAATTCTTATAGTTCATAGTTGATAATAATCTTTAATGTCTGGTAGAGCAAGCCCTCCCACCTCTCATGCCTACGTATTTTTGAGGGTGGGATCTTTCGTACACACAAATTCATTCAAACGTATTTGCAGTGTGTGGGGGTGGGGGGTGGGAAGGAGGGGTGCTCAGGGGAAATAAGAGCAAGGATCCTGTTTCCATGGCATCCTCCCAAGGGGCAGGCACATAGAGCCACAGTGCCAATCACCCTGTAGGGAGATCACAAATGCGTCAATGAGCTCCCTCATCACTCATCCCAGGGGGCCAGACATCTCTCAAAACCCAGATACAATTCAAAGAAGACAACACTCCAGGCGCGCCTCTTCCCCTCTATCCCAGAGACACACCCTTTCCTGCAAATCACGCGCGCCTGGCCAGCACCCAAAACACCACCAGTCCTGGACAGATTCGCCAATAGACGTGCTCAACCCTGTTGGTGAACCCCACAGAGATTCCTACCCCCTAAGGGAGAAACATCCCATCCGGAGGGTGAGAAACGGCGAGTGGAGATCCCCTCACCCGCTGGGCCGGCCGGAAGAACAGACACGGACAACCTCACTGCCCACGGCCTGAGTGCCGGACAACCAATCAGACCCACTTCACCATCTGACCGACTCACAGACGGAATAGATCCAAACACACTCCCTTCTCCCCAGCCTGTTACTGTTTCCCGCGCTCCGCGGCTCCACCCAGCATTTCATTCCCGGTTGAGAAAGCAGCAATCGATCGCACTCCGCACACCAGCCAATAGGAAGAAGGATTCCCAGCAGCAGGGGGTGGAGGTGAGGGGGTCTCCTAATCCCGAAGGCTGCGGTCCGAAGCAGGCTCCCTGGGGTCCCTCGGGTTCCTTCGCCCTCCTTTCCAAGGTAAAGTCACTCTCGGTCTCCACCAACACTTTTCCGCC
Source organism: Zalophus californianus (assembly GCF_009762305.2). Taxonomy (NCBI): domain Eukaryota; kingdom Metazoa; phylum Chordata; class Mammalia; order Carnivora; family Otariidae; genus Zalophus; species Zalophus californianus. The sequence goes on from NC_045610.1 coordinate 36,617,149, forward strand.
GGGCCTCTTACGCATGCGCACTGCGACTCTCAGGCCGGCCCTGAAACGAGAGGGGGAGGGACCCTAAACCGCGATCCCCTAGGTCACGGGGGTAACGGCACAGCCCGAAGTGGCCGCCGTCGCCAGCAGTCCCCAAAACAGGAATTGTAGAACCAAAAGGTTTGAAGAGGTCCCACCGAGATTTGAACTCGGATCGCTGGATTCAAAGTCCAGAGTGCTAACCATTACACCATGGGACCCACTGGCTGCTTCAAGCGGCCGGGAGACTTCTCAAGCCACATGGCGCGCGGAGCTGCCTTCCCAGAGCGGCGGCGGAGGCCCGGTTCTCCCGCCCGGCCTCTGCGCCCCGGGCCCGAGGCCGCTCGGGCGGGCGGAAGCGGGGAGCCGCAAGCGCTTCGGCGGCCCCGGCGTTGCCAGTGCCGGGTGTCATCTCCTGTCGCCGCTCTTCCTGGTCTCCTCCCGGGGTCCTGCCCTGCGCCGGGGGAAGCCGGGAGGACGGCGGGCTGCGGGGCGGAGACGGCCGGCTGCGGGGCGGAGACTGCCGGCTGCGGCCGCTGCCGGGAGGGAAGTCTCGGCGCGCGCATCCCGGGCTCCGGGCTTGTTTATTTATTTATTTCCACGAGGCGCTCCCTGCGCGGCCACTATGGCCAAGCGGGGAGGGAAGCGGACTGGCACGTGGGGGGACGGCGGTTCAAAGCCCGGGCGCCCCAAGCGCGAACGGTCGGGCGTGGACTTGAAAGCCGCCTCTCTACCGAGACCCACAAAGTTCTACTTCCGCGCCCCGCTTTACGGGAGGCTTAATGGGACTGCCGTGGGGGGTGGTGCCTTTCAACCTGCGGGTTTTGATCAGTGGGAGACAGACTCCCTCTTGGGCTTTTCCAGGTCAACTCCTTTTATAACATTTGACTCAGCAGTTTCACTTTTGTAACTTTATCCTAAAGGACTACGAGGGCCAGTGCCAAGTGTTCAAGGATGTTCTCAGCAGCGATGTTCACAATGGTAAAGAATAGAACATAAAAGCGAAAATCGATTTAGTAAATATTGACAATATCTGAACGATTAATACTGTGCAGGAATTTAGGGGATGAGTTTTTATTGTATTGACATAATTTTGATGTATTATGTATGACGCTGATTTATTGTATTAACATGAAAAGAGCGACAGGCCTAACCAAACCAACACCAAAAATCTACTTACCAGTTAGTATGTATAATAAAATCGCACTTATCTACAAACAGAAAAACTGTATGGGTGTGTAATAGACATTTCCCATTTATTTGCTCTGTGACATAGGACCGGCTGCCTTTCTTGAGGGATCCAGCACGGTGTAGGTCTGGGTGACAGCAGGGCTGTGCTCCAAGACAGATACACTCCCTCTCCAGAGTGACTGTGTGTCCCTTAGCCTGGCCAGCTGGACTTAGAATCCAAAGCGACTGATGCCCAGAAACAAGGGACATTTTAGCACTTGTTCTGCTCCTGGTGGTAGCTGTGACACCCAGTGTCTCAGGGACACTGACAGCAGAGTTCGGATCCTAACCAGACTGCCCCAGATCCTGACCTTGGCTGGGTTCCTGCTTGCCTAGTTCCCCCTCGTTCTTGTCCATTTTCTTGAGTTGCTTTCCCTCTGATGCTATGAGCTATCCGACTTCCTTCCAAGGAGTCCTGTTCCTGTTTAAATTAACCTAGAATCTGTTTCTCTTGCCTTCGGTCAAAACCCTGCTTAGTTCCAATCCTAAAAGGTCTGCTGTGGACAGATATCCCTGGGGAATACATTCTCACAGTTTCTGATTTACTGTATTGCTTGAAAAAATATTTTATAACTCTTGTATATTGTCAGAAGAAACATTACAGTTTTTCCATTTCGAGGAGTGAACCAAACTCCCACTGAGTTCCTATGGTGAGATAAGGGTGTCTCTTTATTAGGCTGGAGTAACAATATCGAATTGACTTGATATCAAATGGCTTTAGTCTCTCCGGTTTCCCATCTATTTCCTTCTGAAAGTGTATTGAAATTAAATTTTCAGAAGCTACATAGAAATCCTAAAGAGTTGTGATTATGCCCTTTGAAAGTGTACAGGAGATAGTTCCTTCTGTCCAGTAGGAGGACTTCTCCCTCCTCCCACTCCCTAGTTCTTCCTTTCCAGTACCCTCCATCTTCTCAGCTTGAAACATCTTACCAGCCCAAATGAGACCCTCACTGAAATCCCCACTCGTGAATTCCTCAAGTGACATAAGAGGATCATCTCCCTGACAGCTTTTGTCATTACTTGCTAGAATTATAGGTAATTGTGTTCTGTGGCTCAGTCTCTCCCATCATCCCTCCCCATGTCCCCTTGGTTGGACTGTGAATTCTTCTGGGGACAAGGCTCAGGACTGGCTGATTTTTAAATATGGCTAGTGCCATACCAAACACACTCAATGAACCCCCTCAGAGGGCACAGGAGAACTCAGGAGGGAGAAAGAACATTCTCTTTAACATCACATTGGTTAATTTTGAGACAACAGAGAAAAGAGAGACAATATGTAATCCCCCTGCCCTGCATCACTAGTTTCTTTTAACATAAATCCGTAATGCATGACACCCCAGGGATGGCATTGGCTTTGAGCACAGACTCTCAGCCTCCACAAGGTGGCTCCTCAAGCGCAGGGAAGTCTGGGCTCTGTGGGAGGCGGGGTTAGCCTGGCTTGAAGCGGTGGCACCTGGGATTGAGGGCTGAACTGAGGCAGAGGGTACCCCAGAAAGTTTAATGAGGTCAGAGGTTAAGAAAAGACAGCTAAAGTCCGGATTAGGGACTTTTAAGGTATTCTTCCAAGTTTCTTGTGAGCCTACAAATGGCTAGCGAATGGAACAATAGGTACAGTAATGTTTTGAGTGAAGTGGAAAGAATTCATATTCACTGTCAAGTCCAAGTCAGTTTCCTTTATCCATGCTGATGCTGCTCACAGCTAGCTGCGATAGAATCAGCCTTGCTCTGTGTCCTTGCCACCCGGGACAGGTGACATGCACCACAAATCCCCTACTTTGCCTTGGGAGCCCCAGCTATGCCAGACAAGCCATAAGCCCCACCTTGTGCCAGGTGACACGTGAGGCCCTGAGTCTCTGAGCCTGCTGCCCAGCCCCCTGCTCTGGACCTGGCATTCCAGAGGCTCTGACGGGGAAATTTGGCTGCTTACTTTCTTTGAACAAAGCAGCATCCACATTTCATCCTTTTCTTGAAGGTTTTCACTTTCTCCTTTTAAAATGATTATTTTATCTTTTCAGGTTTTAAAGGTGAAGCATTTATTATGGAAAATGTAGAAAATGCAGTGAAGTAGAAAGATTTTTAAATAACTACAATTCCAACAAGCCACTTTTTAAAAAAAGTTTCTTTTTTTTTAAAGATTTTATTTATTTATTTGAGAGAGAGAATGAGATAGAGAGAGCATGAGAGGGGGGAGGGTCAGAGGGAGAAGCAGACTCCCCACTGAGCAGGGAGCCCGACACGGGCCTCGATCCCGGGACTCGGTCCTGGGACTCCAGGATCATGACCTGAGCCGAAGGCAGTCACTTAACCAACTGAGCCACCCAGGTGCCCTAAAAAGTTTATTTTCTTTAGTAATCTCTCCACCCAACGTGGGGCTCAAACCCACGACCCTGAGATCAAGAGTCCCAGGCTCTTCTGGCTGAGCCAGACAAGTGCTCCCCAACAAGCATCTTTGACATTTGATTTTTTCCACTTCCTGTTTTAAACTGCATTTTTACATAGTCTTCACTGTATAATCGTATGTTCTGCTTTTGTGCTTAACATAATAATGACATGTGACTTAAAAACCTTGTTTCTTCGGGGCACCTGGGTGGCTCAGTCGGTTAAGTGGCTGTCTTCAGCTTGGGTCATGAGCCCGGGGTCCTGGGATCGAGCCCCACAGCGGGCTTCCTGCTCGGCAGGGAGCCTGCTTCTCCATCTCCCTCTGCCTGCCTCTCTGCCTACCTGTGCCCTCTCTCTATCTCTCTGTCAAATCAATAAATAAAATCTTTAAAAAAAAAAACAAACCTTGTTTCTTCTTTCCTTAAAACGTTTAAAATATTTACATGAGTAATACATGAGCACAATACAAACTTCACAAGGTATAAAAGGAAATGCACAGACAAATAAAACTTCTTGACTATAATTTTCTGCTCTCAGAGGCAATTTCTGATGCTCTCCTTCTAGAGATATTTTATTTTTACATAAATATACATGAATATGCGTACTCCTTTTTTTTCCTTTTTTTTTTTTTTAAAGTAAGCTTTATGCCCAACGTGGGGATTGAACTCACAACCCCGAGATAAAGAGTCTCATGCTTCACCAACTGAGCCAGCCAGGCACCCCATACTCCTTTTCTTTTAAAAAAAAGTGGAAACACTGGGGTACCTGGGTGGCTCAGTTGGTTAAGTGTCTGCCTTCAGCTCAGGTCATGACCCCGGGATCCTGGGATCGAGCCCTGCATCGAGCCCTGCATTGGGCTCCTTGCTCAGTGGGGAGCCTGCTTCTCCCTCTCCCTCTGCCTGCTGCTCCCCCTGCTTGTGCTCTCTCTCTCTCTGACAAATAAAATCTTAAAAAAAAAAAAGTGCAAATACTATTCTGCACTTTGTTTTACTCAGCACCATATCTTGAGGATTGTTCCATAATAGTACATACATCTAATTAAATGGTATTTTATTGAGATATTATTTACATAAAGTAAAATGCACAAACCTTAACTGAAGAAATCAATTAATCTTTTTTTTTTTACAAATGTATGCATAAACCTGTGTGACTATCACCTAGATCAAGATATATAGCATTTCCATCATCCCAGAAAGTTCCCTGGGATCTTTTCCAGCCATTCCCTGTCCTGCTCCCCTGAAATCACTACTCTGGTTTCTATCACTGAAAGATTAGTTTTGCCTATTCTTTAAGCATATATATAAAGAACATACCACAAAATGATATCTTTTGCTCAACATAGTGTTTTCAAGATTTATCCATGTCACTTTATATATCCGAGGTATGGTTTTTTCCTATTGTAAAGTAGTATTCCACTGTAGGAATACCAAATGTGTTGGTCCAGTTGATGGACATTTGGGTTGTTTCCAGTTTGGGGTTAATATACATAAAGCTGCTGTGATCCTTCCCGTGCAAACCTGTTTCGGGCCTGGGTATACACCGAGAATGGGATTGCTGGGTCATAGGGTAAGCGGACATTTACATTTATCAGAAATTGTCAAACAGCTTTCCAGAGGGGTTGTACTATTTTACCCTCCCACCAGCAGCGTATGAGAGCATTTCAGGGGCTTCACGTCTTAGCTAAGAGGTGATATTGTTAGCCTTAAATTTAACCACTCTGGTGGGTGTGCAATGATCTCTGCTTGTGGTTTTAATACGCATTTCCCTGGTAGCTAATGATGTTGAACTTCTTTTTTACATGCTCCCTAGCTATTTGGATATCTTCTTTTCTAAGTGCTTCTTCAACTATTTTGCCCATTTAAAACAACTGCCTTTATCTTACTGATTTATAGGAATTCTTTATGTATCTGGGATATGCATTCCTTTTTTTAAAAAAGATTTTATTTATTTATTCATTAGAGACAGAGGGAAAAGCAGGCTCCCCGCAGAGCAGGGAGCCCGATGCAGGATTCGATCCCAGGACCCTGGGATCACGACCTGAGCCGAAGGCACACGCTTAACTGACTGAGCCACCCAGGCATCCCTGGGCTATGCATCCTTTTGCCAAATATTTGTATAACAGATCTTTTTTTCCAGTCTGTGGCTTTTCTTTTCACTTTCTTAATAGTATCCTTTGATTGGCAGAAGGCTTTAATTTCAATCAAATCAAATGTATGCTTTTCTTTTCCTTTTATGATTCATGCCTTCTGTGTCCTTGCATGCAGAGAGCTGGGATCCTTTGCCAAGCACACAGGATAGGAGAGGGACAGATTATTCAGTTACATAATTAAAACTTTGATAATCGCTTGGTAAAATTTCAAGTAGGATAAGAAACATAGATTTTTATAAGGGAGACTTGTATGAAGCCGGGGCAGGAAGGCTGAAGGGCATAAGGCCCGCTGGAGCATCCAGGCAAAGGATTAAGAAAAAGAAGAGCTGTATTCAGGTATGAATCCTCTGTGAAGGTTATTCGATGTACGGTTCAGTGGAAGAGATGGGGTAGAGACAGCGACCAACTGGGAAACTGGTGATCCTGAAGCTTGCTGGTGTCCAGAACACAGACTATGTGCCTATCAAGACTCTAGAATATCAAGAATGGGAACTGGTAGGAAAAATGAGCGTGTTGGCATGTGTTAGTGATTCATCTTTAGGATGGTCCCATAAGGAAGACAAGTTTCAGGCTGAAGGTGCCCTGTTTTAAAGCAGGTGTAATATGGTTTCTTTTTTTTTTTTTTAAGATTTTATTTATTTGACAGAGAGAGACACAGCGAGAGAGGGAACACAAGCAGGGGGAGTGGAGAGGGAGAAGCAGGCTTCCCGCGGAACAGGGAGCCCGATGCAGGGCTCGATCCCAGGACCCTGGGATCATGACCTGAGCCGAAGGCAGACGCTTAACGACTGAGCCACCGGGCGCCCCTGTAATATGATTTCTTTAAGAGTGGCTTGCAATCCAAGTTTCCTGGAAGTCCTATAATTTGGAGCCTTGCAGGTCCAGAAGAGCTGAATTCTCTACCCCAAGAGAAAGCACCAACGGAGACAGGAGACTTAGCTGGAAACCAGGTTAAGCAAAAGACCAGCCTATTTACATTGCAATGTTTTCATCATTTTCTGCTCACAAAGAGGAGAAACCTGGGAGCAAAGAGCAGATTATAGTCTCTGTCCCTCAGAGGAAGATTTCGAATAGCCTCAAGGCAGAAACCATTTAACTGAGTGCCAGAGGGTAGAGGCACGGAGTCCTGTGGTTACCAGAACAGGTTTCCCAGTCTCAAAGACCATGTCTAGACAAGATGTCTGGAATTGACTGGAAATGACAGAAAACCTCTTAAGCTTTAGAAACCTCTAATAAGATTTCATTAGCAATTCAATTTCCTTAAAAATTGTACTGATAACTGCCAGTTAGTTTTACCTCCTACGGCCATCCCCAGGCAGGAAGTGGGCAGTTAAAGCTTTGACAGGCCACAGAAGGGTCACCCTGCCCGAGGACCACTCAGATGGGGATATGGACGGTAATGGACAAGGGGACCCCTCCTTGACAGAAGAACCTGGAACTGCCAGATGGGCTGAGCAAGACACCCCCCCTACTGCTGGGCTTGGAATCCCTGATCTTCCTCCTGATCATAGCATACCTGTGGTCTGCCCCGCCTCTTTACTCCACCTGAGACCATTTAAGACAAGTTTAAACTTGGGTCAAGTTTCTGGTACTTGTAGGTAAAAGCATTCTAGATAACCTTTTCATAGTGGCTTATACATATTTTTGGTCTATTAAAAGTCAAAAACAGGGGCACCTGGGGGGCACAGTCGGTTAAGCCTCCAACTCTTGTTTTCAGCTCAGGTCGTGATCTCAGCGTCGTGAGATCGAGCCCCGCCTTGGGCTATGCGCTCAGCAGAGTCTGCTTGAGTTTCTTTCTCCATCTCCCTCTGCCCTTCACCACCACTCAAACTCTCTCTCTCAAATAAATAAATCAATCCTAAAAATAAATTAAAAAAAACAGAGGGGAAACTTCCTGGGTGGAGAAGAGAGTATTCAGAAGAGCGCGGATCCCAATCCCATTTCCACTTCGGCCACGTGAAACGGACACACCCACACATGGCTGGTGGCCAACAGATTCCTCTTTGCTGAAAGGGCAGCAGTTTTCCTTTCCTGAGCAGGGGGTGTGGAATGGGCGGGGAGAGGGGGAGACAGAGCAGGCTCGAGCTCCCCCTGGAGGCCCACAGGATGATTTGCACCAACTTGTCCTGGAATTTGGGGTTTAGCCGAAGTCTTAGAAAGGATGACTTCAGTGTCTTCCTTGTCCTTCACTGTCACTTCCCTGCAAGGGATACTTCACTGTCCTGCAGTGCCCTGGAAGGAAAGCTCTGTTATCAGTCTGGCCCGGGCTGTTTGGTTATGTCTGAAATGCAAGGCTGGAGGGAGTTCTGTGTGGCTGTTATTGTCTGTGACCTGATTTTTCTTCCAAACCACCCAAGGAGAAAACTTTTTAGTTACGCTTTTCTGTTTTGAAAACAGGCAGACACACAGAATGGTTGTATTATTCAGGACACTGTGGTTAGAAGTAACAGGGGCCAACTCAAATTAGGTTAAGCAAAAAGGAAGAATTGTAAGGGTATGGTGTTTCACAAAATCCCAGGGCAGGACTGTAGCCAGACCTCAGGAAAGAACCACAAGGCTGTCAGGAGGCTCTTGTTTCAGCTCCTCTTTGTCCGTATGTTGCTTTTTTTTCTGGCCGAAGGCTCAGAAAAAAGTCCGCTCAGTGTAAGGGGCACACGAGTAGCTCCTGAGTGTGACATCTGGAGTCCAGCCATCCACAGAGCCTTGCTTGCAGACCCAATTCAAATTCTAAGACAATCTGATTGGTCGCTGGCACAGGAATCTGCCTCTCCCGGTCCGATACATTTTCACCAGGGAGTAGGGTCCCACACTCTCTGGGTAGTTGACCAGCTTGGAGAATTGGCTCACAGTTTAGGCAAACACCCTACAAGAGCTCCATTTTAAGTACTCCTCCCTGCTGGAGTAGAAGGTTCCAGATCTTGGGACAGGGAAGAAAATGTGTCTGGAACAGACTGATGATAAGCATGTCAAAATGGTCCCCACTGGGGGGGACGTTGGAGAATGCTTTAATGGCCATGAAAGTACACAACCGTATCCTCCTGGATCACGAACACAATATTTAATCAGGAAAGCAGACATTTATGTGGAACCAGGCCTGGGACAAATCAAATATCTGTCTAAATATTTAAGTATTTTATCTATATCTTAATTATTTCAAAATATTTAAAAGCTATAATACCTGAAGCCAGCAAACTGTTATAATATATGCTTTATCCTCCTACCATGACAAATACATCTTTATAATGGCAAAATCAAAAATATTGTCAAGCTGTGGTTTCCATATGACTAAAAGTTGACAACATACCAAAGCAATGGAGTTTTTTTTTTTTTAAAGATTTTTATTTATTTATTTGACAGAGAGAGAGAGACAATGAGAGAGGGAACACAAGCAGGGAGAGTAGAGAGGGAGAAGCAGGCTTCCCGTCAAGCAGGGAGCCCGATGCGGGGCTCGATCCCAGGACCCTGAGAGCATGATCTGAGCCGAAATCAAGAGTCAGATGCTTCACCGACTGAGCCACCCAGGCATCCCCATTTTTACATTTTATAGAGTTATATATTTAAAAAAAGAAGAAAAGACCTTCAGTGGCTCACAAAACCTAAAATATTTACTGTCTGGTCCTTTACAAAAATTTTGCCAACCCTTAATCCAAAGTACGCCCCAAGGTTTGGTCTGCGAGCTGTCTGCTACTAGTCCGCGTTGAGGTAAGGAGCTTGTATCAGAATCAAAACCATCTACATCCTGAAGCACACTGTTTTAGTTGAGCTGACACTTTTTCATGGCAAGACTTTCTCAATGAAGGAAGCAGTGTGTTGATTACATTTTGACGCATGCTCCTTACAGATTTGCAGACCAGCACACCGAGTAGTAATTATCTGAGGAATTAAAAAAGATGAGGGTGGGGGCGCCTGGGTGGCTCAGTTGTTAAACGTCTGCCTTCGGCTCAGGTCATGATCCCAGGGTCCTGGGATCGAGCCCCACATCGGGCTCCTCGCTCCGCGGGAAGCCTGCTTCTCCCTCTCCCACTCCCCCTGCTTGTGTTTCCTCTCTCGCTCTGTCTCTCTCTGTCAAATAAATACAATCTTTTAAAAAAAAGTTGTGTTCAAAGTGCTCAAAATTTAACTCAAGGGTAAATTGAGGCAAATGTAAAAAGTGTTTAAATTAAAATTATCTTTTATGTTTTTAGAAATTATTTTTCTTCTAAAACACTCAAAGTTGGGGCATGTGGCTGGCTCAGTCAGTGGAGCATGTGACTCTTGATCTCAGGGTTGTGGGTTCTAGCCCCACATTAGGTGTGGAGATTGCTTAAAAAATAAAATCTTTTGAAAAAATTTTAAATACTCAAAATTATCTATTAAGATTAAAAGATAGGGGGCTCTGGGTGGCTCACTTGGTTAAGTGTCCGACTGTTGGTTTCAGCTCAGGCCATGATCACAGGGCTGTGAGATGGAGCCCCATGTCAGGCTCCGTGCTCAGTGTGGAGTCTACTTGAGATTCTCTTTCTCCCTCTCCTTCTGCCCCTTCCCCCTGCTCACGCACTCTCTCTCTCTAAAACAAATAAATAAATGTATAATTTTAAAGAAAAGATTAAAAGAAAATCAAGGTTATAATGGACACATACCAAATTTAAAAATCAAATTTATTTTATTTAATCAAATTTATTTGTTTATTTAATTTTTGAAAATTTAAGACATTAAATATTTTTATAAAAATAAAAATGATTGTGGGGCGCCTGGGTGGCTCAGTTGGTTAAGCGACTGCCTTCGGCTCAGGTCATGATCCTGGAGTCCCGGGATCGAGTCCCACATCGGGCTCCCTGCTCGGCGAGGGGCCTGCTTCTCCCTCTGACCCTCTTTCCCTCTCGTGCTCTCTATCTCTCATTCTCTCTCTCTCAAATAAAAAAAATCTTTAAAAAAAAAATAAAAAATAAAAATGATTGCAACATCAGCTTTCAATGACCAACCAACTTGCCAAGTGTAAAGAGTTTGTGTCACATTTCAAGCATGATACATCTAGATCTACATATAGAAGAATTAATGCGTACAAATGGTTTACTACTTTCAAATGTCCCTGGAGTCACGAAATGCAGTCACTGTGAATACTATGCTAATTGTTTTAAGCACTTTTAGAACCCCGCATGGAGGGCAAGAGGAGACATTTGTCTTTTTCTTTTATGCAAGCAGTTGGCAGATCAAGTCTTACCTGCGCTCCAAAGCACTGCCACAGACTTTCAGTGCATCTGGATGCAGTCGTCTTTTGAAGACATAAGGTGTGGAGAAGCATTTCCCTGGGGCCTGAACACTGTGAGTCCTAAGAGTGGATATCTTGGGTAACAGGTTGTGCCGTGCTCATGTTGAGCACTGGATCCCAAGCGACAGAGATGCCCAGGTGGTCATCAGCAAGCACTCGTGTCTGTGATATACAGTGTTCTCTAGAGCCCAGGACCCAGTGAGGGGCTTCTCTGGCCTGCTTCTCAAGGCAGGACTGAATGGGACAATCCAACATCATCTTCCTGTATAGCTATGTTATTGTAGGAAAGTGCATGTACCATTGCACCAAATGATTGTCCAGGTTAGCTAAAGCCACCAAAGCTTTTGCAATAGAATCTTGATGACATACACAATGGAATGAGGTATGTGTTCAATTCTGGGTTTGGGAGTATTAAAAAAAAAATGATCGCCGGTCTATATCCATAACTGGGAAATGCTGAATTAAACAAAATTAACCCCATTTCTTTACTGTGGGACTTCTCAGAGCCTTTAGTATGCTAATGTGAATTGCAACTTTCCAAGAGGGATATACAACTTTTGGTATTTTTCAAAATTATTGGACCACCAAAACATTTTTCATGGAGTTTTATGCATGTCTCTGAGCCACATTTTCAGAGATCCTGACCTACCTAGAGCATCTTCAGCAGGAAAGAGTGGAAGCCCAGTAGTTGTGGAAGCTGCCAACTCCTGAGATAACACAGAGAGAGCCTTCCTCCACAACACGTGATGGCTCCTCTCTGCAGATGACATGGGTCTTGAGTGGTCAACAATTGCACCATTGCACTTACACTGCCTATCATGGCACCTAGCACAGGGTCGGAGTTCAATCCCTGGCGTTCTGCAATGTGTCCTGGCAGTAGCGCATCTGATGCCAGGGAAACCTCTGTTCGGGCAGACAGGGGACTACAGTGCTCCCCTCCGTCTGCCTGAATCCCATCTGTCCTCCAGGCCGCAGCCAAGCTCTCTCCACCGAGCCTCCTTCAGCTGCCTGGCCCTTGGTCACTCCTCCCTCCTCTGATCCCCTGATCCTGGCTGCGCAAGTCTGCCAGCGGACTGAACTGGACCAGGCTGCAACATCCTCAAGACCAGGACCCTGTATTATTCACATCATCTGAGTCCCCAGGGTAGCAACAAATAATCATTTGTGGAGGCTGGAGAGGATGCTTCTGACTCTGATATAATTTCTACCAAATAATCCTCAAAAACCCCCACAGCCATTCTTTTGACCAAGGATACCAACTCACACTATACTCTCTTGCAGGAGATCCAACGAGAGGAATCGAGATACCGTGTGTGTGGATGCTCCGGAAATGGTACCGCATCATACAAATAATGATTGTTATTGATGGGCCTCTGTCGCCCTTCTCAGGGAATGGTCCATTTCTAATGACCCTTAGCCTCTGATGGGTATTTCTAGTAACTGAGCCCGACGCACCTGCCCCGCCCGCTGGCTTGTCCTTTACAGCATTCGTCTCATCAGGAGTCCCACCACCAGTATCCGCTGTCTTATATACCCACCCCCCAGTAAGTCTAGAGCATTTCTGATGCCCAGGCGCCTTCATGTAGAGCACTGGAGATGGTTCTTGAAGTAGTGGAGAGCCAGCTTGAACCGGACCTGGTTCCTGGTGTTGGTCCGGAATGCGCTGTAGGTCTTCTCCAGGGTGGCCAGCTCTGGGTCGGCCGCCGGAGAACGGGCCTGGTGACCTATTATCACTTCTGGACATGACCCCACGAGCAAGCTCCCGAGCCCATCGATAAAGAACTCTGCCAAGAGAGGGAGAACACGAGCTTCAGCCAGAGACGCGGGGCCATATTCCAGGTCTGGGGGGAGAGGCAGGTGGGGAAGGGCGTGGAGCCCCCTGCCCAGGCTGACCGAGTTGGAAGGAAACAAATGAGCACATTTCTTAGAGGTGTAGCCAGAGGCAGAGAGACCCAGGTGAGCTTTCCAGCCGGACAGAACTGTGAACTCTGGAACTGAGGGGGTCGGAGGGGCACGAGGGAGGGGACAGAGCTGCAGGGGAAGGGTGTCTCACATGGGAGCAGCAGACGGGAGATAAGTTACAATGAGAGGGAGGAGGGAGGCAAGAAAGACCCTGAGCTCCCTCATGGGGGGGGGGGCGGGGAAGGGAGAGAAGCCCACAGTTGCAGGCAAGGACCACGATCAGTGGCTCGTGGCTCTTGGAAAGGACAAAGTCCTGAGGTCATTCCATGGGCCAGGACCTTCCTCACTCAGCTTGTCCCCACCTGAGTGAGCCACCCGCTGCAGGCGGGGGTCGAAGCCAACTCTCTGGAGTCGCTCCGTGTGGGCCAGGAAGAAGTTGACAACGCCACTGGTCACCACGCAGCGGGGAAAACCATCCAGGGGTCTAAAAGAGCCTGGTCTCCGGTGAAGACAGTCCCCATTCTGACTCTTCTGCAGCAACAGCTTAAACTGGAACACATTCCCAAGTACACTGCCACCTACCTAACCGGTGGGCAGAAAAACGCATGTTAGAGAACACAGACTTGATATCCATGTTGCCTCTGCCAGGAAGACTTCCTGGACTGAACCTCAGTTACAACGAGAATCACACCTGTTCTGTATCTACCCTTCACACTCTTCCTTGGATACTCTCTCGTTGCTGTTGGGGCCACAGCCTTCCGCACATCACGGCTAGGTCCCTTGATCTTTTCATCCTGCTCACCCCAGAAAATCTCCTTGGTGGGAGCAGAAAGCGCCAAGTCCAAAGGGCACACAACCCTGCCCTACTCACCTGACAGCAAGTTCCCCCTTTCCAAAAGGTAGGGCACTCCCTTTCACAAGGAGGAGCAGTATTTGGGGTGCAGGCAAGCAACAGCCTGCGTGCACACGGGGCCCTTTGTGGAGTCCCCACTGCCGGGCTTCTTGCAACGAGCCGTGTGCCGTGTGTCTCAGGCTGCCTTCCCCCCGCTCCTCTGCTCCTGGCTCTCCTCCCCGAGCTGTCTGTGCACGCACTCACCGAAGATACGTGCATTTCTATGTGTGAGCCCCAGCAAAGCAGGATGAATCCTGAGCCATCATAATCATCTAGGGTGGCTCCTTGTCCCCCATCTTCTTCCTTTAGCAAACAGACCGTCTGAGTTGTAAGTGGACTAAATTAAGATGCAGCCAGCTACGCCACTAAAGACGGACCCTCCCCACTTCCCTTGCGAGGTCTGACCATGTGTCTCAAGTCCTGGCTGAAGGGATGTGAGTTGGAAGGGATGTCTGCAACTTCTAGCACATTTTGCAAAGACAAATGCTTGTTCTCCATGTTCTCTCCCCCTTTCTTCCAGCCACGCAGCCAAGGCCCAAGAGGACGGCGCAGCACCGAGGGAAGGAGGCTGGTCCAGGCAGACGCTGGAAGCAAAGTCAAGGGCCAGCTTGGATTTTTACACGACAGGAGCTATGCTTTCTACCTCACTGATGCAACTGTGATTTGCTCTCTGGAAGAGGAGTAGCCAGAAGGTATCTCTGGGCACACAGGCTGTTGCTTGCCTGCACCCCAAACACTGCTCCTCCTTGTGAAAGGGAGTGCCCTACCTTCTGGAAAGAGTGAACAGATGCCTTGGGGACTGTCCTCCTGGAAGAGATAACTGTGATCACAATGCCACTGATTTTCTTACCCATTTCCTGTTTTTTCTTTTCTTTAAAAAAAAAAAAACAAAAACACATAGCTTTTATTGAGCTATACATTGAAACTGTACATATATTTTAAATTCTATATAAAGTGTACAGCTTGATGTTTTGATATATGTCTACACGGGGAAAAGATCACCACAATCAAGCTAATTAACATATCCATCACCTGCATAGTTATCGTTGTGCACGTGGCCAGAAGATTGAAGATCTGTTTTTTTTGTTTCTTGGGGGTTTTTTTTGCTTAGCAAAATGATTTATTTTTTTAATAATTTTTTATTGTTATATTAATCACCATACATTACATCATTAGTTATTAGTTTTTGATGTAGTGTTCCATGATTCATTGTTTGTGCATAACACCCAGTGCTCCACGCAGAACGTGCCCTCCTTAATACCCATCACCAGGCTAACCCATCCCCCCACCCCCCTCCCCTCTAGAACCTTCAGTTTGTTTTTCAGAGTCCATCGTCTCTCATGGTTCGTCTCCCCCTCCGACTTACTCCCCTTCATTCTTCCCCTCCTGCTATCTTCTTCTTCTTTTTTTTTCTTAACATATATTGCATTATTTGTTTCAGAAGTACAGATCCGTGATTCGCAAAATGATTATTTTATAGCATCCTGAGACAAACCCATGTATGGGGTGGGAGTGTAAGCTCGTAATGCCAGGTTACAATGCTGAGGCACTTCCTAAGAGCACAGGCAGGAGCAATCCCCAACTGATCTAGTCTCCAGGTTTCTGAAGCACACCATCCGTTTCCCTGTTTAGTAAGTATCCGGAAGCAGCATGTAGCTCATCCTGAAGCCATTATGATGGCTCAGGACTCATCCTGCTTTGCTGGGGCTCACACACAGAAATGCACATACCTTCGGTGAGTGTGTGCACAGACAGCTCGGGGAGGAGAGCCAGGAGCAAAATTCTCTCAAGAATACAAGAGACTATTATTAACTGTAGCTGCCTTTTGCTTTTCTATATTTCAAATGACTTTTGATGCTCTCATTCTTCTCTTTCTTCTTTTTTAAATGTCATTAGGGCTATGTGTGCTTTTATTTTTTTTTTTAAAGATTTTATTTATTTATTTGAGAGAGCGAGAGCACATGAGAGGGGGGAGGGTCAGAGGGAGAAGCAGACTCCCCGCCGAGCAGGGAGCCCGATGCGGGACTCGATCCCGGGACTCCAGGACCATGACCTGAGCCGAAGGCAGTCGCTTAACCAACTGAGCCACCCAGGCGCCCCCTATGTGTGCTTTTAAAACTTTGTACCATTCGCGTTTTTTTTTTTAATGGCGTGTGACAACCAGAGAGCACTGCTGCTCCACCTCACACCAGTCCGGGGGGGGGGGGGGTGAAGGGAGGGAGTTAGAAGTGATACATAAACACACCATTTTAAAGACAGAACAAGGGTTAATGTGGGGGGGCTGTAATTTGCTCAAAGAAAATTAAATTTGGAGGCAGAAGCAGAAACCGCATAGCTCCTGATTCCTGGTGTGATGCTCTCAATCAGAGCAGTGCTGGCTTATTCCTCTCCTGCATCAGCCCCTGGCCCTCCCCAGGACCCTCCCTCTCCTGCCCCTTCCTCTCCCCTCTCCTCCTCCCCTTCCCTCTCCTGGCAGTCTCTACAGGTTGCAACCCGGGTAAACCTGGCAACTCTCCCTTACCACGTCCAGCTCTGTTTTCTCGAGGACATCCACCAGCACCTCAATCTTGGTGTTGTTGTTGAAAAGGAAATCATCGTCCACCCAGAGCACGTATTTGGTGGTGACCTGAGAGATGGCCAGGTTCCTACCAGCAAACCAACCCTGAAGGTGGAACGAGGTTAGATCAGTAGTTGCCATCCCTGGGAGCTTTTTAAATTCCCAACAGCCAGGCTGCGCCCCAAACAGCAGTTGAGAACCACTGGGTTAAAGGAAGTCTGTGTCTCAGAGACACTGGAGGAAAGACAGTGACTCCCCTGAATCAAACGCTGAGGCAAAGAAAGGCTAGGAAGTCCTTCCTTGGTCCTAGGACCAGTGTGGATGGATTGAAGTCCTTTTTCAACTGAGTCTCTGTGGCTCTCCTTCCATTTCCGCTGTTGGTGCCTGGAAGGTGTTGGAGGGTGGGGCGCTGTGGTTCTTATAATATCCATTTCCTTCTGTGTGTCCTTGTAGGAGGGAGGGTGTGTGTGTGGGAGAGAGAGAGAGAGCCTCTAGCTTGGGTAAAATCATAGGGATCACAAGTTTCTCTGCATGTCAGGAATCCCTAGAATGTCAGACGCCTCAAGTCACTTAGGATCTCAATTAATGTCCATACCAATCACTAGGGAAGGCAGACTAACCACTTATTAATGCAGAAACGTGAGAGTGATCTGATTTCTCTGTGAATTTGGAGTCAGCAAAGGGACTCAGGGGACAGTCCCACCCCCTCTATTCCAGGATCATGCCACCCTGGGAAAGCCACTCAAGCGTCCCCATCTGGGGTGGAACCTGACTCTGGGGTCCTCTTTCCCAGGACCCAGATGTCTCCCCATCTGGGCGGGATGTACCTTCCCAAAGGGCATGGTGTAATATTCCACATGCTTGTCATTAATCTTCAGAGGTTCCTTGCTGTCATCGGCCACGATCACTATCAAGTCTGGGTAGTACTCACGAATGCTCCGTAGCATGGTCATGAACTTGTGGGGACGGAGGAAGGTTTTGGTGGCAATGGTCACCAGGTCTCTGAGCTTCCTCTCTGGGCAAGAAAGCGTTGATGTCAGAACTCTGCCTTTTGGGAAGCCTCACTGATTTGACTTGCACTGTTCTGGTGATTTCTTTATGCCGCAACCTCTCAGGGTGGGCCTCGTGCCCACCGCACTTAGTAAGAGTTTGTTAGTTGGAATAGAAAATAAATATATTTACAACGTAGCCAGCTTGTTGAAATTTTATCCGTCTTCTAGAATTTTTTTCCCTGGTACTGTTGGCCCGACTATGCCATCTCCTACTGTCTGTATGAATGCTTGGTCTTACCAGCACTTGGCTTGCATGCTGCTGCCATGTTAATCCTAGGAATTGAGATGCACAGAGCTCTGCCCATCAAGGGGTTCAAGATGGAGGGAAATGGGGCAGGGCCAGGGACTGGAGAAAGGTCTAAAGGACTTGAGACCTGACCCTGTCATCAGCTGCACTCCTAGAGAGAAACACACTTGGTCTCTCTCCTCAGGAAGACATCAGTGGTCTGTAGCTCTCCTTGGAGAGTAGAAGGTCTGGACCAGATAGTCCAGCTTAAGGCGTGTGATACCACAAAAACTTGGAAAAGGAACAGCTTTTCTGCGGAAAAGGCCTCATGATGAATCACCTGGAGCTGTGGTGTGTTTTTGGGATTCAGTCATCAAACGTGGAGCCACGTCAGCAGACTGAGCCTGTGGGATGTCTAGGTAGGGTGGGGTGGGCTCTGTTGCAGTTAATGCATGCTGAAAGCCACAACCCTACCCGTGGCTTATGGATGAGTGCTCCAGAACCCCACTGCAGAGCCCCTTCTCAGAATGACAGAAGTCAGAAGTCTTTCCAGAATCCTCGTTTTTAATACCTGTTGCACCATTACACCAGCTCCCCCTGGGTCTGAGGGCATGAGGGAAAAGTGATCAGTGGGAAGAGTCAAGTAAATTGTGTTCAAGGGCATGCCAAGTGAATCGTGTCCTCCCTTTTCTTGGGCCACATGCCAAGTTTGGTTCTTTTGTTATAGTAAAGAGAGAACCAGGGGCATGAATTTCTAGAGGATGTGGTCGAGATAGGGGGTTTCTGGCTAAGTTGGTGGTGTAGCTTTCTGTTTGAGAGTCCTTATTTTTTCCAAAGATATAGCAATGATAAAAATACAAAGATATAACTATGCTCAAAAATATACATTACTTCTAAGGAACAGAAAGAAAAAGCAGTGATCAGAGCTGGGACCTGCCACATTCTGGGATCAGAAGTAGCAGAGGAGGCTGATTCTGAGGGGTAAAGGAATTAAGGTGTCTCACGGGATATGTGGGTCCAGAGCCAGGCTTTTTGCTAGAAGCCATGGACAAGAGCTAGGTTGCACACCCTCTATCCCTCATCACTACCTGCCAGGCAAGGAACACCAGGACAGCCACCACCCCTGCCCACACCTCTGGATGCAAACAGAAATGACACCGCCTCACAGCCATGACCTGTGCCAAGCCACCCTCAGGCCCAGCAACTGGTTCTTTAATAACTCCAATATCACTGTGTGGCAGGAAGCCCGGGACTCCAGTATAAAATAGTAGACCAGAAAGCTGGGCAGACACGGAGTAGATCCAACGCTAAAGCTATGAGATGGGAAGGAGTCAGGAGAGAGAAGGGAGAGAGGAAAAAATAAGCAAGCGAAACCTCCTGCTCAAGATAAGCTCACCAACAAAAATTGCAGAACACTTAAAGAGAATTAGTATGAACGACAGCCGACGAATCTACCAAATCTATCGTGTACAGGTGAACCCATTCCAGATAGACCGAAAATAATAGAGAAATCTGAAAATGATTTAAAATGAGAATGTTCAAGCAATGGCATACATACATTTTTTCCCCTTTTTGTTTTTACAGAAACAATAGATTACTCTTCCCTCTCTTCTGTACCTGCTTATAACTTGGAAAGCATTTTGTAGCAGTATTAAAAAAATCCCTCCTCCTGTGTTTCCCCTTCCTCCTTCTGAATGCCACTGCATGGAATTTCATTATATGGATGGACCACACTTGATCTCATCAGTGCATCCCACCTGGAAGGTTTTTGTCTTCGCAAACAATGCTGCAGTAAAGAACCCCGAACAAACATCATTTCACACAGATATAAGTATCTGTACGATAATTTCTAGACGTGCAATTGGTGGGCCAAGGGAATGCACATCCCAAATGTTGATAGGTATTGCCAAATTGCCTCCAGAAAGGCTGTGCCAGTTTACATTTCCCACCAGGAGTTTATAAGAATTCCTGCCCCCCACTCTTCATCCAATACTTTCTGATATGAATGAATTTTTCATTTGCACTTTTTTTTAGTATGAGACTGAGCATATATTTTAATGGCTAAAAGTATTGTCGAATTTAATCTGTTGCCAACTGTGCGTTTTTCCATTGGCTATTAGGTATTTGGTTTTTTGTTTTGTTTTGTTTAGGTGTTTAAAAAAAAAATTGCCCACCTGGGTGGCTGAGATGGTTAAGTGTCTGCCTTCAGCTCAGGTCATGATCCCAGGGTCCTGGGATCGAGTCCCACATCGGGCTCCTTGCTCAGCAGGGAGCCTGCTTCTCCCTCTGCCTGCCCCTCCCCCCTGCTTGTGCTCTCTCTCTCTCACTCTCTCTGGCAAATAAATAAATAAAACCTTTAAAAACACTTACTTATGGGGAGGGGGTGGGGGGATGGGTTAGCCTGGTGATGGGTACTAAAGAGGGCACATTCTGCGTGGAGCACTGGGTGTTATGCACAAACAATGAATCATGGAACACTACATCAAAAACTAATGATGTAATGTATGGTGATTAACATAACAATAAAAAATTATTAAAAAAACCCACTTACTTATTTCAGTAATCTCTACACTCAAGGTGGGGCTTAAACTCCTGACGGCTCAGTCATTAAGCGTCTGCCTTCGGCTCAGGTCATGATCCCAGGGTCCTGGGATCGAGCCCCACATCGGGCTCCCTGCTCCGCGGGAAGCCTGCTTCTCCCTCTCCCACTCCCCCTGCTTGTGTTCCCTCTCTCGCTGTGTCTCTCTCTGTCAAATAAATAAATAAAATCTTAAAAAAAAACAACAACTCCTGACCCCCAGATCAAGAGGTGCATGCTCCACTGACTGAGCCAGCCCGGCATGGAGGCCGACCTATTAGGTGTTCTTATGGATTCATAGGTACTTTCAAGTAAAAGTACACGTTTGACTTTAGTGTGTGCTGAGATATTTTTTCCCCCAATTTGTCCTTTGTCATTTGTCTTTCCTTTTGGTGGTTTTCTGCCCTAAAAACATTTAAAAATTTTATGTATTTTATGTGTGTAGTCTTTTCTTTCTGGTCTTTGTGTTTTGTGTCATATTTAGAAAGGTCTTATACTCTAAGATTATGTTTTGAACTCCATGGGTTTTGTTCTAGCACCTAAAAATATGAGATATTTGATCAATTTGGAATTTATCTTGGTATGAGCTGTAAGATAGATTCAACTTTTTATCTTCCTTTATCAACACAGTTGTCCCATGTGATTTCTTGGATCATCCATCTCTTCACTCTTTAATTTGGAAAGCTACCTTGACCGCATGGTAAAGCTCCAACATATCTGTCTCTGGGTTTCCAATTCGACTCCATTGATATATCTAGCCATGGTCCAATACCACTCTTTTTATTACTATTACTTATTAAGATGTTATAATTGTTTTTTTCCAAAATAAGCATAACCACATAATAAGTTAAATACAATTAAGCAATATTAGGAGAATATTAGAATTTTCTTTCTTGTTTGTCAGGAATCATATCAGAGCAATTATTTCCATCAATTCTCCTCCTGCGCCTCAGAGCTGGTCCCTTCCGAGTTGCACCAACTAGCTACAAGATCCCACCCTGGAGCCCCAGGAGCAAGGGCCTTACCTGGTCCAGGGTCATATAACTTAGGGATGACAGGATAGCAGATGGTCACTGGAAACTTGACCACCGAGGACTTGGACTCCAGACTCACTGGAGGGAGAAATAAGGTCAAGGTGGGCAGCACGGAGTCTAGGTCACTCTCCACACTGCCCCCAAGAAAGCCGATTTGCAGCAGGGGTAAAGGCTCAGTAGAGAATGTCCTGCCTGGGAGGAGACCCCACAGAGTTGACAGCATTCTGCCTCCTGACTTGCTGTGTGTCTCTGGGGTAACTGGCTGAATGCCTCCTTCCTTTTTTTTTTTTTTTTTTAATTAAGTAATCTCCATGCCCAACACAGGGCTTGAACTTAGGACTCTGAGATCATGAGTCACATGCTCCACCGATGAGCCAACCAGGCGCCCCCTGCTGAATGTCCCTTAACTCGCATTTCTTCCACTGTGAGAGTCTGGTGGGGTGGAATGGGTTTGGAATCATAGGGTCTGGATTAAGTTTGACTTTACCATTTATTACCTGAACTACCTTGGGTAAATTAGCGCTTGTTTCAGCAGCACAAATACTCAAATTGGAAAGATACAGAGAAGATCAGCATGGCCCCTGCACTGGGACTACATGCAAATTCGAAACACCTTGGGTAAATCACTCTCCTCCAGCTACAAAACCAGGATAACACCACCTGCCCTGTTTTATCTCACAGGGTCATTTGGTGAAAGGAAATGTTTGGGAATCTGAGAGTAGAGAGAGCACTCTCTTTAGTTTGTGGTCATGCATAATCTATCCTGTGTTTCATTTTTCTGTTGGTGTCCTGGGAATGCCTCCTGGGTAGCTAGTCAAAAGAGAAAAGAGTGACTTTAATTCCCCCACATCTCTCTTTCCCTGAAGGTGCCCAGGACAAGATACTGATGCACAGAATGGGTTCCTCCTCTCTCGCAGCTGAAGGCTTCAGCTCTGAGAGCTACAGATAATGGGGAACAGAGCCGGGTGGTTTCCAGGTGCATAGCATGAATGATCTGCCCTCACAGAGAGATGCATGTTCTTTCCTTCAAGTCACACCATGGGGTCAGGGGCAACATGGGGGTAATGTAGGGGACAGTAATTGAGAAGTTAGAGGTCTAGGGTTAGAAACAAGAGCAAGGGAAGCATCCTAAATGCTGGCAGCCTTCCTGGAGGAGGAAGACTTTGAGAGGGCCCGGTAGTGTTTTCCCACTCCCTAAGCGTTTTGCCATCCAAGGACAAGTTCTCACCGACATCCACCCTGTGGTGCAGGTACACCGTGCCGGTGTATGTCAGGTGCTGGAGGATGAAATTCAAAAGCTTCCGGTCACTGGTCGAAATGGTCAGCTGCTTCTGGCCTCTGCCCTGCACCACACTGTCTGGGATGTCAGCGAGGGTATTCAGTGTCCCCAGAGAAGCTGTCAGGGTGACCTACGGTGGGTGAGGTAGAAAGACGCTAAATGCAAGGGAAAGCACATGCCCCGGACCGGCCAGCAGGGGGCAGAGCGCGTGAGGCTGAGAGGAGGCGCCGCCGGATGTACCTGGAAGCTGGGGTCTGGCTCCAAAGCCGTTCGCTGCTCTATCCCCGGCGAAGTAGAATCGAGTCCTGGGGACTCGTGTGTTCAAGGGCCATTGCTCTCCTAGGTCTTGGCTTACAGGATCCCATTCTAGATTTCGTCTTACTCCCTCTGACCGCCCCTTTTGATTTCCAACTGCCTCCCACCGCCTCCGCCTCCGCCTCCGTCTGACCTCCCAGTGGAGTTTTTCCGGGTTAGTTCCGCGCCCTTTTCTCTGACTATTCACCGTCACACTAAAGGAAGCGGCTTTAAATACCATTCAGATGCTAATGGTTAAGAATTTGTGTCTCTAGCTCCCCGCCTTTCTGAGACCCAGTTGCCTGGCTGGTTGCTCTGCTAGGAAGTGCCACAGGCAACCGAAATCTTTAGAACTGCTGATTTTTCTCTATAAACTTGTTTGCCACTCTCTCCCTGGTTCCCCCTGCCTCGTGAATGGCACCTTCATCCATTCAACCGTTGAAGTCCCTAAAGGAGGTCATTCCTGTTCTGAGGGAGTCTTGTTGGGTCTACCTTCAACATGGAGCTAGAACTGGTCCCCTTCTCTCCATGCCATTGCTACTCCGTAAAGCAACTCTCCTCTCCTGCCTTCTCGTCCTCTGGGCAGACGGGTATTTTTATGAAAAGTACACTGGGTTATGTCACGCCTGCTGAGAACACTTTGGTCAGTCAACAGGTGTTTTCTGAGATCCAAATTATAGGTCCTGGGAAAAGAGTAGTGAATACAACCAACTCCCCACCTTCAAGAGGCTTATATTCTAGTCGGGGAGAATGGCGGTAAGCATATCATGGTGCATATAAAATAATTCAGCTACAGGAAAGCACCACGAAGAGGCTAACACAGAGCACCTGGCAAGTGGCAGAGGTGGGGGAGGGAGGGGTGCTTTGCTGGGAGTGGGGGAGGGCAGAGCAGGCTGTTGAGGATAGAGTACTCTGTTGTGCAGATTTGCTCACTCATCACCCAGTCCAACATCTGGCATGCAGAGTGGGAAAACTAAAACTACATTTCCCAGACTCCTTTTTAGATTAGGGTTCTGGATGCAGTTTGCCTCCCGGCCATCGCTCTATGGGCACAAGGGCTGGATTTGGAGCTACATTAAGCGGGGAACAAAAGGCAGGGCACGGAACCCCAGTCTTGCTGGCTGGCACTAAGCCTGGCGGAGGCAACATGTACCAGCAACATGCAATTCCTCTTGCAGCAAAACCAGCAGCATCTGTGCTGGCCCGGGTCTCCGGAAGTCCTTGGAACTCCAGCCATTGAATGGCTGGAAAAATCATGCCTTCTGGAGGCATCCTACCCCCTCTCCCCACCTTGGACTCGTGTCATATTTAATCTAGATGAGCACTCTGTCAAAATCCGAGACCCATGACCACTGGGCATGACCAGCCATCATTGGGCAGTGATGCCCAGTGCAAAAAGGGGCTGGGAAGGGGACTTGCCTCATAGATGGGGGCCTCTGGTCCTTCAAACCGGAGACCTGGGGGACAGAAAAAAAGATAAAAAATACCATTTGAGAGGATGCCAAGGGCTCCCTGATGCTCGCTACCTTCCTGATGACTTTTACACATCCTTCCAGAATCCTTTCCGGGGTCACCTTTTATTTTATTTATTTTATTTTATTCACCTTTTATCCAGGGTGTTTGCTGACCACTCCCCTCTTCCTGGGGTCCTGTTACGGGGTGTCCCATGGTCCTTCTCAAATTCTAGTGCATCTAAAGCCTCTGATGCCCACCCTCAGCATTGGACAGGTTCTGTGAATTAATCCAGCCCCTTTCAGGATCTCTGTTACTGAAGGGAAAGCAGCAATGGATAAGCAATGAATCATCTTTATATGAGGTCCCTAGAATAGTCAAATTCATAGAGATGAGACAAGACATTCTACTGAATGGTGGTTGCCACAGGTGGGGGCTGGGGTGGGGGGAAGGGAGTCAATGTTAAGTGGGTACAGAGTTTTCAATTGGGGAAGATTATAAAAGTCTGGAGCTGGATGATGGTCACAGTTGCAGAACAATGAGAATATACTTAATGCCACAAAACCGTGTGCTTAAAAATGATTAACATTGTAAATATTATGTTATGCATATTTTACAATAAAAAAGGAATCATCCAAAATGGCAAATCACCTTTTTAAATGACTATTCAAAAATACTAGCAATTCCTCCAAATGTATTTATTTTAGAATCTATCTCTGTTCTCATAATATGACTAATTCAAGTTCTAATTCAAATATAGCCTCCCTATGGGGTCTTAGATAACTTAAGTCATCTGTGAAATTGGCAAAATAACATTTACCTTACAGGGAGGTGATGCTGAACTAGAGAAGTGTGTAGAAATCCCTTGTGGAGGGGGGGGTTTAACCAACATAAATGTTCTTTTCAATATACTCTCCCAGGAGATGGGCTCATTTTTGCCTGGGCTCATGATGCTGGAGGACACCAAAAAGCCAATCATGTCCTACGATTCCCTGAGGCACACAGATTTCTGTCCTCTTCTGTGTTATCTCAGATCTCCAAGGAGGTCACATGGGCTAAGGGCGGTTCCCAGTGGTGGAAACACTGAGACTAACCAGTAAGTGAAATCATGTCAAGCTTCCCGCATTGTGCTGAGTACACAGCAGGTACTCAATGAATGACTATTTGCTTCCACTCCCCCATTTTGCTTAAAGAAGGGTTAAGAAAGTTGCCTGGCTCCTCTCCACATGGAGATGTACCTACCTGGGATGGGAACTGTGTGCAGGGGCATCACCTCTACCCCATGGACGGGGTACCCAAAAGGGAGGTTGGGCTGGGCCAGCAGCGGCGGTGGACGGGGCAACCCTTCTCTGCAGGGAACAGAACCAGAACCGTTAGCAGCTGCTCTCATGCGCCCTCCTGGTTAGTTCCGAAAGTGGTACCTGTGCCCGGAGCTCCTTGCTGCCAATGGGGAGAAATTGAAAGTAGATTGTCCCGTTCACCCCTCCATTCCCTCCCTCCTTTATTCACCCCTCCATTCCCCTCCCTCCAGCCTTGAATTTTGCAAAGGAATTGAGGCAGTTTACAACAAAGCACATACAAAATTAAAAACACAACCTGGGAGAAAGAAGAAACAAAATAACAAGACCATCTGGGTGAACCCAGAGGCAGCAGCCAAAGGCCAGGGTCACAAGTGAACTTCCTGGTAGTCAGGGTATAAAGCGATGGACAGTCAGTACTCTGGTCTTATTATCAACAGGACAAAGCAACAACTTCTGAGGCAAATAAACCTTTTCCTGGCACTGAACTCAAAAAGAAAATATATCACAAGAAATGTGATTTGTTGCCTCGGTATTTTCAGAGCAAACACGGTGATGATTTTCGTATGATTTTGTTGTTATAACAGCCTCAGTCAAGGGCAAGCACATAACAAGCCAGCGAGATGGATTCTTTGGGGGACTATGGTAATATGGTTGAAATGCAGCCTTTGGGGATCCAGTGTAGCCAAGGGTATCATTTAGATCACCTGGAAGAAAAATTAGACTACTATAGTGAATATTTATGAGAATACGAAAGAGACAAAATTTAAAAGTGGGAAATGATGTAAATAGGCAATTAAGAGGAAGTACAAATGGCTAATGCATAAATGAAGCGTGCTCAGTTTCAAAATTAACCAGGGAAATGCAACTTTAAAAACAATGAACTGGAGGCCCTGGCTGGCTCAGTTCATAGAGCCTGTGACTCTTGATCTCAGGGTTGTAAGTTCAAGCCCCACGTTGGGTGTAGAGATTGCTTAATATAAAGTCAAATCTTAAAAAAAAAAACGAACAAGGAAATACCTTTTTCATTAATGTTTCAAAATGTAATGATAAGGAGTACTGGTTAGGTAGGGGGTATCTAAGGTACTACCCTTACGCACTCGTCACGAAAGTGTGAATTAATATAGGTGCTCTTGAATGCAATTTGTCAGTATTTATTAAAAGTAGAAATAAGCATATCCCATGAGTGAGCAATTCAGATGCTAGTTAAGGGGAGAAACACCTCCCTGTGTAAACAGCGACATGCATAAGGAGGTTCATTTCAGCACTGTTTGAAATGAACATCGCATAAGCATCTTAACAAAATAAGGAAAGAATGTAAATATAATGTAAGATTATTATTATAAATTATGTAAATGTAATAATGAAAATTTCCCTCAAATCTGAATATCATTCAATAGGATAATGGCTTAATAAAATTCAGTGTATTCATATTCATAGCTAAATGGCATTTAGAAGGGAAGAACTAGATATATAGAGAGCTCTTAAAAATGTGCTTAATGAGGGATTCCTAGGTGGCTCAGTCAGTTAAGCCTCCAGTTCTTGGTTTTGGCTCAGGTCATGATCTCAGGGTTGTGAGTTCGAGCCCCACGTCAGGCTCCAAGCAGCCCACTTAAGATTCTCTCTCTCTCTCCCCCTCTGCCCCCTCTCCTTCTGCCTCCTGCCTGTGCTCAAGCACTCTCTCTCTAAAACAAAAACAAAAACAAACTTAAAAAAACATACTGAATGAAAAAAGCGATTTTTCTAGAGTGATTTGTTCTTATAGTATCAATTACATTAAAAACATACACACAGTTGGGTGAAACAGGTGAAGGGGATGAAGCACTGAATCATGTATAGTATTGTTGAATCACTATATTGTACGCCTGAAACTAATATAACACTGTGTGTTAACTACACTGGAATTAAAATAAAATTTAAAAATACACACAAAAACCCAAGAGTATATGTTTATGTGGATATAGATACACATACATATGTATGTGATTATGTGTGTTCATCTGTGTGTATAGCAGTATAAAAAATTGTGTGGAATAAACTATACCAAACTCCTAAGGGCAGACTGGGTTGGCAAGAGAGCATATCGTATAAGGAAGGGAAGCAAGGAGAGTTGAGAGGGTTGGTTCAAGTGGACTTTTTTTAAAAGAGCATTATCCATATACTACTTTTTCTTTAAAGATTTTACTTATTTATTTGAGAGAGAGAGAATGAAGGAGAGAGAGCACGAGAGGGGGGAGGGTCGGAGGGAGAAGCAGGCTCCCCGCTGAGCCGGGAGCCCGATGCGGGACTCGATCCCGGGACTCCGGGATCATGACCCGAGCCGAAGGCCATCGCTTAACCAACTGAGCCACCCAGGTGCCCCATGTACTTAACTTTTTAAGTGAAGTATAATATGAAGCTAATCAGACTCCAATGAACCAGAGATTTTACCCAATATCAAGCTCCACTCATGATTTCAAGGATACAGACAATTATGTGGCAGAGACAGAGCACCCAGAGGTCCCGGCCACGCCTTCCCACATCAGATGCGTGCTCTCTGGCAGAGGATAATAGGCGTGATCTCCAAATGGGGTTTTGTCGGATTCCCTCACACAGCGGAGAGCATGTAAGTTACGAATCATCTCCATTTTATACCCACAGAGAGTAGTCCAGCTCCGGTGACACTTGCCAGGGGCTGAAGATTCTGGGTTATTTATTCTATGTGATCCCTTTGGCCCTGTGCTAAAGTGGGCACAAAGACACCAAGAAAATCCCATTCCTGCAGGGGGAGAACCCAGACTGAGACACCAATAACTAGAATACTAGGTCACCTGTTCAGTAACAGGAATGAGGCCAGCTCTGAATGCTATCTTCCGGAACATTCCTTTCGCAATTCTCAGAATTGGAAACTGCTCTCGCTCCTAAGGCCTACCACAGCACTCCCCCTGACTAGCATCGTAACACTGAACTCCTGAGTTCCACACCGTTTGCTGAACACACCCGGTGGGCCACAGAGCACCCACGGTCATTCCACGCTGAGCTGGGGCTCTGTGCGTGATTATGGCAGGGGCAGAGACGGTGAGGTGGCGGGTGGAAGGGACGTGGAGAGGGCACGCTGACTGTATCCTCTCTGGTCTGCTGTGAGTTCCCTGGGAGCAGGATCTAGGTCAGCTCTGTCTTTGTACCTAACTGAGCGCCTTGCTCAGAGCAGTCAGGGTGTTTCCTGGGCTAACAGAGAAAGAGTTGAGGCACGGGTGGGAGCTGAGCCTCTTCTTCCCTGGCTACGGCCATGACGACAGGAGACCTGGGTCACGTCACTGATCAGTACTGGGCTCTGTTTGTTCTTGTACCAGCGTTGCTGGCTATGATCCCAGCAGAGCCGGGCATTTCCCCAGGTGAAGGAGGGGCAGGTGAGGACACGGCCAGCTCCTAGCCTTCCCTGTTTGGAGTCAGTTCCTTCTTATAATTAATTCCTCTGCCCAGCTCCCTCGGGACCAGCACCCCCTCCTGGGAGTCCCCTGCCTCACATTCTCCTAGCCCTTTCAGTTCCCCCATCTTACTCTCTCCAGTGTCTTCAAAGCTCCCTGCCTCTTGTCTCTGCCCGCGCCACGCACGTCCTGCAGCGTGCACACCTGAGGTGTTCCTTGCTGGAAACAGCCCCACACTGCCCAGCACAGAGACGGAAGCCATCATCCTGCAGGAATCTGCCCCTCTGTTTCCCCTCACACCATCCACGTATTCCAGAGATGCTGCTTGAGCCCTCCTCTGTGTCAGGCGCCTCAAGTCCCCGACTAGCCGGACCTCCCAGGCAGTGGCCCAGAGAGACCGGGAGACACAGCGGGAACCACACTGGCAAGAGGCTATCGGACGGTGGTACTGGGGCAGGGCCAGGCACGGCTTCTGCTTGCTGTGAGAGCTTACCACATCAACCTATAGTTGTTTCTATAGTTTTTTTTTTTTTATGTCTACTGTCCTCTACATTGATCGATGTTACAAATGTGATACAGTTTTAAGCCCTTCCATGTGTCAATTCATGACATGTCACAACGACTCTAGGTACGATTACTATCCCCATTTTACAGAAGAGGGTAGGCAGCTTGCCCAAGGTCATCTGGCCGGGATGTGGAGGATGCAGGACCCGAGTGCAGCCCGTCGACCTCCCTCGGCAGCACCCTTAACTACAGAGCCCTATTGCTCCTCACACAGCTGGGTGGGGCCAAGGTTCAAATCCATGCCAGAATCATGCGTCTATCCCACTGGTTCTTTGACTTCCAGTGCTGCCTCCTGTTGGTGCCCCCATCTCTCTTCTGGGGAGTCATCCATTTGTATGTAGTTGGGGGGTGGGGAGTGGTAGCTAACTCCCCAGATCGACCCTGGAGGGACCCGACTCGCCCTTTCCCTTCCTTGATTCATGACTCAGGCTCAGCCAACGGAGCACCTGGGGACCGTTCCTCCCAGAGGTACAGATACCACTGCTCCAGCAGTAGAAGGAACATTTACCTTCCGCTTAACTACACAAAAAAGCCTGCTTCCCCTATACCTTCCCTACTATGTATTCTCCACTGAAAAGCCAGAGTGATATTTTACAAGAGTTTTCAGATAAGAACTTGCCACTTTTAAAAACCATTCAATTCTTGGGGCGCTTGGCTGGCTCAGTTGATTGGGCGTCCAACTCTTTATTTTTGCTCAGGTCATGATCTCAGGGTTGTGAGATGGGCCCCGGGTTGGGCTCTGCATTCAGCATGGAGTCTGCTTGACATTCTGTCTCTCCCTCTCCCTCTGCCCCTCCCCCCACTCATGCTCTCTCTAAATAAATAAATAAATAAATAAATAAATAAATAAATAAATAAAATCTTTAAAAAAACCCAACTGTTCAAATTCTTTGCATTACTCAGAAAGCAAAATGCACGCTCCACCTCCCGGCTTACAATGGCCATCATGACTGACCTCTCTCTGGGCTCATATCCGACCAGCCCTCCCCTGAGTTACTAGAGCTCCAACAGCCACCACCTGCTTGCTTGTCATTCAGCCATCACGAAAGCCCCCTGCCATGCCTGAGGCTCTGGGCCCTGGATTAACTCTTCCTTCTGAGATGCTCCTTTACAGGAGATGGTGGGGACTCCTGCTTGATATACAAATCAGAGTTCAAGGTCACCTTCCTTCATCATCCCATTAAATTTTATGCCACCAAGTAACATTCTACCACACTATTTTAATTTATTCCTCCATAGAGCACTTATAACCATCTAATATTTAGGTGATTTATCTATCTCTTAATGAATTATGTATCTCCTAGAAGAACTATAAGAGCAATAATATTAATAGTAAACCACAGCAATAGCAGTAGGTGATATTTTTGTAGTGCTTGTATATGTCAGGCCCTTCATGAGTTACTAACTCTTTGTATGTTAATACAACGCATATCACAGAGCCTTCATAAGTCTATGAAAGAAGTATCTTTATTATAATTTTTCATATGAAGATACTTAAGCGCTGGGAGATCAAGTAACTTGCCATCCAGCCTATTCTAGAGTTCAAGTCCCTAATCATGGTGCTCTTATTTGTATTTTTTATTATAGCATGCCTTTTGCCATAACTCATAAATGATTGCTACAAGAAAGGAAGAAAGGAAGGAGGGAGGGAGGGCGGGTAGTCCTGTCCAGCCCTTCTGTGCTCCCTTGGTTCTTGATTTCTTAGCCTGGTCATCCTATCACCTATGGTTTTGAGGAGGTTCCAACATCCTTCCCACAAATACCCTTTTGATATAAGCCCATCAGAATCAATCACTGCTCTTTTCACAATCCTGGCCCATACACCCCAAGTGTGTAATTCTGGGCCCTGCACATAGCAGGGGGAAGTATGTTCTCAGCATATAAATGAATTAGAGATGCACCTTGCTGTAAAATCACCTGCTGTGAGGGCCTGGGTGCCTGGAGGCTGTACCACCAACACCACACGGCTGTCCCAGACTATTTTCATTCCTTTGCTCTGTTCTTACTCTGAAATGCTCTAGACACGCAAAGTTTGACAAATCTTCATTTATGGGTTGTTTTCCTCCATTCTCTCTCCTTGCTTTATTCTTAACAGTTCCCCCTCAGGGACTCCTGCAAGAGAGGAGTTCCTCCCTGTTTTCTTGGGACCCACACCCTCAAGACACCGTAGAGAGAGCTTTTGCTCTACCCCAGGATCCAAGAGCCCTCATGGTCTGCATTACCTCCTCTGAAAGTGTTCAAATTCAGCCTGTCTCCTCGCTTTCACCGCAGGGAGCTCACTCAGGTCATAGGCATCCTGAAAGTTATAGCTTTCCTGCCATGTGGTAGCTTCGCATTTGCACTGGTTTTTCGGGAACAGTCTAAAACCAGAAAAGAACTGTGAGCAAGGAGTGGGTGGGTGGGCTGGTAGGTGAGAGAAAACCCGGGGTCTAATTGGTGTGTGGTTCACCCTGAGCATCTCCTTTCCATATACCCACCTGTCCTACTTGGGAGGAGATTCTGGAATCTCAGCAGCGGCCCCTCCCAGAGATACAGGGGAGGGGAAGAAAGGGGAGGGGGAAGGGGAAGAAGGCCCCCCTCTCTGGAATTATCTCCCACACCAAATGTCTTTAAACTTGAGTCATGTGAGGGGTGCCGGGGTGGCTCAGCCGTTAGGCGTCTGCCTTCGGCTCAGGTCATGGTCCCAGGGTCCTGGGATCGAGAGCCCCGCATCGGGCTCCCTGCTCGGCGGGAAGCCTGCTTCTCCCTCTCCCACTCCCCCTGCTTGGGTTCCATCTCTCGCTGTGTCTCTCTCTGTCAAATAAATAAATAAAATCTTTAAAAAATAATAATAAACTTGAGTCACGTGAATGCCAGTGGCATCTGGGCCCCACCAGAAGAGGAGGCCAGCAGGACAGAAAGGCAGCATCTTTCTTGCGATTTAGCCAAAGAGGCCCTCCAGAGTTTTCAGGGACCTTGCTGGGTGCTGTAGAGAGCACACTGCACCCTGCAGAACAAATCTGTTCCAGGTCCCACAGTTTGGATCACTTGAACAACAAGCACAGGTTCGGGAAAGCAGGGAACTGGCTATAAAATGGGCACAGTAAACCGTAGGAGGAGCAAGGGACCTTGGACCCTTGCTGGGGTCCACACTGGACCAACGTGGAATAACTTGACTCTCACCGGATTCCATCATAGGTAAACAGGTTCTTGAGACATTCCTCGGGTAGAAGCTTCAGCATCTGGTCAGCCAGAGCAGAATGAGGGCGCTCTGGCATGGGGCTACTGAACTCCACACTTCTGAACATAAATACAACAGTGCCAAGTCCTAAGAGGAAAACTGAGATCATGAGGAGCCGCAGAAACTCAGACCTATTGGAACACGAAAGAACAAATTCCATTAACATCTTTTTTCTTGATTACATAATAAATGACTCGATTGTGTAATATACATGGGAATAATAACTTGAAGAAAAATATAAGTGAAATGGTGTCTGATTTTATTTTTATTTATTTATTTTTTTGGGGGGTTGTCTGATTTTAAAAAAAGAGTAAAGAATCAAGCTGCAACAAAGAGACTTAGAAAAATCACAAAGCAAAGAATGGGCAAAAACATCCCAAGGGGGACAAAAAAGAACGTAGCAATATTTATGTCAGCATAGTTGAATTCAAGGCCAAAAACTGTATTAAATAGGACAAAAAAGATCACTTGCAATGACCAAATACGTGAACCACAAAACAGATGTAGTGGTCATGAACTTTATCCACTAAATAATAGCATTAAAGTACAGAAAGCAGGGCACCTGAGTGGCTGAGTCGGTTAAGCATCTGACTCTTGATCTCAGCTCAGGTCTTGATCTCAATGAGTTCAAGCCCCATGTTGGGCTCCACGCTGGGTGTGGAGCCTACTTAAAAAAAAAAAAAAGTACAGAGAGCAAAAAAAGAAAAAGGCAGAAGGATTACAAATACAAAGAGAGTCATAGATTCCAACATTCTTACATATAACACCTAACACTCTCACAACTCAGTGCTTCACAAATCAAGTCTCAAAAATATATAAATGATATAATTCATATTCTGTTAAAGAGCTCTTAGAACACTTACAAAAATTGGCCCCGCAAAGAAAACTGTGATCAAGTAGAAATAGTTCAGATCATGTACTCTGACAGTGCAATCGAAATATAACCTAATGAAAAGCCCCCTTCCCCGACAGCATGGAAATTTTAGGAAAGCTTTCCAAAGCAACCGTCAAATCAAGGACAGCAGAACAAGAATATAAATATGATAAAGACAGTACATTCCAGAACTATGTAACACACTCAAACGGTCCTGAGAGATAAAAAAATTGAAGGTTTAAATACCAATTTCTAACTACAAGACATAAAATTAATAAATTATGCAATCAAATAAGCTTGAAAAAAGGACAAAGAAAAGCAGAAAGAGGAACTTAACAATGCAAGGAGAAAGTGGTGAATTAGAGAAACCTAAAATGGAATAATTGCTAAAGCTAAGCCCTGGGTAGACAGCTTTTGTGATATCTGCCAGTTTATAACCTCTCTTCTGTAAGACTTTTCTCCTGACTCCCACCGGTGACACCTAAGATCCCAGCTCCGTGCTACATGATACTCCCCTGGCAATGGGGATTGGACCAAGGATGAACACCTTGTCTGAGGTGGGCTAGTCAACCACAATTTCTTCCCCAGTAATTAGAAATGAGATCAGGTTATCCTGGTCCCCTGAACCAAGAAGAGAAGGGGGAATAGAAAGTGAGAGACAAAAAGCGAAACCTGGATCTTGAACACCCCGATGAAAGGGATGACTTTCTAGAAAAACGCAAATGACCTCAACAGACCTGTGAAAGTCTTTGAGGAAATTGCAAAGGCCTATCTACTCTCCCTTTCGACAAAGTCTCAGATCTATGTTTCAAAAGTAAACAATTCTCATTTATAAAAAAAAAAAACTTTAGGGGCACCTGTGTGGCTCAGTCGTTGAGCATCTGCCTTCGGCTCAGGTCATGATCCCAGGGTCCTGGGATCGAGCCCCACATCGGGATCCCTGCTCTGCAGGAGACCTGCTTCTCCCTCTCCCACTCCCCCTGCTTGTGTTCCCTCTCTTGCTGTGTCTGTCAAATAAATAAA
Source organism: Zalophus californianus (assembly GCF_009762305.2). NCBI lineage: Eukaryota > Metazoa > Chordata > Mammalia > Carnivora > Otariidae > Zalophus > Zalophus californianus. Next base: position 36,651,825 of record NC_045610.1, read on the forward strand.
TAAAATCTTTTTTTTTAAAGATTTTATTTATTTATTCATGAGAGACAGAGAGAGAGAGAGAGAGAGAGAGAGAAGCAGAGGGAGAAGCAGGCTCCCCGCTGAGCAGGGAGCCCGATGCGGGACTCGATCCCAGGACCCTGGGATCATGACCTGAGCCGAAGGCAGACGCTTAACCATCTGAGCCACCCAGGTGCCCAATAAATAAAATCTTAAAAAAAAAAAGCTTTACAGTAGTACAAACATAAGTACTTATGAATAGTGATATAAATATGCTAAATACGTAATAGTGACTAGAATGCAATGGTATGTTACATGAACGATTCATCATTAACAAATGGAGTTCTTTCTAAGAGTGCAAAGATGATTCATTATTATGGATAATATTATGCATAATATTATTACGCAATATTAATAAATTTCACTAGGTGAAAATTCAGAATACTATTTTATTGACAGATGATCTTAGAAGCATTTAATAAAATCTGACATCTATTCTTCATTTGTTAAACATTCCTCATTTAAGAAAGGACCCAGAAGAAATGACACCACACTAATAATCACAGGTACATCTAACACCTAACACCTGCTTCTTGGTCTCTGAATATTCTTCCCCTCTAAAGGAAACTAGAGTGCCTTGGAGAACTGGCCAATTCTCAGTTTGGGGTAAGGGAAATGTAAAGTGAGTCTAGGACATCCCGTAGTGCCAGAAAGGACAGGAGCTATCCGCGCTCAGTGCAGGGTCTGCTTGGGATTCTCTCTCCCTCTCCCTCTGCCCCTGCCACTTGTTCTCTTTCTCTAAAATAAATAAACCTTTAAAAAAAATCCATGAGTCTCATGATACTTCAAGAAAAAAGTGCACTTTTTAAAAGATTTTTACTTATTTATTTGAGGGGGGAGGGGCAGAGGGAGATAATCTCAAGCAGAATCCCTGCCGAGCGCAGAGCCCGACGCAGGGCTCTATCTCACCACCTTGAGATCATGACCTGAACCAAAACCAAGAGTCCGACACTTAACCAACTGAGCCACTCAGGTGCCCAAGAGGAGCATTTTTAACTTTTTAATTATAGAAAAATTCTAAGCAGATACAGAAAATAGAGAGAGTAGTCAAATGAAGCTCCAGGTACCCATCACCCACTTTCCGCTCAAGGACAAAATGCATTTATCTATTTCTTCCCATTCCCCTTACTTTCCAAATCATTTTGAAGCAAATCTTGACGTCGTATGATTGCATCCATGACTATTCTTTTATTTTTTTTAATTTTTTTTAAGATTTTATTTATTTATCAGAGAGACAGAGGCAGGCAGAAGGAGAAGCAGGTCCCTCCTGAGCAAGGAGCCCGATGTAGGACTCGATCCCAGGACCCTGGGATCATGACCTGAGCCGAAGGCAGATACTTAACCGATTGAGCCACCCAGGCGTCCCGCATCCATGACTATTCTTGTAGATAGCTCTGAATGGTACTGGGGTAGCTTTGTACTCCACGTGACTGAGCTGGACCCACATTTCCAGGAACTCCTTTCCCTGTATGATGCCAGATGAGGGATGGCCACGAGAGAAATTTACATAAAATTTGGGAGGCAGGAGTGGAACTGGAGCAATTGTGCCCCGAAGGGTGTCCTGTCCTGTCCTTCGTTAGGGGCAGTGGGGGACAGCAGAGGCACGGGCAAGTCCCATCCACTTGGTCTGCTTCCCCCCACGCCTCATCCAGCCCTCCTGCCCAGTGACTGGTCCTGCTGGCTGACAACCCTCAGGTCATGATCAGAACTTCCTTTGTGAGCTCACAGTAGTAGCCACGAAGAATGAACGATCTTCCATAACCATCTCCACCAGCTTTTTCTGTGGTTGTCCTCCAGAAGACAGATGCTTCTGGATTCCTATAAGTTCCAACTCATTCACTTTGCCAAGGTTGGTTCATGAGTTTTCTCTGGTCCCTTTTTGAGCCTTTACTTCCCCAGCTTGTCCCACAAGTGTACCAATTACTGTAATGAATTTTTTTTAAAGATTTTATTTATTTATTTGTCAGAGAGAGAGAGACACGCAGAGGGAGAAGCAGACTCCCTGCTGAGCAAAGAGCCTGATGCGGGACTCAATCCCAGGGCCCTGGATCATGACTCTATAATGAATTTCTTATTCTATAATAGTCATAGTAGTTCTGTTTCCTTGGACTGAGGCTTGACTGATACAAAGCTTCTTACATTACCCCTGCCACACACCCACACGATACTGTTATCACACCTGAACAATTAATAATCATTCCTTAATACTATCAAATGTCCACAGGGTTTAAAACTCCCCATTGTCTTTTTTTTTTTTTAAGGATCAAATCAGGATCCAAAGAAGGTCCATACATTGACTGATATGTCTCCTAAGTCTTTTTTTTTTTTAAAGATTTTATTTATTTATTTGACAGAGACACAGCAAGAGAGGGAACACAAGCAGGGGGAGTGGGAGAAGGAGAAACAGCCTTCCCGCTGAGCAGGGAGCCCGTTGCGGGGCTCGATCCCAGGACCCTGGGATCATGACCTGAACCGAAGGCAGATGCTTAACGACTGAGCCACCCAGGCACCCTCCTAAGTTCCTTTTAATACATAGGTTCCCCTGCCTCTTTTATTTTTCTTGCAACTTACTTATTGAAGAAATCATGTTGTCTATCCTACACAGTTTGGGTTTTCCACATCTGAATTTCACTGGTTTCAGCCCCCTGGAGTCATGTGCCTTTGTCCCCAGTATTTTCTATAAATTTGTAGTTAAATCAAGAGGCTCGATCAGATTCAGGCTTGACTTTCTGAGAAAACTGCTTCCTAAGTGATGACGGCCTGTGCCCCCCCCTTGAAGAGGCAGGGCGAAGAATAGCTCTTAGCTGATACTAATGATGATTGCCTTACTCGGCGGTTCTCAATATTTTTGGTCTCAGGGCCACTTTACAATTTTATTTTATTTTTAAAGGTTTTATTTATTTTATTGAGAGACAGAGCACGAGTGGGGGGAAAGGCAGAGAGAGAGAGCGAGAATCCCAAGCAGATGCCACGCTAAGTGCAGAGTCCGACGAGAGGCTCCATCTCCCGGCCTTGAGATCACAACCTGAGCTGAAATCAGGAGTCAGACACTCAACCGACTGAGCCACCCAGGTGTCTCTACTTTACAATTTTAAAAATTACTGAAGACCCCCAAAGAGGTCACTGCACTGGTCATATGGAAAATATTGGTGCCCTGAGTTATGCCAGTCTTCCAAATGTTAACGCATCTCATTATGCAACATCAAAAGCCCATATTCATTAATATCAACACCACCCTCATCAGAGAAGTCTCTACAAACTAAGAAGCTGTCAAGTTCATTGAAGGGGACAGAAGTTGTACAAAGTTCTAATTTTTTTGAAAGCTTGAATCTTATAATTGGCAACAAATACTGCCAGTTGTTTTGCTGAGGGAGGTAACAGGATCACTTGGTCCATTTTTTGAGAAGACATCTACCAAATACCATGGCTGATGAGTCGTACTTTTAAGTTAAAAAGCTCTCCATTAAAAACAAACAAAAAAACAGCTAGTTCATCTCGCAGCTCAAATTGCACAACTGTTTTCTCTTGAGACAATGACCACTGTACTTCAATGTATAGCAGGAGTGTTTTATGGGTACATTTCATCAAAAAGATATATTTAGGGGCGCATGGCTGGCTCAGTTGGTAGAGCATACGACTCCTGATCTTTGGGTTGTGAGTTCAAGCCCCACATCGAGTGTAGACATTACTTAAAAATAAAATCTTTTGGGGTGCCTGGGTGGCTCAGACAGTTAAGCATCTGCCTTCAGCTCAGGTCATGGTCCTAGGGTCCTGGGATCGAGTCCCACATCCGGCTCCCTGCTCATCAAGGAGCCTGCTTCTCCCTCTCCTTCTGCCGCTCCCCCTGCTTGTGCTCACTCTCTCTTTGTCTCAAATAAATAATAAAATCTTAGGGGTGCCTAGGCGGCTCAGTCATTAAGCATCTGCCTTTGGCTCAGGTCATGATCCCCGGACCCTGAGATTGAGCCCCACATTGGGCTCCTTGCTCAGTGGGGAGCCTGCTTCTCCCTCTGCCTGCCACTCCCCCTGCCTGTACTTTCCCTCTCTGTCAAATAAATAAATAAAATCTTAAAAAAGAAAAAAAGAAAACCTCCGTTTGGAAGGAAGCACAATCGTAAAGTCTTCAGACAAAAGCCGTACAGTTCATTGAATGTTTGCATATGGTATGCAGCTTAACAGGGAAAACCTGAAAAAGAATGAAATGGCTATTCATATTTTTAAGAAAAGGTCGTCTTTGTCTTGTGCAGAACATGTAGAATATATCCTTTAATTTAGTAACTATTTTTTAAAAGGCAGTAATGCTTTGTTATTGAAACTAAAACGAATTTTAATCATAAAATTTCTGAACATCTCATAATTTTTATATACCTATCAGTTGTTTACCACTTTTATTTTTGTTTGAAGCGCAATTTTTTCCTTTTATTCCCAACCTCTCTTTTAAAAAAAAAAAAGGAAGTGAATTTCTAGCAATGAACTGAGAAGTCTAATATGACAGGTTTCCGCCACTCTTTGAAACTAGAGCGATCATATGAGACCTTTCCTAAGGCAAAATGGTGCAAAGCAAAGAAGCAATTACCATGAATTTATATAGAAAATTTTTTAGGGCGCCTGGGTGGCTCTGTTGGTTGGGCGACTGCCTTCGACTCCAGTCATGATCCTGGAGTCCCGGGACCAAGTCCCACATCGGGCTCCCTGCTCAGCGGGGAGTCTGCTTCTCCCTCCGACCCTCCCCCCCCTCGTGCTCTCTCTCTTTCATTCTCTCTCTCTCAAATAAATAAATAAAATCTTTTAAAAAAATGTTTAAAAAAAGAAAATTTTTTAGTGTTCCCAGACCCCCAGATTAACCACACCTAAGTTTTTCTGATACCTCAGGAATGTCTTGCTAAGTATGCACAAAATAAATTGAGATAACGCAGTTGTTAGCAGACACAGTGCAAAGGTTTGGGGGCTTGATTTTGAGATGCTGAGTGTAGTTCCTGGGAAAGGTGCTTGGTGGCGCCACTGCGTCTGCTCAGGGTGCACGCCGCCTCTATACAGAGGGCTTGCAAAACAGACCAGGGGCGCTATTTTTGCTTTTCACCTTTTCATCTTTTTTCGCAAAAGCAAAATTCCTCTTTGGATTTCGTCTGGTTAACAAAAGCAAATACTAATGTAGGTCTTTTGTATAAGTGAAGAGGTGTTACGTGAACTTGCAAAAAGCAGGAGATACTTGCATGTGACTTTTGAGCTGTGTAACCTACTTTTTTGAATACTTGATAATTTGTTTTATTATCATAGTCTTTGTTTTATTACTTGACAATCCGTTTATAAAAAATTATATGTGTTGATATTATTTCTATTATATATTTCTGTTGTCTGGGAATGTATGTTACAATTCTTTGGGAGAAATAATTTGTCAAATGTTCACTGGCTTGCAAAACCATAGTGTGAGAGTTCAAACACCTAAATAAATATTGAAATGCATTTTTTTAAAAAGCAAATTACTGAATAGACATAGTATAAAGCCTTTAAAAAACTAAGACCTTATTGGATTGGATACAACACTACATGTCTATTTAAAGTGTGTAGTCTCAGAAAAAAATATCTGAAATGACATACACCAAATTGTTAATTATAGTCAATGCTAAGAATCAGATTACAGTGAGGAATTTTTCTTTTTTTTTTTTTTTTATTAAAAGATTTTATTTATTTATTTGAGAACGAGAGAATGAGAGACAGAAAGCATGAGAGGGAAGAGGGTCAGAGGGAGAAGCAGACTCCCCGCTGAGCAGGGAGCCCGACGTGGGACTCGATCCCGGAACTCCAGGACCATGACCTGAGCCGAAGGCAGTCGCCCAACCAACTGAGCCACCCAGGCGCCCCTACAGTGAGGAATTTTTCAATCAATGTGTTCTTATATCAACATATTCCTATACTCTCTCTTAACTTTTTGCACTGATCAAGAATTAATTTTGTCCATGAACAAATAAAGAATTAAGAAAACCACCAGGATATTAGAGAAATATGAATAAATGGAGATAAATTCCTTATTCTTAACTAGAATAACTCCATATTTCAGAGATGTAACTTCACTCTCTATTAATCTATAAATTCAACATAATAAGCACACCAATGAATCTACAACAGGATTTTGTTGTTGTTGTTGTTCAAATGACTCTAATGGGAACTAACATGAGAATAGCAAGGAAAATATAAATAAGAGGGATGGTTGCTGTACTTTTACTAAAGAATAAAGTTATTAGAAAGCTACAGTTATTAAAAAGCATGATACTGATTCCAGAATAAGCCAATAGGTAAATGGAATAAACCAAAGCCCAGAAATATGTGCGTATGTATAAAAAGTTTATATGGAATGTTCACTACTTTGTTATATATTTCTGTAACATCTGCATTTTCTAAAATGGCATTCAGACAGGACGGATGCACTTAAACTAATCAAGTTACAGAAACACATGCAGAAATTCAGCCTTTACTTCCTCTTACTCACGTTGGACCGTGTGATCAGACCTGCCTCAAATTTGGGGTTCTGATTTACGAAACCTGGTTCCAGCTAGCGACAGTGTTTGGGACGCAGTCATGGACAGGAATTTGTTTGGTAGGAGATTTCCAATAAAATATTAAGCAGCTGAGTTTTTATCAGATAAGTATAAGCATTCTACACTGTTCAAACTGTGCTGTTTGTGTCCTTCTGTGGGGACTGGTTAAAATTATAATCACATGAGCCTGCTATTCTGGTTGGACCGTATTTAAGAAACATTCAAGAAAAGGCCAAAATGCAATTTATAAAGTCAGTGAGAAATAAGGACAGGAGCCAGTCATCTGTATCAGCTGGTGGCAGCCTGTCCCTTCAAGTTGGGTGAAGCTGCTTAACCCCGCCAAGCAGTTCTCATATTCCAGGTACAGAACTCTGGGACCAGGCAGAAACTGCAGGAGCAGCCTGAGTACTGGGTCAGAAGACAGGGACACTCATTTCCCTGAGGGGCTCTTGTACCCTAGCAGGGATGATCCAGATGTCCACGTGTCTCAGCAGACGATGGAAGCTGGTTAGGCAGGATTTTCCTGTTGCCTGTGAAAGCAATCTCATAATTTCTGTTTATCACACCAATCCCTTTGTGAACCAGAACACTTTACAGCCTAGAAACACTTACAAGGGGAAAGACCAGTGCTTAAGTATGCATCCAACTTTTAAAATATCTACACAGTGTTGGGATGCATGGGTGGCTCAGTCAGTTAAGCATCCGCCTTTGGCTCAGGTCATGATCCCGGGGTGCTGGGATCCAGTCCTGTGTTGGGCTCCCTGCTCGGCGGGAAGCCTGCTTCTCCCTCTCCCACTCCCCCTGCCAAATAGACAGAGAGAGACACAGTGAGAGAGGGAACACAAGCAGGGGGAGTGGGAGAGGGAGAAGCAGACTTCCCGCCGAGCAGGTAGCCTGATGCAGGGCTCAATCCCAGGACCCCGGGATCATGACCTGAGCCGAAGGCAGACGCTTAACGACTGAGCCACCCAGGCGCCCCTAAAATAGCCTTTTATACTTGTTAACAACCAAAAAGTTCTGGTGAGATTTTTAGGCAAATGTGGTATAAATACACTGCTTTTGCATCCTATAGTTAGGAATTTGGGGTTGCAAATATCACAAACCCATTCAAATTATATACCTGATAACTATGAATTGTTATAGAACAACACAGGTTTGAACTGTGTAGGTCCACTTATATGCAGATTTTTCTCAATAAATATATTGGAAATATTTTGGAGATATGCCACAATTTGAAAAACTCGCAAACTGTATAGCCTAGAAATACCAAAAAAGAAAAAAGAAAAAGTTAGGTATTCGTTAAGATACATTATATAGGGGCGCCTGGGTGACTCAGTCGTTAAGCGTCTGCCTTCAGCTCAGGTCATGATCCCAGGGTCCTGGGATCAAGCCCCACGTCGGGCTCCCTGCTCCACGGGAAGCCTGCTTCTCCCTCTCCCACTCCCCCTGCTTGTGTTCCCTCTCTCGCTGTGTCTCTCTCTGTCAAATAAATAAAATCTTTAACAACAACGACAACAAAAGAATGAAAGTGAGATAACATTTTCAGATGAACAGAATTTGAGGGAATTTGTCACTAGCATACTCACGCTTAAAGGAGCTACGGCAGGCATGTTATCCCTGATGGAAGGTCAGAAGGAAAGAATGAAGAGAAATCAAAATGGCAAGGAAGTGGGTAAATCTAGGTAACTGTTGACTACATAAAGCAGTAACACTGTTTTGTATATCATAGAAAAACAACAACAAAAAAGTAAAATAAGTCAGGAAAGGCAGTAAATAGACTGAAAGTGTTGTAAAGTTTTCGTGTTGCCCAGGAAGAGAATTAAAAATATCATGTAATTTTAGACTTTGATAGGTCAAGAATAATGTTATGATCTATAGTGTAAATACCATGGAAATAGCATGAATAGTGAATAACTTTCAAGCTCATAGACAGGAAAATGGAATGATAAAAAATAATCAGTACAAAAAAGTACAAGATAAGAAAGAAGAATATTTGATCAGGTAGAACAAAGAGAAAGCACTCAATGAAATGCTAGATTTAAACCAATGTAAATGAGTTAAATGTTCCAGTTAAAATACAAAGATAGACTGGATGGAAAAAAGAAGCCCAATTATATGCGGTGTTGCAAGGATCTAAAACATCTAAAACACACGGATATAGAGATGTTGAGAATAAAAAAGGAAGATAAATACACCAAGTAACCAAGATAAAGTTGATATCTCTATATTAATATCAAATGAGGTAGACTTTATTTTTTTAAAAAGATTTTATTTATTTGACAGAGAGAAAGTGGGTGAGAGAGAGCCTGAGCAGGGGGAGGAGGGGAAGCAGGCTCCTCTGCGGAGCAGGGAGCCCGATGATGCGGGGCTCCATCCCAGGACCCCGGGATCATGACCTGAGCCGAAGGCAGACGCTTAACAACTGAGCCACCCAGGCGCCCCACTAAGATAAACTTTTTAAAGTGAAAAATTTATTGCTTTTTAATTTTTTTAAGATTTTTTTTAATTTATTCATTTGAGACAGAGAGATACAGAGAGAGAGCATGAGCAGGGGGAGGTGCTGAGGCAGAGGGAGAAGCAGGCTCTCTGCTGAGCAAGGAGCCAGATGTGGGACTCGATCCCAGGACCCTGGGATCACGACCTGAGCCGAAGGCAGATGCTCAACAGACTGAGCCACGCAGGCGCCCCAATGAGGTAGATTTTAAAGACAAAAAAGCCAAACCACAGATACCTCAAAGTTGTAAAATATTCAGTTCACAAGAAGAAATTCTTTTTTCTAATAACATTGTCTCAAAATATATAAAACAAAATACTGAAAGGATCACAAGGAGAAACAGACAAATCCACAATCATGGTGAGAGATTTTAACATACTACTGTCCCTAACTAACAGAGTAAACAAACAAGAAATTAGCAACCATTTAGGTTATGTGAACCAGACAATCAGCAAACTTGATATAAAAAACATACATAACATTGGCTGTAATGACTGCAGAGTACACATTCCTTTCAAACATACACAGAACATTACAGATGCTGGGTCAGAAATGAAGGGTCCAAAACGTCAAAGAATTTAAATAATATAGAATATATTTTCTGGCCCCCATGCAATTAAGCTGTCAGCAAGCAACAAAAACGTGTAACTAGAATATCCCTATTTTGGAAATTCAGAAATTGGGCGCCTGGGTGGCTCAGTTGGTTAAGCGACTGCCTTCGGCTCAGGTCATGATCCCGGAATCCTGGGATGGAGTCCCACATCAGGCTCCCGGCTCAGCAGGGAGTCTGCTTCTCCCTCTGACCCTCTCCCCTCTCATGCTGTTTCTCTCTTTCTCTCTCTCTCTCTCAAATAAGTAAATAAAATCTTTAAAAAAGATAAAATAAAATAAGGAAATTCAGAAATACACTTCTAAGTAACCACGGGTCAGAGGAGAACCGACAACAGAAGTTAGACAATGGTGTGACACAAACGAAAACAAAAATACCACATATCAAAACCTCAGGGAAGCAGCTAAAAAAGCAACAGTTGGAAAGAAATATACTATTGCAACATCTTCCATAAAATCCCCTAGTGACCTGCTGATCTTAACCCTCTGTTTTGTCAACCATTTCCTTAAAAATGCATTAAGACGTCATAAAACTGGCATTTTAACACGACCGTTATGCCCTCCCTTAGCTTCTTCATTGTAAGTCCAGTTCCACCACCTGTCCACCAGGGTCAGCCATGGTGGATCAGAAATGTCGGCCAAGGCTAACGTGAATGTCAGGAAGAGGCCATGCACGTGGGTAGCCCACAACAGAGAACCCTACCAGGCTCAAGATGGCACACTGGAGCCCCTTTGGCTGAGAGGGTGGGCTGTGTGGAACAGTGGACCTTACTGGTTGAGGTGGGGCAGTACACTTTTCACGTCCCAGAGAGAATCTCTGAAGGCAGAACCTGAGCCAAGGAACAACACATTTAATCAAAGGTTCTGTCTCTAATCTCTTTCTTCATAGAATGAACTTGCACTCATTCAACCATCAGTGCCAACTGCGCCCGGCCCTTGGCTAGGCAGCGAGGAAATGGAAATAAACCAATTGTGGTCCCCTTTCCTCGAGGAACACATCATTTAATAAGGGGGGCTCATCATATAAACAAATATGGTCTAGGTGAGAAAGAGAGGGGAGAGAAGGAGGGAGAGATGCAGAGAGAGAGAGAGAAAAAGGAGAAAGACTTTCTAAAATTTGAAAATGTCCATATACAAAGGTAATTCTGGTCACTGATCAGAACTTTTCATCACTGGACGATGGATGCTAGGATCACTTTTAAACCTTGCTCATGGCGTTTCATATTACTCACCCACTCTGTTTGGCAAAACAGTACAAGTCATAGAGCTGGATTTTGGTCAGAGTTCTTTTGGCTTCCAGCTGAGTCATACCATCTCTCTCCGCAGCTCACCTCTCTGTCAATAACGGAGTATGCTCACCACACGGCTGGGAGGGTGCTTTCTCCTCCAGGAGAAGTGAGGAGTTCTCTAAGCGATGACTATATTCCTCACTACAGGACCTTTCAGCTGGATGAGCTCTAATTTTTCCAGTTGTCCATTGCACTTCCAGGAGAGCAAATGATCTGAGCCTCGGTCCATGGATTAATGATCGGCTCCCAAGCTTGGAGTACTCGCTAAAATCATTTGTGAAGTTTGGGTGTATCCCACAAGCACATGTTCCTAGTTCCACAGTCTTTGTGGGGTTCTCAAGGGGACCCATGGGTGCAAGAGAGGCTAAAAACCGCCGGTCTGGACAGAGGAGTTTGGGAGGTACAGAGGTGCCTGATTACCTTTGTTTCCCAATACCTGTGTCACAGTGCCCTGCACCCAACAAGGGACTCCTAAACTCGTTACATTAAAAAATATCAACATGGGGGCACCTGGGTGGCTCAGTCAGTTAAGCGTCTGCCTTCGGCTCAGGTCATGATCCCGGGGCCCTGGGATTGAGCCCCGCATCGGGCTCCCTGCTCGGCGGGAAGCCTGCTTCTCCCTCTCCCACTCCCCCTGCTTGTGTTCCTGCTCTCGCTGTGTCTCTCTCTGTCAAATAAATAAATAAAATGTTTAAAATAAATAAATAAATAAAAGAGGAAATATACGCTATAAAGAATCATCAAAGCCAAAAACTGTTTATTTTTAAAAACTAATAAAATAAACTCATTGGCAGGATCAAGAAAAAACAAAGAGTAGGCACACATCGCCAGTGGCTGGAACATTGAGAGCAGCACTAGAACCTTACAGCCACTAAAGAAGTAATAAGAGAATATATATTTTTTTAAATATAAAGTCTGCTTCTCCCTCTGATCCTCTTCCCTCTCGTGCTCTCTATCTCTCATTCTCTCTCTCTCTCTCACTCAAATAAATAAATAAAATCTTAAAAAAAAAAGAAAAATACAAAGAAAACAAACTTCGGGGGTAAAAGGACACAGAATGTATTTTGATCCTTTTTTGTGGGCTATAAAAATTAAAGTGGACTTCCACGTCTACTTCCCCCGCGGTGATGATTTCGCTAGTCCTGGGGCTCCTCAGCGCCCCGGCGACTGAACGGACGGTCACTCTGCCTGGAGGCTGCGCGCCTGGGCGCCTGACCCCGACTTTCCAAACTCTCCGAGTTGTTTTCTGAGCGCCCTCGGCTTCCCGTCGGCTCAGAGCCCCCGGGTCCCAAGCCGCGCCCCGCGGGCCGAATCCCACGCTCAGGACATCCGAGCGACACCTTCCCCGGGACCAGAGGCAACCTCCACGTCCAGTTTTCCGACTGGAAAAGCAGGGTTCCCTGGGGGCGCTGCGTTCGAGAAAGAGCAGGGGCTCGCCACGGCTTCCCGTCCCCTTCCCGCCGTCCTCACCTACGTGGAGGGGGGCAGGTAGGGCTCAGTCCGGAGACCGCGGCGGCCCCGGGGCTCGCCCGCCCGCCAGGGCTCCCCGCCCACTTTCCTCTGCTCCCCCGACACTCACCTGCACCAAGTCACCCCGAATCCCGCCGCCCCGTGCGGGCCGCAAGGTCGTGCGGGACGGCTTCGGGGCCGACTGCCCCAGGCAAATTCCTGGGAGCCGGGCAGGTGGAGGAAGCGGGAGAGTTCGGGTCTGTCCCCGCCCACGTCGCCACCAACCCCCGCCCACCGCCGGCTCCCGCCGTGCGCCCATCCAGGTGCCGGTCCGCCCCAGCGTCGGTGTCGTTGTTTGGGGACCCCCGAGCCCCTCACGAACAGACCCGCCACGGGCCCACGCCCTGGGGAACTGGGGAAGGTATGGAGAAAGCCCACAGCTGCCGCTGGTGACACTTCCTAGGTACCTGCTGGGAGCTACACGCTTTATTTGCGTTGTGCCATTTATTTGTCACAACGGCCCTAAGAGGAGAATACAGTTATTAGCCCCACTTTTAGGACGGGGAAACTGAGGCAAAGTGGGGTGATCAGCCAGGAGGTGGAGGGGCTGGGCTGGGAACCGCGTCGGCGGGGGTTGGGGGGGAGGGGGAACTGGGCAGTCCCCGGCGAGTGGAGCATTTTTTGTCCGAGCGGGCCAGCCTCCGCCGCGTCGGTGGTCGGGGTTGACAGAGCGGCCCTCTCTGCCGGGGACCGCGTGGATCGAGCGCGTGAGCCGAACGTCCGAGCGCCCAGGGGTTGGGAGAGGCGGGACAGGAGCGCGGTCACGGCATCGCGCGCACCGCCTTCCTCGCGAGGCTGCCGGGGCCGGTGTTCGCTCCGCGCCGGGAGCCCCGAGTGCTCCCCACTCCAGGCTGCAGTCCGACCCCCGCCCTTCTCTCGCCATCTCGCAGCCTCTATCTGGGACCTCTGCTCCTCCTCGGCTGGTAAAGGGACTTCTGTCTCCCCCTTAAAGAGCGACACAATCCATGCGGTCACCTAGTCTAGCCTCCCGACCACCGCAGCCCCTCCCTCTTCCGACCACCGCAGCCCCTCCCTCTTCCTCCCGTGGAAGCTGGGTGCAGGCGAACCCCGAGCCACGCCGCCCGCAGACAGCTCACACATCCATTCGCCAAGTTTGGCCTTTGCCCCGCCTCTATCCCCCACCCCACACTCCACGGGGCCTGTTCCGGCAAAAGACCGGGGTGGGAAGCTGGAATGGGTTGAATCCCTCTAACATACCTGTGTGGCCACCCAGTGCCTCTGTGCCTGGCAGAGTCCAGTGCAGTTCAGATGAATATATGGCAGGACACTTTTCACAAGCCAGGCGCAGTGCTGGGCAGCTTTCTGTGGTTTGGCTCCAGTGGGACAGTATTGTTTTTACCATGACCTAGCTTACATTGTTTTTAAAAACAGAACAAGCATGCAAATGCTTGCCAAATGACTGGTGTTTCTATTTTGATATAGTATGTACTTAATTATACCCTGCAAGGTTTTAAGACAGATGCATACAAGAGAAGGCAGTGCAAATAAAAAAATTAAAACAAAATGATAGTCCAATCAATCAAACCAGGTAACGTCCAGAAACAGTAGAAGGAAATGCTAGAAGGATCTACAATCTTGGTGAAGGTGAGTCCCAAGTTCAACTCCCAGCTTCTCCGCAGCCAGCAGAAAAGAGAAAACCTTGCTGGAGGGGAGTTCTAAGGTAGCAATTACAGATGACTGCTTTCTAAGAAAGAGCTGGAAAAGGGATGTTCTGCTTTCTGCTTTCCTGGACAAGACGAGTCAGTAAAGCCTTGTACTTACCATGTGTGAGTAGTACAGAGACCTCATTGATTACAAAAGGCTGTCACATACATTATCCTCCTTAATTCAACCCTTGTGATAATGCCGTGAGCTACCTTTCAGATGTGAAAACCCAGCCCAAGAAAGATTTCATGATTTGTTCAAACTTTTGTGGCCAGTGACAAAGCTAGGACCTGCTCCCAGGAATGGGTCCATAAAGGTGGGTCCGGGCTGGCTCCCCTGTACCCCCTGCTTCACCAGCTCTGCCTAAACAGGAGGACTTTTCTCGGGACTCAGAAGTGGGGACTGGGTTCATTCAACCATAACTTCTGCCTCATGGAAGCATTGTGACCTGTGATTTCCTGTCCAGGATGAATCCTCTGTGGTTGGGAGTCTCAGCCCACGCTGAGGGTGACTAGGAGGAAGGGAAAGTTAGCTAAGCGAGGTCGTGTTTGCTGGTTTTTAGCCTGACCAGCCAGGAGCTCTAACACCAAGCTCTCCATGGCGGAGGCGGGCTGTGGTCCCTGGGTGTGGACCCAGAGCCAAGCAGCGGGGTAGAGAAGAAATGGCCACTGAAGACTACTCGGAGCTCGGATGGGTGGCTAGGCCTGTGCATATCCCACTCCAGATGCTGCCTGGGGTCGATCCAGAGGTGGCCTCTCCCTGAGCCAAACTCCCTCAGGCTTTGTCATCGTGGCTGGTTAGAGTTTACCACCAGGACGTGAAAACCACTTCTCCCTGGCTGTGGACCCATAGCTGTCTGCCACCTTAACAAACAGGCAAGTTGTTAAGTAATTTAATCACCGCTGCGCTTGGTCATTCCATCCGCTCCCAGTGTCCAAGACAAACACCTAGGCACTGGTGTCACTTGGCCAAGGGTCAAACTCTTTATCTTTGATAATCAGGTTCTTTTCTACTTGTCCCCTGGCAGAGAAGCTTGGAGTGGCCCACAACGAACTCACATGCATCCAGTAGATCCTGGTGCCATAAGTGAGCCTTCTAAATGTGTTCTTTGAAAGACTGATTCAGGCAACTTGGCATCCTGATCCAAGAAAACAGTGCTCTTGGCCAAGAGGAGGAGTGCTCAGCGAAGAAGGAAGTCAGATGATTTCTGACACCTTCCCAAAGCGCTGGTGCTTGATAGCCACTTCTTAGCTCCAGAGGAAGAAGATCGTCTCCTATTCATTTTGTTACTCCCAGAGCTCCACACATGGCTGCCCAGAGTAGGAACTAGTCGTTGACTGGCTGAGTGAATGATTGCCTTGAGCAGTGGGACTGTTTTCTCACCCGCAGGCACAACCCGCCCCCCTCCCCAAATCCAGCCCTTGCTCATGCTCAATAAATGGATGTCGGAAGAAAAAGAACTTCTGGTGTTCAGGGGACAGAAGGGGTAGGGACAAAACACTCTGACGTTCGTTCCCAAACTGGCCCCCAAACATGAGAGACGAGGAGAGACGGAAGAAAAAGCGGACCATTCCAAATGGGCAGGTGGCAGTTCTAATAAGTGACGGAACTTGCAGAAGTCCGGCCACTGCAGGCAAGCAGCTCTCCGCATCTCCTTGCCAAGCTCTTCAAGTTTATACCACAGGGACCTTAACTGGGTTTGGTCACATGCACTGTCCAGATGGTCTTCGGAATGGCTCTTGCTGTGGGGGCAGTGGGCAGAGCATACATTCCAGGGCCAGGGGAGAGGAGAAGGAACCTCTAATTGCTCCAGTTCAGCCTAAAGGTCAACCAAAGATCACATCCTCTTGGTCACCTACCTCCTCCAACACATACTTGCCATGATCCCACAGGAAAAGGAAGTGGTGTTATTTGCTTGAGAATAAAACTTAAGCTCTGGGTGCACGAAATTAGACCCTCCAAGGGGTAAGGTCCTCAACAGACTGAGCTAGGATCTCAAGGAGCTGGGAAGGCTGTTCCAAGGCTCACAAGCCTTTCCCTCTACCTCAAAGACTCCTCCTCCACACTCCCATGCTTCTGTTGTCTGGCTTTTACCTTCAGCCTCTGGTTAAATGTCACTTCCTCAAAGAGGCTTGTTCCAGACCCGGTCAAGTTCCTCTTTTGGTGTCTCCGTAGCACCCAGTACTTTCTCATACTCGTGCATTCATGTGTGCGTGCGTGTGTGCGCCTGCTGCTGCCTGTTTCCCATGTTCCCTGAAGGCAGCACCCCTTGTTTTGCTCACCATTGTGTGAGCAAAACTCTCAGCCCTAGCTGGGCTCTTTGCTCAGCCCTAGCACAAGGGCTGGCTCGTAGTTGATATTCAAAAACCGTCTGCTGGAGAAAGGAAGGAAGGAATTTTATCACCCTGCAATGCTCAGGACAATGGTGGGCCTCCGGTGTTGGTCTGTCTCACTCTTATATGCGGGAGGTGAACCTCAGAGCCTTGTGGAAGGATCCAGAGGGGCTGGTGCCACCTCTGCCAGCTAGGAAGCCCTCCAGCTGCCCTGCTGCCTGGTGTCCAGGAGAGTCCTGGTGAGAGACAGAAAGAAAGTCAGGAAGGAGCAAAGCCACGTCTGGAACAGTGAAGCCAGGACAGAAGTCGAGGATGCTGCCCGACTGGCTTCAGCTTGACCCTGACTTTGACCTTGACACAGGTGGACCAGGGCAAAGGGAACACAGACTTGAAAGGCTGCAGATCGCTTCTCAGTTGTCTTCTGAATCGTCTGGATGCCTTCACGAGGCAGTATGGCATACTGGTCAGAAGATGAACTCTCGAAAATAAAATAATAATAAAAAAAATTTTAAGGATGAACTCTAGAACCTGACTCTGCTCCTGCCCCTTACCTGCTGTGTATCCTTGGACAAGTTATTGAACATCTCTCTGCCTCAGTACCTTCAGTTGTAAAACTGTAGATGATAGGGGCGCCTGGGTGGCTCAGTCAGTTAAACGTTCGGCTCAGGTCGTGATCCCAGGGCTTGCTCAGCAGCTCAGCATTCAAATGCTCAGCATTTTAAAAAAATGTAGATGATAATAGCACCTGGGTTTCAAGGGAAACTTTGATTAATATTTAAACTTCCTTCAACAATGTTATGTGTCAGTCAATGTCAACTTCACCGGCCAAGATACATGACTTCCTCAAAATGGCTGAAGGGAGCTTGACTAAGGAATGATTTACACTGCTGTGGTAGGGTGAGGCCCTCAGCAACTAGCAACAGCAGGAAGCTGCTACCACCTTGGGCTGAGGGCCAAAGGGCGGAGAGAGAGAAATCTGAATCCAGTCAGCCCTGTGGCCTTATGTGGAGGAACCACAGCCCCTGTCAACCATGGGGAGGGAGCTCAAGGAATAAATACCCGAAACTGCTTGCTAGTTTCTCTCATTGGCTAAACCCAACTGGAAGTAGGAGGACAAGGGAGCATGAGTAGTTATAGACTATAGACATCTTGCTGGAGCACAGGAGAAGGCAGTGAAGGGTGGCGGATAGATCTGGAAGAACAGAATAACTAGGACACAGTCTCATTTACAACTGGATCCGTCAGTGTACCGTCATAGCTGTTATGAAGCCATCCCCAAATCGTGGGGCTCCCTGATCTCAGGGTCCTGGGATCGAGCCCTGCGTCTGGCTCCACGCTCAGCAGGGAATCTGCTTGTCCCTCTCTCTCTCCCTCCACTCATGCTCTCTCCGTTTCTCTCTCAAATAAATAAATAAATAAAATCTTAAAAAAAAAAAAGGAAGAAAGAAAGAGGGAAAGAAAGAACCCCCAAATCTTAGTGGCTTAATGCAGTAGAAGTTTATTCCTTGCTCATGTAAAGACCATTGTGAATGTTCTTGGGGCGCCTGGGTGGCTCAGTTGTTAAGCGTCTGCCTTCGGCTCAGGTCATGATCCCAGGGTCCTGGGATCGAGCCCCACATCAGGCTCCCTGCTCAGCGGGGAGCCTGCTTCTCCCTCTCCCACTCCCCCTGCTTGTGGTCCCTCTCTCACTGTGTCTCTCTCTGTCAAATAAATAAATAAAATCTTCAGGCTCCCTGCTCAGCGGGGAGCCTGCTTCTCCCTCTCCCACTCCCCCTGCTTGTGGTCCCTCTCTCACTGTGTCTCTCTCTGTCAAATAAATAAATAAAATCTTAAAAAAAAAAAAAGTCCTCTGTGGATGTTCCTGTTTGGGTCGTTCTGTTGAGTGACAGAGTGATTCAGGGACTTGGGTTCTTTCCATCTTCTAAAGCATTCATCCCCAACATGTGAGTTCTAAAGTCACCACTCCATAGAAAGAAACTCATGGGAAAGACAAGCCGGATATCTGGCCTCTTTGTCCCGAAGGGGACACATAACTTCTACTCCCTTCCACTGATGACAGCTGGCTCCTGGGCCTGGGGAATGTAGACCCAGGCTGGGAAGCCAGCTCCTGGCAACAACCCTACAACAAGCTATAGGAGATGTCCCACTGTACAAGGGAAGTCCAGCTCTTTGGATGGTCAGATAGTCTTCTTTTCCACAACAATCTTATTTAATTGAATTCCCTAAAACATTTCTACGGATTTTCCTCAACATACAATGGGGTTCCATCCAGTAAGCCCATCGTAAATTGAAAATATCATAAGTCAAAAATGCATGTAATGTACCTAACCTACTGAACATCATAGTTCAGCCTAGGTGAACTTAAACATCCTCAGAACACTTGTATTAGCCTACAGTTGGGCAAAATCATCTAACACAAAGCCTCTTTTATAATAGAATGTGGAATATCTCCTGTAATTTATTGACTACTGTACTGAGAGTGAAACTCGGAATGGCTGTATAGGTACAGAATGATTATAGGTTACTGGTTGTTTACCCTCACAATCAGGTGGCTGACTGGGAGTTGCTGCGGCCCAGCATCACAAGAGAGCGTTGTATTGCATATTGCTGGCCCAGGCAAAGATCAAAATTCAAAATTTGGAGTATGATTTCTACTGAGTGCATATTGCTTTTGTACCACCGTAAAGTCAAAAAATTGTTAAGTCAAACCATTGTAAGGCAGTGACCGCCTGTAGTTGCATTCTGAAGGGTAATATATTTCTATTCCTTTTTTTCTCTCTTTTAAGCACTTCTGATCAGACAAGCAAAACGTCTCTAAGTACTTTACTCAGGAAAACCCTAATCAACTAAACGGGTTAAAATACAGTAAATCTCAAGTTCTCTTAAAACGTCTTGTCACTTTATAAACTTAATTCAGTCTCATACATTTCTCTTAAATCTCACAAGTCTAGGGGCGCCTGGGTTAAGCGTCTGCCTTTGGTTCAGGTCATGATCCCAGAGTCCTGGGATCAAGCCCCATGTTGGGCTCCCTGCTCAGCAGAGAACCTGCTTCTCCCTCTCCCCCTGCCCCTCCTCCTGTTCGTGCTCTCTCTCTCTCTCAAAATAAATAAAAATCTTTGAAATAAATAAATAAATACCACAAGTCTAGAATCAATAACCCCATTGCTTACTAACATACAAATTATTCCTGAGTATGGCACCAAAAATATAATTTGAATACAATGGGTGTGATTTATTTCATTATTTCATTTCTGTATTTAACTCTGAACTACCCAGGAATTAAAATAAACTTCATTACTAAGAAAACTAGTTCACTCTCCCCAGAAATAATAGGGTTACCATCTCAGTAGGCTGAGTTGTTTACCAGCTGGAAATTTTTCACTGGGATCCGAGGCTTCACCGCTCCCTGATTTTTTTTTTAAGATTTTATTTATTTATTTGAGAGAGCGAGAATGAGAGAGAGAGAGAGAGCACATGAGAGGGGGGAGGGTCAGAGGGAGAAGCAGACTCCCTGCTGAGCAGGGAGCCCGATGTGGGACTCGATCCCGGGACTCCAGGATCATGACCTGAGCCGAAGGCAGTCGCTTAACCAACTGAGCCACCCAGGCGCCCCCTCACCACTCCCTGATTTAAATAAACACTCAGCCAGCTGGGACTTGCAAATCCGTATCCTATAATTAGGGAAACCTCATAGGACCTATCCCTTTAAGTCCACACTACACCATTATTTAATCCTTTCATTAAATTTGAGTATACTGAAAAAAAGAGAAAATTAAAAAAGAAAAAAACTAGAAAAAAATTGAGTATACTGAAGTCTTCACTCTCACCAAGATTGCAGCTCATTTTTTTTCTTTTCTTTTTCTTGAGGTGTAGTTGACACACGGTGTTGCACTAGTCTCAGGCATACAACACAGTGATTCCACAAGTCTCTACCTTATGCCATGCTCACCACCAGTGTAGCCACCACCTGTCACCATGCAATGCTATTACAATACCATGGACTATATTCCCTGTGCTGTGCCTTTCATCCTCAAAGATCTCATCTAATTTCCTCACTGCTTGAGAGGAATTTGCGTTTCTTTCATTTTATTAAGGAGAGGTAAATTAAGGTAATCGGGAGGATAAAAGCATAGACTCTGGAGCCAAACTCCTGGTCTCCCTTGTAGCTGTGTGACCTTGGGCAAGTCCTTTAACTTCTCTGAGCTTCAATTATTTCATCTGTAAAGTGATCATGATAATAGGGCCTCATTCACAAAGCTGTTGAGAATATTAAAGGTTATTACAAGTAAAGCACTTAGAACAGTGCTTGACACATGAGTAAATACTATCCACTTATTTATACTTAATTCACTAACATCTGTAAGATTCTAAAGTCTCTTTAATGTCATTTCTTTTTTTTTATTAAAGACTTTTATTTTTATTTATTTGAGAGAGAGAGAATGAGAGATAGAGAGCATGAGAGGGAAGAGGGTCAGAGGGAGAAGCAGACTCCCTGCTGAGCAGGGAGCCCGATGTGGGACTCAATCCCAGGACTCAGGATGATGAGCTGAGCCAAAGGCAGTCGCTTAACCAACTGAACGACCCAGGCGCCCCTCTTTAATGTCATTTCATTCACTTCTTCACACCGTTCTGTAATTCCATCAAAACATCTTTACGTGCTGTCTTCTGTGCACATTCTCCCTCTCTCTTCAGGTGTAATTGTATCTGAATATACCTCTGGGGCTGTGTGTGGCATTACACGACACACAGAAAAAGCATGTCCTTGGGCTGAGCAACAGAGCACAAGAGCTCAGTGGCCCTGATCTCAAGAACATCATTCTAGACTCCCCACTAATACTCATTTCTAGAGTAAACAAGGAAAGACATCTTCCTCAGAAACAAAGAAAGACCCGCGTGGGGATACCGACTCCAGATTTCCCACAACACCATTTCCCCTTGAAAGCCAGCACCACCAGTTCTAACCTTGGCTCAGAATGCCTGGGATTGTTTGGAATCTGCGTTGACTTACTTTTATGTGTCAACTTGACTAAGGCCACTGGGTGTTAAAATATTGTGTCTGGTGGGGTATTTCCGTATGAGATTCACAGCTGAATCCATGGACTGAGGCAAGCAGATGTGGGTGGGCCTCAGTCTGTTGAAGGCCTGAATAGAACAAAAAGCCTGAGTGAAAGGGTATTTCCTCTCTCTGGCTGTCTACAAGCTGGGACAGCAATCCTCTCCCACCTTCAGACTCAGACTCAGACTGGAACTTCCACCACCGGTTCTCCTGGGTCTCAGGCCTTCAGACTTGGACTGGAGCTCCCCCATCAGCTCTCCTGGGTCTCCAGCTTGCCGACTGCCAATCATGAGACTTCTCAGCATCAATAATCACAGAAGACATTACTCCTTGTAATGAGTCTATCTACAGAGAGATAAAGGTATCTGCATCTCCTATGGGTTTCTGGTTCTGTTTTTTCTGGTGAGCCCTGACCAATACAGAGTCCTAGCTTGGAACATCCACTCTTAGGAAGGGGATTTGAAACATGAGGCTTCTGTCTCTGTACCACACACTTCTACAGCTTGGCCTGGGGCTGGGGCTGGGGCTGGGGCTGGGAAGGAGCTTGGAGGAAGTGTGTTCCGGGATGTGAGTGAGACAGGTAAGAGGAAGAGTGCCTGCCCCACTCTCCGCATTAGAGGAGCTGCAGCCCACGTCTTTCTGCCACAAAGACAGACAGTAGCAAGGACAGTGGAGGAGGAAAACAGCACGAGCTTGGATCCTCAGCGACACCGGGGAGCCAGACTCCCCTGGCTTCTGGTAAAGGTCACCCTCTCTCCTGGACCCTTATAGGCAATGTTTAAAACATGTTCACACAGGGGCGCCTGGGTGACTCAGTCGTTAAGCGTCTGCCTTCAGCTCAGGTCATGATCCCAGGGTCCTGGGATCGAGTCCCACATCGGGCTCCTTGCTCAGTGAGGAGCCTGCTTCTCTCTCCCTCTGCTGCTCCCCCTGCCTGTGCTCTCTCTCTCTTCCTCTCTGACAAATAAATAAAATAAGAATCTTTAATTAAAAAAAATAAATATGTTCACATATCATTAAGAAAAGAAAAATTCTCCCCAGTTTTTCCTTTAGCCACTAATCTCCTCCCTCCTTTTGAAGCCAGATTTCTCTGAAGAGCTGTCTGCACTCATTGCCACCATCCGTCCACCAGCCACACTGGCCTCAATATCTCTGTTACAGATCCTGCTCCACGGTGTCACAAAAATGGCTTCTGCTAAGATCCCCATGACCTTCGCGTTGCTAAATCAAATGTACACTTTCAGTCTTCAACTTTTTCGTGCTCTCAGCAGTGCCCTAAGTCTAGAGAGTGGGGTTATGTGTACCTCCTTAAACTCAACTGCTGACGAACAGACCACATATAGTAGATCGCATTATTGTTCTCAGTTATTCACCCTCTGTGACCTGTACCTGCAGTTCCTCCCACTGGAGGTGGAGTATCCTACCCCACTCTGCTGGTGTTGGGATTGGCCAGTGGAGTAGGGGCAGAAGTGAGGGTGTGCGAGAATGAGCCCGGGACTTCTGCCGTGTTACATGTGTCTACTCACATTGCTGGGCTGCTACCATTGTCATGAGAAAAAGATGCCCTGGTTCCAGAAACACGAGAGACACATGAGCAGAGCTGCTCCAGCTGCCCCACTGACCTGTGAACGTGGGTGTGATAATTAATGCTTACAGGTTTTTTTTAAAGATTTATTTATTTATTTATTTATTTATTTATTTATTTATTTGAGAGAGACAGACAGAGGGAGCATGAGTGGGGGGGAGGGGCAGAGGAAGAGGGAGAAGCAGACTCCTTGCGAGCCTGATTCGGGGCTTGATCCCAGGACTCTGAGATCATGACCTGGGCCGAAGGCAGACACTTAATGACTGAGGCTCCCAGGCACTCCAGTGCTTACTGTTTTATGCCACTGAGTTTGGGGCTGTTTGTTATACAGCATTTTTGTAGCAACAGTAGCCTGATACACTGTGTCCTCCCCACAAAACAGTCATAAGCTTCAAAATTGGTCAGTGTAGAAATCAAAGCTATTCACCAATGGCTGTCTTTGGACTCTTCTTGCATTTCTCCTCTTCCAATATCTTAGCAATGGAAGAAGAATGGAAGGTTCTAGGAATAAGACATATCAGCTCTTGAAATTTTGTGAGGATCTGACATTTCCACATCAGAATTTGGGATCTGGGAATCTGTGGGTTTGGACCTCAGGGGAGGTGACCAAATATTAATATCACAGAATTCTGGTCCAGGAACCACTATCTGGAAATTAACCAAATTTCATTTCAGTTTTCTACCAATGGGTATCCATTTTTTTCCTTGGTTAGGAAATTTGATCACAAATTCCCAGTGGTCAATATTTTTACCATAAATATGAACACAGTTTCCTCACTTCTGAAAACAATAAAATGCTCCTTGAATTCTGAAACCCCTTCCACAATTTCTATTGTTTTCTTTTTTTTTTTTAATTCATTTGAGACATAGAGATACAGACAGACAGAGAGAGAGAGCATGAGCAGGGAGAGAGGCAGAGAGAGAGGGAGAAGCAGGCTCCCCGCTGAGCCAGGAGCCTGATGTGGGGCTTGATCCCAGGACCCTGGGACCATGACCTGAGCTGAAGGCAGACGCTTAACCATCTGAGCCACCCAGGCACCCCTCTATTGTTTTCTGAGTCATGTACCTGGCACTGGCCCTAGAGCTTCATCAACAGCAGTAGTTTTAGCCATATTTCATGGCTAAGTGACCTGTAAAAATTTCATTTGTAAATTATTCCATCTCTATGTTGCCAAGTTAATGCAGTTTCTTAGTGATCTTTCTCTAATCAGTGTGGTCCATCCATGAAAAAGTGTGAGGGGAATTGAACTGTCTCCATAAATAAGTACACTTTGTATATATGAACTTGAACTATCTGGCTTTTATAAAGGGGACTGTCTTACAACACAAGAAACAACAGGTGTTTGTGGAGAAAAAGGAACTCCCTTGCACTGTTGGTGGGAATGCAAACTGGAAGCCACTGTAAAAAAGAGGATGGAGGGTCTTCAAAAAGTTAAAAATAGAACTACCCTACAATTGAGTAATTGCACCACTAGGTATTTCCCCAAAGAATACAAAAACACTAATTCAAAGGGACACATGTACCCCTATGTCTATAGCAGCATTATCTACACTAGCCAAGATATGGAAGCAACCAGAGTGTCCATTAATTGATGAATGGATAAAGATGATGTGGTACAGATCTACAATGGAATATTACTCAGCCATAACAAAGAATGGAATCTTGCCATTTGCAATGACAGGGATGGAGCCAGAGGGTATTATGCCAAGCAAAATAAGTCAGTCAGAGGGGTGCATGGGTGGCTCAACCGTTAAGTGTCTGCCTTCGGCTCAGGTCATGGTCCCAGGGTCCTGGGATTGAGCCCCGCATCGGGCTCCCTGCTCCGCGGGAGGCCTGCTTCTCCCTCTCCCACTCCCTTTGCTTATGTTCCCTCTCTCGCTGTGTCTCTCTCTGTCAAATGAATAAAATCTTAAAAAAAAAATAAGTCAGTCAGAGAAAGACAAATACCATATGATTTCACTCATATGTGGAACTTAAGAAACAAAACAAATAAGCAAAGGGAACAAAAAGGGGGAGAGAGACAAATCAAGAAACAGACTCTTGGGGCACCTAGGGCCACACACATTTTTAAATGGGATTATCCTAGTGCCATCTACCATGTGGCTCTAATCATTAGCCAGGGAACCAGATCTAACACCCCAACCAGCGCATGCAGGTCTCTCACCCACCTCCAGTTTTGTGCTGTGGGACCACACAGTCTTTATACCATTGTGCCCATGAATTTCAGGTCCATTGTCTGGATTGGGAATATTTATAAACTACCTCGTCAATTCATAAATCCTCTGCTGTCCATATACCACTGACTCCAGGTTCTACTCCTATCTCTCAGACAACTTAAGAAAATCTGGTTTTTCAGAGCCCAGCCTTACTTGGGCAGCTCTCTTCTGCCCTGTGCCACTGGCCCAGACAGAAACCAAGGGCAGAGATGGTTTAGATGTAGTTTTTTATCCCCTGGACCTGACATTCTCCTTCCAGAGAGGGAGCATGGTATTAAGTGAACCAGTACAATTATCACCAAAGCTGCATAAGAGGCTTCCATCTGTGCTTAGAGCCATTCATCCATTACCCAGTGCACCCCCACTGGCTCCCAACTTCTCTAGAGTTGCTGTGCCAAGGAACAGAATGACCTCTCACTCCAAAGGACACCCTACTAGTACTGTCGGCCTATAATCTGACTCCCCTGAGAATACTTACCCAGTTGTGTTGGCCCAGTAGCTAATTTGGAGGCTCCATAAAGACCCAGGTAGCCAGGTGACCAGTGTGTAGAGCTTGTTTGCAGTTCACTGTGAGTGTACTTTCGATCTTTACATTTTATAAAGGTGTTTCATTCAACCAGGTGGCATTGTGCAAACCTCAGGTTACCTGATACCATAGGGTTTAGTTGGCTATTTGGTGGCAGTGTTGTAAGGTCCCAGGCCTGAGAGCAGCAGAAGGACCAAACAGAGGAGGTAAGCTGAAGTGGGGCTCTGCTTTGGTCTTCAGATTTAAGCATAGGTAAAGCTCTGGGAGCTTCTGACCACACTCCTTTATCTAGGATAGATTAAGTAAACGAGGGCTAAGCTGCCCCATATTCAGTGTTGTATATACCTGGTCTTAGCCTACATACATGACCTCAGGAGCCTGAGCTCCTTCCAGCATTCAGGCACTTACAAGAAAGCTGCTGGACCCCCAGACACGCTGTTCATATCCTGGATAACAGGAAGGAGATACACTGAGTATCTGTTAGGAATTGAAATCTCCAAGAAACAGAGACTCTCAAAAGCGTGGCATGAATAACTCAGAAATCTTATTTAGCTTGGGGGGCACCTGGGTGGCTCAGGTGGTTGGGCATGTGCCTTGGCTGGGGTCATGATCTCGGGGTCCTGGGATCGAGTCCCACATCGGGCTCCCTGCTGGGCAGGGAGTCTGCTTCTCCCTCTCTGCTCTCCTTGCTTGTGTTCTCTCTCTCTCTCTAAAATAAATAAATAAAATCTTAAAAAAAAGAAAGAAAGAAAGAACGAATGAAAGAAAGAAAGAAAGAAAGAAAAAGAAAGAAAGAAAGAAAGAAAAAGAAAGGAAGAAAGAAAGAAAAATCTGATTTAGCTTGTATAACAAAAAATCTAGAGGAAGGTAATTCAGAGCCAGGCTGGCAGCTTTACAACACCCAGGACTCTGTTCCTTTAGCTCCCGGTTCTCTGGTATTCCTAGGATGAGGCTCATCCTCAGGCTTACAGAAGGACTGCTGACGTTGGAGCCATCAACTCCACATTGCGAGGGGGCCTGATGGGAAAGGACAAAGTCAAAAAAGCAGAGACTGGGAGTTGCATCTGCCCCTCATTAGCAGGTGACTTCCGCTGACATCTCATTGGCCAGAATTGTGTCACGTGACCACCCCAACCTTTACGATAGGCTGGGAAATGTGGTCTTTCCTCTGAATTTACTGAGGCCCTGAGTATATTGACAGACTATTATGAAAACACAAAGGGAGAATGAATAGGAAGACCCCAGCAGTCCCTGCCACACCCAGAAGAGACTTTGCCACTTGGACTTGGGTGGCTTAACGTACACTGATTCCCTTGAAATACCTTTTTTTTTTTAAAGATTTTATTTATTTATTTGACAGAGAGAGATAGCGGAGAGCAGGAACACAAGCAGGGGGAGTGGGAGAGGGAGAAGCAGGCTTTCCGCAGAGCAGAGATCCCGATGCGGGGCTCGATCCCAGGACGCTGGGATCATGACCTGAGCCAAAGGCAGATGCTTAACGTCTGAGCCACCCAGGCACCCCTTGAAATACCTTTTATCTAAGGCAGGGCTTGAATTTTGACCTCACCCTTTTATCTGTAAAGCCAACTACATAAATTTCTTTGATTAATAAACTTGAGTTTGCAATGCACACCTGCCAAAAGCCCTAGCTGAAAAACTAACATAAAAACTGATTCGGGCGCCTGGGTGGCTCAGTTGGTTAAGCAACTGCCTTCGGCTTAGGTCATGATCCTGGAGTCCCCGGATCGAGTCCAGAATCGGGCTCCCTGCTCAGCAGGGAGTCTGCTTCTCCCTCTGACCCTCCCCCCTCTCATGTGCTCTCTCTCTCTCATTCTCTCTGTCTCAAATAAATAAATAAAATCTTTAAAAAAAAAAAAAACTGATTCAAAACAGGTGGATCCCAAGTAACTCCAAAAGAGGCAACTATAGGGGCACCTGGCAGGCTCAATCTGAAGAGCATGTGACTCTTGATTCTGGGGTTATGAGTTCGAGCCCCACATTGGGTATAGAAATTACTAAAAATAAATAAACTTTAAAAATAAAAAAAAATTGGGCGTGCCTCAGTGGCTCAGCTGGTTAGACGTCTGCCTTTGGCTCAGGTCACGATCTCAAGGAGCCTGCTTCTCCCTCTCCCTCTGCCTGCCACTCCCCCTGCTTGTGCTCTTTCTCTCTCTGTCAAATAAATAAATAAAATCTTTTTTAAAAAATAAAAATAAATTAGAAGAATTAAAAGACACCATAATATGACATATTCATAAGCCAGGATAATAATGGGGCTCCCACAAGAAGGAACACCCAAAGAGATACTCTTCCAAAAATAAACTCCTAGATAAATACTGTAAAGTGTATAAGGAAACCCAACACCATGAGAGCTAGCTAGCAGATGCAACAAATTGTGAACTAGAAATGGTAAGACAATTTGGAACAGACTTTAAAATGAGTATGGATAAGATCCACCTACAAAAATCAGTATCATTTCTTTTCTTTCTTTCTTTCTTTTTAGTATCATTTCAGTAGCACTGTAATACCCACTTAAAACATAACTTTAGGGGTGCCTTGCTGGCTCAGTCAGTAGAGCATGTGACTCTTGATCTCTGTGAGTTTGAGTCCCACATTGGGCATAGAGATTACTTTTTAAAAATTCAAATAGGGGCACCTGGGTAGCTCAGTGACTTAAACGTCTGTCTTCAGTTCAGGTCATGAATCCCAGAGTCCTGAGATTGAGCTCTGTGTCAGGCTCACCACTCAGTGGGGAGCCTGCTTCTCCCTCTCCTCCCAGCTTGTGGTCTCTCGCTATCTCTGTCTCTCTCTCTCAAATAAATAAATAAAATATTTCAAAAAAAATGGGTGGAGCAAGATGGCGGAGGAGTAGGAGACCTGGACTTCGTCTGGTCACAGGAATTCAGCTGAATAGGGATCAAAC
This sequence comes from Zalophus californianus, assembly GCF_009762305.2. Classification (NCBI taxonomy): domain Eukaryota; kingdom Metazoa; phylum Chordata; class Mammalia; order Carnivora; family Otariidae; genus Zalophus; species Zalophus californianus. The sequence goes on from NC_045610.1 coordinate 36,680,624, forward strand.
CATTCTGAACACCTAGAACTCAACAGGAGATCGAAGAAGAGAGTAGCAACAACTCTGAACAGAGAAGCGACCACTTACTGGAAGGTAGGACGTGCGGAGAAGTGAATCCGAGGCGATATTCGGGAGGATAGACGGCGGGGGAGGGGCCTCCGTCGGCCGCTTCTGGCAAGTGCTAGAGCCGCGGAGCACAAAATCGGACCTTTTAGAAGTCGGCTCCGCTGAGGGACGTCGCTGCAGTGGCTAAGCGGGGGTGGAACCCTCGCAGGACAGTGTGGTCTCAGGACCCTCGGGGTCACAGAAAGACCGGGGGTGCCTGAGTGCGGCAGAGCTCCCAGGTATCGGAGCGGGGAAGCCGGCTGCAGAGACGGAGCCGAGGCGCGGGCTCTCAGCTCGGGGTTGCCATAAACTGTGATCCGCGGCCCAGTGGGGCCACTGCTCCTCCAGCAGGGACCCAACAAGGGGCAGAGCCGGGGAGACTCCCCTTCCTCCCCAGGGAGGAGCGGCGCCGGAGCGCACCGCGGGGATCTGCTGGGTTTGGAGACTCCACACGGGGTCGGGTGCCAGAGATACAAACGCTCGGTCACGGGCTGGGTGAGCACGGAGTGCGGCCGGAGACCAGGGACACGGGAGTGATTGACTGCTTTTCTCTGGGGGCGCACTGAGGAGTGGGGCCCCAAGTTCTCAGCTCCTCCAGGCAGAGAGTGGGAGGCCACCATTTTCACCCTGGTCCTCCAAAGCTGTACCGAGAGCTTGCAGGGAACAAAAGCTCCTGAGAGCAAACCGGAGCAGCTTGCTTAGCCCGGACCGACAAGGGCGGGGCAATTCTGCCTCCGGCAAAGACGTTTGGGAACCACGGCAACAGGCCCCTCCCCCAGAAGATCAGCACGAACAGCCAGCAAGCCAAGACCAAGTTTACCGATCAAGGAGAACGGGAGAACTCCAGCGCTAGGGGAATACTGCACATAGAATTCATGGCTTTTTTACCATGATTCATTAGTTTTTCAAACTTAATTTTTTTAACTGTTTTTTTTTTTAATTTTTCTTTTTCCCTTTTTCAACCAACATCTTATCAATCCCTTTTTTAAAAAAACATTTTTTATTTTTCATTTTTAGAGTCATATTTTATCCTTTCATAGTAGTTACCCTTATTTTTGGCATATATATATAAGTTCTTCTCTCTTTAAAATTCTGAGACACAGTTTCTTCTAACAGATCAAAATATACCCTAAATCACTAGTGTATGGCTTTGTTCTAGTCTCCTGCCTGATCACAGTCTCTCCCATTTTTTTTCTTTTCTTTTTTCTTTTTTTTTAAATCGTCTTCTTTCCTCTTTCAAACAACTTCTTATCAATTCCGTTTATAAAACCTTTTAGAAGTTTCATCTTTACAGTCATCTTCCATCCCTTCATTGTATCAACCCTTATTTTGTACATATATAAGTCTTTCTTCCTTTAAAATTTTAGGAGGCACTTTCTTCTAACAGACCAAAATACACCCAAAATCCAGTGTGTGGCACTGATCTATGCACTAGCCTGATCATATTTGATCATATTCTGTTTTTTTTTTTTGTTTTGTTCTGTTTTTGTTTGTTTTTATCTTTTTTTTTTCTCTTTCTTTTTTCTTTCTTTCCCTTTCTTTTCCCCTGGTTTCAGGTCTTTTCTGATTTGTATAGAGTATATTTGCTGGGGACGTTGTTAACCTGTTAGCATTTTGTTCTCTTATTCATCTATTCTCCTCTGGACAAAATGACAAGACGAAAAAAATTACCTCAGCAAAAAGAACAAGAGGTAGTACCGTCTGCCTCAATACTGACATTAGTACGATGTCGGACCTAGAGTTCAGAATCATGACTTTAAAGATACTAGCTGGGCTTGAAAAAAGCGTGGAAGTTATTAGAGAAACCTTTCTGGAGAAATAAAAGAACTAAAACCTAACCAAGTCGAAATCAAAAAGGCTATTAATGAGGTGCAATCAAAAATGGAAGCACTAACTGCCAGGATAAATGAGGCAGAAGAAAGAATCAGCGATATAGAAGACCAAATGATGGAAAATAAAGAGGCTGAGAAAAAGAGAGAGAAACAACTACAGGATCACGAGGGCAGAATTCGAAAGATAAGCGATACGATAAGACGAAACAACATTAGAATAATTGGGATCCCAGAAGAAGAAGAAAGAGAGAGAGGGGCAGAAGGAATATTGGAGCAAATTGTAGCAGAGAACTTCCCTAATGTGGGGAAGGAAACAGGCATCAAAATCCAGGAGGCACAGAGAACCCCTCTCAAAATCAATAAAAATAGGTCAACACCCCGACATCTAATAGTAAAACTTACGAGTCTCAGAGACAAAGAGAAAATCCTGAAAGCGCTCGGGAGAAGAGATATGTAACCTACAATGGTAGAAACATTAGATTGGCAACAGACCTATCCACAGAGACCTGGCAGGCCAGAAAGGACTGGCATGATATCTTTAGAGCACTAAATGAGAAAAATATGCAGCCAAGAATACTATATCCAGCAAGCCTGTCATTGAAAATAGGAGAGGTAAAAAGCTTCCAGGACAAACAAAAACTAAAGGAATTTGCAAACACAAAACCAGCCCTACAAGAAATATTGAAAGAGGTCCTCTAAGCAAAGAGAGAGCCTAAAAGCAGCATAGATCAGAAAGGAACACAGACAATATACAGTCACAGTCGCCTTACAGGCAATACAATGGCACTAAATTCATACCTTTCAATAGTTACCCTGAATGTAAATGGGCTAAATGCCCCAATCAAAAGACACAGGCTATCAGACTGGATTAAAAAACAAGACCCATCAATATGCTGTCTGCAAGACACTCATTTTAGACCCAAAGACACCCCCAGATTGAAAGTGAGGGGGTGGAAAACCATTTACCATGCTAATGGACACCAAAAGAAAGCTGGGGTGGCAATTCTTATATCAGACAAGTTAGATTTTAAAACAAAGACTGTAATAAGAGATGAAGAAGGACACTATATCTTACTTAAAGGGTCTATCCAACAAGAAGAACTACCAATTGTTTTTTTTTTTTTTAAGATTTTATTTATTTATTTGACAGAGAGAGAGAGAGCACAAGTAGGCAGAGCGGCAGGCAGAGGGAGAGGGAGAAGCAGGCTATCCACTGAGCAGGGAGCCTAACGTGGGGCTCGATCCCAGGACTCTGGGATCATGACCTGAGCCGAAGGCAGTCGCTTAACGGACTGAGCCACCCAGGCGCCCCAAGATCTACCAATTGTAAACATCTATGCCCCTAACAAGGGAGCAGCCACTTTTATAAGGCAATTAATAACAAAAGCAAAGAAACACATTGACAACAATACAATAATAGTGGGGGACTTTAACAGCCCCCTGACTGAAATGGACAGATCATCTAAGCAAAAGATCAACAAGGAAATAAAGACTTTAAATGAAACACTGGACCAAATGGACTTCACAGACGTATTCAGAACATTCCATCCCAAAGCAAGAGAATACACATTCTTCTCTAGTGCCCATGGAACATTCTCCAGAATCGATCACATCCTAGGTCACAAATCAGGTCTCAACCGATACCAAAAGGTTGAGATTATTCCTTGCATATTTTCAGACCACAGTGCTTTGAAACTAGAACTCAATCACAAGAGGAAAGTCGGAAAGAACTCAAATACATGGAGGCCAAAGAGCATCCTACTGAAGAATGAATGGGTCAACCAGGAAATTAAAGAAGAATTAAAAAAATTCATGGAAACCAATGAAAATGAAAACACAACTGTTCAAAATCTTTGGGATACAGCAAAGGCAGTCCTGAGAGGAAAGTATATAGCAATACAAGCCTTTCTCAAGAAACAAGAAAGGTCTCAAATACACAACCCAACCCTACACCTAAAGGAGCTAGAGAAAGAACAGCAAATAAAGCCTAAACCCAGCAGGAGAAGAGAAATAATAAAGATCAGAACAGAAATCAATGAAATAGAAACCAAAAGAACAGTAGAACAGATCAACGAAACTAGGAGCTGATTCTTTGAAAGAATTAACAAGATTGATAAACCGCTGGCCAGACTTATCAAAAAGAAAAGAGAAATGACCCAAATCAACAAAACCATGAATGAAAGAGGAGAGATCACAACCAACACCAAAGAAATACAAACAATTATAAGAACATATTATGAGCAACTCTATGCCAGCCAATTAGATAACCTGGAAGAAATGGGTGCATTCCTAGAGATGTATCAACTACCAAAACTGAACCAGGAAGAAGTAGAAAACATGAACAGACCTATAACCACTAAGGAAATTGAAGCAGTCATCAAAAATCTCCCAACAAACAAAAGCCCAGGGCCAGATGGCTTCCCCGGGGAATTCTTTCAAACATTTAAAGAAGAATTAATACCTATTCTCCTGAAACTGTTCCAAAAAATAGAAATGGAAGGAAAACTTCCAAACTCATTTTATGAGGCCAGCATTACCTTGATCCCAAAACCAGACAAAGATCCCATCAAAAAGGAGAATTACAGACCAATATCCTTGAACATGGATGCAAAAATTCTCACCAAAATACTAGCCAATAGGATCTAACAGTACATTAAAAGGATTATTCACCACGATCAAGTGGGATTTATCCCTGGGCTGCCAGGTTGGTTCAACATCCGCAAATCAATCAACGTGATACAATACATTAACAAAAGAAAGAACAAGAGTCATATGATCCTCTCAATAGATGCAGCAAAAGCATTTGACAAAGTACAGCATCCTTTCTTGATCAAAACTCTTCAGAGTATAGGGATAGAGGGTACATACCTCAATATCATAAAAGCCATCTATGAAAAACCTACAGCCAATATCATTCTCAATGGGGAAAAGCTGAGAGCTTTTCCCCTTAGGTCAGGAACGCAGCAGGGATGTCTACTCTCACCACTGCTATTCAACATAGTATTAGAAGTCCTAGCCACAGCAATCAGACAACAAAAAGAAATCAAAGGCATCCAAATCGGCAAAGAGGAAGTCAAACTCTCACTCTTTGCAGATGATATGATACTGTATGTGGAAAACCCAAAAGACTCCACCCCAAAACTGCTAGAACTCATACAGGAATTCAGTAAAGTAGCAGGATATAAAATCAATGCACAGAAATCAGTGGCATTCCTATACACCAACAAGACAGAAGAGAGACAAATCAAGGAGTCGATCCCATTTACAATTGCATCCAAAACCATAAGATACCTAGGAATAAATTTAACCAAAGAGGCAAAGGATCTGTACTCAGAAAACTATAAAATACTCATGAAAGAAACTGAAGAAGACACAAAGAAATGGAAAAACGTTCCATGCTCATGGATTGGAAGAACAAACATTGTGAAGATGTCAATGCTACCTAGAGCAATCTGCACATTCAATGCAATCCCCATCAAAATACCATCCACTTTTTTCAAAGAAATGGAACAAATAATCCTAAAATTTGTATGGAACCAGAAGAGACCCCAAATAGCCAGAGGAATATTGAAAAAGAAAAGCAAAGCTGGCGGCATCACAATTCCAGACTTCCAGCTCTATTACAAAGCTGTCATCATCAAGACAGTATGGTACTGGCACAAAAACAGACACATAGATCAATGGAACAGAATAGAGAGCCCAGAAATGGACCCTCAACTCTATGGTCAACTAATCTTTGACAAAGCAGGAAAGAATGTCCAATGGAATAAAGACAGTCTCTTCAACAAATGGTGTTGGGAAAATTGGACAGCCACATGCAGAAGAATGAAACTGGACCATTTCCTTACACCACACACAAAAATAGACTCCAAATGGTTGAAAGACCTAAACGTGAGACAGGAGTCCATCCAAATCCTAAAGGAGAACACAGGTAGCAACCTCTTCGACCTCAGCCGCAGCAACTTCTTCCTAGACACATCGCCAGAGGCAAGGGAAGCAAGGGCAAAAATGAACTATTGGGATTTCATCAAGATAAAAAGCTTTTGCACAGCAAAAGAAACAGTCCACAAAACCAAAAGACAACCAACAGAATGGGAGAAAATATTTGCAAATGACATATCAGATAAAGGGCTAGTATCCAAAATCTATAAAGAACTTATCAAACTCAACACCCAAAGAACAAATAATCCAATCAAGAAATGGGCAGAAGACATGAACAGACATTTTTCCAAAGAAGACATCCAAATGGCCAACAGACACATGAAAAAGTGCTCCACATCGCTCGGCATCAGGGAAATCCAAATCAAAACCTCGATGAGATACCACCTCACACCCGTCAGAATGGCTAGAATTAAGTCAGGAAACGACAGATGTTGGTGGGGATGTGGAGAAAGGGGAACCCTCCTACACTGTTGGTGGGAATGCAAGCTGGTGCAACCACTCTGGAAAACAGTATGGAGGTTCCTCAAACAGTTGAAAATAGAGCTACCATATGATCCAGCAATTGCACTACTGGGTATTTACCCCAAAGATACAAATGTAGGGATCCGAAGGGGTACGTGCACCCCAATGTTTATAGCAGCAATGTCCACAATAGCCAAACTGTGGAAAGAGCCAAGATGTCCATCAACAGATGAATGGATAAAGAAGATGTGGTATATATACACAATGGAATATTATGCAGCCATCAAAAGGAATGAGATATTGCCATTTGCAATGACATGGATGGAACTGGAGAGTGTTATGCTGAGTGAAATAAGTCAATCAGAGAAAGACATGTATCATATGACCTCGCTGATATGAGGAATTTTTAACCTCAGGAAACAAACTGAGTGTTGCTGAGTGGTGGGGGGTGGGAGGGATGGGGTGGCTGGGTGACAGACATTGGGGAGGGTATGTGCTATGGTGAGCGCTGTGAATTGTGCAAGACTGTTGAATCACAGATCAGTACTTCTGAAACAAATAATGCAATATATGTGAAGAAAAAAAAAGAAGAAGATAGCAGGAGGGGAAGAATGAAGGGGAGTAAGTCGGAGGGGGAGACGAACCATGAGAGACGGTGGACTGAAAAACAAACTGAGGTTTCTAGAGGGGAGGGGGTTGGGGGGATGGGTTAGCCTGGTGATGGGTATTAAAGAGGGCACGTTCTGCGTGGAGCACTGAGTGTTATGCACAAACAATGAATCATGGAACACTACATCAAAAACTAATGATGTATGGTGATTAACACAACAATAAAAATTTTTAAAAAATATTTCAAAAAAATAAATAATAAAATGAGTATGTTTGCGTCTTTCAAAGATAGTAAAGTCACACTCAATCCTTAAAACAAAGCCAGAACATTACAGAAAAATGACGGGCAGATGTGAAAAAGATTTCAATGGAAAGTCCCTAAGTGGAAAAAAGCATTAAAATGAAAGCCAGTGGAGAGATTAAAAACAATTTGGACTTAGCTGAAAAGAGACTTCATGAACTGGAGACAGAAGACAGATCTGAAGAAATTCCCCAAAATGCCAGATAGAGAGTTAAAGAACTCTGGGGAAAAAATGACAGTAGGTTAAGGGGCATGAAGGTTAAGTGAGAAAGTCCAGAAGTCGTGAAATGGGAATTCTATCAGAAAAGAATAGCAAAAGTGGTGGGTCGCAATATCCAAAGAGTTAATGGCTAAGAATTTCCCAGAATTAACGAAAGGAGGATGCATCCTCCACTTGAAAAGCACACACCAGGGGCATCTGGGTGGCTCAGTCAGTTAAGCATACAACTCCTGATTTTGGCTCAGGTCATGATCTTGGAGTCATGAGATCAAGCCCCGATCTTGGGCTCCATCCTCAGTGGGGAATCTGCTTGAGATTCTCTCTTTCCCTCTCCATCTGCCCCTCCCCACCCCTCTCTCTCTCAAAATAAATAAATAAAATCTTAAAAAAAAAAAAAAAAGCACACACCAAGTTCTGAGCAGGAAAAATAAAAACAAATTAACCTATTGTGGTGAAGCTGCAAAAGAGCAAGGGTTCAAATGGAAAATGGAAAATTACCAGAAAAGGAGACAAATACTATGAGATTTCTAACAAGGGAATGTTGTCCAGACTGGAAGCAGCCTGTTTATTACCAACGAGAGGTCAGAAGGCACTGCAAGTATATCTTGGAAACTCCTAGAGACCTGGGGAGCGCCAGGGGAAAGTAATTGTCAATTTAGAATCCTACATATAACTTTTAAGAGTGAGGTGAAATAGGCATTTTCAAACGTGCAAAGTATAAAAGGGGCTTTTCAGCCCCCAGATCCACTCTGAAACATCCATCAAAAGATGGACTTGAGTGAAGGAAAATATACCCAGAAGGAAGTTAGTGGAATGCAGTGAGATACAGTAAGATTAGAAATCAGTAAAACAGGGGCATATGACTGGCTCAGTTGGTAGAGCATGGGACTCTAGATCTCAGGGTTGTGAGTTCAAGCCCCACACTGGGCATGGAGCCTACTTAAAAAAATCAATAAAATAAACTGATGTGTCTAAATAATTATTGTTATAAATACTGGATGATATGTAAATATTTATAAATTTAAATATCAGAAAACAAGAGCATAAGATATGGAGAGGGAAAGTTTGGAATATAGTAAAAAAAAAAAAAAGTGCCAAGATTCTTGTCTTGCTCAGAAAAGGAGGAGAGGTGTTTTGATGAGTCACCATTAGATTTTGATGGGAAAAATTAAAGATAAGTATGTGTGTTAAGAATGTAAGAGTATGGGGACACCTGGGTGGCTCAGTCGTTAAGTGACTGCCTTCGGCTCAGGTCATGATCCCAGGGTCCTGGGATCGAGCCCCACATCAGGCTCCCTGCTCGGCGGGAAGCCTGCTTCTCCCTCACCCACTCCCCCTGCTTGTGTTCCCTCTCTCACTGTCTCTCTCTCTCTCTCTCTCTCTCTGTCAATTAAATAAATAAATAAAATCTTTAAAAAAAAAAAGAACTAGAGGGTATTGTGCTAAACAAAATAAGTCAGAGAAAGACAAATACCATATGATTTCACTCATATGTGGAATTTAAGAAACAAAACAGATGAGTATAGAGGAAGGGAAGGAAAAATCAAGTTAAGACGAAAACAGAGAGAGAGAGACAAACCATGAGACCCTTTTTTTAATTAACATATAATGTATTATTTGTTTCAGAGGTACAGGTCTGTGATTCAACAGTCTTAACACAATTCACAGCGCTCACCATAGCACACACCCTCCCCAATGTCCATCACCCAGCCACCCCATCCCTCCCACCCCCCTCCACTCCGGCAACCCTCAGTTTGTTTCCTGAGATTAAGAGTCTCTTATGGTTTGTCTCCCTCTCTGGTTTCTTTTTGTTTCATTTTTTCTTCTCTTCCCCTATGATCCTCTGTCTTGTTTCTCAAATTCCACATATCAGTGAGATCATATGATAATTGTTCTTCTCTGATTGACTTATTTCGCTTAGCATAATACCCTCTAGTTCCATCCACGTTGTTGCAAATGGCAAGATTTCGTTTTTGATGGCTGCATAATATTCCATTGTATATACAGACCACATCTTCTTTATTTATTCATCTGTTGATGGACATCTAGGCTCTTTCCATAGTTTGGCTATTGTGGACATGGCTGCTATAAACATCTGGGTGCATGTACCCCTTCGGATCCCTACATTTGTATCTTTGGGGTAAATACCCAGTAGTGCAATTGCTGGGTTGTAGGGTAGCTCCATTTTCAACTTTTTGAGGAAACTCCGTACTGTTTTCCAGAGTGGCTGCACCAGTTGCATTCCCACCAACAGTGTAGGAAGATTCCCCTGTCTCCGCATCCTCGCCAACATCTGTCGTTTCCTGACTTGTTAATTTTAGCCATTCTGACTGGTGTGAAGTGGCATCTCATTGTGGTTTTGACTTGTTTTTCCCTGATGCCGAGTGATATGGAGCACTTTTTCATGTATCTGTTGGCCATTTGTTTTTTGTTTTTTGTTTTTAGATTTTATTTATTTATTTATTTGAGAGAGCAAGAATAAGAGAGAGAGAGAGAGGGCACATGAGAGGGGGAAGGGTCAGAGGGAGAAGCAGACTCCCCGCTGAGCAGGGAGCCCGATGCGGGACTCGATCCGGGGACTCCAGGATCATGACCTGAGCCGAAGGCAGTCGCTTAACCAACTGAGCCACCCAGGTGCCCTCTGTTGGCCATTTGGATGTCTTCTTTGCAGAAATGTCTGTTCATGTCTTCTGCCCATTTCTTGACTGGATTATTTGTTCTTTGGGTGTTGAGTTTGATAATTTCTTTATAGATTTTGGATACTAGCTCTTTATCTGATATGTCATTTGCAAATAACTTCTCCCATTCTGTCAGTTGTCTTTTGGTTTTGTTGACTGTTTCCTTTTCTGTGCAAAAGCTTTTTATCTTGATGAAGTCCCAATAGTTCATTTTTGCCCTTGCTTCCCTTGCCTTTGGCGATGGTTCTAGGAAGAAGTTGCTGTGGCTGAGGTAAAAGAGGTTGCTGCCTGTGTTCTCCTTTAGGATTTGGATGGACTCCTGTCTCACATTTAGTCTTTCAACCATTTGGAGTCTATTTTTGTGTGTGGTGTAAGGAAACGGTCCAGTTTAATTCTTCTGCATGATTTATTTCTAGGTATCTTATGGTTTTGGGTGCAATTGCACATGGGATCGACTCTTTAATTTCTCTTTCTTCTGTCTTGTTGTTGGTGTATAGAAATGCAACTGATTTCTGTGCATTGATTTTATATCCTGCCACTTTACTGAATTCCTGTATGAGTTCTAGTTTTGGGGTGGAGTCTTTTGGGTTTTCCACATAAAGTATCATATCATCTGCAGAAAGTGACCATAAGAGACTCTTAACTATAGGGAACAAACAGGGTTGCTGGAGGAGAGGGAGGTGGGAGGATGGGGTCACTGGGTGATGGGCATGAAGGAGGGCACCTGATGGAATGAGCACTGGGTGTTGTATGCAACTGATGAATCACTCAATTCTACCTCTGAAACTAATTAAAAAAAAAAGAATGTAAGGGTAATAATTAAAAACATAGACAAAGGTGCATATCTTCCACATAAATAGAGAAGTAAGGAGAAGGAAAAACATTTTTTTCTTAATCCAACAAAGGCAGAAAAGCAGTAGGGACTGAGGGAAGTAAAAAAAAGAAAAAAAAAAAAAGCATGAGTGGGGGCCTGGGTGGCTCAGTCGGTTAAGCGTCTGCCTTCGGCTCAGATCATGATCCCAGGGTCCTGGGATCGAGTCCCACATCGGGCTCCATGCTCAGGGAGGAGCCTGCTTCTCCCTCTCCCCGACCCCCCCGCCCCCCAAAGCTCATGCTCTCTCTCTCAAATAAATAAATAAAATCTTTTTAAAACAAGTATGGGTATCAGAAACTCCAAAAAAAATGTTAGAAATATGCCCAACTACTTTAGAAATCATGATAAATATGAGGACAAAATTCATATATAAAAGACAGCCTATATATTTGGATTTTTAAAGATTTTATTTATTTATTTGAGAGAGCGAGAATGAGAGAGAGAGAGAGAGAGCACATGGGGGGAGGGTCAGAGGGAGAAGCAGACTTCCTGCTGAGCAGGAATTCCCCCCCCCCCCATGCAGGACTTGATCCCAGGACTCCAGGATCATGACCTGAGCCGAAGGCAGTCGCTTAACCAACTGAGCCACCCAGGCGCCCCTATATTTGGATTTTTAAAATGAGCTCTATGATCTTTGTCAGGTACACTGAAAAGCAAATATAACAAAACAGAAAGGACACAATAAGGTTAAACATGAAGAGATGAAAACATAATTAGTAGGCAAACAGCTAACTAAAATAAAGCTGTAGAGCAATACCAAATCAGACAAAATAGAATTTTAGACAATGAATTTAAACAGGAATAAAGAGTAATCTTTTATAATGATAAAAGGAACACTCTTACAAGAATAGACAGCAATCAGGAAATCATCTGTCCCCTTATAAGAGAATCTCAAAAAACAGACTCATAAGGAGAAATCGGCAAGTGTCCAAGTATTTTGGAGATTTTAACATAATAATAATTTCAAGTAGACAAAATTCTAGGGTTTAGTAGAATTGAACAACCCAATTAACAACTGGTCAAATGTCGGTATACATACACAGACATATATAAACATATACATATATATATCCCAAAGATTGAGAGTTGGCATTATTTTTAGGCACACAAATGAATATTTACAAAATGGACCATTTACTGTACCAAAAAGAAATCTCAAAAAAACCCAAAACAAAACAATAGTTTACAGACCACATTCTCTAGCCACACAATGCAGTGCAGTTAAAATCACACGCACGCATGCACACGCTCGTGCCAGAAACCTTTATTGATTTGGAAATTGAGACATATACTTCCAAATAATGCACAACCTAAAGAGGAAATCTCAGTGGGAATTGCTAAATATTTAGAAACAAATTATGGCTGAGGTCCTGGTTTTTACCAATATGCTGAACTAACTCTAGAGGGGAAACACCATGGAAGGGGAAAATTGTGAAACACCCCATGGGTGGAGGGTCGGTGCAAGGTATAGGGTAGTAGCTTTGGCTTGAGGCCGGGAAACTGTGGGTGCATTAACATGGAGAGAAACTACTAGAGTTATGCCATTGCTTTGGGACAAACAGTGCCGGCCCCACACTGAGGGTGACTCAGAGCTGGTCCAGGTGCCCTCGGGAGTAAAATCAGGGCAGTACAGGTACAAGTGTGTGACTAAGGAAAATGAGGGAGCCAACCAACTTTGATATGTGCTCATCTGCCACCCCCCACTTCTCTCTTTCTGAACCTCCAGGAGGCAGTTTCAGCTGCTAATTCAGTGAAGCCATGACCATGCATTTTGATGAAAACATTCCTCTGTGAGCACTAGGGCCTTCTCAACCCCAAACTCAAGGTCATGGGAGATGGGAAGCAAAAAGTATTCAAGCAGGTTATCATTTGTAATAGTGAGGGGGCTATTTCATTCTTCATCTCGTGGTTTCCGCATCCATGCATCCACACTAAGGAGAAGAAGACACCATATATTGGCCACTGGTTTGAAGTGTATCTTTTTTTAATGTTTTTTTTTTTTACATTTTTTAATTGAATTATAATCGACATACAATATTTTATATTTTGGGTATGCAAGAGAGTGATTTGATATTTTTATACAATGTGAATGATCACCAAGATAGGTCTAGTTAGCATCTGTCATCATACAGTTATTGTATTATTGACTATATTCTCTATGCTATAACGTTATAGCCCTGTGACTTATTTTATAACTGGAAGTTTGTACCTCTTAATCCCCTTCACTTATTTTTCCTGTCCCCACCCCCCCTCCCCTCTGGCACCCACCAGCTTGTACTCTGTAACTATGAGTCCGTTTCTGTTTTGTTTTGTTTGTTCCTGTGTTTTGATTTTTAGATTCCTCATATCAGTGAAATCATATGGTATTTGTCTTTCTCTGATTTCTTTCATTAGCAGAATACCCTCTAGGTCCATCCACGTTGTCACAAATGAAAAGATTTCCTTCTTTTCTATGGCTGAGTAGTATTCCATGATATATACCATATCTTCCTTATCCACTCATCTTATCAATGACCACTTGGTTTGCGTCCATGTCTTGGCTATTGTAAATAATGCTGCAGTGAACACAGGGACGCATATCTCTTTTTGAATTAGTGTTTTTATTTTCTTTGGATAAATACTCAGAAGTGGAATTGCTGGATCATAGGGTAGTTCTATTTTTAATTTTTTAAAGGAAACTCCATACTGTTTTTTTAAGGAATCTCCATACTGTTTTCCATAGTGGGTGCACCAATTTACATTCCCATCCAGAGCTCACAAGCATTCCCTTTCCTCCACATCCTCGCCAACACTTCTTATTTCTCATCTTTTTGATAATAGCCATTCTGACAGGTATGAGGTAAGGCATATATATACTTTTTAGACCCAGGCAAAAAGGCCCCTGAGTTGTGCCCTGAACTTCTGAGGCCCTGCCCTGTTTCTCCTGTGGGAACACCCTCATGGGTTGAGGAGTCTGGGCCAAGGGGGTGTAACAACCTGGAGCCCACACACCCCCAGGCCACTCTCTGGATGCCCAGGGCCCTGGAATTCCCTGCTCACTTCCAGAGCCTACACAGGCCTCTTACCTAGGTCTGAGCCACTGCCGTCAGCATACACACTTGAGGCTCTTGGAATGGCTGTGGGCTGGCTGTTTGCAGGGTATGTGAACAGAGTTTGAGACATGCTGGTTTGGATTTCTATACAAATTTATGAAAAGATAGTGGTTGGAAAGGGAAGGGGCTAGTCCATAGGCTATAGCTGGGAGCCACCTTGCCTGGCACGACAGAGATCCAAAAGCTCTAAATTCAAATTTGTTTCCATTCATTATGGAGATGGGAAGGCAGAACATATTGTATTTGACTGTTAGCCTGATTTATAACTTTTTCCTTTTAAGATTTTATTTATGTATTTTAGAGAGCGTGAGAGAGCACGCATAAGCAGGGGGAGGAGCAGAGGGAGAGAGTGAGGGAGATAATCTCCAGCAGACTCCACGCTGAGTGCAGAGCCCGACATGGGACTCGATCCCACGACCCTGAGATCATGACCTGAGCTGAAACCAAGAGCTGGACACTTAACCCACTGAGCCACCCAAGCTCTCCAAACCTGATTTATAACTTTAAAAATATTTAGACATACGGATGTCTGCCTCTACTTATCTTCTTGGCTTAGCCTTGCAACTGTTAGGGGTGGGCCCGTGTACTCTATGCGTAGGATAGAGCCCCAACGGCACAGGTGTTGTCCCCCAGCTAGTGTGCAACTGAGCCTTCAGCAGATCCTTTTGCTGCTCTGTCAAGTAACTGAAGCTACTTGTTAAGACCAGGAATTATGTATGAGCCTATTGTCATATTCACTTCACCATAAAATATGTCCCCTTGTTGACATTCCACATTTTATGGAGGACACCATGGTGATGGATGAAATATCCTATAAGCCTATGACAAGGGGTGCTGGCAGAGAAGACAGGCAAATCCAAACCCAGAAGATGTTTCTATCCCCCTGTGGACAAAGCATTGCCCCTCCATGATGGGAAAGCATCCAGAGAGGTCCACATGCCTCCAGGTAGCCAGCTGGTTCCCAGGGAATTTATTCCAGGAGCTTAGTATTAGTGTCCACTGTTGGCAGGTTGGGCAATCAGCGGAGGCAGTAGTGAAATCAATGTTGGAAAGGGAAGAACATGTCTCCACTATAACCACTTTGTTCCTGGGGCCACTGAGCAAGCACTGGGGTGCCTGGGCAGCAAAAGCAAACCCATGCCTAGAATATATATCAATCCCAGTTAAGACAAATCAAGTCCCCCTCCAGGGTAGATAGGGTCTGATATAATCAACCTGCCTCTGAGTGGTAGATTGGTCTCCGCAAAAGATGGGACCTTATTGAGATCTTAGCCATGGTTCCTGCTTCTGACAGGTAAGACATTCAGAGGTAGTAGCAGAAAGTTGATCAGAGGCTGCCTGACATCCCCTGAATGAGTTAGTGTATCCCCCTAGTGGATTGCCTCTGAGGTGGATGCGCCCTGATGGTTATTGATGGAAAACACAAATATACGCACACCAATGCCTGCTCCCATAGATCCATCCACAAGCCACTTCTCCAGTCCTCCTTTCTGCAGTCTTTCAGTCTTGCTCCTTCTGGGCCCAAGAGCATCCAGCCCAGAGAGAGCTACTCTTCACTATTCAGAAGTTCATGTATATCTTAACCTTTGACCACCTTTCCATCTGCACGAATTTAATGAGTATGGGAAGACTCAGAAAAAAAACCATGATGCTGCCATTAAGATCCAGCCTGTATCAGTTAGCTGTTGCTGCATATAACAAACCACTCCCAAACATAATGGCTTCAAACAACAAGCATTTATTATTTCTCATGATTCTGTGGGTTAACTGGGCAGCTCTTCTGGTCTGGACTAGTTCAGCTGGAGCTGGGGCTGGATGTTCTAAGAGAGTTTCACTGGCATGACAAGCTGAGTGATCTAAGGAAACCTCAGCTGAAATTGCTGCTCTCTGCTCCATCTGGTCTCTCAGTTTCCAGCAGCCTTCTTCCCATAAGGCAGAGGGTTCCTAAGTTCAGCAAGAGAGGGCTAACCCACCTCAAGTCTCTGCTTTCATCACTTTTGCTAATGTACCACTGCAGAGAGAAAGGCACCTGGCTAAACCCAGATGGAAAGGGTGAAAAACTGATGTCTGTCTCTTGATGGGAGGATTGGCAATGGCAATGCAAAGAGGCGTGCAGACAGCAACTGAAGGAATTTGTGGTCATTATTGCTCTCTACCAGGAAGCTTTAGGACAAAGACTAAATCAAGTGTATGGCCATCACACCCGTTTTTAGACTTCTGAAAGGATTAAGATGGGGTCTGTAGATCCATTCAGCTAGACAAAAGGTTTCCTGGAATGATTAACTGTAAAGCCACAGAAGCCAGATAATGCCTGTTCTTAAGTATCTGATACTAGGTCTAGAGAAAAAAATCCCTGAAAGAATTGTGGGCATTGCTTTTGACCCATGAAGTTGTTTAAAATCCAAAATCTAGGGGCGCCTGGGTGGCTCAGATGGTTAAGCGTCTGCCTTCGGCTCAGGTGACGATCCCAAAGTCCTGGGATCGAGGCCCACATCTGGCTCCTGGCTCAGTGGGGAGCCCGCTTCTCCCTCTCCCTCTGCCTCTCCCCCTGTTCATGCTCTATCTCTGTATCTCAAATGAATAAATAAAATCTTTAAAAAAATAAAATAAAATCCAAAATCTATAAAGAACTTATCAAACTCAACACCCCAGGAACAAATAATCCAATCAAGAAATGGGCAGAAGACATGAACAGACATTTCTGCAAAGAAGACATCCAAATGGCCAACAGACACATGACAAAGTGTTCAGTATCACTCGGCATCCGGGAAAAACAAATCAAAACCACAATGAGATGCCACCTCACACCAGTCGGAATGGCTAAAATTAACAAGTCAGGAAATGACAGATGTTGGCGAGGATGCGGAGAAAGGGAAACCCTCCTACACTGTTGGTGGGAATGCAAGCTGGTGCAGCTACTCTGGAAAACAGTATGGAGAGGGTGCCTGGGTGGCTCAGTTGGTTGGGCGGCTGCCTTCGGCTCAGGTCATGATCCTGGAGTCCTGAGATCGGTCCCACATCGGGCTCCCTGCTGAGCAGGGAGTCTGCTTCTCCCTCTGACCCTCCCCCCTCTCATGCTCTATCTCATTCTCTCTCAAATAAATAAATAAATAAATAAATAAATAAATAAAATCTTTAAAGAAAAAAAAGAAAACAGTATGGAGATTCCTCAAAAAGTTGAAAATGGAGCTACCCTACAACCCAGCAATTGCACTCCTGGGTATTTACCCCAAAGATACAAATGTGGTGAAACGAAGGGGTACATGCACCCCAATGTTTATAGCAGCAGTGTCCACAATAGACAAACTATGGAAAGAGCCTATCAACAGGGCGCCTGGGTGGCTCAGATGGTTAAGCGACTGCCTTCGGCTCAGGTCATGATCCTGGAGTCCCGGGATCGAGGCCCGCATCGGGCTCCCTGCTCAGCAGGGAGTCTGCTTCTCCCTTTGACCCTCCCCCCTCTCATGCTCTCTAGCTCTCATTCTCTCTCTCTCTCAAATAAATAAATAAATAAATCTTAGAAAAAAGAGCCTATAGACAGATGAATGGATAAAGAAAATGTGGTATATATATGATAAGGAAAATCTGTGTCCTAACATGGCCGACTGAGCCAGCGAGAGGGTCCCAGTCCTTGCCCCGGGACTCTTCCAGGTTCTTCTCCCTGTTCTGCTTCTCACACGCGCCAAAAGTGCCAAGTACATGGAAGTGTAAGTGTATAAACTGCCCCCTTTGTTTGTGCTCGGGGCTCAGATCTTTGGAGACCACACTCCTCTGAGACCGCCGGCATTAAATAAACCTCCTATCCTCCAAGATCTCTGAGTGCCGCTTGGTTCTTCCATCTGGCGATCCAGTCCAGGTTCCATAATATATATATATAATGGAATATTATGCAGCCATCAAAAAAATGAAATCTTACCATTTGCAATGATGTGGATGGAACTAGAGTGTATTATGCTAAGCGAAATAAGTCAATCAGAGAAAGACAATTATCATATGATCTCACTGATATGTGGAATTTGAGAAACAAGGCAGAGGATCATAGGGGAAGAGAGGAAAAAATGAAGCAAGAAGAAACCAGAGAGGGAGACAAACCATAAGAGACTCTTAATCTCAGGAAACAAACTGAGGGTTGCCGGAGTGGAGGGGGGTGGGAGGGATGGGGTGGCTGGGTGATGGACAGTGGGGAGGGTGTGTGCTATGGTGGGCGCTGTGAATTGTGTAAGACTGATGAAATCACAGACCTGTACCTCTGAAACAAATAATACATTATATGTTAATAATAAAAAATTTTTAAAAAAAATCAAATCAAATCAAATACAGGGGCACCTGGGTGACTCAGCTGGTTAAGCGTCTGCCTTCAGCTCAGGTCATGATCCCAGGGTCCTGGGATCGAGTCCCACGTCGGGCTCCCTGCTCAGTGGGGAGCCTGCTTCTCCCTCTCCCTCTGCAGCATCCCCTGCTTGTGCTCTCTCTCTCTGTCAAATAAGTAAATAAAATCTTTTAAAAAAAATAAAATACATAGGAAATATTCAGTTTTGAGAGAGCTATGTGGGCAAACTGCCCCCCACCTGGACTGAAAGGGTCTGGAGATGTAAAAGGTCCTCTCTGCCCCCAACTTTCTACAGGTAGGAAGGAGGCTAAGAAAGCTCTGCCGAGGGGTAATGATTCCCATTGCCTCTTCCACTGAGTCTTTCTAAGAGTCCATTCCCCTTTTGGCTTCTACCCCACAACATCCTTCAAGTTTCCTTCCTATCCCTGCCAGCCACTTTCTAGTTTCCTTTGCTGGCTCTTTTTCTGCTCAAACTCAAATTGTTGGCCCGCCCCAAGGTCATTCCTGAGATTCCTTTCTCCAACTATACACTACCCCTAGGAAATCTCACTCAGACCATGGCATTAAAGACCATCTCCATGCCAATGACTATCAAATCTAGATCTCTGCCATGTCGCTAAACTCCTGACTTGCTGCAAGACTGCAATCCAATTCTAACACTCACCACTCAGCGTTAGCACAGACTCCAGAGATTTAAAGGCACAGTCCTCAAAACTACCTTCACCTCACACGCCAAGTTCAGGACTACCCACACTTCTGACCAATGAGTTACAAATTCCGGGCTTACAACGCACCCTTCCCCCTTGCCCCGCCTCGCTCAGAGTTGATAATTTGCTAGAATGACTCAAAAAATTCAGGAAACTCTACACTTATTATTACAGTTTTGTTATAAAGGATACAAATCAGGATCAGCCGAATGAAAAGACCCCTGGGGCCAGGCCTGGAAAGGTCTTAAATGCAGGGAGCTTCTGCGTCCTCTCCCCCACAGGATCAGGACACTACCCTCTCCGCACATTAATATGTTCACCAATCAGGAAGCCAACTCAATGAGCCTCGGGTTGGCAGAATTTTCACTGAGGTCTAATTACATGGGCATGAGTGATTGACTCATTGATCATGTGGCTGAACTCATGATTCAGCCTCCCCTGCCTGGAGGTCAGGCTGACATCATCTGGCCCAAAGCTCCAACCCTCTGATCACATGGTTGGTCTTTCTAGCCAGCCCCCATCTGAGTCCTCTCTCACTTAATTCAGGAATGGTTCCTACCACTTAAGAAATTCCAAGGATTTCGGGATGACTCCCGGGAACAAGGGCCAAAGACCAGCCAAATGCTTTATTATATAACACTTGCATATCCAGTCGTCTACCTGACACAGCTAATTGTCCACCTGACATCTGAGAGTCTAAAAGGCATCTCGAGCTTCACATACAGAAAGCTCCTGAATGTTCCCCAAACTGGATCATACCCCAGTCTTCTTGGATTCAGTAAAGGACACGATCCCCACACGAGTTTCTCCAGGCAAAAATCTGGGGATCATCCTTTTTTTTCCTACCTCTCCCTACTCCCTGGTGTCTGACCCGGCATCGAGTCCCAATCCACAGGACGCATATCCTCGCATCTCTTCACTGTCACAGGTGCCACTCTTGCCACAATCACCAGCATTTGTTTACTGTCCTGTTTACAAAAGTTTCCTTGTTGGTCTCTCTGCTTCCGCTCCTACTCTACAAGCCATTCTTCACATCACACATCAGACGATGAGACTTCCCTGCGTAAAAACCATCCAGGATATCTCACTGACTCGGAATAAAATAAGACTTCTAACTATGGCCTACGAGATCTGGTCTCTGGCTGTTTCTCAGACTTCAACTTCTTTTTTTTATTTATTTTTTAATAAAGATTTATTTATTTATTTTGGAAAGAGAGAGCGCGAATGCGAGCTGACACCTGTGCGAGCAGGGGGAGGGGCAGAGCGAGAGAAGCAGACTCCCCACTGAGCATGGAACCTGATGTGGGGATCGATCCCAGGACTCTGAGATCATGACCTGAGCCAAAATCAAGAGTCGGATGCCTAACCGACTGAGCCACCCAGGTGCCCCTCAGACCTCAACTTCTATTTCCCCGCCACCCTCACTCCACTCCAGCCCCACAGGCCTTATCTGATTTTTTTCAAGCACATTGAGTTCCTTTCCTATGAAGCCTTTTTTTTTTTTTTTAAGATTTTATTTATTTATTTGTCAGAGAGAGACAGCACAAGCAGGGAGAGCAGGAGGCAGAGGGAAAAGCAGGCTCCCTGCTCAGCAGGAAGCCCGATGTGGGACTCAATCCCAGGACCCTAGGATCATGACCTGAGCGGAAGGCAGCCACTTAACGACTGAGCCACCCAGGCATCCCTCCCTATGAAGCCTTTATACCAGCTGTTCCCTGGCCTACAATATTCTTCCAGGTCACTTGGCTGTCCCTTTTTTCTCATTCAGGCCTCAATTTAATGTCACCTCCCAGAATGTGGGAGTAGTTTTCCAGACTAATGTGTTCCCCTAATCATACCCTATTTACTTTTGGACAGCACTTACCGCTACCTGATTTTTTACTTGTTAATCACTTTCTTGGTTTATCGCTTCCTCACCTCCTGCAGGTTGTAAGCATCAGGAGAGTGGAGATTGCATTTATTTTGTTCAATGCTATATTCTCAGTACTGATGTGGGAAGCAGAGGCAAAGAAAAATTAGGGGCTCAAGGGTGGCTCAGTCAGTTAAGCATCTGCCTTCCGCTCAGGTCATGGTCCCAGGGTCCTGGGATCAAGTCCTGCATTGGGCTCCCTGCTCCGTGGGGAGCCTGCTTCTCCTTCTCCCTCTACCTGCTGCTCCCCCTGCTTGTCCCTCTCTCTCTGTCGAATAAATAAATAAAATCTTTAAAAGAAAAATTAGGAATGCCAGGGTGGCTCAGTCATTAAGTGGCTGCCTTAGGCTCAGGTCATAATCCCGGGGTCCTGGGATCGAGCCCTGCATCGGGCTCCTTGCTCAGCCAGGAGCCTGCTTCTTCTATGACTCCCCCTGCTTGGGCTTGCTGTCTCTCTCTCTCTCACTCTCTCTGTGTCAAATAAATAAATAAAATCTTTAAAAAAAAGAAAAATTAAATTTCCTGGGGCACCAGGGTGGCTCAGTCTGTTAAGTGCCAACTCTTGGTTTCGGCTCAGGTCATGATCTCAGGGTCCTAGGATTGAGCCCCAAGTCAGGCTTCCACATTCAGCAGGGAGTCTACTTGAGGATTTCTCTTCCTCTACCTCTGTCCCTCCCCACCCCCTCTCTCTCTAAAGTAAATAAATAAATCTTAAAAAAAAATTAAATTTCCTTAGTACTTACAGCCCACTTGACAAGTCCTGGAAACAGGTAGAGTGACCTTCCTCTGGGAGCTCAGAGCCTCAATGTTGACACTTTGCTAAAAGCAAAAGGCAATCTTAGCCCAACCCACCCAGGATCCTGTGAGTCTACTTTAACAAATAAAAATTCCTTTGGAAATTTCCTTTATCTCTACCCCACTAGATACATGTTAGCGATCATCCTCCAAGCATATGGCCCACTGATATACACCTGAAGGGTCTCATGACTCAGGGTTTACTAAACAGTAATAAATGACCATTTCACGGGGCGCCTGGGTGGCTCAGATGGTTAAGCGTCTGCCTTAGGCTCAGGTCATGATCCTGGGGTCCTGGGATCGAGCCCAGCGTTGGGCTCCCTGCTCAGCGGGGAATCTGCTTCTCCCTCTCCCTCTGCCCCTCTCATGCTCTCACTTTCTCAAATAAATAAAATCTTTTTTTTTAATTTGTATAATAAATAAATGACCCTTTACCAACAGTAGCTAGCCCCCTCGGGGTCCTATAAACCTTGCTTCCAAAATTCCTTAGAGACTTACACTATCCTTAACCCCCTCCCAACTTGAAAGTATATATATCTGGCCATTCCTCGTGACCCCAGCACAGCTCTTTCTGCCCATGGGTCCTGTCCCCATGCTTTAATAAAACCACCTTTTTGCACTGAAGACATCCCAAGAATTCTTTCTTGGCCTTTGGCTCTGAACCTCAACACTTTTTACCTCAGTACCAATACAAAGCCTGGAACATAGTAGGCATTCGGTGAACGAATGAAAGTAGATGAGTTATTCTTATCCAACTTAAGGTTGAACTAGTTTGCCCTGTCGAAGGGTCTTTTTGTTCTGGAACAGCATGGTTACATATATTAATCAGCTAAGGCCATTATAATAAGAAAATACCATAAACTGGGTGTCTTAAAGAAAGTTCTTTTTTGGGGCGCCTGAGTGACTCAGTAGGTTAAGCATCTGACTCTTGTTTCCACTCAGGTCATGATCTCAGGGTCCTGGGATCCAGACCCACGTCAGGCTCTATGCTCAGCATGGAGTCTGCTCTCATCTTATTAGGGCACTAATCCCCTCATGAGGGACCCCGGCTCATGATGTCATCTAAACCTAGGTACCTCCCAAAAGCCCCATCTCCAAACACCATCACATTGGAGGTTAGGGCTTCAACATACAAATTTAGAGAGGAAACGATTCAGTCCATAGTTTTGTGTTCTTCTGTCATCTTGTTTTTCTTTAAGACCTATGTATCTCACAGATATCTTGGTGGCTTATGATCCCCCCCAAAAAAGCATGTTCTAGGTAACTGAGGAAGGACCTGGATATCTTGGACTTCTTTGATATTTACTTGGGTTTTCTTTCCTCTGCTGTATCGTAGCCTTTGTCATTATTACAATAGCTTATATAAATATACTTTGCTGAGCCTCTGAGTCCTTTGGATCATCTGACCCTGTGTAATTGCTGCAGCCCCCTCCTGCTGAGCCACCTGTTTGGCTTCTACTGCTTCTGTGAACTCCTTCCCGAAGGTCAGATGCGTCTAAGGGGAGAGAGGGCGCGAGATGAGGCGGCGTGACTGCTCAGGCAGCGCGGCCCTGAGGCCCCCACATCACTGGGAGGAAGAGGCCAGGAATGGCTCCAGCAGCTGGAGGCCTCTGTGAGGCCAGAACACCCTTCCACCTCCACATCCGTGTCCAAACTGAGCTCCCACCCCCAGAAGCCTCGGCTGCCTCAACAGTGCCCGCATGTCAGTGTGTCGCCCGTGGTGCGGCGATCTCAAGCAGAAAACAGCCCGTGGGCACCAGACGGTACCCGCTCAACTGACCACCTCCCCAGGGGAGGAGACTGTGGGTTCTAGGACCCCCACCGCCGACTAGTGCTCATCCAAGGTCCTTTGATGGCCTGTTCGGAGCCCCCAGAGAGGCCAGATGGAAAACTGAGCCCGTGAGAGGGAAGGATGCAGCTGGTTCTCAGGGATTCGAGGGCGTGCTGCTCTTTGCTTATGGCTTAACCGGTCCACTTCTTTCTCACAGCAGCCTCCCCATGAAACAGGAAGAAAATTCGAGAAAAGATTTCCAAATCATGATTTCGCAAATTTTGCAAATTGTGGTATTCCTTATCTGTGAGTGGTACTGGTGAAGAATTTAAAAGAAAGAGAAAGTAGGTAAAGCTATTGTTTAGGATGAGGATTTAAATTTCTGATTATCTACAGGTCTCCCCTAACAACATGCATAACTGAGACTTGGCTGAAATAAACATCCCTGATGATAGTGCAAACAGTGGGAATAGATCTGACAACTCTTATTGCCTAGCTTACAGCAACTTACCGACCAATCCAATTTTTTATTAAAAAGGAAGAAGTAAAGGGAAAAATAGCATTTGTTTTTCTATCAAATTCTATTTGTTTAATTTCTTCTTCCACTCTCCTAACTTCTCCATTTTTTTAATATAAACTGCTCATGACTTCCACTGAAGACTAAATCTTGGCCCCTCTTTTAGAATCTTTGACACCTTTAACCCCCAAACTATGCCTGTTGTGTTCTATCTGCTGTTTCTAGACTGTTGTTCAAAGTCTGAGGAAGAGAGGTGCCTGGGTGGCTCAGTCATAAGCCTCTGACTCTTGATCTCAGCTCAGGTCTTGATCTCAGGGTCCTGAGTTCAAGCCCCACATTGGGCTCCATGTTGAGCATTGAACCTACTTAAAAAAAAAAAAGTCTGAGGAAGAAAATCTAATCCTGAGAAATGAAAAGTGAAGTATATTATTAAATAAAAATTCTCTCTAGAAGAGCCAGCTGAGGGCAGCAGGTTTCCCATAAACTCTGATTTTATTTTCATGCTTCTTAGATATGGTTTTTTGTGGTCAGCCCAGATTTCCCTGTACAGAATGAAAGGAGCTTGGCAAACAATCTGAACTTTTCTAGGAGTAAAGCTACACACACTCTAGGGATAAAAGCAAAACTGAAGCAGACCCATTGTAACAAAGCCTAAAAGCAAGCCTCAACAAGACAGGGTTATCTATTAGTAATTTAACTGCCTGCCAGAATAAAACATAACATTTTTATGGAAAGATACAATAATCCAGAACCTCTACAACATATTATTGCAATGTCCAACATACAACAAAAAATTACTGGACATGAAAAGAAGGAAAAATGTAACCAATAATCTGCAAATAAAGCAGTCAATAAAGCAACTTCTTTTTTTATTTGTAGCTACTCCAGACAATTTCTAACTCCATGATACCCTACAGCTTCTTTTTATACTTTGAGTTACCACCTTAACAACTTTATACCTGGTTAACAGGGTTTTTTTTTATTATTATTGAAGTATATTTGATATGTAACATTATATTACTTTCAGGTGTACAATATAATGATTAGATATTTATATATATTGTGAAATGAGCACCACAGTAAGTCTAGTTAACATCTGTCACCACACATAGCTACAAAATTTTATCTCTTCATCCACTGATGGACATTTAGGTTGTTTCCACATTTGGCTATTGTAAATAATGCTGCAATCGCACACATACACACACACCCCCCTTATTCGGCCATGAAAAAGAAGGAAATCTTGCCATTTGCAACAACATGAATGGACCTTGAGGGTATTATGCTAAGTGAAATAAATCAGACAGAGAAAGACAAACACCATATGACCTCACTTACATGTGGAATCTAAAAAAAATCCCAAACACACACACAAAAAGAAACTCATAAATAAAGAGACAGATTGGTGATTGCCAGAAGCAGGGCATTGGTGAAATGGGTGAAGGTGATCAAAAGGTACAAACCTCCAGTTATAAAACTAATAAGTCATGGGGATGTCATGTACAGCATGTGACTATAGTTAATAGTACTGTTTTGCATATTTGAAAGTTTCTAAGAGAGTACATCTTAAAGTTCTCATTATAAGAAATATTTAATGAATTTCTAAGTGATAAGAAGTAATGACAAGATGGGCGCCTGGGTGGCTCAGTTGGTTAAGCGACTGCCTTCCGCTCAGGTCATGATCCTGAAGTCCCGGGATCGAGTCCCACATCGGGCTCCCTGCTCAGCGGGGAGTCTGCTTCTCCCTCTGACCCTCTTCCCTCTCGTGCGCTCTCTCATTCTCTCTCTCTCAAATAAATAAATAAAATCTTAAAAAAAAAAGAAGCAATGACAAGATGCTTAACATCATTAGCCATCTAGGAAACGCAAATCAAAATCACAGTGAGATACTGCCTCACACCCACTAGGATGCCTATTAGCAAAAAGACAGCCAATAATTACAAGTACTGGTGAGTATGTGGGAAAAGAAAAAGGGGGAACCCTCATACATTGTTGGTGGTAAGGCAAAATGTGCTGTTGCTTTGGAGAACAGTCTGGCAGCTCCTCAAAAGTTAAACATAGAATCACCATATAACCCAACAATTCCATTCATAGGTGTATACCTAGAGAAACAAAACTGTATGTCCACACAAAAACTTGTACAGGAATGTTTCTAGCAGCATTATTTATAATAGCCAAAAAGCCAAAGAGTCAAAAAGTGGAATCAACCCAAACATCATTTGACTTATGAATGCATAGACAAAATGGTATATCCATACAGCGAATATTATTTGGTAAGAAAAAGAAAGTACGTACTCAAGAGGTATACAAATATCAAATCATTATGTTGTACACCTGAAACTAACATAATGTTCTATGTCAATTACATCTCAAAAAAAAAAAAAAGGCAGTACAGGCATACCTCAGAGATATTGTGGATTTGGCTCCAGACCACCATGGTAAAGTGAATATTGTGATAAAATGAGTCAAATGAATTTTGGGGTCTCCTAGTGCATATAAAATTATGTTTACAGTTTTTTGTAGTCTAATAAGTGTGCAATAGCATTATGTCTAAAAAATGTACATACCTTAATTTTAAAATACTTTAATGCTAAGAAATGCTAACCATCATCTGAGCTTTCAGCAAGTTGTAATCTTTTGCTGGTGGAGGGTCTTGCTTTGATGTTGACAGCTGCTGACTGATGAAGGTTGGGGTGGTTGTGGCAATTTCTTAAAATAAGACAACAATGAAGTTTGTGCTGCATCAATTGACTCTTCCTGTCACAAACGATTTCTCCGTAGCGTGCGATGCTGTTTGAGAGCACTACCCACAACAGAACTTCTTTCAAAATTGTAATCAATCCTTTCAAACGCTGCTTTCACAACTAAGTTTATGCAATATTCCAAATCCTTTGTTGTCATTTTGACAATCTTCACAGCATCTTCACCAGGAGTAGATTCCATCTCAAGGAACCACTTTTTTTACTCATCCTTAAGAAGCAGCTCCTCACCTGTTCAAGGTATCGTGAGATTGCAGCAGTTCGGTCCCATCTTTGGGCTCTACTTCTAATTCTCATTCTCTTGCTATACCCACCATATCTGCAGTGACTTCCTCCACTGAAGTCTTGAGCCCCTCAGAGTCATCCATGAGGGTTGGAATCAACTTCCTCCAATATCATGTTGACATTTTGACCTCTTCCCATGAGTCACAAATGTGATGAATCCTTTCCAGAAGGTTTGCAATTTACTTTGCCCAGATTCATCAGAGGAATTGCTGTCTATGACAGCAAAAGCCTTGCAAAATGTATTTTCTTAAATAATAAAGCTTGAGAGTTAAAATGACTCCTTCATCCATGGGCTGCAGAATGGATGTTGTGTTAACAAGCATGAAAACCACATTAATCTCATTGTACATCTCTACCAGAGCTCTTGGGTGACCAGAAGCCTTGTCAATGAGCAGTAATATCTTGAAAGGAATCCTTTTTTCTGAGTAGGTCTCAATAGCAGGTTTAAAATATTCAGTAAACCATATTGTAAACAGATATGCTGTAATTCAAGATTCATTCCATTTACACAGCACAGGCTGAGTAGACTTAACATATTTCTTAAGGGCGGTAGGATTTTCAGAATGATAAATGAGCATTGGCTTCAACTCAAAGTCACCAGCTACATTAGCCCCTAACAAGAGGGTGAACCTGTCCTTTGAAGCTTTGAAGCCAGGCAGGGACTTCTCTCTAGCTCTGAAAGTCCTAGATGGCATCTTCCCAAATAAGACTGTTTAAAAAATAGTAACAATAAGGTTGTTTTGCCTACACTGAAAATCTGTGGTAGAGTGTAGCCATCTTCATGAGTTATCCTAGCTAGACCTTCTGGAGAACTCGCTGCAGCTTCCATATCAGCACTCGCTGCCACCTTGCACTTTTACATTATGGAGACGGCATCTTTCCCATGAGCCAGCTTCTGCTAGCCTCATATTTGTCTTCTGCAGCTTCCTCACCTCTCTCTGCCTTCATGGAATTGAAGACATTTAGGGCCTCGCTCTGGATTTGGCTTAGGCTTAACGGAATGTCATGGCTGGTTTTATCTTCTATCCAGACTGCTAACCCTTTCTCCATATCAGCAATGAGGCTGTTTCACTCTTTATTCTGGTGTTCACTGGAGTAGCACTTTTAATTTCCTTCAAGAGCTTTCCCCTTGCGTTCACAACTTGGCTGCCTGGCACAAGAGGCCCGGCTTTCAGCCGGTCTCAGCTTTCGACATGCCTTCCTCGCTAAGCTTCATCATTCCTAGCTTTTGATTTAAAGTGCGAGACATGCGACTCTGCCATTCACTTAAACACTTAGAGGCCATGTAGGGTTTTTTAATTGGCCTGATCTCAATATTGTTGTGTCTAAGGGACTAGGGAGGCCCGAGGAGAGGCAGAGAGATGGGGAACAGCTGGTTGGTGGAGCAGGCCAGAGCACACACAGCATTTATGGATTAAGTTCGTTGTCTTATGTGGGTGCAGTTCATGATGCACCCAAACAAGTACAATGGTAACATCAAAGATCACTGATCACACATCACCATAACAAATAAAATAACCAAAAAGTTTGGAACATTGCAAGAGTGCTCGCTTCAGCAGCACATATACTAAAATTGGAACATTGCAAGAATTACAAAAAAGTGACACAGAAACACAAAGGGAGCAAATGCTGTTGGGAAAATGGCACCACTGGCTTGCTCAATACAGGGTTGCCACAAGCCTTCAATGTGAAAATGTGACGTCTACCGGGGTCGCTGGGTGGCTCAGTCGGTTGAGTGTGTGGCTCTTGATTTCGGCTCAGGTCATGAGCTCAGGGTCCTGGGATTGAGCCCCAAGTGGGGCTCTGTGCTCAGCGGGGAGTCTGCTTCAGGACTCTCTCTCCCTCTGCCCCTCCCCCCACTCGTGTGTTTTCTATCTCTCAAATAAATACATATATATTTTTTATTTTATTTTTTAAAATGAATTCTTTTTATTGCAAACAAACGTCTTAAATTAATTTCTCCACCCACAAATGTGATGTCCACAAAGTGCAATAAAATGAAGTACGCCTGTACTGGTTTGTAATCTACAACATGAGCAGACCTTGAAAACATGATGCTAAGTGAGAGAAGCCAGTTATCAAAAGCCATATAGGGTATGATTCTATTTATATGGAATGTCTAGAATAGGCAAATCTATGAAGACAGGAAGAAAATTACTGGTTACCAGGAGCTGGGGGAAGGGAGCAATGGGGAGTGACCACTAACGGGGTTTCTGTGGGGGGAGGGATGAAAATGTTCTAAAATTAGGTTGTGGTGGTAGATGCTCAACTCTTGGATATACAAAAACCATGGGATTACATACTTCAAATGGGTGAATTTTATGGTATGAAATGATAAGTCTATGTGGTATGAAATGATAACACTATATTTCAGTAGTGTTACCCCCCCCAGAAAAAAGCAATCATGGCATTTTCCTTTCATGATAATATATGAAATAATGAAATAACAACTGATGTCATCTTAGCATTGATTAAACATGGTGTTTGGTTTCTTAATTATCAAAGCAATCCTGGGACTTAAGTATTAATATCCCTATCTCGTAGATAAGTGAACAGTCATTTTCCTGGATTTGAGGTCAGGTCTGTATGGTTCCCACACTCTGCCTGGGAAGAATTGGAGTGATTGCAAAGCCAGGGTCAGTGCCTGGCAGGAAGCGGGTTGCAGTCAGAGGAGCCAAGGTCAAGGCCGAGCTGACATGGAAAGTATGACCAAGATCTTGACCCCAGGGGTTCAGGTGGAGGAGAATTAGGCAGGTGCTGATTTTTCCTAAGCTGGACAAAACCATAGCTCCTGGTTATGGGACATGGGGAATGGGGCTGGCAGCAGAGCATAATTATCCTAAACTCAGTCATTTGCTCAAAAACCTGCCCAGTGCTAACTCTTCTACCAAGTCAACAGTATGGGATCTTCTCCCCACCCTTAGTTCTTCCTGAGGCTCTGACTCTCCCTGGGAAGGTTTCACTCCTTCTGTTGGAACACTGCAGCCAGAAAGGTTCTGCCCTCTCCCTGGTGCAGGGGCTCTTTCCCTTAGGCAGGGTGTGGGCTCTGTCCCAGGGAGAAGCCTACAGATGCCCTCATAGGTCAGAGGTGCATGGCAAACTGCCGCATGGACAGTTTCTGGACCCTCATTTCAAGTGCTGGCTTGAGATTGGGTTAGAATTTTGGCTTTAGGAGCGCCTGGGTGGCTCAGTCAGTTAAGTGTCTGACTCGGTTTCAGCTCAGGTCATGATCTCGGGGTCATGAGATCAAGCCCTACGTCAGGCTCCGCACCCAGCATGGATTCGCCTTGAGATTCTCTCTCTCCCTCTGCGCCTCCCCCTCCAAATAAATAAAAATCTTAAAAAAAAAAAAAAAAAAAAGGCTTCAGACTCAGGTAGCAAACCAGTCACAAAAGCCATCAGGGCAAAGAGGAGAGAAGAGAAGGTAGATGAGTTCAGTATTGCCTGTGAATATATGGTTTCATCCCCAGATGACGTCCAGGAAACGAGGACCCTCTGGGCAAGACCCTTATTCCTGCAGACTGACAGTAATATGGAAACCCATTCCGAGTCCCCTCTCTTTCCTGCCTTTTCTGGATGGGGTTTCCAGCTTTGACCAGTTTTCCTGTCTGGTCCCCCACCCGCAACTCCCCCCAAATTTGCCGTACCATCTTGTTTTCCTTTCCTGAGGCTCAGCAAGGGTAGATTCATCTGGAAACGGCCATTGCTGGCAGCGCTGCTCTGTCCTTGTTCTTCCCAGCCTGCAGGACCATCCGCTCAGAGCTCCCTGCCCACCTGCCCTTGCCCATTTAACTGTCAGGACTCCGCCACCAGCTGTCCTCATTCAGGCAGAGGTGGGGCTCTCCACCTAGGTTATTTGGTGGGGTTAGGAATAATAGGGTGGCTCACTCAGTCCCACAAATCTTGCAGACTCTGCTTTGTCACATCACCTGACTTAGCCTCCTTGGCTAACCTTCTGAAGTCTCAGATTTTCTCTCTCCAGCGGGCAGGGTCCTCCCCCTCCTTCCACAGCCATGTGACTGTATGTCCTGCCTCCGCAGCCAGCATGTCACCCTGTCTGCAGTCCTCCTGTGTCTGGCCCACACCACACACCCAGCCTCATCCTTAGGTAGCTCATCAGTGTCTTTCTTAAATGCTCTGTTAGAACACCTCCCTGTGGGCTCTGCCAGGAAGGACCACCCTGGAAGTTGTCAGCTTTGTATTGCCGATCATTGTCATCAATGTCTACAATTGCCCAAATCCAGGAGGCAAAGTTGGGGGTGAGGGGCCTGGGGGGCGGGGGAGGGCAAAAGAAGCACCAGGTTAGAGCCACCAGCCTCCCTCCTCAGATCTTTGTTACCTGCAAATTCCAGTAGCCCAGTCACCCAGAGGAGGAGGTGAGAGGAGAAACAGTGGAGTGAGGGGGTTAATTATGTGATTTGGGTCGCTTACAGACACGCTGGGCCTCTTCCCCAAACTCTCGATTAAACAGCTTATTTCAATGGGACCACATCCAGAGACCAAACTGTCTGAAGTGTGTTCTGCCGGAAGCTGAGCCTTGGTTGTCTAGTTAGTTATCCCTTCCAGCTTTTCCTTGTTTAGGAGTCCAGGCCATCCTTCAGTGGCACCTGCTGCCTGGGGATGGCACCAGCCTAAGAGGGCCCCAGATGCTGCCTGCTGCTGGGCACTTTTTGCTCCAAAGATGTGCTCAGGAAATCAAAAAATGTGACGCAGTCCATCTAAGCATCCTTGACTGGTATGGCACCCACGTCCCGTGCAGATGGAGATGGAGTACCACCCTGAAAACACACCTCTGGGAGGCAAATAATGGATGCCCAAAGGTATTTAAATCCTAATTCCTGGAACCTGTGAATAGTTATGTTACCTGATAAGGGGAATCAGAGTGCCAGATGGAATTAAAGTTCCTAACCAGCTGAATTTGAGAGAAGGCAATTATCCCAGATAATCGTTCAAAAAGTTGGAAAAGGTTTGGCAACCTTCGTTGCCATCAAGTCCCCAGAATACCTTGACCGGTGCAGACGGCCTCCAGCCCTCCTTAGGGAAGAAGGGACCTGGGCTTCTGCCCTAGTCCTGTGCTTTCTTGTTTGTTTTTAAGTAGGCTCCACACCCAGTGGGGAGCCCAGTGAGGGGCCTGAACTCACAACCCTGAGATCAAGACCTGAGTTGAGATCAAGAGTTGGACACTCAACGAACTGAGCTACCCTGGGGTCTCTGCCCTAGCCCAGTCCTGTTTGTTACTGGAAGGGGTTAACGTCTGGGTAGAGGGGTGGTGTGAAGGCATCGGACCAACTCCAACCTAAACAGCACAGACCTTCGCAGGGGTTCTAAACCCACCTGGCCCTCCTGTTTGTCCACAGTAAATGCCAAAGCTGGCCGGGCGTCTTTGCTTGTTACAGCCCAGATCTTCTTTTTCTTTTTCATATCTTTTTTAAGATTTTCTTTTTAAGTAACTCTATACTCAACATGGGGCTCGAACTCACAACCCCAAGAACAAGAGTTGCGTGCTCTACCAACTAAGCCAGCCAGGCACCCCTACAGCCCAGATCTTTAAATTCTGTGTCCTTCTCGTGGCCTGATAATGAATTTCTCTCCTGGAAAAACCATCGATCGCTTCTTTGGAGACTTCTTGGCATAAATGCCAGGTCCTCACTGTCCTCAATTCAATTTGTTTCTTTTTCTCCCCTTTAGCCTGAAGGGCATTTACCTCGACCTGTATCTGGGCTTCTATTTTGGGGAGTTAGTTGCCCAGTAGCTGAAGTTTTCTGGATTTAATGGTCCCTGAAAATTGGTGCCAATTGAACAAACCAATCAATCTGACCCTGAACGACTATCTCATCATCTGGGAGCTTATATTTTCCATTATAAATCCAGGCTGAAGTTACAGTGACCATAAGGGAAGTTATAGCTTCCCCTTATCATTGCCCATGGGTACTTAACAGAGAGCTCCTCTTGGGCAGACCATTGTTTCATTGTTGAGGTAAAGACCCACTGGAGATCAGTGCCCTTCTAAGAGATCCAAGAGAGCTCCCTCACCCTCCCACCATGTGAGGACATCTGGAAGACGGCTGTCCTCACAACAGGAAGCTGGCTCTTACCAGACACCAAATCTGCAGGTGACTTGATCTGGGACTTCCCAACCTCCAGGACTGTGAACAATAAATCTCTGTGGTTTATAAGCCACACAGTCTATGATATTCTGTTATAGCAGCCCAGGTGAATGAAGACATTAAGTTTTTGCCCAAAACCCTCCCCACTGTTCCTCCTTTCCCACTCACTTTAAGAGCAGACCTTAGAATGAGATCTTGCCATTTGCAACAACGTGGATGGAACTGGAGGGTGTTATGCTGAGCAAAATCAGTCAATCAGAGAAAGACATGTATCATATGACCTCACTGATATGAGGAATTCTTAACCTCAGGAAACAAACGGAGGGTTGCTGGAGTGGTGGGGGGTGGGAGGGAGGGGGTGGCTGGGTGACAGACATTGGGGAGGGTATGTGCTATGGTGAGCGCTGTGAATTGTGCAAGACTGCCTGCTGTAGGCAGGCATCTGAAACAAACAATGCAATATATGTTAAGAAAAAAAAAAGAAGAAGAAGATAGCAGGAGGGGAAGAATGAAGGGTGGGAAATCGGAGGGGGAGATGAACCATGAGAGACGATGGACTCTGAGAAACAAACTGAGGTTCTAGAGGGGAGGGGGGTGGCGGATGGGTTAGCCTGGTGATGGGTATTAAAGAGGGCACGTTCTGTGTGGAGCACTGGGTGTTATGCACAAACAATGAATCATGGAACACTACATCCAAAACTAATGATGTAATGTATGGTGATTAACATAATAAAAAAAAGAAAAGAAAAGAAGAGCAGACCTTAGTACATCTCTGCACAAATGACTGTCCTTGACCCCAGGGAGTTTCTCCCGCGGTCACAGCCACAGGCGGGCGGGAGGTTCTGTTCTCCCGGTGGTGCAGAGGGGGCACAACCATGCTGTTCTTCTTAGCTTTATGGGATCTTCTCCCCTTCATCTGTAACTCTAGCCACCAACCCAAAACACTGGGGTCTTAGGGCAACCAAGGTCACTACCAAATGCTTTGGCAACCAGGATCACTACCGTCCCAGCACCCTAATCCGTAGTTGCTTAGTTGAGCTGCAGGGTCACACCTATCTTTTTCCAAAAGGGCCTCCAGAAGAAGCGATGTGAAAATCCAGTATGACCAATGTGTCAGGGGCAGGTGGGCCAAGCCCCACATAGTATGGCCTCTGCGTGGGCTGAATGGCATCCCCCAGAAGATACGCCCACCCTGGACCTTAGAACGTGACCTTATTTGAAACCAGGGTCTTTGCAGATGTCTGTAAGGATCTCAAGATTACATCATCCTGGAGGAGGAAGGTCCAATAACGACAGTCTTCACCAGAGACAGGGAAATGGAGAAAGAGGCACAGAAAAGGAGGCAGAGATTGACCTGTCTCCAGGCTACGGCAGGCCAAGGACTGCTGTCGGCCACAAGCTAGAAAGAGAGGCCTAGGTCTGAGGGCCTCCAGAAGGCACTCAGCTGCTGACACTGTGATTTCAGACTTCTGGCCTTCAGAACTGTTGTTTTAAGCCACCAGGTTTGGGGCAACTGTTACAGCAGCCATAGGAAACTAATACAGCCTCCTTCACGGCAGGACGAATGGGCCAACTTTGGCCAACTTTTGTCAAGAGTTACAAGTTTTGAATTACGAACACAGAATTTTTTAGTTTGTAAAAAAACGGCAGTTTTTCCTCAGCTGTCAGAGAAATTCATTGTTTTAAGACACTCTACTTGGCAAGCAGGCCCTGAGTCTTGTTGGGGCTTATTGGTCATAGTTTCTCCCGTTGGCAGGCAGCCAAGGCCACTAAGAATGAGATCTTTAACTTGCCAAACAACAAGACATCATTATAAAGACAAGAAATACCAAGCGTTGGGGAGGATGTGGCGAAAAGGGAACCCTCACACACTGCTGGTGGAAATGTAAATTGGTGCCGTCACTATGGAAAACAATGCAAAGTTTCCTCAAAAAATTAAAAATAGATCTATCACATGATCTAGCAATTCCAATTCCACTTCTGGGTATTTACCCAAATAAAATGAACATGCTAACTCGAAAAGACCTGTGCACCCTTCTGTTCATTGCAACATTATTTACAACAGCCAAGATATGGAAGCAACTTACCTGTCCATCACTGATGGATGAATGGATAAAGATGTAGTCTATATACACAATGGAATATTATGCCGCCATTAAAAAAAAAAAAAAGAATGAGATCTTGCCTTTTGTGACAACACGGATGGACCGTGAGGATGTTATGCTAAGTGAAATAAGTCAGAGAGAGAAAGACAAATACCATATGATTTCACTTGTATGTGGAATCTAAAAAGCAAAGCAAATGAACAAACAAAACTCAGACACACAGAGAATAGACTGGTGTTTATCAGAAGGGAAGGAGGATGGGGGTGGGCGCTAAGGGGTCTCAGGTCAACTCTACGGTGAGGAACGGTAACTCAACTTATTGTAGTGATCACTTTGCAGTGTGTGCACAAGTATCAATCCGCTGTATGTTACACCTGGAATTAACATAATGCTCGATAAAAAATAAGATTACATAATTATGCATGCTTGTTATAGACAAATGGAACATATATAATGTATAATGAAAAAATAAAAACCTTCCTATGCCAAGATTAAAAAAAAAAGATATCATCATAGACCGAAAACCGTGGACCCCAGAGGAATTTTTTAGCAGTTCAAGCATGTGAGACATTTCAATGCCAATTACAACAGTTCATACAATAAATGCGCTGGACCCTTCACTTACAAAGTTATTTCATCTTTATCTCCAGCACCAGCACCACCACCGCCCCCACCCTGCCCATGGCTTCCCTGCAAGTTTTTTGCCCAAACTCTATTAGGTGTTTTTACACAAACCAAGTAGTTTTAACGCAGGCATCACAGGGGGGTCTGTGCGGTAGCTGGACCGAGAGGGAGCAACTCGCACCGGTCAGCACAGCTTTGCACTGCCTTTTGGTTTTAAGTGGCCATCAATTCAGCCTCAAACTCCTTTTTAAAGATTTTATTTATTTAAAAAGAGAGTGTGTGTGAGCAGGGGGAGGGGCAGAGGGAGACAGAGAATCTCAAGCAGACTCCACACTGAGCATGGAGCCCAACTTGGGGCTTGATCCCACAACCCTGAGATCATGACCTGAGCCTAAATCAAGAGTCACACGTTCAACCGACTGCGCCACGCAGACGCCCCTCAAACTCACTTTTAACACCCGAAGGCACCAATCCTATCTCTACCCACTTACCGCCAAATGTTTATTAACAGGTGTAATCAACTATCAGGTTCCAGAAAATTCTATACACTAACCTGATCCATGACCCTCACAGTTCCCAAATAGGTAGGACGGCTGCCCTCTGGCCCACTATTTAGGTGACAGCTGCGCTACTAGATCCTGGGGCACATATATTATTAAGGGCACTGTACCTTCAGGGGCCCCACACTGGGCACCAAATCTGTCAAGCTCATGCACATATGACAAGCCAAGGCCAAAGCCAGTTCTAATTTGACCAGTAAAGATACAAAGAGCCGCTTGTGAATTTACCGTTGATTACTTACATGGATGGTCAAAAGAAGAATAAGGGTGTTCTAGCAAACCATCAGCTGAAACAGCTTGCATCTTGCTTCATAGGCACCAGTGAAGGTTTCTCTTGCAGAGATGGTAACTGGTTAGCTGTATTGTTAAAGGCACAGGTTCTAGAATCAAACGCTTTGTGGCTTTAGTAACATAACCTCTCTGATCTTCGGAGATCATCTTCATCTATAAAATGGGAGTCACATTCATTTTAGGGTTGTTAACAGCGAGGGTTAAACATTCCATCATGTAAGGCCTTTAATGCCTTCAGTGTGTGTTAAGAACACACTATTTATCTCAACAAACATTGACCATTATTAGCGAAGTAACCACAGGGCTTTATTCCCACGTGTAAGTCACCTTCATGATTTAGGAAACAAGGCAGGGAACAAACATTCACCTCCTATATAAAGCTTCCACCAAGACTGAAAAATCATGTCACAACATGTATCCAATTATTTGGGAAGACACAAGTAACAGCAACACTGAACCTAGCCTAATGGCTTTAACCCACCCGGATCCACGTTAAAGCTATTTCAAACAAGATTGGGTTAAGTAGGGAAAAAGAGAAAAGATGTGGCAGGAGAGGAGGGAAAGGAGTGGAAAAAGAGAGAGCCTGGCGCCACTATTCTTAGCAAATACCCCCCACTGTTCCCGGTGGAAGGGAAGGCTTCACTGATCTGCTCGAGACCCAGGGCAGACATACAGCCTAAGTGGGAGGGATGGGCCATTCTTCACGTGTCCCCTTTTCACGAGATTTCACAAGACCATCACTGGCACTGGGCCCATCTATTTACTCAACAGCTAACCTAGAATGTTTCTTCAAGCATAGTGTTGCCCAGGACCGCCATGTCATCTTTGAAAGACATGTCAGAGAGGAAAGGGCTGGACCAAGAATCAGGAGAGCCAAGTTAGGAGAGGAGGTTGTGTCCCACGGGGTTGTCCCTCCACCGACCTGACATTCAAAAAAGGAAAACAGGCAAGGGCAGGACCACGGTGATGACCAAAACCCAGGAGGAAGAAGCCATTTGCATAGTTCTTCTTAGGGCAGGTATCAGGAAGGGCAACCCCTCTTCCCCATTTTCCCAGCTGTGGCTGCTCTGCATTGTGATTTTGCAACGTTTTTTCCCTGTGGAGGCCTTATTCCAGCATGCAAAGGAAGCGAATAGCAAGGCACCATCTCCAAGCCACTCCTGTTGGCTGTCGGCTAATTTAAGAAAAATGCCTCATTTGTATTTAAGCGACTCTGGTCCCTGGGAACCAGGGCTCACACATCGAAGTCAGCCACTGAAGGTCAGTGCATCTCAGCTACCAGACCCTGAAAGCCCCCCCGGAGATACACACATATGCACACGCGCGCGCGCACTACACAGCTTTCCATAGAAGTTTCCTTTTATTTTGAAATTGAAACAGAATGAAGTGGTTTATAGCTGAAACAACTTCACGGGAAAAGCTGGAGTGCTCATCCAGCAAAAGAACAAATTTGCAAAGTCTGAGCCACAGCTGCCCCACCTCCCCGGACAGAGTAAAGAACAGATGAAAGGGCAGGAGAAAGGGTACAACCAAAATCTGGTGGTGATGGCTGGCACGTGGCCAGCCAAGTACAATTTTCAAAGTGGCCACAATTACAGACCAGGAGAACAGTCACATGCAGGGGCCCCTCCAGCCCCCACCAGGATTCTTATCCGTAAAAACACACCTTCCACCCTCCTGAGTGAGTGGGGTCTCAGGACTGGAGACCAATTCACTTTGCCTCAGGGGAGAGGGCTCCTCTGACTTAGTCTGGTTTCCGGGACCAGGATGAAGATGCTGGAGAAAGGGGAGAATCCAAGTGGTGGTAGAGGATGTTTATTCATTACGCTAACTCATCATCTGCTGAAATTCATTTTGAACAGCTTTACATTGCAGTGGGTTACATAAAATTTACACAGAAGTGTTACAAGTGTTACAAGCGGCCCCCCAACCCCCACAGGGGGAAATGGTGAGTCGAGACGTAAGCACCCCAACACACACAGTCTTTATTCTTGGCGGGGGGGGGGGGCTGAAATCACCTGGCTGGGAGGGTCTTGGGGTGAGCACAGGTAGGACTCACCGGTGGGGGAATGGGGTGTGGGGGGTAGGGTGGGGGGGACGCAAGCCAGGGGGGCGCTGTGAAAGCTGTACCTGTTAGAATAGCACGTTATCTTAAACAAGTGGAGAAACTCGCCAAAGAGTGAAACTTATTTGCGGGGGGAAAAAAAAGAGAAAAGTTTGGGGAATTAAAACAATCCAGTGGTGACTGGAAAATGTCTCCCTCTTTTTTTTTTTAATTTTTAATTTTTTTTTTTTTTTTGGTTTTTTAAAATTTTTTGGAAAGTATTTTTAAGGTAATATTTTTTTTTCCTTTGGAAAAAGAAATCTTTTTCCCCCCTAACCTAAGCAAGTGGAGTTGCCACTACCTAATTTATCTCTATTGTCTTGCTAAGAGGTAGATAAAACAAAAGTGAAATGGGGCTTCTATGAGGAGGTCCATTAGAGGGTGGGGAGGGGCTGGGACCGCCCAGTGGACTCCCCGACTACAAACACGCCTGAGCGACCAGAGGACGGGGCCTTGGACTCTCTCAGGACAAAGGATCCTGCACCACCTCTTCTAGAGCCAACTGTCCCCGTGAAGACAGAGAAGGGGGTACAATGGAGGCAGAGCATCTCAAGAGAAACCCTGAAGAGGTCTGAACTCTGGCTTCCCCAGGCTTCCTGACGCTAGGGCTGAGTGATGGGTTCCAGGCCCAAGCCCCGACTTCACCTCCAGCCAGCCTCTCTGGTCCAACAAGATAGAACAAGTGGCGGCGGGGGGCAGGCTGAAGGGAAAGGGGTGACATTGGACCCCAGGGCAAGGAAGGCAGAAAAGGGGTACTTAATTGCCAGACCTCCCAGCCCCATTGACAGGAGTGGGGGGAATCCTGGCAGGCCTGCCTGTTCCTCAAGAACAAACCTTTTCTGGCATAAGCCTCAACTCACTTCTCCTGGCTGGGATTCATACCCTCATGCACGAGTCCCCGCCCTTGGTTCCAATCTTATTGTAAGGATTGAGGTAGTTAATCCATTTCTACTCGTAGCATCCATCACCTGTGGTTACTCAAAACACGTGCTCCCGAAGAGCTTCCTGCTAGTTCATTTCAGAAAAAAAAAAAAAAAAAATTCTTTCATGTCTTGTCAGTCCGGATTCAACCATACTAAAGGCACCCTACTAAGGGTGCCATCATCAGGCTGTGCCCCAAGGAGGTGCATGGGCCCGAGGGTCAAGGTTGGGATCTGGCCCTCACCCTCTACCTCCACCTTTGGTCACGAGGTCTCCTCCCTGCCCCATACCCCGATAGAGAAGCCTTCTGTGTCCAAAGGAAAGAAACCGAAGCTTTCAGCTGGTGTTACTCCAAGTCTGAATACAAGAGAAACGTTCTGCATCGAAGTCATCGAGGGTTTGGAAGGGAAATGGCTTTATGGCCCCCTGGCACTGAGGATATGTCTTCCATCTTCCTGCAATTTGTTAGGCTGTGCTGTCCTCCTTCTACTGGTTTTCAACAAACAGGCAAAATGGTGGCATGGTTTGAATGCCAAAGCCACTAGGATCTCCCCCCACCCCTGGATGGGAGGTGGGAGGAAAGGATTGACTAGAGGTGCCAGCTTCTTCACGAACTGGAAGCTCGGGCGGTCCCTCTGGGGCTCTGTGAGGTAGTTACGCAGCACTGCTGGTTCCCAGTTTGGCAGAGGGTATGTCTGGGGTGGGAGGAGGGGAAGGCACCCTTGAGAGCTAACTGAGGCCCCTCCTCGCTGCCAGTCTGCCAGGCCTGAAGGGAACTCGCCGTGCTATCTCTGCAGTGGGGGCAGGGGACGGAGAGCAGTCCCACGTGGAGGGGCCCCAAACCTTCCTCCCCGTTCCCCAAAGTGCAACCAGGAGCCAACGGACCCCTTTCTCAGCTCCCTACCCCTTGGCAAGTCCCGCCCCCACGTCCCCCAGGAGCCTCAGAAGGGAAGGGACGCGTCTTTAGCTCACACTGTCTCCAGGAGCCCCCCCTCAGACAGCCCAAGTCTATGTTGAAAGATGGCTACTGCTTTGATTCAGAAGCGGCCTCTCTCAGCCTCTGTCTGTCTGTCTTTGGCACAGAGGAAAACGGACAAAGAGCCACCTGGAGTGTCCCCCCCCCCAGTGTTCTCTGGGCTTTACACGGGGTCTTTGCTGCAATAGCTCCCAACCGCCCCCCTGGAAGTGGAGAGCTCACGAGGAAAGGAATAAAGACTAACAAGGACCTGGGGTGTGTGTTGGGGGGGGGAGTGGAGAGCAGCAGGGGATAAAATCCCCTGTCCCTCCACTCGGCTCTCTCCTACCCAGACCCCTCCGAGGAGCTGAGTCCACAATCCAAACTGCAAAAGGCAACCAGATCCTAGAGGGGATTAAAGCCATCGGGGTGTTAACTGTCAGATGCAGCTTCAAAGTTAGTGAATCAAACCATTTTGGTTTTTTGTGTGTTCCACAGAATTAAAAAATATTATCTCAAAGAGATGGTCCTTTCTTAAAAATATATATGTAGCGCACACACACACACACACATATATATATAATCTTCGAGTATAAGAAGTGGTTTTTTTTAAAAAGTCGCTTTTCTCAGATCATCCAAATCTCCCAAGTGCTTTTCACGTTGACTTCTCTCGCCAAGGATGGGGAAATGGAGGTGATGTTCGGGAGGACAAGGAACTGGCCCAAGACCTAGCTTAGCCTAGGGGTCAAAGGTGGGCCCCACCAAGACAGGTCCTTATCTCCCCTAAACTTTAACCACCAAACCATATTCCTTCTGCTTCTGGTAGGGTAACTTTCACAACCTTCCTGCTGGGCAAATGTCAGCAATGAGTGGAGCCGTGCTAATTCAACTCATATTGGATAGTCCCTTGCCACACTTCCTGATCTCTTCTGAGAGCTGAACCAGCCAAAGGAAAAGGACGTGGGCTTAAGGTGTGAAGGGAGCAGGATTCCAAGGAAACTGAACACTGCAACAATCACATTTCAGGTACTGTGGGTGGTTTTTGTTTTTTTCCTGCTGGTAGTCTGAACCAGATATTAAAGCATGCTTGCTGTTGGAAATTCACCTTAAATCACCAAATGGCCGATGTCTGAATGTTATCTGCTTCATTTTGGGATAAAGCATAGAGAGCCAGAGATGGAAGTTGGGAGACCCCCCTTCTTTTTTGTGGGTTAGGACAGGTGGGAAGCTCGTATTACCCCTAAACGCTCTCCTGCATCCTCCTCTCTTTGGGGTAGACCCTTCTGGAGGTTAAAAAGGAATGTCATGGGGACAAAGGGGTAAGACATGAGCGAGGCAGGAACCTGTCCCCAATCACATTCCCATACCTCCTACC
Source organism: Zalophus californianus (assembly GCF_009762305.2). NCBI lineage: Eukaryota > Metazoa > Chordata > Mammalia > Carnivora > Otariidae > Zalophus > Zalophus californianus. Next base: position 36,722,845 of record NC_045610.1, read on the forward strand.
CCTCGTGGCCACCCACCACCCTAAATTAGTAATTCCTTTAGTTTCGGTCCACTGTTAAAATCAATCAGATCAATCTAAAGAAGACAGAGGAGACAGGGGAGCAGTCATCCGAGTGTCTGTCTGCTCCTTGGTCTGTTGACATGGACCAAAAAAGAATAGCAAGATGGGACTGAAACGAAAATAACAAAAAAAAAAAAAAAAAAAGAAGAAGAAGAAGAAGAAGAAGGAAAAAGAAAAAGATTGCAATGACAAACCAGGTGGACCTCTCTGAAGGTGAGAGAGCAGCTTTGTCTCTCCCACCAATGGAATCTGGCTCCCATATTTCTAAACAGAGAAATAGAGGGTTTTTTTTTTTTAAATGGGTATATTTTTTAGTTACTATTTCACTCCTCGATAAAACGGAGGCAATATTTTAAAATAAATCAACAGCACCACTGGTGGGGAAAACTGGCTGGGATGCCCTTTAACCAAAAAGGGAGAGAGGGGGCGGACGTCAGGGGCCGGTTGCTAGGGACTGTTGTTTGCCCCTGGAGGCCTACAGCTCTGCTAGGTCTCTGAATCCCAACAGGCAGATCAGGAGAGAGGCCCCAGTGGCGTAGGAATCCGGGAGTCAGAGATCAGGGCCTCCCCCTGGGCTCTCTCAACCTCGGGACTGCACGCTCAGCCCCAGCCTCCTCCCAAAGAGCCAGCCCCTCCTGCCTTGCCCACAGGGCCTGTTCTCCATAGAGAGATCCTAAAGGCTTACACTGGCTCGTGTTGTAAGAAATTATGAAACATAACTTTCTCGTTTTTTTTCTTTTCATTAAAAAAATAAAATATTCAAGACTATCAGCTTCTCTTTTGCTTTGCTTTTCTTTTTTTATATAAAATATCAGCAAGCCGCAAAGAAAAAAAAAAGGTTAAAAAAAAAAGGCGGGGGCAACAAAAAGGAAAGTAATTGCTGAGGTAACTTCATACCTTGAGGTAGTTTACTTCGCGCACAGCATTACCTGACTGACTCCGCCCACGTGTCATGGTTGTCTCGTTATTACTACTGTCGTTGTGGCAGTGTTGGAAGGAGGGGACTCCACGCATGGGCTTTTCCACATGCAGAGAGGCCTTCCTCCCTTCCCAGCACACTTGATAGCATTGTCCAAGGTAGCTAAAGTGCACCACCTGGCTAATATGCATTGACAATCAGTGTATTCGGAGGGGAGGCCTAACCTCATTTAACTGATGGCTGCCGTCTTCCATAAGGGCTGAACTTCCAACTGGATCTTATAGAGCCTAGTAAATTAATAAATTAAGGTTATTTACCCCTTTTGTGCATAATGCTGCTGGTATTTTGAATTTTGTTTTCAGGCACAACTTTGGTCATGCCAATGATTGACAGAGGCAGAAGCCATCGGTTAAATACGCCTCTAGGATAAAAACAGAAGCAAATACTCTCCAATTTACTGAATATTCGTAATACATGCCAGATGACGGGCTTCAGCTTTACCGGGAGCTCAGGGTTGGGTTCCACATCCCACCACCACCAAGGGAACAGTGCCGTGGGGGGGGAGTGCCCCGCAACCCCTGCCTCCGGGAACCAGCCCTTATAGGAGCACATGGGCTGGAGTGAGGGCACAGTGGCAGCCTTTGGGGCCACTCAAGTCCTCCATGGAACTGAGACTTTATCAAGGGGAGTCATGTCCCCTTCCCAGTGCTCATATCCAATCATTAAAATAGACTTTAAAAAAATATAAAATCTGCCTGAGAATGATGGGAATCAGGGACAGTACAGTGGTCATCCCCTATCCCGCTGAGCATTCAGTACCACCCATGTGCACCTAGATGGGTAGGAGGACGTGAATGGGGCAGGGAATCTTGGTGGGGACGTCCCGACAGAGCGGAGAAAATTTTAATTGCGCCAATTTTTCAAGATGGTGATCTGGACTAGATCAGCCGTAAGGGCACTCCTTTTAAACGTGGATTACTATATATTTTAATCATATTTCTCCCCCATTCTTTATTCCTTGCTGTTCCTATTGGTTGGTTAGGGAAGGAGAAGCTACAGATGCTGGTGTGTCTGCTCCTTTGAATCAATAACGTAAGCAAAGCAATGCACTGGTTCCCACTTTTTCTGGTAGCAGTAACAGAACAATTCGTGTGAATATAGGAAGAGGCTATATAGGAAGAGGCTATGTCAGGGCACGAGAGTAGAGGTATTTTAATCAACGGACCAAGCAGGAGAAGGTTGGAAGGATTTTAGGGTCAAGAAGCAAACCATCCTTTGAGGCTGATTAAAACACCCCTCTGCATGATTGAAAAACCTGAAGGAAATTTTATTTCTCTTCCCACTGGGGTCTGACCCACCCTCTCGGTGGGACCTGGAGAACTTACTTAAACAATCCACGTTTAAAAGCACCCTGAGCTAGAAATTTCCATGGTGACACCCTGAGGGGTGGGCAGTGTCGGGCCAATTGGTTGGGCGTGTGGGGCCGAGGGATCAGGGTTCCTCACTGGAACGTCTTTTCTCAAGCAAGTGGGCAAACCTGATCTACATCCCGGCCCAAGTGTCCCTGATTCCCACTCATTCTCAGGCCTGCTGGGGAGAACGCGCTCTCGATTTCAGCCCGTTGTCCTTGAGTCGACGTGATGGGGAGGGGCTGGTCACTTCCTCCGTGCCTGGGCCTGGTTACTCTGTCCCTTTTGGTGCAGCTGTTTAACTTGGGCCAGGATGTCTCGTATTTTCCTCTGGGCCATCTGTGGGAGAACCAGAGGAGAGGCAAGAGTGAAGATCCCCAAAGGCAAGGGGAGAGACTGACCCCAGGGGAGAGAAGCCATCGGGACCTAGACACCAGCAACAAACACAACAGAGAGAGAGAGAATGAGTGGGACCTAAAGTTTGTCTGCCTCCCTGTGGGTCCTGAGCAGCCCCCGCCGCGGTGGGGAGGCGGGGAGCGGACGGAGTACAAACTCATTCACCAGAATTGAAAAATTGACAAACTTGCTACACAGGCTACTGAGCCCAAAATAAAACCCCTGGAGTTTCCAGGTGTATGTTTGGTCAGAGGATCATCAGGTAGGAGACCTCCTCACAAATCAGAGCTCCCAGTGAAGGGGATGGAACGTCCAGACACGGATTTACAAACAAGCAGTGAAACCTAAGCTCCACCGTAAAAAATGGACAAAATACCCAAGGGTCTGTTTCTTTACTCTTCCCTTCTTAAAGGTTTCTTCGCTAAGGACGGAGTTCTGCAAGGGAAACCAACTGCAACAGTTAGGGTGCCCCTAACCGTTTTACCAGAATCGCTTCCTTCCATAAACGGAGTGCTTGGTTTCTTGGTTCAAGAGAAAGGTGGTGTAGGTGGGGGAAAGGCTGTGGACTCAGGATTTATATTACTTCCTACTCAGTCAGCCACAAGCGGACAGTTTACAAAGATTTCCCTCTAATTCTCATTCTAACCCATGAAAAATACCACCACCACCACCACCACCCCACTTCGGTACTGAGAACCTCCCGGCTCTGTGCGTCCTTGGATCTATCCTTCACACTACCACACCCCTCATTTGTACAATGAGGTTGTCATGAGGATTAAATGAGCTAATATATGTGAACCACACAGAATGCTGCCTGGTATATCAGAAGCACCCCTAAGTCTTAGATACTATCGTGGCTCTTGTTGATACCTCTCCAAGGACTGTCACAGAAAGTTTCTTAGCCAAGGCCATACAGCAGAAAAGGCCATGTGGGGTCTGAGCGCAAAGCCCTCTGCCTCCAAAACCCGTTCCTGGCGCTGTGTGGCCACCCCACGCCGGGAGCCAAGAGCTGGGGTTCGGGGCTCCGGGATCCTGTACTGCCCTTGACCTCTTAGGCAGCATCTAGCTTTGGAAGTGTATCCTCTGAACAGAAGAGCTTGTGTCCAGGAGTCCCCATATCCCTTCCAGTCCCAACACCGGATGATTTTAGGGAAACCTCACTACCTTGCAATCAACCTTTCTCTGACTTTTAAGATTCGGAGCATTTGAACCTGATACCCACCCTCCTTCCAGACTCTGGGGTCAGTCCCAATGCCAGGCAGTGCCGACTGGGCCCCTGGAGGTGGTGTGGGGCTGGTGAGTTCTGGAATGGGACAGGAGAACTGGAACCAGGGATGGAGTAGTCATTGTGAGAAAGGCAAAGGGACTGCACTGGAAAAAGGCAACCCAGAATGTTGTTACCACTGTTATTATTCCACAAACAAGATTGGGTGGTGGGTAATGCCAATTTCCTTTCTTATCTGGTGCAAAAGGGGTGAGCGAAGGACTAAAATCAGACAACAGGAAAGACTTAACATACAGCAAGTAACACAGAAAAATACTAGTCACTATACAGAATATATACTATACATAGAAGTTCTCAAACCACTTTCCCTACAGTTCTAAGAGGGGATAAAACATCTACACACCACAGTCCTACACTTGGAAAAGAATGGCCCCGTCCAGAGGCAGGCAGAAGTCCACGAGACTGGTCAAAGCCATGGTCAAAGCTATGCAAATCAACATCTGGCCTCTTGCTTCTCCAACCCTTGGGCTCCTGCTGTCTTCCCATGAGGTGGCAGCGGCGTGGGGGGGGTGGGGGGGGTTGTGCCACATGTACCTGGCTGGCATAAAAATGTCCGATGATCTTGACGATGACCTGGTCATTTTCATCCGGGGTCTGGTCTCTTGGCACCACCACCTCGGCTGCTGTCAAATTCTGCAACTCATTCACCTGGGGGAGGTGGGGGGCAGAGAGAAGTTCGGGGTGCTATCAAGAAAGCACGGAGGGGGCTGGAGGGAGGGGCAGGAGGCGAGTCCCTAGCAGGTAACTGGAGGAGCCGCGAGCCGGGCTGGGGAGGAGAACTGGGTAAAGGAGAAAGTCGGGAGTCTTATTGTACGGGGTAGGGGAGCAGGAGGCCAGGGCAGAGCTATGGGGTTTGAGGACTAAGATCTGGAAGGTTCATCCCTGGTCTGAAGGCTCACCGTTTTGCCGCCTTTGCCAATGACCCTGCCGGCAGCCGACGCCGGCACCCGGATGTGGGTCTCCAGCTTTACTTCCTCCTTGGGACCAAAGAAGTTCTCCTCCTTGAGTTTTCCATAAATTCTTCCCTGAGCCTGAGAGGAGGAGGTCCTTGTTAATCAGCGGGCCATACACATGACAAAAGGGAAGTGAGGTAAACGTGGAAATAGAGCCCCCAAGCTCCACCCCATCCTCTCTGGCCCCACAGGCCCAGCCCATGGGTGCATCAACCATCTACACCAGGGGATATGAAAATAGCCAAGAGCAGTGACCCGTTCCTTCTGCTTACTTGCAATACTGTAGAGCCTGGGTAGAGTAACTGAACACATACTTCCCAGAAGTACAATTCATAAGCTACACAACCCTACAGGGTCTGGGATGATCCCATTTAGGTGAACAAGGCAGCTGATCAAGTCAGCCAGAGGACAGGCTGTCGGACAGCCCACACAGCCTCGAGAGCATCCCCTTCTCCATCCTTGCCTAGGTCAGCAGGAGCTAACTGTTAGCTCTCTGGCTCTGTGACCAGCAGTTCAGGGACCCAGCAATGCAGTAGGACATGAAGAAGAGAAGGGAACTGGGCATCAAAGATCTTCCTTCCTAACTAAGGCAGGGCACCAGAAAGAAGCCCTCAGCCTTCCTTCTGTCCCGTAGTTCTGTTCACTTTCAGAAGGAAAGAGGGAAGAAGTCAACAAAAGTTGAGTTTGATGCCAAATTGAAAGCAGCACTGCAATGCTGTCCTCAGGCCCCCAGCTGGCTCAGTCAGAAGAGCATGAGACTCTTGCTCTTGGGGGTCGTGGGTTCAAGCCCCACACTGGGTGTAGAGATTACTTAAATAAATAGATAAAAACTTTTTAAAGAAAGTGTTATGCAGATTTGCACTCCCACCCAACCTCGATTCCTTTTCTTTGGAAAAACAAAGATGAGAACCTTAAATTGGGCCTCTGGGGGTCCAGTGATGATGACCATACGAACTTTGGAGTCAGGAGTTTCAGGAGGAGCAATCTAGAAAGCAAAGATCTGGTCAAAGAGGTGCCCCCTACCTCCACCTCCTCCAAGCGCCCTGCCACCACCCCACTTCCACCACCTACTTCCGAGGGCTAGGAGAGGTGAGAACAAAGGCCCTGAGCCCCAAGGGCATTGCCCTTGCACCGAAAATGTGATGAGGACGTGGGTGCGTGTGGGACATTCCCTCCTCACCGCCCACCCTCCCAGCTTCCCGCGGAGGCCTCCATGGGGTCCTGCCCAGAGGGGGTAATAGACAAAATGCCCACGGCGAGGAGGGCAGGGACCACACTTCAGCAGAAAAGAATCCCTGCGCCGGTCATGACCAAGTCCTTTAGGGCCACCGACACAACTGGATTTAGGCTTGTGAAACTCTCACGAGGACAGATTCTCCCTTCTCTCTGCGCTGGACCCCGGCCAAGGGGGGGCAAAAACACAGCTGGCATCTACCGCAAACCCCCATCCCACCCCCCTGAGCGCCGGGCACTGGCCGAGTGGGACACCGGCTGCGTCACTTCACGGCACTAGGACAATGATCGCAGTGACAAGGGAACAGTGGTTGAGGCTGACGGCCTTAGCTTAGGGGCTGTGGGCTGAACCCATGTCAGTCTGGACCAGAACCTAAGCGATCCTCCTATGCGGCAACTCCACCTCCTCCCTTGGCCAGAAGCCCAGGAGCGCCGAAGGCCCCAGGCAAGGTCATATGCAAAGGGGCCGACAATCTGTCAGAGAAACAGACCACACAAGAGCGGAAAGAAAGGTTGAGGGGTGGAAGCAGGGCACTGCCCTCTTCCCAGGACCCGGAAGGAGGCAGAGCAGGTCACCTTAATGGAGGCACTGGCGAAGCGGGAGAGCTGTTTGATGTGCTGTCCCTTCTTCCCGATGATAGCACCCACTGCCTGCGCCGGGATGAACACCTGCACCATCTCCTGCTCTGGAGCCTGCTGCCGAGACAGGGCGTGTTACAACCAGGGGCGAAGGACACAGCCTGGAAGCCCTTCCACACCCCCAGGGCGTGCAGCCTCAAAGAGAAGGCGGCGGACACCCGGTGGCCAACATGGGCGACCCACTCCTTGGCTCTCCCCAGGCCCCCAAGGACAAAGGGAGAGGGCTGCCGGCAACCCAGGCGGCATCTGAGACGCTGTGCACACGGCTGGGAGTACTGCCCAAGAGGGGCATCCCAGACCTCCCTTCCCTCTCTCTGCAAATTCCCAAGCATCAGGCTCCCGCAGGGGGCTGGACCCTAAGGGAGGCCATGGAAGGGCCCAGCCGCCCCACCCGCCCCCCCCTACCCCCCCCGGCCCCGTGAGGAGATCTTGCACCTACCATAAAGGAGCTGTAGGGAGCAGCCCCAGTGACACTGCTGGGAGGTGGCGGGACCGCACTGGACGAGGCTGGAAACAGACCTACAGCCGCCAAGTTCAGGCCGGGGATGAGGTGTGACTGCAGCTGGGGAAGGAAGGTAAGGAGGGAGAGGTCAGCTCGTGATGCAGGGTCTGGCTGAATCCAGAAGGCAGTGCTGGGGTGGGGTGGGAGGGGTGGGAGGGGTGGGGTGGGAGTGAACACAGGAGAACTGGGTGCTTCTGCACAAAACCTGCCCGCCCTTCCGGTTCTCACGCACATACACTTAAGAGCGTGGAGCTGTGAGTGATGGGACATTACTGCTGGACCAAGAACCAGCAACACCAACCAGAAGGGTCAACCAGAGCCTCAGATGTCCCATCTCTCTGGTGGTTTACTCCACTAACCCTGCCCTGGAACATTCCTACGAGAAGGCACAGCAGCAACAGATTTCCGTTGGACTCCAGGGCTCACCTTTTTTCCTGTTCTCCACATCCTCACTCCCTTTTAAAAATCAGATGAGAGGCGCCTGGGTGGCTCAGACGGTTCAGTGTCCGACTCTTTTCGGCTCAGGTCATGATCTCGGGGTTGTGGGATCGAGCCCCAAGTTGGGCTCCTCACTCAATGCACAGTCTGTTTGTCCTTCTCTCTCCCTCTGCTCCTCCCCCACCCCACCCCCCGCCCCCGGCTCGCCCTGGCTCTTGTGCTCTCTATCTCTGAAGTAAGTAAATAAAATCTTAAAAAAACAAATCAGATGAAAATTACGGCCCCTCTCCTCACTGAAGGACACACAAACACCAATCTTATAGGAAGACCACAGACTCTGAAACCCAAGATGAAACGCAACCCCCACCTCAGGAATCAGATAAAGAATCTCTATTCATCAAACGTAAAAGATCTGGACGATTGGAGATCCAAAGGCATGTGGCCTGCCCACCCCACGTGGAGACACCCATCTGCGGTGCCCCAGGCTCAGAGCGTTAGGGTGCCTGGCCCTCTGGCACTCACACTCATGGCAGCCACGTCATTCTCGTAGGCCTCCCGAACTTTCTTCATGATCTCCTGCTCCGCCCTGCAGCAGTTCTCAATGGCCCCCTTCACAGTGATGGTCCTCTCGGGGTTATAGAGGGTGAGGTCCTGCAGCCTGGCGGGAGAGCAGAGCCACGTCATCCTCCCACCAGGAAGGGGCCACGGCTGGGAATCAGCCACAGAAACAGCTCCTGCAGGCTGTTTCACTTTGAGCAAATAGCTCCCCGTCTCTGGCCTTCAGTCTGTAACCCGGGCAGGGAGGGAGCAAAGTACAGGGAGAGGAGAACACCCAACTGAAACCCCTCGATTTGCGATGAGTCCAATCACAGGTTTTCATCACCGGTAAAGCAAGGAGGATGCTCAGGACTGGAAGTTTCTCCAGTGGTTCTAGGCAACCCATTTCCTGTACTTTTGGAACAGAGCGAGTCTGGGATGAAATGAAGAGGCACAGTGCTCACAGAAGAGGTAATCGATCTGCTTGGCTCTGGCTCTTCCAGGAGACAGGCCCCGACACCCAATCCTCAGACCAGGACCTGAGTCGGTCTGCTTCCCATGGACCGGCAAACATGCCTGAGACCCCGCCCTAGCTGCAGGCTCTCTGAGATGCAGGGGATAGGAGCGATGGGCAGGCCAGAGGACGGAAGGATGTGCTCCAGGAACCCCAGCCCTCACAGAGATAAACGCTCTTTGCCATGTCACTGATCATTCTTCAATAGAGCAGAAAGTGCATCCAACTTACAGGGCCAAGCATGAAGGCCCAATAATGACACACTGCCGGCCCTGAGCCCGCGGGCACCCCACCGTAGACAGGTAACGGAGAGCCTTACGAGGAGATGGTGATCTTCGTCTCTGTGTCCTGTTCCACCTTCTTCAGGTTACGCCCTTCCTTGCCAATGAGACGCCCCACAAAGTTATTATGGGCCAGGATCTTCAGGGGAACCTCGTCGGCCCTTGGGAAGGAGAGAGGGACAGGAGCTGTTAAATGCTGGGCCACGCAGAGACACGGTCAGCATGCCACCGCAGATATGGGGTTTCCGGGACAAAACTACACTTTAAGAGATGACAAAAATCAACAGATTGGTGGTTGCTTAGAGCTTGAGAAATGGGGAAGTGGGGACGGGCTGCCAAGGGGCACGGGGACTACCAGAGTGATGGCCATGCTCGTTATCATCACCATGGTGATGGTTTTGCAGGTATGTGCATGTTAATACTCATTCGGTTGTATACTTTTAAATAGCCACACTACAGAATTCCATGCAGTTTTAGAAAGAATTGAGATGGGTCAGTAATTACTGATCCATAAATGTGAAAAAAGCTAACTACAGAACACGTTCGTTACAGTCCTGTTTGTGCTAAAACATGCGCATGCACACCTGTGCACACGCCGTATACAGACACACACATGCCTGTCAGTGCACAGAACTGCTAAGAGGGTATACAGGGCGTTACTTGTGCGAAAGAGGACCTCGTGTCTCAGTTCGTGTCCTTTGTCACCTATTTATCCCTGCATTCTTGCGAAGAAAAAGTGTGTAGGAGCGGGGGAGGTGGCACTCCCCCCATTACGAGAAACACTGAATGAGAGCCTTACGTTTTGGTGTCCTTTGCCTCCTTATGCATAATCTCCAAGATCATCTTACACGCAGATGAGCAGCCCTCAGGAGTCGAGTGGACGCTGATGGCCTTCTCCGCAGCGCCTGCATTCTCCTTCCTGTGCACATCTATCCTAAGGACCACAAGGTCAAGGATGGTCAGGGGTCCCTGGTGAAACCCAGAGTCTTCTTCACCCTCCTTACCACCTCTCCTCGACCAAAAGTACAGAAACGGCTCCTGCAACAAGTCCCAGTGCAGAACAGGGAAGGGCAGAGAAAAGGCCAGGGGAACCCAGGCCAGCCTGCTGCTCTGGATTCTGTCCCAGTCAGGAGGTGGGGCAGGGGGGGTGGGGACGGATGATGGTGGCATCTGGCATGGGAACACAGGGCTGGCAATCAGCAGCCCACAGAGCTCTAAAGCTGCATTCCCCTTAAATGCTGGATTCTCCCCCGTAAAACTATAAAGGGAAGGCACACTGTCCCAAATTAAAAGTAAATAATAAAGGATGCATTCGGAATAAGGACATGGTGCGACCTGTTCTTTTCCAGAGTAACCTGATTAGCTATAAAGATTAGAGAAGAGGGGTCACTATACACAAACAAAAAAAATAAAGTCAGGGGCGCCTGGGTGGCTCAGTCGTTAAGCGTCTGCCTTCAGCTCAGGTCGTGATCCCAGGGTCCTGGGATCGAGCCTCGCATCAGGCTCCCTGCTCCATGGGAAGCCTGCTTCTCCCTCTCCCACTCCCCCTGCTTCTGTTCCCTCTCTCACTGTGTCTCTGTCAAATAAATAAATAAAATCTTTAAAAAATAAAATAAAATAAAGTCAAATTTTAAAAGAGTTTAGAGGAGTAACAGTAGCGGAACTGGAGATGGGGCAGGATGATGACCTATTACCAAGGGCTGGCTTTGGCCAAGCTGCCCAGCCCAGTGGCCACCAACAGGCAGTGCTAAACCCACAGTGCACCGGAGTGACTGACTCACCTAGACTAGGTTTGCTTGATGACACGTCCTACAAGAAATTCTAGAACCGTTCCTACTAATAACGGTCTGGCCCAGCCACTGCCACCAAATGGCACGCACCAGGCCCGTTCAAATTCCCCACCTTCCCAGGACGCTGCCATTGGAGCAGAAACCACCCCCATCTCCCAATGAAGAGAAATGGGAACACATCCCAGGCAACATTTCCTGAAACGTAAATACTGAGACTCCCCAGTGTGCTACCAGGTGGTACCCCAGCTCCCAGTGCCCAGCAGCCAAGACTCACTTGGACTGGGTCTGTTTCGTGATGTTTCGGATGGTGGCCCCCTCCTTGCCAATGATGGCACCCACATACTGGGTTGGCACCAGGAGCCGCAGGGGGATATCCACTTGCTGCTGCTTGGTTGGGGCCCCCGCTGCCACAGGGGAGCCCTGGCGGGGCTGACCCCGAGAGCCAAAGCCTCCGCGGCGCCCATTCTCAGGACCCTGTGCTATCTGCTCGTCAGGAATGTAGGAGACTTTTAAGGCGTGGTTCTCCAGCTGGTGGCCATTCAGCTTCATGATGGCTCTGAGGACAGAGGGAGAGTCTACTGGTCACGCCATGCCAACCACACCAAAGGCGTTCCGTGTGTAAAGCACTCTGGGTTACAACTCGGAATCCACTAAAAACAAGGGAGATGACCACCTACCCACCACTCCCACCTCCACCTCAAGAGAACTTGCCAGTCTAAACGGCTGAAGACATCAAAGGGAAACCTAAATTAAGTTATTCCCAATGAATTTTGAATTGGTTTATTAATTCCAGCCAGAACTACGCATCTCATAAGATTAATGTGAGAATCACATGTGATTCATGATAAGTGAAAAAATATAATAAACACATGATAAAACAAGAGACTTGTTTTTACACCTGTTGAGCCTGGCACCTTCCATGTTTGAGGAGACTGTAAAAAAAAAAAAAAATAGGGTTGGAGATGGAATGTCTTGCTTACAGCTTGGAAGCAGGAGTTTAAGTCTATCTGGAATGTCTGCAAAGCAGGAGTGAATAACACTGTGGGAGGGGAGGAGGCAAGCTCCATCCAGTTCCACACCCACTGATGCAGGTTAGAAATGTTAACAAGGCAGCTATAGGCAGTGGGGAGTAAGCCGAGTACTGACAAGACCTTTAGAGCCAGGCTAAGGACCACAGACTAGCCACAAGGGGCAGTAGGGACCTCCAGAAAATCCTGAGCCCAGAGAGCCACTTAAAAGAAAATGGGGGCAGGGCTCCTGGCGGGCTTGGTCAGTAGAGTGTGCTAAGTCTTGATCTCGGGATCCTGAGTTCGAGCACCACGTCGGGTGTAGAGAGAAGTTAAAAATAAACTTTTAAGGGCGCCTGGGTGGCTCCGATGGTTAAGCGTCTGCCTTTGGCTCAGGTCATGATCCCAGGGTCCTGGGATTGAGCCCCGCATCGGGCTCCCTGCTCAGCGGGGAGCCTGCTTCTCCCTCTCCCTCTGCCTCTCCCTCTGCTCATACTCTATCTCTGTGTCTCGAATGAATAAATAAAATCTTTAAAATGGACCATCACCCAGCTAGAGGCAGCATGCTGAAGGCACAAGAAAGCTGTCAAAAGCTAAATGTGGCAAAAAGCCTGTAGCGGGTGGGATATAAGTGGGTAAATGAACTGAGTGTACAAAGTCTGTCAGTACCAGTGGGTGAGACGTGTAGTTCCTCAACCAAAGGGCTTAAGGAGCTAGAAAGCGTAGGTGTGATGGGACTATAGCACAATCGGGGCTCGTGGCATCACCGCAATAAAATGTCTGCCCCCGCCACATCAGAACGTGAACAAATCCCTTTTGTAAACCTCGCAGTTCCTCCTCACTATCACTAGATGGCGCCGTCAACACAGCAAAGGACGCTTGCAGTGCTGGGGCACCTGGAGACCCAACGCAAAGCCCACTTTTTCTCCTACAGAGGATTTCCCACCTTTCCTGAGAGGGTCTTTGGATCCATGGATTTGCTACCAATCCTGATAAGTTTCTGAAACCTTGAGATCCCTGAACCTGAACCAAAAAGAGTCTGCGACTGGCTATCACAGTAACAGAAGGCGCTCTTGCCTGCCTGGACCCCAGCTATGGAGAAGCACATAGCTGTGTGTGTAGCTGGCTCCCAACAACCCGCGAAGACCCACCCCGCCTCGCTTTCCAGCCCACTCACTGCCTGGTCTGTTCCCGGTTGGAATAGGTGACATTCACCACCGCAGTCTCACTCTCGGTGTTCACTGGGGGAGCAAAACAGAGGCCAAGGTTAGAGCAGCAAGATCTGGAGATGCCGCCAATGAGCTCCAAGTGTTAAAAGCTCATCCTTTCAGGTTATAAGGTTATGAGAAGTTACATGTGTTGTAATAAGGAAATACCTGGATGACAAGGCAAACTATTTGCCCTTTAGGCCCCTCTCTCCAGAATTCCTAGAAAATTCAAATTAACCTTTTTGCATTTTCCCTCCTGTGTCTTCTTTTGATCTCCCCTGGCCACCCCCCACCCCCCCACCCCCACCCCCGGCCAAGAGAGCTGGGCGACAAAAGGGTGCTGAAGTCAGCATAGCAGTTAGGCGGCAGGGAGCGCACACACCAGGTCTGGGAGACAAATTTATTTTGGGGAAGCTAAACTAGTTAAAAATGCACACACCGTAAGATTAGCAATTTATAGAAGCAAACATCCCAACATGGTCTCCAAGAATACAGCGAAGAGACCCACTTCCACTGCAGAGCATCCTCAAGGATAGATGGACCACACGTGAGTGTATCATAACCCAAGCTAAATGGGCTGAGAGGAGCAGCTACTGGGGAACCGAGGGGTGGCGATTTCCTGACTCAGTCTTCCAAACATCTTGGCAGTGGAAATGCACATTCAATCCATCATAAATCCATGGCACCTGCCATTATTCCCATCCAAGTCCTCCGTTCTTATCATGAAACCTCTTGGTCTTCATTGGATTTTGCCATATACTCTTTCCTACAGGGAGAGACTGGGCTGGACAATAGAATTCCAGGCGGTCTGGGGGCACACTTCTTAAATTAATAAAATTAACGTGTCTTGTGTCTGTCTTTTGATTTGGGGTTCCCTAGGCCAGCTCAGCCCTGGGGTGGAGGACAGTGACAAAAACCAAGCCTCTGCCCCTATCATCCTGAGGAGAAGTCATGTGGCCACAGACCCTCAGCACAGACCACTCTAAACCCCTCTGGCCTTCATCCACAGAGCTCCCCCACCACAGTGGTGAGTAAGGGAGATTCCGCCAAGAACAATCTTTCCAGTTAAACTGAAACACAGTAATGAATGAAATCAGCGAAGGCTCTGCCTTCCTGGAGCTTCCGGGAGCAGACAACGCAAAGTACAATAAGCAAATTCTCTAACCTATCAGATGGGTCGATGATGGCCATGGAGAAATGTAAAAATCAGGGCTAAAGGAGGTAGTGGGAAGGGGTGCGATTTTAAAGAGTGGATAGAAAGGACTTCACTTAGAAAGTGACACCAGAAGACTTTCTCTGTTGTCCAACAAAATCAAACATTTCCCACTGTGTTCTCTCCAGGGAACGGGTCTCCCCTCCTGATATGGTGTGTTACAGCTCCCGGGTGAGCCCCAGACAGATTTGAGCTATCGTGGACTCCTGCGGGGCCTCCCAGGGCGGCTCACAATGTGCTCCCAAGCCAGCACTCATTCTTGCTATTTGTCCAGGAGTACCTCAGTCATTAGTCTAACGCGTGAGCAGTACTGGGCAATGGTTATCAGTGTGTCCAGCTGTGTCCTGGCATTTATGATAAAAAGGCAACCTACAGGATTAGAGCTGGAGAACCTGTTTGATGGACTCAGCACTTTACCTATGTGCAGGCAAGTATTTTAATCTAGAGTGATTTCTAGCTTGCACCTTTCCAAAGAAAATGGAGATGAGCATTGACATCTCGATGGGGTGATTCTTTACGCTTCTTGAAGATCTACAAACTCCACTTGTATCTTCTCGAATGGACAAGCTCTATCTTGTGTCAACCAAAACCATCCTTATTTTAGCTCATTTCCTCTGAAAATTATTTATAACTTGAAGCAATGGAGAAACCTCAGAAATCTTAGCAAATATTTTACGACCCAGATTTCTTAGTATTTCTCCTGTGGGCCCACTCTTGCAAGACTGTGCCTGCCCATCACTATGTGCCCAGTAATAAAATCTCTGCTTTTTTTTTTTTTAATTGACCAAAGACATGTAGCTGACAATCAGGGCTTCTTTAAAGAGATAACCAGTTGACTATTCCAGCCAAACATAGAGAATCATGAAGCTTTTAAAGTAAAGGGGCTGCAGATTTACTCAGGCTGAGTGCCCCATTTCCATGCTGCTAAACCCTTCAGACCTCTCTTTCGACCGTGACTGACCCCTAAGAGCTTGGGACCCCACGCTGGAAATGAGTGACTTTTGCTCATTAAACAGAGAAACCTGTTCCAGAGAGAAGCAACACAGCCAAAGCCGGGACGACATGCCCACGTCCCCCGTGTGTGTATCTCCCTTTGTGCCATATTCTGTCTGTCTGCCTTGTCTGCTTTTGGTATGCCAGGTGGATGTGGTCGTGGAAAACGAAGCAGAGCAGATCCCCCAAACTGCTCCAGCACCCACCCCCCACTTCCCCCCTGCCCACTGCCTCTGTACCCTTACCTTGCTCGCAGTTCTCCACTGTACCGTACTGAGCAAGCAGGCTGTCCAGCACCTAGGAGCATGGACGAGAGAAGAGAGGAAGGCTATTCTGAGCATCCCAGGAACTGTCACGAAGCCAGCCACCGGACACCCTCACCCCAAAGCATGGTGGCACAGCAGAGCCTTAGGTGGGGACTGAGTAGTATGACCTGTTTTAGCTTACTCCTTCTAGGGTACTGATAACTGCCAGTAACCTGTCAGGGCATCTTTGCAGAAATGTACTTGAGCACAACAAAAAAGCATCTAAGGGCCTTTTTGGAAGTAGACTTGGGCCTCTGGGGTCTAAGTTTGGGGCTCAGGGAACACCCTACCCACCCTCCTAAGGCCTCTCATCACAGGGACAAGCCCAAAGGACTAACATGGGTAGTCCTGGGCTGAGGATGAGAACCAACCAACTCCCTCAGTACTAGCATCTCTGGCCGACCCCCAAACCACCAGTGGACCTCCCCAGTCATCTCTGCCAACTCAGACTAGCCCGGACTTCCTTTCCAGTCTCCACTTCCCCATGTCTCTAGTTTCCCCCAATCACTTACTTCCCAACGGAGCTGGGGTGGGATGTTTCGAATCTGAATTTTCCGACTCCTGAAATTAGAGGGAACAGGATTAATGAGCGCTCTGGATGCTTTAGGGGCCTATGTATGACCTGGCAGTGTTTAATCCCTATGTCAGTCTGTATCTCCCTACCTTCTGTTCAACACCAAAGTCTGAGCATCCAAGAACGATAACCTTTGGGAATGAAGATTTGGTGGAAGGGTGCCTCACTTCAAAGTGTAAATTGTCAGTGCTAGGACAGTCAGGAAGACTGAGGTCAGAGGCCCGAAGCACCAGGGTAACATAACTCCCCTCAAATCACCCCTGCCTTTTTTGTCCCTGTGCTCAGGTCTCGCCCTGCTCTTTCCTTCACTAACCACCAATTTTCACCTCTTACCTCCCACCATGTTTCAGGCACTAGGAATACAACGCTGCTACAGAGACCTCATTCATTAATCCAATACCCATTTAACTGTTGCCTACTTCAGACTATACTTTGTTCTAGATACTGGGGACACGGTGACAAACAAAAGAGACAAAGTACCTGGCCTCAAGGTGCTCACAATTTATTGAGAGAGACACACATGCAAACAAATGACAGGAGGATAATAGTGCAGTAATTAAGTGTTTTTTATACAGGTATGGATTTAAATCTCTGTTCCACTTAACAGCACTGATCTTAAAATTATTTCACTTCTTTGAGGCTCACTTTCCTTCCTTGTAAAACAGGGATAATACCTATTCACAGGGTGGTTTCAGGTGATGTTAGATAATATTAGAGCTTAGCAAAGGGTTTCAAGTACTTGAAGTGTAGTAACAGATGCATTTGGAATACTAAGGTGGAAACGATTAACACACAACACAGCATCAGGACCGCCACCTTCCCTCCTTCCAAATGACTTCTCTTTCTCCTTCCCATCTTTCAAATACCTCTTAAAAGTGTAATTTTCCCCAGGAAGGCTTTCAGGTTCAAGGTTGATTCCCAGGGCAATTAACTGCTCACTACCCAAATCGATGCCCTAATCCCTGGGCTTACAACATTTCAATTGACTTGATTGTCATTGGTCAATTGTCATTTATGTCTCAGCATATCCTTGATCACAAACTTAGTTCAGGGACATGGTCCAGTGAAATTCTAACAACATGAGGGAAAGCTGGCCTGGGAAGCAAGAAAATCCAGTTCTTGCTCTTAAACTACCCCTGATTGGGTCTTCATCTGACTAAGCCATGTAAGCTTCAGGCCTCAGTGTTCCTACCGGGCCCTTGTCAGCTCCTAGCTTGCTAGGGGAGGGGGGTGTTGAAAACACGTGAGGAAGAGATGCTAAGCTCTCACCGTAAGTGTTTCCCTCTTGGCTCTGTCCTAGGCCAGCTCACTCATTCCATCCCTGTGACCCTAAGTGTCTTACAGCTGCAAAATGGAAACTGGAGGGTCTCTAAGATCCCTTCTAATTGTGCAGCTCTGAGCAGGGAAAGTCTTTACTTATAAAATACACAAAGGAAACCTCTTCCTGGGACAAAATGACTTCATGTAAAAGGAGGATACGTGTTGAAGGGAATCTACATGTACGGCTCTCTACCTTGGGTGGTTCATGAACCTGATCTAAAGTCGTCAGACTACACTGCAGGACAAGAGAGCAAGGGTAAGAAACAAGTCCAGTCGTCAGACCCTACACCAGGCCACTCTCTTTGATTCCATTCATAGGCAAAAGAGGGGGCCCCATGGCATCTAGCCTAGTGAGGGATGTCCCATATAACACTCATTTTGTGTTTGGCCCAGCCAAACAGGCTGAGAAAATGCAGGAACCGTCACAATCAAAGTCCAACTGTTGGAGAATTGAGGAACAGATGGTTACACCATTGGAAGACTGAGGACACTGACCTAGCTTGATGCCCCATGACAGGAGTCACTCCCTCTAGGGGCTGCCGGCCTGGGAATTCAAACCAGCAAGGGCTTAAAGCAACCCCCAGGCAGGAGGCTCAGTGTGAAGACAGCTCTTTCAAGATTGTCCCTTAGTGTAATCTCAGGTCGAAGATCAAAAATACCCTCCTCCTCCTACTACTTCAAACTCCCAGATTTAGGGGCTTTCTTTTCAGGGTAGGGAAAAGTTGGGGAGGGGATGGGGTGAGGAAATCAAATCTCAGTTTGGGGTTTTAATCCATATCCTGAAAGCAATGGCAGTCTGGAATGTCTGGAATGTTCCAGGAGAAGGAGGGGGAAGAGGGCAGGGCCATACAACCAATGAAAGAAAAGACCTCCTCCCAGCCCTCTCCCACCCCCAAGAGGCAGAGACTCACCCACCCCTCTAGGACATGCACACCCAACCCTGGGAACCCCTTCAGGCCTCCAAACCTCCTTTCCACAAGCCCCCAACCCTGACACACACACACAACAGAAGCCCCGGAAGACCTTTTGTCTTTTAAGCCCTTGGCCTGGTTTCTATTACTTATGGTGCTACCCAAGTTCTTTCAGGCCCAAAGCACATGGGGCGATGTTGGGAACTGTACCCAGTCCTCCCTTCCCAGGACCCCCGGTGAACTCATCTGCCCCACAAACTATGGAAGGCCAGGTGCAAGCTAGACCCGGTTGGCATGCTGAGGGCTTGGGGGTCCAGAGAGAAGCTACAGCATTTGATGGGGTACTCCTTGGCTCATACCTTGTTTCTTCCTGTGGAAACTGACAGAGCTTTTGGGAGGACTTCAAGAGAAAAGCTGTGTGAATGAGGGCGCCTGACTTGGGAGTGGGTCCTCAGGAGCCTACAGGTATCCAGACGAGCACGGAGGAGACAGAAGGGCTGTAATGAGCGCTCTCACCGTGAGACGGTAACACCGTCGTTCACAATATTGAGACGTCACTGCTGCAGAAACAGTGGGGAAATACCAACGCCTACAGTCCCGCTCCCCTGCCTCCCTTGACAACTAAAGGGTTATGGTCTGGCCCAGGGCCCCACTCCACACTCCAGTGCATCAGCTTCCACTAGGGTTGAGCAGTACCTTTGCCCTATAGGTAATAGGGCACTCTACTCTGAGCAGAGCCTGGAGTGCCTAAACCCCAACATCCCTCGTTCAGAAAAAGCAAGAGAATGCCTAGAGGTTCAAGAGCCACCACCTCTGCACCCTCAGGAGCGGATAAACCTGTTGCGTGATAGCCCCTGGCAATGAAAGCAATGGTTTCACCAACCTAATTCTTTCCTGGGTGCCAACGCCCAGTGGCTTCTGACCTCTTTGCATGCCCTGACCTGAAGGGCAGTTACCAAGCCCCGAGGCAGCTCCCAATACAGAGCAACCACAGGGGACCCATCTCTCTAATGCTGGCGGAAGGGGGGGGGGGGCATGAAGGCCACAGAGACCAAGTGACCATTTTTCTCAAGCCCTGGGGAGATTTCAGGAGAGAATAGAGGGAGAGAGCACCCATGCAACAGCAGCAGGAGTTAAGGAGCAAACCAAGAATTTCAGGAAGCACAGGAGCTGGGTACCCGGAAAGGGATGTGGTCGGAGTTCTTCCTGGGAAGGAAGTTCCTGTCCTTTTCACCTTTTCAGAGAAGTGTCACTGGCTTAGACTGGGAAGGAAAACAGGTCAATTAGGGAAGGGCTTAACATTTGAGGAATGCTTAACAGATGCCAAGCTGAAATTCAGCACTTGCTAGAAGACCCTCATTGCCCATGAGGGTGGGGCCCGCCACTCCGTTTTACAGACCAGGACCCTGAGAATGGGAGATTGAGTATCTCTGCCAAGTACACAGCTACTAAAAGCCAGAGTCAGGCTTTGAACTCAAAACCTGTCTGGTTCCAGGCTCTGTGCGCTGTCCCCAGCGCTGCTGTTTTGATGGAAGAATGGCGACAAAAAGCCTTTGCCAAAATTCAGTCAAGTTAGGCCAAAGCACAGTTAAAAATATTCAGAATTTGGGGCGCCTGGGTGGCTCAGTCGGTTCAGCAGTTGCCTTCAGCTCAGGTCATGATCTCAGGGTCCTGGGATCGAGCCCCAAGGTGGGCTCCCTGCTCAGCGGGAAGCCTGCTTCTCCCTCTCCCTCTGCCCCTCCCCAGCTTGTGCTCTCTCGCTCACACTCTCTTCTCTCAAATAAAATAATAAAAAAATCTTTAAAGAAAAAAGTATTCAGAATTCATACAACATAGTGAACAGTGGGCCTGGCTAAGTGGGTGCTAGTCTCCAATAAATCAAACGTCCCACCTGTAATTCCTTAAGCTAGTAACTTTTCCCAGCTGCATATTTCCATAAGTGGGTGAAGTGATTCTAATGGCATATTGAACACTGATTAGATACTGGATAACACTGTTAATTAAGAATCAATGATTTTGCAAGTTCTTATTTTTTTTTAAGTAGGCTCCATGCCCAGTGTGGAGCCCAATGCAGGTCTTGAACCCTCGACCCTGAGATCAGGACCTCAGCTGAGATCAAGAGTCAGATGCCTAACTGACTGAGCCACCCAGGTACCCCTCAAGTTCTTATATTTTTTAAAAAAAGAGACGGGGTGCCTGGGTGGCTCAGTTGGTTAAGTGTCTGCCTTCGGTTCAGGTCATGATCCCAGGATCCTGGGATCGAGCCCGCATCAGGCTCCTTGCTCAGCGCGGAGCCTGCTTCTCCCCACCCCCGCTGTGCTCTCTCTCTCTGACAAATAAATAAATACAATCTTTTTGTTTTTAAAGAGCGAGACAAACAATTACAGATAAAATAAGGTGTCCAGGATTTGCTTCAAAATAATTAGAGGGTGAAGAAAAAATAAACACCGATTGGATGTGAGTTGGTATTTTTAAAAGTAGGTGATAAGTACATGGGAGATTTATTAATTATCCTTTATCCTTTATACCTTTTCATTTACATTTTTTTCCATAATTAAAACTTTTGTTTTAAGCAGGGCTCAAACCCAGGACCATGAGATCAAGACCTGAGCCGATACTAAGAGTCGGACACTAAAGAGACTGGGCCACCCAGGTGCCCCTAAAATTGTTTTTCAGGGCACCTGGGTGGCTCAGTTGGTTAAGCGACTGCCTTCGGCTCAGGTCATGATCCTGGAGTCCTGGGATCGAGTCCCACATCAGGCTCCCTGCTCAGCAGGGAGTCTGCTTCTCCCTCTGACCCTCTCCCCTCTCATGCTATCTCATTCTCTCTCTCTCAAATAAATAAATAAATAAATAAAATAATCTTTAAAACTGTTTTTCAAATTATTCCAGCTTAGCTAGTTTTAAAGTCATAGCAGGTTCCAAATTAATGGATCTAACTAATGAGGTTTTCCACTTGGTGTTGTATCGGCAAGAATGTAAGCCTTGGTGATGAGCCCGCTGGGGACTGGAAGGGGGCAGGGGCCTGGGGTCCAGGGTAGAGAAGAGTGGATGCACAAATGATAGCCTTCAGAATGGGGCCTCCCTGCAGGGCAAAATGCACAGGAGGTACAAGGACTCCAGGTCTACTGGAAAAAGGCTGAAACCTGCCCCGGGGAGTGCTCTGCTCCTCTTTCCACCCCCACAGCCCCAGGGGAAGGGAACTCATCCCCCGCCCCCCGCCCCCCAGGAGGAGTTCCTTTAAACCAGGGTGGGGTAAACCAGCGGAAGGTGAGGGGAGTGGGAGGGAAGCAGCAACAGGTTTTGGAAATCTTGTCAAGCTTGGGGCCCCTGATCAAGAGTCAAACCTGGACTTTCATCTCGGCAGAGAACCAGGATTAAACTGGGATTCCCAGATTAGATCCTGCACCTCCAGCCCTCCCCGAGGCTGTGATTTTCTGACAAGCAGGCTGTGTGGCCTTGGACAAGTCCAACCTTCAACTCTCTGGACCTCAGTTTCTCACATGTGGCAAACAAGGGCCAGGACTGGTCTGTTTTACAAGGTCTTGTGTTCCCAGGCAGGGGTCAGCCCTGTCTACCCACAGGGAAAGGCTTTCTTTCTTTTTTTTTTTTTTTAAGATTTTATTTATTTGACAGCAAGAGAGGGAACACAAGCAGGGGGAGTGGGAGAGGGAGAAGCAGGCTTCCCGGGGAGCAGGCCGGGGAGCAGGGAGATTGATGTGGGGGCTCGATCCCAGGACCCTGGGACCATGACCTGAGCCGAAGGCAGACGCTTAACGACTGAGCCACTGAGCCACCCAGGTGCCCCAGGAAAAGGCTTTCTTAATCTGAGGAATTTTCTATGGCCTAAAGGTTCTTAAATAACTGGGTTTTTTTTTTTTTTTTTAGATTTTATTTATTTGGGACAGAGAGAGCGCACAAGCAGGGGGAGCGAGGGAGAGGGAGAAGCAGGCTTCCCGCCAAGCAGGGAGCTGATGCGGGGCTTGATCCCAGAATCCTGGGATCATGACCTGAGCCGAAGGCAGACACTTAACCGACTGAGCCACCCAAACGCCCCTTAAATAAGTGGTTCTTAACAGCCCCCCCACACACACACCTTTGTTGATACTCCGTTCTCATTAGGAATGTGATAAAAAGCTAAGAACACTCTACACCAGAAAAGTGCCAACATTCTGCACACACTTTCAAGATCTCAGGAGTTCATGAAGACTCTGGAATCCACCCATAAGTCCACATTTAAGACATCCTCCCACACATCTACACATTGATGCCCCAGTCCTGGCTCAAGCCTGAGGGCAGCACCTCAAAAAGCTGGGAAGAAACTAACCCAAGGCGATGAGAACACAAGCCTGGCTGGGGACGGGCTGGGGCGGTTATCTGCATGTCAGACTAGAGTGAGCCACAAAGGTTGCAAACCTGCAGGCGCACCCTGCTTGCTTTCATTCTCATCCACAAACTCACTACCATGACTTGCCCCAAGGTTTCTGTAGTCCGGCTGGTGCAGTCCTTCATTCCACAGATTTTCTTGGCACCTACTAAGCACTGGGACCCTGCTGTCCACACCACAGTAGCCACTAGTCACATGTAGCTTTTGAGCCACTAAATTGTGGCTACTGCAACTGACGAACAGAATGCTCGTTTTAGAGGTGTTTATATCATTTAACTTTTCCTCTGTAAAATTTGTAAAATCTAAATACTGATCGGGGGGCACCTGGTTGGCTCGGTTGGCTGAGCATCCCACTCTACATTTCAGCTCAGGTCATGGTCTCAGGGTCTTGGGATCGAGCCCCGCCTCGGGATCCATGCTCCGTGAGGAGTCTGCTTGGGATTCTCTCTCCCTCTCCCTCTGCCTCTGCAACTCCCTCCCCAGCTCCTGCACTCTCGCTCACTTTTCTCTATCAAATAAGTAAATAAAATCTTTATAAATTATAAAATGCTGATTGAATGTTTCCAATGCAAACTTAGCATCTGAATTGGAACAGGCTCTAAGTATAAAATACTACACACCGGATTCCCTATGACTTTGTACCCCCCCCTCCCAAAAAAATAAAGCCTCATTATTACATTGATTCCATGTTGAATTAATAATACTTTGAATTTCTAAATTAATTTTAGAATTAATCTTTTACATTATTTTCCCTCTTTTCTGACATAGCTATTACGAAATTTTAAAAAAGAATCTAAGCAAAAAAAAAAAAAAAAGGAAATGTACTTACATATGTGGCTGTCAATGCATTTCTACCGGATGAGGCTGGGCACTGTGCTACCGTGCAGAGCATAAGGTGATGGAGACAGGCATGCCTCCTGCTCTCAAGCAGCTGACAGTCCAGTAGGGGACCCCGTTTGGTTGGGGATGGGGGAAGGGAATGGACAAGGTTAACTGGGGAGTAGGGGGGGGGGCTGTCCACTGCATCCCTGGGTGATCCTGTTGACTCTTCAACAAGAGAGTCCCCGACCGCTGACGCTGATGTAGAAGCACCCTCCCGAAGCTGGCTCTCCTCCCAGTTTTTTCCAGCTGGAAATCACACATCAAACGCCCTAAAGTGCCAACCTCTGCCTTTTCCGTAAGATCACCACTGACCCAGTCCTTCCTCCCCACCCAGCCTCCTTATCCCTCTAGGGTGCAGAGGTGAAGAAAGTAATTGTCCAGGAAAGCCTCCGAAGGGGGCGGGCCTGGCACGCTCCAGGCACGGCGGTAGCTGAGAAAGGGGGCGGGGCCGGAGGGGGGGGGAGGAGCTGGCCCAATGCCCAGGGCTCCGTGCCAGGCTGATCCAGAGGCAGGGCAGCCAGACAGGCGGGCTGTCGGGTGGGCTGATGGGCAGGGTAGGGGCTGGAAAGGAAAACATGAACCTACTGAAAGGTACAGGACTAGGCAGAGCAGACACCACCGCCCAGGTGAAGGCCTGGGTGGAGGAGGGGCAACTGGAAGGCAGGGACACCACTGCGATGTATCTGTGGTCCCGTGAACATGGTCTTTTAAATATATGTAGCGCCCCTGCACTGTCCCACGTGTGTTCGGACTCCTGTGCTAATGGTGGGGACAAGCAGAAAGGAAAATCAAATCTCCAGGAGAGATTCTGGGATGAACCATACCCCTCCCCCACCTCTGGAAGGCTCTGTATCATGTTTAATATGCTTCCAGCCTACCTAGAGGCAGGAAAGCAGGTGGGGGGCAGGGAGGGGTCGCTAGGCTTCTTACATGACTAACGATGCACGCATGCGCACGCCCACACAAACATGAACCCAGCACCAGCAAGTTCCAGTCAAAGGAAATCAGATTCATACACTGAGGTGGGAGAGGGGTAAGCCCCTCAAGCCTGAGAGGTTCCTCAACAGTCACCTTCCTCTGACGCCTGGAGAAACCAGGGCTCAGAAAAAAGGAAATGAGCCTCTGGTGACGCTAAGGTAGAACCGGAACTCAGCTCTCCTCCCAGGCTGGTTTATGCTCATCTCCACCAAACCTTGCCGCTTTCTCTCTGACAAGAAGTGTTAACACAGCAGAAGCTTGTATAGCCCCGATGTCAGCAGCAGGAAAAATGCCCATATTCTGTATGGCTAAGTGAATGCCAACTGGCTTTTACTGCATGCGGCTCTAATTTGGGCACAGGGTTTAACCCACACAAGAGCTAACTATACTATAACACGGCTGGATGACTGTCAGAG
Source organism: Zalophus californianus (assembly GCF_009762305.2). Classification (NCBI taxonomy): domain Eukaryota; kingdom Metazoa; phylum Chordata; class Mammalia; order Carnivora; family Otariidae; genus Zalophus; species Zalophus californianus. The sequence goes on from NC_045610.1 coordinate 36,747,995, forward strand.
AAATGTTAGCAGTGTAAAAGGATAGTCACCAAAAATTCTTGCAAGATTTCGTGTATGTTTAGGGACAAGAAAGGAAGCAAAGGTGAGACGTGGAGCGGGGAAGGCGCTAACCGGTGTTAGCAAGCAAACCTCAAGGATGAATACTTCACTCAATTCACTCATCTCGGAAATAAATGGTTTGACAAGAGAGCCCACTTTTTTTTCTTGCCCATCTGGGCAGCACCAGAGAGGAAGCCAAAACAGAAGCTCTGAGACAGTGGAGCTCTTTCCAGACAAATCTCAAGTCGGCCTGGGCCAACTGCCTCTCCCCCTCCCTCCACCTTGCGCTCTGCCTCCGAATTGTGCTCTTTCACCTGAGTGGTTCCTAAGAGTGGGAGCTGGCCACGTGAGCTCTGCAGGGTGAAGTGGGAGGAAGCAGAATCTGGGTATGGGGACGTGTGGAGAAGCCTTCAGCATAAACCTAACTTGTGGGGACAAATGATAAAGAGGTGACCCAAACGTGAGCAGCGCAGCCTTCCCGGTGGAGGCAGCGATGATGTGGCATCAAAAATGAACTGCTGCAGACATCATTCACCATCCTCCTCAGGCTGTCAGTGAGAAGCATTTCCAGCATCTTCACTGGGGGGTGGGGTGGGGAAGCTAATATACTCTGAGAGGAAAAGGCAGAAGGGGGACTAGAAAGACTATTCCTGCCCCAACCTCACCAGAGATGTTGGTTGAACTCTCACCCCCCAGTGGAGATGTCAGCATTTCTCCAGAAAGCTTAGGAACCAAAAGGTCTGGCCCTCTGTGGAAAGCATCATGGGGGCACGCCTCGGAACTAGAGAAAGGCTGAGTCTCTCCCTCAGGAGGGAACGGCAAGCTTGGAGAGCCCAGTTCAAGACAGGATTTTGCGGTGAAGCTCTCAGAAGCAAGGGTAAGGAAACTAGACCAGCTTCAAGAGAAATCAGTCTTCAACAACTCAATTCCCCACCGAGAAAACGACCCTATGGGACTTAGCATAATTCTTGGAATCGGCAGTGTTTCCCGCGAAAGGACGCGAATGTATCCCGGTAAACATTAAAAATAATAACTGATCATCCTATTAGTGGAAAGGAGTGCTGGTTGTGTCCCTCCTGCATGAGGTTAACCACCTCAAGGCATGGCTCCCCTCCAGCTGCCCGCAAAGACCTGTTGGTAGTCAGAAACTTCAGGAGGCTGGTGTCTTGTCTCTTCCTAGTGGGGTGGGGAGTTATCACAACAACTCTCCTCGGACGCGGACACCCATCCCGACTTCTGCCCTGCCTTCCGGCAGGCACAGATGCCCTTTTGGTAGGTCCTTCTTCCCAGCCCAGGGATGGCGTCCAGGAGCTGCACCAGCACCTTCCAAGATGGTGCCGCAAGCAAGGTCTCAGACATGCCAGGAGACCCAGGGTGGCGGGCAGGGCCTTCCGCCGCGGAGGGCCGCCAAAGCGGGGGCAGGCAGGGCAACGGAGGAGAAAGAGGTGCCTGGGAAGGGCGGCAGCAGCTGAGGGTGGGGGAGGGCTGGCAGCAGCTGGGGGGAGGAGGGGAGCCCTCATGAACGGGCAATTGAGAAGGCCTGAGCAGCTGAGCGGCCGCGCTGGCGTCGCCGGGCCTGCGCCCCACGCGGGCGGCCCCTTCCCCCAGCCCCTCACCTCGCCCAGGGAAAGCTGAGCGCGCGGCCTCCCACCCCAGCCGCTGGGTGGGCCGCGTCGGCAGGGCTCCGGGAGGGGGGGCAGGGCTCCGGGAGGGGGCAGGCGATGCCCCCCGGGTCCCCGCCCCCCTTCTCTGCCGAAGCCCCGGCAGTCTAGAATGTTCTGCCGCCAGAACCCCCTCGGTACTCCGACTCATTCGGGGCCGGTCCCGCCCGGCCCAGGGGGCCCTGGGCTCCCCGGCGGGGCCCAGGAGGGGGAGGGGGAGGGGACAAGCGCCCCCGGGCTGCCGGGTGGGGGTGGGGACAGGACTTTGCCCTTTGTCTCTCTCTCTCTCCAGAGCCACCGGCCGAAACCCGACCCCATGAGCGAGCCAGGCAGCCAGCGAGGGGCAGGCTCCCCCTCCGGGGTCCTTTAGTAAATCCAGACCCGACCTCCCTGTGGTCAGGGCTGTGACTGAGGTGGTCCTGTGGGGGAGGGGGCTTCCCGCCTGCAAACAGGCCTGCAAGCATTTAAGTGGGAACCGGCTGGGGGTAGGGGGCCGAGAGAGGGCTGGAAGCGGGGCCGCAGAAGCTGGAGGGGAGAAAATGGCCCGGGAGGCGGCATTCCTTAGAGACCTCGGCCGGGCTGCGGGGAGGAGGCAGGACCAGGCCAGGGAGGCCTCCCACTGCGAAGGCAGGAACTGAGGCCCGGCAGTGGGCTGGGCTGGGCTGGGGGCACGGGCCGCAAGGGCCTTCCGGGCCTGAAGAAAAAAGACCCTGTTCCCGAGACGTCCCGGGAGCCTCCTCAGAAAAGCTACAATCCAAGAGCCATCTTCCGCACCCCTATGCAGAGTAGGGCATTTGTCTGGGGGTGAGAAGGCCCTTCTTTGTCCTCTTGGGGTGTCATCAGTTAACGATAATCATTAATAACTCACATTTGCACGGACTTTAGAGTTTACAAAGTCCTTCTTTACACCCGCACCTCCTATGAACCTAGGACAGTGACAAGAGGTTGATTTGAGCCTCTGAACCGCCAAAGAATGATAGTATTTTTTATTTACATTCTGCGGTTCAAAAAAAAAAACCGGCTCAGAGAGGTTAAGTGACTAACCCAAGGTGACACTAGCCAGCAGGCGTGGCTACACCATGAAGCCGGCCTGCTCCTCCTGCTTCTCAGCAAAAAGAAGATACCTGGGTTCTTGCTCCTCAAAAGCATACATAAGCTATGAATTATGGTTCTGTAGGCTTTGCAACAAAGGTGAATTCTTTGTCCCTTCCTGCTAAGAGGGGGAGGGGGTGGGTGGGAGAAGCATCTCAATCCCTGCCCCTCCCCCCAGCCTCCCATGTTCCCTGGGGGTTGAACCCACACAAAGGGGGGGGGGGGATACCAGCCAAAGGCTCCAGCCCCGGGGCCTATCAGAATGCCAAAGGATGGATGGAGGCCCTTAAAACTCAAAATACCTAGCTCATTTCCTGGGGTTTCTGGAGATGGGGATGTTGAAGATGAGGAAATGAGGCCCAGGAAAAGATAGGGACCCCGGATCCCACAGTTTACCCATCTGGAGAAATAGCAAGCTGAGGCTGATACCTGAACTTTAACCCCACTCAAGTCCTTCTCCACTTCACTCAGCTCCCTCTCTGTGGGTCTTTTTCTATCTAAAAACAGAATCGCCATTTCGCATCTTAGCTGTCCAGACAAGAGGAGAATTTTCTCGGTTTTTTTTAACCACTGAAGATTGCCTGAAAATCCCAACAGTGAGAGGAAAATAAAATGCAAAGCAGGTATAAAACACCTGGGGAAGAAGGAGGCTCAGAACAGGGTAAAATTCATGTTGGGCATGTTTTTTATTTGCTAAGCTTACTTATGCACTCCCCCCAGAAAAGCTCAAGATTCATTTTCCTCGAACTTTAGAGGATCACCTGTTCCCACCTTCTAAGAGAGCTCAGCCTTAGAGGTGGAAAGGCTTGGGTTTGAATCCCAGCACTACCACACCTATTCAAGGTGCTGACCCCGGCTAAGTTACTTTACCCGCTCAGAGCTTCAGCTTCTTCTGCAGAAGGAAATCACTTGCACAGGGCTCTTTATGAGGATTCGGGAATGTGACGAGATACCCAATAAATGCTCATCTTTTGACCTGAGTCACCTCGAACAGAGCGCTGGAGCCAAGATGATGCTCTATAAGGGAAATAAACGGGGATATCTGCCCTACCTGCCTGAGGGCCTCACGACAATGCCACCCCTCTCTTCTAGATGAACTGTCTTCCCGTCAGCATCTCCCTGTCAATCCATCATGCTCTCCTTAATCCACTCCTATTTTGTCTGCCTATCCTCCAAAACACAGCTTAGCTCCCTCAAAGCCTCCCTCCTCTATTTTAGTCCCTGAGGTTGTGTGCCTCCTATTTTAATACATAATCTAGTCTAGTCTCTTGGCCTCTGCTGTCCCACAGCTCTTCCTAGCTCTAAAGTGAAAATGCTGGAGGGCAGGGATTTTTATCTTGCACCTCTCTTGTGCAGCTCCCTCTCTTAACCCTTGTCTCTCTCCCCCACTCTGAAAAAGACCCAATAGTGCTAAATAAAAACCCAACAAATAGTGTTAATGCAAGAGAGGGGTCAGGCAAAGACTCCCGTATCTATGGAAGGATGAAGAGGTGACCACCATGTAGGAAGGAAAAAGAAAAACTGGCAATGGTTCTAATACCACTAGAGGGAGGAGGGGGATGGGGGAGTTCGTTTACTGGGTACAGTTTCGGTCCTGCAAGATGAAAAGAGTTCTAGAGATGAATGCAGGTGTTGGCTGCATGACAGCGTGAATGTTCTCCATAACCCAGCTGTGCAACTTAATGCTTACAGTAGTAAATGTCATGTTATGTATGCCTCACCACGTAAAATTACTTAGATATTTAAGAGGTATTTAATTAACTGAAATTATTTTAAAATACTTAAAACTATTTTTTTTTAAAGATTTTGTTTATTTGACAGAGAAGGAGAGAGTTCGTTCACAAGCAGGGGGAGAGACAGAGGAAGAGGGAGAAGCAGACTTCCCGCTGAGCAGGGAGCCCGATGCAGGGCTCGATCCCAGGACCCTGGGATCATGACCTGAGCTGAAGGCAGCCGCTTAACTGACTGAGCCACCCAGGTGCCCCTAAAATACTTAAAATTATTTTTAACTTAGGGGCGCCTGCCTGGCTCAGTGGGTAGAGCACGCAGTTCGACCTTGGGGGTTGTTACGTCAGAGCCAGAGGTTGGGCAAAGAAATTACTTAAAAATAAAATCTTATAAATTAATAAGTAAGTAGATAAGATAAACAAATAATTTTTAACTTAAAAACTTTAAAAACATTTTATTTAAAATTCTCTTAAAATACCAAGGAGCAAGTTAAAAATCTAAAAGCTCTTGGAGGAAAATGAACTGAGAAGTTGTATTTCCTTCCATCTCTAATACTAGTCTTTCACTTGTCATTCACTGTATTTCTAATACCTAGCAGAGGCGTGGCACGCAGTAGAAGACTCTGAATACCTAAAAACCAGCGGATGAACGTACCCGGGAGTGAGTGAACCCACTGTGAGAGGCACCAAACTTCACAGCAAAATGCTAGTGATCACACCAGGCTGTACCAACTTTTTAAATATTTTCTTATGTGGAATTTGGTTGTAAATGTGTTATTTTTAAAATCTCTCCTCCCCCCTGCAAAAATGGCTAATGTCTGAGTGGCAAAGTCGTCGTCCCCCACCCCACCACACAAACCCAAGCTAAAGTTGCTGACCAGGGGATGTTTTGAAGAGAGCAAAGGAACCTGAGCCTAGACAGACTCCATTCTTCCTCTAGTTAGAAGTTTAAATTTAGCAAACTACTCATTCAAGATAGTCAGTGAGGGACAAGCGTAGGAAAGTGAAAGAAAGATTATCTCATAGAGACATAGGATGTTTGTGAAGATCGTCATATTCCCCCTGCCTGCCTCCAACTTATTCTGGGTAGGTATCACTCTACCCTCTTCTAAAAAGCCAGCAGCAGCAGCTCTGAATCAAATGTGATAACCATAGCAGGAAAACCCTCTAGACCAAGTAACTACAGTGAGCTAGATTTTCCCTTCTTTTCAACAAAAAGTTGCTGGTGTGGACACTCGACATAAGGAGTCAAGAGAGTATCTTCAGAATCCCGCTGTTTCCCCCCCAAAGCCAACATCCTCTGTCTAGTCTCTGCCCAGAGCACACTGGCTGCAGGCACCAACAGCCTGGTCTGCGAAGGATCATCTCTACTCTTTAATTTCGGGGTCTGTCTCCAAATCCTGCCAAAACCAACTGCTCTATTACAGTCGGACTTCTCCTCCCAAGAAACTCAGAGACCTGGAGGAGGAAGTAGAATAAATATTTCTAGCCCTGAACAGACATCCTCACCAAGTTTACTTCACCCAGACAGCCCCCACTTTAGTTCCTGCCTCCCCTCATTTTGTCCTCTTCAGCTTCAGAATACCTCATGGGAAGTTGAGGAGCCCCAAGCAATCCCAGATGCCACTCCAGAAAAGAGGCAACACACATCATTCCACATAAACTAATTGTAAAACCCTTTATAGTAACTGATTAAAGTCACAAGCCTGTTAAATGGCCAAAAGCCACATCCGGATTGGAAGCCCTTCCTCTCCCCACCCCACTGAGAAGGTTCAATCCTCAGTCCCTAGACTGAGATTTCTAAAGGGGCAATAGGTCTGTGCGTGTGCGAGTGGGTGTTGTGTGCACCCTTTCAACAGGGAGGCCCAGAGAGAGGAATTGGGTGGCAAGATGGGCTCTCCTTCCAGTCCGTGGGGCCAGGGCAAGTGAAGCCGCTGGGGCTGTGCCATGTATAAGGGGAACAATGTATGCGGTCACTTCCTGGGCATCCAGGGATCCCCAACTCCTGAAAGGCTACTTTGTTAGCTTACCAAGAGCTGAACATCAAGGCAAACATGCCCATCTCCCACCAGGTGGGAGAAGCTGCTCTCATTTCTTCCTTCCTCTGACCCCCAAGGACTCAAAGTCCCCTTCATCCTGAATCCTTATAACACTTACCTCATTTCCAGAATTAAGGCGGTTCTTCTCTCACCAATGTCCCTGCCCTACATGCACCTTTGACAGTAGCCCCCAAGTATGAAATTTCATCTGGCCTGGGTTCATGGCATCAACAACAGAATATATGGCCCACTCCCCTAAAGAACAATCAGCAGGAGCATTCTCCACCGTCTCTTCAAGTCTCTTGTCTGACAGGATGGGGTCCATAATGCAGGGGGTCTGGGAGGACTGCCCTGGTGACCTTCATCTCCCTCTACCAAAAGGTGGCTTTTCCTTTCAGCATGCAGGTTATCAAAGCACCCTACACATAAGTCCCCTTCAGTATGCCTATCCATCACTGTTCCATATAAAATAACATGCGAAAGTCACAGAAGGATAAACACCCTACCTACTGCCTTAGATTATGCCCCAAGCTGCCACAGTCCAAAGACAGGAGGCAGAGAGGTCCGTATCTAAAACAAATAATAGCAATAATAATAGTTAACGTGTAATAACACCAGTTCACAGTTACAGAAATCGAGGCTTAAGAAGATTAACTTCTGCAGTTTCAGTCACCGCCTGGCTCCAAAGCTCTTGTTTTTAAACACTGAGCTCTCCTGAAAGACCTTTCCTCCATAGTCCTAAAGAGGGTAGAAGGAGGCACCTAGAGTAGGTCAGGAGACCCTGACCCCATAAAGCGTCCTCTCTCCTTGAGCCTCAGGAGTTCAGAATGATTCCTGTCCACCCAACTCCTGCTGCCAAAGAACTCAGACCCCACAAACAACCTTTACACGGAACAACTTCTTCCTGAATCCTGATTTCTCCTCTTGGAGATTCTAACTACATCCAATCAACTCAACTATTCAATCAAATTTCACTCAGACTTAACATTTTCCATTTCAAGTGGTCAAAACATCTGGATGAAGGACTAATTTTTCAACTGAAACTAACTCAACATGAATGAAAATTGAAGTTTTCCTCACCCTCTTTTCCTACAGAAATATGTACAGGGCTGACTAGAATCCACCGAACAGACACGGTGTGGGAAAGAGGTCCTCCATTTCTGCCGTCTCCTCTCAGAGAGAGATGTCTGCACACCCTTCCCCTCAACTATAAGCAGAATTCACACCCATCCATCCTGACTGGTCCCTTATGTGCTTCTAGCCACCAAAATGCCACGTGTCTAATAATCAGACTTGTCCGTAGAGGTCTTGCAAACACCTTGACACAGCAGTCAAAAATTCTTATCATCCAGCTATTTGCTCTGTATTTCATTCAAAAGCAGTTTTACTAATGGTTCACCATGCTCTGTGCTCTCTGCCATACAACCAGAACATCAAATCCTGGGAAGACTGGACTTCGGCGATAGGACGGCATTTCTGGCGGGGGTGGGGATGGCGGGGGGGTTCTGTACACAGCCACATTTCAGTGTTTTGCAATCAGGTTTTCTCCAACTGCATTAAAATGATGAGGCCCAGACCCACTTTTCTCCTGTGACTTGCCCATAATCCACATACATTGTATTTCAGTGGTCTGTGTGTAGGGTAAAAGCTTGTTGGAGCCTGTTGTGCCTTCATTTTCCAACTATTTACTGCAAACCTACTAGCTGCAAACAGGCCTTACAAAGCTGGCTCAGCCTGTTCCATACTAGGATGACCCCTCCCACTCACTAAAAAAGGACAGAGCCCCCTCTGAACACAATCTGAGGGGACACTCAAGCCCTTCTACTGGAATGGAGTTAGCAAACTGGGGGCTGAGCATCTTCCTGTTGGCAGTGTCCCCCTCGGGATGGTATGTTATCACAGATGCTCCCCCGGTTGGATCTTTTGCTAGCCAAATCAAACTTTTATCAGTAACCAAAAGAGCATGTACTGTCTTGAGTGCATGTTTTTTGAGACCTTTTCTTGCTTTTGTTTTGACAGGCATTTTAAAAGGTGTGGGCGAGGAGAGGAAATGTGCTCAGCACAGGTGGAAATGGTGTGCAAATCTGACCGTTCACCTGGAGTCAAACACTGGCTGGGACCCTAAGAAAAGTCTTGCAAGCCCAGTCAGTGGCCCACGGGAGGACCTGTTGTTCTCTCTTTCACCACACGAATAAAACCCACCCTAGAACCTCTGGTTACTATTCCCCCCCTTTGTTATGGTTTCAATCTGCCTTTGGGACATGGAGACTGGCCATTTTCTAAAGATTACTGGACCCTGTTAACTCTTCCAGCTCTATGCCCCGTTGCCAAGGGGCCTCAGCTCCGGGGAGAGGGCGACCACTATGTGCACCTCCATTTTCTCTCCACCTCTCGTCCTCTTTCCTCCTTACCCCTTCCTTTCTCCCCACCCTCCTCACCCAGCCCTCCTCACTCCGCCTTGGCCTTTAGCTTTTGCCTTCGAATGGAAAGGTCTGCAGGCAGCTGGGGCGGGAATGGAAAGGTCTGCAGGCAGCCCGGGCGCTGCAAAGGGGCTGCGTCCGCAGCGGGGGACCGCTGCACGTGGGCGAGGTCGGGCATCTGGGGCTCTCGGGAGCGGGGTGAGGCGGTCTGCCGGCGCGCCGCGGCCGGGGGTCTCGGGGACCCCGGGAAAGGCAGCCCTGCGGGGAGCCCCGGGCCCGCGGGGGCGCGGGCAAGGATTGCGGGGCCGCCGGGGGCCGCAGCGGGCCGGGAAGGGTCAGGGCAGCGGGGCGGGCGCGGGCTCTCCAGGAAGCGCCTCCAGCGCCGCCGCGACTTTCTCTGCTTTTTTGAAAAGAGGAAGGGAAGGCAGGCAACTCTGCCAGCCGAAGGAGCCTTGCCCTACGCCCAGTCTCCCACCCGTCTTCCAAAGCTGCTGTCTGCGACCCCCTCTCCCGTGGGTCGCTGTGCGCCTCCAGCCGCTTCTCTTTAAAAGGGAAGCGGGAACTCCACCCAACCCCCATCTCTCTCTCTCTCTCTCTCTCTCTCTCTGTCTTCCCCGTCTGGAATTTCCAACCCAGGACTAACTCGTCTGATTTCTCCAGTCTCCCCTGCTGCTTTTTTTCTTCCTCTTTTCTCTCCCTAACACTCCCATCCCAAATTCTAAGCTGCACTTTCTGGAAGGCATTAGCCACATTTTAAGAACCTTTAAAGAGGATGGGGAGCGAACAAGACGGAATTCAAATCCTAACAGCCGACAAAATGTCTGTTCTTCCAACGTCTCTGGTTCATACATTTATTCTAATGACACCACCACCACCACCACCACCAAAAACCAACAGAGATATAACCAATGTCTATCCTCAACAAAAAGATCCCCAAATTTCACACACCACTTGGTCTCCCCCCTTTTCACTCAACTAAACCAGATCTGAAATTTTTAAAAATAATTTAAAATTGTATACCACTAGCCTATCTCAGTAGTATCTTTGTCAACTGGCTGTTACACATTAAAGTTTAGAATAAACCCTTAAAAAATAAGCCTTAAAAGTACCCAAACACATAAACAAGACGCAAATGACCTGTATTAAGGTAATTTAAAAAGATTAGAAGCTCAGAACCCTTGAATCAAGATTCTTCCAACGGCTAATGGTCATGTATTTCATCTCTAAAACATAATTATAATAATGTTTTGCTCCTTTTCCACCAAAAGCTGTGCCATTAAAACTTTACATTTGGGGGGCACCTGGGTGGCTCAGTTGGTTAAGCGACTGCCTTCCGCTCAGGTCATGATCCTGGAGTCCCGGGATCGAGTCCCGGGATCGAGTCCCGCATCGGGCTCCCTGCTCAGCGGGGAGTCTGCTTCTCCCTCTGACCCTCCCTCCTCTCATGTGCTCTCTCTCTCTCTCATTCTCTCTCTCAAATAAATAAATAAAATCTTTGAAAAAAAAACTTTACATTTGGAGCAGTTAACTATACTTTGAATAAATCAGTGATGGGAATTACAATTCTTCCCCTTCTTTCCCCCAAGGTTCTCCATCTGAGAAAGCATCAGAGTAAAATTTCATCTTTCTACTGTCGGTCAGAAAATAAAGGGTTCTAGGAACCTACCATGCTCCCAATGGACAAATACCACTGTCCTTTAGGAAAGCATCTTGAAATACTGTGCACTAAATGATAACAGATTCTCTAGCAGTGAAGAAAACAATGAATTTGTAAGATCTACTTTCTAGGTGGAAACTAAAATGTTGAGTGAACTGATTTCCACTTTCCCTCCAAACAGTGCAGAAAAATGTAAGAATCAACCATTTTTAAATTTATTTAAAAGCAAAAAAACTAACCTATTATTACTAAGAAAACCTTTTACTGAAAGTGTCATAAACTGTTTCTACTTTAATCTTACTAGGTGAATACAGGTCAGATGTATCTTTCAACTATAACCACTGAAGTAAAAGTGCCTGAAAATCCTCCCACTCTAGTACTTTTTACTCCTTTGTTGTTTTTTTAAGACATTCCCTTGCTTCTTAACCCCCTTATTATAATTCATTTTCAGCCCCTCAGAACAATTTTCATTAAAGACAAGTCCATTTCTGAAGGCAAAATCTTTTTGCTTGTTTTGAAAACGTTTAGTGATCCAATTACTTCAGAGCGAATCACTTAAAATTAAAAATACTATTTTTGCCACTTACAAGACATCCCTTCACACAGATTTTCAAAACTGCTAACTTTAGGAAATCAAACTGTAAAATCTGAATAAAGTTTAAGCACTTTCTGAGAGTTCTCACACTTCAATGGCTCTGATACCAATTTCTTTTTTTTTTAATACTTGGAAAATCAAGGTAAAGTGTTTAGCCCACCTCATTTTAAGTCAGCTTAGAGAAAAGAACAACCATTAACCTGCCTAAGAAAATCAGTCTTTTAAGTTGAACACATTTCATGCAGAGAAATGCAGTACATCTCTTGCATTTTTTTCTTAACAGCAACACCTTTTATTTTGATGACAGCAGTTGACAGTAGGTATGCTATCTTTAGGTCACATTCCTCTAGAAAAAGGCACACACAGTGGCAAATGAAACACAAGCTTAATTCCTTTAAAAAGCAAGTCAATTCTCAAAATAAACAAGTCTAAAATGGGACCCCCCCTTACCTTAACTACTCTTATGTCTCTCAAAATAAAACACACGTACAAACCCCTTCCACAACTGTTTTAAAAATGCTTTAGGCTTTTCTCCTTTGTCCTAATATTTGACAGTGAATATATACAAATTCTCAACAAAAAGCCAAAACTGTTAGCCAAAATTCCAACACTGTCTAAGAAAGGGTTTGGGAAGGTGGAAGAAATTTAATATCATCCATTTTAAAATTTCAAATTAATGTTTTCAGTTTAAATGCATAGTGCTCAGTCTCTTGGGTTCTTAAAAAGGTACAAATAGTATATCTATCAAATAGATACAAAGTTAGAACACAATTAATACTTCAAAAATCAGAGGATGCTAAGGTAACTGCTGTAATATTACTTTTTTGATTCCCCCCTCTAAGAAACAAAAAACAACCAAACAAAAACCAGGAACACTTAGGTTAGATTTTTATGAATCTCTTAGAAATGTTTAAAGTCATAACTCATTTGGAACTGAGTGCATCAGGAAGTTACTTCTTTTCTATTTTTTTAAACAGTGGAAACAAGAGTATATACATACAAAATACACATGCACAGTCATTCATTTTGCTTAAAATACATTAGTCATATTTAATTAACTAGTTCCTGTTCTATACATCCATGAGATTGAAAAAGCCAGTAACAGACCAACTGAATAGTTTTCAGACAGACTAAAAACACATACCACAAAATGCTTCCTTCAAAGAACACAAAATGATAGAGCAAACTTACTTCATGCAAACAAACTTTTTTTAAATCCTAAAACTTCAAAAATTGATTCATTCTAGAAAAATGAAGTGCCTTCTCAACCACCCCACAAACACACACACACACACACACACACACACACACACACACACCTGTTTGTGCTCAAAAAATTATTTCAGGGAAGGGGAGAACACACACACAAAAGATGGAATTTAATATGGATGTGGAAAGGAAGATTTTGTACCCACTCTTCTCACAAACCCCACCCCTTCCCAACTCAAAAGTGCCCTAAGTAATGCATTTTGGAGGGAACAAGAAGGAGCCTAAAAATGGCTTGAAAGCAAGCAGATGGCTTAGGGGGAAAGATCCATAAATACAGAGCACCATGGAAATTAAAATATAAATGTTTTGGGTCCCCTCTCATCACATTTTGCTATTTCTCTTGCTTTCACTTCATTCCCTTTAAAATTTAAACCATCCATAAGAGCAAAAGGAAAAAAAATCCCACGTATGTCAGAATTCCAATTATTCTGGACATTTCTCATCAACATGTTTCAAACACTCAGCTTTCAGGTCAAATATCCACAATCTTCTCAATAAATCTACTGGTGTCAGTATCTTTCTCTCAGGCCCATCTCCAGGAAATGTTTCAAAATAATAAATAAGACTTTTTTTTCTTCCTTCTGATTTTATTGCCTCTTTACTCCTAACTCTAATTGCCTTTCCAATAAGAGTATCTGAAGCACTTGAGGTTAAATCACAGGCTCTATAAACATAGTTACAAGCCATATTGATCATCTATAGATACAATAGTTCTAAGTTACTTAAAATATCTTAAGCTAAACCCACTGAACAGATTTTTGTCTCACTTAAACTTTACAGTTAAACTTCACAAGCTCAAAAACAAAACAAAACAAAACAAAAAAACTATACAGAGCCACCCACCTCCACCTTCCCACCCACAAAAGGCCAGGATTATTCTAAATGCAGCAAGTTTCCAGTTGAAATAAAGGGGAGAACACACCTAGGGAGGGGAGGGGGTAACAAGAGGATCAAAGATTTCCTGGGGGCTGCAACATGAGGGAAAATTCTGCACTGTCAACATGTTTAAGTGAGAAAGCAGACAGACTCTGCCCCTATACTTTGCAGCCCAGGGTTCAATGAAAGATCTGAAATCCACCATGAATCAGATTTGGGGATAACATGATAGAGGTACCCCACTTTGCTTAAATGAGAATAGAAAGGTATTGGGACGGACACACACACACACACACACACACTCTCTCTCTCTCTCTCACTCACACTCTCTCTCTCTCACTATTCATCCAGGGAGTTCTAGACCCTCCAAAGAGCCCCAGCTCACAGCCTGAACACAAAGCTCTCACCCCAGATGGTCCCCTCGTAACAATGGACTGAAGGAGTGGGGGTGGGGGGGCTCGGAAAGGGATAGCACAGCCAAAGCATATTCTTTGCAAAATCCAGTTGGGAGGGGAGGACGTGTGATGTGAGGGACTAGGGGTAGGTGTCTAGAAAAAAAATGCCCTTGCCTGTTGCAGAAATATACATAAAGCACAAGCAAAAGGGAATTCTTTTGGGGACAGGAACTCATTCCACTTCCCCTTGGATGTCGAAGGGGAGCCCCCCCAATCCACTTAAGAATCATGGGATGGGTGGGGGGAATAAAAGAGAAAAGGGAGGCCTGCTAGAAGTTGCAGAGATGTCCAGGAGTTGGAACTCTTCAAAGATTTTTAGCTTCCTCACAAAAATGGCCCCACACACACCTTGAATAAATCCACAAGGTTTCTCTCCTATTGATTTTTTCCCTTTTACTTCTCCAAATACCATCTCTCAGCCCACCCCAGCCCCGGCTTATTTTTTACAAGCTGTAAACCACCCATTACAAGATCTTAGCCAATCTTCCCTCCCTGCCCCCAACATCCGGAGTGGGGGGTGGGAAGGCCCGTAATGGGTTTCTTCCACTGGAGACACTATGGACCCCTTAACAGAGCCTCTAAGCGCCCCCAGGTTGCCTCCCTGCTCAAAGAGCCCTTTCCTACCTTTGTTTTTTGGGGACTGAGTGTTCAATCTCTAGGCGTTTTCCTTGCAATTCGACTTTCCCTAAAGATTAAAAAAAAAAAAGGCAATATAAGAGCTGCAACAGGGGTGTGGGGTGGGAAAAGGACGGAGAGGATAATTCAGGAGTTACTGGGATCGGAGATCTGCCTAGGAATCCAGGCAGTGGGTTCCGTGGCCAGACGCGAAACGGTCGCTCTGGGAATGGTGGAAATCTATAAATTCGTTATTGTGTTTTGTTAATTTTCGTTTTGTTCTGTTCTCTGAGGCTAGTTGGGTAGTGGATCGCTCTGGGAGCCCGATCTGGGAATGGGGCGACCAGGGCGTTTGTGTGGGCGGGCTTGCCTACTCGGCTCCCAGAGCTGGGGAGCCAGGGCCGGGAGAGAAAGGGCTCCCCGTTGCTCCCAAAGTGTGTTGCGGGGGAGGGGTGCAGAATGAAACTTTAGTTTTCGGTCGAGGCGCGGAGCAGGGCTCCGGGCGGCGGGGCGCTCACCTGTCGGGGCCGGGGGCGAGCAGAGGCCCTGGGGGAGCGGAGCGGGGCCCCGCGGGCAGGGTTCCCCGCGGCCGCGGCGCGCGCCTCTCGGCCCAGCCTGGGCGTCTCGGGAAGCAGCATGGCGACCCGGCGCCGCCGCCGCCGCCGCGCCACCCCGCTCACGCCCCACTTTCAAATCAAAATGGCTCAAGCCCAGGCCCTGGGCGGGAGGCGGGACCCCCTTCCTCTCCGGCCCTGCCCGAAGGCTGCCGTGCCCACTGGGCACCCGGGAGATCGGGGACGGAGCGGGGACCTCTTCCCCGCCTGGAAAGGCCTAGGGTGGAGAAAAGGGAGCTGGGGGTGTTCGCGCTGCAGGGCTGGGGGGGGGGGGAGGAGGGGGTCCAGCCTCGAATAGGGAGGGGCGGGCATGGAAATAAGGCCCAGACGGGAGCTGCCTGAGTGGGGACCCCCCCACACACACTGCCAACAGGGCCCCCGCCCCGTCGGCGGGGGGTAGGGGCGGCCTTACTAAAGCCTCCAGCTTCTGCTCTGGGGCTGGGAGGAAGGGGTGAGGGGGTCCAGGATATTTCCGCGCGAGGGGCGAGTGGGGGGATGGAGGGGGCGTCGAAGTAGGTGGGCGGAGGGTCGATGCCGAGGCCAAGCCCCGCAGGCCGGAGCAAGAGGGCAGTTGGCGGGCAAGGAGAGAAGAGGAGCAGGTCTCCGTTGTTGGGGGTATTTCGTTGTGGCTTTTCCGGGGAGGTGGGCGCACTCTTACCGGAGAAAGTTTCGATGGCTTTCATCGCCCAGTGCTCGTCGGGGCAGTCCACGAAGGCATAGCCGGACTTGACCAAGAACTGGCCGCTGTAGGAGATCTTGTGCTCCGCAAACACTTTCTCCAAGTCCGCGGGGGTCACGCTCTCGTTGAGGTTGCCGATGTACAGCTTGTTCATGGTGGCGGTCTCCGGGCGGGACGCGGTCCCTGGCAAGGCCGAGCGGGCGGGCGCGGGCGGCGAGCCTCCTAGGCCGAGAGGCGGGAGGCCGGCGGCAGCAGCCGCAAACTTTCTTTGCACCCCACCCCTGAAGTTGTCCGGAGCCCGCGGCGGGGAGGGCGGCCTGAGGGCGCGCAGAGGTCGCGGGAGAGTTCGGGGAGGCCGGAGAGAAGTGCCCGCGGCGCGCTGGGAGGCGGACGACGCGGCGCTGCTCCTTTCCCTTCTGTCCGAAACCCCTCCGAGCGGGCTGGTGTGTCACGTTTCTCCGCGGCCGCCCTGGCGCCGCCTCTAAATAAAATCGACTTGAAAAAAAATGGAGCGGAAAAAAAAAAAAAGGCGAAGCCACGTGGTGAAAGCCCCCACCCACCCTTCTCGGGAAGACCCCCGAAGCCTCTGGGCCCATCAGCCCTCCAGCCCAGCCCAGCCCACCAATCTCCAGGCCTGGGGGGGGGCATTCAGCTCACCCCCCGGGGGAAACAGGGCGGTGGGGGCTGCGTTCCCGAAGCTCTACTTGCCCCCTCCCCCTTGGCAAGAATCTGGCCCCAAGGGAGGCGCCCCGCCCCCACCCATCCCCCTACCCCGGCCCCGGCTGGGGGAGGGTGGTCGGGCCCAGAATCTCCCACCTCTTTATGGGTAAAACGTACGGTTATTTTTTATTCGTGCGGTGGCTGGGGGGAGAGTTTGCCCACCCTACCCCGGTTAACTGCTAGCGACTGACAGGCGGGGGACGGCCGAGATAGACAAAGAGAAGCTGAGGACTCTGGGGTCTTCAGGCGGGGGTCGCGCGAGCCGGTGATTTTAAAAGAAAGGCGCTTTTCCCCTAGATTTTTAAGTGAGGGGTCTCGGCCTTCCCGGCCGTAGCCCTAGGAGACTCCTCCGCCTCCGGGCAATCCAGGACCCAGGGACCCTGCGAGCGCGGGACCGGGAAGCTAGGAACACGGGGGACCGCGGCTGGGAACGAGGGGTCCGCAGGAAATCATGTTTCGGGATTCCCACGGGAGAAGGGTGGTTCGCACCCGGCTTCGGCCGCCGAACGAGACCGTCTCGGGGTCCAGGGGGGAACGCGCGGCTCCGGCCCAAGCTGACCCCAGGAGAGAGGGAGGGGTGGAGAGGAGGAAGAGGAGTGGTAGCGTGAGCAGACCCGAGCGAACCGAAGGGGGAGGTCTCAGGGAGGGAGTGACCGGGTGGAGATCCGAACGCTCCCCTCCTCCCTCCCTGACGCGGGGGCAGACAGGTGGAGTCCCCTCCGCCCGCCCCACCCAGGCCGGCGACCGCAGCTTTCCCAGCGCCGGGTTCGAGTCTCGGAACTTTGTTGGGGGTGCAGCGTTCGGATCCTGGCGGGAAGGCGGGAGAGGGGCCGGGGGCGGGGGGCCGAGGGCTGAAGCCCCGCCCACGTCCCCAGGTCAGACCCGCGGGGGGAGGGGGTAATTTCCGCTCGGCGCTCGGGGAAGCGAGGGGCGGGAGCTGCGAGGAGGGGGCGGCGGCCCCTCCCCCCTCCCGTTCCTGGGGAGGGGGAAGCGGATCCGCCCTGGTCCCTTTCCTCGCCTTTGACCAACTCGCTCCGGATCCTCCGGCCCCGGGAGCCCGAGGGACGGACCCGACTGGGCAAGGGGCGACACGTGGGCGGTCGCACCCCGTCTCGGCGGTGGGGGAGGGGGCAGTTCGCCGCGCGTTTCGGAGTACAGGATAGGCGGCGGAGAGCGGGACGCGCGGTCCACGCGCAACCGGGATCCCGGGCCGAGTGGCGGGCGAGGGCAACGAGTTTCCAGCGGAGGGGGCTGGGACGGCGCCGGGGCTTGGAGGGTGGCGGAGAGCGCAGCCCAGGGACCCCGGAGCCCCCCTGGCCCGGGGACCGGGAAAAGAGGGGGTGGACCCCCAGTAATGCCAGACTCTCCCTGAACTGGGCGGAAGCTCGGGTTTTGCTCGGGGTTCTGCGGATGGGAGAAACAATTTTGTCGGGGGCACGCGTGCTGCGAGGGCAGGTGAGGAAGGGGGTCACTCTCCCTTTCCCCGTCCCCGACCCCATTGTCTCAGTCGCCTGCGGCCCGGGCCGACTCCGCAACACGTGTTGGCTGCACTGATAGGAATGCCTTGGATTTTTTTTTTCTTGTTATTATTTTTTATTTGCAGAGTCAGTGAACTGACTCCCGACTTGGGCGCACCTCTCTTCTGCCAGACGATTTTATACCGTTCAAAAAGTCGGGAGTTAAAAGACCACACGCCGCACCTTTGTCCCCCTCCCGGTTTTCCCCGCGCGCTGCAAAGAAATGGGGCTTTGGGCGTGGGGGGAGGGCTTCCAACTCGGTTTCTCCATCTCCACCACCTTCAAAACCCACTCTCCAAATCCGCGTTTTGTTCTAGCCAGCCACGTGTTTGTCGGATTTGGGGGTTTGTGATTTTTTTCTTTGCATGGGGCGACAGAAAATACTATGAGCTGTTAGTTGCTGAGTAGAAAAAGAATGTTTTCTAGGCAAGAAGGTGGGCGACGTCTGTATCCTATCCCCCCACACCTCCGGCCCTCCCCCCTCCCCCACCGTTTCTGACTCTTAATATTTAGTCAGCTCTTTGACCATAATTTTCACACACACCAACGAGCTGGAAACGGTGTCTGCCACATAGTAGGCATTCAATAAACATTTTTAAAATGAAAAAAAACAGCTAATACAAACTGCAGGGCAAAGAGAATTCAGAGAAAAATTGAGAGTCCAGGGGGGGAAAAAAAAATCTTGCCAGAATGTGTGTCTGTTGCCCGGGGACTTTCTTGGTGATGTGTGTGGACTTTTGAAAGGGCTCAAAGATGGGTCTCAGAAAGGCTGTTGTATTCCTTGGCCTCTTCCTAAAAAGGAGCCCCAATCTCCTGAAATCCTTTCTGTTACATTGGGGAACAAGAAAGAGGGTCCTAGGCAGGGCACTGCAGTTCCCAGAAACTTTAAGTGCTGTTTCCTTCATTTAATTTAAATCTCTAAGAATTAATAGAAGCACCTCTCAGGGTTTCTCCCTGGGGAACATGCCTACTACTCTATCTCTTTATTCCTAAAACAAAAGCAAGTTACACCCCACAAAAATTTCCATCCAGACCTCTAAATTCCTGTAAAATGCAGCCCACCTTTTCCTATCCTAGATTCAAAGGGAAACAAAAATTGTAAAAGTAATAATTGAATTCAGTTCACTTTTAGATTTTTTTTTCCATGTAAAAAATACAATAGAAGTCTAAATGTTAGTTGAATTTAGTTTCTTTTACATGTTTTAAAATGACAGGAGGGGAGAAAATAACACATTTGGGAAAATAAAAATTTACCAACTATTACTAAATTGAAACTGATTAGTTCTTTTTAAAAATCAGATGTTTCAGTGAATTCTAATCCTCCCCCCTGCCCCCACCAAGGGCTTCTGTGTATAGTCAGAGGCTGCAAGAACACAAGAGAGCGGAGACAGCTGGGGTGAGAAGCAGACCTTTATAGCCCCCAAATCAGTTTTGCCTCAGTGATCTGGCTATTTTAGGCTGGGGTTGGGGGCACTGAATGATGTTGACTGGTGCTTCATCTCCCCTCTGAGTGAGCCCAGCACTAAAATTAACCTGAGGGTAGGGTTATTTCTTGTCAAGACTCACATTCCTAGGATAGGGATAGGAATGGGCCAACTTGGAATGCCATGCCACAATTTATCATTCCCCTTTTCTGTCCTTTTCTTTTGTTATTAAAGACAACCAATAAACATTGTATTTGTTTTCCTTTTTTTTTCTACACAGCTTCTTTGAGAAAGATTAATCATCAGTGCAGTATCAAACTTTGTAAGAATTAAAAATATAGCTGCAGGATAAATTATTTTCTTTAATAACATTATTTTTATTTTTATTATTTTATTCCACTTATTTACTATCATTGGGATTTTTTTGTTTTGTTTTGTTTTGTTTGTTCTCCTCTTCCTCTCTCTCTCTCTTCATTTTTCCTGGAGAAGTGTTTGGTCTAGTTAACAGGATTCAATTCTCTGATTCCAGAAACACTGAAACTTGACTCCATTTTAAAGATGGGATTCTGATCTATTTTCCTTCAATGTGGACATACAAATTCAGAGAGGAAAAAAAAAAACCCAAAGACAGAAAACAACTTTTTTAACAAAGTGGAAATATGATATGAGAAAATCAGCAATTCCCTTGTCCTACAGTATTAATTTTATTTTTAAATGTTTCTTCCCAATATTTGTCCATCGCTAATAGTTTGAGATTTTGTCATCTTATTTGTATATCTTCATTTTTCACTTGCTGTTCTACCAGAAGTAGTGCCCATTGCTGCCTCAAAATTTTCATAACTGTCATTTTTCACCAACATGTAACATTCAATCCAGTAGATGTGAGTTAATCATTAATCGTTATTTTTAGATATATAAGTTACATCGATTTTTTTTAAACTTTTGTAAGTGCTGAATAGTTATTTGGGGACATACAACTTTTTCTTCTCTTAAATTAGCTTAGTTGAATAAATCCCCAGAATATAAATTTCTTTTTTAATCTTATATTTGTCTATGACTTCCTATTTTAAAAGTTCAGCACATTTTATAAAAGGGAGGACACAAAAAATTGGAAAGCACTTAGGAGGGAAATATATTAAAATAGAAATTTTCTGTGTTTTATTTTCTAATGAATACTAATCAATTTTGAAATAGAATTATGGTTTCTATGAAATATAGAAAAAGAAAGAATTCACATTTATTGAGACAGGGCTACTTAGACTTCACAGTTCTTGGAGGAATTTGTTTCTTGTTTGCTCGGGTTTTATTTATTTTTCTGTTGTTTGCTTGTTTTTTCCTTGTTACTGCCTTGGGATATTTTGTTTCTGCCAGCAACTTGAAGTCTTGGTGTGGTTCTTTTAAATGCCCATAAACTTTGAAAAAGTGTAAATGAGTCCCAATTTAAAAGCACATGAAGCATTTTCTCCTATCAAATAAATAAGGATAATTATGTGTTTAAGATAACTCATAAAATGTAAGGGAATTGTAAGCAGCAAAGGAAAATTTCCTCCTTCAAATTATTATTGAAAAGTGTTCCATGTTGAAGACCTTAAAAAGAAATGTGTTTAAAAAGACTCAAAGACAAAAAAGAACTTTAAGAACAATCATCTGTTTTTCTATGGGTCACACAGCCTGTGTGACAAAACTGCTCAGTGTTTTGTTTTGACTCAGGTTGGCGATGTAGAAACCTCCAGATAAGGAAGGGAATCGTTTATTTTGTTAACTTTTGGAAAACAGATGGTTCCAAATTCAGTTTGTGAGTAAATTAAACTACACCACACTAGCCCTATTGACAAACGTACAAGAAAATGGTCAATAACATTCCTCACACTACATGACTGCTGCCTTTTGCATTTTTTTTGACTCTAAAATCACTTGGTTAAAAGATAACGAACAATTTTGTGTAGTCCCTATATGGCACAAAATGCAAAATAAGTCACAGGTTAATTTGGGGGAAGATTGTAGAATTCAAGAAAAGACAAGGAAATGTTATTTTTCAAAATAAAACAAATTGTAAAAAGCAACAAAAGAGAGAAAATCCATACCTCAATATTATTGAAAGTGGAAAAAGTAATAAGACAATTAGGTACTTGACATCCACATAGCTTCTAAGTATGCAAATGATTTTAATTCAAAATGCATCAGTACAACATCAAACTGCATGGAGTTAATTCAGTTTTAGCTACATAACATCTATGCTTTTTAAGACTAAAAGAGTGTTTCTATCTAGAAAGCAAATTATTTTTGTTTGCTTTAAAATTTTATTCCTGATGATAAGATTAATTGCTTTTACTCCTGTTGCTAGTTAGGATTTTTTTTTTTCAGGAGCTATCTCAAATATTTCAGAATGCTTAAGAGGGAATGCTACTATGATTTTTTATATTTAGGTTTAAAAATTATATGCACATACTATTTCACTAATATCTCATCACCAAAATACTCATTAAAAACACTTCATCTGTCTCTGTAAAACGAATCAGTTTTACTAAGGAAAAGGGACCCAGCCTACTAGAATGTTATTTTGGTTGTTTAACTAAGCTGAGATATAATTCTAAAAAATGATTTCTGATTTTCATGGGTCAACTATCTAGAAAGAGTTTTGGTCCACATACCTCTCCCAAAAAACACTCTCAATTTTTTAAAAATTATTAACACAACTTAATTTCCATTTTTAAACATAACCTGAAAGTATTTGGTAAGCATTTATATGCTAAATTGCTCAATACATTTTTCTGATTTTCTTTTCACTTCTAAAATGTGTTTACAAAGTGTGTAGAAAACAAATATTAGAGTTATTTCTAAATTGCTTTGAAATGAGGTTCATGATGTCCTTCCCTATCTTCCTCTTCCTCCCTGCCCCTCCCCCCGCCCCTCCCCTTTCTCCCCCCTTTTGTTCCTCCATTTTTCTTCCTACTCCCGACACTGTCAATTCCTTTCCTCCTCCCCCTTTCTCTTTGCCCTCTTTTTAATTTTTCTTTTTTCTTTGTTACTTCTCTTCCCCTTTTTATTATTCTTTGGCTCCTCTGCCCCCAACTCATTTCTTTCCTCTTTTTAATCAATAAACCTATCCCAACTTTCTATACTTTACTTCATTCCTTCCCTTTTCCTTTTTCCTGTCCCTCTATCACTAACTTGCTATCATTCAAGCTGTTACTTCTGGTGAAGTGGAAGGCTACAGAGATGCTTACTTTGTACACCAAAACAAAAAGCTCGTTACATTTTTGAGGTGAACATCAATTGATTCAGACCACAGAGCTCCCTGTTCTCCCAGCATTTATTGTGTGAACATTCACTAGACACTTTTACTTCTTTGTATCATTTTTCCTGTGTCTTATGTTGCTTTTAACTGATTTTTTATTAGCATTTTATGTATCAAATCCTTGAGAGCACAGCCTATATATCTCCCAAGGAATTCCAACACATGCTGACAGGTGTCCAAAAATACATAGTAGGTATCTTTTGATACTATCTGGAAAGACATGGTCAGTGTGATCAAATAAAATGCTCTGTTCAGCCTGTAATGCTTTTTCTTTTTCCTTTTTTCTTTCTTTCTTTCTTTCTTTCTTTCTTTCTTTCTTTCTTTTTTCTTTCTTTCTTTCTTTCTTTTTTCTTTCTTTCTTTCTTTCTTTCTTTCTTTCTTTCTTTCTTTCTTTCTTTCTTTCTTTCTTTCTTTCTTTCTTTCTTTCTTTCTTTCTTTCTTTCTTTCTTCTTTCTTTTTTTCCTTGTTTTAATTTTTGTAAATACAATACTCCACAGTCCTCAGATTAAATACAGGTAAATTCAGTCATTCAAAAGGCTGGCTGGTCTACATCAAGAACAGCAACCAAGAGGTATCTTTCGGCTTCTCACTCCCTAGTTTTGTACCCATGACTGTCCTATGCCTGATGTCCACTGATGAGCATCCTCTTCACCTTGTGTCTGGTTAAGTAGCCTTGGAGTTCTTCTCAACTCAAGGCTTCAGGCAGTCAATGTCAACCATCAGAGTTAGTTGGCACAACCCTTTGCCATCCTTATCTCCTTGATGCCATCCAACCAGGATGACAATCAAGGGACAGTCCACATGCACTTCCTGCCAACAGGTCTCTTAGGGTCTTCTTTTTTTTTTTAAGATTTTATTTATTTATTTGAGAGAGAGAGAATGAGAGATAGAGAGCACGAGAGGGATAGAGGGTCAGAGGGAGAAGCAGACTCCCCGCTGAGCAGGGAGCCCAACACGGGACTCGATCCCGGGACTCCAGGATCATGACCTGAGCCGAAGGCAGTCGCTTAACCAACTGAGCCACCCAGATGCCCTAGGATCTTCTTTCTGGGAATGTAGCCAGCACCCCATTAACCATGTAAAGATTTATTATTTTGTATGTCATCCAAAGCAAAAGTGTCACCCCCAGACAGCCGCCCATCTCAGTGATTCCCAGGATGTCTGGTACAGTCACTTCCCATAATAGATGTTTATTGAATACCTACCTATCAATACAGCTATGAACACGAAGGAGAGGCAAACCAATTTTTATAACAGTCTAAATTAAAGCCAAATTTAAGCAGGTCATGAAAATAGCAAAGTGCTTTGTTTTGTTTCTAATTTATAATACTCATTACTAGCAAGAATATAGTGAAATAAAACATTCCATATGTCTGTGTGGGAGAACGATTTTAAGGCAACAAAAACCTTTAAAAATTCATAGTGTTTGACTTAGAAGTTGCACTTTTGAGAATTTTTCTAACAAAAATCTGGTATATAGAACATTTTGTTCAGCCTTAAAAAAGAAGGAAATTCTGATACCTGCTACAACATAGAGGAACCTTGAAAACATTATGCTAAGTAAAATAAGCCAAGTACAAAGGATAATTATGTATGAGATACCTAGAATAGTCAGATTCATAGAGGCAGAAAGTGGAATAATGCTTACCAGGGCCTGGGAGGAGTGGGTGAAGTGGGGAGTTAGTGTATGGAGTTTCAACTTGAGAGGAGAAGAAAGTTCTGGAGATGGATATTGGGATGGTTGCACAACAATGTAAATATACTTAATGCCCCTGAATCTTAAAACACTTAAAAATAGCTAAAATTTAAAAAAAAATTTTAAAGATTTTATTTATTTGACAGAGAGACACAGCGAGAGAGGGAACACAAGCAGGGGGAGTGGGAGAGGGAGAAGCAGGCTTCCCGCGGAGCAGGGACCTGGATTTGGGGCTCGATCCCAGGACCCTGGGATCACGACCCCAGCCGAAGGCAGAAGCTTAACGACTGAGCCACCCACGTGCCCCTAAAATTAAAAATTGTAAGTATTTATTTTTAAAGATTTATTTATTTGCGAGAGAGAGAGCAAGCAGGAGGGGCAGAGGGAGAGGGAGAAAGAAGAATCCCAAGCAGACTCCCCGCTGTGCACAGAACCGGACCTTGGGGCTCCATCCCAGGACCCCGAGATCACAACCTGAGCTGAAATCAAGAGTCAGCAGGTCAAACAACTGAGCCACCCACGCGCCCCTGTGTTATGTATACTTTACCGTTTTTTAAAGATTTTATTTATTTATTAGAGAGAGAAAACAAGCACGCTTGCAACTGGGGGGGCAGAGGGAGAAGCGGGACTCCCCACTGAGCAGGGAGCCCGACCTTTGCCATGATTTTTTTTAATACCATGATTTTTAAAAACAAAAATTTTAGCCTTTTCAAAATGTCACAACAACAAAAAAACTGAACAAAGATGTTATTTATCACTGTTAAGGGAAAAAAAACTGTTAGCAATATGAATGCTTACAAATAGGGAAATCTTCAAATAACTTCAGACATAGGGGCACCTGGGTGGCTCAGTCATTAAGCATCTGCCTTCGGCTCAGGTCATGGTCCCAGGGTCCTGGGATCGAGCCCCGCATCAGGCTCCCTGCTCCGCAGGAAGCCTGCTTCTCCCTCTCCCACTCCACCTGCTTATGTTCCCTCTCTCAGTGTCTCTCTCTGTCAAATAAATAAATAAAATCTTAAAAAAAAACAAACTTCAAACATAGCCAGTTGGTAAAATATTATGCAGCCATTAAAAATTATGTCCAGGGGGCACCTGGGTGGCTCAGTCGTTAAGCGTCTGCCTTCGGCTCAGGTCATGATCCCAGGGTCCTGGAATGGAGTCCCACATCAGGCTCCCTGCTCAGCGGGAAGCCTGTTTCTCCCTCTCCCACTCCCCCTGCTTGTGTTCCTGCTCTCACTGTGTCTCTCTCTGTCAAATAAATAAATAAAATCTTAAAAAAAAAAATTACGTCCAGGGACACCGGGGTGGCTCAGTTGGTTAAGTGTCTGCCTTCGGCTCAGGTCGTGATCCTGGGGTCCTGGGATCAAGCCCCTCATCGAGCTCCCTGCTCAGTGGGGAACCTGCTTCTCCCTCTCTCTCTGCCCCTCCCCCCACTTGTGCACAAGCACGCTCTCTCTCGCTCTCTCTCGCAAAAGTAAATAAATAGATAAAAATCTTTAAAAAAAATTATGTCCGAAAGGGGTTTAGAAAAACTTAGGGGAAGTTTATAAAAAACAAAAATGCACATCACAAAATTTAGTATTTGTGCTCATATAGTCTGTATGATTGGAACAATCTTAACAACAATGACAAAAGCTACATGTACATTAAAGGCTAGAAATTACCTTACAGAAACTCTTGCATATGGATACCCAGAATGTGTACAAGAATATTCATAGCAGCATTGCTTACAATAACAAAACCTAGAAACCCTACAAATGTCCATCTCCAAGGAGAATGGATAAGCAAAGCTGGGTATCAGTGGAATTTGGGGGCAATCACAATAAAGGAACTTCTGCAATGTGTATCAACGTGAGTGAATTTCACAATTCTGACCAATAAACAAAAAGAAAAACCCAGAGACTGAAGAATATGCACATAATGGTTCTGCTTATAGAAGTTCAAGAATATGCAAAAGTAGGCGCCTGGGTGGCTCAGATGGTTAAGCGTCTGCCTTCGGCTCAGGTCATGATCCCAGGGTCCTGGGATCGAGTCCCGCATAGGGCTCCTTGCTCCTTGGGAGCCTGCTTCTCCCTCTGCTTCTCTCTCTCTCTCTCTCTCCCTCTCTCTCTCCCTCTGTCTCTCATGAATAAATAAATAAAATCTTAAAAAAAAAAAGAATATGCAAAAGTAACATTGTGTTGTTTAGGGACGCATCCAGAAGTTGAACTTTAAAGAAAAGAGCCCTGCAACTGCTAGGCAGCTTTTTAACCACCTTGGAGCCCTATCCCAAACCATGGACCAAATGGAAACAATAAAGCTTTCCGCAGAAAAAAGGAAAGGAAAGGAAAGGACAAGTATGATAAACAAAATTCCAGAATGTGGTTAATTCTGGGAAGTAGCATAGGGATGATTGTGGAGGGGCTCACAGGGCACTTCAAAGACACTGGGGTTGGATGTTCTAGTTCTCAATCTGAGCAGTAGCTACACAAGTGTTTTATTATTTATTCTTTTAAACTGTACATGTATGGTTTACATTATCTTTCTTAAATGTACATATTTCATAACAAAAATTAATTGAAATAATAAAAAGTCTGGAAAACACTGTTAATAATAACTCTCTGGTTTTGAGAAGATTAGTGGATTTCCCTCTATTCCTGTCTGTTTCTCTCTCCCTTTCTCTCTCCCCATTTCTCTCTCTCTTGACTCTACTATATTTTTCAAGATTTCTAGACTATTATGTTTTTATAACACTTAAAAAAAGTCAAATGGATATTCAAATGAGTCACCCTGGAATACCTTTACAAACCACATAGGGAATAGTTTTGGATCATCCATTCTTCCAAGATTTGAGGCAGCCAGAAATCTCCTTCCATTAGTGACCAGGGTTGAGGGTTAACTGCAACTCACCCTGATCAATCACGGATGTGGCTTGACTTTAGCTAAAGGTCTGATTAATTATACATGTATTCATAATAAACTGAGATGGTGTGTACTGAAACTCAGGACCAGCATGGTAAACAGGAACCAAGCACTCAGATTCACACCTGCCCAGTCTGTCCAGGATCTTGCAGATATTCTGCTCCTTTCAACTCCCATGCATGAGCATTTTTGTTTTCATGCACATTCACTGGAAACTCTAAGGCTGCAGCCCATTTCTGCCTCATCAGTCTGGGAGTTTCTTGTGAGATCACGCCTTTCAGCACACTGGAAACCTCAGGGCAGAATCCATCTTGTTTCCTTTCTCGAAGTGAGCCGTTTCCATTATGTTCATCAACTCAGATCTCCTTTATTATTTTTCCATGAGCCCAGTGTTTTGAAAAATGTTGCCTATCAAAAAATTCCAATGACCAAGTAATAAATTGTTCTCAGAGTGAGCGGCTAAGCAGAGCTTCTACATAAGTGGCAAGAAGTTATACTATTCCCACCAAAAGTAAAGGGACTTGGAATTGGAATTTGTCCATACAGCCTTGCCTGGAGCAGGTGTCTGATTTGCATGAGATATCCTAACTGACTGAAAATAGTTTATGGATACTACTGTGCCCATTACACCTTCTTTCCTTCCTTCTTAGATCCCGGATCTGGGGAGCCTAGGGTTAGAGAAACATTCCTTAGGACCAGCTTTCCCGGTTCCAGCGCTATGCCCAGGAGAAGAGCAGAAAAGAAAAGAAAAGAAAAGAGAGAGGATGTTGTAAAATGTGGTAAACACCTAAGGTGGGTAGCTTCATGGTTTCTACTTTGTAGTCAACTATGCCACGGATAAGCAGCAAAACCAGGATTCCAGCCTGATTGTCCTGGATCCCAAGTCCTTGTTCCTGCCCTTATATAAGTGCAGCATTTAAAAATCCTAGTGCATGGAGCGCCTGGCTGGCTTGGTCCATGGATCATGCAACTCTTGATCTTCTTAAAACATAAATAAATAAAAATTCTAGTACAACCCACACATATATCACAATCTATTTATTTATTTAGACTTTTTATTTTTTTTTTTTATTTATTTGACAGAGAGAGAGAGCAAGCACAAGCAGGGGGAGCAACAGAGGGAGAGGGAGAAGCAGGCTTCCAGCTGAGCAGGGAGCCCGACATGGGGCTCAATCCCAGGACCTTGGGATCATGACCTGAGCCGAAGGCAGATGCTTAACCTACTGAGCCACCCAGGAGCCCCACAATTTAATTTTTTTAAGATTTATTTATTTATTTGAGAGAGAGATAGCGGGGGGAGGTGCAGAGGGAGAGAGAGAATCTCAAGCAGACTCCTCGCTGAGTGCAGAGCCCAACATAGGGCTCAATCCCAGGACCCTGAGATCATGACCTGAGCAAATCAAGAGTCAGACACTTAACCGCCTGAGCCACCCAGGCGCCCCTATCACAATTTATTTTATGCAGAGGTGTAAAGACAACTCAACAGAGAAAGGATACTCTTTTCAACAAACACTGCTGAAACAATTGGATATTTAAATGCAAAAAATAAATTTCCTTCCACATCCCATCCTATATACAAAAATTAACTCAATCCTGTACTTTAATCATTTGAGTCATATAACTAACTGTAAAGCCAAAAGCTATAAGGCTTCTAGGAGAAAACCTTTGTGACCTTGAGTTAGGCAAAGATATCTTAGATATGCCACCAAAAGCAAAATTCAAAAAGCCAAATTGATTAATAGGACTTTATCAAAATTTCAAAAAGAAAAAAAAAAAACCCTCTTGCCTCTAGAAGGTAACCATTAAGAGAATGAAAAGATGAGCCACAGACTGGGAGAAAAGTATTTTGTAAATCATGCATCCCATAAAGGACTTTTATCCAAAATATGTAAAGAACTCTCAAAATTCAATGTCAAGGGCGCCTGGGTGGCTCAGTTGGTTAAGCGACTGCCTTCGGCTCAGGTCATGATCCCAGAGTCCTGGGATCGAGTCCCACATCAGGCTCCCAGCTCAGTGGGGAGCCTGCTTCTCCCTCTGACTCTCTCCCCTCTCATGCTGTTTCTCTCTTGCTCTCTCTCTAATAAATAAATTTTAAAAATCTTAAAAAAAAATTCAATATCAAGAACACAAACAAGCCTCTACCCCCGAAATGGGTGAAAAATGTGAACAAACATTTCACACGTCAAATGTTATAACCACTTCAGAAAACAGTTTGGCAGTGTTCACTGCAGCTGTGCATACATTAAAATTGGAATGATACTGGGGCGCCTGGGGGGCTCAGTCGTTCAGCGTCTGCCTTCGGCTCAGGCCATGGTCCCACGGTCCTGGGATCGAGCCCCGCATCGGGCTCCCTGCTCGGCGGGAAGCCTGCTTCTCCCTCTCCCACTCCCCCTGCTTGTGTTCCCTCTCTCGCTGTGTCTCTCTCTGTCAAATAAATAAATAAAATATTTTTTAAAAATTGGAATGATGCAGAAGAGATTAGTACGGCTCCTGCATGAAGGTGACACACAAATTCGTGAAGCGTTCCCTATTTTTGATGCAGTTGATGTGTGATAACGTGGACTTGTGAACATTAACAGTGGACGTCGACTGTCACATTGTACAAAATCCCTGAAGTATAATTAAAAGTTTTTATTGAGCCCCTGGGAGAAAAAGAAAAGAAAACAGTTTGGCAGTTTCTTAAGAAGTTAAACATATCCCAATCCTCAGTATTTACTCAAGAAAAAGGAAAGCATATGTCCATAAAACAACTTGTCCACAAATGTTCACAGCAGCTTTATTTGTAATAGCAAAAACTTGAACAACCTAAATGTCCATCAACAGGTAAATTGATAAGCAAACTGTAATATATTCATATGATAGAAGAATCTTTCTCAGCAATAAAAAAAGAACAGACTATTGCTCATGCTACAACTGAATCTCAAAATCAGTATGCTGAATGAAAGAAACCAGACAAAAAAGAATACATACTGTATGATTCCATTTGTATAAAAGTTTAGAAAATACAAACTAATCTATAGTAACAGAAAGCAGGTCAGCGGTTGGAAGAGGTGAGCAGGAGAGAAAGGGCTCAAGGAAATTTCGGGGGATGGTAGATATGTTCACTACTTTATTTTTTAATTTTTTTTTTTTAAGTAGGCACAGAGCTTGAAATCACAGCCCTAAGATCAAGACCTGAGCAGAGAGCAAGACTCGGTCACTCAATGACTGCATAACCCAGGTGCCCCAATTTTTTTAAGTAAGCTCTCTGCCCAACATGGGGTTTGAACTCACTACCCCAAGATCAGGAGGTGCATGCTCTACCTGCTGAGCTAGTCAGGTGTCTCAATATTCGCTACTTTGATTGTAATGATGGTTTCATGGGAGAAAACATATGTTAAAACATCAATTATACACTTTACATTAAATATGTGCAGTTAATTATGTGTCAGTTATACCTTGATAATGCTGTTTTTAAAAAACTCTAGGGGCACCTGGGTGGCTCAGTCGTTAAGCGTCTGCCTTCGGCTCAGGTCATGATCCCAGGGTCCTGGGATCGAGCCCCACATCGGGCTCCCTGCTCAGCAGGAAGTCTGCTTCTCCCTCTCCCTCTCCCACTCCTGCTTATGTTCCCTCTCTCGCTGTCTCTCTCTCTGTCAAATAAATAAATAAATAAATCTTTAAAAAATAAAATAAAATAAAAACCTTTATACTGTGGAGGGAGTGGTGAATTGGAAAATAACCATTTTCCATCATCGTAGTGAAGATGGGTTCACTTCTTCAAGCAAGAATCAATGGTCGTGAGGAGCCTGGGTGGCTCAGTCAGTTAAGTGTCTGCCTTCAGCCCAGGTCTTGATATCGGGGTCCTGGGATTCAGCCCGTTGGCCTCCCTGCTCTGCCGGGAGTCTGCTTCTCCCTCTCCCTCTGCCTCTCCCCCTACTCCCCTGCTCATGCTCTCTCTCTCTCCCTCAAATAAATAAACAAAATCTTTAAAAAAAAAAAGGATCAATGGTTATTAAATAAATCTGAGGATGGGGAAGTCTGATGAGGAAGGGGGTATTTACATTGTCTTAAAGTGTCTCCCTGTCAATTGCTTATTAATTAAAGGAGAAAAATAGTAACTATACAGTAGAAAAATCCAACAAAACTTTGGGTGGCCAAAATTATCATCAATCATGGGCAGGTAGACATCTTGTGCCTCCAGGTGCAATACCTTGAAAAGGACACACTAATTTTTATATGGTATTCTGGCCACCAGGCAAAACCTGAATGTAATAGGGAAGAAAGAGCAGACCAAGCCAAATTAAGAAACATTCGATAACATAACTGGCCTGTACCCTCAAAAATGTCAGTGTAGGGGCCCCTGGGTGGCTCGGTCAGCTAAGCATCTGCCTTTGACTCAGGTCATGATCTCAGGGTCTTGGGATCCTGCACTGGGCTCCCTGCTTGGTGGGGAGTCTGCTTCTCCTTCTTCCTCTGCCCCTCCCTGCCCCTCTGCTCATGCTCTCTCTCTCCCTCTCTCTCAAATAAATAGTCTTTTATTTTTTTAAGTCAGTATCATGCAAGACAAAGAAAGGCTGAGAGAGAAACTGTTAAAGGAAAATAAGAGACATGACAAATGCAATACGTGATCCTGGACTGAATCTGATAAAGAAGGGGAAATACCCCAAAAGACATTATTGGGACAATTGAAAAACTTGTAATATGGACTATATGCTTTATATCAATGTTAAACTTCTTGAATTTCATCATTGTACTTATTGCGGTTATGTGTGTGAATCTCCCTGTTCTTAGGAAATATACATGGGGCAGCAGCTCTTTCTGCCCATTGGTCCCGTCCCTGTGCTTTAATAAAATCACCTTTCTGCACACACACACACACACAAAAGGAAATATACATGAAAATATGAGGTGGTAAAGGAACATAATGCATATAATTGACTTGCATGTGTTTATAAGATAATGGAATGATAGAACAAAGTGGCAAAATGCTAAAAATCGGTGTATCTGTGGGTAATTGGTGTATCTGTATTACTTTTGCAAGTTCCCTGTAAGTTTTAAATTATTTTATTTTATTTATTTTTTTAAAGATTTTTTATTTATTTGAGAGAGAGAGAATGAGAGATAGAGAGCACGAGAGGGAAGAGGGTCAGAGGGAGAAGCAGACTCCCTGCTGAGCAGGGAGCCCGATGCGGGACTCGATCCCGGGACCCTGGGATCATGACCTGAGCCGAAGGCCGTCGCTTAACCAACTGAGTCACCCAGGCGCCCAGTTTTAAATTATTTTAAAATGAAAGCTTTAAAAAATCTCCAGGCTAATGACATCAGAGTCTCTGGGAATGGTGCTGAGGCACTGGGATTTTATTTTATTTTATTTTATTTTATTTTGTTTTATTTTATTTTATTTTATTTTTAAGTAGGCACCACTCCCAATGTGGGGCTCAAACTCACAACCCTGAGATCAAGAGTCGCATGCTCTACTTACTGAGCCAGTCAGGTACCCCAAACCATTGGGGATTTTAAAAAGCTTTCCAGGCCAGGGTGCCAGATATGGCAAGTAACAGTACAAGATGTGCAGTTAAATTTGAATTTCAGATAAACAACAAGTTAAAAACATTTTTTTAAAGATTTTATTTATGAGAGAGAGAGAGAGAATGACCAGAGGAGGGGCAAGGGAGGGGGAAAAGCAGACTCCACTGAGTGTAGTCTGACAACAGGAGTGGGGGGGCTGGGTCCTAGTACCTCCAGGTCATGACTTGAGTCAGATGCTTAACTGACTGAGCCACCCAGGTGCCCCTAAAAACATTTTTTTTTTTTTTTTAGTATAAGTATGTCGCATGTAGTATTTTCTGCCTAACTAGCAAGGACTGTCTTAGAATACAACTCATTTTGATATCTGTACTCTGCTGGTCTTTGTAGAATATTAGAGAAATTTCTTGCTTTATCTGTCTTCTGTATACAAAATCGTCTCAATTCTCACTCGTGCAGAGAGAAGGGGACTGAAATAAATATAAGTAGATATTAAATGACCAGAGTTCATGGCGATGAACAGAAATGTCTCATGAATCTAGCACCCTCTGTAATAATAACAATAATGGTCAATATTTTTTAGGGCGGATTATGTATATGGTAGCCAACCTCTAAGGTGGCCCCCAATGATCCCTACCTCCTGGTATTCACAGCCTTGTACAGTCCCTCCCACATCATACCAGGGTTGGTCTATGTGACCAATAGCATAAAGCTGAAGGGGTGGTATGTCATTCCTGAATTTCATTTACACTTTCATCTTAGGTGCATGACTTTGCTCTGAGGGAAGAAGTGTGGAGAGGTCCACATGGTGAGGAACTGAAGCCTTCAGCCTACAGTCGTGGGAACAAGGTTGGAAGGTGATCTATAGCCCCAGGCTTCTGAGATTGCAACTCGGCCAACAGCTGACTTCAGCTTCATGAAGACCCTGAGCTAGAAGCATCCAACTAAGCCACTGGCCAGATTCCCAATCCTCAGAAACTGTGTGAGAGAGTGAATGCTCTGTTGCTTTACACTGCTAAAGTTTGGAGTGATTTGTTACCCAGGGAAAGATCACTAATGTATCAAGATACAATGTAACACAATGTATCTGCTCAGTATACTTGTTTCCCAAACCAATTCTGTTTCTCTTTGGGGGGGGGGGGCATGAGCATGAATAGGGGGAGGGTAAGAAGGAGAGGGAGAAGTAGAGTCCCCGCTGAGCAGGGAACCTGACTCAGGGCTCGATCCCAGGACCCTGAGATCATGACCTGAGCCAAAGGCAGCCACTTAACTGACTGAGCCACCCAGGTGCCCCCCAAATCAATTCTTTGTTGTAGGAACTTTGCACTCCCATTTTACAGAAATGGGAACCGCAGCACAGAAAGAGCAGGTTGCTCTAAATCACCTGCCCCGCTGGTAGCATCAGCGGGTCTGTCTGCACAGCCCTCAGCCCTAACAGGGAATTTCACGAGCCTTCCCTGTACCAGGTGAGGGGCAGAGTCAGCCTGGGTTTTTTTTTTAAAGAGAGAGAGAGAGAGAGAGCACATGAGCATGAGTAGGGGGAGAGGGAAGGGCAAGGGAGAAGCAGACTCCCGGCTGAGCAGGTAGCTGGCTCGCGGGGCTTGGCCCCAGGACCCCAAAATCATGACCTGAGCTTAAGGCAGACGCTTAACCGACTGAGCCACCCAGGTGTCCTAGCCTGGCTTTGTTTTTTCATCTTACCGAATGCTCACCATAGAGTGAGGTGGAGGAGATCATTGTAGAGAATACCCCCCGCCAACACTGGTAGGATGCCTTCAAGTTAACATGACATTATGTCACACTTACCTATGAGGTAGGGAGGACTGATTCTGTTTTTTTTGGGGGGGGGGGAGGGGGAGGCTGTTTGTTTGTTTTTTAAATAGGCTCCATACCCTATGTGGGGCTTGAACTCACCACCTTGAGATCAAGCATCGCATGAGCCAGCCAGATGCCCCCAGATTCTGTTTTCTTATCTCCAATTCAGAGATGGGCAAACTCAAAGCTCAGAGTGGATAAGGGCTTTGCCCAAATCCAAACCTCACCTGGCAGTGGCTGGCGGGAGGAGCTGGGGCTTGAACACCTCCTCCTCCTCCACCCCACAGGCTACTGCCTAGTCTCCTTAAAGAAGGGTGTGGTTGCTGAGGTTGCAGAAGGTCCTCCCCATACCCATTACAGGAAGGGGTGTGTGGTGGGGGGCCTCACTGGGGACCCTGGAAGCTGTCCCCATGCAGGGAAAAGGAAGGGGAAACCCTCTCTTCTCACCCCACCCCTCGTTCCCCTAGGAGGTGCTCCCACAGGACAAAGAAGGGGTCAGGAACGCTACTTTCTCTGGGACGCCCGGCCCTTTGGCCTTTCACCCTAAATGCACCACTAGCTCTTGCCCTCTCTGGAAGTGAGAGCCGTGCGGCCACCCCTCCCAGTTCTGACATTGCCCACAGTTCTCTTCCCATGGATTAGGTCGCATTTACTAACTGCTGAGCTCTTTTCTTGACGAACAAAAGTGGACAAAATATGGACTTTGAACACAGCAAGAGGGTTTGGGGTTAGAACTGAGAGGGGACTTCCAAACTGATTCCTTATAGCAGATGGCCAAGTGAGGTTGTAGGTAGTACCTTCCCGGTTTTTAGTGGAGAGTTTTATTTCTTTATTTTAATTGAAGTGTAGTTGACATATTATATTCATTGGGGGTAAGTCACATAGTGATTTGACAATTATATACGTTGCAAAATGCTCGCCACCATAAATGTAGTTACCATCTGTCACCATACAAAGTTAGTATAATCTTAATGACTAAGTATATTCTTTCTTAAAGATCCCTCTGAACAGTACCTTGGTCTGAGGGGTGTTGGGGCTGATGTGGGCAAAAATGTTTGGGACCACGACTGGGTTTGCGACGTGACTGGGGGGAAAGCTGGAGGTGACCCTTCTAGGAATCCAGGATAGACCCGATGACTCAGCAAAGGTTGTCCCTCTGTCTCCCCTGCAGAAGAGTATAAATCTGCCACCTGGTGTAGGAGAGCCCAGAGAGGGATGTCTGCCATCTGAGTCAGCCGGGGAGCTTGAAGACCAAGTGAACCTCCGAAGCAGAGTGTCCCCCCCCCCCCCCCGCTGCAGCCGGCCCTCTGAGTCACCCTTGCCTGGCGGTGAAGCCGCTGGGCCTGGAATGTCTGCGGTGGCCCTCGGGCTGTGGCGGGGCTGGTGAGTCACCGCTGGGAGCTGGCAGAGTCAGCAAGCCCCACAGGCTCTTCTGCTGCGCCCGTTCTCATCCTGGAGCCCCGGGCAGAAGTCAGGAGGGTCTGGGAAGCAGGACCCCGGGGTTCTCGGGCAACAATACTGCCATCGTCCCTTCCTGGGCTGCCTTCCACGTGTCCTCGACGCCCCTCGTGCACCCCCACTCTCTCCACCTGTCTGGGCCACTGGCCTTTGTATCTAGGCTTCCTCTTGGTTTCCCACCCCCTGTGACCTCTCTGACCCTTCACATCCTGGAAATCCGCCCCAGTGGACTGAGGGTCTACCAGAGCCCCCTCCCTGTCCCCACCCCTGCACACTAGGGCACTTCTCATGGTGCAGACAGGCTGGTGGAGTTGCCAGTGGATTTACTGAACTATTTTGATCAAGTCCAGCAGGCCCTTCCGATCCCTAGAAACTTCAGAAGGCCGTCTTTTCCATTCCCCAGCCTCCTGAGATGCTCTGGGGGTGGGGGCTGTGGGCTCCCCTGAGCATCTGGCATCTTCTCTGATCTCCTCCCCTGACCCTCCCCACATTCCTTCCTCTCCCCGGGCCCAGGCTACATTTTCCCTGGTGTGTCCACCGCAGGGCCTGAGAGCCAAAGATCAGAGGGAAACAGGTTGGGGGGCTGCTGAAAGGTCCGCTCCAAGAGGGGGTGGGCTGAGAATTTGAAGCAACAAAACTGGCCTTCAGAGCAGCCTGCCCCCAAAACAAATCCCCAGAGCACCAGACAGGCACTCAGGGACCCATTCCAAGAACCTTCTTGACTCTGGTCTGGCATCAGACCTAGGGTTTCCAGGGAATGATGTACACCCTTCTTGGATAACCTTGTGCCTCCAGGCAGGGGTGCCCAGGTCTTGACACAAACACTTCTAAGCCCATTAACTGTTGCTCAACAGGAAGCAGGATCACAAACACCCCCGCATCCCGTTTGGAGGCCAAATCTGAAATGACGTCTAATCACTGCCCGTGGATAGCCAGGAGATGGAATTTGGAGAGCTTGCCCGGAGAGAAGTTTTTCTAGACGGTGAAAAATGGGTGGTGGGCGGGCGAGGTTTCTAGGAAGCAGAGGTGAATTGCCCCCCTGATCCAGCGACCTCTCATCCCACACAAACACTTAATTTCATGCTGGAGCTGCTTCCTGGCCCCAGAGTTCACCTGGTAAGTGGACTTTATTAGACCCTGGAGCTAATAAGCAGAGCATGAGCTTGGTTGTTGCTGGTTCAGAGTTCTCCGGTGAGTGGAGAACGAAGAGCCTGGGAAGGCGGCCTTGGGGGTCAGCCCAAAATGCAGCTTCCGCCCTGCCCCTTCTAGACGGAGCCCTGAGGACAGAGGCGTGCACTAAGCGCTTGGACAAAGGCAGACGCAGTACTTTGAGGAGTCTCCAGTCTAAGGGACAGACATGGCTCTTAGCCTCCAGAAGCTTACGTAGGATGGGGAACGATAGCCCCCCTGGTTCACACTCTTGATCTCAGAGAGCCCCCAGTCTGATCCGGGAGACAAAGCCCCCACGCTGGAGAGCCCCCAGCCTGACAGGCACAGCATGACCTCAGGGTCCCCCAGTCCGTTGGCACAGGCAAGTCCACATTGGGTGTCATAAACCTTTACAGATAGAATTGTAGCTGCCCACCTTCCTTCGAGTTCCCAAGGGGTAAGTACTTCTTCCCCCCACTCTATCCTGCCCCTATGCAGAAAGGCAGCTTGACTGCAAGTTCTCAGTTCCCAGCTACCCCAGGAAACACCCATCCTTCATGGTCCCTCAACCCTCTCACTCTCCAGCCCTTTCCCCAGCCGGCTGGGATACCACCCCCCCCCCCAGATTTCGCAGTGGGGACATCGCCTCATTACCAAAGCTGTGGGCCACTATCCCGAGCTGGGTTTCCAATGACTGTGCCCCACTCTTCGGACCCAGGGGCAGCCCCTTGCCTGTGGGAGCAGTCCTACCCCAGCTAGGGCCACCCGATCTAAGGCACCCTTTCTAACTGAGGACACCTATAAAGGAAGTAGGGCTAGAAGAATCCGGGGCCCCATGCTCAGAAGGGAGGAGGGGGGGAGAAGAAAGGGGACACTTAAAGTGGCCTACCCCCCGGGCAACTGGAGATACCCAAATGTTAATCATCGATTAGCACAGTTCAGGTGGAAAGGGCAACTTTATTACGCGTAAAATGGACTTAACGTGGCGGGAGCTGTGGACCTAATTTCTTGAGATAAGGTGCTTTTAGGCTAATCAGCAGGCCTGTGATGCCTGGATATAAAGGAGCTACAGCAGACTTTCTTGAGACAGGCTCCAAAGGACCAGAAGGTAGGAGGAAGAAACCCCTGCCCTGTCCTTCTGGAAGAGCCGGAAAGGAAGCCGGGTAAGGGAGAGGCTGGGACAGAGGACGGCTGGAGGGGATACTGGAGAGCCAATCTGCGTGAGAAATAAGAAGGCAGCTCTCAGCATTCCTGTAACACCCGGGTGACAAAGGCAGGAGGACAAACGAGGTCTGGGCCCGTTTCATCCAGGGGGTCTTCAGTAGGGGTGAAGAGCAGTAAGGAACCCTCCTCCCAAGCCCTGAAAACCAAAGCTAGACCTAGACATGTTTGGGCTGCCGGACCTCGTCTTCCCGCAGGGGCACCCTGGAAAGAGCCTCCCTGAGTAGAGAGAGTGAGGCCCGAGAAGGAGAGGATGGAATGGTCTTACTTGTGGCTTTCACTTGGGGCAAGAGGACTGTGATGGTTTAGGCGACCTCCAGTCCGACAGCTGGAAGGCGGGCTGCTATGGACCCTGGAGGCTCTAAGGGGAGACTCGCCAAACCACATGCCGGTGAGGTCCAGCCACCGGAGCCGGGAAGGGGGCTGGCAGGCCCACGGGTCTTGGCGGCTTTCTTCTGCCTGGGCCCTTCCCCCCACTGCCCTCGTCCAGAGCTCAGGGCCCCCAGCTTGCAGAACCCACACATGCTCTGAGGCGTCAGCGGGACACGGCCGGCCATGCTGACTATCCATGAGAACGGTGCTTCCCTCAGCCCGGTCCCTTTTCTCTCTTTGCTCAGGAAATCACCCTTGGAAGATGGTGGCCGTGAAGATCTTCGGTCTCCTGCTGGCGTCCCTGCTACTGGCAGTGGTGCTAGGAGAGAAGGCGGAGGGTCACTCCAGGTAGGGCTGCAGGAGAGGGGTCGGGCACAAGGGAGGATGACCTGGTTCTGGTTCTCCAGGGGAGAGGTGGGAAAGGGAGGGGTCCCAGGCCAAGGGGAAAGAAGGCGGAGGGGAAAACCGGCCAGCGCCTGTGTGCAGAGTGAGGGCCGAACCCGAGAGCATTTATTATGAGCTACTGTTGCCACAGGAGAGACTGTGGTTAGATCTCTGGAAGGACTTCTCAGTGGCTAAGTGTCTGAAGTAGATGACAGTATCTCCCTTCCTAAGGAAAGCCTTAACCATTCATTCCTGTGTGCATTCGATCAAATTGTGGAGAGGGCCCCCTGCGCGCCAGCCACAGGAGATACATTAGTGCTGAGTGGTCCACCTGTTCCTCGTGGAACACATGGGCCCCAGGGGGAAACAAAGAACCACCTAGGCGAGTTGCAAACTGTCCTGAGCACTTCGGGTTTGGGGGGGAGCGAGCAGAGTATCATGAACACATGGAGCAGGGGGCTCTGTGCTCTGGAGGGCCGAGAGAGACTTCTCTGAGTAAAGAGCTGCCCTGTTGGATGCAGGAACCAGCCATGTGGTCCATCCCTTGCATCCTGTAGATGGGAGGCACGGCCGTCAGACAGGTACGAAGAAGGGCAACATCTTGTAGAGGTTGCGAACTTAGACCTGGGCCCGGACCGCCTGAGGCTAAATTCTGGATCTGCCACCTAAGAGATGTGCTAGATGAATCTCTCTGCCCCTTAGTTTCCTCGATCACAAAAAGGGTGTAGAAATAGTGTCTACTTCCTAGGGGTGACGAGGGTCAAATGAGTCTGTCTGTCTAGTAAAGGGCTTACAGAGGACCTGCCACACAGTGAGGGCCATTACGGAGGAGTTCACTCTTTTTTTTTTTTAATAATTTTTTATTGTTATGTTAATCACCATACATTACATCATTAGTTTTTGATGTAGTGTTCCATGATTCATTGTCTGTGCATAACACCCAGTGCTCCATTCAGTACATGCCCTCTTTAATACCCATCACCAGGCTAACCCATCCCCCCACCCCCCTCCCCTCTAGAACCCTCTGTTTTTCAGAGTCCATCGTCTCTAATGGTTTGTCTCCAGAGGAGCTCACTCTTGTTCCTATCGACTGGGAACAAAGCCTTGAATCGGGGTGGGCCAGGCAAGAGGAGCAAAGGAGGGAACTGAGATCAGTCCTTCGGGATGAGGGGGACCCCTGATCCCTCTTTGCCCCGAAGCCAGAGTCACACACACCAAGGATGCAGGAAGTGGGTTCTAGAGCTGAGGATAAAGTCCCAGGGCCTTGATGGATAGACAAGAGGGGTCTGCATAAAAACGGACTCCCAAGAAACAGGGGCGTTTTTCTCTGACACTGGCCTCCTGTCGGTGACAATCATTTGCCCCTGCACTGTGATTCCCATCACCCTCTGCCCCTCCTGCATTGTCCTGGCTTCTCTCTCTCTCTCCTCTCCCTGCCCCTCAGAGGCCACGCTAAGGTCAGTGGCTCCCGACCTCGAGGCCCCAGGTATGCTGAGGGGACCTTCATCAGTGACTACAGTATCGCCATGGACAAGGTCCGCCAACAAGACTTTGTGAACTGGCTGCTGGCGCAGAAGGGGAAGAAGAACAAGTGAGTTGAAGCACACGCTCCCTCCTGAGCCCGGGGCTGGCTGTACCTCCGTGCACACTGGATGCGACGCAGGCCACGCGGGCCGGCGCCTCCCAGCCCCACATGGTGCCTTTCACTGAGGCACTGATGGTGAGCTGGGCGACACGGTGGCCCTGACTGGGGCTCAGGCAACTGCTCGGTTGGGGGGGGGCAAGGCAATTTTCCACTCCTTTTCTTCTAAGGAGAGGGATCAGGGAAGAGGTAGGGGCTCCCAGAGGGGCCCCACGGGGCTGGAGACGAAGGCAGAGGGAACTGAGATGCTGCTGGCAGTGGTGGCCACTGCGGACTTGGTCCTTCTTCCTTCTCTCGGCCAAGTCTCTTACCTCGTGCTGGCTGCTCGGTCGGCATGGTGGTAGATGCTGGAAAGGCGGACGGTGGCAGCTGAGGACAAGCAGTGGGGCGGTTGAATGGAGAAAGAGGTTCGCTCTGCAGCTTGGGTTAAGGTCCCGAAAGATCAGAGCCTTTGGACTGGAGAACATCTGGAACCTCCCCAGTCCCACCTACTCCCGCGTCTTTACCTTACCAGCTGGAAACACAACATCACCCAGAGGGAGGCCGCTGGGGCCCTGGAGCTGGCCCATCAATCTAACAGGAAGGAGGAGGCGAGGGAGCAGCAGGGGTGAGTCAGCCCACAAGGGAAGGGGTGGGGGCAGGGCCTCATTGTTCCCTCTCCCAGACCCCAGAGCAGGGCAAGGCCCCAGATAAGCATCCCCCTCCACTCCCAGTTCAGAGAGGGGTCTTTGAGAAACTCCTGGAGGCCAGCCCAGGCTGAAGGGAGAAGCCGAGGAGGAACAGGGGCTGGGGTCCTAGGAGGGGTTTGGGACCAGAGTCCCTAAGATTGATGACTTTAGCGTGAAGAATCACAGAGTCAGGGAGAGGGGCAGCGAAAGAGACGTCAGGGAGACCTCAGGAACTGGCTTCCCCACTTCTCCCCGACACACCTCAGGAAGGATGTTTGAGGAACAGGGACCCTTTGAAGGCCAGTCCCTTGACATCAGTTACCCCCTATCTGAGATAGCTGAGGAATCTGTGGACCATTCTAAAGAGTGAATGTCCGCAAAGTAATCTCCTGGGTTTGGGGGGATGCATTCGGGGATGCTTGCAGAGGTGGACGGGTGGGCGTTCTCCCACCTGAATTCTGTTCCGCGTTGCCTGTGCTGAAGAGCCCCTGTTCCCCTGGCCCACAGATCGGGGTGGAGCTCTGCAAGCTGAGATAAGGAGAGGCAGCTGTGTTGACTCCCTCCCCCCAACCCAGCTGCCCTGTGGAGTCCCAGGCCCTGTATTTACTCACTCCGGGTGGGGCCCAGGCTCAAACAGCCGGCCTGAGGCTTTCTCCTTGGCAGCTCTCTACCCAGGAAGGCCAGTGATGAAGATTTGCTCAAGGATTTACTGATTCGAGAGCTGCTGGCCTGGATGGTGGATCAGATGGAAGTCAGCAGGCTCAGGTGGGGCTGTCTGGTGGCTTTGGGTGTCTTGCGTAGTGCTTACAAGCTTGAGCTTTGGGGCTGGACATGGGTTCGGATTGGCACCCCAGCACGTGCTAGCAAACTAATAAGCCTCTCTGAACCTCAGTGTTGTCATGAAAACAAGGCTTATTCAGACCACTTCGTGGGATTATTGTCAGGTTTAAATAAGATAATCCGAGGAAAGAGCTGAGAGCAACCCGGGAGGAGTGAGTTCAGTAATGTCGGCCGTTGTCATTACTGCTTGCACTTGGGTCTCCTCAGCCGGGTGGGAGGCTGTACTCACCTCCCCTGCCCACCTGAGCTAAGCTGCCCATCTTGGTCTCAGCTCTCCCTCTGTACCCTTGTCCCATGGCCCCTGGAGCTGGAGGTATGTTGCCCGTCTATAGCCATCATTGGTCTCATTGGTCCTGGAATCGATCTCACCAGCCAGGAAGCCCTTTAATCTATTATGTCCCAGAAACAAGGGATGACTAAATACCACGAAGGGGTCCATCTACCTAAAGGGGGAAACAGAACACTCATTCAAGATGCAGGCACCGAGGCTTGGAAACCAAAACACATTTTCAGACTTTGCTGCAGGCGAGCTAGGGAGGGATGGAGGGAGCAGATCTGGGACAGCTTCCTGCAGAGAGCGGGAAGGGAAAGAGGAACGTGGCCAGAACCATGGAGGAGAGTATGAGAAATTCTCCATAGACAGATGGGTGCTTTTCAGAATTATTTTGCTTACTTATAATTAAAAAGGTAATTGGGAGGTAGGAGCAGCTGAACCATGGCTGGGCGCCAGGATGAGTTTACTTTGCTGATTCCAAGTAGATAATGACTCTCCTCTCCAACCACTTCCCCTCCTCTTTCCACTCTCCCCAGATTTCAGTGACTCAGACCAAACCCAGCTGGGGCCTGGACTCTGCCCTTCGCTCACTCAGGACTCAGCTCCATTCCAGGGTACCTAAGAGAAGCCAAACCAATCAAGTTTAAGCTGAAATAAATCCT
Organism: Zalophus californianus; assembly: GCF_009762305.2. Classification (NCBI taxonomy): domain Eukaryota; kingdom Metazoa; phylum Chordata; class Mammalia; order Carnivora; family Otariidae; genus Zalophus; species Zalophus californianus. The sequence goes on from NC_045610.1 coordinate 36,791,282, forward strand.
TGTGCCCATTGTCAAAACTTGCTCAAATGTCTATTTGAGCACTGTTAATGTACGTGTGTCTGTGTGTTTGCATGCCACCCAATGAAAACGAGATATGGCTCCTACCTGCATCTGTAATTCATCTATTTACAAACACTTATTGGAAAGTTAACATAGGCAGGGGCTGTGCTAACTACTGGGAATACGGCGGTCAAGGAAATGGGCACAGTCCCTGTCCCCGAGGAATTCATAGTCCCATGATAGAGACAGACCTTAACTTAGACACACACACACACACACACACACACACATACACATTAATAATCATGTAACATGCTGGGGCACCTGGATGGCTCAGTCCGTTAAGCCTCCAAATCTTGATTTCCGCTCAGGTCAAGATCTCAGGGTCATGAGATCAAGCCCTGCCTCTGGCTCTGCATTGGGCATGGAGCCTGCTTAAGATTCTCTCCCTCTCCCTCTGCTTCCCCCCCCCTACAAAAGAAGAATCACATCACATGCTAAGCCATGTGAAGAAAGCCTAGAGAGCTAGGAGAACAGAGCAGCCTCAGTGAGATGGAGTGGGGGGGTCTCAGCGCCTCTTGGAGAAAGTGCCATCCAAGCGGAGTGAGATGGCGAGGACAAGACAGCCAAGGGATCGGGGAGCCTCCATGAGTATTACCTCGGTGCTATTCTTACGAAGGAAGCAGGCAATGGGGAGATCAGAACAAACAGAGGCTGGACAGGTGGGCAGAGAAAGGATCTTAAAGGCCGTGTTAAAACTTTTCGGATTTTATCCTCAGAACAGGGGCAGGTTTGAAGAGCTATTTCGTTCCCAAACCATCATGAGTGAGGGTTATATCCCGAGATGAACAGCGATGACAATGGAAAAGGAAGACCAGTTAAGAGAATCCTCCTGCAGGATTCCAGGCTTACCCTAGGGTGGTGGGTGTGGGAGTGAAGGGAAAGGGGCCAACTCAGTTTGTCCAAAAGTCAACACCTTTATCTTCCAGTGTTCAAAGCTCTCCCTCTCCCCTCAGTCCACTGCCTCTCCCAATGCCTGGTATCCATAGAAGGCTATGTCTCCTCCCCCTTCATGTGGGCTACCTTGCCTAGAATGTCCTCTCTCTCCTTGATCTGGTCATACTTTAGGTGACACGAGTCAAACACACCTCGATTCAAAGACTCAAATCACTTACTAGGTCTGTGACTTGGCAAGTTAGTTCCTCTCTCTGAGTGGGTTTCCTGTCTATGAAAAGATTTGGAAGTACCTGACTCATAGGGTTGAAGGAAGTATTAATTAAGATAGTGCCTGGCACAAAGTAAATGGTCAATAAAAGTTAACTTTGCTTATCATTTACCCACCTAAACCTCAATTTAAAAATACAAGGGTATTCGTGTTCAATCGGGGAGTGGCAAGCTGGATTGGCTGAAGGGCTGGGCCGGGGGCATAACTGAGCAGAGTGGGGAGGGTGTAAGACAATGGGCAGGATCAGGGACTGTGAAAATGGAAGAGACATGCTTTCTGCTGACCGAACAAAACACTTTTGAGAACTGAATTTGCGCAAAGGCTGACCGTGTGCAATCTCTTCCAGCTCTGACATTTTAGGTTTCCTCTCCTCTAAACTCCTTGCGTTTGGAGAGTGTGTACCACACAATTTAGACCATGCCTTTGCTCAGAAGATAGAGTTTGGCGATTCTCTATGGTGGGACCAGTTGTCTCAGGGATAGTTGGCTCTCTATTTCTGGAGTCTTGGGTGTCTCTGGGGGTGAGCGAATCAGAAAGGGTTATTTAGATTAAATTTGTACAATGTTCTTATTACGGGCCAGGCATTATGCTCAGCTCTTTATAAAGCTCATCTAAAGCCTCATCACAGCATTTTAACATACTAGCTGTTAACCACGCACTACACTGCCTCCATGAGGTAGAGAATTAAAGTCCTATGCTCTTAGCCACCCTGTGCCTAAGGCCAGTGAGTCACTTAAAGCAAGTGACAGCATGTGTGATGGTCTGCATTCAGGGTATCCTGGAGCTGAGCGCTTCTGAGAGCCATTGTGAAATTGTCAGGAATTTTGTGAGAAGGTCATAAAATCATTGTTAGCTTGAAATTGGCCATGGCCAGAGTACACCATGGAAACTGACAAATGCTATAAATCAGAGCTCCTCCTTCCCAGCCCAGAGAGGGGGGTTGTTAAACATTTACCAGCTCATTACTGGTCAACATACTTTCTCTAAAATTATGAAAGAGAACAAATGTGTCTGAATAAGGGAATGAGCGTGTCTGCTTGAGTGTGGTAACCAGGTGTGTCTCCGGCCAATGTTTGCACCTATAAGAGTGAGTGTGTGTGCATTTGAGGGTATGAATAAATTTGAAGCCATGAGTGTGAGGGATCAGTGCATGTGAGTCAAAGAGTGAGAAATGAGGCAGGTGTGTCTATGTGTGTCAGTCAGGAAAAGACCAGATTTTTGTGTTAGGGAGTGGTGTAGTAAGAATATGAGAATAGGAAGTAAATGTGTATATAAGGGGCTACTTGTTGTTTTGCAGAAAGGCGTGGGTAGGTATATTGAAGGTCAGTGTTTTAGGAGAGGGTGTCTGAAAAGGCTAGTATGAGTTGGAGGAGCAAATTTGTGTCTGGGGAAGTTTGTTTCTAAGGGGACTTAGACTATCTGAACTCAGTGTGTCTAAGGGTGTATCTGAGGGTGAATCTGAAATAAGACTACAAAAAGAGGAATGATTATTTTAGCCTTGGTCCTTGCATCCGCTAACATTAGATTCTGCTTCAAATAACAGAAAAACACCTGTGTTTTGGTAAGCCAACAGTGGCTTTGGTAAGACAACATTATTTCTTTCTTATAAGCATCCAGAGGCAGGTAGCTCAAGGCTGGTGTACAGCTCTGCTCCATGAAATCCTCAGGTCAGGGACCTGGATCATGGCTCGATAATCCCTCAAGGTCCAAAATGGTGGCTAAATATCCCTGTCACCAATCTCTGATCATATCTTCTTCTAATCCTTTTACTTGAAACCTCTGGTAACATTATTCACATTCGTGCTTTCACCTTGCTGACGATTCTGGATCTGTAGCTCTGCCCAGCTCTTTATGTAGATCGTTATACTAATACATCCAAATGACCGGTGGTCATCTCTCTTGTGATGTCACAGAGACCTCAATTTCAACATGTTCAAAATCACTGTTAATTATTTCCCCAGCTTCATCTTGTGGTCTCAGTCCCTGTTCCCCCACCCCCTTCTCCAAATGGCACCGTCCTGTTTCCCAAGACAGAAAACCAAGCACTTTTTCCTACCCACTCTGTCTCCATCTTATCAGTTTTACCATTCTGCACTCCAAGTATCTTCTGAAACTGTCAATTTCTCTCTACCTCATGGCCACTATCTTAGTTCTAGCTTGCATCATTTCTAGGTTGCTTTGCTATGACTGACTTAAGTCTAGGTTGTCACTTTTTTTTTTTAAAGATTTTATTTATTTGACAAAGAGAGAGGGGGAGAGAGAGAGCGAGAGAGCACAAGTAGGGGGAGCAGCAGAGGGAGAGGGAGAAGCACCCGCCCTGCTGAGCAGGGAGCCCTAATCCTGGCTCCATCCCAGGACGCTGAGATCATGATCTGAGCTGAGAGCAGACGCTTAACGGAATGTGCCATCCAGGCGCCCCATTTGTCACTAACTTTTCTAAAACAAGAATTTGATCTAACAAGTCAAGTAACAACTTCCTGACTTAAGAATCCTTCATCAGCTCCTTTGTTAGGCTCAATGCTATAGAAAGCACCTATGGAGCTTTCTAAACACACAGATGGCTGATCCCACTCCAAATCTGATGAGTAACAATCATAGGTGACGTTTACTTCTATGTCAGGCACTGCACTAGATGCTACGTTATAGATTTTCTCACTTCATCCCCACAACAACTTCATGAGTAGGTATTACTCTATACCAACTGTGGACACTAGAACACAAGAGATTCAGGATTTTGCCTGAAGTTACTGGACCAGATGCAGTGGAAGTGAGCTATGGAGCCAGGCTATCTAATTCCAAAGTCCAGGTTCTTAAAGTAAGGTCTGGCCTAGTCAGAATCTCAGCGTGTGACTCCAACAGGTAGGCTCCATTAGAGCTGATGGGTTGTGTTTCATGCTCAATTTGGAAGCTTTGGGGCCGACTCAGCGCCTGGCCCAGAGCACGCGGCCGTGAGCACTGGCTGGGAGCCGGAGTTTGGGTGCCGGCGGGCGGCAGCCGCGCTAACACGCGAGGGTCCGAGGCGCCCACGTGGGTGGGGAGCGCGCCGCCGACAACGAGGGCGCGGCTCCGCGTCCGCGCTCGCCCGTCCTCCTGGCCGCAGGGCTTCGCCGAGCTTCTCCACACCCGGCCACCAGAGGAAGGCGGGGCTGCTCTGCCCCGCGGCAGGAAGTCGGCGCGTAGCTTCCGGCGCGCGGAGATGACGCGCGACTGGCGCTTCCGCGTTGGGACCCGGCGGCGGATCCCGGGACGCGGAGACCCGGGGTCCCGGCAGCGGGGCGGCCCCTGGGCCCAGGGCGGGGATGCATCGCCGCGGGGTGGGAGCCGGCGCCATCGCCAAGAAGAAGCTTGCCGAGGTGAGGGGAAGAAGGCCGACCCACAGTCATCCCCGACCCGAGAGAGACCGAAAGTCTCGGAGCAGAGCTCTGTACCCGCAAATCGCGCCCCATCAGAATCTGACACGGGCTCCTCGGGTCCCGGGGAACGGAGTTTCTTCAGCTTCCGGTGGATTGGGATGTAAGGATCCCCAGATCCACCAGCCCTTTCCCCCGCGTCCCCAAATATGACTGCAGACGAGCCTTCTGTTTTACTTCCTCATCCCTCTCCCTAAGAAAAACCATTTAAGAGAGACCCTCCTCTTTTCATACTTCGTCGGAGGCAGTACAAGTGGGAGCCCCCAGCGCCCACCCTCAACTCACGCTGGTCTCTTTGTCTGACAGGCCAAGTATAAGGAGCGAGGCACTGTCTTGGCTGAGGACCAGCTGGCCCAGGTGAGTCGGTTGGAGGGCTCCAGGCAGGAAGGGAGACACGACGAGGCTGGACAGACACCTTTGATGTAAACTAGATTGTTTGGATTGAACTAAAAATAGGGTATTTGGCAAATCTCGATTTCTGGGCTGCTCAGATCTTTTATGGGGACTTGCTAATAACAGTGATAGCTAACATCTTTTGAGTCATTCCATGCTTATATCGTACCAGGCACGTGTCCATTTTCTTTACATGCACTATCTTGTTCATCTTGACGATCCTACCAGGAGGGAACTCTATTCTTCCCAGTTTAGAAGTGAGGACATTCAGGTGGTTTATCCATAATTACGTGGGTAGTAGGTGGTAGTGCGGTTTGATTTACGTCTTTGGGGGCTTTCACTTGAAGTGCCTAAGAATAAGATGAAAATACTGCTTAACCTGTGTGGCCCATCACCACCACCGGTACATCCAGGTGTGTACCAGAAGTGTGTGTCAGTGATGGGATGCCGGGCCTGCGGTTTCCTTTTCTGTACGTGCCCTGAGTTTACGCAGTTACTGGGACTGGTAAAGAAGAGGAGGAAACAAGCAAGGAAATGGAGCCTTGTACTGAGGAAAGATAGTAGACACAGGCAGTGCTCTTCAAAAGCTCCCACTCAGGGGTGTCTGAGTCGTGGTTTCGGCTCAGGTCGTGATCTCACGGTGGTGGGATTGAGCCCGGTGTTGGGCTTCTCGATCAGCGGGAAGTGTGCTTGAGATTCTCTGTGCCCTTCCTGCTTGTGCTCTCTCTCTCTCTCCCTACTCCTCTCTAAAATAAATAAATATTGGGGCGCCTGGGTGGCTCAGTCGTTAAGCATCTGCCTTCGGGTCAGGTCATGATCCCGGGGTCCTGGGATCGAGCCCCGCATCGGGCTCCCTGCTCCGCGGGAAGCCTGCTTCTCCCTCTCCCACTCCCCCTGCTTGTGTTCCCTCTCTCGCTGTGTCTCTCTCTGTCAAAGAAATAAAATCTTAAAAAAATATATATTTATTTATTTAAAAAAAAATCTCCCATTCGTAGGGGAGGTGACATACAGGAATCATCTGGAAATGGTGATTATAATGTTTAAGTTTATAATATGTAGCAGAAGAGGAGATGTTGGGCCAGGAGTGGTTACTCTTGGTGGGTGGAACATAGGCTTTGTTAATTAGGGAAGGAGAAGGAATACTACAAGTAAGTCAGAAAATCCCCAAACTATTTGTATTTAGCTTTGGAATATAATCTGGTAGATCCACCCCTACCTTTGGGATTCTTTATTTGGAGCTAATTCCCAAGAAGGTCCATGACTGCAAGATTCAACAGTCACTGCATACCTAATTCATACCAGGCTTCCTTTTTCTCCTATGTAACCTTTCTGTCAGTGGCTGAAGATTTTTTTCTGAATGCTGCATTTTCTCATTTTTTTTAAGACCAAATGGATTCTGGGGTGCACCTTCAATCTAGTAACAGTTTCTCTGGGGGAAAAAAAAAGTATCACATTAGATATGCATGCTGATTGTTAGATGCATCCTGACTTTAGAACAGGAACATGTGAGGAAAAAAAAAATGTGTGCTTTATTTTTTATTATCTTTAAAAGATTTTATTTATGTTTTAAAGATTTATTTATTTTAGAGAGAGAGAGTGTGCAGGTGGGAAAGGGTAGAGAGAGAGGGAGAGAGAGTCTGAAGTGGACTCCAAGGTGAGTGCAGAGCCTGAGGTGGGGCTCAATCTCACAAGCCCGAGAGCATGACCTGAGCTGAAACCAAGAGGACGCTTAACCTACTGAGCCACTCAAGTGCCCCCAAAGATTTTTATTTATTTATTTATTTGTTTGTTTATTTTAAAGATTGTATTTATTTTTTGACAGAGAGAGACACAGTGAGAGAGGGACCACAAGCAGGGGGAGTGGGAGAGGGAGAAGCAGGCTTCCCGTGGAGCAGGGAGCCCGACGTGGGGCTCGATCCCAGGACCCTGGGACCGTGACCTGAGCCAAAGGCAGATGCTTAACGACTGAGCCACCCACGCGCCCCCAAAGATTTTATTTTTAAGTAATCTCTATACCCAACATGGGGCTCAAACTCAAAACCCTGAGATCAAGAGTTGCATGCTCTACCACCGACTGAACAAGCCAAGTGCCCCCAAAAATGTGTGTGGTTTTTTTTTTTTAAGATTTTATTTATTTATTTGAGAGAGAGAGCACAAGAGGGAAGAGGGTCAGAGGGAGAAGCAGACCCCCCGCTGAGCAGGGAGCCCGACGCAGGACTCGATCCCGGGACTCCAGGATCATGACCTGAGCCGAAGGCAGTCGCTTAACCAACTGAGCCACCCAGGCGCCCCCCAAAATGTGTGTTTTAGAATTGAGGAAACATTATGGCATCCCAGCCCAGCTGACAACAGAACCATGAAGAAAAGTTAGGGATAAAAAGAGAGGGAACAATAGGGTGCCCGGGTGGTTCAGTTGTTTGGGTGTCCGACTCTTGGTTTTGGCTCAGGTTGTGATCTCATCACGCCCCCAGTCGGGTTTGGTGCTCAGCGGAGGGTCTTCTTGAAGATCTCTCCCTCTGCTCCTCCCCCCACTCGTGCATGTGCGTTCTCTCTTTCTCTCTAATAGATAAATAAATCTTAAAAAACAAAAAAAAAAAAACACAAAAAAACCTAAACTAAAGGGAACAAGAAAGAGCATCATGGTAGGCCTGGAGGAGATAGGTTATTTCAGCCCTTGCCCTGCCACTGGGCCAGGAACTTAATTTTTGGCATCGGATTATCACTTGGCCGGGCTGCCCCTAATCTCCCCCTGGTCCACCTTACAGATGTCGAAGCAGTTGGACATGTTCAAGAGCAACCTGGAGGAATTTGCCAGCAAGCACAAGCAGGAGATCCGGAAGAATCCCGAGTTCCGGGTGCAGTTCCAGGACATGTGTGCCACCATTGGGGTGGACCCTCTGGCCTGTAAGGAGCTGTCCGCAGGGCTGTGGTGTTCTCGTAGGGCTCCAGAGGGGCGGAAGCTCATCTGGCCGTCATCACTGTGGCTAGGGCCCCTTCCAGAAGGCCCTTCTAGAAGGGCCTGCAGGGAGAACCAGTGGCTGTTGTTGCCAGGGAGTGCCCAGCAGGATGGCTGAGTGCGCCCGGGGATGGGGAAGCTGGAGACACAGGCCTTGGGCTAGTAGCCAGGGTGGGTACGGGCCTTCCCGTGAGGGACCTCCAGTGGAGTTTCTGAACGGATATTTCTCCCTTTATTAAAAAGATAATTTAGTTTTAATGAAAGTAGCATGTAATCATGGAGTCAGTCAATAAAGGAGGAAAAAGAGAAAGTACAAATCTCCTGACCCTGTCCCATAGTGGCAGACATAAATATTAACAGTCTAAGATAGCTTTCTGGACACCTTCATCCTATTTATAAACTTTTTTTTTTTTTTTTAACATATCGGATTATGCTATAATTACTACTCTATAACCTGCATTTTTTTTACCCAGGCAGCTGTTGTCTTCAGTTGATTTTTGAATGCCCGGTCTGCATATTGTTTCTCTCAGCCTTGTCTAGATCCTGTATCCCATTATATTTCACTGTATAATTTGGGAAAGGAAGGCTCATTTTTATAGTGTCCTGAGCCAGAATTCGCCAAATAGAAATGCCTTTTAGATTGCCCACCTGTCCGAGCCTGGTTTTTAGGAGGAATTTCCAAGACTTCAACTGTCTTGAGGATCCTGAGTAGTAAATGGAGCCCCAGGACTTAGGCTAGGCAGGGAAGGCTTCCCACAGGATAGATGTTTTATTTAGCTTTGAAAGAAAAGAAAGGATAGAAAATAACCTATAACCTGCTTTTGTTTTTCTTTCAGCTGGAAAAGGCTTTTGGTCTGAGATGCTAGGTGTGGGGGATTTCTATTATGAGCTGGGTGTCCAGATTATCGAAGTGTGCCTGGCCCTGAAGCACCGGAATGGAGGTGAGGCTGGCTAAGTCCTGCACACTGGGCTTTGGACTTCTCAGAGGGAGAAAACCTTGAAAGGTGATCTTTTCCGTCCTGCAGTCTGCGGGCCAATAAGATCTTGAGAACCTGTTAGGTCTTCAGAAACGTCTTAGCGGCTTCATGTGGTTGAAAAATGGAATTACCTGAATGATTGTCTCTATTCCCTAGAGATCTTCGCCCAGGAAGGTCTTAGCCCCTGGTTATTACAGAAAATAATAGGGAGGTAGGAAATAGGCCTTTTCCCCTGATATACAACACGTCCAGGTTATGATTTTATCATTAGTAACTATGTATCCTGGCGCTCCAAGGTGGGGTGGTGCCACGTTTCTAGGCTCCCCAAAACGTGACCTAAAAATGGTCATCCAGTGGTGTCATCTTAATAAAGCACTTCGAATGGTCTGTGTTGAAGTTAGAAAGAAAACTTAAAACCAGTTATAAATCATTGGTCGTAAATAGATATGGCCTTGATGTTAAGAGCACCTTTATAGTTTTTCAGAGATGATGCTGCCCGTTTTTTATATTTTTGTTTTGGGTTGGTTTGGCTTAGCCATGAAGGTAATCCTCCGTCTGTTTTCCTCCCCGCCCCCCCCAGGTCTGATAACTCTGGAGGAACTGCATCAACAGGTGTTAAGAGGAAGGGGCAAGTTCGCGCAGGACGTCAGCCAGTAGGTCTTGCCTTCCAACCCCTTGGAAGGAGTATAGAAAGGTCTTTAAACATCAGATGGAAATCTTTTCTCTTTACTGCTCGCATGTCTAGGCTACTTTCGGGATCATTTTCGTTTCTCTTTATGATCAGAAAACATGTTTTTTAGAAAACTGAAAATACAGAGATATAAAGAACCAGAAGCCACCCGTTATTTCTCAGCTGAGAGATTACAACTGTTGACATTTTGGTGTATTTTCTTCTAAGCATTTTTTTTTCATGTGTACGCATGTATTGTTACTATTTTTTTTTTTTTAAACATACTTGGGGCTTAATCTTCAGATTATTTGAGGTCAAGGAGATTAGCGCAGGCACTGAGAAAGGCTGGGGAACAGGGTAGGGGGCCAGAAGATGGGGTACAAATTGATCTGGTTCACCAGCCTCTTTGTGTGACTTCAATTTGAGAAAAGGTTAAAAACAAAGGCTGTCAGTATGTGGGCTGGGTATAGGGTCTACACACTGTCTTGTGGGTTTTCTTTTTCCCTAATTCGAGATAGTTGTTAACCGGAAACCAGATAATCCAGCAGGACTGGGCCTGAATTTCCAAATGGCAATAATCAGCTGGGTTGCCCTCTGTAACATGGATAAGCATTTTCTGTTTTGCCATAGTTCACACTGCTCCCTGTCTCTTGCATTTAAGCTCATTCATTCACATTCCCCGACAGGCTCCCGTGAGCAGATTTTTGACCTCTGTCCGGGGTCAGAAAGGTTTGCTGAGCGGAGAGCCCCGTACCTGTACCTTCTGCCGTGAGCGTCCCAGCACCATCTGGTGCCCCTTGGCCCTACCTTTTTACTGATGTCACCGACTGGTGTGCAGCCTTTTGAGTCTTCTGTCAGGGTGTCCTGGCCCGGGGCAGAGCTGAGATACTGCGTCGTGGCTGGGTCTGGTGTGCCAGAGGTCTGTAAGCAGCTCTCCCTCACCGCAGAGACGACCTGATCAGGGCCATCAAGAAACTGAAGGCGCTGGGCACGGGCTTCGGCATCATCCCTGTGGGCGGCACCTACCTCATTCAGTCTGTTCCGGCTGAGCTCAACATGGATCACACGGTGGTGCTGCAGCTGGCCGAGGTACTGGTCTGCCTTCTGGGGGCAGGGGGGACAGTCGGAGTGACTCCAGTCTTTCGCTGAGACTGTCCAGCGGATGCACGACTCAGACCTGTGCTTGTTTAGAAGCCGTTTATTGAGCAGCTACAGCACGAAGCAGCGCCCGGGCTGTGGGGGTGGAATGACGGGCACTGTACAGCCCCTGCTCTCGGGGAGCTTACAGTCTAGAGGGGCAGACGGACATGCACACAGCGAACCGCATTTTCTTGGGTAGACAGATTCTTTGAGGTCTTCGGAATACTACTTTCTGTATGGGCTCTTCAATACAAAGGTTCCCTCCTGTTTGCCATTCCCATTACTCAGCGTGCCTTAAGCATATCCCCTCTTCCCCCAAGTCCATATCCTGGGTGTAGGGAAGACGTTCGGTTTTCTTAATTCGATAATGTAGAACAAAACTAAATAAGGAGGGGCTTTTCTCATTGGGGGCTGAGTAAGGTGAGGCAGGGAACTGCCACCGTTTCTTCCTGTCAGTTAATTATTCTGAATCTTGTCATATTCTGAAGTTCTCTGAGAAGGTCTAACTTAATATTTTAGTACCAGGGACCCCACTTTTTAAGACTGAACCCGCCCTCCCCCCCCCCACTTCTGTCACCCTAAAGTCGCTTCTCTGTCTTTGCTGGGACTTCTAAACATTCTTTTTCTATGCTTTTACGCTTGAAGCGTAAAAGCATAGAAAAGTTCTTCCTCCTGTCTGGGGTCAGTCCGTTGTTGCCGGGCAGGTGCTGGGTTCTCAGGGAAAGTCCACTGTTAACTGACCACCCCACTTCCTCCTTCCTTCAGAAAAATGGCTACGTGACCGTCAGTGATATCAAAGCCAGCCTTAAATGGGAGACCGAGCGAGCGCGGCAAGTGCTGGTATGTGAATTTTGGAATGGCCCAGAAGAGATGGCCCCAAGATGGTTGGAGGTGGGTGGGTAGATAGCACTCCGGCAGAAACTTCAGCCTTGCTCTGCTGGCCTCTTGCCTTGAAGGCTGCTGTCACCACAGAGAAGCAAGCCCCGCATTCCCCTGAAGGTGCCACTGAGGTCCCAACTCAGAGGCAGGCTTCCAACTCTGCTGTAGGCAAGTCACCAAAACCCCTTCTCTCCCCCGACCTGTGGAGCCTGGTCAGACAGTTCCTACAGTTTGTATCGGAAGTAACACTGTTAACACAGAGTGAAGGGAACTGTTACCTGCTTAATTACATATCCATAATTATATGCTATTATACTGTATATGAGATAGTGAGCGTTTTATATATACAGATGTCATGGTACGAAGGAAAGGTTGATGTGAAGAAGGAGTAGCAGGAGAATGTAATCCTGGCTTTCAATACCTTCTTCCTTATCCGGGCAATTAAACTATACACTTAGGTGTATAGCAGGGTCACGTAAACGTCTCTTTAATGCTACTGGGCACAAGCAGCCCATCGTGAGCATGTTTCCAGCTGCAGGAATTGCGAGTCCCTTCTAGACTAATAGAGTCCTTCCGGTAATTTCTCCATAAAGGTTCACCCACAAGTTAACGGGAAACCTAATGACAACAGTAGTCTCCATTTTGCTTCAGGGAAATGGGACCGGGGCCTTGCTTCGGGCCATGGGGTGGACATCTCTGCAGCCCCACGTCCCTCCTGCGATGTCCCCCATGCCTTGTCTTTACCCTCTTTCCTAGCGGTATAGGTTAAGTGATTCGGTGGCATTTTTTACACCTCAGGCCAAGCTCAGGGCCAAGGAGAACCCGGAATTCCAGTTGGGTTGTGTAACTACGTGAAGGCACTCGTGTAGATTTAGTCTGAAAACCCCACTGAAGCCAAAATGGTTTGTCCGCCCCACAGGAACTCCGTCTTCATAAATGACTGCCTCCTTTTCCCTCCAGGAACACCTGCTGAAGGAAGGGCTGGCCTGGCTGGACCTGCAGGCCCCAGGGGAGGCCCACTACTGGCTGCCGGCTCTCTTCACTGACCTCTACTCCCAGGAGATTACAGCCGAGGAGGCCAGAGAAGCCCTCCCCTGACTCCACGAGTGCAGAAGGGGCCCCCACGGCAGGCAGGGACAGGGTGGAGCTGCTGGTGAATAAAACCTGAATCACTTTTTTCTTTTTTGAAAAGAAAGAAAAAGTTCCAAGTTTTTTCTCTCCTCAAGACTCTTCACCCATGATTTTATTTTAAAGTGCCTTCACATTGCATCTTTATTGGAGAAAACCTCATTTTATCCAGTAAGGATAACCTGAGTAACAGAGAACAGTGAGCGTGTACGAAATGACGAAATGACCTGCACAGGTCATCTACAAGTTCATGGTAGAGCTGGGTCTACAACGAAGGTGGTCTGTCTCCTGGCTAGACAGTCTAGTTTCTCTGTAGCCCTGGGATGTACATTATAGCCCGCTAATTCAAACCTTGTCCTTATAAAAATGTTTATCTCAAACGAGCAGACCCTGATGGACCAGTAATAGCCACTCGTTCAGTCTCCTCCAGCTTCCTCTAGAACTTCCAGGTTCTGACAGACTTGGCCGAGTGTGAAGGAAATAGAGGTCAAAATTAGGTGGTGGTTAGAGGAAAGAATCTATGGAACCTGGGGGAGTGGCCCAGCAGTAGACAGAGTCGTCGAGTTCCGCACCAGCTCCCCTCCCGTGCTGATCGCTAGGTGCCCCTGGCCTTAGCGGCGGGAAGGGCATCATTTACTGAACACCTACCCTGGACCATCTTCTCGACCCTTAATCCTCATGGCCACTTTCACTGGTTCAGGGAGTAGGTTCTTACTGTCTCGGGTGAGGAACTGAAGTAGTTCACCGGGGGCCACCAGCTTCGGAAGCAAAGCGAAGAGCCAGAGCCTAAGTCCACTGCCGCGTGGGCCTTCACTTTCCTACATCCCGGCTGGCCCAGCACAGGCTGGCCGGGTATCTCGGACTGTCTTCCTAGCCGCGGGGTCAGCCAAGAGGAAAAGAAAAGCCTCGGCGCCTGAAAGCCAGAGCCCTTCTTTAGCAAGTAGGGAAGGAAGGTGGCTGTATGAAGCTGTCTTCGTGGTCTGAGTGCTGAATTCCTAAGAGCTGGTTTAGAAGCAGAAATCTGAAAACCCAGTAGGGTTTGGATTATCCAGGACTTAAAGACGCCCTTTCCTTACCCAGAGATACAGTCTAGATCTGCCTGTCCTTGGAGGACATGCTCCCTTCCCAGTTTGTGAAGAAGGCGCTCTTTGGAAGCAACTAAGACCAAGATGGCATTCCTCTCCTTGACTGCCAGAGGTGGTCTCAAAAAAGGCCCTTCTACTTCTGGTTGGCGGGAGACTCGGCCCCAGCAGCCCTGCTTCCACCCGTGTCCTGTAACCGGAGTTTCCAGCCTCCAGACAATGCATCGAACACTTTCTCCCTGACAGTTTCAGACCTAGGTGAGAGGTGTGGTTGTTGAGAATCCCAGTCTCCCTTGACACAAACCCTCCCACACCCACAGGCGCTTCCTCCTTCTGCCAAAACAAACTTTATTGCACCAAAAAGAAAAAAAAAAAACTTCATTTATGTACAGTCAGATATAAAGACATCTCTTTTGACTCCTGTGCATATATTTCCTCAACTCAAGATTAGGGCATAAAAGTCAGGCAGGTATGCCAGACATGCTCTGCCCATGGCAGGGCCAAGGAGAGGATTGTCACTTGAAAGTGGGAACACTTAAATGGATGACAGACAACCACTGGACCAACAGACCAAGGGCATTCTCCTAAGCCCTGTGCTTGCTCTGGGAATGGAAGAGGGAAATTGGAAGCAGGGTCCCTTTTTGAGTCTCCTTGTTAGGAGGCCCAGCCTTAGGTATCTGAGATAAACTTCCGTTCCCCAAGCCTACTTCCTGTCCAGTTTGTTTGCTTCCTGCCCTCCCAAGTCGGACATTCTCCTTTGTGCCCAACCCCTTCCGAACTCCCCCCGGGAAGTCCCACGACCCACAGGCAGAGGCCTCCATAGCAGCGGGCAGGGCAGGCCCAAGTCCTCCTCTCCCAGACACTGGCCCGATACTGACTGAGGCCCTGCGGCACATGGATCGCCAACACCCCACTGGGAGCCACAACAATAAGAATCTGGAAAGTATGGGGAGAACACACCAGAAAGGGGAAGGCTGGATTCCCTCAGTGCCCAGGACCACAGGGCTTTGCCTAAAGCACATTTTTTCTGAGCCAACCAGCTAAAGGATCACTGCAGCTAGATACAGAGAGAGAAGCAACACAGCCAGGCAAGCGCCCATCCGAGCCGGTGACAGAGCAGCTGGGAGGGCAGGGAGGGGGAGAGGCAAGAGAAGCGGAGGAGCCCAGAGTCCCAGCCCCGGCCCCTCTGCCACTGGCCAACCCTTGCTCCCCACAAGTTCCTGGGCATTGAAGTGAGGGGGAGGGGTGGGAGTGACTAGAGGCCGGGGTGAAAATACACAAGGACAGCCAAACAAAACACAACAGCACTAGCATCAGTCTCCCACTGCACCCCGCCCCCAGGAGAAATACCCTCATCGTGGCTGGCATTCAGGAACATCTGTAAGAGACTATTCTATGTAGTGGCTCTTATCCCCCACACACAGCAGCTGGCTGCAGTGGGAACTTTTCAAATCAGTGATTGTGGGAACAAAATCGGCTTCTCATGGTGCCTGTGCGGCTTTACCAGGACCTTGGTTCAGTCCCAGTCACGTTTACCTTCTGTCTTAAATCTAGAAATGGGCGAGGGAATGGGGGGGCAGAGGAGAAAGGTGCTCAGGTGCTAGGTAAAGCTTACTGATCAGCAGCCCAGACTCCACCACTGTTCCTTCTCTTTGGTCTGTCTAGAACAGTGACTATAAATTAGGAAAAACAAAATTATGCTGGCCCATGGGAAGTAATGGGAGAAGAGGCAGGGAGGAAAAGGGCATTGGGAAGCCCTGCTTCAAGACTGAAGACAGACAGACAACCACCCAGACTGCTTAAGTGTCACAGAGAGCCCCCCACCCAAAGCTCCCTTCCAGATATCCCCATCAGTCATTTGGGCACACTCCCTCTTGGAATTACAGTTTGTCTCCCACCTACCCCTAAGGGGCTGACCCTGTGGAGAGGTGTGTCGGTTGGTTGGTTTTTGCCAGAGGCCCCTTGCCCTAGGTGCTCCTGCATAGGTACCTTGGCCCCTGCTATGGGATGAACACAGCCCCAGATGCTCGAGAGCCAGGGAGGTCGGATCAGGAACAGCCTCCCCACTCCCACACCCTGGGATCCGAGCTTGCTTGGTTCTTGCCATCTTGCAGGATGACGTCACGTTTGGAGGGAGATACACAGTGCCTCTCCGTCCCTGGGGTGGGGGGGAAGGGACTTTGCTGGGACCCTTGAGTGGGGGGAGGGGAGAAGGGAGCAGGGTCTAAACCCTCAGGCTCCCGTGCAGGTCTGTCTCTGTCCCAGACGAACTGCTATCAGAGTCCATTTCGGCGTTCTCATTATGGAGCCTCTCCAGCACTTTCTGACGAATCAGTCCCAGGCGCATCAAGAGGGACTGGTAGTCAAAGTGGCCACGCTTCTCTCCAAAAGGGTCCTGTGGGGGAAAGGAGACAAGCGGGATGGAAGATTCGAGTCTGGGTGGCTCACCCTAGAGAGAGCAGCTTCGGGCCCATGTTGGACGCACGCTCCACTTCTGAGCCGCGGGAGTAGAGAGGAGAGCGCTGACAGATCCCTGCGGCAGACAGCACACCCTCCGCTCAGGAGTAGTGTGGCGCGTCAACCACCCCGGCGGGTCTGGCTTGGGCCAACATTAAAATGTGTTTTTGTTCCCTGCGAGCAGGGCCACTATGCAGGTGAGGGTCACGGTAAAGGCGAGGCAGGCAAGAAGCAGAAATCCAAGACCAGAACTGTGCCTGTATCTTCAATTAACTTCATAAAAACCACATAAGGGAAGTATCACCCTTCTTCCCCTATATTCAAAAAGGAAAATTTGCTTTTCCAACCTGACAGGCGTGTAGGAACTCAGGAGTTCTGACTTCCCAATAAGCACCCGTACGCTCTTCCCAAGAGACCTGCCACCACCTTCCTGTCCGGTTTGTAGCTGTCACTCCGGGGCCACCAGCCTTGGTCCCAGTCCTTGTCACCCTACAGCAAACGTCTCCAAACGTTTTGTGCTAACTGTCCTCAAAATCTCAAGAATAACCAGGGCTGGAGTGGAGGGCATAAACACAAGGAACGTAACAATGCTATACAGAGGACATGGCAGCAAAGGGGCACACGGCCAGGGTTTGGACAAGTGAAGACCTCTTGAGTCACAAAAAGGTACACGACTTTGCCCTCTCATATTCTGCTTCTCCCACATAAACTCCTTTTTTTTTTTTTTTTTTTTTAAGATTTTATTTATTTTTCAACAGAGAGAGGGAACACGAGCAGGGGCAGTGGGAGAGGGAGAAGCAGGCCTCCCGCGGAGCAGGGAGCCCGATGCGGGGCTCGATCCCAGGACCCTGGGACCATGACCTGGGCCGAAGGCAGACGCTTAACGACTGAGCCACCCAGGCGCCCTCCCACATAAACTCCTGCCACGCTTCTGCCCACACATCAGCCTCACGATCAGGGACCAGTGAACACAAGTCAGTCACTGTGACTACAGCCCACGCTTTTCGCTTCCGAGGGTTATGTTCCCCACCGGCTGAACTCCACACTTACTCTGGAGCTGTCAATTTTTCAAATCTTCCTTTTCTCATCCTTGGCTCCATTTCCACCCACTTCCCTCCTCCCCAGACGCTGCTCTTCCCTTTCTTTCTCTCATCACGAGTCATTTTTCCTCCACAGAGTGAATATTGGAAACGCTTTTGAATACCAGCAATGAGAATTCCTGGGGAATGAACCATGGCAGGCATCACGGACTCTGCAAAAGGGGTCAGGAACAAGTTAATGCTGAGCCGGCCTTGCCCTTTGAGGTTTTGTTTTTATTTTTTTTAAAGCAATCTCCAGACCCAACATGGGGCTCAAACTTCCAACCCTGGGATCAACAGTCACATGCTCTTCCAACGGAGCCAGCCAGGCGCCCCTGCCCTTTGAGTTTTAATGTGGCAGATGGGTGGGAAGTCCTTGAAGGGAGGACAGGGAAACTACCATTTCTAAGCAGCAGCTGAGGAAAGAAGACATTTATGCCTACTGCTGCTACTGGGGCCTGGGTGGGGGAAGCGGCTCAGGAAGAGCTGGAGAGAACCTTCCTTAGTCGTTCATCCAAGCCAGCACGATTCTAAGCAAGACCACCAGTAAATGATCCAAAAGACACAACAACTGGTCCTTCAGGACAGGGGGAGTCTCACCCTCTTACCAACCAGGTCTTTTATATTTAAGCCCATTTACAATTTGGTTTAGTAAAAATCTTTTTTTTTTTTTTTTTAAGTAGGCTCCATGCCCAACGTGGGGCTTGAACTCACGACCCTGAGATCAAGAGTCACACGCTCTACTGACTGAGCCAGCCAGGTACCCCAAGAATCTCCTCTTTAAAACAAGCCTAGGGTGCCTGGGTAGCTCAGCTGGTTGGGCGACTGCCTTCGGCTCAGGTCATGATCCTGGAGTCCCTGGATCGAGTCCCACATCGGGCTCCCTGCTCGGCAGGGAGTCTGCTTCTCCCTCTGACCCTCCCCCCGCCATGGGCTTTCTCTCTTTCTCATTCTCTCTCAAATAAATAAAATCTTTAAAAATAAAAAAGAAATAAAGCCTAAATCCTGCATTCCTACTGAGAGTGGAAGCACATTTCTCCAGTGGAGGCAGAGAGTAAACAACTGCTTACTGTCTTTGTGACAGGAATCTTTCAACATATACCACCACACACCCAGTGTTTCCCTAGCCTCGTTCTCTGAGCACCTACCCCTCGGAGCTAGGGACCGAACTCAATAGAGGACTCACCCTTATCGTCACTAAGATTCTGAGAGGGCTGAATGTTCTTGGTTCAAAAAGACTACTAAGAAGGGAAGGCATTCCAGGTTAGAAAGCAGGACGGTTCAGACTCTACTCATGAGCATCTAAGTTTATGGCAAGACTGAGAAGCAACTCCACATGAGTTAGGCAAGTCGGTCTCCTCTCTGGGCTGCCGTGACTTAAATGAACCAAGTTCCTTTTGGCTCTGAATTCTCTGAGAGATGCAGATGCTCTCCCTTCGGGGGATTTTACGTGATCTGCTGTGAGGCCTCTGAGTCAGTGGCAGGGGCTGCATTACCTGCATAGTCTGGCCTTGAAGGTGCAGGCGATCTTTGCAAGCCACCTCATAGAAGTCGTAATACTCCAGGAAGGACTTCTCCATCACCCCTCTGGAAAACAAGCAGCGAAGCTTAAGTTAGGAATGTGGTGGGGAAGGGATCAACCCTTCACCATCTAACCTTTCTGCCCAATTAGAGTTCCCAAGCCCAGATTTGGTATCTCACAAAGACTTTTTTTTTTTTAATGATTTCAGATAGAGCGAAAGAGCACGAGGGGCAAAGGGAGAGCAAATCTCAAGCAGACTCTATGCTGAGTGCGGAGCCCGACTCGGGGCTCGACCTCACGACCTGAGCTGAAACCAAGAGTCGGACGCTCTACTGACTGGGTCACCCATGTGCCCCCCTCACAAAGATCTTTCAATGGAAAATGTAAAAAAGAACAGCTGACAGCCCAAGGCTGATTTCTCTTACACCTTAGGGATTATTAAAGGAGGGTGACTGTTAATACAGATCATTCGAATCCCAACTTCAACTCATGACTCAATCTCATTTGTTTTCCATAAGCCATCCCTAATCCCAGACCTTACTCAAAATTCTTCCAGAAGTTTGGTTCAATAACTCTGACTTTGTTCATCTAGTTTGAACACTTACAAATAAACTCGAACACTGAGAAGTGGATTCATTATGAAGGGCTCTACACCTCATTTGGCTATAGAACAAATAAGGATCTTCAATAGGTCCAGGCTCTTACCAAACTAGGGCTCCCTAAGGGTATGGACTATGTCTTTCCCACTAGGCTTGGCACTCTCCTAGAACAGCAGCTCTCTGAACTTCGAGAGACCCTCAGCCACCACTCTTGGAAAGCACGAACCACAGCTTTCATTTTTCTGTAACTCCCCTGGCGCCCAACAGTGGATTTTGCCCCAAAGGTTCTCAAAGGTATGAACCAGCTAAGTCTCCAACAGCAACACCAAGTGCCAAGTGGGTGCTCTTGGCACACACATACCGTAAGGGCTCAGGGCAGGGACACTTTCCTTCCATCATGTCACAGACCGCCACTCTGATGGTCTCATGCCGGATACATTCATTGTAATTTTTGCTGTCTCCTGGATGTCTCTCCTGTAATATAACAGACACCAGAGTGTCCAAGTACAAAATTTAGGCAAAGAGAAAAGTCAACAGGAGGAGACCTCAGGATTAATATGGGGCACATGACCCAAGTAAACAAACCGGGAAGATACCTATCCAACTACCGCAGATCCATGAAGTGCAACTGAGTTTTTCTTTTTGAGATCATTCACCTCCTCCCACGCAAGCCAATACCCATCCTCTGTTACAAGTCAGGTCACCCATATTGTAAGCAGCAAACTAGAAATTTTTTTCCTAAGGCTGAACTGAGAGGCCTCTGAGGTAAAGATTGGATGGCAAAGAGCCAAATGTTAAGAATGGTGGTGGGACAAAACGGTACACATCACATTAGGAGTCTCACTTAAAAACCCTATAAATATCTGGATGCTTCCCAGCTAACTCCTTTTTATGTCTGCAGGGTTCCACCATCACTGAAAGAAATTACTATGAATCTATCAGAAGTAGAACTTGAAGTTTCCAAAAGAAAACTCCCATGCTGATTGAGAAAGCCAATATGAAAGTGGGGTACAGACGGAAGGGAGTACAGACTTCCATCCTTTAAGCCCTCCTTTACTCTTCAATGCTCCTCCTACCACCAACCCGGCAACCAGAACCTTGGCCTCTGATTAAAACACATCATGAACAGAAAAGACATACATACCCTCAGTCTACTACCATGGTCTCCAAAATGCACCACCGTGAGATCACAGGGGTGCTGTGGGATACGTTAAACGTTTTGAAGAAAACCACAGTATTCACCACCTGTCAAACATCACGCAAACTAACAAGCTTGAGCTCAGTGGGTCAGTTCTGACGTTAAACTGCATTATAGTCCGTTCGATGACACATTATCTTTGTGAAGCCGGACTGTCAATCACTACTTTGATAAATAGCAAGCAGCATATGAAAACAGTGGGGCAGAGAAATGAGGGTGGTGGATCCAATCGGATTCCAAGATCTTCAAAGTTGTGTGGTGCCCGACAAGTGTACTCTTTCTGTCATTAAGCCATTTTAGTTATTTAAGGAAGAAGTGAGTTGTCTGGACCTAACTGCTTAAGAAACGAACAGCTGGGCACTTCCTTCTGCCTGGGGAGCTGTGAAAAAGCCACCGACATACCAGGGACTTTGAACCGATAATGTTTGGGAGTATTAAGAATAAAAATCACATCTCTTGAATTGCCAAACAAAGGAAAGACCTTAAAATCAGCTCCTTGGTTAGCCAATGAGGCCCTTTTCCATTTCTACCTAATCCTAAAATCAAATATACTGTTTGTTTGGAAAGGTGGTTTTGGGAATAACTTCTGTTCACTCTCAAAGGGTATTTCCCATTGTTCCCGTCTATAAATGAACCATCAACGTTAGCATTATCTCAAAAAGTTTAAAAATGAGTTAAACTGTTTTAATCACCTAGACAGAATTGTTACCTTTGGGGATTATCAGTGGAACTCTTTCCCTGTACTTCTGAGTAATCCTGGAAGGCATTTTGGAACAATGGAAAAACTCTCCGCTCCAGGGCAAATATTGGATTCCACCATTATCTATGTATCTTTGTGAAAGTTAATTAACCTCTCCATGTCACCATTACCTCATCTGAAAATGGGGATAATATTTACCCCAAGTTGGTAATCTCTGCACCCAACATGGGGCTCGAACTCACGACCCCAAGATCAAGAGTTGCCTGCTCTTCAGACTGAGCCAGCCAGGCGCCCCTACCCAAGTTAGTGTAAAGGTTAAATGAGATATTATATATATGAAAATTTGGCAGTGGCTGGCATACAGCATAACCCCTGGAAAATACAACTTTCCTCTCCCTTCTCTTTGGCAGCGTTGACTAAAATATTCTTGCCCTACTAGCTAATGACCAGCTCCTCTGGCTGTTCGAGTTAACAGTACTTTGTGACTCTGGAAGAAGCCCCGGCTGGGCAGCAGTCACTTTAGGAAGTACCTTAGGGGATTACTGGGAGAATGGACACATACAGAAGAACCCACTGGTTGCGACAGCCCCCAAAATCAGGCTTAGAATTAATTTCCAGATGACTCCACTGATTCCCACCTTGTAGATTAACCCAAGTCAAATGGAAACAACCTGACAGTGTTATTGTAACTTACGAGGAAAAAGTCATTTTTAAGGAACACACATACCAGCTCCTTTTTTCTCCTATGGTGACATTAAACAACCAACCAAACAAACAGGACCCTTAAGCAGACCTATCAGAGCTTTTCAAACTCAGTATTCCACTCCCCAGCTGGCCCCCCGGCCTTACCTGCTCAAAGCCAGGCTCATTGTGATAGGGGTTCTCAGTCATTAGGGACTGGATGGAGATGAGCACGGAAGAGATGCTCTGGGCTGGGCTCCAGGCGGGGCCAGTCCACGTACTGCAAAACACAGCAGAGAAGGGCAGAGGGTGAGGCCCAGAGCGATGGTGAAGGCCGCCACAGTGCACCAGCACCCTGGGGCCTAGCAGCACCCCCGTCAATGAGTCAACTTTCTCTTTCACTATTAATGCTCTGGAATTTCCCAGCCTGTCTCACCCTCATTCACCAGAAATCAGTCAACTGCCTAATCCTCTCATCAAGTGGGACAAAAGAAAGGAGGGTAAAGCAAGCAAGATAACTTTGAAGGGATTTTCATTGGCCTAGGAAAGAAACAGTAGCTAGGGAAGGTTCCATTCATCAAAATGGAAGAAATAAGGTAAGAAAACCACACCAAAGGCAGTCTAAGTGTTAACCTCAGCGGATCCCGGAGCTTGCTTATTTACAGGTGGTGAAGGAGTTAGTGGGGGGACAGAAGCTGAGCACAGAGGTGCAAGGGAGCCTGAAGCCATCTGGTTAGAGGCCATGTGGCGGGGCTGACGTTCAGGGATCCTGCTCTGTATCCCGCCCCCAAAGAGTGTCAGATTCTCTGAAGACTACAGAACTCTGCCAAAGGACAGGAAGGGAGTATATGGAAATAATATATAGAAACCATCCTGAATAAAAGAGAAGCACCAGAATTGCTCCTCTCTTCCATATAGCCGACCGAGTCCTGGGAGGAGGAGTGCAGCTTGGACATTAAAGACATTTTAGCTCAATTAATTGAAGAGATGGCACCTGATCTGGAAGCTGAACACAACCTAGGCCAAGACTGACTTGCTCAAGTTCACTGGCCAATTCCCTTTCCCTGCTACACTCGAGGAGAGTTCAGTTAAGCAAGCTCATCATCATCATCACCATCATCAACAAGGCTTGCTCTTCCGAGCCTCTCCGCCTGCTCCCCTCAGCTCTGCTCCTCCAGGAACGCCAGACTCTGCGCTAAGACTTCACATATTCGGGGAGGCAAGCCAGCAAGACAAGGTACATTTTTACTACATTTCTTTTGTCAGTAAGGCAGCCCCAATCTTTTTTTCTAGGTAGGGAGGAAAGGACTGAGGCTGACAGAGCAAACAGTCAACTAAGAACACACGGGAATCTTCTACCCTGTGATTCCTCATGGTCAAAATTCAACTTGAGGGTAGCTTCTCCTTTTCCACCCAACACGCTTCTGCCACTTTTACCCCACCATCTTACTTCCCCTGGTTCTACTGTGAGCTGATGTTTGTTCGAAATAGTTTTATCCTGGCCTAATGGGAACCTAGAACAAAAACACCATCGCGCAGGGGTGTCCTACTACAGAAACAAGTGAGTATCCTCACCGCTGTGGGCTACATATACTGCTGTCCTACCAGCAGAGACAAATACCCTAACAACATAAAGGACCTCTTTAAGAACAACCTCCTTCGAAGGACTTCCTCACTGCCACCATCGCAGAACATATCCCTGGGTCAGAGAGATTAAGAAAATAAATAAATAAAATAAATCATGCCTCCAGTTGGGTCTGCTGCCTTTCCCCCCCCACATACTCGGAAACATGCTGGACGAGAAAGAAAACAGCACCACCAGTTTGGGCGACTTTCCCAACTTCAACCTGCACTTGTTCTCTGCTCCGGGGCAATTCAGACCACACGAACAAGACCGATCCAGAAAACGTAAGAAGACATTTCCATTCTGAATTTTTAACCCCCAAAGGAAATTAAAAGGGAACGAATGAGAACCACATGAAGCAAAATCTTCAGTAGCACCCAGATACAAAATGTACTTGAAACCCATGTTTCTTATCTGATGTGATTTCCAACCTTAGACATTTTTCATTCAGTTGTTAAAATATCATAATCATCTTCATCACCACCACCGCCTCCAAAGCTACTCATTGAGAGACACAGAAACAAGACACCCACAATCTTAAATGGCACAGATCCGCAGCCTTTCTCAACCTGTTCGGGAGAGAATTAAGCCCTGATGCCCTGAGGAAGGGGTTCTCAAGCTGGAGTGTGCGCCAGCAGCACCTGGAGGGTTTGTAAGACACAGATTGCTGGGGCCTACCCCTAGAGTTTCTGATACAGGAAGTCTAGGGTGGAACCCCAGAATCTGCAGGGCTACAAGCTCCTGGCTGCTGCTGCTGCTCAGGGAGAAAGAATCACTTCACTAAGGCATCCATTGTAGGTCATAAATGAACTTCTCTCTTCTGCACCTAGAATGGTACCAGTCGCGTACCACCCTGGGGAGAACTGAGGAAACAGTCACCCCGACCGTTTTCTGTGCTTCTGATGATGAACGCTGGTTGACAAAGGCTGGCCTGGAGCAGAGGTATTTGCTAACAACCAACGTGGCCCCTTAGAAGAGTCTCCTCTTACCCTAGAATACTCAAGCAGACTTTCCCATTGCGGTAGAAGTTGGGGTTAAACCTCACTGTGTTATTGCCCGTTGTCATCAGTTTGACCCGAGGTGGGTGGATGGGATAGTCGGGCGGACACCGAAACACGAACAGGAAGAAACCCCCTTCATAAGGAGTGTCAAATGGGCCTGTGATCAATGCATGAATCTGCAAAATAAAACCCCATCTCAAAATTGTGAGGTGATGTCCCATCCCAACCCCTCCTGGCTTCCACGGGTTACCCACACCAGAAGCAGGACTTTCAGCCGGCATTCATAGTCCAGATCTTCACCATGCAGGATAAAAAGCCTGCACGCACTCATACTGATACATATGCTTGGAATTTTAAGAAATCCCATTACGGTGGAGTGGCATCTTACTTGGGGGTTACATTCTAAAGTTAGAGCCCAAGGTGAAAATTGAATCTAATCAAAAATCACCCTTGAGTGTCCCTTAAAACTCCCCGACAGCATGTTTTTTTCTTTAGATTTCCCTCATCCATGGTTTTTTCTTTAGATTTCCCTCATCCATGTTTTATATATATATATATATACATATATACATACATACACACACACACACACACACACACACACACATAACAAATCTACATGGAACACCACTGCGCAAATTAAAATATGCACCTGTAAAATATTATCCTAGCATGTTTAATTTGAAGAAACGAATACATATTTTTACTGAGCACGTCTGTTTGGATGTACCTAGGTCACACACGCCTATGATGTGTATGTGGCACAAAGGGGAACTAAGATGAACGGAAAAGAGCAAAGGGATTGGAGGCCACCCCAGCAGTGCCAGGAAAAGTGCAGAGCTGAGGGGCCTGATGGAGGCCCTGGGTGTCTGCTGCCTCCGCAGAGGATCAAACCTACTGCTGTATCAAAGATATAAAGAAAAACGGGAAAACTCAGGGTCCATTTGAGGCCCTTAAACCATCCTCAGAAATTTCCCCAACACTGTTGGTTAACTTAAAAAAAAAACAAAACAAAAAACGGCAGCATTGAAAACAGAACGCTAAACTCTTTTCCTCCAGCCACGATTAATTACTGAGCAAGCTTTCCCTTCCTGAAAGGAGGAAAACCTGAACTGTTGTATTTCTTCTCCTACAAAGGCTGCGAGGCACTCCAGTCTGCTCAGAATTTAAACAGCAAGACGAAAAAGGACCTTCAATCCAATGCCTCAGTCCCTACTTTGCCCTGGTGGCACCCCGGACTATCTTTTAGCCCTCAGTCTTCTGGAACAGCAAGCTCAAATGGCATCACAGGACATCAATTCTGGGACCCTCGGAACTAGCATATTAACACTGATGCTTGATTGAGGACAAAATGTCCCAGGAAAAACATTTCCAACCACATAAAAAGAAAAAAAATCAATTTACAGGGAAACTTATTTGAAGCAAAATAGATATACCAACAATACAATGTCTGAACTTTTACTGTAAGAAACTTTAAACTATGGAGAGTTTTCATTTAAACAATATTAGATTTAGGAAATCTGATTTCTTCCCAACATCAGTTTAAGTGAAAATTCACTTCCATGGGTAGAGCACTCAATGACAGAGAAGCCTAGGTATCTAAGCCAGGGGAATTTCAACTTCTCTGTGTTTGTGTGTGGAGGACAAGACAGGAATGGTTTTGGGGGTGGAAAGGATATTCAAAAGCAACCAGTAAAGACAGGAGCCTGAACAAGGCCCTTTGAGTATAAACTCTGTTCATTCAGGTCTGCCCCATCCCCAATCTTCGCTGCATTTGATTTACAGCACCATACTTAAGAGTCCAGAGTGACAGGATGAGGGAAGAATTGGGTAGTAAAGTGAATAGGATGACTATCATTTATCGGCCTAACTGGAACAGTTTTAAGAGTGAAAGAGTGGCCTGGTACTAGTTAAGCTGGGACAAGACGCATAAACGGGGATTTTCCAAGTCAACCAGACCTACTGGCACCAGAATAAAAGACACCTGTTCAACGCTCTGCTCCACCTCACCGTGTGACCTTGGGCAAGCCACTTATTCTCTTGGGATCTTGATTTATCCATTTATATTATCAGAGATGTGAGCTGGATAATCTTTTAGGATCTTCCAACTTTCTGGGCCCAATCTCCCAATAGCCCCCACCCCACTCCAAGTTACATACCTTAGTCATGTCAACAGTATCAGGTACAACGAACATTCCTGGAGGAGGCTCCTTATAAATGGACATGATATCCCTGTATAACACCAAGAGGAGGTGGGGAAGGGAGTGAGGGAGAGGAGAAAAAAGGGAAATCCCTTGAGCAGGACAGTTGTTATCACCTCAGTGAGGCCAGGGTTTGAGAAAGTGGTGCTTGGTACCACAAATGTCTTCACTATCTTGTTGGCTGAGAAATCTCAGCTGAGTACTTGTCAGGCAAGCAGAGAGCAAATTATTATCAAAAGGGCATTGTTTCCTCAGGGGGAGGGGGAAAAAATCAGAGATCCCAATGGCATCAGATGTCACCCTGGAAAAGCCACATCCCATTTACTCTCTCTTCCTCCCACAGGGCAATTCATTCACTCCCCACCTCCGAGATTCCCAGGTACTACGACTGAATGCTAAATGAAGACTGTTCAGTAACTGGGAAGACATAATCGCCTCCACTAAAAAAGCGAATCCCATAAACAGTGGACCGTTGTTGGCAAGGGGATTCTATGAAGCAAGTGAGCTAGCAAGGAGCAATCAGGGTCTTCCTGCCCATGGCACCAACAGGATAGAGATCTCTTCAGATTGGAGAGGGTACCCTCTGACATTGCTGAAGAGTCTCACATTTGAAAGATGACATGCAGCGGCTACTACAAATGAAAGGATTTGTAGGTTGTATCGCACAATCTAGAATGCATCCATTGTGAACGAGGGTCTAAAGAACATTCTAGGTAGAAAAAGACCTGGTAGGGTACACAGAGATGTAAAGTGCAAACAAGTGATTGGCAGAACTCAAAGGTAAAAGCCAGGATTGACAGACTGAAGGGGATGGAGGACAGGAGTAGAGGGGAGCGCTGAGGTACTGAAGTTAGAGGTGGCGACCCTGATGGACCCTAATGGAGCTGGTGTCTGTGTCAGGCACTGGGCCGCGTAATTTACATACAATGAGCTGTTTAATTCAATGAGCGGTTTAATTGCTACTACAATCTTGAAAGGTAGGTAGAGACACGTGAAGGGACTTGGAGTCTGGGTGGGGGGGAGGGTGAGATTACCTAGATGAGGGTGGCTGCAGCAGAGGGACATAGGGAGAGGCAGAGACTGGTCATCAGGAAACCGTTTTCAGGATTAATAGCAGCTAAAAAGCATTACTCTTCCTATGCAATAGGTACTGCGCTAAGCATTTTTGCAGAAACATTATCTATTAAATGATAGGATCTAAGATCAGTCGCCCAAGAAATAAGCACAGAAAGGACTTGGGCCTTTGTTCCTATATTTGAATTAGGTATATTTACTTCAGAAAACTAAACCAAATGACCGAGAGAAAAGAATACAAAAGTGTTGAGTGGGATAATACAAACCAGAGTGAGACTGGGGGGAGAAAGCCTGCATTCCTGGAACAGGTGTGAGAGTGGAGAGCTTTAGGGTTCTGAAGAAGTGGTTCAAGGGGAGATTGCGGGTATGTGAGGGAAGCGATCTAGACTTGGGGAGAAGGCTTGAGGATATGGGGAATAAAAAGAAAGGTTGGCCTCGACTCTGAAGCGACGAAAAGCAAGCTCTATGTGTGTTACAAACGGGGCCCTGGAGGAGACGACGCGGGGGGGGGGGCGATGGGTGGGGCCTCCGGGCAGCATCTCGCAAGGCTGGGGTGGGGAAGGGGGGAAGAGAGGCGGCGCGGAAGGCGGGAGGGGGTGTTGCTGAAGCGCGAAAGGGTCGGGTTTCGGGCGGGAGGTATGGGGGAGGGTGTCGGGCACCGAGACGGAGGGCTCAAGGGAGGTAGCCGAGGGGCGGGGTCGGACCTGGGCACGCGAGGAGGGCTTTGGTGCGTGTGGAGCTGCGGGCGGGGGGGGGGGGTGGGGAACAGGGGACTCGGATCGCGACGCTTCGGGCTGGCAAGACGTGGGCCTTGGAGCTGGGCCTCCGCGAGGGAAGCGCGGAGGCAGCGGGCGGGAGGGGGTGTAGTGGGAAAGGGGGGGCGGGGAAGGTCGAGCCCTGGAGCTCGGGGCTGGGGGAGGAAAAACCCCGGCTCACCGCTTGATCCGAAGTAGACACTGCGGCGCGGTTCGTTCGCCGTCCCAGTCGGAGCTGAGTGTGGGGTCCCAGTGGCTAAGCAGCGCGGCCCCGTGGGCAGCGGCCGAGGGCGGGAGCCCGGGCAGCGGAGCCAGGCCGCTCCCCGGCCCCCCGGCCCCGCCCGCCGCCGCCGCCGCCGCCCACACATCCGGCAGGAAAGGCGGCCCGAACCCGCTGCCGCTAACGCCAACAACACCGGTGACACCGCTCGCCCCGGGGCCCGCCGCCCCGGCGCCCGCCGTCGCCGTCGCCGCCTCCTCAGTTGGACTCTCCGCCATCGCTGCTTCGCTTCCGGGACTGCTCGGCAGCACGTCCGCCGACCAGAGCGGCCGCTGCTCCCTCCTGCTCCCGCACCACCGAGAGCCGGGCCAGAGTGTCCCCACCCTCGGCTTCCACAGCCCGGGCGGCGCTGGCTCCGCCCACCCCCGCCCGACCAGCGAGAGGCGTTCTTGCAAGAGCGTCCACCCACGGTCCTCCAGGGCGAGAGGGGGCGGGAACTAGCCGGCGGAGCCAGGGCCCTGGGCCCGCGTTGGCCCCCGCTTTGCCGGAGGAGGCTCTGAAGCGTGCCGGCTAGCCGAGGTGCGGCTGAGAGCCCAGAGCCGTGCAATATTTTATTTTCAAGTGTGGCAAGGAGAGGAAGGAAGGATTATATCCCCACCCTTAACGAGAGAGACCCTCTTCAGTCATGTCCAAGGGATAGGATTGGGGATCGAGCTTCCCACTTGGGGGAGGTTCCGATAGATGAGTCGACTTGCTCAGGACTCTTTCCTGTCTGAAAACCTCTGTAATTTATTTTTGTTCCCCGCACCGTCACCCACGGAGGGCAGGCTGCCATTGCCCCCTGCCTGCAACAGGACCAAGAGGAAGGAATCAGAACCCGCGAGTGAAAAACGACCTCATTTTAGAGTTTATTCAATACACATTTATGAAGGGGCTACTAAATGCCAGGCACTGTTGCTAGGCGTTGCCATAGGGATAATGAAACAGACCTAGGGAAGCTTAGTAAAAGGAAGAAAATCAGGCCTCCTGACTCCAACCTCAGTTTTTTCTTCCCACAAGTCCTTGAATATACAGGAATCAAGGGGCTGTGAGTTTTAAATCCTGGGAGGATTCCTCAGGGCTTTCCTGGGATTTGTAAGGTGATATAGCATACTATGGACTAAGAAAAACAGAAGCCTCCTCTAAAAAAGGCTTTCTCTTTTCTTTCTAGCAAGAACACAGGCTCATAATCTTGTCCGGAAACTCTTGACCAGATGCATTTCAGAATTGAGAGTAACACTCCCAATAAGGTCTGGGGCAGCTCCCAGTAACCCAACATTGATATTTCGACAGCAAAGTGTATGAATATTCATGTTAATTTGGGTACATTTATGAATATTCAAACCACATCAAACAAATAACCTCACTCTGTGTTATATTTTGCTGCCCAAACTGGTTTTTAGAAGAAAAGTCCAGTTTACACTGCTTCCTGAATTTTTCAATAAGGGACCGTGGACTTGAATGGGTAATAGCCAACACTTATTGAGGCTAAAAATTTGTTTCTTTAGCTGTCATTTATTGAGTGCTTAATATGTGCCACTTTGTATACTTTGTCTTATTTATTCCTTTCAATGACACTATGAAGTAAGTACTATTATTAGTCCATTCTGACAGATGGAAAAACAGAAGCTTACAGAGGTTATGTCACTTAACCCGGGTCACACTGAGAGCAAGCAACAGATTTGGGGCTGTAAGCCAAATCTGTCTTGACTCCAGAGAAAAAGTTCTGACCACTGTGTGATACTGTCGCAGCCTGGAGCTCGCCCATACTTACTGAATTTTACTTCATGTAGTCCTTCGTTACCTGTTGCTCCCAACCCCTATCCCACAACACACAGACACACAGACACACACACACACTGTTGGGGCTCTTGAGCATGTACTGTCTGTGAATCCAGCAGAGGGCCTGGTACAGTTGAGGTGCTTAACATGAAGTAAAATGAATCAACACAATGTTTTATATAGATTTCATGTTTTGTTGGTATAGCGTTCTACTACTCTATAATAAGGACACCAGAATATCTATGAAAGGATACACAAAAAACTGGTAATAGTGGTTGCCTCTGGATGGTTTGATCGCTGACAAGGTGGGCCAAAGGGTGTGTATGTATGTGTACCTTTTTAATATTGTACTGTGCATCTATTGCCTATTCAGACTAGGTTTTATTCATTTTTAAAGGATTCTGGAATTTTGTTTGGGTATTATTTATTTAGTAAGGTGGTCAAAAGTCAATTCACTGATAACCTCACACAAAGAACACTGTTCCATTGCTCCTCCACGGCTCTAGTCTGCAGAGGCCCAAAGATGGCCCATGGGGGAGAGGAATTCTCCGTGTGGTCCTCCCCTTACTACTGGGCTATTGTTTTCAGTGGACATAAAACACTTACCTTGGATCCAGAAGAGTTTCCAGCTTTTGATCTGGACCACTCTACAAATAGCCTCTTTGAGCCTATTTCTGCATCCATAGAATGGTGCTAATTCTTTTTTTTTTTTTTTAAAGATTTTATTTATTTATTTATTTGAGAGAGAGAATGAGAGACAGAGAGCATGAGAGGGAAGAGGGTCAGAGGGAGAAGCAGACTCCCCGCTGAGCAGGGAGCCCGATGTGGGACTCGATCCCGGGACTCCGGGATCATGACCTGAGCCGAAGGCAGTTGCTTAACCAACTGAGCCACCCAGGCACCCTAGAATGGTGCTAATTCTTACCTCTTAGGGTTTTTCTGAGGATTAAGTGTGACAATTCCACAAGTGCTTTGTAGAGTGGCAAGCACTGTCCAAATAATTGGCATCCCACTTGCCCATGTACTGTCTCTCCTCCAGGCCTTTGCTCTTTCTCTACCTGGAATACTCTTTCCCTCTACTCTACCAGGGGAAATCCTAATTACCGAAACTCTGAGCCTCTATTCCTCATCAGTAATATTGGTAAAACAAAAGTAGCTATAAAGAAGAGCTAACGTGGGGCGCCTGGGTGGCTGTCGGTTAAGCGGCCAGCTCTTGATTTCGGCTCAGGTCATGCTCTTGGGGTCCTGGATCGAGCCCCACGTTGGGCTCCACACTCAGCAGGAAGTCTTCTTCGGCATTCTTCCTCCCTTTCCCTCTGCCCCTCCCCCCAACTCACGTGCTCTCTCTAAAGAGAGATCTAAATAAATGAATCTTTTTTAAAAAGAGAGATAATGTGATAATGAATGTGTACAATACCTGGTCAGAGTAAATGTTCAATAATTATTAACTCTTATTATTCCTACTCATCTTCAAGGCAGGCTGAAATACTACCTTCTCTGCCAAGTCGTAGCACCTCCAGGTGTATTATTATTACTATTAATTAGTCATTTAATTTACTCCATCCTCGAATAATTCATACCTTTATTGTAGCACATACTACTTTTTATTTTACTGGTTTGGTTACTCATCTGTCTAGCTACTACGTGCGATATACTCTAGGGCAGAAAACCTGGAGCACCAATCTTGTATCTCTAGGAACTGACATTCAGTGAGTGCTGCAGACATGGTGAACAGAGCGGAAATGAGGACGTGGTAGCCAGTTGTCCTTCCCCTGGCCATGGATCTCTAGAATTTCAGCTCCTCCTCCTCCTCAGATATGCCTGTTTTTCTTTCCAAAGGGCTGGGCCAGGCTTGCACAAGGAATCTGCAAGTCAAGGCCCGAAGGGCCGTAGAGCACGGCAGCTGCTGAAAGGACCAGCTCACCACCTTCCAAGGGAGCTCCAGGAAGCCTCTAAGCCGGAAAGAGGAAGGGCCAAGGAGAGGCTAGCAGCGGAGTGTTATAAGCTGGCATTACTTAGTCCAGTGTTTACTGACTTTTTCAAGGCAACACCTGGCTGCTTTTCTGGCCGCTTGGCTAGAGGGCAAGAGTGTGCCTTCTGGAGCCTCTCCCATGTCCTCTGGGGATGGATGACACAACTAGGCAGTCTTCCTACAGGAATTTGGATCCAAGCCTCTCTCTCCTCCACAGCACTGGACTGCCCTGCATTGAGCCATCTCTTAGTGCAACCAAGTTTGGTAGCACCTTGCTCATGGCAACTAGGCAAGTGTCCTCCCCCAAGGACAGAGGCCAGCAAGTGTCCTAGAGTTCAGGTCACTGCTGTGCCTCAACTCTAAAAAGAGAAATCACGAAGATCTTTTTCCCCCTTCCCCAAAGTTCTGTGTCCCTCAGGAGCAGTCCTTCCCCTACAAGGCCCAGCCTTTTGTCCTGGGCTCAATGCCAGGGATAGATGAAGAGTTCCCATCCAGGTCATAACTCCTGGACTGAAGGGAAAAATCAGAACTTGGACTGGGGTTTTGCGGCTTCTGATTGCAAGTAATAATAGCTATATTAAAGAAAATTTTTAAAAAGATTGAATTTCTTTAATCTCCACACCCAACGTGGGGCTCAAACTCACAACCCAAGATTCAAGTTGCATGCTCTTCCAACTGAGCCAGCCAGGTACTCCCTTAAAAATTTTAGTAACATACGTGTTATTACATCTCTCTGAATACATTCTAACGTTGCATGTATCTCATTAATACCACAGTGCATATACGACATGTATTATCATTATTTGCATATATTTACCTATCATGGCATTTTGTTGTCCCAACCACTTTTGTTTTTATCCCCATTTTAGAGATGAGAAACTCGAGTCTCAGGGGAGAGAATTACCCAGGTAGTTAAGTGGCAGGGATGGCGTTTACATTCCCCTCTGTGCTCCTTGCTACCATGCTGAACTCCTAAGGAGTGGTTACCAAATTCTTTTTGGTCACTACCTCTGAGAATATAATGAAAACAATGGATCCTCGCCCAAGAATAATACACTCTGTATCCAGTCATAAGTATTTTGCACTAGCAAGATGGTTCTACCCTCTACTGTAGACCCTAAAGAATCTCAATGGTAATGGACTACCTAGCCCTGTTGGGGGTGGGGCAGCATTCTCCCCTACTCTCTAGGGTTCCCTAGGCCCAACCACATTCCCAACCTTGCTGATTTGGATTTTAAGTCCAGCAATTCCAAGGCTGTTTGGCGCTCATGATCAAGGGAAATTCTTCCCAGCCCCTTGGCAAAAACTAGGCTCCTGGAGCTTCACAGGAAATAAAGGGAATCACCTTCCCTGGAGGCTGCTCCTTGATTTACCATTAGAGGGGAGTGACCCAGCAAGGATGCCAGCCTGACATCCCAAAGGGTACCACATTCCGTTTTCATAACTTTACTGTTAATCCATTGCTCCCTTGGAGATACCTCAGTTCCAAGTTCCATTCTTTTCTCTTTGGCCCTAAGGTTCCTGGGCTCTGCTTCAGGTTCTACCACTGCCTTACTGTGGACAACTTTGAGAATTACTTAGGGTAAAGAGGACAAGCAGCAGATTATGGTAGACCAGTAGTTCTAAACTGGAAGTGATTTTTTTTTTTCCCCCAGCCAGGAGACATCTGGTGTTTGGAAATTGGTTGTCACAACTTGGGGGTGGGGAGGTGGCTACCGGCATCTAGTATAGATGCTGCCCAGGGATGCTGCCTAACACCATACAATGCACAGGACAACCCACCACAATGGACTATCTAGCTCCAGATGTGCCAAGGTTGAAAAGTCCTGTGGTACAAGACCATGATTGTTGAATGAATGTTAGATGGACTTGGGGACTGGAATTGTTGGCCTGCTGTGTGCTATCGGGCACGTCAGTGAACTTGTGTGAAGCTTACGTGAGTCAGCAGTGATAAGAACACAGGTTCTGGAGTTTGAATTCCAGCTTTACTCATCAGCTGTGTGACCTTCATAGGTTGCCTCACCTCTCTGAGTCTCTTTTTCCTTGACTATAAAATGACTTACTTCATAGGGATGTTGGAAGCTATTCACAGAAAATGCTTAGCACTGTGTCTGACCCACAAGTGCTCAAGTGTTAGCTGAGGCTATCACCACACTGACTTGCTTCTCCTCACCTACAGCACATAGTTTTTGTACCCACATATTCAATTTGTGACACTGTTCAAGGTTTCCGCTCCCTTAATGCCCCAAACTCCTTAAGGGCAGGATCCTAGATTTCTTTGCCTTCCCCAAGACTACTAGGAGGATTCTTAGCACCTAAATACTTGCAGACTGCCCTTATGTTGCATGTCAATTCAATCCATTCTTATTAACTCACAGTTTTTGGTGTTTTAACCCTCTTTGCTAGCTGCCCTTCAGCTGGATAGGAATATTCTTAGTTTCACAAGGTATAAGGATTTCACAAAATGGGTCCCACTTTTACTCCTTTTGAAACCATCCAATTTGAGACAGATCGTGTTAACCAGCACCTCTGTGTTCATTTTGTCATGGTTTACTGGTGCTAGGGCTTAGAGAGGCAGCGGCTGTGGATGTATCTGCCTAGCACTCTCTTCCCTGGGTTACCAGTCGCACGATAGCCAAGTTGGGGAAGCCTGCTGGGCACAGACCGAGACCACAAGGAAGATGTTGTGCAAGGCTCTCTACGCAGCTCACTAGTTGGTTCAACCAAAAAACACTCACCCTTTTTATCCCTAGCAAGGCTAAGATTGTAAATTCTCCAAGAGCAGGAACTGTACCTCATCTGCTTTATTCAGGAACATTTAGACACTCTAAAAAAGTGCCTTTCATTCCTTCATCTAAGAATGAAAATGAAACTTACAAGTGGGGCTAAATGCAGGCAGATGGGAAGCCCACCTCCATTTCCAACCGGCTACATCACTTCTTTGAGACTGTTTCCCTATCTGTGCCACCCTACTTGTGGGGCCATCACAGCAGTTAACGGGTTAGGCTGGCCTGAGGTGGAA
Source organism: Zalophus californianus (assembly GCF_009762305.2). NCBI lineage: Eukaryota > Metazoa > Chordata > Mammalia > Carnivora > Otariidae > Zalophus > Zalophus californianus. Next base: position 36,827,068 of record NC_045610.1, read on the forward strand.
TCCCCAATTCTTCCACTTCCCAGCTCTGTGATGGTGGGCAAGTTATTTTGCTGCCCTAAGCCTTGGTCTCCTCATTTGCAAAATGGGTATAAACCATTGTATTCCTAGTTCATAAGGTTGTTGAAATATAAGCCCCTTAAGAATGGCACATTATTATTATATTAAATTCGAAGGGGAAAAAAGCACCAATTATCATTACTTAGACAAATCCATGCTCCCTCTGGGAAATAAAGGGAGCCCTCCACGTTCTCAGTGCTACTTCCCAGCCCCGAGGAGTTCCAAACCATGGCTGACCCATTCCCACTTGCCTTGTCCCACCTTTCCACCAAGGCCCTCCGCAGGGGCAAAGGACAGAGGCACAGGCATATGGGTTTAGAGAAACGTTGTGTTTAATGGTAAAGCTTAGCACACTCCAGCACCAGGCATGGCCTGAAGTCGAAGCAGCAGGGACGGGTAGGTGACCCTCATGGAACCTCACATGGCGAACAGGATGAGGAAGGCGACCATCAAACAGAAGAGCCCCATGGCCTCAGACAGGGCAAAGCCCAGAATGGCATAGGAGAAGAGCTGCTGCTTGAGAGACGGGTTCCTGCCAGGGACAGAGATTGATGCCAGCCGGGGGAAAGGAAGGGGTGAGGAAATGGGTGGTGGAGGACACAGGTAGGTTGTCAGTGGGGGGTATGAGGGGGTGCTGAAACTGGGAGAGGGCCTAACCTACGTATATCCTGGGGATTTCGACAGGTAAGCAGAGTACCAACATGGTTAAGTTTAAGTGAGCCAGGTTGAAAACACACTTAAATAATGATTCAGGGATCACGGGAGAAATCAAGAGGTCGATGAAATCAACCCCAAGCTAGTGGGACCTCCTGCTGAGGCTTCTCCCAAATGGGGTGGAATTTATGGTAGGAGATACTCTAGGCCACCCCCAAACTTACCTGGCATAGCCAATGATCAAGCTGCCAAACACTGTTCCAATGCCAGCCCCTGAACCAGCCACACCAACCGTGGCAGCCCCAGCGCCAATAAACTTGGCTGCTGTGTCAATGTCCCGGGAGACGACACTGGTCTGGAACTCCCGCCGGGCCACCTGGAGCGGGGAGCTGCTGTAGGATGGCTGGAAAGGCAAGTAGGGATGGGGAGGTAGTGAGGCATAAGGACAGGTGGCTGACTCCCATCCCCTCACCCAACCCACCTGGGCTCCCAAACCACTGGCAAATTGCCTGGCAGGTAGAGAATGCTCAGATTGCAGAGAAGGCTGGGAATTAGTCCTCGGGCCCATTTTCTGACAGGGCCAGGGAAATTTTGTGGGTTAGGGAAACCTCACTTTTGCAGACTTCTCACCTACAATGTTCACCTTGGGGTACTTAGAGCTATTAAAGCATAATAGATTCTCTAACTGTCCTCCCACTCTGGCCTACAGGTCACTATTTGAAGAACCCCTCCCTGGGGAAATGAATTAATTAATTTTTAAGATTTTTACTTTTAAGTAATAAATCTACACCTGATGTGGGGCTCAAGCTTACAACTCCGTGATCAAGAGTTGCATGCTCTACGGACTGAGCCAGCCAGGTGTCCCTGGGGAAATGTATAGGAGGGCCCACATTCCTTTACCTGTTTAGCTGGGATCTCTGGCCTACTCAAGAGGGAGGCAGACACAGGCCTGATCAGATCCCTGGTACAACAGCGAATCTGTCAAATCAGAAAGATACATTCCTCCAAATCAAGCAAGGGACAGGAAAACCTAGATGCTGAACTTCTGTCAAAAATGACAAGATTATAAACAAAAAAAGCCCACGTGTTTCAAGGTCAATTAATGCATTCCTGTTTCTACCAGACAGGCCTGCACAAGAGACAGCCGTCCAAGACCCAGACGTAGTTAGCAGTGGCAACTTTCCCATTTAAACCCACGTACCAAAGTTCATTTCTACGGGCACAGCCCTTATCAGTATCCCAGAATGGAAGAACCCACACTAACATCAAACCGGGTACAGGAGGGGTTTGTACCCAGATCACCCAAAGAATCAGAAGAGGTAAATCTTTTGTTAGCATGTACTCACTGGTACACACCCCGAATGGACTGGGCCAGTAAGCCTGGTGAGGCTCCTCGAACAACCATCTAAGCAGAGCCCCCTGTAACCTGGCTTTCTTGAAACATGTCAACATAATGCAGTGATTCTCAAACATGGCTGAACATTGGAATCACCTGGAGAGTTCCAGCCAAGCTTGAGAATGACTACTTCAGTGGGCTGTCTGGCTACGGCCAAGCCAGACTCGTGTAACAAGATCCTATCCCGACTCTGACCACATTCCAAGCCAAGAAAGCTTGGTTTACAGGTCTAAATAAACAGGGGGTAACTGCATCACTACAGCCTCCCCAAAGAGCCAACAGCATCTGGATGCCAAGCTCCTCTGAGTTCATTCATTAAACATTGACAGCTCCCACATCTGGCACTACGGATCACCCCGGAGCCGCAGCTTACCAGAGCCGGAGAAATGAGTAGTGCCCCGGTGGTCTGCATTTTCTCAGTCTGCAGAGGAAAAAAAAGATTCACTCACAGCCTAGTCGTTTGCTTATAGTGGCGACCTTCGGTCGTCCCCTTCACCCCGCCCGCCCTCCCTGGACCACGTTCTTCCTTGCACCGTGCCCCAGCTGAGGAGGGCATTAGAGGTCAGAGGCACAGCGCGAAAAGGGTCTGCAAAGGAAGGTCACGGAGATCTTCAGTAGAGGAAGGAGGCCAAAACCCTAGGAAGGAAATGTTGCTGAAGAGTATGGTCTCCAGGGAAGACTTTTGGAGGTAGATACTGGGTCAGTGCCGGCCAGAGTCCTAACCATTTTACACAGCTGTCCCCGGCCCGCCTCCGTGGGGACAGTTAATCGTTCATTACCGTTGGTAATTAACATTAATTGTTAAGGATATAGGCACCCATCGCTTCTCCCGGCCCGGAGGACAAACGCCCCTCCACACAGCCCAGCCTACACCCCTGCCCATTGCTGGCTTCCGGCCCCGAGTCACCTGCACTCCCACTGCCCCGCTGCCCCTACTCGGACCACAGCGCTTGCCCCGCTCAAGGTGACTGACTCACCTCCCGGCTTTAGCTCTAGGTCTCAGCGCTCCGCTCCCCCACCCACGTGTCCCGGGATCACCCCACTCTCATTGGCCGCAATCCCCTCGCACCCTCATTGGCTAACGTCCTCAAGTCCTCCTTTCTTATTGGCTTTCCGCAGCTTCTTCCTCTCTCTCCACAGGAGCTTCGTGGCAGTTCCCGCCTCCATGCGGGTGAAGGCGGGGTTTTCCTCGGAGATCTGGCTTCCGATTGGTCGATCCCTGAAATGCTCAACCATAGAGTCGGCGGGGCTCAGAGGTTCCAGAACCTCCCGCACAAAATGGCGGCCAAGGTGGAAGCCGCAGAAAAAGGCGTAGGAGAGACGACCGTACGCCTTACGCAGACAGACACATGACCCTGGACCTGCGCCTTCATTCGGGCGCTTGGGCCTTCAGGTGCGTTGTATGTCGGGATTTGTAGTCGAGTCGAAGGCCCCCCCCCCCCCCCCAAGGACGGCTGAGATCCCGCGAGACGTTCCACCCGAGGCCGGGAGAGCCAACGCCTTTGCAGCAATTCGCGCCCTCGTGATTCGTGAAAGCCTTCCTTCCGCCTTGGCGAATAAAGGCCGCTCGCTAGCCTTAAAAGTTAACCAGTGGGCGAGCGCGGCTTTGTGGGCCTTAACCGGAGTTCAGCAGCCCTGGACTACCAGCCAGATTTTTGTTTTTTTTGAATTGTAGAAAACAAATTCTAAGGATAAAACACTTAATACTTCTGTAGAATAACGAGCAAAGGATAGGAACAGGCAGTCCGCTAAAGAAGAAATAGAAATTAAAGGAAATAATATTTAACTTCGCTGATCAAAGAATAGAAATTTAATTGTATCATTTGGCATTTATCAAAAGAGCAGAGTTCTTTTTTTTTTTTTCCTTTCCATTTCCCCCCCTTTTGGGCAACCTCTATTCCACTGAGGGGGTGCACTGTTCCTGGAAGTATTGCAATACCAGGTCTATGCGTGAAGTGGATGGAGCAAGGTCCTATTCTATCTCCTAGTTCCAAAAATCCATTTAATATATTGTCCTCGGATAGAGGACATATCAGATGTTAAACTAAACAGATACTACACTTGATCTTAGCTAAAAGGCCTAAAAGTGATCAGAATATTTTTTATTAGTATTAGCCAGACACTATCCTATACTATTGCTGGTGAAAGTATGCGTTAGGAAACCTTTCCAGAAAGCAATGTGGATTGGAAGAAAATAGAATATTAATAGTTAATTCTGGGTAGTGTAGTAAGGTTGATTTATATTTTTATGGGTCTAAAATAGTAGAAAAGATTAAAAATTATACTAATCTGGAAGGTTAGACCTCTGGACTCTTAGAAAAAATATTTTAAGATGGAGATGTAAGATAGCTTGCCAGCCTGGTATAATGGAAGGAGTGTGGAGTTTTGAGATAACACAGACTTGAGTTCCTATCTTGGCTCTGCCATGTAACTGGATATGCATATCTCTGAGATTACCAAATCTCTCTTGGATTTAGTGTTATAAGCTACCATTGGTTGAGGCCTCATCATATGGCAAGCACTGTATTAAGTTCCTTCAACTCTTATATGATTTAATCTTAGAACAACCCTTTAAGTAGGTATTATTATCCCCATTTTACAGATTACCTCATTTCACAGAACGTCTTTCTCCAGTTTGACATTTGGTTAAGAGGTAAAGTCAGTATTTGAACCCAAGTGTGTGTGGGTCCAAAGCAGAAGCTCTTAACCTAATGGCTATGGAGGTTCTTGGGCCTCCTAAAACTGAGGAACATGTAAAACAGTGTTAATACTACTTGCCTTATAAAAATATGAAATAAAATAAATGTGAGGCATAGGTCGGTGGTTGGTGAATGTTCTCTTTCTATTCCTACTCTAAGAAAAGTTATATTTTCGGGACGCCTGGGTGGCTCAGTCGGTTAAGTGTCTGCCCTGGGCTCAGGTTATGATCCCAGGGTCCTGGGATCGAGCCCCACAACCGACTCCCAGCTTAGCGGGAAGTCTGCTTCTTCATTTGCCTGCTTCTGTCCCTGCTTGTGCTCTCTCTATCTCTCTGTCAAATAAATAAATAAAATCTTAAAAAAAAAAGTTATATTTTCATGTGGATTATCTCTTTGTCTACATGTATTAATTTTTTTTCACATACAGATTTGTCATATGGCTCTCCTCCTAGCATACACTCGAAGTTGTCAAGTTTATCCTGTGACCTACTGGAATTCAGGCTGTTCAATGTGAATTTTGGAGTCAAACTAGCAGGTTTCAAATCCTGGCACTACCACTTACTAGTATGTGATTTGGGCAAGGTTCTTAATCTCTTCAAGACTCAGTCTTCATCTATAAAAGGGAGATATTCCTTTTACAACAGGATTGTTATAAGGAATAAATGAGATAGTGTATGTGGAGGTGGTCTTTAATTATTGAAATAAAAAGTACTAGTAAACCAGGAGTGGGTGTGAAGTCAAAGGTAGTTGGGAAACCTCAAATCTGGACCTGGCATCTTAGGTTAGACTAAACTATCTTGGAGGAGGCCAAAAAACTGTGGGAACTCAGATAATTGCTGTGTAGGCAGAAATGCTATTGACGAAGGTGGCAAAGAGGAAACTTGTGGATAATAAGCCAGGAGGGCCCTCTTTCCAAAGGCATTTCTTCTGAATCTTCAAAATCCTCCTTTCCCATCTAGAGTCTTATCGCAAGATCTTCTCTTTCTTCCTTTAAGCCCAGTTCCTCACTAGAAATTCAATTCAACAAATATTTTTGAGCATAGATGAATAATACCAGTTTCCACCCCAGACAAACTCAAAACTGGCAGGAAAATAATTATGCAAACAAACCATTAAAACTAATAATCTTAATGGGCACCACAAGAAAACTGCCTACAAAATACAAAGAAGGGAGAGACTAACTTCATTTGGAGAGAACCAAGGAAGTTCTTTTTGAAAAAAAAAATTCTGGGCTGAGTTTTGAGGATAAATATAAGTTAGCTAGATATGTCAGGGGAGAGGGTGAGAATGGATGAGGCTATTCCAGGCGGAGTGAACAACATGTATAAAAACACAGGAGAGGTGGTATATCCAATCTTAGACCAGTCAGCCATGGCCAGGACACAGCACAAATGTGACTGTTGACTTCCATTTCTGGCAATATGGCTAAATTAAATATTCTGAAAGTCCTCCTGCCACAACACCTAAAGATGCTACCTAAAGATAAAATATAACAAATATATTTTTAAATGCATGGCCTTGTTTTTGACAACTAAAATAAAATGTGTTCTCTATTATATTAAATTACCAATTTTGCACAGTCCGAAAAAACACCTCCTCTACTAAATGACCCAGCTGGTGATGATATATTCTGGGACAACAATAGTAACAAATATAAAAGGAGGGATTTTTTTTTTTTTTTTTTTTTTTGGTGGGGGGAGAAGGGGAGAGATGACTCATGGTGATAAATGCTAGCTTTTAAATGCATAGCTGGGCTCACAAGAAAGTAAGGAAAGTCCTTAGGGACCCAAAACAAAGAAAGAACATAAAACCAGAGCAGTAAACATGTAATATTAAACTGAAGCAGCCATGGCTGGGAATATGGTGGGATAGAGAAAGAAGTATCTGTTGCAGGAATTAAGTGGCTTGAGTTTTAATCCTCCATGAGGACAGAAGGGTTTGGGGCCTGTGTGAGAAAGGTAGTTGGAATTGAAATTTCCAAATAAAGCTAAGATCCTCAAAAGGCTACACCCTTTGAAGGGTGGACTTAAAAAAAAAATCCATCCACAGGGAGGCAACAAAGAAGTTTATCTACCTATTCCTGGCTCTGGGTGAAAAAAATCACAAACACAAAACTTTCCTAAGAATTTGTAACTACAGGACAATATTTTATGTTGATTCTGAATCCAAATCTAGACCCTGTTGGGCACCTGGCTGGCTCAGTTGGTAGAGCATGCAACTCTTAACCTCAGGGTGGAGAATTCAAGCCACATATTGGGTGTAGGGATTACTTAAATAAATAAATAAATAAATAAATAAATAAATAAATAAATAAATAAATAAATAAATAAAACCACATTATAGAAAAAAAATCTATACCCTGTTGTTCAGGAATGTCCAAGATAAGGAATTGGCATTAAAAGTGGTTCTGGATTAGGGATGCCCTTGAGCTGAAACAGCGTAAAACTCCTCCTCTGGACCCATTCAGGATTCCCACAATAACTGAAAAAGTGATCTTCATAAAGAAATAATCCACAATGAGCAAAGATGAGCAAACACAGAGAACAGCAAGATTTCAGATAACACAATTTTTCAGATGACAATTCAACTATAAAAGAGGCAGTAAGGTACAGTGGTTCAAATAAGTTCTAAAGTCACACTGCCTGGATTCTAGTTCAAATGCTCTACTTACTATTCAGGTGATCTTGGGTAAGTTGATTAGCTTCTCTGTGCTCCATTTCCTTATACAAGGCTGTTATGAAAATTAAATGAATTAATATAGAACAGTGCTTGGCACGTAGTGTCACTGATGCATTTGTTATTATGTATTATTTTTAAAGATTTTATTTATTTGACAGTGAGAGTGAGAGAACACAAGCAGATGGAGTGGCAGAGGGAGAAGAAGAAGCAGGCTCCCCACTGAGCAGAGAGCCTGATGTGGGGCTCCATCCCAGGATCCTGGGATCATGACCTGAGCTGAAGGCAGACACTTAATCGATTGAGCCACCCAGGCACCCCACATTTGCTATTATTTAAAATTGAACAAGTTTACAGGGTTTCTGGTAGCTCTGTTGGCTCAGTGGGGACCCTGCTTCTCCCTCTCCCTGCCGCTCCCCCTGCTTGTGCTCTCTCTCCCTCTGATAAATAAATATAAATAAATAAATAAATAGATAAATAAATAAATAAATATTAAAAAAAAATAAAGGTAGAGTCAATGTGTAGTAACTGTTAATGGATGATGAGGATGAGAGAATGAGAGAAGTTAAAGATTCTGTGACTTCTAACCTGAATAGCTGGGATGATGGATTTGCCATCAAATGGGATGAGTCTTAGGGTGCCTGAGGGGCTCAGTCATTAAGCCTCTGCCTCCGGCTCAGGTCATGATCCCAGGGTCCTGGGATTGAGCCCCACATCAGGCTCCCTGCTCGGCGGGAAGCTTGCTTCTCCCTCTCCCACTCTCCCTGTTTGTGTTCCCTCTCTCATTGTGTCTCTCTCTGTCAAATAAATAGATAAAATCTTTAAAAAAAATGGGATGAGTCTTAACTGTGACGAGAGCAGATTGTTTTTTGTTTTGTTTTTGTATTTTGAAAGTGGGATTAGGATTTCAATTTGCCATATTAACTTTGCAGTAACTGTTAGACGTTCAAGTGAGAATGACAAGTAGGCTTTTGAATAAATGAGTCTGGGTCCTGGAGAAGTCTGGGTTTGAAATATATATCTGGGAGTCATCCGTAAATAGTTGGCATATAACATTCTGAGACTGGATGAGATCATCAAAGAAAGAGTATATCACACATAGACACATCATAGCCAAACTGTGAAAAGACCTAGACAGAGAGAGAATCTTGAAAGCAGCAAGAGAAAAGCAACTCATCATGGGCAAGCACTCCTCAATAAGATTTATAGCGAATTTCTCACCAGAAACTATGGAGGCCAGAAAACAGTGGGATGACAAATTCAAAGTGCTGAAAGAAAAGGACTGTTAGTCAAGAAATCTATGTCTAGCAAAACTATCCTTCAAAAACTATAGTAGAAATTAATCACTAGCCGAACTGAGCTAAAAGAAATATTAAAGGGAGTCCTTCAGGCTGAAATGACAGGACACTAGACAGTAACAAATCCACATGAAGAAGCCATCCAGGTGCCCCTTCTTCTATCTGATTTAAAAGACAATTACATAAAGAGATAATTATAAAGCTGTGTTAATGGGGTTTATAATATCTAAAGACATAATTTGTATGACAATAATAGTACAAAGGAGAGTGGGGGAATTAGGCTATATTGGAGTAAAGTTTTTGTATACTATTGAAATTAAGTTAGGGGTGCCTGGGTGGCTCAGATGGTTAAGCATCTGCCTTCAGCTCCGGTCATGATCCCAGCGTCCTGGGATCGAGCCCCACATCTGGCTCCTGGCTCAGTGGGGAGCCTGCTTCTCTCTCTGCCTCTCCCCCTGCTCATGCTCTCTCTCTCTCTGTATCTCTGTGTCTCGAATGAATAAATAAAATCTTAAAAAAAAGAAAGAAATTAAGTTAGCATTAATTTGAAGTAGAGTGTTTTAAGTTAAGCTGCTAATTGAAATCCCCACCGCAGCCATTAAGTAATAACTCAAAAAAATACAGAAAAAGAAAAAAGGGAATTAAAATGACATACTAGAAATATCTATTTGACACAAAAGAAAAAATTCACAAGTATGTGGAAATTAAATGATATGCTCCTAGATAGCCAATGGGTCAAAGGAGAATCATGAGGGAAATTAGAAAATATTTTAAGATAAATGAAAATGAAAACATACGTACAAAGCTTTATAAGATGCAGCTAAAGTTGTGCTTAGGGGTAAATTTATAGCACCTATATTAAAAAAGAGGGATGATCTCAAATGAATAACCCACTCTTCTACCTTAAGAAACTAGAAAAAAAGGGGCGCCCGGGTGGCTCAGTCGTTAAGCGTCTGCCTTTGGCTCAGGTCATGATCCCAGGGTCCTGGGATTGAGCCTCACATAGGGCTCCCTGCTCGGTGGGGAGCCTGCTTCTCCCTCTCCCACTCACCCTGCTTGTGTCCCCTCTCTCGCTGTGTCTCTATGTGTCAAATAAATAAATAAAATCTTTAAAAAATATACTAGAAAAAAGAGGAGAAAACTAAACCCAGAACAAGCAGAAGGAAGGAAATAATAAAGATAACATGAAAATAAATGAAATAGAAAATAGATGGTAGAGAAAATCAACAAAACTAAAAGTTGATTCTTTGACAAGATTAACTATGTTTTTTATTTATTTTGTTTTTTTTTAAAGATTTTATTTATTTGTTGGGGGGGCACAAGCAGGGGGAGCAGCAGGCAGAGGGAGGAACAGGCTCCCTGCTGAGCAAGGAGCCCAAAGTGGGACTCAATCCCAGGACCCTGGGATCATGACCTGAGCCAAAAGCAGATGCTTAACCGACCGAGCCACCCAGGCCTCCCCAAGATTAACTATATTGACAAACCGTTAGGTAGAGTAACCAAGAAAACCAGAAGACTCAAATTACTAAAATTAAGAGTGAAAGAGGAAATATTACAACGGACCTTATAGAAATAAAATGGATTATAAGGGAATACTATGAACAATTACATTCCAACAAATTAGATAACTTAGATGACATGGACAAATTCCTAGAAAGACAAAAACTGTTGAAACTGACTTAAGAAGAAATAGAAAATCTTGGGGCATCTGGCTGGCTCAGTTGGAAGAGCATGGGACTCATGATCTTGGGGTTGTGAGTTCAAGTCCCACACTGGATGTAGAGATTACTTAAATAAATAAAAAGAAACTTTAAAAAAGAAGAAATAGAAAATCTCAACAGATGTATAAAAAACTAAAGAGACTGAATCAGTAATAGAAAAAACTCCCCAAAAGAAAAGCCCAGGTCCAGATGGCTTCACCCATGAATTCTACCAAACACTTAATGAAGAACTAACATCAGTTCTTTACAAACTCTTAAAAAAATAGAAGAGCATAGGAGACAGCACTTCTCAACTCATTCTATTCAACCTGTAGTACACTGCTACCAAAGCCAGATAATAAGATCACAAGAAAACTACAGGCCAAATATCTTTTATGAATATGGATGCAAGGGCCCTACGCAAAATACAAGCAAACCAAATCCAGCAGCATATAAAAAGGATTATATGCCATTACTGAATGGGATTTATCCCAGGAATGCAAGGTTGGTTTAACATACAAAAACAATTAATACAATATAGCATATTAATATAATAAAAAGCAAAAATCCCACGACCATCTCCATAAATACAGAAAAAGCATTGACAAAATGCCACATACTTTCATGATAAAAACACTCAAAAAACCAGGAATAGAAGGGAATTTTTGCAGTAAGGATTCAATACAATCCCTATCAAAATCCCAGCTGGCTTCTTTGCAGAAATTGAAGAGCTATGGGGCACCTGAGTGGCTCATTCAGTTAAGCAGCTGCCTTTGGCTCAGGTGGTGATCCCACGGTCCTGGGATCAAGCCCTGTGTTGGGCTCCCTGCTCAGTGGGGAGTCTGCTTCTCCCTCTCCCTCTGCTCCTCCCCCCTGCTCATGCTCTCTCTCTCTCATTCTCGCTCTGCACTCTCTCTCAAATAAAAATCTTAAAAAAAGAAAAGAAATTGAAGAGCTGATGCTAAAATTCAAATGAAAATTCAAGGCACCCATAACAGCAAAAACCATCTTGAAAAAGAAAGACAAAGTTGGAGAACTCATACCTTCCAATTTCAAAACTTACTGCAAACTATAGTACTCAGGACAGTGTGGTACTAACATAAGGAGAGATGACAGATCAATGTAAAAGAAGGAAGAGTCCAGAAATGAATCCTTACGTTTATAGTCAACTCATTTGCAACAGGGGTCCTAAGACAGCTCAATGGAAGAAAGAATACTAATGTCAACAAATGGTGCTGGGGAAACTGGATATCCACACGCAGAAGGATAAAGCTGGATCCCTACCTCACATCAGGTACAAAAACTACTTTAAGATGCATGACAGACCTAAACATAAGAGCTAAAACTATAATACTCTTAGAAGAAAAACAGGTATAAATCCTCCTGACCTTGGATTAGGCTATATTTCCTTAGGTATGACACCAAAAGCACAGGTGACAAAAGAAAAAAAGAGATAAATTGGACCTAATTAAACCCTTTTGTGTTTCAAAGGATCCCATCAAGATAGTGAGAAGACAACCCACAAGAGAATTGTAAATCATATATATAGTAAGGGACTTAAGTCTAAAATATATGAAGAACTCTTATAACTCAGTAAAAAAACAAAACAAAACAAAACAAAACAAAAACAAACCCAATTTAAAAATAGGCAAAACGTCTGAAGAGACATTTCCCTTTCAAAAACATACAAATGGCCAGGGGCGCCTGGTGGCTCAGTCAGTTAAGCATCTGCCTTCAGCTCAGGTCATGATCTCAGGGTCTTGGGATCAAGCCCCACATCAGGCTCCCTGCTCATCGGGGAGTCTGCTTCTCCCTCTCCCTTTGCCTCTGCCCCTCCCTCCACTTGTGCTCTCTCACTCTCTCTCAAGTAAATAAATAAATAAAATCTTTAAAAACAGGGGCGCCTGGGTGGCTCAGTTGGTTAAGCGACTGCCTTCAGCTCAGGTCATGATCCTGGAGTCCCCGGATCGAGTCCCGCATCAGGCTCCCTGCTCAGCTGGGAGTCTGTTTCTCCCTCTGACTCTCCCCCCCCCCCCATACTCTCTCTCTCTATCTCATTCTCTCTCTCAAATAAATAAATAAAATCTTTAAAAAAATCTTTAAAAATATAGATATACAAGTGGTCAATAAGCACATGAAAAGATGATCAGTTATTAGCAATTGGGGAAATTCAAATAAAAACTGCAATGAATAAGAAAACCTGCAATGAGATACCACTTCACACCCACTAGGATGGCTATACTCAAAAAAGACAAATAATGGGGCACCCGGGTACCTCAGTCATTGGGCATCTGCCTTCGGGTCAGGTCATGATCCCAGGGTCCTGGGATCGAGCCCCACATTGGGCTCCCTGCTCTGCGGGAAGCCTGCTTCTCCCTCTCCCACTCCCCCTGCTTGTGTTCCCTCTCTTGCGTTCTCTCTCCCTGTCAAATCAATAAAATCTTAAAAAAAAAAAAAGGACAAATAATAACCAGTGTTGGTGAAAACATGGAGAAATCAGAACACTCGTGCACTGCTGGTAGGAATATAAAAGAGTGCAGCCACTTTGGAAAATAGTTTGGCAGTATCTGCAAATGTTAAACATAGAATCACTATATAACTTAGCAATTCCATTTTAGGTATATACCCAGAAATGAAAGTGTTTGTCTATGGAAAAATTTATACACAAATGTTCATAACAGCTGTATTTATAATAGCCATAAAATGGAAATAACACAAATTTCCATCAACCGATAAATGAATAAACAAAATGTGGCATATCCAAACCATGGAATAGTGTTTGGTCATAAAAAAGAATGAAGTACTAATAAATTTTACAACCCAGAGGAATCTTGAAAACATTATGCTTAGTGAGAGGAGCCTGATACAAAGTCACATATTGTGTGATTCCATTTACATGGAATTTGTCCAGAATAGGCAAATCTATAGAAACAGAAAGAGATTAGCAGTTACCAGGGGCTGAGGGGGAAGGGGGAGTGACTGCTAAGGGGTTTGGTGTTTCTGTTTTTGTTTTTTTTTTAAGATTTTATTTATTTATTTGACAGAGAGAGAGACAGTGAGAGAGGGAACACAAGCAGGGGGAGTGGGAAAGGGAGAAGCAGGCTTCCTGCCGAGCAGGGAGCCCGATGCGGGGCTTGATCCCAGGACCCCGGGATCAAGACCAGAGCCGAAGGGAGACACTTAACTGACTGAGCCACCCAGGCATCCCTGGGGTTTCTGTTTAAAGTGATGAAATGTTCTAAACTTGACTGTGGTGCTGATTTCACAACTCCGTGAATATACTAAAAACCCTTGAACTGTAAATTTCAAATGGGTGAATTATATGTTATGTGAATTATGAAAACTTTTAGAGATTTAAAAATATATTTTTAAGTCGCACAACCATGTAAATGTACTTAATTCCACTAATTTGTACACTTAAAAATGGTTAAAATGGTAAATTTGTTATGTATATTTTACTACAATTAAAAATATATACATGTATATCCAACATACATACAAACACACACACACTACAATATGGAGGAAAATATATCCAAGTGATATGTAAATACTTTTTAATGGCATGTCACAACTCCTAGACAGAGAGAGAGAAAAACAAAAATCTGAAAGATACATCTATTAACAATGGTTTCCTGGGGCGCTTGGGTGTCTCAGTCGATTAAGCATCTGCCTTTGGCTCAGGTCGTGGTCTCAGGGTCCTGGGATCGAGTCCCACATCAGACTCCCTTCTCAGTGGGGAGTCTGCTTCTCCCTCTCCCTCTGCCCACCCCCTCCTCATGTTCTTTCTCTCTCTCAAATAAATAAATAAATAGATAAAAATCTTTTTAAAAAAACAATGATTTCCTGTGGGTTTTTAGGTTATAAAGTAACAGATGCTTTAATTAATCTATTTTTTACTTTTTTGCATTTCTAAGTTGTACAGAATAATATATATTACACATTTACTTTGAAAAATCAAATATATAAGTTAGTGATAGAAACGTAACTTTTGGGTGAACATAGCATAATGTATAGAGATGTTGAATCACTATGTTGTACACCTGAAATTAGTGTAACATTGTGTGTCAATTATACTCAAATAACAAAAATTAAATTTATAGGGGCGCCTGGGCAGCTCAGTTGGTTAAGTGTCTGCCTTTGGCTCAGGCCATGATCCCAGGGTCCTAGGGTTGAGGACCCCGTGTAGGGCTCCCTGCTCAGTGTGGAGCCTGCTTTTCCCTCTCCCACTCCCCCTGCTTGTGCTCACACTCTCTCTGCGTCAAATAAGTAAATAAAATCTTTAAGAAAATTAAATAATTAAATAAATAAATAAATAAATGGCATACAGATTCAGAAAGAAACATACTTTTTGCTTCAAGGTTAAAAAAAAGAATGAGTGTAGATAGAGAAGTTCAAGGAGGGAGCTTTGGGCACCCCAATATTGAGAGGTCAGGGAAAAGAGAACTAGCAAAGGAGGCTGAGAAGGAACGGTTAGTGAATTAGGAGGATAATTGAGGCAGAGTGATGTCTTGAAAGTCAAATGAGAGAGTGTTTTAAGGAGGGAGTGATCAGGGCACCTGGGTGGCTCAGTTGGTTAAGCGTCTGCCTCTGGCTCAGGTCATGATCCGGAAGTCCTGGGGTCAAGTCTCATACTGGGCTCCCTGCTCATCAGGGAGTCTGCTTTTCCCTCACCCTCTGCCGCTCCCCCTGCTTGTGCTCTCTCTCTCTCGCTCTTTCTCTCTCTCAAATAGATAAAATCTTAAAAAATAAAAAGAAAAGAAAGGAGGGAGTGATTAACTAGATGAGGTCTAGACTTGACCTCTGAATGTAGAAGCCTAGAGGTCATTGGCGAACTTCATAAGAGAAATTTTGTGGATCCCCGGGTGTGAAAAGTGACTGGAGTGAGTTTGAGAACATAGTTATTTGGGGGCACCTGGATGGCTCAGTCAGTTAAGCATCTGCTTTCAGCTCAGGTCATGATCTCAGGGTCCTGGGATCGAGGAGCTGGCCTTAGATGACTATATTAACATCAGGCACAGTATCCTGTAAAGCAAAAAACACTACTATAGACCAGAGGATCATATACATATTAATAAAGGGTTCAATTCATAAAGAGACTATAATAGTTCTAAACTGTACACATCTAAAAATACGCATGTAATGTGAATGCTGACAGAATTATAAGGAGAAATTCAGAAATTCATCAGCAGGGTGGGAGATTTAACACATCTCTGTAATAGACAGATCTAGCAGACCAGTAATTAACTAGGGTATAGAAGATTTGAACGGCATAATGAGCTACCTTCATTTATTGAATTTACATAGAACTCTGCATTCAGTCATTAGAGAGTATGCATTCTTTTCAAGCACACATGGAACACTTATAAAAATTGACCACTTACTAAGCCACAAAATAAGCTTCAATAAATACCAAAGAATCAATGTCACACAGACCACATTCTCAGACCACAATGCAATTAAATAAGAAGTCAAGACATTAAAATCTATGCATTTAGACATTAAAAAAAACCCTTTCAAATATGATTTGGAGTCATACCAAGTATTGAGGGGCTGTATCTGGAAAAGGGTAAGTGAAGAGGCCTAATGAAGAAGACACCCCAAAAGGTCTTCACTATTTTCCAGGCCATGTTGTCTAGTTCATATGTGCACATGTGTGCAAACACACACACACACACACACACACAGACACACCCCTTTCTTCCAATACAGCCCAAGATGAGCCCACTAAGCATGACGTAATCACCTCAAGGACAACTACAACTCATCTTCCCAAAGTTAAAATCATCCACATCCAGCTAATTTCTAGAGGCACCATGATGAGGTGGCTATTCCCCAAGTACATAACCTATGAATGTCTTGTAGTTCAGGCTCAATCTCACCTCAGTATGACTCCACATCACCTTGTCATCTACAGACTAAGCAATAAGTATAACATCCACTTGCCCCACCCTATGCTCATGTAGGGGCCAAGGGCAGGCCACCCCAAGATGGCCACTTTGGCATGAAGATTATTCTGAAGGCAATGGAGACCCTATGAGCTCAATAGAAACTTTTGCCCCTCCCTTAACTGCATAGAAGAATCTAAACTGGAGGGTCTTTCCAGAATAACCGTTATTTGCAGAAATGAATATTATCCGTGTAACCCATCTACGGCAGGGCACGCATTTGTTCACCAAACATTGACCCTTTTCCGCCCTCCTGTGAATTGCATTCCTTCCCTCTGAAGTCCCAGACCCCTACCCCTTCTCCTTAGTTTGGAATGACATGTAGACCTCATTTTGCCTAACTGTCTTTGGAAGTTCCAGGTCTGTGTGGATTCCCCACACCATACACTATTAAATTTGATTTTCTCCTGTTAATCTGTCTCAGGTCAATTTGATTGTTAGCCCAGCTAGAGGGACCCTTGCAGGGGACAGGAGTTCTTGCTCCCTGATGCTCACGTGGGCTTCCTGCCATGCAGCAAAGCTCTCTGCTGGTGCAAAGTGTCAGGACAGACTCATGGACACTTGTTCCTTTGTGCAGGTGTAGTGCCAAGTCCTTTTGGAGCACCTGGGTTTATTGTGTTTCATTTTATCCACAACTTACACCTTCATCAGTCGTTATCTTTGCACGAACTTCTTCCAAGTTCCAGCCCAGTTCCTCCCTCTCTCATGATTTCAAATGTCAGATGAGGGGCGCCTGGGTGGCTCAGTCGGTTAAGCGTCTGCCTTTGGCTCGGGTCATGATCTCAGGGTCCTGGGATTGAGCCCCACATCGGGCTCCTTGCTCAGTGGGGAGCCTGTTTCTCCCTCTCCCTCTGCCTCCTGCTCCCCTGCTTGTGCTCTCTTTCTGTGTCAAATAAATAAATAAAATAAAGTAAAATAATAAAAAATGTCAGATGGTACAATCTATGGAGTTTTGCAACTCCAGCATGTTGCTGATCAAGATCCATTCATCTATTTTTTTGAAAAATTTTTATTGTGTTAAAATACACATAACAGGGGCGCCTGGGTGGTTCAGGTGGTTAAGCATCTGCCTTTGGCTCAGGTCATGATATCCAGGTCCTGGGATCAAGCCCCACGTTGGGCTCAGTGGAGAGTCCGCTTCTCCCTCTCCCTCTGCCTCTCCTCTTGCTCATGTTCTCTCTCTTTGTATCTGTCTGTCTCAATGAAGAAATAAAAATCTTAAAAAAATACACATAACGTAAAATTTACCATCTTAGCCATTTTTAATCCAGTCTCTTCATCTTAACCATTTTTTAAAAAGATTTATTTATTTTAGAGAAAGAAAGAGAGAGAGAGAGAGAGAGAGAGAGAGCACATGTGAGCGGGGGGAGGGGCAGAGGGAGAGGAAATTTTAAGCACTCTCCGCACTGATCGAGGAGACTGATGCAGGGCTTAATCCCACAATGCTGAGATCAGGACCTGAGCCAATACAAAGAGCTAGATGCTTAACCAACTGAGCCACCCAGGTGCACCTCCATCTTAACCATTTTTAAGTGTACAGTTCAAGGGTATTAAATACATTCACATTGTTGTGCGACCATCACTGGTGTTCATCTAATTTTCTTGAATTTTTCCTGACAACAAAATATTCCTCAACATCCACGCTCACATGAATGTCAGTAATAAGGTACATTTCCCTCTGTATTACCAACCATAACAAAATTCCAATTTTAGTTCTGATTAGAAGCACCTACCATTAATCATTACTCCTGTACAGGAGTGGGAAAGAAAAAAAGAAAAGAAAAGGACAATCATAATACCTACCCTTAAGCAAAGGGTCTAGTGGGAAGGTTCTATGAAAGCATGGTACTTGGCCATCGGTTTAGAAGCTGTGCTGTATCTTGCTGAACAAGTCCGTACAGGTAAGTGACAGAACCAGCAAATCTCACGGGTGCCGTTCGTGTAACTAACTCTCTGGGCAGTGGAGTGAATTCCTCGGTGCCTATGATCTACCTGCTTGGAGGACTGCTCTTGTATAACTGGCATCCTTCGAGGCTGTCCCAGAGAAGACCAGTGGGTAGGGTCTGCTACAGGGAGTTGTGAGGATTGTGCCATTCATTTCCTACTATTGCTGGGCTGGTGCCCTTTTTATGTGCTTTGGGACAGAGTCTTCCAGCAACATCAGTTAAAGAAAATCTCAGGCCTCTGCTTGCCAGCATTGTATATATATTTTTCTGGTGCTACAATTCCCATAAAACCTTGCTTGCCTGAGCATTTTATTTGGGGCGGCGGGGGTGGGGGTCTCTACTATAAAGCCCAAACCAGAAATCTTATCTTTCTTTGATAATCCCCAGGCCAGGTAGGGTCAGAACCTGGCTTGGCTAGGGTACTCTGCTCATCTATAGCAATTCCTCTTCAGTTAAGGGTCTTAGCCCCAGGGTATGAATGGTGCCTAATGAGGGGTGGAAGTGTCTAAAGGGAGCGTTTCTCTGTTAATCAGCCTGGAAGGTTAATTAACCTGCACTTTTGCATTCCACAGCTGTCCTAGGTCTTTTAAAAGGGAGGCAATTTCACATTTGTCCAGCAGAGGGGGCTCAAGGGAAGATACTTGGGAGAGACTCTGAAGTTTGGTTTTGGGGGTTTTGTTTCTGTTTTTTAAACAAAGCTGGTTTCTCTGACACCCGACATTCCATCCCAGGAAACCATGCTGGTTCTGCCTCCAGACTATATCCAGGTTCTGGCCACTTCTCCACACCTCCAGGGCTACTGCTCTGGCCCCAGCCCTTTCCAGTTTCTCATCTGGATCACTACAGAGAATGCCTAACACTTGTTCTGCTTTTCCTTGCATCCTTATCATCTCTCCTCCACCCACCCAGCAGCCAAATCCTTTTAAGATATACATACATTATGTCAACTCCTCTGATCAAAACCCTGCAATGGCTTCCCATTTCTTTAAGAATGAAAGCTAAAGTCCTAAAGCCCAACCCACTTGGTCCCCCAATGCCCGCCTGACAGCTTCTACACCTCACCCCCAATGCTCCTCTCCTGTTGCTTGAACACCCAGCCATGTTCCTGCTCTTCCCCTTTATGTCCATGGAGCTCACGCCTTGTTTTTCGTTTTTGTTTTTTTATGTCTTTGCTCAAAGCTTGCCTTTTCCATGAATCTGCCCTGACCTCCCTCTTTAAAATTGCAACCACCACCTCCCACTCTCCCCAAACTCCTTCTCTAGCTCTATTATTTCCTTTATAGTACTTAGCACCTTAAAAAAATTATTTATTTATTTATTTATTTGAGGGAGAGGTGGGGGGAGGGGCAGAGGGAGAAAGAATTCCAAGCAGACTCCCCACTGAATGCAGAGCCTAAGCCCAGGACCCTGAGATCATGACCTGAGCCAAAATCCAGAGTCTGAGCCGCCCAGGCACCCCTTAGCACCTTCTAACATACTGCTGTATTCTGACCATAACAAATGTAATTGTTTGTTATGTTTACTGTTTATCATCTTTTGCCCTCCTACAGTTTGAGCTCCTCAAGGACAGGGATCTTTGCCTGTTTTGTTCACTGTGCTGTTCAAAGGAAAACCAATAGGCCCAGAATGGCATTACTTGGGCCAGGCAAGTCACCAAACAATCTAATTGCAGCTTCAACCTCCCCCAGAAAGGTCAGTCAGGAATTTTCTGATAAGCACCAATGAGGTCATGTGTGCATAGGTCTTCTCCATCTCCCAAAGGAAGATGAGGCAATCTGCATAAGACCCTCTGCCCTTCCCACTAAGGGAAAGTACCTTGCCTGGAACCATCTTTTCTTTTCTTTTGCTTATACCTTTCTCCCCCAACCCTCCTTCCTATAAAAACCTTCCATTTTGTACAACCCCTTGAAGTGGCTTTTCCTGGCTAGATGGGATGCTGCCACAATTATGAATCATTAAATAAGCCAATTAGATCTTCCAATTTACTTGGCTGATTTTTTTTAAAGATTTTATTTATTTGACAGAGCACAAACAGAGGGAGAAGCAGACTCCCTGCTGAGCAAGGAGCCCGATGTGGGACTCGAACCCAGGACCCTGGGATCATGACCCGGGCCGAAGGCAGCCGCTTAATCGACTGAGCCACCCAGGCGTCCCTGATTTTGTTTTTTTAAGTGCTTAGAATAGTACTTGGCTCAGACTAGGTGCTCAATGAATATGTGTGGAGTGGATCCATCAATACCCTCATTCCCACAGCTAAGATCTTACAGTTTTCTAATCAATGCTCTAACTTCATCTCGGGTGTGGAGGCGGCGTAGAGAATCTGCAATTCAAGGTTCATTTTTTTTTAAGTTTATTTATTTGTTTTTAGTAATCTCTACACCCAACATGGGGCTTGAACTCACGACCCAAAGCTCAAGAGTTGCAGATGCTCCTCAAGGCTAATTCTTGATCGGGATCGCAACAATCACAGTTAGGCTACCCTGGGTTTTACCATCTTCTGTCAATGCGGTCATTGCTGGGTAACAGATTGTCTTTGGCTGCACCCTACAGAAGCCCTTTGCAATGACCCACCCACCCTGTTTGCTGTGAAGTCACCTGAAGCCTCAGTCTCAGAGGCTTGAACTGAGCACATAAGACATCAGGGAAGCACTTAACCACCCACTTCACTACCCCATGTCAAGGACTGCCACCTCCCTTTCTGTGGTCATGTGTCTCCTTGCACCCATCCCCCCACTCAGCCGAGTCCTCAGTTTCTTCCAGGCGTTATTATGTGAACCCTCCTCTGGATGCTTATGTCTGAATCATTTAGGACTCCTTGGTCACAAGTAACAGACTCCAACACAATTTATTAAAACATTGGAAGGATTTATTATAAAGATTACAGGGGTGTTTTTACAGGGAGCAAAAGTGAGGTCTTACCTTTCATAAAACCCCAAACTTTTCTCCTTATACAATGGGAGCCCAGATGTGACAGAATTACTTCTTTTCTTCCCTCAAGAGTGTTACTTGTTAGAGCACCTTTTTTGGTTTGATGGCCTTACCAATTATCATGCCTTCCTCTTCCTTCTTAATCGTCCACCCGTTTGGGCCAGGTGTTCCTTCTCCATGGTGTTATGTGTGTCAGACTCCATCCCAAGCCTGGGGGCAGAACTTGAAGTGCATCGGGGCAGCTCCACTACCCTGGTTGTTGACTGGTTTAGTAACGGGCAAGTATTGGGTTAATTAGAGCAGAGCCTGAGGCAGGGATGCTTGCACAAGTGATTGATGGACAGATTGCCCTCAGGAAATGAGGGAAGCAGGGAAAAGGGAAGCAAGGATGTGGTCTCATTTGGAGATTAGCTTCAATCTGAGTACATGGGGGGCTTCGGAGTGTGAAATGCACCACATAGTTGCTCCCATCTGGGAACCAGGGGCCAA
The DNA here is from genome assembly GCF_009762305.2 of Zalophus californianus. NCBI lineage: Eukaryota > Metazoa > Chordata > Mammalia > Carnivora > Otariidae > Zalophus > Zalophus californianus. Next base: position 36,848,859 of record NC_045610.1, read on the forward strand.
CCTTTTGTATCTCCTTCCTCTCTTGGCTACAGGCTCCCCTGAGGAGGGGCAGTGGTGGTGGTGGTCGAAGCTCCATAGCAAGGTGGCTTTGGTCACAGCTGCAAGACTTTGGAGTTGCAGACAGCTGTGAGTCATTAGTGGTCAACCCTCAGCAAAATCCCCAGCCCAGCAAAGGGGATTTGAGTGAGACACCAATGGGATCTGCTACAGGATGGGGACTAGGGTGACCCACCATCTCAGTATTCCTGAGACTGTCTTTGTTTTAGCCTGAAAGTCCCACATCTCAGACAATCTCTCAGTCCCAGGCAAACCAGGATGGTTGGTCCCTCTACATGGAACCCAAGTTTGGCCAATGATCTGTAGGGGATGTCTGCCAGGGGGTTTCTGAGAAAGAGATACAAAATGGATAAATGATTCCTTTTCTTACTCTGGATGTTGTTGCCAGGATTTATACCTGGAACTGTTGTACTTGCGTGGCAGCCAAGAGAGTCTTCAGGTAGAGTTGACACCAGGAAAGAGTGATTAATAGTTACTCCACCTAGAAATGTAGGGTGGAGGGTGAACCGAGCCTTCTAGGTAATCTCAACAGTAGACCACTGTGAAATGGTGTACCTGTCTTCCCTTCACGAAACACACAGTGGGAAACAGTAAATGAAGGAGCTCAAAAGAGCAATAGCATGTGGAAAAACCAGGCAGTAATTTAACCTTACCTGTCCCGATTGTACTGCACAGGGGGAGGGTCTTCCCACCCTAAGCCTTAGAAAGGAGGGTGTTTAACATGGATGCTCCCTCTTCCCCAGCTTTCTCTGTGCCCTTCCCCCACTTCCCTTGGCACCTTTTCCCTCTGTAGGGACTGAGGACAGGCTGCCCCAAGATGGGTCACTTTCGCATGAAGAATATCCTAAGATGAAGGCAACAGAGATCCTATGAGCTCAAGAGAAACTTAAAAAAAGATTTTATTTATTTATTTGAGAGAGAGAGTGATGGCGACAGAGAGAACTTGTGGGGAGGAGAGGGAGAAGCAGGCTTCCCACTGAGCAGGGAGCCTGACACGGGCTCCATACCAGGACCCTGGGGTCATGACCTGAGCCGAAGGCAGATGCTTAACTGACTGAACCGCCCAGGCGCCCCTCAAGAGAAACTTTTGCCCCCCTGAGCCACCCAGGTGCCCCAATATTTTTTTATTTTTAAGTCATCTCTACACCCCACGTGGGGCTCGAACTCACAACCCCAAGATCAAGAGTTGCATGCTCCACTGACTGAGCCAGCCGGACAGCCCCAGTGTTTACATTTTATGATAAATAACTATGGCTCCTAGCTGAGCCATGGAGTTTATTATGATGACATTTCTTTTCTTATGCAATTTTTTGTTTTGCCTGGAATAAATAGTCTCATTTCTTCGGTTGCTTAATTTTCTTTGCAGCTGCTGCTAACTCTGCCCTCCCCTCCAATGACTTTTCATTATGTGTCCTCAAGGTAAAGACTGTCCTTCCAGAAGCCCTTCCCCTCTCTGCTTGGCACTCTCACGTGTAGAATGCCCTGCTCCCTCGATCCCATTTGCGGCAGAGATTACTTCCAAAGGGAAGTCTTCTCCACATACACACTCTTTTGTACTTTGCTTTTTTCACTTAACAATATATTCTGGCTGTTACCCTATATCAGTTCAGAGCAAACATCCTCTTTCTTTTGTTAGAGCTGCGTAGGACTCCATGTACGGACCGACTGTGATTTCTTTAGCCAATCTCCTATCTTTGGACATTTAAGTTGTTCCTAAAACTTTGCTATTATAAATAATGCTGAAAAACCTTGTTTTTTCCATATTGTTAGAGGGTTAGATTCAGGGTAAATTCTAGATGTGGGACTGCCAGGTCAAAGCATAAACGCCTATCTTGTTAGAGATTGCCGATTCCTCCTCCACAGGGATCACACCATTTTGGGCTTCCAACAGCTAAAGGAAAACTGTTTCCTCTATTCACTTCTGACCCCAAACATGCGGGACATTTTCCCACAGCCAGTTCTCCAAGACTTGGGAGAAGGAGAAGCAGACTCCCTGCGGAGCTAGGAGCCTGATGCAGGGCTCAATCCCAGGACCCTGGGATCATGACCTGAGCCAAAGGCAGCCGCTTAACTGACTGAGCCACCCAAGCGCCCCTTGCTCACTTTTCTAACAGAGAAGGATTATTGTAGGTACTCACTACACACAGTGCTATAACAAAGAGGCCCCATAGCACAGCGGCTTAGGTCAGACAGAGACCATTTCTTTCTCAATAGTGGTAAGAGGCGAACAGCCCAGGGCTTCTAGAGAGTCCCTGCCACCCTCAACATGTGGCTTCCAGCGCCCAGTCTTGGCCACTTCTCAATCAGCAGGGAGGGGAAACATGAAGAGCAAGCAACTTTTCCTCTAGGGAGGGGATCCAGAGGCTGCCCACCTACCTACTGCTTACCTCCTGTTGGCGAGGACACCTACAGCAAGGAAAAGAATGAAATCTGGCCTCCTGCTGGGCCACCACTTATCCCACTGAGGCTTAAGGGTGGGGTTTCCATTACTAACAGGAAGGAAGGAAGAATGGGCAATGCAGAGCACTTCAGCGGGTCATTAGATCTCTCTGCTCCCAAATGAGATGAAAGAGATGATGAATTCATCCTGCCTGGATGACTCACGTTTACTGAGTGGTTACTATGTGGACACTTCATTCTAAACACTTCGCATGTGTAAAAAAAAAAAAAAAAAAGCATTTAATCTGCCCATAATGTATGGAATGGGTAGTATGCTATTATTATAGAAAGGAAACTGGGGCAGAGAACAATTAATCTGCCTGGAATCTCCCAGGCAATATGATGGAGCCAGGACAGTCTGGCTCTGAGCAATAAATACTCTTAGTCACTATTTTATTCCACTTCTGGACCATATTTAGGTATTTTGAGATATTTTTTGCTCTCTGGGACCAGAACTTTCTTTCCTCTAACACATAAATCTATTTTTCAACTTTCAGACATGTGATGCTCATACACTTTTGTGGAAATGTGAATCTTTTCCAGTAAAGGGCTGCCTTCCCACAGTGGCACTGGAGACTTACGGACCACTCGGTCACCTTCCAGTCACCACATGGCGTGGCTGTTTGGTGGCTGGGACTCCTGTCCTCCTGGCTTCCTCATGTGGCCTCATAATAAACCCGCATTATATAAATAACTTCAGTGTGGCTCAGGTCCTGGATCCTTGAGAGAGCCCAAACCTCACCCCCTTGTGTGTGAGGCTGGGAGTCTGGCCTTTGTCTTGTGCATGTTGATATGCCATGAAGTGATTTCGGTGGGGGGCGGGCGGAAGCCAGGAGCAGCCCCGTGATGTAGAAGCATCCTTCGGTGGCCCTGTGGAGACCAAGTGGGAGGCGGAGTGGAGGAGAAACGAGGAGGCCAATGCAAGACCTTAGGTGTGGAAGGATCCAGCAAGTTCTAGCGGTGTTTGGGAATTTGGGAACAGACAGGTCACCGGGAAGAGGAGAGAAGTCTAGTGTGGACTTCGGTTTCCCAGGTGGTTGGGGGGGGGGTGCCATCAGTCAAGTTAGAGAGAACGCATGCTGGAGTGGAGCGGAGAAGACATACCTTCTCAGGGGTTGGATGTAGGCTCCTGAAGGACCTCTGTGTGCAGGGGTCTTATGGGCAGCTGTGTGTAAGGGCCTGAAGCTCAGATGAGAGAGGTCTAGAGAGAGATTGGGGAGCCATGAGGGTACGGGGGAGAGCTGCAACTAAGGAGTGGGAGTTAATATAGAAGACAAGAGGTTCAAGAATGAAATTGTGGGAACTTGCTAACATTTACTGAGCTTCTACCATATGCCAGGCACCAAGTTAAGGACGTCCTTTCTATACTTTCATCTCCTTTAATCCTCAAACAACTCCCATATGTGGTATCATTATAATATGTGGCATTAATAATACCCTGGTGTGGGTATTATTATTATATTCCACTTTTAGGCATGGGGAAACCGGCTCTGCATCATGAAGTGACTTGCTCAAAGTCTCCCAGCAAGTTCGTGGTGGAGCCAGTCACCCACCAGTCCACTCGTACATAGTTTGTACATAAATTTCATTTTATGTGGGATGTGCCCAGAGGATAGAGGGGCTCCGGAAGCTCTCCTGGGTCGTCTGCTGCTTTGTCCCACCCCCCACTCCCACGGGGCTCCCCCCTTCCATTGACTCAGCACTCATGTTTTCACCTGTGTCCCTTTGAGGACAGCTGCTGTGTCTCCATATCTGATGTCGTGGTCCTGGCTATGTTCGATTCCCCCTGATGCTGGGACTCTCTGCACGGCTGGGTCAGGCCTCCCTCTTGTTTGGTCAGAAGCATCACATTTTTGTTTTCCAAATGGGAGTTTCCTCACCATCTGCCCCACCTGCCTCTCTAGATGGGTCTTGCACTGTTCCACACTGTGCACACTCCAGCCACACCACACCTGTCACTGGCCCCCCCCAAGCCTGCACCCCTACAGTACGTTGTCTTTGCTCATGAAGTCCCCCTGCCCAGAACGCCTTTCCTCGCCAGTGTGGCCTGGCCATCTCTTACTCATCCAAGGCCCAAGTTAAATGTCACCTCTCCTCTGATGCCTTCCCCTTTTGTTCCAGACTTACTCCCATTCCCCCTGTGCTGCCATAGAACTTGGTTCACACCGCTGGTAGGGTAGTCATGGTACGGAACTGTAATTGTGTATTATGTGTTTGCAGTCGCCATTAAAAAATGGTGACCTCCTGGAAGATAAGGATGTGCTTTATTCCTCCTTGTATTAGCCTTTGTTCCCAGAGCATGTGCCGGGTGCCTGGTCCAGGTGGGTGCTCAGTGACTCTCAGTGAACGAGGGGCGGGGTGGATAACCTGGCGGACAAGGGCCTCCCCACCTGCACCTTCCCGACGCAACCTCTAGAGGGCAGTCTCACACCGCACGCGGCTTCTCGAGTCTCTGCCCCCAGTCCTTCCTGTCCACCCTTGGCAACGCCATAGACACAGGCGTCCACGCTTTTCCAAAGTCGTCAGGCCCCTTCGCTCTTACGCAAGACCTACCTGTTTTCACTAACTGAAAGAAACCCAAAGAGGATCTTTGCTTTTATGAAAAAAGTGAAAATAGCCCTTGCTCAGCGTTAGTCTTGCAGCGAGACCGCCAGCAGCACAGCGGCCCCGCCAGGCCCCCCCGCGCCGACCCTCCCAACCACACTTCAGCGTCTCAGCACCCAGCCTCCAGAGCTCTGCGCAGTCTGTGAGCATCTGCTTTATCTCCCTCTGTTTTGTGCATCCATTCGCAAGAAGCGTCCTAAGGTATCAGAAAGGCCTAAACGAATTTTCCATATAAATTAATGGTAATTGCTTCTTCACTTTGTGCCGTTTTGGCTTACAAAAGGTTTCACAGGATCACTCCACTTTTGGATATTGGGGAGAAATCTGTAGATAGATAGATGGGTGGGTGAGTGGGTGGGTGGAAAAACGGGTAGGGTGTGTATGGTCCAGATGGGCTCTGGGGTTGACAAGCTCTGGGACACAGGATCTAAGCAAGCCGGTGTAGGCGCTGGAGGCACTGCGGCCCGTCCCTTAGACACACAGGCTTAGGCCTAGGGACTATGGTTGAAACATGGAAAAATGTTATTGGTTTCAAAATAAAAAGAGAAGATTGCAAAATGTAAACTCAAATATTTAAGTAAATGGCTACAAAACAAAACATCAACTGATCAACTGCAACACCATTTGTGCATAGTTTGTCTGTAACTCACATTGCGTGTGGGATGGGAGTGCATCTTAATATTTTTAACATGATGTGGGCACAAGTGTCAAGGGCCCTGGATGCCCTTGAACAGGCCCTGGGAGGGAGTAAACCCAACAGAGTGTTCTGTGGAAGCCGGAGTCCCAGCCAGAGGGCTCTGGGCGCTGCTCTGGAGCTCAGCCGCCCCGTGGCTGGGTCAGAGGCTGCAGGTCCAGGGCCCCCTCTTCCTGCTGAGGGCTGTGGAGCCAAGCCCAGGAAGATAAGGCTCAGTAACAAAGGCCGCCCTCAACCACCCTTTCCTGATCTTGAGATGAGATGAAAGAGGGGTGGTATTTCATTTACTTAAGTTCCTACCCTGGGGAGATGCCGGATAGGAAAGATGTCCCCTGGGACCTCCCGGGGCCGGGAGTTGGGGGGGGGGGCATGAACAGGAGGCAAGAATGGAACTGAGTGATTCTGAATTTAAGTCTGAACCAGTCGGCATCGGATGGGGACCCAGGCAGGCTTCTGGGAAGAGGAAGCATTTTTTTTTTAAAGATTTTATATATTTATTTGACAGAGAGAGACAGTGAGAGAGGGAATACAAGCGGGGGGGGGGGGTGGGAGAGGGAGAAGCAGGCTTCCCGCTGAGCAGGGAGCCCGATGTGGGGCTCGATCCCAGGACCCCGGGATCATGAGCCGAAGGCAGACGCTGAACTACTGAGCCACCCAGGCGCCCCAAGGGGCAGCATTTTGAGTGGGCCTTGACCGGTGAGTCAGCATCCCTCGGGCAGTAGGTGGAGTGTCCTAAAAGAGCAGGAGAGAGGGAAAGGGAGATTCCAGGGCCAGTCCTCCAGGCCTCCCCAAATGCCTGAGGTATTGTTTCCAATTGACACATGAAGGGACTGAAGATTGGGGAGTTAATTATAGTCACAAAGGCTACTTGCTGAGTGCTCCCTTCCAACCAGACCCTGTGCTAAGCCCCTGACATATATTGTCTCATTTAATCCTCTCAATAACACTAATGCGAAGTAGATGTTATTAGGTTCATTTGACAGACCAGGAAACTGAAGTTTACAGAGCTTAAGGAAGCTGTTGAAAGTCAGGATTCAAGGGCAAGGCTGTCTGACTTCAAACCAGTGTTCCTTTTTTCTTTTAAGTTTTTTTTTTCTTTTCTTAAATTCATTTGAGAGAGAGAGAGAGAGACAGAGAGAGCACAAGCAGGGGGAGAGGGAGAGGGAGAAGCAGACTCCCTGCTGAGCAGGGAGCCCGACGTGGGGCTCAATTCCTAGGACCTGGAGACCACGACCTGAGCTGAAGGCAGACGCTCAACCATCTGAGCCACCCAGGTGCCCCGAAACCAGTGTTCTTGATCCTGATCTCCTACCCTCTTTCAAGGAGGCCTGCCCAGTTTCACGGGGCTATTAATTAAGTGGTGGAGTGGAATATTTATCGAGGGCTTATAATCAATGTGGCGGACGCTGTTCTAAATGCTTTCCACATTTTAACTCATCGAGCTGAAGTAGAGACTATAATTATCATTGCCAAATGGGGAAACTGAGGCCAAGAGACGCTAAGTAATTTGCCTGAAGTTGTTGCAGGGTGGTCTGGTTCCAGGGTCTGGGCTCTTGACCGTGATGCTCTCTCTACTAGCCTGCCTCCTCGATGGAGACAGGAGGTGTGGGGTGGTCAAAACTTGGAGCCAATGGCAGACTCAGGGGGCTAGCGATGTGGTTGGTGGTTTGTGAGGTGTGTGAGGGAGCTGGGATAAGAAAGGACACCCCAACCAAAGGAGATACGGGCTGTTTTCCCCTGCTGTTTCCTCAGAAGGAATTCAATGCTGACTTCCCAAACAAGTCTACTGAGGGCATAACGCCTCCCCAGATATCTTCCTTACAAGGTGTTTTATTAAAGTGGTTTTTAATTAGCAAATACAGCCATTTTGAAATAGGGGCTCCTCTATCTACTTCGGCCATAGCACCGTGAATGCAAGACCTCATCTGAAATAGGGGTTCCTTTTTCCCTTGTGACCAGGGTTGCCTGTCTGCGGGAGCTTTCCTGAATGACTAGCACAGTCCCCCAGTTAGGGTTAGGAAACCTCTTTGTTAAGAGGGATGGGAGCAAGACAGGGCTGTACAGGGAATGGCTGGTGTGGACGTGGTCAGAGATGGACTTAAGTGATGGGAAGGAAACCAACCTTGGCTGTGGCCCCTAATAAATCTATTCAGCTTCTTTGGGACCAGTTGTAGGTTTCCCGGCTCAAAGGAGAATAATGGCAGGTTCATGGGGGTGAAAACTAGGGAGACACAGAGCATATTAATAATGAAGCACATGGGTTCTGAAGTTGGACTGTGTGAACTCAAATCCCAACTCTGTTACTATATGACCTTGGGCAATTTACTCAACGTCTTTCTTGATGTCCCATCTGTAAAATAGGTATATTAATGATATCTTTAATCATGAATTCTTCATTCATTAAGATTAGAGCAATGGCTTGTTGTGGGCATTAAAATCACCAAATACAAAGTGCTTCACACCGCACGCTTACCGTCTAAGCATTCAATGCCAACTAGTTTACTCAAGTCAAAAGGAGATACTGTGTAGTTGATGAGGAACAACAACAGAAACAATCCTATTGTTCGGGCTATATGAACAGAGACTGAAGTTGGCTACAGGTAGAATTTCCCACCCTTTCCCAACAAAGGGTGTGGAGCCCTGAGCAGATTGGAAAAGCTCCTCGGTTTCTTCCTGAGGGCCATGTTCAGCAGGGGGTGGCATGGGGGGGAGTCATTTCTGGGGGCTGGGAGCCGGGAGCTGGAGGTCTTGCCCTGGTGATGGGCACGGCTGTTTGGTTTCCTGAATCCATGGCAGTGGATAAACAGATGTTCTGTTTGGCTCTGCGTCGGGTTTACAGGCAGGAGACGGAGCGCCTGCATTGTCAAGATGCCTGTTTATAGCAGTTTCCTGGACCCGGGTACATTCCTGTTTTACAAGTACTCCTGCCATCCTGCCTAAATCTCCCTCCTGATGAACTGTTACAGTGACTTCTCCTGGGCTGAGTGGGGGCTGAGCTGCGGGAGAGGTGGGGTTGTGTGAGGGGGGCAGCGGGGATGGGTCCCGGTGATGGGGATGATGGGGATGGACCTGGATCTGGGCAGCTTTAGAAGGATTTGTCCTGACTTGAAGGTAGGCTGGAAAGCCTGGCAAGGAAAGGGTTACCGAAGGGGTGGCAAGTGGTGAGGGCAGCTCTGGCCAAGCAGTTCTTATCTTCGGAGAAAGTTTCAGGGTCATTGTCATTGCTGGGACTTTCCTGGACTATGAACTTAATTGCGGAGGACAGAATGGCTGGATGAGAGGAAGTCAGGCTCCAAGCCACACCCACCCCTCCCATCCCCCACAGTGGGGTTTGCTCTTTCCCCAGATGGGTGTGTTACACACCTAAACCCCGCTCCAGCCCCGCCTGCCCGGCTCTGCCACCTTCCTCATCCTCGATAAGCCTTGGCTCCCTCCTCTATAAAAAGGGATAATGGGGCACCTGGGTGGCTCAGTCAGTTAAGCATCTGCCTTCAGCTCAGGTCATGATCTCAGGGTCCTGGGATCGAGCCCCGTGTGGGGCTCCCTGCTCAGCGGGAAGTCTGCTTCTCTCTCCCTCTGCCCCTCCCCTTGCTTATGCTCTCTCTGTTGCCCTAATAAATAAATAAAATCTTTTAAAAAAAAGGGATAACAACAGCACTGACTTACAGTAAACACTCAATATGTATTGGATTTAAATAATATGATAATGAAGAGTCCTGGGGTCAGCGGGGGGTGAGCTTATAGAGAGCCTCTTTCCAGGGGCACAGACCAGGAGGCAGTCAGAGGTGGTAGGGCAGGGAACGACCTCTCAGGGAGCAGATGTTGAAGATGAACGACAACGGATGTGAAATATTGACCTAGGGAAAAGTGCCTGGTGTTTGTCCAGACCAAACCAGTGTGGCAGCTTCCATGGGAGGAGGTGCAGGAAAGGGCCCCGGGTCAGGAGGGCCACGCTCCCGCAGGCTTGCCCAGGGGAACCTCTCTGAGGTCCGGAGGAACTCAGTTACTCCTGCTGGGCACAGACCCTCAGGGAGGATTTAGGGAAGGATGCTTAGGTTGGGAATCTAGGCAGGGACCTTACCTGTGCACACGCATCTAAAAAATTGGTCTTTTTTGGGGCGCCTGGGTGGCTCAGTCATTAAGCGTCTGCCTTCGGCTCAGGTCATGATCCCAGGGTCCTAGGATTGAGCCCCGCATCAGGCTCCCTGCTCCTCGGGAAGCCTGCTTCTCCCTCTCCCACTCCCCCTGCTTGTGTTCCCTCTCTCGCTGTGTCTCTCTCTGTCAAATAAATAAAATCTTTAAAAAATAATAATAATAAATAAATAAATAAATAAAATCTTAAAAAAAAAAGAAACAGATGGGAATGTTAGTAGTGATTGTGTTTGCTTACTAGAACCACTTTTTCTCTCCACTTCATGCATTTCAAATGTTCTTTTTAAAAAAAATTTTAAATAATTTTTTTATTGTTATGTTAATCACCATACATTACATCATTAGTTTTTGATGTAGTGTTCCATGATTCATTGTTTGTGCATAACACCCAGTGCTCCACGCAGAATGTGCCCTCTTTAATACCCATCACCAGGCTAACCCATCCCCCCCCTCCCCTCTAGAACCCTCAGTTTGTTTTTCAGAGTCCATCGTCTCTAATGGTTCGTCTCCCCCTCCGACTTACTCCCCTTCATTCTTCCCCTCCTGCTATCTTCTTCTTCTTTTAAAAAGATTTTTTTTTGTTATTTATTTGAGAAAGAGAGCATGAGTTGGGGGGTGGCAGAGGGAGAAGACTCCCCGCTGAGCAGGGAGCCTGATGTGGGGCTCGATCCCAGGACCCTGAGATCATGAACTGAGCGGAAGGCAGCCACTTAACCGACTGAGCCACCCAGGCGCCCTATTTCAAATGTTAACAAGCATGTAGTGGTTTTTAAAAAGGGCGAAAGTAGGCGCATCTGCATGTCTGTTCAATTCCTAAAATCAAAGGTTTCTTTCCAGCCCTTCCCTCTCAGTATTTGACACTATGTATTGAACCTGTTTCCTGAAGCTGTTTTCTTGCTTGACTTCCAGGCTGTCACTTCTCTCCTGGCTTTTCTCCCCTTCTTGGATGGCTGCCCAACCCCTAAAGTTGATGTTATTCAGGGTCTGTCCTAAACTCATCCTTTCTCTCTTCTCCGGCCAGGCCAGCACCTGCCCTATGTCAACAATAACTTCCAGCCCCAACCCAGCCCTTTGCTGGAACGTTTCTCCCATGGCCTACTGACTATCCCTATGAGTCCCTCAGATTCAACATGCTTAAAACTGAAATTCCCTCCCTGAAAGCCCCTCTTTCTTCTGTATGGTCTCCCTTGGTGGCCTGGGTCAGAACCCTAGGAATTATTCTTCCCCACCTTTTTGTAGTGGGTTGAATGGTGGTCTCCCGCCGTGCCACCGCCCCCCCCCCCCCCAGAGATATCATGTCTTAATCCCCAGAACCTGTGACCATTACCTTATTTGGCTAGAGAGTATTGCCTCATAGGACAGAAGATGTGATCAACTTTTCTCTTGGATTATTCAGGTGACTCCTAAGTCCAATGACAAGTGTCCTTAAGAGACATGCAGAGAACACACACTGGGGAGGTATTGTGGCCATGGAGGCAGATTGGAATGAAGACACAAGTCAAGGAATGCCAACAGCCACTGAAAGAACGGACTGTCCCCGACAGCCTCTGAAGAGAATGTGGTCCTGCCAACAGGTGAAAGAATAATTTTGTTGCTATAAGTCACCCCGTTAGTGTTCATTTGTTATGGCGGCCCTAGGAAATTAATATACCCTCATTCTTTGGCATCTAATGGATCACAAAAACCCTGTTGATTTCAACTCCTTGAACAGATCTGGCTTGTGCTCCCTTGTGCATCTCCAGTCTGGTCCAGGCCCTGGTTATTCTCTTGAACCACGCTCCCTTGTGCATCTCCAGTCTGGTCCAGGCCCTGGTTATTCTCTTGAACCACGCTCCCTTGTGCATCTCCAGTCTGGTCCAGGCCCTGGTTATTCTCTTGAACCGCTGCAGTGAGTGGTCTCCTAACTGGACTTTCTTCCTCCAGGCTTCCCCTGCTTACTATCCCTACCACCCAATTCATTCTCCACAGTGTTCTTACAACCCAGAACCACGCTACAGGGATCATTCTAGAAGACAGACTTGATTACATCATTCCCCTATTAAACATCTCAAAAGCTCTCTATTGCTCCTGTTAAGACCAGGTCCACTTTGTTCCTCAGAATGGGACACAAGGCCCTTCCCAGACTGGTTTGAACCTTCTTTCCAGCCTCCTCTCTTACTGTGCCCCACTAGGGACACAGTACTCTCATCACATGGATGGTGGCAATTCTTTCATCCCAAACTGCTCTTTCGAAGCTCCTGTTTTGTTTTGTTTTGAAGATTTTATTTATTTATTTGAAAGAGGGAATGAGAGAGAGAGAGCACATGAGAGGGGGGAGGGGCAGAGGGAGAAGCAGACTCCCTGCTGAGCAGGGAGCCCGATGCTGGACTCGATCCGGGGACTCCAGGATCATGACCTGAGCCGAAGGCAGTCGCTTAACCAACTGAGCCACTCAGGCGCCCCTGTTTTTTTTTATTTATAAATAACATCTTTTATTTTGAGGTAATTGTAGATTCGCAGGCCAGTTGCCGAAAAGAGTACAGAGAGATCCTATGTACCCTTTACGCAGTTTCCCCCAACATTTTGCAAAACTTTGGTCTAATCTCACAACTGGGATATTGACACTGACCCATCCGATGGTCGTACTGAGATGTCCCGGTTTACTGGCTCTCATTCACGTGTAGTTTCATGCAGTTGTATTGTGTGAAGGTTTCTTATCCACCAGCAGAGTCAGGGTGCAGTTCTGTCACCACATGGACCCCTGACATAGGCCTTTAGACCACACCCCCCTTCCCTTTCCTTCCGAGACTAGCTGCAACCTAAGCTCTGGCAATCACTGGTTTAGTCTCCATTTCTGTAATGTTGAAGTTTCAAGAGTGTTAAGTAAATGGAATGTATAGTATGTAACTTAAAACACTTTGCAAATTTAGCATAATTCCCTGGAGACTACAGTCAAGTTCTTGCATGGATCAGGTTTGTTCCTTTTTATTGTTGAGCAATATTCCATCCTATGTCTTTTTCTTTTTAAAAGATTTTACTTAGGGCACCTGGGTGGCTCAGTCGGTTAAGCGTCTGCCTTGGGCTCAGGTCATGATTCCAGGGTCCTGGGATCGAGCCCTGCTTCGGGCTCCCTGCTCAGCGGGGACCCTGCTTCTCCCTCTCCCTCTGCCTGCCGCTCCCCCTGCTTGTGCTCGCTCTCTGTCAAATAAATAAATAAAACTTTTTTATTTGCCAGAGAGAGAGCAAGAGTGAGAACGAGAGAGAGAGAGCTAAAGGGAAGAGGTTTCTGTGCCACCTAGAGCTCCAACCCGGAATGCTGGGAGTCCTGAAGCCTGGGATCCTGAGACACTCCTATATCCTGACAACCACCATGCTTCCCCACCCTCAATCCTGTCGCTTGAGCTCAAATGAGCTTGTTAGATGTGATTCACCTAGATTATAGTCTTTTGGGACAGAAACTGGTTTCTTTCCTTTTCTTTTTGATTTTTTAAAATTTTTTATTTTGAAATAATTATAGATTCAGGGAAAGTTGCAAAGATAGTACAAAGATGTTTCCTGTCTGCTTCACTCAGTTTCCCCCAATGGTTATGTTTTTTATGTCACTGTAGTATAATACAGAAACCAAGCAAATTACCCTGGTACGATGTGTGTGTCGTTCTCCTTCTGAACTATGACTTTGTTTTCACCAAGAAAGCAGGGGGGAAAGCTTCAGTGGACACAGCCTAAAGGCCCCTGAGTAGGCACTGGCCTAAGGGCCCCTGGAGTGGGGGTGGGTCAGCCCCCTCTTTTTATATTCTAGTACTTCTGCTTAAAGGTCCTTTGCGTTCTGGGCCCCTTCTCTGACTCTACTGCTCCCTCCCCCTTTGTAGAGACCCTCGGAATACAACCCCATTTTTGCCTGCCATTTCTGTTCCTCAACCTCTTCAAAAGCACTCTTTTTTTTTTTTAAGATTTTATTTATTTGAGAGAGAGAGAGACCACAGAGGGAGAGAGAGAAGCAGACTCCCCACTGAGCAGGGAGCCCGAAGTAGGGCTCGATCCCAGGACCCTGAGATCACAACCTGAGCCGAAGGCAGACGCTTCACCAACTGAGCCACCCAGGCACCCCCAAAAGCACTCTTATAAGACATCATTGACTTGGTCACACCTTTGTTAACACTCAGGTCTCACAGCCCTTCCATCCTCAGTCTGTGAGATCACTTCCCTTACCTTTGCATCCTTAAATTGCTTTTGTGGGTGACTGTCTCTTTTCACCATCAGATCAGGAGACCCCTGAAGCCCGAGACGCCCACCCTCAGCAGTTGAAGTGTTCCCTGAGGGCAGAGGGGATGTCTTCATTAATCTTGTAGATACCTCAAGGGAAGAACTTTTTTATTTTTTAAAATCCTGGCCCTGTGCTAGTTCTGCACACTGTGGGTGCTCAATAAATGTTGATTGACTGAGTAAACAATAGACTTAGTCCCCGGAGTGTCATACTCCTTCTTTCCACAGGGAGAAAATAATAACATTAGCCAGAGCAGGCTGGATCCCTTAATATGATTATCTGAAATTTGTGGCTGGTGACTCTCTCCCCCAACTTTATTGGGTACATTCATCTCCACAGAATAGATATTCCCAGAGACCACTAATGCTGCCGGCCCAAATGGTGGACTACTAATGATTGCCCTGACCCTGTTCATCTTGATTCCCTCACAACTGAAGCTGCTGCCTGCTTCCAGCCCAAGACAGGGGGAGGACCCCACGCTGTTGTGGCACAGCCTCTACTGAAATAGGTACACTCTAACCAAGTTTGATAATGTGGGCCCAGCTCTGCGTCTGTATGTAAGACATTCTACCGTGAGTCAATGGATGACCTTGGCAAGTAATTTTTTTAACCTTTTAAAAAATACAACTTCAGATAGAATTCACACAGCGTACAGTTCACGCATTTAAAGTGTATAATTTAGGGCCCCTGGGTGGCTCAGCTGGTTGAGCGACTGATTGCCTTCGGCTCAGGTCATGATCCTGGAGTTCCGGGATCGAGTCCCACATCAAGTCCTACATTGGGCTACCCGCTCAGTTGGGAGTCAGCTTCTCCCTCTGACCCTCCCCCCTCTTGTGTTCTCTCATTCTCTCAAATAAAATATTAAAAAAATAAAGTGTAGCCCCGTATCGGGCTCCCTGCTCGGCGGGAAGCCTGCTTCTCCCTCTCCCTCTCCCCCTGCTTGTGTTCCCTCTCTTGCTGTGTCTCTGTCAAATAAATAAATATAATCTTTAAAAAAATAATAAAGTGTATAATTCAAGTTTGTAGCATATTGAGTTGTGCAACCATCTCCACGATAAATTGTAGAACATTTTCTTTACCCCCCCAAAAGAAACTCCATACCCATGAGCGGTGACTCTCCAATTTCCCCCCAACCCTCAGCCCTAGGAAAACATCTATTTTGTTTCTACAGATTTGCCTATCTTGGGTGTTTCATATAAATGGAATCATATACTACGTGGTCTTTTGTGATGGGCTTCTTCCACTTAGCATGTTTTCAGGGTTCTTCCATGTTGTGACATAGCAATACTCAATTCCTTTTTTTTTTTTTTTTTTAGTGGGCTCCATGCCCAGCGTGGAGCCCAACACGGGGCTTGAACTCACAACACTGAGATCAGAGTTATATGCTTAACCAACTGAGCCACCCAAGGGCCTCTCTTTTTTTTTTAATTTTAAAGTAATCTCTACATTCAATGTGGGGCTCAAAGTCACAACCCCCAGATCACGAATCACATGCTCCATCAGCTGAGTCAGCCAGGTACCCCTCAATCCCTTTTTTTGGCCAAATAATACCTCATCCTCTAGATATACTGTTTTTTATTTACCCATTCATCAGCTGATGGGCATTTGGGTTGTTTCCACTTTAAGCAAGTTATTTCTCCAGGTTTCAACTTACTCATCTATAAAAATGGGAGTTGATAGCCGTCTGCTTCAGAGATTACTGAAAGTAGACATGGAATATATGAATATATGCTTCCTAGTCTGAACTAGGAAGCACACATGCAGAGACATTACATTAATATTTACATGAGAGCAACTGAGAGTGCTGGGGCTTGTGGCCCAAAGTCTGGCCCATTGTTGGTTACTTCAGGGCAATTAGGTGTCTCTGGGTCCCCATGTTGAGGCCTGTTTGCTTTTTTTCTAGGTGGCTGTCTGTATCTCTCAGCCCGGGCCTGTCATCTCATTACCATTTGTTGCTAGGAGACCAGGTTAGAGCTGAGCTCGCCACTGCCACCGGAATCAGAGGGGAAAGATACTGAAACATCAAGGCCGTTTCATGTCATCCTGATTTTTAGCAAGACCAAGGAAAAGTGCTAAAGCCACAGGTGTTCTGGGGGGCCCAGGTTTATGGAATATCTTGCCAACTCTCACTTTTCTGATTTTAATTCGCTTCCTCTTGCCTCTCTCTCTCTCTCTCTCTCTTTCACACACACACACACACACACACACACACACACGTGACCAAGTGACTTCCCCTCCCCCCGCCCATCAATTAAGTGTTAAGTAATGCAAAAACATTTTAATATTAGACCAAGAAGTGAATTAGGAAGGAAAGCTTGTTGCATAAGCACAAAGATGATAAAATCCAGTTTAGGCATACGTACTGTTTGCTCCCAGAAACTCCTGCTCCTTCCCGCAGGTATTTTATAGCTGTAACATGTGTGGGTACAGGGAGGTTAGAGGGGAAAGGCTGGGGTGAGCAGTGGATTATAGAAGAATGATTGTTTCCTTTCTCTAGGAGCTGCCTGGAGCAGAATTTCCCCTTCAAAGCCTTGGTAAGAGCAGCTGGGGATAATGAACAGTGGTTAAAGATGCTTTGTTTTACATCCAGCAAAAAGGATCATTAACACTTGGGTTTTTTAACCAAGCCTGTGGAAGGGCCCCTGCTGCTGTTGATAATCGCGGTAACCCTCGGGGTAGTGGGGGCAAAGGGGTGGGTAATTCACCAGAAAATGGTATTCACTGATTTGGATTATGTGCGCCACTGCGCTTCTCCATTCACGTGCTTAATTAAGGGCTTACGAGTACAAAATAAATGAAACTGCACTTCTTCACTGGAACAATCTGGGGAGCAGCAGAAATTCTGCAGAGAGGGAGGGGATCTGCCAGGAAAACAGTGGTACCATCTCCTCATTATGTTTCTGTACTGGAGTTAGTCTTAATGTCACATGACTCTTAAGGGGCAAAAGGCTTGAGACCAAGAGACATCTCCTTGAAATCGTGGTACGGGAGGAGGAGTATAGTTTTTCTTTTCTTTTCTTTTCAAAGGTTTTATTTATTTGAGAAACAAAGAGTGAGCGCAGGGGAAGGGGCAGAGGGAGAAAATCTCCAAGCAGACGCCCCACTGAGCACGGAGCCCAAAGTGGGGCTTGATCTCAGGACCCTGAGATCATGACCTGAGCTGAAATCAAGAGTCGAACATTTAACCGACTGAGCCACCTAGGCGTCCCAGGAGGAGTGTAGTTTCATCTTCATTTTATCAAAGGAGAAATAAAGACAAGGAGCCATGACCAGGACAATACTAGACAGCTAGTCTAGGGTGTAACAGGGAAAACCCCAGAAGGAAGTTGACTCAACCTTATTTGTGACATCATGTTTTACATCATTCAGAAGTTTTTGTAGAAGTCTCTATAGTGACCAACTGGTTGACTGCCTGAGAGTCATTTCCATTTGTTCAGTCCCGAGGCAGGGGCAGGGGAGCGGGGCAAGAGTAGGGGGTGGTGGTGAGAAAATGGAATTGCTTTATCATTCATAGGCAGATCTGGATGGAGGGAAGTGAACCTAGTTCACAAAGGGTTCCCAAATGTACACTGACCACTTTCACAAAGTGCATGGAAGAAGCAAGAAGCCAGGGCTCCAGATTGCTTAAACTAATGCTCCACCCCCTTCCTCTCCATCTCCAGAGAACTGCCAGGACACTCTTGTTGACTAGTTAAGACAAGTGAAATCGACTGGAGGGCTCTACAATTCCCACAAGCCTGTTGGTTCCCCTTTTCTCAGAAGCTTAAAACAAAGGACCTGAAAGTCAAATGACCCAATTTAAAATGACCAGTGTCCCCGAAATAGGACGACTTTATTTTCAGTATTAAAGAGATTAACAATAGTTCTCATTATTCTGACTTATCCATATTCAAACTCACCTGCTCAGAAAGTTGCAGGCCCAGTTTCTAACAAGTCCTACTAATCATTAAGAAAGGACTTACAATAAAGGTTATGTGCATAGGAAAGATCAAAGAGTAGAAAATGCCAAACAGAGGTATCCAGAGAGAAAGAAGGCTTTCTGTGACTGAAATATTTTGTGTCCATGGTTCAGGAATAAGATGCTTCTGCTGGGAGCTGAGAAATCAAGATGAGAAACCTTTGGCATCCCAGTTGGATGTCAGAGTTCTCTGCGGTGGTATTTGTGGCTAGTTTAATGCAAACAGTGGGAGAGAGACCTGAGGAGGAGGAGGAAGAAATTCTCAACCTCTACTCAATCACCAGCTGCAGGGTTAGGACTGAGAACCGACTCCGAATACACTCAAGGCATGACCTTGAAGGGCACTGGGACAACTCGGAAGACGAATCACTTAGTACTCAAGTCAAGCCTGTTGTGAATGAAGGGCCAGCTCAGTTGCAGCCCAGGGCCCTTGTACTGGAGACCCTCAGAAGAGTGGGCACCAGAGGCGAGGATGACGCAGCTAGTTATGTGATTTAAAAGGTAGTAACCCACAAGGATGGAAGTAACAGCCCTCACCACTATTCTGCAGATAATCGACAGGACTCCAACCTGAGGGCAACAGGACTGACTAAATCCCTAGTAATTTCATGTTAGGCAGGATCGTGGGTCATAGCTCTAAGTAGAAGCTATAGGTTCTACTCTATAAAAATCGATGTACAGTATAGATCCAGGAGGCTGGGACACTTAGAGAGTGTGGCAGAACACATGGTCTTCAAAGATCTGCTTCTCTTTTGCTGGGAAGGTCTTGTCACAAACTGGACAATTCAAACAAAGGGTCTGCATGTGCTGCTGCTCCAAGGTGTGATCGAAAATGCCATCAGCAAAGTCAGATTTGCAGGTGGGGCATCTCTTCATGGCGAGCTGGGAGGAAGAGCAGAGATGTCAGTACAGATGGAAGCTGTGTGTGGCAGAGGCCATGTGTCCTGTTCTCTTATACCCTCAGCACGGAGCATAATGCTTGGCCCATGGGAGGTGCTCAAGAAGTAGAGGATGGATGAACAAAGTCACATCTGGAGACACTCACTGAGGCTTTCTCTACCCCAGGATTGAAAGGACCTACTATTGTTAAAGTACTCAGAGAGCTTTCAGCAGAATGGGCACTGGACATACCTTGTGGGGCTGGCTGCCTAGTTCTGGTACCAAACTCAGCTCACAGGGGGAGGTCTACAGCAGAAAGCTGATGGGCGAACTCTGCTTTCTTCTCCGCACCTCAATGGGCTCCCTCAGCTTCGGGTTTGACCCAACTGATCCAGCTGACTTCTGGACTTATCAAAATGAACCAGTCTCCCTATGGTTCTCCCATAACTGGAGCAGGAAGGGACTTTCCTCAAGGATTTTATACTTACCAGGCTCGGGGCCGAACTTTCCTGGATACCTGAGGATCATAAAAAAGATTTCATTCAATGAAAGAAATACCATCCCTGGATTCTCCAGCTATGATCTAGCAGCTGGTTTCTGTAACTCCCTCCCTTCCCTTTCTCCCCGCTGCCTTTGACTCTTTCGCTCTCCGACGTACCATTAACTGCTGACAGAGGGGATCTAGGTCAATGATAAAGGGAAAAGAGGAAAAAATAATGAAGTGGCATTTTCGATAGTCATGTTTATGCTATAGAATCAGAAAAAAACAAACCTCTTTTCAGTATGGGGAAAATGAGATTTTAATTAAAACAGTCACGATTTAATAAGAAAGCAATTTGAGAACAGATTTTAAGACTGAAGCCATGCAAACAGGTATTTTTAAATGAAATGCTGAAAAATATTTTTAAGGAGAAAATAAATGTGTACCCCTGACTGCTGTAAAGATTTGATTGTGACTCTTAAGAGAACACGACTGCTTTAAACTGTCCAAGAAAAGGAAACGAGGTCTTCTATCACTTTTGGAGACCAAAGAGGAAAAGTTCCCTGTTCCTTTGTCCCTGGCAAGAACAATCTGACCCTCTGTCCTTGAGTGACAAGACTGGTTTTCATCCCCATTTCCTGTCCTCCAAACCGCCCCGGGGTCTCTGTGGGGCACGTTCCCGCTACCCTTGGTCACGTCATCGGGGTGGCTACCATAACTGCCCATTCCTGGGCGGCATACCCCACCTTTTACGCTTCCATTTCCAACTTAATTAGCTTCCTCAGCTTTGTATGTGTATATCTTCTACATAGACACATTTCTCTGATTTATATATTTGGAATAGAGCCACGGGACTCAATTTGTGTCTGCTGCCTCTAGGCGAATGATCTGATTTGCGTCTTCTAGATTCAGATTTATTTCTCAATTAACACTGCTCGCCTGGCAATCTTTCTATTGGGTCCTCGGCTTCTGCCCAGCAAGTCTTAACAATGAGACTGGCCTTAATTAGCATCTCAGGCCAAAAAAAGAAAAAAAAATGTAGTGGGGGAAAGGGATGCAGGCAAGGGCCTTCTAGCTCAAATGGCAGTTGTCTTACCAGAATATGGGTTTCCAAAGACAAGTCCTGGGTTTTGTCCGGCACCTCCTTGATCTGAAGTAGGTGCTTGATAGGGCAAAGAGTCAAAATCCAGACCCATGTAACTCAGCAATCTGCTGTTCTCCCTCTTCAAAAGCTATGGAGAGAACGTTTAGAGAGACATGTTGGAAGACGACAGCAAAGAATTGACCACAAGCAACTGGCTAGGGGATGCCCATTAGGGGTGGTTCTCAATGAACAATGTGGGGGTGGAGAATCCCAGGAACTGACAAATCGTAATTCTTCTAGGGGAAGCACAACCTCCACACGCAGAAGATCTGAGTTCTTTATGCCTGAATTTAAATGTATACTGAATTTTGTTTAGATTAATACAAAAAAGAATTTTAAGTCTCTACATACATACCAACTGAAGTGGGGTACAAACGTTGTATGCATATATGAGGGGGGCGGGAGCTATATTAAGGTTGAAGCTGTTGCAAATTATTGAGAGCAAAATGCTTCTTTTAGTCTTTCCTTCCTAGAACAATTTTCTTACACAATGTGAATATTCATCTGATACAATTTCCCCCTTTTTTTTAATTAAGATTTTTTATTTATTTATTTGACAGAGGGAGACACAGCGAGAGAGGGAACACAAGCAGGGGGAGTGAGAAAGGGAGAAGCAGGCTTCCCGTGGAGCAGGGAGCCCCGATGCGGGACTCGATCCCAGGACGCTGGGATCATGACCTGAGCCGAAGGCAGACGCTTAAACCAAGTCGCCCCCCACATCTTTTTTTAAAAGATTTTATTTATTTGACAGAGAGAGATACGGCGAGAGAGGGAACACAAGCAGGGGGAGTGGGAGAGGGAGAAGCAGGCTTCCCGCGGAGCAGGGAGCCTGATGCGGGGCTCGATCCCAGGACCGTGGGATCATGACCTGAGCCTAAGGCAGATGCTTAACGACTGAGTCACCCAGGCGCCCCTACAATTTCCCCTTCTTCACGTTTTATCCTTTCAAATGGATATACCAACAGAGAGAGTGAAAGGAGGAAGGAAGAGAGAGAGGGAATGAGGGAAAGAATAAGAGAGAATAAGTTACAAGGAGAACAGATAGCATTTAAAAAGTTCTTAGAAAAAAAAGTAAACTGCCCCTTCACATCTTTTTTTAAAAGATTTATTTATTTATTTGACAGGGAGAGACACAGCGAGAGAGGGAACACAAGCAGGGGGAGTGGGAGAGGGAGAAGCAGGCTTCCCGCCGAGCAGGGAGCCCAACACGGGGCTCGATCCCAGGACCCTGGGACCATGACCTGAGCTGAAGGCAGCTGCTCAGCGACTGAGCCCCCCAGGCACCTGTGCCCCTTCACATCTTAAGAGGGCTTTACTATAGCTCTTAACAAAGCTTTCAATTATCAGATCGTTTCCTCCCTGTTGCAAATTGTGTATATCTTCCCTCCCTCTCACCGCCCTGTCAGACTATACCAGAAAATCGAGATTTCAAAGTCAAGCTCTGTTTATCTAAATCGGAGGATGAGGATGAGGAAGACAGGGCCCGAAACAGACCCCTAAGGTCCCTACAGTCCTGAAAGGCATTGTAATAAATGACATAATCAAAGCTAGAGATGATCACTTGGAGGCACAGCCAGGAAGGGTTACAGAGAGGGGAGAGATGGAGAACCATGGCAGGTGTAGATCTAGGAGCACAAGCCAGAGTGCATGGACACCTAACTTTGATGCAAGAGCAGGAAAGTGCCTTTAAGTACAGCTTTGTAAAAAAGTTTTTTTTTTTTAAGATTTTATTTATTTATTTGACACACAGAGAGAGATAGCAAGAGAGAGAGAGGGAGAGAGCACAAGCAGGGGGAGTGGCAGGCAGAGGGAGAAGCAGACTTCCTGCATGAGCAGGGAGCCTGATGTGGGGCTCGATCCCAGGACCCTGGGATCATGACCTGAGCCGAAGGCAGCGGTTTAACCAACTGAGCCACCCAGGTGCTCCTAAAAAAGTTTTTATTTATTGTTTTTAATAATCTCTACACCCAATATGGGGCTTGAACTCACAACCCCCGAGATCGAGTCGCATGCTTCTCCAACTGAGCCAACCAGGTGCCCCCAAGTGAAGCTTCTTTATTTGCTGCCATCATCCTCAGTCAACCAAGAATAGCTTGTGTCTAACCCACAGCAGAAAACAAATATTGATTGGATGAATGAATGAGTGAGTGAATTAATGCAGAGCATTTTATTAGGAGCCTACCATGGGTCCAGCCCTGGCACAGACTGTCACTACTGCCATGGTTTGGCAGCAGAAGAAAAGGAAAAAGTTGTGCTGAAGGAAATGGGTCCCTTAGCTAGCCTAAAAATGATGTAGGATATTATTCTCCAAAGACAATACAATAGGTGTGAAGTTAAAAGCAAAATGAATTAAGTTAGATCTTCATCAAGGCTGTTCCTTTCAAGTTGACTATTGCCATGGCAAACAAGTTTCAGTTATAGAACCAAGAGAGGGTTCGTGGTAGATGAGGAAACCAGATTAAATTTACTCGTAGGAGCAATGGTCTCACCCATTGTCCCAGAAAGGGCTCTTTTATTTAACTTGTTAATCACCACATCTCTGGGTCACCCTGCTCCTTCTTAAAACCTTGGGGTTTCCAGGGGTGCCTGGGTGGCTCAGTCAGTGAAGTGGCCGACTTGATTTCAGCTCAGGTCATGATCTCAGGCTAGTGGCACGGAGCCCTGCGTTTGGTTCCGCGCTCAGCACGGAGTCCTCTTGAGATTCCCTCTTTCCCTCTCCCTCTGCTCCTCCCCACCACAAGCTCGTTCTCTCTCAAATAAATAAATAAATAAATAAATAAATAAATAAATAAATCTTTAAACAAAACACCTTGGAGTTTCTAGCCTGTTGTATACACTTACATCATTTTCTCTTTCCAATCTCTCTTTCTCTCTCTGCAGAACATTACATATAATCTTGTTCTCATTCAGTGTTTTTGACAGACCAGAGTTCTCGTCCTGTCAATAACAAAAAACAATTGGGATTAGGATCACATATTGTCATCTGGATCCAAGGTGGGGTACCACAAGGGCCTGTAGAGGATCTGGATTCCCAAAGTGGTGGGGGGGACTGAGGTGGGGGAGGAGGCAGCTGGGGTGCAGAGGACGTATGGTGGAGGCGATGCTGACTTAACAGGGAAATGATTTAATAAAATGCCTGAAGGCCTGCCCTGGCATCGAGATGCCGTTTTCTTTTGGTTTAGCTGGTAGTATAAGTGACCAAAGAGAGGAAAAGTCATAAGCTTGGGAAAAGCCCCAAGGCTGACTTATCAGAATTAGGGATAAGTGGAGCCCTGTTTTAACTGCACCCAACCATGGAAACAAGCATCTTTGTCTTGAATAAACATCTCACTCGATGTAGTGTGAGGCACTTAGGTCGATGTGACGCCCTCAGTGAGGACAGGCATCTGCACTCAAGGAGTGTGAGGCACTTAGGTCGATGTGACGCCCTCAGTGAGGACAGGCATCTGCACTCAAGGAACACTGAGGAAGAAGGAACCCTGGAAGGCATTTATCCAAGGCTACAGGGAACCCGGACTGAGGTGTTGGGCGTCCCGGTGTGACGGGCTGACCTAATTTCATAAACCCCACACTGGTAGGCATGCTTCCGTGCTTCCCATCTCCTACCTACAGACAGACACGTGCACATACCTCACAGAAACACTTAAGCTAATCCTACTAGTTGTGTTTTTTGTTTTTTTTTTCCCGAGATTTTTTATTTGAACGCTGGTGCCCAAACCGCTGTGCGCTTCTAGCCGACCCTGAGGTAGTAACTCGAGAGGGGCTACCCGATGACAGGGCTCACTGCAGGCTCCCGGCTCCCCATCCCCAGTGGCTCTTGTTGGCTCTTCTGGTCCTGCTTCACTTCCTCAAAAGGCAGAAATAAGAAAGGGCTATCTGAGTCTGCACAGAAACCTGCTCAATGGTTACAAAACCTTCCCTGAGACCCGCGGCTAGACTGGGGCCACTACTTCCGGGGACCCCCAGACTGGTTTCTGGCCGCACACTCCATCCCTCCTCTTTTTAGCAGAAAGAAATGTTTCTCTTTAACAAGGGGGGGGCAGTCCTCTGGGCTTGGTCTAGGAACCATAGACCTTCACACCCCTGGCTTCCTGGGCCCCTGAGCTCTGTCACCTACCAGTTGTGCAGTGGCCCTGAGTTGCCTGATCTGTCTGTGGAGTCGTTGACATTCTTTGTACTTCTCTAAGAAACAGGCTTTCCCGGCCTCTACCTTTGCCTTCAGGCGCTCCACCTCTTGTACTAACTGCTTCTCCACTGCTGTTTTCTTGTTCCTAGGCGCCTGAAGTATAAGACACACAGTCCCTCGTAGTTAGGGGCCCTTTGCGTATGTGAGGAAGAAAGAATTAAGCCCCTGGGTCTTGAAAAATATGCCACGAAAACCCAGGAAACCCCTACCTGCCACAAGGAGGTTCAAACCTTTGAAGGGCTATAGCTTATTTAAAACAGTGTGGCCACAGCAGAGGCCACAAGCTCCAATGTGCTGGCGGGGGGCCGGGACAGTGACGTTGCTGAGAAGGAGCTGAAGGCCACCGGCCAGTGGAGGCTGGAGGCGTGGGGCAGAGGGAGCAGGAACCACCCAGCCCGGGTGTCGCTGCTGGGTGGGGATGCAGGCTCCGTGCTGCCAGAGCCTCCAAGTTTTCAAGAGGCTAGAAATACATTTTTTTTTTTTAAATGGAAAATGTTTCCATTTTTAATTATTGGTAGCCAGTTCAAGTTTTGAAAAACACCCTCTAGGCCAAATGAGACATTTCTCTGGGCTAACCTTAACCTGTGAGCGGCAGCTTTTCTAACTTCCTTCTCCTCTTTATCATGCTAAAGTGTCTAGTAGCTTCCATATGGTTGGTACTCTGCTAGTTGATTGAATAATGGCTGAGTGAACGATACCGCATACACTGCAGAGACGATATGACTTAAAATCCCAACAGTTGGACATCCTCCAGACACCGGGGTTTCTCATACCCTTATAGCAATTCAGATAATGGGCTTCCTGGTAGCCGTCATCACCACGAGGCCTCTTTTCCAACAATCTATTCTAGGAATTTATCAGTCAGTTGGGCTTTCATTACTATATTACTATAGCTCAGAATAATTTAAAATGATAATTGCTAATATTACATTAACTATAACAAAAATTTTGACGGCTGTAATATTTTCTAACCAAAGAGCTTGACTTTATAATCCTTCATGTGTCTGCCCCCATGATGAGAAGGGGGTAGGGGGTGACTCTGGGTGATTCTTGACTCAAGGCTCTATTGACGAAAATCTGTCATGAAGCTCTTTAAATATCCCTCTGCCATTCATCACACCGTAGAAACGGCCACCTCTCCTAAATGTTTTGTAGATGACAAATTCTCTGTCCCTCTGGGACATCTTGTTAGATGTCCAACGGTAAACACTATTCTCCTCTGCCTTTTTTAGCCTTTCCGTCCCCTGGAAAGAGGCCCTGTCCCTTCCTGCGCGCAGGCTCCCTCCCACAAAGCCGTCCAAAGACAGACGTGCCGTTAACTCCCGTTGCTTCTTCACGGCCGTCATTTCTTCCTCCTTCATCTGCTCTACTGTCTGCTCCAGCTTCTTCTGGTGCTGCCCCTGTACAGAAACAGATGTCGGTACCACTGCTGGGCAAAAAAAGGCACACACGCACTGGGGGAGGGCCTGCTGAGCCCATGGGCAAGCAGCCGGCGGACAGAGAAGCAAGTCTCCCCTTACTACTTCCGAGAAGAGCCACGAGATCCCTCATCTCAGATGGCTTCCTCTGAGACCCTTCCCACAGCTGGCAACAGCCGTATATGACAGAGGACACAAAGAACTATGTATATATTTTCTCGCAAAGGCCCAAAAACGTTGGGTCCGTCCGTGACTCTACCTGTTGTGTCAAAGTGAGAAGGAGCTGGCTATTTTCCTTTTTCAGATGCTCCAGCTGTTCTGTCTTATCTTGGTCTCCCTGCACAAGCTTCTCCATTTCTTTCTCTTGAGTTGACAGCTGGGCCTAAAGCAAAAACAGTGAATATAGCCAATATGATATAAAAGAAAGAAAACTGAACAGGAACAGTGCTGTTTAATGTGCACTAACACACAGAAGTGTGCGCTCCTTGGCAAATCCCAACTGCCAAATATCCCTAGAACGCCCACTTTTCCGCTCTCCGTCACTCCCTGTGTCTAAGACTCAACTGAGGAAAAGTCAACAAACCACTCTTTAAGGCATAGCTTAGAAACCAAGAGTGATTCAGCTGTTATCTGCTTTACATTCTAGACTTTTTTTTTTCATTCTAGGCTTTTGAGAAAGACTTTGCTTGAAAAGATTTTGTAGCTAAAAGCAAAAAGTTTGAAAAGCACTGGTAGAGCTGACAGTCCTCCATCTTAAGAGTTCATGATAAATATAGACTGAATAAATTATTCAGTTCCTTGTGGACTGGGACTATAAAAGTTAACAGTGTGTGTGGGGAGGGTCAAGAATAGAAAACTCCGTGAACATTTAGTCTGATGCTTTGAAAGGTCCACTGGGGCACTCGCTACAGTGAAATGCATCTCTCTCTCTCCGGGCCGCCACGGAGGAGTGATGGCCAGGGTAAGACAATGCACTTTGGCAAAGATTTGGAATTACCTACCTGGAGCTGATCCACTCGGACTCCCATCTTCTCATTTTCTGAGGACATCTTTTGGTTTTGTTCTTTCAGTCTGTGGAGGTGAAGAGGACTAAGTGAAAAAGACGCTGATTCTGGGTCAGATGCCCCAGGCCTTCGATGACTTAAGGCTGCCGTGACCCTAGGCTGTGCAATTAGTTTAAAATCCATTCTTGTTCACTCCTGTTTCAGCTTCCTGACCTCAAACTGCAGGTATTCGACACTTCACGCTAATACTTGAATTCCCGTTACTTCGCCTTACCACTTGGATACTAAAGCTCCAACCTAGAATCATACCTATCACTGCCAAAAGAGGAACACTGTTTTCTAACGAGTTCTGCAGATCTAATCTCACCCTGCCCCGAGGTGTCTGTAACACAGCAGTTCCTCCCATCTGAGAATCACACTCACTGAAGCAGCTCTGTCTCCCAGTGGTCCTTCTGCGCCTTCACTTGCTGTTCCAATTTCTTATTGGTGCTCTTTAAAGTTTCTAGCTCCTCCTGCAGATTGAGACGTCAAAGGAACAGACCATTTCTAAGACAAGTTTTAGTATCTCAGCTAGCCGACAAATATTTACTGAGCTGTTTACTACATGTCAGGCACTTATTATATGTCATGACACAACAGTGAATGAAATATCCAAGTAAAGGGGTTTCCAGATTAGAATGTTCTTAATCTGTTCTCTCCACGAAATGCATTCACCTTAATTTCTCTCCCACCAGAGCTTGTTTTTGTCCATTAACTCATTAAGCAAATATTTAATGAGTGCCTATGAGGCACTGTTCCTTCACTGCAGACACAGCAGCGAATGAAATAAAGTGGCTTTTCTCTTTGAAAGGTGCTGTCCCATAAATTCACGAACACCGCATATGTAATTCAAGTTTAGGAGCCACATTTAAAAAATTAAAAAGAAACAGATACACTTAATTTTACTAATGGTACATTTAACTCAATATATCTAAAATATTGCTTCAATATGTAAGTAAGAAGGAAATACTTTAATTTTTTTCATATTAAGTCTTCAAAATGCGATATATCCTTTACGCTTACAGCATATCACAAGACGCCATGTTGCCAGTGTTCAAGAGCCACGGGTGGCCAGTGGCCCCCGTACTGGGGCTACACATTTGGTTTTTCTTTCCCAACTTCATTCTGCACTGAAGCCAACCTTGTCCATCAATAACAACTCCCTGCTTTTAGCTCCAAGATTGACAAATTTATTATCTTTTAAAAAATAATTTTTAAAAAACTGTAGGAATCCATACATCAAATTTTCCCTCTTAATCATTTTTAAGCCTACAGTTCAGTGGCATTAAGTACATTCACATCGTTGTACAACCGGCACCACATCCACTCACAGAACTATTTTCATTTTGCACACAACCATGAAAACACTGACTCCCTGTTCCCCCCACCGGTGCCCCCACTCCCAGCAACCACTCCTCTACTCTCTGTCTCTAAGAAGTTGGCTACTCCAGGTACCTCATCAGTGGGATCACATGCTATTTGTTTCTCTGTGTCCGACCCATTTTACCCGGCTAATGTCCTCAATGTTCATCCATTCTGTAGCCTGTGTCAGAATTTCTTTCCTTTTTAAAGCTGAATAATAATCTACACGCTAAACCATGTCTATCCATCTATCTGTCACTGGACACTTGGGCTGCCTCCACCCTTTGGCTGTTGTGAAAGATGCTATTATGAACATGGGTGTACTAGTCTCTCTTTCAGAAAACAAGTACTATCAATCTCTCTTTTATAGAGAGGGAAACTGAAGTTCAGAGATGTTAAGAAATTTCCCCTGCTTCATCAAATAATAAGTGGGAGAACCAGTCTGTGTGACTCCAAAGATGGGGTTCTTAACCATTGTATGGTCCCGGCTCTAAAACACATGGGTTTTCCTGCCCATTTTTATTGTTTTTAATTTTTAATTCCTAAAAAACATGGGTTTTAACATCAAAAAAATCTGAGCTCAAATCCAAGCTCCTTTCAAAGTCATGAACTGTTGTGACATTGAGCAAGTCGTTAACCCAACCTCTCTGAGCTGCTAGGTGGTTGTAAGGATTAAGTGAAGCGATCTGCTTAATTACAGTGCCTCACTTACAGTGTACATAGTAGGTGCTGAATAAATACTGGCTTGTGTTATCATGACAACTAGTAGCTAGTTGGTAGGAGAGCTAACCCAAGAAGCCAGACCCTCTGATTCCTTGGCTAGAACCTGGCAGGTGAGCTGTAGGGCTCCTGGCCAGGACACCGGTTCCTGACAGACAGACTGAATTACACCTCTGCCACCTCTGTTTGTTATCTCACTGCCTGGAGTAGGCCAGATCTGTAGCCTGGACCTGTCACCCACACTTCTCTACCAGCCCAGGGCTGAGGACATCAAAGGCGTTTGTGTGACAGCAATGTATAAAGAACAAGCTGTCTGGGAGTCAAGAGAAGTGGGTCCTAACCTAGTGTGGTCACTAAACTGACCGCTTCCTCTCTCCTCTGGGCCTCAGTTTGCTCACCTGTAGATCAGGGGCTCTACAGATGGTGACTGCCAAGGTTTGCATGTTCTGGAACTTCTAAAGTATGACCTCAGTGTAATTAGTTTATAGTCCTTAGAGAAGACTCTCCTCTTTAGCTCCTTGCATTATCAACTCTCATTTACTATCCACTGATTGGAAGGATGTTTCAAAAGAGAAGTAACAAAGAGTTTGGGTAACCTGAAACCTTGCTTTTATACTCGCTACTCTCTCAATGTCCACATTCTAGCTAATCAGAGCAAATAGATTACATTCTACATAAAGTAGGAAGAAGCAGTCAGACTGCCTGGGTTTGAATCCTGGCTCCATCACGGATTAGCTGTATGAGAGATTATGTACCTAAGCCTCAGGTTTACTCATCTGCAAAATCGGGGTAATAATAGTACCTATTCCAAAGTTTAAATAAAGTAATCCATATAAAACTTTTAACACTGTGCCTATTCAAAGATATTAGTATAAGAGAGTAAGATCACAAGCAAAACAGAAGGTGGTGCTGGATAAGAGACACCATCCAATTCTGACCTCTGTACTCCAGCTTCATGTTTTTCGTTTGTTTTCAGGTTCATGTTTAACTAGCAGCCATACCTCCTTCTTGTGGAGCTCAGCCTGCATGTCTGAGTTCTGCTTCTGGAGGCTGACACAGCTGTCCTTCAGCTCCTGGTTTTCTTTGCAAAGCTCCTTATTGTGCTGCTCAATTTCTTCCACCTCACCCTACGAAAGAGCATCTGTGAATTCATATTTGACCCTTTATAGCTTGATAAATATTCAAGTCCCTCTAGTGGAACATTCCCATAGGCTGGGATGCTGAGAGTCTGGTGGATTCCCACTCACACAGCGACATCTATGTACCCTGAATGGGATCACCTCCTCAGTATGTAGGGAAGGGGGTAATGTAGGTATGTCTGTATAACTGCAACATTGAGCCTGTCATTACCAAGAAAGAAAGACAAACAACATTAAGGCCATAAAGAGTTAAAAGGCAGAATGACAGAAGAATCTTGCACGTAGATTCTTCTTGCAAACACTTACTACTCTTTGTCTTTCCTAATGGACTTAGCTCCTAGAGGCCAAGACAGCAGGTGATAAAATCGATTCTTCACTGCCTACCAGAGTGCTGGATGGAAAGAGGATGTCCTGTGAGATAACTGAGCGAATGAATCTAATGAGAGATAGGGCGCCTGGGTGGCTCAGTCGGTTAAGATCTGCCTTCCGCTCAGGTCAAGTTCCCAGGGTCCTGGGATCGAGCGCCACATCGGGCTCCCTGCTCAGCGGGAAGCCTGCTTCTCCCTCTCCCACTCCCCCTGCTTATGTGGCTCACTCTCTGTCTAATGAATAAATAAAATCTTAAAAAAAATAAACGAACTGAGAGACACAAAGCACATTTGGTGTATCCCTCCTCAAAGGAGCTTATAAATTTACCGTCGTGGTAAGATGTGCAGATGACCAGATGTGTAGATGCCCAAAATTAAGCAACTGGAAAAGTTAAGGGAAAACTGAATGCCAACTGAGTTACAGCAGCTTTAGAGAAAGGAGAAATCACTTATTGTTGTGATTCTTTTCAATGTTCCTAAGTCATTCCTGAGCAGGTTTGAATGGGTACTATATACATTTTTCCCAAGAGTATCTGTTAAGACATTCAATAAAGGCTTATTGATCCAAATTCCACCCTATCCTGAAATTACTACTCTTAATGGCAGGAAAGGATTGAGGTGAGATGTTCACAGACCTGAGTGGTAACCACCAGGATGTCCTCCTCATTTTCTGGACGGAACTGGAAAGGGATACTTGCTCCCCGGACCACACCATCCTGATCCACATAGCAGAACTGGTAATACTCATCATCCTTGGGCAGGTAATAAGCTGAAAACACAACATGATTTTTAATCCAAAATAAAGTCTATTAAGAAAACTAAAAATCTGGAAGTCTTTTATCTGCCCTAGAAATCTTAAGCTCAAGGGAATTAGTCTTAGCTGCTGTCTTCAAATACCTTTGATCTAGGATTTTTCTCACCTTTGAACTGGACTTCCTGCTGTTTGGCTGATTCGCTTTTTAGGTCAACGGGCAAAGTGACCCACATGAAGGTGTAATACTCACGGGTTGTCTTCCATCCCACCTGCAATGACAGAAGGCTCTCACTCAGTATCTGAAAGTGCTCAGGGGAAAACTCATGTGTGCTAGGTCTTCTTAAAATGCACTTACTATTTATTTGTTTATGTTGAAAATACAATAGAATGAGTCCCTTATGATATGTGGTATGAGGTCTGATACGACTAGAAACTGGCACACACACAGTCCAGAATACCTGGCTCAGAAGGAAATGAAAACCGACCCCTTGACACCCAGCACCAGAGTTCTAAAAATTCTATCACCACATCAGACAGAGAACGGTGAGTGGCTGGGGAAAACAGTGAAGACAGTTCTGGGGTTGTGAATCTGATCCCGCTACCTTCTCCCAACAGTGTTCTTAGAACTTCTTAATCAGAAAGCCCTTCTGACCCGCCGTCTCCATGGGTCAGTCCTCTCCTGTGTCCAGGCCAGTCTTGTCACCCACACTGACCTGGTTATACTTGTGTATTTAAAAAAATGCCATTTTTGAATCAGGTGCATGTGGAGGGGCAAAAGGGTTCTTAGATTATGAGGTAGGTCCCAGATAACAGAGTCCAGTCTATAGAATTTTCGTGTTTTTCTTTTTCTTTTTTTTTTTAAGATTTTATTTGACAGAGACACAGGGAGAGAGGGAACACAAGCAGGGGGAGTGGGAGAGGGAGAAGCAGGCTTCCCGTGGAGCAGGCAGCCGGATGTGGGGCTCGATCCCAGGACCCTGGGACCATGACCTGAGCCGAAGGCAGACGCTTAACGACTGAGCCACCCGGGTGCCCCACGTCAGTGTTTTTCTTAATGCATGCTTAATGAAGGCTTTTTGGTACAGATACTGACAACAATCTGGCAGTCATAGAGGCCTCCTCCAGGTCTTGAATGCAATAAGTCATGATATAAGGATACTATAAAATATGCCTCAGAGCAGAAAGCTGGCTAAGTGGAAAATATTCTCAGTAAATGTGAAGAGGGGTAAAAGATGCCTCAAATCGTATCTGGAGGATAAGGGCACACCAGAGAATAGAAAGGGAGCCATTGTGTCTTCGAGGGGAGAACACTCAGCAAATGAGAAGTGAAATTACATTTATTGCCATATTCTGACCCTGCCTGAGCCCAGTGGGAAGAAAAAGAACTAAAAATAAATTCCATTTTTATATACGAAGGAATCAGTGCAGGGTTGAAAAGGCTACACTGAAAGCTCATCAGAACATACCAGGGCATGTTTTAGTGTCTCATTAATACACACCCCATTGCTGTGTGCATCTCAGGGCCACCGCGGCCTATGGTGGTACAGGAAGCAAGAATTTTATGGAGTCTTCATTCACATCCTGGAGTTTCTTAATGCACTGTGACCAAAATACCATCTGGGAAGGCCTAAGAATTACAGCAGTCTTGGAGCAAGGAAACAACTTCTGGCCACCTGCAATTTCAGGCCTTGGCCCCTCCACCTGCGTAGTCGTAGTCCCGGGTGGGCCTCTCGTGGCATATGTCCCCTCTCGGAGCCCTTGGAAACATTTAAATGCCCAGGGAAAGAAGAACATGGAGCACAGGGTTGTGCACTAAAGGCAGGACAGCCAACTCCCACTTACTTTAGGCTCTCTCATTGCTGGGAGCTTTTGCTATATTGAGAAGATGAAGCATATAGCACATTCCCAAAAACAGTTCACAAGCGTCTGCTTGGTGCCAGGAAGGACCAGTGTCAGGACTGCTGAGGAGCTGAGGAATATGGTTGAGACTGCACCGCAAATGGTTCAGTTGATGGAGCATGCGACTTTTTTTTTTTAATTAGAAAAAAGGAAAAAAAAATTTTAAGTGATCTCTACCCTCAGTGTGGGGCTTGAACTCACAACCCCGAGATCAAGGGTAGCGCAGCTCCACCGACTGAGCCAGTCAGGCACTGCGAGCACACGACTCTTGATCTCAGGGTTGTGAGTCCGAGCCCCATGTGAGGCGTGGAGTTTACTTAAAATAAAATTAAAAAGAGGGGTGCCTGGGTGGCTAAGTGGGTTGAGCGTCCCACTCTTGATTTTGGGTCAGGTCATGATCTCTGGGTCGTGGGATTGGGCCCTGCACTGGGCTCTGCACTCAGCTTGACACTCTCTCCCTCCCTCTGCCCCTTCCTCCCCCGGCTCGCTCTCTCTCTAAAATAGATAAAGTCTTTAAAGAGAGAGAGAGAGAGAGAGAGAGAGAGAGATTATACTACAAGAACACCAGATGAGCTTTCCAAGGGAGATATGAAAGATAACACTTTATAGTCAACTCTCTACCATCTGTTGTTCATATGAATTCAGCAGAATAGGAAAAAAAGCAGAGGTTTAGGAATCACGCAGACTTGTTCAGCATCTACTCACTGGGAAAGCCACCATCTCGAGTATATTCATTTTATTCACCTGTGCATAAGAGATAACACCCCCTATCTAAGGGTACTGCTGTGCTGTGAGGTTCAGTTAGAAGGCACACACATGCACACACAAAACCTCAAGGACATTGCACATCATATGTTCTCAAAAAGTCTGTGTTCTCTTTATTAGTCTTAAAACTTTCTTTCAGGCTTCTAGGTAGCCATTCGAATCAACAGTTTTATGGACAATGAACGATAAGAGGCCATTTTTTGCATTAATGGTTTTCTTTATGGAATCATGGGGATACCTCTGAAATACACATGACATTCCAAAGATGCATTCTCAAAAAATATTTTTTAAAGATTTCATTTATTTATTTGAGAGAGAGAGATCACAGAGGCAGAGGGAGAGGGAGAAGCAGGCTCCCCACTGAGCAGGGAGCCCGATGCAGGGCTCGATCCCAGGACCCAGAGATCATGACCTGAGCTGAAGGCAGCCGCTTAACCAACTGAGCCACCCAAGCACCCCTCAAAAATGTTTTTAAACATTTGTTTTTAAAAAGCGTTAAGATTTTCATTTGGTTTACGGTCAAGTCCTCACTGGAATTTGCTAAGTCCTTGGAAAATACAACCAGTCTAGGCAAAACAGAAATATAACTGTGTTGAAAAAAAAAGTTATAGGTTACATTTCATTTTTTTTTAAAGCTTTTATTTATTTGAGAGAGAGAGTGAGCTATCACGAGCAGGGGGAAAAGGTAGAAGGAGAAGCAGACTCCCCATTGAGCAGGGAGCCCGACATAGGACTCGATCCCAGAACCCTGGGGTCATGACCTGAGCCAAAGGCAGACATTTAACCGACTGAGCCACCCAGGAGCCCACAGATTACATTTCAAAGATGAATAAGCAGTTTTCAAACTGTCCTCTTTTTGAATTATCTGTAGCTGCACTGTCCAGAATGATAGCCACTAGCCCATTTAAATTAATTAAATTTTCATTAATTCTAGCCACATTTTAAGTGCTCAATACCCACATGTGGCTAGAGGCCATCGTCCTGGACAGTGAAGGTACAGCTCCATTGTAGAAAATTCTACTCGACAGCTTTGCTACATATGGGGAAGAAAAAAACAACAATCATCTTCCAAAA
The DNA here is from genome assembly GCF_009762305.2 of Zalophus californianus. NCBI lineage: Eukaryota > Metazoa > Chordata > Mammalia > Carnivora > Otariidae > Zalophus > Zalophus californianus. The sequence continues at coordinate 36,884,238 of NC_045610.1, forward strand.
TAGGAAATACTCCAGTGTGTCAGTTTTCTGTGTCAGGACATCCTTCAGTCTAACGAGTCAATATCCTGCAGTCTCAGGAGGTGTCCTGCTATCCCTGCCTCTAAACACGAACTTCCATGGCTCCATCAGTTAGCTTAGAATTCCAAACAATTAAGGAAAAGTAACTCTGTGAGGGATGTGAATGAGCACCAGCTCCTCCACAGTGCAGTCAAGAATGACGTCTGACGAACCATGAGAGACGATGGACTCTGAGAAACAAACTGAGGGTTCTAGAGGGGAGGGGGGTGGGGGGATGGGTTGGCCTGGTGATGGGTATTAAGGAGGACACGTACTGCATGGAGCACTGGGTGTTACAGGCAAACAATGAATCATGGAACACTACATCAAAAACTAATGATGTAATGTGTGGTGACTAACATAATAAAATTAAATAAAAAAAAGAATGATGTCTGATTTCAGGATGAACATTGGCAAACAAGCACATGACATACTGAGGTGTCAAAACAAAGGTCACTGATCTTGGAACTCAGCAGTGTAAATTACTTAAATTTGACCTTTATCTTCTGTCTCTGGATATAATAGGAAGATCGGTCATTACGGGTGTGTGTGTGTGTGTGTGTGTGTGTGTGATGTGAGGGACAGAGAGAGACACAGATTGGGGGAGAAAGGGAGGCAGAGAATAAGTTGACTATAATTAAAAAAAAGTACCATTTCTGTACTTGAACTAGGAGAGGTCCCTGAGGGACCTCAGAAAATTTCTATCCCTGGAAATCTTTTCAAAGCAAGTCACACTTATTCAGTAATAAACTTCCTGCATGCAGGACGTCAAACCAGGTAACTTCTTGACCTCCTTTTCAGATATTTAATACTCATATTAAAACAAATTAAACACTCTTCTAAGTAAGAAAGCAATGTTTAAGGTCACAGAAATTACATAAGGGGCCACTCATCCCAGTCAACTCATAGATGAATATTTCAAAATAGGATAATTTAAAAACATTTACATTTGGTCTTTGAAAGCATAATAAAACTTGGGGGCTATATGATTTGCCATCTTATTTTGGCTTGCGACTTAAATTAAAACTTGAGTCCCACAGCACATGTAGGTGTGTGAAGGGGGAAGTAGGGAAGTATCAGGGAGTTTAGTTTAGTATTTTATTTTTATTTTTTTAAAAGATTATTTGTTTATTTGACAGAGAGAGCGCACAAGCAGGCAGAGCAGCAGGCAGAGGGAAAGGGAGAAATAGGCTCCCTCCTGAGCAAGGAGCCCCATGTGGGGCTTGATCTCAGGACCCCAGGATCATGACCTGAGCTGAAGGCAGTTGCTTAACCAACTGAGCCACCCAGGTGCCCCTAGTTTAGGATTTTTTAAATTGGCCAGGGGTGCCTGGGTGGCTCAGTCGGTTAAGCATCTGCCTTTAGCTCAGGTCATGATCCCGGGGTCCTGGGATCAAGGCCTGTGTTGGGCTCCCTGCTCAGCGGAGAGCCTGCTTCTCCCTCTCCCTCTGCTGCTCCCGCTGCTTGTACTCTCTCTCTGTCAAATAAATAAAAATCTTAAAAAAAAAATTGTTTTTTAAATGGCCAGACAGAAAAAAAAGAAGAGGTGTGGGGCTCCTGAGTGGCTCAGTCAGTTAAGTGTCTGACTTCGGCTCAGGTCATGATCTCAGGGTCCTGGGATCGAGCCCTGTGTCAGGCTCCTTGTTCAACAGGGAGTCTGCTTGTCCCTCTGCCCCCTGCCATTCATAGTTTCTCTCAAATAAATAGATAAAATCTTAAAAAAAAAAGGCCAGACACAAGATGTAAAATGCTTATAATACACAGACGGTCACACACGCAGGTATTGAAGAGTCACCTCTAGTTCCCAGTCACTTGGTACTAAATTAACCACTTACTCTAAAGATGCCAATCCAATCCTTTCGGCGGGGAATGAAATGCTGGGTGAGTGTATAATAGCATGTGACATCCCCTCCAGGGACATAGAACTTCTCCACGCTGTTAAAGATGACCTGAGAGAAATGACAATGATCCAGCAAGACAGCTGACGTGGGGGGATCTTCTAGTGTCTCTTCCATGGTGGGCGTCCTGTTACGAGATATGGGATAGTTATTAAGGCTCAGAAAGGGCTGTTTGAAATGTTGGAAGATTTCTGGGCTCTCACCCAGGGAACATTCCATTCGAGGCAAGTCGGGAAAAGCAAAAGCCTGACAGGGATTGAGATCATACAACTTGCTTTCTGTTTCACTTTGAGCCATTTTGCATTCATAGCTTCCTGTGCTATAAGAACTTTCTAAGAATGTCTTTGATCTCCACCACAGGCACCACCACCCTCACATACCTTTATTCTCTGCTCATAGCTTGTTTGTTCCACTTCTTCTAAGTGCCTTAAATAAGTAAGGCAGCCTCGAGGAAAATAACCTGAGCTGGGAATGGTTAAGACCTAGAGTCTAGATTTTTCATCCCAACAAGTCCTGTGACTTCCTGAATATCAATTTCTCTAGATTTCAGCTTCTCGATTCATTCCATTTATCCTATAATTATCGAGTCTTTGCACTCTGCTAGGAGCTGGGCATGGGTGCAGGAAGAAAGGTGGGGTTGAGAGCAGATTATCTGACATGCACCGGTGACAAGCATGGGTTCTGAAACCAGAATGGTGAAGTTCAAATTCCAGCCCCACTACCTATTAGATGCATGAGCTTGGGCAACTCACTTAATCAGCCGGGCTCTATGCCTGTTCCCTCACCTGTAAAACGGGGCTACTAAAACACCTACGTCATTTGGTTTTCCATGAACATTAACTGAAATAATGTAAAGTCTGCAGGCCTTAAATCACTACCTGCCATAGCATCACACAAAGTAGAAATATGTAGAATGACAGAATAAAGTATTAGCAGAGTCTGCAAGAAGAAAGGACTTGCCAGATGTTAGTGATTTTCTTAATATTGTGGGGTGTTTTGTTTTGTTTTCTGGCATAGGCTTTGCCCTCGAAAGGGTCCCAATGCAATATGGCAGTTAGATGAGAAAACAAGTGACCGACAGAAGGATGGAATCAGTGCAAAACGCTCTTGGGTTCAAAAGCGGGAGAGATGCAACTGGCTAGGAAAATGAAGAAGAGCTTTGACAGGTGAGTAGAAGCCTGGATAAGCCCTCAAGGAAGATGAGCCTTTGGGCTTGGGGGTGAGCAAATTCCAGGTGAATGGAATGGCATGCATAAAAGCAATGAGGAAAGAGAGAAATGCCGCCCATGTTTGGAGGATAGCAAGTTGGATCCCTATTTCTAACACTGGGGATATAACCTGTATTTCACCTTTGCAGGTCACGGTACAGATAAAATGTGATCAAGCATGGCAAACTATTTGGGAGGTAAAAACAATATAGAAAAGAATCAGAGTCTTTTGAATTGCTGAGATCTGACACTTACTGCCTCTCAAAAGTCACCTGCTCCATCTTCTAAATGCTCCCCGGGTCTAAGATTTAGTGAGCCCATGCTCCTCAACCCAGGGTTTCACTGGGAAATGGAAACAATATGGTGGCAGTATACAGCAGCTGAAGGAGAGCTGTATACAGGGGACTACTATATGATACCTTACAACTTTGGCTGCTGGAACACGTTGGAAAAATGTATACAACTCAATTTTTAAAAATAAATACAATAACCAAAAAAACACAGCCCTTCTAGTCCTGCCTGACCCTACTTATTTCCTGGTTTTATTTTCAACGCTAAACCACCAGGTCTCTTCTTCCAACTCCTCCAGTAGTCAATTTTCTCACAGAGAAGGCAGGGGGACTTTGGTGGCACTGAACTGTCTATTCTTGGGATTAAGCTAAGGAACTAGGAAATGTATTAGCTTTCTGGTTTATGACACAGTTTTGCCACATCCTTAACCTCAAACCTCAGATCAGTTTTTCTGAGGAAGGGGGACGTCTCATTCCAGTCTAGGTCAGAACTAGTTCCACATATACGCTGTTGCCTGTGTGATCTCTTGGATGCTATGGGAGGGTGGGCAGGGAGATATCTCAGCTTGCAGACCCCTTTCTTTTCCAGGGGTCTCAAGTCTTACTGAGGCCAGCATATCCCCTCTGTCAGCCTGGAGCAGCATTTATCTGAGTTTGTAAAATGACTTAATCTGTTGTCTTTGGATCATAAAGAACACTCAGGTAAGAGTGGCTTCAGGGCCTATCTCTCAATTAACCTAAGTACCCAACTCCCTCTTCTTTTACTTCATAACACTATCACCCCTGTATACACGACATAATGCCTAGCCTGTAGTAATTGCTGATTAACTATTCACTGAGTAAGTGAAATGCATGTGATTCATCAAAAAGTGAAAGGAAGGGGCTTTGTAGGTAAACAATGGTGTGAATGACCGCGCGGGGCTAATTCTTTTTTTAAGCCCTGCTCTTAATTTGTTGGATACCCTTAGAGAAGCTGCTGTTTCTCAGCTTTCTCTTCTCTAAAATAGGGTGAAGAGATGATAATCTCCAAGTGCTATGTCAATTCTTGGTATGGCTGGTTCAACTGGCATAGCTGGTTCAAGTGGCATGGTGCCAAAAAAACAAAAGGCACAGATTTGATTTCCTTAAGGACCCATAAAATTCACACTCCATTACCCACCTTCTACACACTCAAACTCTCTGGCAAGCTGTTTTGCAAATGGATGTTACTCAGAAAGGCAAGACCAGCCAAGGGTATGAGGGCTTCGTACATCCTCTTTCCTGCTAGAAAAACAATCAGTCTATAAGCTCATAAACAGAACACTGAAGAAAGGACATGTGCGCACGCGCACACGCACACACACACACAAAGACACAAAAGAGCTCATGTTGAGGCTTGAGAGTAGGGACAGCCAGTGGAAACTAGCTCTTTTCATTCATCTGAACACCTGATCATCTATCTGGAAGTCAACAGTCTTGGTTCCTTGCTTATCAAATATGTAAGACTCCATGAGGTCTCCCATTTCAGAGATCTCATCACCTTCCCGGGATGACTCAGAGGGCACCTAGTGGCTCTCTAGGTATTTGGAATTCAGTTGTTCTTGAAATAGGAAACTCTCCTCTGCGGGAGACTGGGGAAGGGGTTGAGGAGGCAGGCAGAGTGGAGAACAGCCATGGCTTGCTTCTCTGCTTTTTACCAAAGCTGAGGACAGAAAAGGCCATGGGTGAAAGGCCATGAGTATAACCATGCTAATCTGAACTGGGTCAGCAAGGAGTTACCTCATTTAGCTCTTCCCGGAAGGAAGGTATCTACTACTATATTAATTTTTAAGGTCAGTGACCCTTAAAACCCTTTCCTCCCTCCCAGTGATTAGGTTCCTCGGGAGAAATGGGTTCTGACAATGGCTGGGGAAATCACCTTTCTGGCAAAGCGGTCCAGAAAGGACTGTTTGTGGAGGGGGCAGAGAGGATATGGAGGAAAAAGTAGAATGATTTAAGCATCAACTTCTCCGTCTTTAACAGCTCCTCCCACTATAGAATCTGCCCACCATCCGCTTCTAATTCTGACCATATCCATGGAGGGAAGTGAGACGAGCTAGAAAAAGAGCAAAAGTTAGGGGCACCGGGGGGGCTCAGTTGTTGAGCGTCTGCCTTCGGCTCAGGTCATGATCCCAGGGTCCTGGGATTGAGCCCCGCATCGGGCTCCCTGCTCCGCAGGAAGCCTGCTACTCCCTCTCCCACTCCCCCTGCTTGTGTCCCCTCTCGCTGTGTGTCTGTCAAATAAATAAATAAAATCTTAAAAAAAAAAAGAGCAAAAGTTAAATTTAGAAAACTGGAGAGCTACGAAGTCATGGAAAAGCAGTGGGATGAATTTGGCCCCCGAGAAATCCTGGGATGGTACTCCACCTAATTCCCTCTTCCTACCCTCATGCCCAAGACTAGCCACACGAGGAGTGAGCAGGGAAAACAAATAGGGATGTCTAAAAGCAAACCACTGAGTAGGGGAATATAATGCAGAGATTCTACAAACTGTCAGAAGCACTTTACTTGGACTCTGATTTTTTTCAGCTCAGTTTCCAAAAGGATTAGGGTCCTCAGAGGATGTATGCAATAACAGGCGTGTGTTTTAAAATGAGTCCCCTGAACTGGCTTCTGGCTTCTAAGAAAACCTGACACATTTTCATCTAATGAGCTTTTCAAGCCTAATATACTACTCCCAGGACTGTTCCATGAGGGCAGAGATTCTTTTACGTTCTCCTGAAGAAAAGGAACAGCTAATTCTACTTCTGCCCTGTGTGAATCTGTAAAGTACACAGATATGCTTTTTAGCAGAAAAATTTAAAAATATTATAAAGCTTCCTGGTTCAGATTCTAACAATGCAAATACTCAACCAAATCAATTCACCAACTTTCCTAAAGATTTTCCCCATGTGTGCTGAACCATGAAGAAGAAATAATCTTATTTAAAAATAACTTAAGTTCTACTGTAGAGTTATGCCCAACATTTTTACATTAGCCTTTCATACTGGTGGGCACATGTTTAGAGAAATGAAAGGCTATCAGTTTATCTGGATTAGTTCACAAAAGGAAAGCAAATGTTCCCACAGCTAAGAAAGAAATGCAAATCAATTCATTTGGGAACAGTAAAAACAAAAGATAAGCAAAAAAACCCCAAACTGCATTTCATCTAATTCCTTCATCCTGCTTATGTAACTTTTTAAACTAGTAGCCATTAGCAAAATGTATGAACTGATTTGAATCCCACTCCTCCAGGCCCTGGAAGAGATGCTTGCTCGAAACTACCCTTAGAGAACCTGGACAGTGGCTACTATGGCCCTGAGCAAAAGCAAAGACACACAGTCACTGGCCTTCAAATTCTTGAGCTCCTTGTTCTAATCCAAAATTTCCAAGTTCATTCTAGTTCTTTACCTAAAATCTTTCAGAGTGCCTTAGAGAACTTGTATACCTCCAGGAGGCTTGTAATACTCCTCATTAACAACTGCTGGGATTGGCTGCCCCACTTGTTCGAAGCAGGCCCTCAGCCATATCCCACACCAGCAGCTCCAGCAGTATGGGGCAAGGAAAGAAAAACAGTTGTGGGACATGAGATGCAGGCAACCAGAAGAAACTGTGTGAAAGCCTCAACTCTGTGTCCTAATCCTCTATTTAATTTAACTGAGATGGTACACTTTTCCTTGAAAGGGGTGACTGTGCTAACCCCTGAAGTGACATGAGTGGTGACAGGGTTTGAAGTGTAGTGGAAAGGGAACTAGGCTAGGAGCCAAGGGACCTGGGTTCCTGTCTTAGTTCTGCCACTAACTAGCTGTGGCATCTTGGCTAAGTCGCACTACCTCCTTTTAGGCCTCAGTATCCTCATCAGTAAAATGCACGGATCAGGCTAGAAAATCTCCAAGAAACCTTCCAGCTACAATGATGATCCCAAGTGAAAGAAAAAGAAAGTGAAAGAGGTCATATTAATGATCTTTCTTTTCATCTAAGGAAATAAAGAACCATGGTATTATATCAACAAGCACAAAGTGTTTAAAGAGCCCTAGATGTACTATCTGACTTGAAAGATAATACTTGTTAGTGCTGTGTAACTCTCACCACCTTTCTTGGGGTCCTTTCCACTCCACAGCTGTCATTATCTGCTAAAAGGTAGAGTTTCAGGTGGAGGCCCTTTGAAAATATCTGTGAAAGTGAGTCACCTGGATATTCCCTAATTATGTACTCTACATAATCTACAAAGACATTAAAAGTCCTCTGTTTTAGATGGTTTTTGCAACGGGGGAAGTAAGTTACAATAGATAGCATCTGTATTATTCTACTCAGCTCCAGCAATGGCCACTTGTTGGCTTGCATCGGGAGCAAAGAATCCAAGTGATAGAAAAAGGTTAACATGCCCGGGAGGGGTTGAAATCATAATGGGGGAACATTAGCCCTTAAATTAAATTGGGTTGATGGTAGCTGTGGGGAGGGGCTTCGGGAGATCAACGGTAAAGAAGCAGGTCATTACGCTCTGGTTGCTTTCTTCTGCCTAGAGTATGTCCAATTACAGAAGGCTTTATCTGAAGGAAAGAGACTTTAGGGATCAGGCCTACTCATAAGACAGGGAAACTGAGGCCCAAAGAGAAAGTAACTTGCCTAGGGTGACGGGGCACAGTCCCACCTCGGCCTCGTAGCAAACAGCGATGCTGATGCGGTCAAGGGCAGGGATTAAGGAACTACCAAAGATCTCGGCCCGCGCGGGAGGCGGGGGAGGGGGGGGGAAGAGGGAGGAGGAAAAGGGGGGGCGGGGGGTGGTTGACGCCGTGACGTCAAGACCCCGACTCCCGTCAGAGGGGTTCCTTCTGCTCAAGAAGCCTGCCACCCGGCCACAGGCACTGAAGCTCTGCCCTCCTGGGGAGAAAACTGCCCCTCAACCCTCCAAGGCCGCAGACGGGGCTCCAGGGGCTCCATGTCGCCACTCACACTTACTGTCACCCTGGAAAGATGAAAGGAAGTGAAAACCGAAACCAGCCGCACCTCTGCCTGCCCAAGGTCCTTTCTGAAGAGTGGAAGCCTGAATTTGGGGAACCCGAAGGCCCAACTGCCCCTAATTGCCCTCCTTCAGTCCAGGGACTCACCAGGGGTAGCAGCCGGCGTCGGCGCAACAGCAACAGGGCAGGGACAGGGACAGGGGCGGGGCTAAAAACCCAGGGGAGAGCTGATCCCATCTGGTCCCGCCCATACGCCACAACGGCTACCAAGCCCCGCCCCCGCCGTGGTGCTTGCTGGGGCTTGTAGTGCTCAGGTGAATGGGCACCCGGGTGCTTAGCTGCACTATGGGGTTTTCGCCCATCCCGAACAGCTCCCCAAGGAGCCTATTTCTTCCCCTAGAATGAGCCGTTTACTTACCTTGAAAAAAAAACCCAGAACTTTATTTCTTTCAGTCCTGAACAAGAAAGGGCCATCGAGAGGTCATCTTCATTTTTCTCCTGCCTCTACATAGCACTTCACTAAGAGCCGTACAGATGAGACCCCCTTCGGCATTTAATCATCCTTCCGCCTGCCCCTAAAGGAGACCCAGCAATCTCCCTGGATTCCCCCATTTCTGTGTTTCAGCCTTCCTTTTCTATAAAATTATTTTTTAGCATTAGCTCTGTCAAGGTGGTGTTCGTCCTAATTGCAGTAAGAATAAACTCAGAATCCTGCTAAGTCAGGTTAGAGGGAATTCCTTACCCTTGAAAACTGATCAATCCCTGGCCTGTCTTCAGCAAGAATCCTGTGAAGTCGGTTCAGCAGTAATCTCCCCCGCCCCTACCCTCGATGTCTTCTCTTAGTAATTTTCCATCCACTTGTCCTTAATTGTATTTGTGGAGCTGAGCTCAATCTCTCTCCTCTATTGTAATGTCCCTATGGCAATAATCCTGGATAAAGTCTCTCTTACTGGTTTAACAAGTGTCAGAATAATTATTTCTTTAACACTGCACATGCTATCTATGGATGGTTAAATTTAGAAGTGCCTCTTCTCCAAGGAGTAGCATCCTTCTAAATCTGGGAAGAAACTTTCTATGCAGTCTAACTGGGGAATTTATGCACCTGAAGACACTTTATGTTTCAGGCAGGAGAATGAGCATTCCTTTTACTGCCTTATCACAAAATTGGTGGCATTCAACTGAGAAGAATGGATGGCGGGAAATAAGTAAACCAGTAAACTTTTACCAGGGGTTCTGTTGAAAGTTTAAATCACCTTCTGCGTTACCAAAATTATGCTCTTTCATTTTAAACTCTGTCTACAGGGATAAGTGTCCTCAGTATCCTGGATACATCTCCTTTAATTTTACTTCGTAGCTTTTTAAAAAGCTCTTAGAATTGACACCTCCTACACCCACACACCTTACTGTCCATATTAACACAACTATTTCATGAAACTTTTGCCTGGATGTTAAAAATGCAAATGAATCCATTGTGCATTTTAGGAGTCGCCTAGAAGAACCACCAATTTTTTTTAAAGATTTTATTTATTTATTCGACAGAGAGAGCTAGCGAGAGAGGGAACATGGGGGAGCTGGAGAGGGAGAAGCAGGCTCCCCGCAGAGCAGGGAGCCCGATGTGGGGCTCGATCCCAGGACGCCGGGATCATGACCTGAGCCAAAGGCAGACACTTAACTGAGCCACCCAAGCATCCCTGAACCACCAATTCTTCAATAGAAAGCATCACATGATGATAGTTCTATACTTTTCAAGACTCTTAGAACCCCTGGCCTCAAAATCCTTGCTTGGCTGTGTCCACCAATCCTAAACTGTTATATCATGACTCTTACCCTATCCTAATCAACTTTTGCCTTTACCCTCACATTGAAAGATCCACCCCCTTCCCCAAACTAAACTTCAAAGTCTCAATAAATACCACTATTTTGTCCTTCTGCCTCTGAGCTACTGTTACAACTTTGCCAAGACACTGTTCTTCCTCACTAAGGTAAGAATAATCCCAGTTTTTTTTGAGGGGGGAGGGGCAGAGGGAGAGAGAGAATCCTGAAGCGGACTCCCCGCTGAGCGTGGAGCCGAACACGGGGCTGGATCCCAAGACTCTCAGATCATGACCTGAGCCGAAATCAAGAGGCAGCTGCTCAACCAACTGAGCCACCCCGGCATCCCTCAGTTTTGTCTTATCAGCAGGTTGTTTTGTTGATATTTTGGGAAGCTAAATTTGACAGCATAGAATAAAAAAAATTAATTAGTCTGATTTATTTCCAATAGGAGTGTCAAGGGAAGGCTACAGGGACAACCATTTGTAACTGGATATTGAAGGAATGCGAATTGATATTCAGACCTACAGAGAAAATCCTCCAATTTATCTTCAAGTGTTGGGAACTGTGAAAAAGACTGGGGCTGGGAGTAGTTATTCTGTGCCTGACACAGTAGGTTTTCTCATTGACTCCTTACAAGGGAAGCACTTTTATTATCCCCATTTCACAGATAAGACAATTGAGGCTTAGAAATACAAAGTTACTTGTGAAAGCTCACCGGGCTAATGTCATCAGAAGGCTTTGAACCAAGCATTCTGACTCAAGCGACTATGCTCTTAATCATGACACTCACTCGACTCTTTACGAGAGTCCAGTAATCCATAAGGGAAGACCAGTGCATAAATGAATATGGTACCACATGATAGTGGCTTTATAAGAGGAATTTACACAGTGATAAGGTAGCATGGAATTAATTTTTAGGTTTCAAAAAAAGGCAATAGAGAAAAAAATTATTCTGAAGCCTATTAAAACAGTAAGGAAAACTTTATTTGGGCCTATTGCAATAGGAATATTACAAAAGGGAAGAGAGATTGTGCTCAGTTCCAGAAACAATGGGAACAAGTGGGGATTTATAGCCGTCAAGGAGGATGAGGGAGTCAGTGGGTGGAAAATTACTAAGAGGAGACGTCAAGAATGGGGGATTCTTGCTAAGCTGATTTAATAGGATTCTTCCTGAGGCAGACTAGGGATTGATCAGATATCAAGAATAAGGATTCTCTCTAAGCTGATTTAGGATTTTTGCTGAAATTGGACTTAAAAGAGGACTTCAACTACCTCCATTTTGACCTCAGTCTGTCCTTTCTAATTAAGTTCTTTCCCACCTATCTCTTAACTCAAGGCAAAAGACCCTGCAGGTAAAGCATCCTGTGATGGGAACAGAAACTACCCCCCTCCCTAAGCAACAAGGACTGCCCGGAGCCAGCAGGACTCTGCATGACTAACCCCAAGACAATGATCAACCTGACCTTTACTGCCCACCTGTTTGTACCCACCAACCTTTGTCTCACATTTTCCCTATATAAGCCTGCACGTATTTTCAGGACCTTGGAGACGGTCTTTGAAACTGTCCACTGTCTTCCTCGTGTTGGCCTCCCCAAAATAAATTCCTTTCTTGTTTCTCTGTGACTCGTGTCTCTGCCTTTGGATTTTGTCAGTGGTGAGTGGCAGAACCTGGTCTGTTTGGGGGCCCCAGAACCAAGTGCCTTTGCACCCGTGAGCCCCAGCTACAGATTTGGCAAGGACATAGAAGCCCAAGGTTGAAGCCTAGTCAAGAAAAGGGCTCAGAGGAACCTAGCTGACTAAAGTTGGTCAAAGAGAGAGTCTTTGTCAAAGGAGACATCTGGTTTATTTGAATACCAAGCTTGGCCTGCAGAAAAAGGGATGGGAGAGAAATTTGACGTGGAGGGAGGGGGTAGTCATCTACTGTTGTGCTGTCCAGGAGAATTCTCTGTGGCGATGGAAATGCTCAGTATCTGCACTGTCTGATCTGGTAACCACTAACCACATATGGCTATAGAGCGCTTGCGCTGTGGCTATTGCAACTGGGAACTGGGTTTTTAATGGAGTTTAAGTTTATTTTACAGGAGAAAATCAGATTTAAGAGCATATGTATGTATGTATGGGGAACCCACACAGACATGAAACTCCCTATCGAACTGAAATTTATTTATTTATTTTTATTTATTTTATTTTATTTTTTAAAAAGGTTTTATTTGTCAGAGAGAGAGCGCGAGCACAAGCAGTGGGAGAGGCAGGCAGAGCAGGCAGAGGGAGAAGCAGGCCCCCTGCTGAGCAAGGAGCCCGACTGGGGACTCGATTCCAGGACCCTGGGATCATAACCTGAGCGGAAGGCAGCCGCTTAACTGACTGAGCCACCCAGGTGCCCCTATTTTTTTAAAAAAGATTTTTATTTATTTCTTTATTTGAGAGAGAGAGTGCATGAGCAGGGGGAGGGACAGAAGAAGAGGGAGGGAGGGAGTCCCAAGCAGATTCCTCCCTGAGCGTGAGCCCCACTCGGAGCTCGATCTCACAACACTGAGATCATGAACTGAGCCGAAATCAAGAGTTGGACGCTTAACCGCTTAACCAACCGAGCCACCCAGGAGCTCCTCAGACTGCAATTTAAATAGACATATGTGATCACTGTCCTCGCTGGTGCATATCTACAGCATCTGGGTGACAGGGGTGTGGACTATGGGAAGGAGAAGAGGGAGGTAGCCTACAAGGTGTCCAAGCAGCTCTGCTGCTTAGTTTCCCCTCTGCTGTCAGCTCCAGCCCTGCCCAGCTCTACCCAGTGGCAATGACTCTGGCCTTTGGACTCTCAAGTCCATTTAAAAAAGAGGGTGGAAGGAAAGTTATCCTTGAAGTTTGCTGTCTCTGTAACCGCCTGGAACTCTGCAACTGGATGCCTTACAAAGTAGAGAGAGTTTCTATGCCCAGGTTTGAGAAAGAGAAGGATTGAATAATCATTGGCAAGAAGGAGACTACTAACTAAGTTGGGATGCTGTTACGCTTTCACCATATGCAGCTCAAGTATGGTGTTTTATAAACTTGTGGAGAAATAGGAGCTAGGTATGCCTCACATTAACCCCATGTTTCTAGAATGTGTGGGCAAACCAAGTCACCTGTTAAACACTTTTAATATTTAAAAGTGGTCCCTGTAAGAATTTGGGAGGGCTATCTTTGTTTTAAAAAATTGCATTAAGTAGGGGGCACCTGGGTGGCTCAGTTGGTTAAGCGACTGCCTTTGGCTCAGGTCATGATCCTGGAGTCCCAGGATCGAGTCCCACATCGGGCTCCCTGCTCGGCAGAGAGTCTGCTTCTCCTTCTCACCCTCCTCCCTCTCATGCTCTCTGTCTCTCATTCTCTCTCTCAAATAAATAAATAAAATCTTTTTTAAAAATTGCATTAAGTAAAACAAAAAGAGAGAGACATTTCATAATCCCACCCATATTTTCAAAACTGTTGTCTGTAGAGAAAGATCTCTCTGTTGGACACCCTTCCTTGATTAGCTGATATGAATTGATTCTATGAGAATTATTTTACAACTCTGTAAATTGTAGGTAACTGATAGGCAAGGAATTCCTGTCTGGTCTGATAGAGGTTTGACTATTTTCCCTCCTTTCCTTGTGGAAAAAAAAAAAGCAGTTTTGCATCCATTTACAATTTCTTTCAGCTTTCCTTTCGTCAAATTGTGCTGCTTTTTTTGAACCAGCTGAACCATCTGACTATCTGACTGGTTCCTTCACTGAGTTACATAAAATCTTTAACATGTGTACATTTTTTAAATTAAAGATTTTATTTATTTGAGAAAGAGAGAGAAAGAGAAAGAGAGACAAGATAAAGTCAGAAGCCTGGGAGCTCCATTGCTCATGGGCAAGCAGCCCATTCCCAGGGGCTCTGTTGGCCCCGTCAGCTATATGTCAAAACGGGAGTGCTGGGCAGCAGTTTCTGTTTCTATTTCACCAGTTAACAGTAATAAGCGTGTGTGAAGGAGGGAGTAGTGGGCTCTATGAGCCTGCTGCAAGGCCTTGGTCAAGCCACTACATTTTTCTGAGCCTTGATTTCCTCTTCCAAATGCAAGGGAAATACTCGGTTATAAGAGCTTATCTGATTTAACAGGAACTCTGATTCTGTGATTGTATACAAACACTTCCACAACATTCCCTCATACCTTGTAGACTTAAAGCAAAAAAATAAAAATAAAATAAAATCTGGGGGTATGGGGAAAAAAATCTTCTAAGAATCTTTGTCTCATTTCCACTCCCTACCCCGTCATCAGTACGTATACCAAGACTTTCTTTGGCACAGACAAAAGTGAGACTCTTTTTTTCCCCCCATTAACGACTTAGAGGAAGGGTCCCAAACTGAGAAAAAGAGTCTTGTGTGTCAACTGTAGAGCAAACAACATTCTGAGAATGTTGTTATTGTCTTATTATTCAGTCAGGTAAGTGCTTTAGGAACAAAAAGACAGTGAAAACAAGTTTCATACCTACGTCCTGCAGTCCCGCTTGCACACTCTTGCCTCTTGAGCTCGGGGGAGGGGGGACACAGTCCCAATTTTCTGACCACTGGAAGGGAGACTCTAACACACTCCTTCAAACTTTCACACCCAGGCCCAGAAAAACCCTTGGTGTTTGCCTTGGGGATTTGTCTTCTTTTTCCTTTTTAAGATTTATTTATTTATTTATTTATTTATGGGGGTGGGGGTGGGGATGGGGAGAGGCAGAGGGAGAGGGAGAGGGAGAGAGAATCTCAGGCAGACTCCCTGCTGAGCACTGAGCCCCACGCTGGGGGCTCAGGACCCTGAGATCATGACCTGAGCTGAAATCAAGAGTCGGACGCTTAACCGACTGAGCCCCCCAGGTGCCCCTGGCCTCAGGGATTTTTCTGTTTCGGGTTTGCCTGGCACAAATCACTGATGCTTTCTCATTTCCTGGCTGTCGCTCTGGCCCTGGAGGGGATGCCTGATAGGGTTGGAGCCTGCTTTGCTCTCCAGTGGGGGCAGCTCTATGGTTCACCCCGGGTTTGTTCTTGTCATCACCCCTGAAAGGACAGGGGTGCCCGCCTCTGGCCTATTAACTCCCGCTGCAGCCAACCCTCTCATAAATAACCAGTTGTCGGGGATTTTAATGGAAATCCTCTGGAAGCTGTAAATCTTTGCTGCTCCCTCCCGCATCCTTTCCCTCATTTCCATCACAATATCACTCCAGAGGGACCCGAGACCAAAGCAGGAGCTTGGCAGAGCAGATTGGTAGGACACTGGGGAAAGAAAGAGGCGGGGTAGGGGGAGGGGAAGAGGCTGGGACAGTTGGTCCTAGGGAAGCATCTGCCGTGGCCAGTTGATGATGGTCACCTGGCCTCCTGGGCCCTGGAGAGGGGGCGGGGCAAGATAGCCCAGGGCCACGTGTTGGGAAGGGGAAGAGGGAAGAGGAAGAGGCTAGGATGGCAGAGAGGTTTCTGGAAGAACAGCAGACGGGACCGCTGGTTCTACCTAGGCCCTGCAGGGGGTATTTAAGCATCTTGAACTAGACTTTCATTGTCCGCTTGGGGCTAAGCCATGCCTTTGCCTCTAGGCTCCTGCCTGGGTGATCAGCAGGTTAAAAGGGCAGCGTCCTGTGCTGGCAGGAAAACTTCCTCCAACTTGGGTCCAAAAGGTAACAGTTTATTTCTATGCGTATGAGAGCACTCAGTAGTGAGTAACTGTCCAAATAGCTAGGCATAAAGGTTTATTATATATCAGTTTTATAAAGGGTGGGAGTTAGGGCTTCAAAACGGGCCTCTGATGAGACTTGTTTACACAATTTTTGGAGTGTCCCATGTGTCCAAGGACAGAGCCTGCCTGACTGGAGATCTCACCCTCCCCCCCCCCGAGTTTGGGGGGGCGGGTATAAGGGAGAGGGCCAGCTAACTGTTTTAATTGTACATTACAGTAGCATCAATTCAAGCGTCTGGAAATCTCCAGAAGGAGAGGAATGGATATGGGCAACAAGTGTCTTTGACTCAATCCGTTTCCTAAAAACACTGTGGTTCAGAAATTTTAAATCGATCCTTCGTGTTTTCACCAATCCCAAACTAATCCAGGCAGAAACAGCTCTACCGGCTGCCAATCCTTTGCAGGCAGTCTGGCACGCATTAGTCTGGGCTTAGACAGGTGGAAACGGAAGGAAAACACAATTATCTGATTCCAGTCACTATTCTGATTCCCTACCTGCCGACGACAGTCAAAATGTCGCTGTGAGAAGCCAAGACCCCAGAGCCCTGGGCGGCCCTCTCTCTCGGCCAGATCCCCCACTCTGAGATATCATGGTTTAAGAAGCCAGAGCGAGGGGCGCCTGGGTGGCTCAGTTGGTTAAGCGACTGCCTTCGGCTCAGGTCATGATCCTGGAGTCCCGGGATCGAGTCCCACATCGGGCTCCCTGCTCAGCAGGGAGTCTGCTTCTCCCTCTGACCCTCTTCCCTCTCATGCTCTCTATCTCTCATTCTCTCTCTCTCAAATAAATAAATAAAATCTTTAAAAAAAAAAAAAAAAGAAGCCAGAGCGATTCATTGTAGGTTTTCGATTAGCTACTTTACTGTTACAGAAGCTAAGCCCGGAGAGGTGATATCAACTGCCCACGATGACACGTGCCTGAGGTCTTGACTTGAGGTCTTGACTGGGGTCTCAATCCGGTGCTCTCTGCAGGGCTCCCCCGGTCCTGGTTTCAGCCCCTGGTCCTTGTTTCGGCTATTCCCCCCTCCCACCCCGCCGCGCCCCGGCCCTGAGTACAGGGCGGCCCGGCTCAGCGCTACCCACCCGCCTTCCCCTCCCGAGCAGCCGCAGCTCACGAGGCCGACGGTTTGAGTCCGCTCGGCCCCGAGGCTCCGGCTGCGCCTGCGCCTGCGCAAGACGCCCCGACGCCCACACGGCTTGGGCCGGGGAGGGCGGGGACCCGCGCTGGGCTAGCGGTAGTGGGGCCTCCGAGCGCCGGGAGCGCGGCCCAAGCGTCCTCCGCGTCTCCCGGGACAACCTCGGGCGCTGCCCTCTCAGAGAGCAGGGGCGGTTAATTGGATTCGGGAGGGAGGGAGGGGAGGGGGCACGGCAGCCTACCGCTGGGGCCAATCGAAGACCTAGAAAGCCCTATATGCAAATATATGAGGGCTGGGCGTACCCCAAGTTAGGAGGGGCGAGGGTTGGGCTTGCGGGTTGTCGGGCAGCCAATGGGAGCGTGTCTCCTTAATCTTTTTGAGGAGGGGGCCCGCAGGTGTGGTTGCGAGCGGTACCGGCAGCAGAGCAGGGGCAAGACGGGGGAGTAGGAATCGCGGGTAAGAGCCCCCCAAACCCGGTGCTGGCCTTAGATCGTGGCCACCTAGTGTCTCCCCGCTGGAAACCCGGTCCGTCATACCCCCAAAGTCCCCCTCGATGCCCAGTTCCCCAGGGCTACCCCCTCCGCCCTCCCCAATGGCGCTCTACCGCCAAAGCCACTCCCCCCCCCCCCCCCGTCCCTGCTCTTCCTTGGCGCAGTAGCTCGTCTCTTCCCAGTCCCGTACTCGCGTTCAGCTCTCCAATACCCTCGCTCCCTTTCTCGTCCTCAAAACTCCGATGCCAAGACCTTGCCCACACGCCAACTCTTCGTTTCCTAGCTCCATTTCCCCTCCTGTCCCCACTTTCGTTCACTTCCTGCCCTCCCTCGATTTTCCGAACCCGGTGCGCCCAGGGAGCTGTTCCTTAGATACCAGAGATCCCTGGGAATCGCAAAACTCTCGCTGCCTCCTTCCCCATCACTGGGTCCTTCTCCTGATCACCTTTCTTCCTTTGTCTGGAGAAATCTTCCAGAGAGACACTTCTGTTTTGGATAGCCAGCACAGCCCTCTGCAAATAGCCCTACCCTCCTCTCCAGCCCTCCTCCCCCTTCCAGTTATTATTTCTCACCTCCTGAAGGAGAATTCTTCTAGGCTTGAGGAATGTTCTCCTTTGGGATTTGAATGCTAGGAAAAATTACATTTGGGGATGAGGTGGGAAGGGAGCTAGCCTTTATTAAGCACCAGCGTGTGCCAGGCACTTCAAAAAGTTATTTAATAGGTACACGAACCCTACTGTCATATTTTCATTTTACAGTAGAGCTTTTATTTCGAACCAAGCACTGCTTTAAGAGCATTATAAATATGAACTCATTTAATCTTTAAAATAACCCCACAAGATAGATATTATTATCCTCATTTTAGTTATGAGAAGACTGAGGTACAGAGAGGCTCAGTTTCTCACCCACAGTCACCTGCTAGTAAGTAGAGCTGGGATTTGGATCCAGATCCATCAGTCTTTGCTGGTGATACACTGAGTATTGTGCGGAAAATGGCTGGACATGAGTCTGCCCCGTAAATTGCACCTTCCTCTCAGCTTTTAGCAGAATAAAAAATGTCATCGGAGTCAGCAAGATTCTTAGTGTTTCCAGAGAATGGGGCCAGTCATTCTCAGCACTTTTTACTGGCACAGCCCTTGAGCAATTGAGCGCCCACATCCCTCCCTTGTTAGTCCATGTCTTGCTAAGAACCCATTCAGTCCCTGTACTGAAATTTCAAGGGTGGCTAGAATGGAAAGCCAAAAGGCCATAAAAAGCATCTTAATTTATCCTGCCTGCATCAAAGCTCAAAGCACTTTTCTAGATGTGAAGTTTTTCTCTTCCTAGTGGTCTTTTAATCACAGAAAAGACAGGGAATGAGGGCACACCTGAAACTAATGTAACGTGCATCAACTATACTAAAAAAAAAAAAAGACAGGAAATAAGGGAGGAGATATTACTTGGCTTCTCATGACATACAAAGTCAAAGAAGCAAAGGTGGAAGCAAGATCCAGAGGTCTTAACCTCCACATCTTCTCCCCCCATCTACTTTGACCTTTTCCAAGAGCTGGATCCTGGAAGCCTTCAGAGAGATTCTTCTGGTAGGGGAATGAGGACCAAAAGATGAAAAGGCGAGGAGATGCAGGAAAACCTATTATTTGGGAGAGGAGAAGGAAGTCCACAGCAGACACAATAGGATAGCTCTTCAGTGCCATATATAGTACTACAGACTGAAAGAAAAGTTCAGGCTCTGAAGGTCAGGATGAAAAAAACTCGGTTAAAACTTTAGACATGTTCCACTTTGGTTAAAACTTTAAACATGTTCCACTCTCTGTTCTTAATCAATCACCAAATGATTCTTTCCTCCAGTTTCTTGACACCTGTATTTGAATTCAGCTTTGCAAAAGAAAGCCCTAAATATTTTCCATGCTCTGCAGCACCTCCAGGGGTAAGAAGAGTAGTTTACCTGTAGAGCCCTTCAGAAGTGGAAATGAAATATGGTCCCTTCTTTGAGATTTTCCAAGTAACCTGCAATGTGTTTGCACAAAGCCATCCCAGGGCTCATTCCCTCCCCCTGGTGGCCAATGAAGTGCATTTTCATGCTGTCTAACCAGGGTTTGGTTGGCTTTGGCTGGATGGGAAGATCCAAGATCAAACCCCACACTAAAATGACAGGAAACTTCAGCTGCCTCTTAGCAAGTGATTTCTTAGCAAGTCACATCTCTGGGGGTGCCTGGGTGGCCCATCCGGTTAAGCATCTGATTCTCTCTCTCTCTCTCTTTTTTTTTAAGTAGGCTCTACGCCCAGTGTGGGGCCCAATGCAGAGCTTTAACTCATGACCCTGAGGTCAAGACCTGAGCTGAGATCAAAGAATCAGATGCTTCGCCTGGGTGGCTCAGTCAGTTGGGCATCCGACTCTTGATCTCAGCTCAGGTCTTGATTGCAGGGCCGTGAGTTCAGGCCTTACGCTGGGCTCCACACTGGGCATGGAACCTACTTAAAAAATAAATAAACAAACAAACAAACAAATAAATAAATAAAAGTCATTTCTCTGACTGCAGAGGCCCTTACACCAGGGTGTATGTATGGCTCAGGATGCTGGCAGCACTCTTCACTCTTTTGTATTCTCCTTAGGCTTTGTCCTTAGAATTTAATGCCTCTCCTCCTTTGATTCCTCAAGGCTGCAAGATTACTTTTGACAATGAAATTGTTGGGCAGGAGAGTAGGTGGGGACCCCCAGGTTAGCAGGGAGTGGCTGCTGAGACTCGTAAAGAGAAGGCTGATAGTGTTTAATAAGACTTGAGAGGTCCTGGGGGGAAGGAGCTTTTTTTTTTTTTTTTAAGATTTTATTTATTTATTCATGGGAGAAAGAGAGAGAGAGAGAGAAGCAGAGGGAGGAGCAGGCTCCCAAGGAGCAGGGAGCCCGATGCGGGACTTGATCCCAGGACCCTGGGATCATGACCTGAGCCGAAGGCAGACGCTTAAACATCTGAGCCACCCAGGCGCCCCCGGAAGCAGCTTTTGTTCTAACTCATTGCTGCTTGGGGGCCAGGGATGTGCTAAAGGAGGATGGCTCAATCCAGATGTCCATGAGACTGGGCCTCTGGCCTGAAGGAGACAAATGACCTGGTCATACAAAAATGTTCCCTCTCTCTTAATGCTACTGTAAGGAAAATAATAGCACCAGGGCACCTGTGGCTTGGCTCCTGTATCAGGGACACTGTGAAGACGGGACTGGGGCCGACTGAAAAATACCTAAGAGGGAGCCACGACTTGGCTCTATTGGATAGCTGGCGTGAAGTAATGGGGCCCGACTTTCCCAAAAGAAATGGAAATTCTGGATTTTTATGAGAAATCTACATTGTCTGGTTATTGGCAACTACTTCTATTTAAAACTATCCCAAGGACACACGGTGGTGGGCCAGGTAACATGTCAGCGGGCTAGGTTCGGCATGCAACACATGCACCCCCCACCCCAGCAAACTCGGAGCAAGATACTCTCTGTCAGGAGCCTTTGAGAGAATTCAGCAGGGATTTAGTGTTGAGGATGAAACAGGAAGGAGAGGACTGGGGGAAGAGAAAGCTGGGGGGGCCAAAGGCAAAGCCAAAGTAGACGCCATGTGGCATTGACTGCTCTCCACCATCTTGCCCCTGACTCGGGTACCATTCAAGTGGCTCTCACGTCATAGGTAGCCTAGAATCCAGGGGAAGGCAGCTAAGTACGCTATGGGGACCAGTTCCTTTAGAAGTACGTGGGCTCAGCTCCTTGGTCTATGTGCCTGGGGCCCTCTCGTAGTGCAAGAGTCCACAGCATTTGATCTTTTTGCCGTTGTTGTTTTTCTCTTTGACGCAGACAAGTAGCAACAGCCATGACTTGTTCTTACCACTTGGGCAAAGACTCAAAAAAGAGCAAAGACAACTCGCAACTCCAGAGGCCAAATTCAGGGTCAGTTTTCTCTCCTCAAGTTAACATTAACCTTTAGGTAAACGGAGGCTACTCCTCCAGGGCCTGGTAAACAGAAGCTGGTTGTGGAGGGCTAGGCGAGTGGAAGTGGCTGTTTACCTGGAACCAAGGGAGCAACTCAAGGTCAAGAGTTCATGCACCTTAGTCCTTTTGAACAAGAATGTGCCTGTTCACTGGGAAAAGGGACTCACAAGGCCCAGGTGTCATTGGTTCATTGTGCCATGTACAACGCTTTCTCCCCCTGCTCAGGTGTCGCCATAAAGGGGCTTGGCTATAAGTGGCAGTCCTCTTGAGCAAGAGAGAAACCCAAGGTGATCCCCGGCTGACTTAATACTGCTGCCCTTCCTCTTGGCGATGGTTGTGAGCATTCAGTGCGATGGTGTATGGGATAACTCTTTGAAAAACATAAAGAAGTACATTCATATAAGGGCTTATTATTAAGTTATTCCTAGGTAGCCTCCAAGTTAGAGCCCTCCACTCCCCAATTTTGGTTTGAGAAAGGGGCAGAGAGACATGGAAGGGTGCGGTTATGGTAAAAGCTATATAATTTTTATGTTAACCTAGTAATCCTGGTTCTGGATATATATCTTAAGAAAAATAATCCTCAAGAAGTAAAAGGCCTTCTATACACGAAAGAGCGCACTTCAGAGCTATTAATATAACAGCAAAATTGGAAGCATCTTACATAGCCAGCGATAGGGTAATGGTCAGTTAAATTCAGGCACATTCCTTCAGTGGGGTTTTATTACACAGCCATTAAACACTGGAAACAAGTAAACTTTGTCATCACCAAAAGGAAGTTTCTGATATGATATTAAGTGTGTGTGGGAGGGGGAAGCAGATAGAAAATGGTTTCTATAGTATGGTTACAATTATAGAAGAATAATTGTGCTTAGAAATTAAGAATCAAAGAGAATATACAAAGGGGGCAAAGTTGCTCTTCCAGGGTAGGAAAGCCACATGTGATTTCTCACCCTATCCTTGTCTAAACTCCCTTTAATGTTTTATTATTTCATTGTAATAAATTATCATAAAGATATTACTATCTTTTTTTAAAAGCCAAAGAGTTGATGAGGGAAGAACAGGTAGTAAGTAGCAAAGGCATCAAAGGACAGGGGTTGCCGTGGTGAGGAGGTCGGCAGGATTTGGGCGGTAAAGAGGAGGAGGAGCCCCAGAAAGTTGGCTTTATGGTCATAGAAGCCTTGGATGTGAAGGAGATGGATCCATTGATTGGATCTGGGCTCTTCTGGGTTACCCAAAGGCACATTCCTAAGGATTATTGAAACAGGGGCATTAAAAACCATTAAAGATTTTGATATTTGAAATTTCAAGCAAACAACAAAGAAGTCATCATGGGAATGGTTGGGAGGGGGGGACAAGAACTTTGCTAGACTTCCCTATTGGTATTTTTACCATTTGGTCTTGTTTTTGTGTTGAATTGAATCAGGGAGATGCTGTACCTTTTCTGTGGGTGGGGTCTCTGAAGGTCTCCGTCTGGCCCTGGGCTTGAATTGTGTTCAGTCAGCTACGTATTGACCCTGTGCTCCAAAGCTACCTTTGCATTCAGCATCAGCGGCAGGTTGGGCGTGGGGGGTTCCTTGTAGTGTTGAAACAGTTAACAGACCTCCTCAGAGCACCTCATCTGCACCCACTGGGACTAACTCCCTCAGTTGGGAAGGCTTAGGGCTTGGTTCTTGAGGGCGCCTCCAGACACTCACTCACTTTAATAAGATTGTTTACCAGGTGGTGCCATGCATAGCCTCTCAGCCTGCTCCTGAAAATCCCAGGAGGGCAAAAACCAAAGCCAGGGTTGGCTGAGTGAGTCCCCAAGGTCAGAGTCCCCGAGGGCAAAAGGTGGAATCAGCTCTCTCCCCGAGCTTGTACCAACCATGGAGGTGGGGTGGCATTTTCTAAGAGGCACTCAGCACCTGGTCTCAGAGTGGGCCTACCACCCACATGAGCAAGGGAGGGGGTCCCCCTGCAGGCAGATCCAAGTAACTGCTGCTCCCTCTGCTCTCTCCCCAGGGTGCGCAGGGATTTCCCCAGAGCCTCCTCCCAGGCTGGGGAGATGCTCCAGTGCCTGCCTTTGGACGGCGAGGAAGGGGCAGACTTGGAAGAGCGGGAGGACAGTTCCCAAGAAGATCCGAAAGAAATCATCACCCTGGCTTTTGTGAGCGAGAACACTGGGGCGCAAGAGGGGCTTCAGAATGCCCAGCAGCAAGGCAAGAAGAGGAAGAAAAAGAGGTTAGGACTGAAAGACGGGGAATGGGGATCCATGTTGTTGGGAGCAGAAGGGACCTGGAGGGGAGGGGGCCTTGGCCACTAACGAGAGGTTAAAGAGATGTTGTGTGCTGGGACCTTCAAAATCACACCTCCTTCAGTTCATTATGAGAAGAATCCACCTGATGATCTGTTTGATTGATTGATTGAAGATTTTATTTATTTATTTGACAGAGAGAGAGAGCACAAGCAGGGGGAGTGGCAGGCAGAGGGAGAGGGAGAAGCAGGCTCCCCGCTGAGCAGGGAACCCGATGCGGGACTCGATCCTGGGACCCTGGCATCATGACCTGAGCCGAAGGCAGATGCTTAACCGACTGAGCCACCCAGGTGTCCCTGATGATCGGTTTTATAGAATCAAATAATGGTGTGTGTAATCTCAAACCACACCTTGTCCTAATCTTCATTCTATTTGTGTTTAGAATGCTTTTTTTTTTTTTTTAATTGTGTGGGAAAAGACAATTTCCTCATTTTAAGGAAGTGCTTATTGTCCTGGGAACTTAGTACATTTTAAAAATAATGAAACTGACGCTGACTTCTTAGGATCTGCCTGTGGCTTCTGCGTTCTGGTTTCTACTTATTATTCCGTCACACCTTGCTCCTTTCAGGGACAACGAATCACTCCTCAGACTCACTGATGCTGGAAAGCTTGTCCACTTTCTAACTCACCCCTTCCCTTAGTGGGGGGGCAAGAGGAGGGAGACCATGAAGTAACTTGGCCCAAACATTTTTCACTTCCCTTTCCTGATGGGCCACTGGAGTAAAAGGATTGAGGAGGTGATGATGTTCATATGAAGCTGAAGCAGAAGTAGTTATAACCGCAGTACAGAATTTCTGCCTCCGTGTGGGGCATTGGTAGAGTCCGTGTCTTCCGCCACTCTGCGACCCTTGGGATCCTTGTCTTTAGTCATGGGGGGTAGTCAGACCAGGCTTAGTGTGGCAGGATGGGTTTCATGCAGCCCCGCCTGGGACCGATGCTTCTGGGTGTGGTCACCTATTCTGGCAAGTGTGTCTGTCTCTGTCTTGCTTTCCTTTTTCTCTTTCCAGATGATTGGTGATCAATCTCTCCACCTGCCGATATGAGAGCGGTGAGCACCTGCCTTCAAGGGATCCACGACGGGGACCCAGTGGATTACCCCAAAGGGTTGGGAAGGGTCATCTTGTATATTCTTGAGGATGAAAAGTGGATGTCTCCACATTCTGTTGTTTCCTTTCTCAATGAACTATTTGAGGAAGTTGGGAATCTCATTCCAAGGAAATATGGGTTTTGACCACAGTGGTGTATATTTTAGCTCTCTATAGTTCCTCTATAGGGTTCTTTGGGAATCTGATTGTAGAGAAGGCAGCTGTTTCTGCTTTTTAGAGCACGAGTTAGAGACTGGCAGTCCACAGGCTGAAGATGACCTACAGAACTATATCAAACTATAGAGCAGCATTGTCATTATATGGATTTCAAATTTGAATGTTTTACACTGGTCCTGACTCCCCTGGGTCACTATAGGTACTTCTTCCTTTCCAGGCCCTTGAAAGCGTTTGAGTTTGTGTTGGAGTCATCTCCCAGTTACTAATGCTAACAGGGACAGGGAAAGAAGGATGTGATAGCATATATGTGGTTTTGAAATGCATTGTATACTTTTTTTTCTGTCAATTTACCTTCCTAATTAGGCTTGGCTCTGGCTGATGTTAAGGATTAGTTTATATTCCCCGAACATTCTGTGCTTAGTGTTTGGAGGAAAGCCAGAAGCCTACTTCCTGGCAAGGGGAAACCAGGGCGGGTAAAACATTCTTCCCAGATAACCTTCTGTGGGGTTCACCGGGTATTGGCTGTGTGCCTCAATAGCTCTTCATGTTCCTTTCTTGGCAATGGTGTGTTCAGACCAGGCAAGATGGCTTCCAGTCCCAACAAGCTGCGGTGTCTCTCTTCAGTCCAGGGTCTGTGAGCACCTAAAAGCATAACCTCCCCACCCTGTGCTCCTCCCCCACTCCCTGCACTAACAGGCCTTTCTTTTTCCAACTCCATGGCAGTGCGTAGAGCCGCGCAGCGGTATGGCCTTCAAGAGGGAGGGGAAGCCAATGACTGGACTCTCTGCTGGACGGACTACTCAGTGTCACTGGAGAGGGTGATGGAGATGAAAAGTTACCAGGTATTGTCCGGGGCAGAGCTGGGTCTCAGTAGAAGTGTGGCATCTACCCAGTGGCCCCCCCCTTTTAGGACTGTCCCCCAAGGGGATCTCATGGGTACTCCCATGGCCCCCATTGTTCATGAATTCTGGCTTCCTTTGTAGAAAATCAATCACTTCCCTGGGATGAGTGAAATCTGCCGCAAGGACTTGCTGGCCAGGAATATGAGCCGCATGTTAAAGATGTTCCCTAAGGATTTCCACTTTTTCCCTAAGACCTGGTGTCTTCCTGCTGAGTAAGTGCCCACCTGTGTTTCCTTCTGCACTACCCACCCCTGATTTCCATTTCCCTCTTGCTCGGGATTCCCGGTGCTACTTTCCCTTCCCAAAGGATCTCCCTTCTCTCTCTCCCTTTCTGGGAAGAGAAGGGATTAAGGGTGTGTCCAAGGTTGAGAGAACACAAGGCTCTGCTATAAAAAATTAGATGACATTTAGGGGCTGGGTGCCTTGGAGCCTGTGCCTGCAGTTGGGATGAGAATTTGTTCTGACCCTGAAAGCTGTTGATTTTGAACTTGTTCCAACCTTTTAACTGCAGTTTCTGAATTTTTAAGGACCCTGAGCACTTCTGGAGGGAGTGAGATAATGGCTAGTGCCCAGATTAGGAGCCGGGAGGGACACCTGGCTTCTGTTCCATGGCAGGACCATGGATGGCAGCCAGCCTTTCCCAGTCTCCTGCCTCACTCTATCCATCTTGAAACTGGGCATCCATGCTTAGTACACAAAATGCTCTAGACCACACCAGTAAGAAACAGAGGGAGTGTGGGATGACATGAATGTGACCTGGGTACAGTCTGGTCTTTGGGATGAGGAGGAGGGGGGCAGAGGGACATTGCCATTGGAATTCTCTTCACATGGCAAGAATCCCAGTCTGTCCTCTGTGCCCAGTGCTTTTCCAAACCAAGAGCCCCAGGATTCCCAGACTTCCCTAGCTTGTCCGGAACAACTTTCAGGACTCAGTAGCAACTTAGACGGAAACATGTTTGCCTTCAGGCCAATGGGCTCCTCCAGATTTCAGTGGCCACTGAAGAACATTGCAGTGAAGGGACTTCGCAAAGGGTCACCATGCCAATGAGTTCCAATGCAAAACAAGAAGTGTAGCAAGACTGAGATTTAGAATGCCTTAAATTGGTTTCCTTCTTCTGAAGATAACTTTCTTCAGAGTGTGTTCAAGGGTAGTAGTTGCGCACTGAGACTCTGGCTGGAGTGGAGGTGTTCCCGGGGAAGAGCTGAAGCCTACAGTAGGGGAAGAGACTGGTTGATCCAAGATCACACCACCGGTCAGGGCTAGAGCCATGTGCAGAGCTCCACATCTCCTATCTGCAAACCCAGGAAGCCAAAATACTTGGATCACAGCTACCTTCACGGGGCATGCAGCACGTATCAGCACCTTGCCTGCCTTCTGTCACGTAATTAACCACCATACAAGACAGGTGATCTTATCCTCATTGTGTAGATGGTGGAATTGAGGCTTAAAGAGGTCAAGTCCTTGCACAGGGTTACAAAGCTGGTGAGTGGTGTCACCTGGGTTTAAATCCAGGCCTGAGTTCCCTCCGAAGCCCACACTCTCTCCACCATGTGTGCACGTGCATGGCTGTCTCTCTTGTTGCCAGATCTCCCAACACGTGTCTGTTGACTCTGGAGCTTTGTCACATTAGATAGCTTTAGTGTTTTTGTTGTTGTTGCCTTTTTTTTTTTTTTTTTTAAATAAAGAGCTAGCCTTCCTTTTCACTGCTCCCCCCGCTAACAGTGTATCTCATTCCCTCCCTGCTGCTCTGGTAGCTGGGGGGATTTGCAGAACTACAGTAGGTCAAGAAAAAATAAGACATACATTTGTAAGCCGGATTCAGGCTGCCAAGGGAGAGGTATATTCATCACCCGGACGGTGAAAGATATCAAGCCAGGAGAGGATATGATCTGTCAACTCTATATTTCAAAGGTACTTCTTCATTGTGATCATTTCTTTCTATCCCACAGCAACCTCAGGCTCTAGCTCCGCTGCACTATGGGAAATGAGGCAGGCAACAGGGGCAAAGCCGAGTCCTGTCTTCTGCCTTGAAAGTTGTCAGACCAGGCCTTCTGACCAGGGATGTGACAGGTGTCTGGTCCAGAGCATCCCTCACCCTTGTACCCTTGTACCTGGTGTGGCCTTACTAGGCTGGCCCGTCACCTCTAGCAGGTGACAGCTGGAGGGCACCTTTAGTCTGTGGATGTCCCACTTCATTTGGGAGAGGGCAATAGTCCTGGAGGGATCATGGTAACCGGCTTTGCTCCAGAGCCAGAGGTCAGAGGTCACAGTGGCATAGCCCACTGCAGGGAGGGAGCCCTCTGGAAGTGTGCGTGGACTGGAAAGGACTGGCCAGCATTGCAGGAAGCACTCTTGCAGAACTGCCATGTAACATAGCCCTAGATGGTGACAACATGTCCTTCATCACAGGACTTGTAATGTTTTTTAAAGATTTTTTAAAAAAGATTTTATTCATTTATTTGAGAGAAAGAGAGAGCACACAAGCAGAGGGAGCAACAGAGGGAGAGGGAGAAGCTCCCTCAGCAGGGAGCCCGAAGCGGGGCTTGATTCCAGGACCCTGGGATCATGACCTGAGCAGAAGGCAGCCTCTTTTTTTTTTTTTTTTAAAGATTTTTATTTATTTATTTGACAGAGAGAGACACAGCGAGAGAGGGAACACAAGCAGGGGGAGTGGGAGAGGGAGAAGCAGGCTTCCTGCTGAGCAGGGAGCCCGATGCGGGGCTCGATCCCAGGACCCTGGGACCATGACCTGAGTCGAAGGCAGACGCTTAACAACTGAGCCACCCAGGCGCCCCCAGAAGGCAGCCTCTTAACCGACTAAACCACCCAGGTGCCTCATCACAGGACTTTTTCATGTTACTTTGCTTGGTTGCCAGGAGATCTCTGGGAGGCAGTTACTTGTGCTGTAGGAAACTGAGGCACAAGTGGGGTTTAGTGACTCCCACAGGTCAAGTCCCCTTGTCCTCCTCCCTGGCCCCAGCCCAGCCCGCACTCTGTAGTATCAGGCAAAACCAAGATCAGGCACTAATCTTCAAGTCTGAATCTCTCCTCTGAGGCTTATGTGACTTTTCTTCCCTCCTCACAGCCCTTTATCATTGACGGATTCAAGTTCGACCTACGGATTTATGTGCTGATGACCTCCTGTGACCCTCTGAGGATTTTTGCATACAATGAAGGACTAGCACGCTTCGCCACCACCTCTTACTCCCACCCCAGCACAGACAACCTGGTGAGCTCAGGGGTTGTGCCCTGGCCCCTCCTCCTTAGGGGGATGAAAAATCCCAGTTCAGTCCACATTCTCAAGGCACTGTGGACATGGCTGTTGTTGGTTGAAGCTTACCATGTGCCAGGTTGCAGACGTCCAGACGTCCCTTCCTTTAGCCCTCTAAGGAGCCCTCAGAAATAGAGATTATCATCTCCATTTTACAAATGAGGAAATGAAAACTCAGAGTTGAAGGAACTTGTCCAAGGTCACAGAACTGGGAAGAGATGAGGCTGCGACTCGTGGCCAGATCTGCCCTACTGCAAAGTTAGTGCCCCAGATCTGTGGTGCTGGAGGAGAGGCGGCCATGGGCGAGCCCCCGTCCCTCCCCCACCCCCTTCCTGCACTCTATGATCTCCCAGGATTCCTGAAATGTCTCTCAAGCAGTGAACCACCCAATCTCAGGAGTAGCTGGACTCTCTTCTACCCCAGGCTGAAGGCTACCATTTTACTTCCTCTGTTTTACCAGTTTAAGTAAGCCCCAAGACTTTCCCTCTTTTCCATCTCTTTAAGCCACAGGGGAGGGCACAGAGAAGAAGCAGGAGGCCTGCCCTACCTCCTGACCCCACAGACTTGTGTCTCTTTCCCCAGGATGATATCTGCATGCACCTGACTAATTATTCCATTAATAAGCACAGTTCCAATTTCATTCGAGATGCTCACACTGGAAGCAAGAGGTAAGGAGGCTGCCTCACTTCTCTCTCCTTGCCCTGCCGGGCTCAGAGCTCAGACCCGGCCCGTCCCCATCAGTGTTTCCATCTTGGGTCACATGGGCTCAGCAAATATTTCTTTGCCTCCTTATTCTCTGCCCTCTGGCTGTTAATCATTAAAAGAAGTCTACATCGTAAACCCTAGGAGGTTGGGAGGAGGAGAGATAAACATCCCCAGCAGGATACACACACACACACACACACACACACACACACACACACACACACACAACACATACACACCAAACCATATGCTTCTTACACTGGGCCCTTCTGACATTTCCAAACCAGTAGATATTTATCGATTCCTAGTCTGCCAAGGGAGAAGGACATGTCAGGCCATTGTTCCTTTGGCCTGTGGTTTTCTGGGTTGCTGCTCCGACAGAGATTCTCGAATGATAGGTCATGCTGCCTGGTGTGGGCTGACTGTGGCTGACTGGCTTTGAGATTCCCCAGAAGGGGAGAAATGGGAAGATTTCATGAGTGTCTTCCCAGTTATTACATTCATGTTATTGTCTGATCCTGTCTCATTTGGGTTTTAGGAAAAAGGGGGAGCTGGAGGAAGTGAACATGGCCAGGTACGAGGGGAAGGGAAAGCAGCACCAACTAAGGCCCCCGGTGTGGTGGGGCCCGTGCCGGGGGCTCTGTGTGCATGTTTTTCCCCATTGCGTCTTTCCCTCACTATGACAGAGGCATCGTAATCTGCCCTTTGTAGGTGCAGAACTGTGAGTTAGGTGCCATCTCCATTTTACAGACAAGGAAACTGAGTCTCTGAGAGGTTAAGCTGCCCAAGGTCACACGGCCGTAAATGCTAGAGCGGGATGAGAAGGCAGGTCTGTCAGATTGCGAGGCGCATGCTCTGTCCCCCGCGCCGGGCTTCAAAGGACTGATAAACACACAGTCGGTTTGGCTTCAAAGCATCAGAGAGGCACGTGAAATTTCACAACACCCCTGGTGGCTGGCAGACTTCCAAAAAGCAAATGGAAAAGCACTGGCTAAAGCCTGCTCGAAGGGGAGGTCTCCCCTGTTTCAGAGGGCGCCAGCACCCGTCTTGCCCGAAGCTCTCCCACCTCCTGGGCTCCCCACCCAGCCCGCGGGCACTAGCTCAGCATCCTTCGCTGCTGTGGGCCGGGCCCAGAGCCGTGCTCAGTGAGGCCTGGCTTTCAGGCTCGGCCCTGCCTCTCACCAGCTGAGTCCGCATGGGCCAGTGTCTTCAGCATTCTGAGCCCCCGCCCCTTGGTGTGTAAGGTGAGGGCAGCGAGATGCCCTGCCCTGCCCTCCCCCGTCCTACGTGCCCTGCCCACCTCCCAGGGTCACTGTGAGGCTCAAATGACCCGTGATAGCCAGGGGGACACTGCCTATGGTTACTGTGATTTTTCCTCAGTCCGAAGGCATGTAACCTAAGGGCCCCTGTTTCCCTCCTCTTATGAGAAGACACCCTGACGACAGGCTTTGGGCTCTCAGGCCATGACGGAAGGGGTGTTAGGGGGTGCCAGGACTCAGGGGAGAGTGTGTAGTATTGTTTGGTCGCCCTGCACCCCCTCCTGCCTTCCTCCTCTTTTTCCTCACCTCTCTTCCCCCCAAGGTGAGGCCTTGCCCCTCTGCTCCGCTACCCTGGCCTCCACCCTGTCCCCTCTCCCTGAGCTCCAGGCTCATTCCTCCTCAGAGCACCCTGACATCTGTTGCCTCCAGCTCAGCGTTTTCTCGCTCCTTGCTCCCACCCCAGCCTTCCAAACCGGCTGCCCTGCCTGGCTTCCCCCTCTCTGCCTCCGGACCTGTAGGATTAGAGAGTTTGGTGTCATCTCTGCTGTTGAGTCCTGAATGTTCCTCCTGCAGATGTCCCTGTGTCCCTTCCTTTCCACCAGACCCAGGCCTCGCTTCAGCCTCAGACCTGATGGGTGCTCAGACACCACTTTCTACTGTTATCCTACTACACTGGTGGTCAGCATTCTATTCGTTGAGGACTTGCTAGGTGCCAGGCACTGGTCTAAGAAACAGACACACCACAGCCCATCTAATCCTCACAACAACACTCCAAAGTAAGAATTATTATTATCAGCATGATTTTGCATATTAGGAAACAGGTGTCAAAGTTAAGTAACTTGCCCAAGTTTCCACAGCTGAGAGGTAGGAGTGTCGCAACAAAAACTCCCGAGTCTCTACCCTTCACCACTAGGCCACACTGTCTGTCTGTCCGCTCCGTGGTGTTCCACCAGGACACTTGGGGGCTCACATTCCATATATAGGCTTGCTCATTTCCACTTCTCCATCTTTGCTCAGCTCTAACCGAAAATATGTGAGAACATCCTTGAAGGACCTTCTGGCTCACTAGGCTTCCATGTTGCCTTCTCTGATCTGGCTCTAGATCCTGGTCCAGCCATATGGCCACTGTGCAGCCAGCCTTTGTTTGCTCACTTAATCAGATGAGAGAATTGGGGTCCATCTCTGAGGACGAGCCTGTGGAATCTGAGTCGAACCACCCACAGGAACCTTCCCATCTCTGGACTCCCACCACCCTCTGGGCAACATCAGCCATAGCCCATAACTGCTCTTGGCTTGGTGCACACGTTCATCATGTGTTCTCAATTGTACTTAAACTCCTTGAGGGTTAGAGTGGCGCCCTGGCCTCTGGGCGCCTCCATGTGCCAGGCAGAGTCTTTCTTTCTGTCCCTTCCTTTTCCTTTCACCTTCCCTCTTCTTCCTCTTCCGCATCTTCTGAGGCGATCTGCTTCTCATGCTGACTGCCTCACCTGCTCACACTTCCCCCATCCTCAGCGTGAGGCCATCTGTGCCCCCAGTAAACCCCCCAGCAGCCGCACACTCAGCAGGAGCAGTGAAGGAGGGGAGGCAGAATGACTGGAAATCTGGCAGGGCTTAGGGGCAGAGACCAGGTCCTCTGCATCTTTCAGGGTGCCTGGCACATGGCTGATGTGTTAAATTGAATTGGCTAACCACTGGGCATTATGAAATTATACAATAATGTATATTCATTTTGATGTGCCTGAGTCATCAAGAAGAGGTTATGTTATGATTTGCAGTGTCTGTTATAAGAAGGCAGGGAAGTGTATAATCTATTTTGGGAAAATTTATTTCCCAATTAAGCAAATTAAATACATTTTTTTTGCACTTGAATGGTTTGGCTTCAAGCGATCTGGAAAATTCATTTAGGTGCTACACTTTATTCCCTGACAATGGCAGGTAGAGGTAGTGGGCCTCTGTATTGAGCGGCCTTTGCTAATCTGTCTTTATATAAATGCATCCTTGGTTGTTTCATATGTGTGTTGACTCCCCCAATGGTCTTTAGGCTTCCCATGACAGTGGGGGGCAATTTCTTAGGATTCTCTCATTTCCCGAGCTTTGCATGTACAGCAGGCTCTTAGCAAGTTTGCATTGGCTGACCACCCCTGCTTCCTCCTTTTTGGCTCCACTGGCTGGGGCCCAGTGAGCTCTTTGAACTGTCTGTGAGCCATGTCTCTTGTCTTATTTTCCTCTTCACGCCCCTGCGTCTCTTTCTTCCATATTTCCACTTCCCATTTCAGCTCTGTGCCTATGAGTGGATGTGTATGTGTCCCCACCATTGTCTTTCAGACCTGTTAGATTTGCCTCCTTTCTGTATGACCCAGCTCAGAGCTGACCAGAGCACCCCTTTATTTTTTTTATTATTATGTTGTATTAATCACCATACATTACATCATTAGTTTTTGATGTAGTGTTCCATGATTCATTGTTTGGGTATAACACCCAGTGCTCCATGCAGAACGTGCCCTCTTTAATACCCATCACCATGCCAGCCCATCTGCCCCTTCCCTCTAGAACCCCCAGTTTCTTTCTCAGAGTCCATAGTCTCTCATGGTTCATCTCCCCCTCCGATTTCACCCCCTTCATTCTTCCCCTCCTGCTATCTTCTTGTTCTTTTTTTTTTTGACATATAATGTATTATTTGTTTCAGAGGTACAGATCTGTGATTCAACAGTCTTGCACAATTCACAGCGCTTACCATAGCACATACCCTCCCCAATGTCTATCACCCAGCCACCCGATCCCTCCCGCCCCCACCACTCCAGCAACCCTCCGTTTGTTTCCTGAGATTAGGAATTCCTCATATCAGTGAGGTCATATGATACATGTCTTTCTCTGATTGACTTATTTCGCTCAGCATAACACCCTCCAGTTCCATCCACGTCGTTGCAAATGGCAAGATCTCATTCCTTTTGATGGCTGCATAATATTCCATTATCTATATCTATATATATCACTTCTTCTTTATCCATTTATCTGTTGCTGGACATCTTGGCAGAGCACCCCTTTAAGTGTTTCCTCATGAACCATAGACATCCTCTGATCTCTGTAATAGGGTGACAGGTCATCTCAGTTTGCCCGTGACTGAGGGGTTTCCCAGGATGTGAGACTTTCAGTTCTTTTTTTAAAACATTTATTATTTTTTAAAATTTTATTTGATTTGAATTCAAGTAATTAACGTAGAGTGTATCATTAGTTTCAGAGGTAGAGGTCAGTGATTCATCAGTTGCATGTGACACCCAGTGCTCATTACATCACGTGCCCTCACCATCATCACCCAGTTATGCCATCTGCCCTCCCAGCAACCTTCAGTTTCTTTCCTAGAGTTAAGACTCCCTTATGGTTTGTCTCCCTCTCTGTTTTCATCTTATTTTATTTTTCCTCCCTTCCCCTATGTTCATCTGTTTTGTTTCTTAAATTCCATGTATGAATGATATTATATGGTATTTGTCTTTCTCTGACTGACTTATTTCGCTTAGCATGATACCCTCTAGTTGCAACCACATTGTTGCAAGTGGTAAGATTTCATTTTTTTGATGGCTGAGTAATATTCCATTGTATATATCTACCACATCTTCTTTATCTAAAATCGGGACTGTCCTGGTTTGCTTGGGACAGTTGGTAACCCTATCTGTGGAAATGCCCCAGGGCTGCCTTTTCTTTGTGGATAGTCCTCAAGCAAAGTTTCTGTGTCTTTTTTTTTTTTAAAGATTTTTATTTATTTATTTGTCAGAGAGAGAGAGAGAGAGAGAGAGCACAAGCAGGGGGAGCAGTAGTGGGAGAGGGAGAAGCAGGCTCCTCACTGAGCAAGGAGCCCGATGTGGGACTCGATCCCAGGACCCTGGGACCATGACCTGAGCTGAAGGCAGACACTTAACGACTGAGCCACCCAGGCGCCCCAAGTTTCTGTGTCTTTAGCATCCCCAGAATCCTGTGCTGTGGGACCCAGGTATTGGTGTTCTTAAAAGTCTCCCTGTGTGTTTCTAATGAACACCAAAGGTTGAGAAACTATTTGCCATCAAAGCAAAGCCATGATGTAGGGTGTTTTTTTTTTTTTTAATATTTTTTATTCACCCATTAAGCTTTCCCCTTGGAATACCCAGTCCCTGCCCCAGCCTCACAGGTGTTTTCTGGATCACAGTGATAGTGCCCAAGCCAGGTCTTATGTGTCATCATCTGCACCCACTTCCAGGCTGTGGAGGCTTAAGTACTGTGGCCCTGTGGCTCCTGCAGGCCCCTCCTGAGCTGACACAGCCCTGTTGTCACCCTGGGTCCTGGGTGTCTGTCACCATTACCTCTGGGGACTTAACGTCTCCAAAAGTTTCTGGTTTCCCGCAGGAGATGGCCTTAGATGACCAGAGGTGGGCTGCCTTGCCTCACAGCCTGTGGTTTCCTTCCAGGAAGCTCTCCACCTTCAACATGTACATGGAAAACCATGGCTACAACATGGAGCAGGTCTGGAGAGATATCGAGGATGTCATCATCAAGACGATCATCTCCGCCCACCCCATCATCAAGCATAACTACCACACCTGCTTCCCCAACCACACACTCAACAGTGCTTGCTTTGAAATCCTGGGCTTTGATATTTTGCTGGACCACAAACTCAAGCCCTGGCTGCTGGAGGTAGAGGGGCTGGGGCGAGGGGTGAGAACTGACTGCTGTTCCTGGGGTGAGCCAGTGTCAAGGCTCATCCCTTCATCCCCGGCTCAGCCAGATCATTTTAATCAACTTCCTGGCCAGGCCTATTCATCCGGCGGCAGTGCTGGCTGCCTGGGGCTCCTCCCTTAGCTGAGAAGTGGCCACCAGAGGGGGGTAGATGGCCAGGAATTAGAGAGTTCCTTGTGCCTTCTTGAGGTCCACCCAGACCTGGAAACTTTGATCGCAGGCACAGAAAGACTCTAAAGACAACTTGATTTTTTTGTCACAGAATTGTCTCCCAGAAAGGGGGTGTTCTTCATCAAAGCTGGATGATGATGTTCCAGATCAGAACCAGGCCTGGCTCTCAGGGGCTTGGGCCACTCAGGTCCAAGCACCAACAGAGAGTGGCCTGGTGTGTGTGGCCAAGGGAATGGGTGGGGAGCCCCTCAGTGAGTTTCCTGACTTCCCCAGACCCATGGCAGGGTGGATAGAGGAGGACAGGGTGGCTGTCTCTCTTCCCCATTAGACCTGCACTCAGCAGCCCTCAAGGGACCCTTCAGTCCGCATTATAGGAGGTGGGGATTGGAGGAGCCAGGTGCCAAGTCGGAGTTGCTAGGGCTGGTTGGCACAGAGTCAGAGTCTTCAGAAGGCAAAGCCAGAATCCTGGGTCCCCTTCCTGGGGCCTTGCCTTTCCTCCATTCCCAGCCCTTGTTGACAGGTGTAGGTGGGAAGGAGAATATGGCTGTTTGAGCTCTTATACAAAGAGCGGAATTGGCCACCAGGCACAGGCCTTCAGAAACTGCTAGAAATCTTCAAATGTTACAGAGTGCATCTAAATGATCTGGTCTTTTCTGTGAGCAGGAATGAGGCCTCTCCCTCCTCCCACCTGCCTCCCTCTCTCGATCCTGGTGAGGGTCCAGAATGCATCACTCTGGCTTCTTCCCCACCTCCCAGCCTGGTCCTTTGGACTGCGCCCTTCTCTCTGCTTTAGGGCATGCTATGTAAGCAAGAGAGCACACCCACCAGGGGGAGGGAAAGCAAAGACAGGGCACCCCTGATGCTTCTCAAGAGGAAAGGACTGAAATCGAAGCTGGTTAAACTAGAGGAGGTTCTGCTTTCTCCTCTCTTCACCGTGACTCTGGGGCAGACTTCCTCTCCCTCTGTTCCATCTGGTAGCCAGGGCCCCATGCTGGGCTTAGGTAGCTCCCCGGAGGTGGCGTTTTGGCCTTGCTCCCTGCTTCCACGCTGGACAGCCCAGCCCCCTGCTGCCCTCACAGGTTAACCACTCTCCAAGCTTCTCCACCGACTCCTGGCTGGATAAAGAGGTGAAAGACAGTCTGCTATATGACACCTTGGTTCTGATCAACCTGGGAAACTGTGACAAAAAGAAAGTCTTGGAGGAGGAGAGACAGCAGGGGCGATTCCGGCAGCGATGTCGTTCTTGGGAGACCAGGTACGGAGGTGCCCCCGCACCCTGGGGACCCCATTCTCTATGACTTCCCTGCTCCCAGTAAGACTGGCCTGTCCTGGTCCTCGACAACGTACTAGTTATGTGGCCTTTACGTCTCTTCTTTGAGCCTCAGTGTTCCTTCTGTGAAATGGAGCCAGTGATCCATAAGGTGGAATTAAATGAGATAAGGTATAATAAAAGGTTCATCATAGTGCCTGGCACTATAGTGTGTGTTAGAGGTGGTGAAGAGTCTTTCCTGGCGGGGGCAGGCAAAATGAGTGAAGGGGGTTAAGAGGTACAAACTTCCAGTTATAAAATAAATAAGTCATGGGGAGGTAATGTAGGGCATGGGGACTGTAGTTAGTAAGGCTGTCTTGCATATTTGAAAGTTGCTAGGATCTTAAAAGTTCTCATCACAAGAAAAAACATTTTTTTAAAAGATTTTATTTGTCAGAGAGAGAGAGAGAGCTCATGAGCAGGGGGAGGGGGAGATGGAGAAGCAAGCTCCATGCTGAGCAGGGAACCCGACGCAGGGCTCGATCTCGGGACCCAGGAATCATGACCTGAGCCGAAGGCAGATGCTTAATGGACTGAGCCACCCAGGCGCCCCCCCAAAAAATTTTTGTTAACTGTGTATGGTGACAGATGTTAAGTAGACTTATTGTGGTGATCATTTCACAATACACACAAATAGCGAATCGTGTTTGCACACCTGGGAAACTAACAGAATGTTCTATGTCAATTATACTTCAACTTAAAAAAGTCATTACATTTAAAGAAAGAATCTTGCTTGGAGCTGGTGGGGAGTGGAGTCAGTTCTAACAAATGATAATCCTATTTGGAATATTAGTTTATATTTGCAGAATGTGGCAGCTTGTACAGTTTTACTGTGAGCATTTTTTTGGCACATAAAAATAGGAGATTAAGTTATAGACAGACTATATATCATGGATATGAGTTTACTAATATAGCATGAAGATTTAGGGATTACCAATCAAAAAATAAAACCGTTGCTTTATGGAGCGCTTGGGTGGCTCAGTCGGTTAAGCATCTGCCTTCGGCTCAAGTCATGATCCCGGGGTCCTGGGATCAAGCCCTGCATCGGGCTCCTTGCTCAGCGGGAAGCCTGCTTCTCCCTCTACTCCTCCCCCCCCCCCCACTCGTGATCTCTCTCTCTCTCTCACTGTGTCTCTCTCTGTCAAATAAATAAATAAAATCTTTCAAAAAACAAACCCGTTGCTTGATTTTTACAGAAAGACACACTAGTCTGACCTACCCCATGTCACTGGGTTGGTGGGGGCGAGGGTCCCCTGCTCCCTGCACGGCAGCATTTGCCTGTGAACAGGGGCCTTGGTTCTGCAGAGTGATTTTAGTGCCTGAAGACTCGGAATGCAGCCGAGGAGACGCCTGTGTTGCTTTTCAGACCCCGCGGCAGTTGCCGCACCCCCATGAGCAGAGCCTGCTGAATCTTGGGGACGGAGCTTTGGGAACTGGGGCAATAGCATCTGTGTTCGGAGGCCACTGGGTTTCTCAGAGCACTTTTGCCTGTGAACTGTCTTCCCTCTGAGGAGGGTTGGTAGCAGGGAGTATTGTATGGTCCTGTGGCTGGAGCTAAGGAGACCAGGCTTCTGGGAGGGGAACTGACTTGTGTGCAAGGTCCCCTCGCTGGGAAGTGGCAGGGCTGGGGCTGGAGCACAGCGAGTGTGCTGCTTGGGATCCCAGAATAGCTTCCCCTGTGCCAGTGTTCTCCCCACTTCTCAAGGAGGAGGCAGCATCCGCTAGGGCAGAGCTGGGGCCCTCCCCTGAATCATCCTCTTGGTCATGACTTGGCCCTGGGTAGCTCAGTGCCCTCGGTTTGCCTGCTGTAAAAGGGGCTTCTCATTCCTCCCTCCCTGACCTCCACCTCCCCGAGGGGCTGTGAGGGAGAATGAGATCATTGCAGCTCATAAAAGCACATCCGTGAAGCCCTCAAATTTAGCCAAACACAAGCTGCCGTTCTCCAGAGGAGGGTTATAGGGGCTGCGAATGGGGAGGTGGCGACAGTCTGCCTCCTCAGAACTGAGCCAAGGGGAAGGGGGTTTTTGTACGAGGAGAGAGTCTGGTGAGCTGTCAGAATGACTGTTCTGACCAGCTTTCCTTGAATCATGACATTGGCTGTCCCAAGAGGGCTAGAATCTCCTTTCAGCAAATACGGGCGGGCCACTGTTGTGCGCAAGGCCTTGGCCTGGCCCCAGGGGACATCCAGCTTGGCACGTCCCTTCCAGGCTCTGTCCCAAGAAAATCCACGGCAGCCCTGTGTTCTGTTCCCCCCCAGGATGGAGGAGGTCAAGGGTTTCCAGGCCGTGCAGTTGGAGAAAACTGAGAAGTACGAGAAGGAGAACCGTGGGGGGTTCCGCCTGATTTATCCTACTCTGAATTTGGAGAAGTATGACAAGTTTTTCCAGGACAACAACTCCCTCTTCCAGAATACTGTTACCTCCAGGGCTCGGGAGGTGTATGCCCGGTAGGAAGGCTCCGGGCGGGGTGGGTGGATGTTGGGACGGGTTGGGTCGTGCTTGAACTTCTGGGGGACCGGCCTGGGATGGTGAGGAGGGTCTTTGAGCTTCAGTCCCCAACCCAGAAGTTGCCAGGGGGAACATTTGCTTTAGTCTCACGAGAACCAGGAATCATGATTCCTTGGTGTGGGGTGTTCAGTAGATATGTAGCTGTTCCTAGAAACTCCCTCCCAAGACAGGCACCTTCACCCTTCTCCAGAATTCCCAGGGAGCTCCCTCCTGGATTCACACAGGCATGAAATCTAAGAGCTGGAAGGGACCCATCCTTTCCAGTCCAATCCCTACCTATCACCTCATTTTTTTTTAATGATTTAATTTATTTGACAGAGAGAGACACAGCGAGAGAGGGAACACAAGCAGGGGGAGTGGGGGAGAGGGAGAAGCAGGCTTCCCGCCGAGCAGGGAGCCCGACGTGGGGCTCGATCCCAGGACGCTGGGATCATGACCTGAGCTGAAGGCAGACGCTTAATGACTGAGCCACCCAGGTGCCCCCATCACCTCATTTTATGGACGGGGAAGTCAGAGCACAGAAGGGGTCATATAGTAGGTGATGACAAAAGAGGAATTGGAACATAACAATAAAAAAATTAAAAAAAAAAAAGAGGAATTGGGATCCCTGTCTCCTGACCCATGTGACTGCGTTATTCCCACT
Organism: Zalophus californianus; assembly: GCF_009762305.2. Lineage (NCBI taxonomy): Eukaryota > Metazoa > Chordata > Mammalia > Carnivora > Otariidae > Zalophus > Zalophus californianus. The sequence goes on from NC_045610.1 coordinate 36,924,795, forward strand.
ACATCATTGGCCAGAGAGGCCCAGGATATAAAGTGGTCCAATGTGGGGGCCCCTTGTTTGACCACCCACCCAGACCCTCTTCCCAGCACCTGCCATGTGTGGGATTTGGCCTCGGTAGAGCGGCTGACTTTGCATCACTCCTTGGATGCTATTCCCCAGACTGGGAATGGTGTGGTGGGAAGCATGGCTGTCCCCTCCACCTCCTGCTCTGGGCCCTGCAATCATTTGTGCAGGCTGGACACGCGGAGGGAGGACACTGCACTCTTTGGCAAGCATCATCCACCCCTCAGGGAGGGTGCCCACATTTGTAGCCCATCCCTAACCTCCACGACCCTCCCTGTTCCTCCTGGACAGGCAGCTGATCCAGGACCTAAGGCTGAAACAGGAGAAAAAATCCTTCCAAACGAAGGAGAAGGTGGAGATGCAGGGGGAGTCAGCAGGCGAGCAAGCGAGGGGCAAGAGCATGAAGAGCTGCCGACAGAAACCACAGCAGAAACACCAGGCCGCCACCCTCACCTTCAAACAAGTAAACCCTGCTGGGAGGGGAGCGTGTGTGCCTGGCACCCTTCCCTGGCTGGGGCCGCCCCGTGGGGGGGTGCTCAGGAGACCGCTACTCAGATCCCTGACGCACTGAACGAATGGGGCTGACAAAGGGCTGGGCCACAGGAGGGGGAGCCTGGAAGTCGCAAGGAGCCTGGCATCCTTCAGAAGACTCTCACTGGTCTGTCCTTCTTACCTCGTCCGGCGGGAGGAAAAGCAGCCGGGGAGGCTGAGCACGATCCCCACGTAGGGAGCGGGCGCCAGGATTACTTAATACTCATGGGTCCCAACCCCAGTTTGGGTTGGAATGTTCCCCTCTAGCAGGCCAGGGGTACAGCTGAGAGAGGGGGCCGCAGAGAAGGGCTGCAGGGAGGCAGGACCCTCACCATTATGTGGGGTGATGGACCGCAGCTGGGTCCTTCCAACCTGCTCTCTGCTCAAAGTGTGGACCAGCCCTGGACGGGGGGCCCGCAGTCCCGTTGTCCTACAGTCCGAGTCTTTGGATTGCCCCTCTCTGCTTCACTGTCTCTTCTGGCTCAGTGGAAAGACTCAGTTGGCTTTTTGGTCCATCTCCTTTTTCTTGAACCCTCACCTAAAGGAACAGGATGAGAGCAGGATATTTTTGGGTTTTTTTTGTATTTTGTAACTTTGCTAGGGTCATAGGCCTTTTGAGAAACTGATAAAAACTATGATACTCTCTTGCCATAAAGTATACAAAGATACAGTTTTAAAACTGCAGTTTTAAGTGGCCCAAAGACCCCGTGAAACCGTCCATGAACCCTCTAGGAGTCCCTGCACCCCAGGATCAGAACCTCGGATTAGAGAGACTTTGATACCATTTGCTTTCCTTCTCCTCCTCCTCCCCTTGGCACCTCCCCTTGGTGCAGATGAATCTGGAAGTGGACAGAGCTGGGTTCCCACAGGCTGTGTTTGGTTTCCTCCTTCCCAGCGTCTCCAGCCAATGGCATTGGTATCCTGCACACCTGACTTGCTCTTGAGTGTCAGAGATGCAAAGACAAATGAGACAGACAGCATCCTCGACCAGGAGACCCCCACGAAAGGGGCCAGCCCTCCTCCCTGCAAGCCTATAGCTGCAAGACGATACACCTCTGTACCTGACCTGAGGCACTCAAGCCTTCTCAGCTGCCCGGGGCTGGGGCTCAGTCAACCCATCTCCAGAATCGAGGAGGTCAAGTCTGCCTCTGCAGTGAACATATTCACCAGCACTGGGGTGAGTAGAGCGGTCTACCTCCCCAGAGGGCTCAGCTCAGGGGCCAGTGGTAGGAGTCTTGCTTTCTGGTCCCTTCTATCCTCCTGACTTGCTGTCTCCCTTTGAGTAAGCCACTTAAGACTCGATATCCCCACCTGTGAAGCCCAAGTTATGCAAGAGCATACGTGCTAGGAGAATGGACCTATACTTTGAGGGCTTTTCCAATGGCTGTCTTCTGCACCCCAACTTTTTTTTTAAAGATTTTATTTATTTATTTGAGAGATAGAGAGCACGAGAGGGAAGAGGGTCAGAGGGAGAAGCAGACTCCCTGCCGAGCAGGGAGCCCGATGTGAGACTCGATCCCAGGACTCCAGGATCATGACCTGAGCCGAAGGCAGTCGCTTAACCAACTGAGCCACCCAGGCGCCCACTGCACCCCATCTTTAAGCATGTTCCCACCTGCTGTGTTAGCTTCCTGTGGCTGCTGGAGCAAATCACCATGGACTTGGGGGCTTAAAACACAAATTTATTCTTTCACAGTTCTGGGGGCTAGAAGTCTGAAAACAAGGTGTTGGCAGGGCCGTGCTCCATCTGAAGGCTCTAGAGGGAGGATCCTTCCTTGCTTCTTGCTAGATTCTGGTGGTTGCCAACAATCCTTGGAGCTCCTTGGCTTGTAGCAGTGGGACTCCAACCTCTGCCTCTGTTGGCACATGGACTCCCTCTTTGAGTTTCTCCTCTGTAGATCTTCATGTGGCCTTCATATAAGGACACCAGTCATTGGACTTAGGGCTTACACAGATCCATATGACCTCACTTTAACTTGACTCATGATATCTGCAAAGACCCTATTTACAAATAAGGTCACATTCTGAGCTTTGTGGCAGTGTTGAACCCAGTACATCCCTTAAACAGTGTTTCTCAAACTCCATTCGTGTATGGACACCTGTTGAAGGAAAGAAAACTCTCTCAGATCCCCATTGTTGCCGTAAATAACTTTTATAGATATATACAAACATAAAACCAGATATATAAAATCTTTATAACTCTTATACAACTATGAAATCAAAACAAACATCACCAATGAAATTCACATCAAAAATATTAATTGAATGTGACAGCTGATTTTTTATTTTTGCAGACACTAAGATGCCACATGAATGTGGTACTGACAGTTCTAGAACGGGTTTTTTGTGTGTTTACTGTAGTCAGGCCCACCAAAGGCTATGTGATGACTGTATTGTAAGTACTGGAAAACCTTCAGCATTGTTGGGCCTTTGCCAAGTCCAAATGCAGTATGGAAGAGTGTAATGCCTTTCAAGTTCCTAACCATAGCCCACAGTAGAAATCTGTTTTATTTTATCCATCCATACACACACTGGAAAAAAGTTTCTAAAACAATGATGAGCCATACAACATATGGTAATTCCTTTGATATTTTTTATTCTCTTCTGTTTTGTTCTTTCAAAAATACCAGTTCCTGGAGCACCTGGGTGGCTCAGTTGGCTAAGCATCTGCCTTCAGCTCAGGTCATGATCCCAGGGTGCTGGGATCGAGCCCCACATTGGGCTCCCAGCTCCGTGGGGAGTCTGCTTCTCCCTCTCCCCCTACTTATGTTCTCTCTGTCTCTGTCTCTCTCTCAAATGAATAAATAAAATCTTAAAAAATAAATAAATAAAAATACCGGTTACAATCCACTAAATTAATTTCATGATTTATTAATAGGTTTACAGCCACAGTTCGATAAACACCTTTAAAAGAATAGGCTTTGGGGGGGCGCCTGGGTGGCTCAGTCATTAGGCGTCTGCCTTCGGTTCAGGTCATGATCCCAGGGTCCTGGGACTGAGCCCCACATGGGGCTCCCTGCTCCGCGGGAAGCCTGTTTCTCCCTCTCCCACTCCCCCTGCTTGTGTTCCTGCTCTTGCTATCTCTCTCTGTCAAATAAATAAATAAAATCTAAAAAAAAAAAAGTAGGCTTTGGAACTTCATGACATTGGATTTCACAGATATGACACCAAAAGCAGGGCCGCCTGGCTGCCTCAGTCGGAAAAGTGTGTGGCTCTTTATCTCAGGGTGGTGAGTTCAAGCCCCATGTTGCATGTAGAGATTACTTAAACAAACAAACAAATAAACTTTAAAAAAAAGAGCAAGGGCGCTTGGGTGGCTCAGTTAGTTAGGCGACTGCCTTCAGCTCAGGTCATGATCCTGGAGTCCCGGGATCGAGTCCCACATCGGGCTCCCTGCTCAGCAGGGAGTCTGCTTCTCCCTCTAACCCTCCCCGCCCTTGTGCTCTCTCTCTCTCTCATCCTCTCTTTCAAATAAATAAATAAAATCTTAAAAAAAAAAGCAAAAATAGGTAAGTGAGACTATATCAAACTTGAACAATCAACAGAGTGAAAAGGCAACCTGTGAAATGGGAGAAAATATTTTCAAACTATGTATCTGATAAGGGGTTCATATCTAGAATATATAAAGGACTCTTATAACTCACACCAAAGATAAACTGATTTTAAAATGGGCAAAGGATTTATGGATGGCCCAGTTGGTTGAGTGCCTGACTCTTGGTTTTGGCTCAGGCTGTGATCTTGGGGTCATAGGGTCAAGCCCCCCATTGGGCTCTGTGCTCAATGTGGAGTCTGAGATTCTTTCCCCCTCTTCCTCTGCCCGTCCCCCTGCTCTTTCTTAAATCAATCAATCAATCAATCAATCAATCAATCAATCAAACAATCTTGAAAAAAAATGGGCACCTGGGTGGCTCAGTTGGTTAAGCGTCCAACTGTTGGTTTCAGCTCAGGTCATGATCTCATGGGTGTGGGATTGAGCCCCATGTCAGGCTCCCTACTAAGCGGGGAGTCTTCTTGGAGGTCTGTGGCACAGCAATGGGCATATTGTTAACACTATTTACTCTATACTTAAAAACGGTTAAGGTAGCAAATTTTATGTGTGTGTGTGTATGTGGGGTTCCTTTTTTTCCTGCAATAAAAAAAAGAGTAAAGAGTATGCATTGGGATCTGGCTGCCTCTGTTTGGATCCTGGAGTCTCCTCTAATGACTTGCATCTAGTCACTCTTCTCTCCCTAAGCCTCAGTTTCCTCATCTAAAAAAAAAAAAAAATGGAATTTTGACACCTGGGTGGCTCAGTTGGTTAAGCGTCTGACTTCAGCGTAGGTCATGATCCCAGGATCCTGGGAACCAATCCCCTGTTGTCAGGCTTTGCACTCAGCTGGAGTCTGCTTCTCCCTCTCCCTCTGCCCCTCCTCCTGCTCTTGCACTCTCTCTCTCTGTCTCTGTCTCTTTCTCTCAAATAAATAAATAAAATCTTTTAAAAATGGAATATTACAATAGTACCTACCAGTGGATTGCTTTGAGGCTTAAGTGGAAGAATACATGAAAATGTGGAGAGTGACACCTGCCACATAGAATTCAGGAAGCTTTAGCTGCTATTTTAATATTACTGCGACTTCTTAAGACTGCCTTTGTTCTTCTCTCATTAATCTAAGATGTAAAGTAGTACTACTTAACTCCAAAGAGATTTTTAAAAATAAGGCAGTAACATTTTATTGTTTTTTTTCTTTTCTGGATTTCATGTGCAGAGGGTTAATTTAATAAAAAGCCCTGGTTCATTCAAAGCCTTTGCATCTTTCATTTATTTATTTTTCCCTTTTATCTCTATGCTCACCTCCCATTCTCCTATCCACCATCTTTTGTTAGTATGTTTCCTGGCAAAGTAGGGATTTTTTTTTTAATATATGCATTTAAACTTTATTTAAATGTGATTGGGTCATTTATCTCATTCTATGACCTATTCTTTTTCTTGTTGAGCCTGTTTTCCTTTTTTTTCTTTTATTTATTTTCTTTTATTATTTTTTTTAAGATTTTATTTATTTATTTGACAGAGAGAGACACAGCGAGAGAGGGAACACAAGCAGGGGGAGTAGGAGAGGGAGAAGCAGGCTTCCTGAGGAGCAGGGAGCCTGATGTGGGGCTCGATCCCAGGACCCTAGGATTATGACCCAAGCGGAAGGCAGACGCTTGACTGAGCCACCCAGGCGCCACCCCCTTCTTCTTCTTCTTCTTTTTTTTTTTTTGCTGTGTCTCGCTCTGTCAAATAAATAAATAAATAAAATCTTTACCAAAAAAAATAGATTTATTTATTTTAGAAAGAGAGAGCATGTGCACACACACATTGGGGGTGGGGCTGAAGGACAGAGAGAGAGAGAGAGAGAGAGAGAGAAAAGAGAGAATCTCAGGCAGACTCCCTGCTGAGCGAGGAGCCTGAATGGGGGCTGGATCTCAAAACCCTGAGATCACGAGCTGAAATCAAGAGTTGGACGCTTAACCGACCGTGCCTCCCTCTTTTCAAAAGTTTATTTAAGTAAATCTCTACACCCAACATGGGGCTCGAACTCACAAACACAAGATCCAGAGTCACATGCTCTTCTGACTGAGCCAGCCAGGTGCCCCATAATGCTTGGATCTTAACTGAACAATTCTGACAAAAGAAATACACCCATGTATCCTATATCTCTATTGAAGTATAGAAATTTCTAACCTCTCTGGAAAGTTCCCTCCTGTCCTTTCCCAGGCAATTACCCCCCAGTCCTGTGCGTCTCTCTTCAAGGAATCCACTGTCCTGACTCTGACTTTTTTGACCTTGGACTATTTTGCCTATTCTAGAATTTTCTATAAATAGAATGATATAGTACATATTCTTTTGTGTTTGGTTTCTTTACCTCAATATTATATCTGTGAGATCCAGTCACGTTGTTGGGTTTATCAATAGTTTGTTCTTTATTGCTGAATTATATTCTGTTGTACAAATATACTGTAGTTTGTTTATCATTCTCCTGTTGATGGACATTTGGGTTATTCCCAGTTTTTATTTTTTATTGCTATTGTGATTAAAGTTCCTGTGAACATTCCTGTATTTGTGGACATATGTTTTCATTTCCCTTGAATAACTACCTAAGAGAGGGTTGCTAGGTCAAAGGGTAGATCTATGCATAACTTGTAAGAAACTCCAAAATCTTTATTTATTTATTTATTTATTTATTTATTTATTTATTTATTTATTTATTTTTTAAGATTTTATTTATTTATTTTGAGAGAGAGAATGAGATAGAGAGAGAGAGCACGAGAGGGAAGAGGGTCAGAGGGAGAAGCAGACTCCCTGCTGAGCAGGGAGCCTGATGCGGGACTTGATCCTGGGACTCCAGGATCATGACCTGAGCCGAAGGCAGTCGCTTAACCAACTGAGCCACCCAGGCACCCCAAAATCTTTATTTAAAATGATTATATCATTGTACATTTCAGCCAACAATGAATGAGAGTTCCAGTTGCTCCATCTTTGTCAACATTTGGTGTTATCTTTTAGATTTTAACCACCCTAATAGCTATTTGTGATTTCACATTGTGGTTTTAATTTGCATTTCCCTGATGATTAAGTGTGTTGAGCACTTTGCCAGGTGCTTATTGGTCATTCATATATCTTTCTTTTTTTTTTAACAGAAATGTTGACATTCTTTTTTTTTTAAGATTTTATTTATTTATTTCACAGAGAGAGACACAGCGAGAGAGGGAACACAAGCAGAGGGAGTAGGAGAGGGAGAAGCAGGCTTCCTGAGGAGCAGGGAGTCTGATGTGGGGCTCGATCCCAGGACCCTAGGATTATGACCCAAGCGGAAGGCAGACGCTTGACTGAGCCACCCAGGCACCACCCCCCCTTTTTTTTTTTTTTAAGATTTTCTTTATTTATTTGAGAGAGAGAGCATGAGAAGGAGGGGCAGAGGGAGAGGAAGAGAGAATCTCAAGCAGACTCCTAGCTGAGAGCAAAATTGGACACAGGGCTCAATCTCACGTCCCTGAGATCATGACTTGAGCTGAAACCAAGAGTCAGACACATAACCAACTGTGCCACCCAGGCTCCCCTATTCATATGTCTTTCTTTGTGAAGAGTGTGTCAAGTTTTTGCTTCCCTCTTTTAAAAATTAGGATTATTTATTTTTTATTATTGAGTTGGAGGAATTCCTCATACATTCTGAAAACTTGCCTATTCTTTTTCTTTTTTTTAAATCTTTTTTTAAAGGTTTATTTATTTGAGAGAGAGAAAAATAGAGAAAGAGAAAGAGGCGTGAGTGAGGGGAGGGGGAGGGACAGAGAGAGAGGGAGAGAGAATCTCCAGCAGACTCCCCCCTGAGCACAGAGCCCGATGCAGGACTCAATCCCACAACAACTAGATCATGACCTGAGCCGAAACCAAGAGTCGGATGCTTAACTGACTGTGCCACCCAGGCGCCCCAAGAGAAAAGATATTTTTAAAAAATATATGTATGTATGTAACATATGTATTTGTATGTATATATATCATCTGATGTCATTTCTCTTTAGCCTGAAAAACTCTCTTTAGCATTTACTGTACTGCACACCTCTCTGCTGGTGATGAATTTTCTGTTTTTGTTTATCTGAAAATGTCTTTATTTAGCTTTCATTTTGAAGGCTATTTTTGTTGGACCTAGAATTCTGGGTTGACATTTTTTTTTCTTGCGGCACTTAACAAATGTTGTTCCATTATCTTCCAGTGTTCTTTTTCTTTTTTAGTGAGACGTCAGCTGTATTCATAACATTGTCCCCTATATGTAATGTGTTATTTTTCTCTAGCTCTTCTCTTTATCTCTGGATTTCAGCAATTTGACTATGATGTGTCTGGGTGTCATTTCTTTTTTAAGATTTTATTTTTTTTCAAGTAATCTCCATGCCCAATGTGGGGCTCGAACTCACAACCCAGAGATCAAGAGTCGTACGCTCTTCCACTGAGCCAGCCAGGTACCCCATCTGGGTGTGGTTTTATTTGTACTTATGCTATTTAGGATTCTTGAACTTGTTGGTTTTATAAATTGATGTCTTTCACCAAATTTGAGAAGTTTATGGCTATTATTTCTTAAATATTTCTTCAAATATTTTTTCTGCCTTATTCATTCCTCTCTGTTTTACTGTCTCTATGACTACTCTAGGTACCTCAGATAAGTAGAATCATACAATATTTATATTGTTGTGTCTGGCTTATTTCACTTAGCATAATGTTTCAAAGTTCACTCATGCTGTAGTATATATCAGAATGTCCTTCCTTTTTAAGGCTGACTAGTATTCCATCCATTGATCTGTTGGTGGACATGTAGGTTATACCCACCTTTTGGCTATTGTGAATAATGTTGCTGGGAACATTGGTGTACATACTTTTTAAAAAGGAGTTATCTAATAACTCATTTAGTATGTATACCTAGAAGCAGAAATGCTGGGTCACAGAGTATTTGTAATATTATTTAACTGAGTGTTTCCAGATGGTTCACCAGAATGGCTGTACCAGTCTACATTCTCATCCGCAATGCATGAGGATCCCTATAGTGCCCCATCCCACCAACAGCTTTCTAATTTTTGCCGGTCTAGTAGCTTGGAAATAATACCTATTTTTCTGATGGCCAATTTCTAGTGTTTAAAATTTCTCTTTTGTTAAAAAAAATAATAATAAAACAAAAACGAAAACCCAGAGGAAGCTCTGTGGACATACCCACCATCCTTTGCCCTAGTATTTAGCCAGTTCCTGGTTAGGAAACTATTCTAACCTAATCTTTCTTGCTGCTGATGAGCTTGGCTTACTTAGTCTGTTTGTTTAAATCAAGAAGGCATGGGAAGGAGCCCTAGGCTTCCACAATCTCATTATGGACTGTTTTCTCCTCCAGCCCTTAACCTCAATAGAAACCTGCCCAGATCCTGCCACTCAGGTCTCAGACTCCCCAGAGTTTCTGCCAAGCAGGACCGGGACTACCAGCTCTGGAAGCAGTAGCCCCAAGGTGGATACAGTGGTCTTTAAATATAAGCAGCACCCCCTCCCCCAGGACCTCATCCAGGGGAAAGTATCAAAAATTTCTCTTCCACCAAAATCCCAGAGCTTCTTAGGAAGTCTGAAGCCAAGCTGGACTGCGCCACAGAATGAGACGACGAAGCAGCCTCTGATGCCAGAGCTGTTCACCAAGGTTCCACTGAGGGAGAAGCTCGCCCTGTTCCCAGCTTACTGCAACCCAAAGCTGGGGCCAAATCACAAGTCACGTGAGTGCCAGTGGGTCCAGGCGTGTGCAAGAGCTTAGGGGACGGGGTCGCTAACAGAAGCAGTCCTCGCCTTGGAGGAGGGCCCAGTCTGGGGTGGCGGTGGGGGATGCAGCCCCCGCCCTCAGGGAGACCCCCCCGGCCTGGTGGTGGAGACATAGTCCACATCCCTAGGGAGTCTCTGGTCTTATTGAAAATACAAAAAAAAGGTAAAAACAGAACGCTTTTGACAAGCACCCTGTTCGACAATTCCTTGTTGTCGTTCAGGCGAGGTGCATTCAGCTGAACGTTCAGTGGAGGGGCAAGTGGAGGGGCAAGAAGTACGAAAACAGGGAAGAGAAGCTACTTGCAGGAGAGGACCAAAGGCGGGTTCTGGTTCAGGAATGTGAGCTGGCCTGAAGCCAGCAGACCCCGGTGGGAGGTGGCCTCGGCCAGCAATGGGCGCCTTGCCCCGCAGCACAAAGGGATGATGCCAATGACTTCGCCTTTCCAGAAACCCACTGCCTGCCCTGGGAGTGCTACTGCAGCCGAAGCTCCAGCGAGAAGAGGCAGCTGCGTCTGTCTTCCGTCCTGCTCCTGCCCGGTCCTCCCAGCCGCGACGTGTCTCCCAGTGATCTGCTGGTGGTTGCCACCCCGGCCCGACTGGATCCGAGGCCCCGCAGGAGCCACAGTGGCGCCGCGAGAGACCCGAGTCAGGAAGCGTACAGCCGCAGCCTGATCTCTGGCCCAAAAGGATATGAGAGGGACTAGGTAGGTCCACCCATGTGCTTGTTTCACCAGCTGGCACCGCGTGTGTATATTTCTGGAAAGTCGGGGAGGTAGGTGGATGGCTGGATTGATAAAAGACATACAGCTAAGTGAACAATTAAGACTGACCTCAGTCAGGGGCGCCTGGGTAGCTCAGTCGTTAAGCGTCTGCCTTCGGCTCAGGTCATGATCCTGGGGTCCTGGGATCGAGCCCCACATCAGGCTCCCTGCTCAGCGGGAAGCCTGCTTCTCCCTCTCCCACTCGCCCTGCTTGTGTTCCCTCTCTCGCTGTGTCTCTCTCTGTCAAATAAATAAATAAAATCTTAAAAAAAACAAAAAAGACTGACCTCAGTCAAAATGTGACACACACAGCTCCCCCCTTGCAATGTGTGATTCTGCTATGACCACCATGTCCCCACTGCTTTGGGGGTACTTTGCTTGTCTTCCACGATGGCTACAGTTGAGAGTCATTAACGCGGGTCCCAGAAGTAGAACCACGTCAGCTGTGAGGTTGATTTCCACATGTTTTGTTCTGTGCCAGCCTGGCCTTGGCCCAGGTCGCTTGTCCCCAAAGCTGTCTCTGTCATGACAGGCACTGAAGGGACAGAACCAACAGGACACTAGGGACTGAGAAGATCTGAAAACAAAGACCTTGGAGAAGCTTTGATGCCACCGCATGCACGGACAGAGGAGAGAACGAGGAGCCCTCTGTCAGAACACAGGGCTACTGCAGGAGGGTGGGGGGTACCGACTTAGAAGAGCTCTACAGCGTAGTGCCATGTGGGGTAGAGGGACTCGTATTGCTTGGCTGCCTAGAGAAGAAGACTATGCATTTTTTAAAAAAGATTTTATTTACTTGTTTGAGAGAGAGCATGCATGAGCAGGAGGAAGTGCAGAGGGAATGGGAGAGGGAGAAGCAGGCTTCCCGCTGAGCGGGAAGCCCACCACAGGGCTTGATCCCAGAACCCTGAGATCACGTCCTGAGCCGAAGGCAGATGCCCAACTGACTGAGCCACCCAGGCACCCCAAGGCTACGCATTCTAATCATCTCCCTCACTCCTGCCACTAAAGCGGCCTGTGACCACCAGTTTGGCCCAGCCCCCTTGTGACCAGTAGCTCACGCTGCAGGAGGGCGGACGAGTAAACATCAGCCCACAGACATCACTTTGGGTGCTCGTAAAAATCCATATCCCAGGGCCTGCTTCCAGAAATTCTGATTCAGTAGGTCCTGGGGGCGGGGGCCAGGAATCTGCATTTGAGAAGGTCTTCTCCATGATTCTGATGCCCTTCTCACCACCCTCAGAGAAAAACTAGGCCTAGTGTTTCCCAAACTTCCCTGACAATATGAATCATGGGGGGGGGGGGCCCTTGTTAAGCCTACGACCCGTTTTCTGGGTCACACCCCTGAAACTTCTGACACAAGAGGCTTGGGATGAAACCCTGGGAATCTGTCTCTTGAATAAGTATCTCAGCTGTGGTAGTGAGGACTGTCCCACATCTAGACCTAGGCCTGGGCAGAGGAATCTGTGACAGGCAAGCCTGAGCAATGGGCCTGTTATTGGAACAAAACTCCCCGACCCTTATGGAGCTCGAACCCACCCCTACTCTATTCAGTTTGTAATTTTCCAGTACTAAAATTAAAAAAAAGTTTTTTAAAGATTTATTTATTTATTTTAGTGAGAAAGAGAGAGAATTGAAACCAAGAGTTGGAGGCTTAACCGACTGTGCCACCCAGGCGTCCCCGTACTGGTACTTATGTGCCTGATAACTCAACATCAGGTTTGGGTTATCGTGAGCTAGAAACAGGGAGATCTTTTTGCTTAGTTGAATCTCTGACATCAGGCGCCCCTCTTTGTGTCATTTTTTTTTCTTTTTAACTTATTTTATTTAAATTAAATTAGTTAACATATAGCGTATTATTAGTTTCAGATGTAGAGTTCAGTTACTCCTCTGGTGCATGTTAACACCCAGTGCTCATTACATCATCTTTGTGTCATTCTTTAGCAAAGTCCAGCTTGGGTTCAGACTCCCTGAGAAGCTCAGGGATGTTGTTGGCAGAAAAGTTTTTGGTATTTTCTCCTCAGTGAGTGAAAATAAGTTCAAAAGTAAAGATAAATAGGTAGCTAGTTCTTTAGGAGAGACTTGTTTCCCTGGCTCTAATTTCTAAGAGCAGTTTGTCATACGGAGTCTTCTGTTACAGACTTTTACTATTATAGTGGACAGTGGCTGAAGACACTGACTTTTTAATGAATATTAATGATGGTAATAGTTACCCCTTTTTTGGTAGCCTACCATAGAGATGCCAGAACACCTCTACATATATTTTTTTATCTAATTTCATTCCAATCACAATTGTGCCCTTTAGAAAAGAAAAAACATTGAGGCTCAAAAAGCAGAAGGCCTAACCTTTGGGAGGTCCCATAGCTTTTAAGTGGCAGAGCGAGGATTTGAGTCAGATGGTTCTGATTCCCAAACCATACTATCCTTCTTTCCAATGGCATTTTTAGTAGTCTTCAGTTTGAGCTAAGGGCATAGTAAATAGCTCTGCAGGTAGCAGAGGTAGTCAAGACCAGGCAGGGCCTCTTAGCATGCTGTGTGGGGTCCCCAGATCTCAGAGCTGGCTCTCTGCTCTTATGTCAAGTGATGGCTTCTAAAAATCCCCAATTAATCAGTCTGCAAAGGACTGACACATACAAGGCAAACTCATAAAATCTAGTTATATACAGGGCAATGCCCCACAATCGATGCATTGATTTACAAATGGAGGATGATGTGGCTTAAGAATAGGGCTTCTGCGTAATAAATAATGGTTGAATGAAAAAAGGAAAGAGTAGAGCAGAGGTCCAAATTATGGATCAGGGGCTCTCCTGGTTGGTGTAATACCTTCCACACATCAAGTAGAGGTGCCATGTCTCATGTAATCCTCAGGTCAATGCTGTGAGTTTGGCAAGAAGACATCATTATTTATCCTCAATTTGTAGATGAAGAGAATTAAGGTTTGGGGACAGTAAATGACTTGCCCAACCTCACATAAGTGATGGCTTCTGGACAAATAGCACAATGTTTCTTCCATCTTGCCCCATGTGAGGAAGGGAGCCCTGACAAATTCCTCCATGTTTCTACTTAAATCACTACAATCTCATCATCCTTCCTCTGGATCCGCTTTCACAGTGGGTCGGTCAATGAGCCTCGGGTTTCAGATCTGTCAACAGTTGAGTTTTAAGGGATAAATAGCCCTTTCTGTAGATTTTAAGATGATTAAGAGCTTGCTAAAGTGGGGTGCCCGGCACCCTAGTGAGTACATGGTAACTGCAGTGGTGATGATGATCATGAGCATGAGGATGGTGATGATACTGTGTTGATGGTGATGAACCCAGCTGGGACTGAAGCAAGACACACTTGCTTTTGGTGTACTAAAAGCTTTGCATACATCCTCTCAATCCTCAAAGCAACTCTGTGTGGTAAGTGCCATTGTAATTCTCTTTTTTCAAAGGAGAAAGCCAAGGGCCAGAGAGGTTAAGTAACTTGCACAAGGACACTCAGAGCTCCTACGCTTGTGCACTTAACCACTACCACTTCTTGTCTCTGACCAGCCATCTTGGCTGCTCTTAAATGGTCCATATCAAGTGTCTGGGGCCGTAAGGATGCAGGAAGATGAATGGTACGTAGGTAAAATGAGTTTCTGGTGACTGGATGTGGATCACTTGGGTGCCTCCTGACCTACTAGACAGGATGGTGACGAGAGTTAATTGACTTGGATATCCTAGAGGACATTTTAAAGGAAAATCTAAGAAAAAAAATGTGTTTTTCTTTTTCTTTTCAGAATCAGACTGGATCCCTGCCATTTTCCCCCCTTTCCACCTCTTACTCCCAGGAAATGATTTATCATTTCTTAAAGTGTCTACAATGTCCGTAGAGTCAACTGAAAGTTTTATTTCCTCATCTAGATATCCTGGTCTTATAACTACCTCCCATTAACACCACTGGGCCAACAGCCTTGTCTTTTGTGCCCTCCCAGTTAGCTTACAGTGCTGTAGGACCATGACTTCTGAGACGTATTGGTGCTGCCCCAGGACACACCCCAGTTGCCCCACCAGTGGCATTCCTATGGGTCCCTCAGATGGCACTATCATCCAGAACACTCCCCCCAGAGAAAGCAATGTGAAGGGAGGAGTGTTTCAGAGAAAGACTCAAAGTTTCCAGGAATCCAAAGCCCTCAGTCTACCAACAAGTCTGTGTCAGTTGGTTTTGAACCCCAAAGAGAAAAGACAGAGAAAGGGCAAGGCATGGTGGAGGATTCTGAGCCCCGAGTAAGGGAATTGGGGCAGGTATAACTTTACCACATACAGATCAGACCTCCTCCCACCTGAGCCACCTCAGTGCCCAACACCTTCCTGCTACCTCCCCTACCAGTCCACATCCACATCAATCCTGCTGATGAAGAAGTGAGGCGAGAGTACCCAGCCTGCAGGTGTTTCTTCCACCAACCTGCAGAAATGATGCATCTTCCCCTGAAGTGTACATTAAAATAAATTGCCATGCTCAATGCCGGGATTGTGAGCCTGATCCAGAGCGAGAATGGGAAGGGGGAAGTGGGAGAGAGAGTTCTCCTGAGCACTCCTCATTAAGAAAGCTCCAAATTCACCAAAAATGCGTCAGGAGCCTTTGAAGAATTTCTTTGGATGAATGGTAAGCCCTGCCCTCCTTGCTGGGAGCCTGGTGTCTGAGGTGGTCCTTTTGGGGGCTCTGAGGCTGCCATGTATCTGCCCAGTATCAACCCTGGCTAGACTCCAGGCATAACATTTCATTTTGCCAGTTCATTTTCTACCCTCTCCAAGAATGTGATCCAAGACTTTGCCTCACTTGCTCTTTCTGAGTTAGATCCCAGGAATGAGCTTTGGAGGAGTATGGGGCAGGGGTGGAAGAAGAGTGAGGTCTGAAGTCAAGAACCCGCTTCACAATATTGATTCGGGTTTGCTTTATGAAGTCCTAATGGGATGAATTTCTGGCCTCAAGGATGTCAGGGGATTCTAGGATATTTGAAGCCTATAGTACTCCTCACTTAATTATCCAAAGTAGTGAATGGAGAAGCCATTTGTGTCCAGCTGTGAAGCACACATATACACAACACCTTCATCTCTACCTAGGCCTGGTTTTCAAGGACTCCTGGTGTAGAGTTCTTCTTAGTAAGTAAGTCAAGGCCCATCTGGATGGCAGAAGAAGGAAGCCCTGATTACATCTAGGGAGACTAGTAAAAAATTAACCCTCCTGGGGCACCTGGCTGGCTCAGTCAGTGGAGCATGTGACTCTTGATCTTGGGGTTGTGAGTTTGAGCCCCACATCGGGCGTAGAGAAAACTTAAAAAAAATTAACCCTCCCTCTGCCAGCCCTTTCCCAATGCCATTTAGAAGCCTCCAAACGGACTGATTGAAGGCCAATATTTCCATTGTCATTATCAGGTTGCCATAGATTATAGCCTGGACTACATGAAAGCTGTAAGAATTGCTGAAATGGGGCTTTCTAGAACCTCTACATCTCTCCCCTTTTCTCCCTAGTCACCAGCCCCAGCGAGTCAAGGTTCCTAAGCTGATAAAAAGGAAGTCTTTTAATAAGGTGAAGTCAGAATTATTTGTCTTTCTAGGGGACAATTTGGTGCCAGCACCTTTGATCCTAGAGATAGGCTCAGCTTCATGGGCATGCCATCTGTGTAGTCTCACATGGCTCCACACTTAGAAGGGCCCTGCACTTGGTTAAATGCTCTGTTGTCACCCTCTTGAAATTCTGAGCAGTTTTTGAACAAGGAGCCCCGCATTTTCATTTTGTACCCACCACATTATGTAGCCAGTCCTGCTTAGAGACTTCAACAGGTCTGGGTTAGCCAACGAGAAGGCAAAATGGCAGGCCCCACCCACCTCCTGCTTGTTCACCCATAGGGCTATGCAGAGCAACTGTCTGCTGAATGCTTGTGGGGGACAAAAAATGCTTGTGGCAGACCTTACCCTCATGGAGTGTGCAGTGGAGTAAGATAGGTCCACAGACAGCTGGCCTGAGTTAAGTGCCACTATCAAAGAGTGTCATTAGTTGAGAAGGAAATGCCTTCACACCAGCTGAGAGGATCAAGTCCCCTTCTTCAGAGGAGGTGACATTTGAGGTAACAGGAAAAGATAAATATGATCTTAAACTGTTTTAAAAAGATTTATTTTAGAGGTGGAGAGAGGGGCAGAAGGAGAGGGAGAAGAGAATCTCAAGCAGACTCCCCACCGAGTGTGGAGCCTGACGTGGGGCTCGATCCCACAACCCTGAGATCATAACCTGAGCTGAAACCAAGAGTCAGGTACCTCACTGAGCCACCCCGTCTCCCCACAATATGATTTTAAAAAGTGGATATGAGGTGTGGTATGAGGCATACTGGTCTGGAAGAAAACAAAACAACCCCGAACATGGTCGAGAAGTAAAGTTTAGTCCAATCTGGCTGGATCTGAAAGGAAAATTGGGAGGTGACAATGGGAAGATAGTGTGTGAGACCATACTGGAGACCACGGTGCCCTCGTTTATTTCATCCTTGTGATGGTGAACTTGTTTACGTGGCTGTGTCTCTGAGGGGCTGTACCATGTCTTTAAATCTTTATATCCCCTGCTTTTAGCCTAGTGCCTAGGACATGATAAAAATTCAGTAAATATTTGCTAAATAAGTGAATATTGAGGGTCTAAAATGTTATCCTGGGAAGTGTTTACATAATTCAGTGGAAAACCACTGGAGGCTTTGAATGGGGGATTTTAGTGTTACAAAGTCAAATCTGGTAAAAGATAGTAGAATGGATGACTGGCAAGGGGAGAGACCCAGTGTGGGTGAGTGGTTAGGAGGCTCTTCTGGTGGCCCAGGTTTCAAGACTTTCAGCCCCTCTTAGGATGACGGCCCATGGGAAAGAGAAGGAGGCAGGTGAGAAAAGCACCATAGAGCTGGGACATTGCAGCTGAGTGAATGGAAGGGAGTAGAAAAAGGGAACAACAGTGACAGCTTCAAAAGAGCTGAGTCCCGTGCCTGGGTAGCGCAGTTGGTTAAGCATCTGACTCTTGATCTCAGCTCAGGTCTTGATCTCAGGGTTGTGAGTTCAAGCCCCATGTTAGGCTCCACGCTGGGCATGGAGCCTACTTAAAAAAAAAAAAAGAAAGAAAGAAAAGAAAGAAAAGAACCGAGTCCCCTCAAAAAAAAAGAAAAAGAAAGAAAGAAAGAAACATTGGGAGAGGGAGCTTTGGGGGCAGGGAAATCAGAGCATCCGTTTCGTAAAGCAGATGGATGAGTTCCTGTCCCCAGATATATTTAAAAGAGCAGCACTGAAGGAAAACCCTCCAAGTACAAAAATGATTTTCCTGAAGACCAGCTGGTTAAAAATAGCCATCTTGGACTGGGCAGGTTCTCCAGGCTCAGAACTACCTGCGCAGCTGAAAAGACAAGTGAGCTCCCACCCCCTGAAAACCAGAATAGTCAGTCTGGGGTAGGGTGTTGACCTGGATTAGAAAGCTCCCCCGGAGTGTTCTGATGCATAGCCATGTTTGGGAACCACTTATCTGGCTCACCCCACACTGGACAACCCCTAGCCCACCTCGCACAGGCCGGGGAAACTCTCCCTAGCCTTCAAAGGGCTATTATAGATTCCAGTTTTCCTTCTACTCTGATGGGGAGTGAAAGTCAGGCAGATTGGCCGCTTGTTCGAGCATCCTCCCCCACCCGTCCTGGTGATTACATGAGTCCACTGTAATCATTCACAACCCTTGTCTTTAGGGCTGGCATGTCACTTAGCTTAATTACAGCACATAGTGGCATTTCAATTCAAGGAATCTAAAAAAGCAATGAAATGGGTTTTGCAAATTGTCAGGAAGGCAATGAAGACGGTGGAACTGCAATTTACTAAGCATTGCTTTCAATTATTTTGCATTCTTCAGCCATGACTCTAAGTTATTAACCAGCAGCCTGGGAAAGCCAAGTAGGTACTGTGTCGTGTGGAGGGTATTTCATGACTCGTGAGTGCGCACTTTGTGCTGGGGGAGGTGGCTGGAGGCTCTGGGAGCGGTCTCGGGGTGGGAGGGATTGTGATTGCTCTGAGCATGTGTTCTTCCCATCAGTCCCTTGCTAATCATACGTCCTCCATGACTCCCCTGACCCATAGACTCCGACTGGTCTGGGGTGACCTTCAGCAAGGGTCTCCCGTCCTCTTTACTCCTGAACTATCTACTATCCCCCAGAAAACACGAGGAAAGAAATGTGGGAAAACAAAACAAATCCTTTAAAAAAAATCTAGAATCGGTGCCTGGTTTCTCTGGCTGTCTGTCTGATTTCTTTTCCTGGCTTATTTCCTGATTCCTCTCAATCCTTGAGAATGTACTTCTTGTGCAGCCATTTTAAAAGGGAAAGACTGTGCCATCACTCCCCCATCCTGCTTTCTCAAGCCCAGGAGTCTTAGGAATGAAAAGGGCCCCCATCGATCTGAGAAAAGGGTGGAAGCAGCAGGACATTGAGCAGGCGTGCTGAGACCGATCCCTCTTGATATGAGCAACATTGGTTGGCGGGGTAATTGGGAAGAATGCCAGCTGCCTCAGCAGTCATGCCAGGCGGGAGAGCAAACACCAAAATCCTGTTGGCAAACCCAGCAGGGCCATCACAATGTGGCCAAAGCAAACAGGGGCTGAGGCAGGCCCGCCGCAGTGGCCTCTGGCTTCCCCTTGGCTCTGGCACGGGGGGAAGACTGAGCCAGCAGAGCCACGTGTCAGGGCATCGAGTTGCCGTGGGGATGCTTATATCCATCCCTGGGTGAGGGCCCAAGCTGGACCCTTGCTTTCCTTGCCGTGGTCCCCTTTCAATTTGGAATAGGCCAGGGAAAGTCTGATACTGATAAAGCACGTTCACATGTATTGCTTTGTTTATTCTTCACAGCAGTCCTGTGAGATCAGTATTATCCCCCTCTTGCAGATGAGAACACTGAGGCTAGGGGCCATCCAAGACACAGAGCCAGGACTTAGTCTTGGAGCCTCTGACTCAGTGCCTGATGCACTTCCCATTCTCTCCCCTTCCACCTCTCCACCCTGAACTCACCGAAGTCAGTTCCCACCGTCTGAATGGGACTTGGGTTCTTTCCATTTCATAGCTGAGAAGCAGAAGCTCAAAGGAGATGTGTGTCTGGGTGTATGTTTGTTTTTATTTTTTATTTTTTAATAAAGATTTTATTTATGCATTTGAGAGAGAGAGAGAGAGAGAGAGAGAGAGAGAGAGAGCACACAAGCAGGGGGAGAGGCAGAGGGAGAGAGAGAAACAGATTCCCTGCTGAGCTGGGAGCCCCACATGGGGCTCGATCCCATAACCTGGAGATCAGGACCTGAGCCAAAGACAGACAATTAACCATCTGAGCCACCCGGGTGCCCCGGTATGTTTGTTTTTAGACCAGAAAATAGCTAGTTGAGGTCCCAGATTCTGTCTGCCACACCCACCAACCAGAGGCCCCGTGAGATGAATATATTTACGAATATTTCCAATTATTTGGCTATTTCAAAAACGTTCCCCCCCCTTTTATTTGAACATAAAAGATCTGAATCAAGACCTCTGGTTTTCATGTTCTAATTTGGTTGTATTTTGACATAGCCTGAATAGACCCTCTTATGGCCTTGTGCCCCTCAAGGGCTCAGTGTACCTATGAAAATTCATATTCCTTGCAGCCTGGTTGGGAAATTTATATTTCATGGAAAGATGCACAGTAGCTGTATTCATATCTGATGGAGGGGCTGGGTTCTTATGGGAAGAAGAAAAGCTGTTGGATTGCCTGTTCTCTTCTGGGTCTCCATCCCTCAGCAAATTTCCTGATTCTTTGAAAATTCCGGATTATTTCCAACGTGCCTGTTTGAGGGGAGGGAAAGACAGAAGAAGGAAAAGGGCATCCCTTATTAGACTCAAACCCTACAACCTGTCCTCTTTTCCTTGGCATTTTCATTTGCTCTGCCTCTGGGGACTCTGCCGGGAAATGCCATTCGCCAGAGGGGGCCTGGGAAAGTGGAGGCGGAGGGCATGACTGGAGCGTGTTCTCCTTTCCCCATATCTGGAGAGAGGCCTTAGAGGGCAGGGTGGGACTGGGGATCCGCCGGGACAGAGAGGCCTGCGCGGGGCTGGTTTGGAGGTTCCGTCGGAGAAGGTGCGCGCGGAAAAGGCGCATCCGGGCGATACACGGAGAAGAAAACCTCGCTGCCCACGACCCAGGCCCGCGTTGATGCTCCATGCGACCGGAGGAGTTCGGCTGATTCGGGGCGCTGAGCTCCGCGCTCCTGGGCGGGGAAAAATCTCGGGTGGACCGCTGCTCCCTGCCTGCCTCCCCGACGCCGCGCTCCAAGCGCTGCCCAGCCCGGCGCATCCCGCCTCAGGCGCCGGACCAGGGTCCCGGCTCAGCGGCGAGGGCAGCGCAGGTCCCCGCGGCTCCCGCAGAGAAGCGGGCCTTCGCCCCAGCGGGGTCCCAGGAGGATCCGCTCGGGGCTGGACGAAGTATGACGGAGGCTGGAGGAGAGGCGCCAGAGCTCCCAGTAGCAATGCTCGGGGCAGGGCCGACAGCCAGTTACCAAGCGCCTCCCTCTCGCCGCTCTCCCGGCTGCGCCCCAGCGGCTCCTGCTCAGATACCCCAAAGCAGCAGAGGTAAAGTCTCCCGCAGGGGACATTGCAATCAGTTGCCTCCGGTATCTATTTAGGAATACGCGTCCCTGCTGTTTATTTAGCGCGTATTATGTGCCAGGTACTGGAGCCAAAAGCTTTAGGAGATTTATTGCTCCCCAAACCACCTGACGGGGGGGCGGGGTTCAATCCCCATTTACAAATGAGAAAACTGGGCCCTAAGAGGCGGAGTCATGTTAGAGGCAATATGTGTGGGAGGCAAGACTGAACTCGGGCATGACTCCAAGACCTCGCAAAACCTCAGTGCGACCCTTCCAGGCCCACAGTTGCTTGAACTAGAACTGCGTGCTCACGATTAGTTTCTAGCGTGGAGATCGGTGTAATACCATGCAGGGGACAGAGCATTCCAGTGTCGTCACCGCCATTCTGTCACTGTTCCCATAAGGGCCCCGCCCCCCCCACAGGGTGGGAATGGCGGTTACCCCAGTTTTACAGACTAGGAACAGGTGCAGCCACATCTGGAGCAGATAGTCCAGAGGCCAGCTCGAAGAAAGGTCTTCTGATGTCCTAAACCCAGGAAGGGTTTTCAGCCAGGCCCTCTCCTGAATTATTTTCATTTTTAAAGTAAACGGGGTGCTGAATGGAATACCTGGGTGGCTCACTTGGTTAAACGTCTGCCTTCTGCTCAGGTCATGATCCTGGGGTCCTGGGATCGAGCCCTGCATCGGGCTCCCTGCTCGGCAGGAAGCCTGCTTCTCCCTCTGCCTGCCGCTCCCCCTGCTTGTGCTCTCTCTCTCTCTGACAAATAAATAAATAAAATCTTTAAAAAAAAGAACAACAGGATGTTGAAAACACAGGCTTGTGGAGTGTCTCTGGACCACAGTAGCTAAGATCTACTCACATCTACCTCCTCTCAGAGCCACTGGACCTCTTGGTGTGGAGGGATATCAGCTGGGTGCCAGAGCCAAGGAAACTGAGCTCCCTGACTCCCTCCCTTGCCCAGGGGCTGTGGAGAAGAGCCAAGCAATACTTTTCCTTTGATCCACTTCTCGGTGCCTCTGGTCATTTGGCTGGGACTAAGCAGAGGGCAAGTGGCCAAGGGTTTCTCTGGGACACCTGCAGTGGGGCTTGGCAAGGTCCAAAAGGATGCTGAGGCTGGCAGAACATCCCTGCGGTCACTAAGAGCTGGGCTATGCTGTGCTGGGCGTGTCACTCCGTTGGTTGACTTCATTCCAGCATCAACTCTGTAGCTGTTAGTATCAGCTCTCTTTTATAGGAAAGGAGACTGTGCTCAGGGTGACAAAATCACTTGCTGGGACCTGAAGCTGGTGGGCACTGGGATCCAGATCTATGCTGGATCTGTTTGACTTGACAGCTTCTCTCTACCAGCGTAAGAATGGCTTTGAATTGGGAGTCAAAACAGGCTCTTTTCTTCCACACCATCTTCAAAATTAAAAAAAAAAAAAATGATAGCCATAGTAACCATGTTCTTAAATTTAGTGACCAAGTCCTTCCTTTCCTAAGGAGTGAGGATTTCCACTCTTAACCTGCCTCTATCCTTAACCCCTCACACATGCCCAGTTTCCCTTCAGAGGGATGTCCTTCAGGTGATCCTGGGGGAATGGGAACAGGGCCGGCACCTCTCAGCCCTTTCCTGCTCTGCACCACCCCCCAACGCCTCCCCAAGCCTGGGACCTTTTCCAAAGACACATTTCCTAGATTTGAGCAACAAATTTTTTATCCAGCAGGAGAAAGACAGCACCCCATGGGATGCTCCTTCTTTGGCCTCCAGTAGGCTGCACAGCTGTCCCCAAGGAAGGCCACCACTGGATTCCTGGCAGGAGACAGACAGGATTTCAGAATCTCCCCCTCTTTTCAGCCTCTCTCTTACCGCCCCCCCTCACCTCACCACCCCTTCACATTTCTGGTCTCACCAGTTTCCAGAGCGCAGAAGATGTTTACCCTCCGGAGTGAGGCTGACTTGGGGCTGAGGTCAGAAGCCTGATTCACTGTAGGGAGGCACCCGAGCCGGCCCCCGGCCCAGCGCCCTGAGTGAGCGTGAGCAAGGAGATGGAGGCTGGGAAACGCCACCCCACCTGGCCAGTAAACGCCTGCGACTCCCCAGCCCTGAGGGCATCCCTCCCGCCACTCTTTCTCCACACCCTCCTAGGACCCATGTTCCCACTTCAGAACCCAGAAGGGGTTAATATTTCACCAGCGACCCCCTTCTTTTCCATCTGGAGGCTGGGAAAGGGCAGGTCCCGGGAGCCCAGCCACCACGCGGTCCCAGGTGGGGTCAGTGGGAAGGCCTGGGCCCCGGGGAAGCCCCTCCTCACCTGTGCAACCCCCACCCCGGCTGCGTCTGCCCTAGCACGTCGCCTCATCGCCTCATCGCCTCGACCCCAGCCTGACCCCGACACACTGATAAACCCCCAGACAGCCAAACATCGTTAACTTCTTTGCCTTTCTAGACTCCTGCCTGTCCTTTCTCTGACCTGGGTTGAAGGGTTGCCTGGTGTGTGCCTGTAGCTCCCCCAGGAACCAGACTCCTATACACCACACATTTGAACTTCGTCGCACATCCCCTTCGCCATCCTCCCGCTTCTGGACCAGGAGCCAACTTTCTGCCACATTCCGTTGGTCTAAAATAGTGTTCCCACTCATCTCTCCGGTGTGAACCTTTTCTTAGAAGACTTCCAGGAAACAGTAAAAACCAAGAGAGAGAAAGAGGAAGTTGATGTCGGAGAATGTCAACAACGGTTTCAGAAATTGAAACTTAAAATCCCTCTCAGCTCAACCCTGAGCATGAGGGGAAGGGAGAAGGGTTGGATTGTGCACTGGGACTGCACAACCGAATAGTGTTCTCGGTTTCTCATTTCCCCTTGCCTTCTAAAACTTCACTCACACACAAAAAAGGAGGAATCAGACAGATAGGAGACAATGTCTACACCAAAACAGTTCCTGGGAAGTATGGGGATGGTGGTTTTCCCGGGGTATGGTGGAGCGTGGACAAAGTGTGGGTCATGGTCCCACGTTTGCAGACCAGACCATCTGTCCAGGGCGGAGGGAGCCACTGTTCAAAAGCTCATCATTCTTGGGGCTCCTGGGTGGCGCAGTTGGTTAAGCCTCTGACTCTTGGTTTCAACTCAGGTCATGATCTCAGAGTTGTGAGATTGAGCCCCATGTCGGGCTGGGCACTGAGCATCAAGTCTGCTTGAGACTTACTCTCCCTCTGCCCCCCCCACCACTTGCTCTCTCTCTCTCTCTCTCTCTCTCTCTCTCTCTCTCTCTCCTTAAAATAAATGAATAAATAAAAACTTTAAAAAGGAAGGAAGGAAGCAAGCTGGTCATTCCTGTTGCAGCTGCTTGCTCCAGGCGCCCCCCCCCCCCACTGCCACCAATGGCATGGACTCTGCCCTCAAATCCTTTCTTAGCTCTCTTCTCCCCACCCCTTCTCCAAAGAAAGAGAAGGCTCCTAGAAAAGACCCCTGGAAGTCAGGCTCTGGCCAAAGAGGCAGGGTGGGGATGTGGGGCCGTGGCATCCACAGGAGAGGGCAGATGGGGTGTGGATTGGAGCTGCTCCAGGAAGGAAGAGCTGAATTATTTTCATTTTTAAAGGACAGGAGCTGAGGTCTTAAGTCCAAGTGTGCAGTTTCTACCAATTCTAACAATTATTTGAATAAATCAGAATATTTTCTAACTTAAAATAATGCAGTAAAAAGACCAAAAAGCTAAATGTCGTTTGATCGGAAATTAGGTAATAAAGCCCTTAGACTTCTCCTGAGAGAGAGGTCTTTTTTTTTTTTTTTAAGAGATTTTATTTATTTATTTGTCGGAGAGAGACAGCGAGAGGGGGAACACAAGCAGGGGGAGTGGGAGAGGGAGAGGCAGGCTTCCCGCTGAGCAGGGAGCCCGATGTGGGGCTCCATCCCAAGACCCTGGGATCATGACCTGAGCTGAAGGCAGACGCTTAATGACTGAGCCACCCGGGCGCCGAGAGAGAGAGAGAGAGAGAGAGAGAGAGAGAGAGAGAGAGAGAGAGAGAGAGAGAGAGAGAGGTCTTTTGACAAAAAGAAATAGATATTAAGTCATTACTTGAATACTTAAAAAGCAAAACCTTTAAAATTTGATTTACCCAATCTATATGTCACTTCCAACAATTCTGAAGAGATCAAACTTAATAACAAAACCTGGGGGGGGAGTATATTTCATTTTCAAACCTTCCACAGGGCCTTGAGGCATTTAACCAGAAGGGAGACCCCCGCAGCCCCGAAGTTGTTAGCAAGTTCCTGCCTCGCAGTAAGTGCTCAGTAAATATTCGGGACATCCTCTCCGCTGCGGTGGGCCTGGCTCCCATCGATGGAACTCTGCAGGGCCCGAATTCTCTCTTGACCTTCCCTCTAAAGATCTGCTTAGGGTTTTTGCCCAGTTTCTCGGCTGGTATCTCAGGTGCATAAATGGACGAAAACTATTCTGTCTTCCAAAGAACGCGCCGGGAGTGCGGGGCTGAACAGTAACCCCCCACCAAAGCGCTGGCCACGGCTCCAAAGGGCGCTGGAGAAAAATCCGGTTCAGCCGCAAGGGGCTGCGTTTGCGACCTAGCCTGAGACAGCGGAGCCCCTGCCTGGAATTTTGTGCTGTGGGATGGTGGGGGGCGGGCGGTCGGCTCACTGCAGGGATCCCGTGGAGGAAAGAACCGTCTGGGCCGCCCCTCGGATCCCTCTGACTCCTCGCTTGCCTCCCTCACCCCCCAACTCCAGCCCCACCGACGCTCCTACCCACCCCCCCGCCGCCAATCTGTGCTGTCCCACGTGTCCTCTGGGGACATAATAAGCGCATGGCGATCTCTAGGTGGTGGGAGGGAGCCACCAGGGGCACTGGCTGTTTTCTCTCAGTTCCCCAGAAAACTGGAGGCCTAGAAGACAGACCATCACCCTTCGTGAAAGGGTAGAATTTCCAAAGCCCACCTACCAGATGCCTGGAGGAGCGCATCTTGGACACCACCTCAATTTTTAGTGTTTTTTTTTAAAGATTTTATTTATTTATTTATTTGTGAGAGAGAGAATGAGAGATAGAGAGCACGAGAGGGAAGAGGGTCGGAGGGAGAAGCAGACTCCCTGCTGAGCAGGGAACCCGATGTGGGACTGGATCCTGGGACTCCAGGATCATGACCTGAGCCGAAGGCAGTCGCTTAACCAACTGAGCCACCCAGGCGCCCTCAGTTTTTAGTGTTTTGTAAGCCGGTGGGTGTGAGTCGGGTGAGCTGGGGTGGGGAGGGCGTTGCCCTGGGCTGAGGATCAAAGGGAGAGAGGATGTGCGGCAGGCACTGGGCCTGAAGTCTCCGTTCTGCAGCTCTGAAGTTTCCATCACAGTCCGACGTGGAACTTTTGTCTTCTAATCTTTTTTTTTTTTTTTTTTTTTTTTTAGGTAACCTCTAAGCTTGAACTCACAACCCAAGATGAAGAGTCGCATGCTCTACGGACTGAGCCAGCCAGGTGCCCCTGTGTCCTCTAATCTTTTTTTTAAAGACTTTATTTATTTATTTGACAGAGAGAGACACAGTGAGAGAGGGAACACAAGCAGGGGGAATGTGAGAGGGAGAAGCAGGCTTCCCGCGGAGCAGGGAGCCCAATGCGGGGCTCGATCCCAGGACCTGGGATCATCATGACTTGAGCCGAAGGCAGATGCTTAACCGACTGAGCCACCCAGGCGCCCCTGTCCTCTAATCTTAAGGAGAGTGGAGAAGACGAGATGATTAAGGAAAAAAAAAAAAACTCCCTGCATTTTTCAATACAGATGGAATTCTGCAAGAGAAAATCCAAGTGGGCCATAGTTCAAAATCTACACCCCATTTCCTCCATTCTGTTCTCCATCTCCCGGAAAAAAATTGTTGGGAAAACTCCAATACCTACAGATGGATAAACTTTAAATCCTCTGTCACATGTTTAACCTTATCTTACATTTTAATAAAGTATCATAAAAACAAATGAGTAAGAATCTAGATCAACAAAAAACATAGAAAACGGGAGGACACGAAAAGACAGTTCTCTAAAAATGGACACACAAATTGTTTAAAGTAACACTATGAAAATAAGTTTAAACTCAGTGAACATTAAAAATGCACAAGGCTTTTGATATGACCCATTTCTAAAAATATATCATACAGATACACTTGCATAGATACACAGAGATGTGAATATTGTGTATAGTAGCAGAAAAAAAGGAGGAAAAAATTGGAAACAATTTAAATGGCTATCAGTAGTTGCCTGGTTAAATATGTTATGGCACATCCATACAATAAAATGGAGCCACTAAAAAGGAGGCATTAGTAAAGATACAGAACGATTATCAACATGATTTTTAAAATAAAAGACAAAATATAAAGCTTTCTGTATAGTATGCTGCCATTTGTGGTAAAAGCTATATTTGTAAGGGTACAGAAACTCGGCGCAGTGGTTGCTTCTGCGAAGGACTGAGGTAAGAAGCGGGCTTTTCTTTTCAACGTATGTCCTTTGGAAACTTTTGAATTTTTCCTTTAGCATACATTATCTGTTTTTTTAGATAGACTAAAATCAGGGAATTATTATTTTAATAGTGTTCATTTTTAGTTATATAGGCAATAGAAGTTTATTATGAAAAAAATTGAAAACAGAAAAATTAAAAACGAATTACATTTCTGTTTGTAAGTTCTCCTCCACACAATCTGAATAATAACTTAAGTGTGGACTTTTCTCAGATAATTAGAACTAATAAAAATCACATCGTTGACTTAATTCATCTAAAAAAATAAAAAACAAAAGTTTGTTTGTTTTTCAGAAGCAAGTTTGCCGAGTTTAATCCAACGAGAAAGCCAAAGCAGGTACTTAGCTGGTAGTTCGGGGGAAGAGATGTAGTCGGTGGGGGTGGAGGGTGTATAAGAACTCACTCTTTTAGCTCCCAGACCAGGTCTGCACAGCTGAGACCTCCGAATGCAGAATGAAAAAGGGAAACAGTTGGCACCATTCAGACTAAAAATGAAGCCAAAGTCTGACCGTAAAAACATAGGCACTGTGTGTGTCTATGGGGGGCTCTGTAGATGTCCGGCCCTTTTGGCCCCGGGCCTCGGAGACGCTGCGGCGGCGGCCACTGGGCCACTGGGTCGCGGAGGCCGGGGGCCCAGGGCATCTGGGAACGGAGACCCGGCAGAAAGAGCGTGCACCGTACCCCCGAGGGAAAGAAATGCTTCTCCAGGGAAATGCGCCCCCTCCGCGCCCCTCGGTGCCCTCTCCCGACCCCCAGGGGACAGGTGAGGGCCCCGACCCGGAGCCCTTCACTCCCCGACCCGCCCCTGCCGCTGGGGCCCCGCTTCGGGGCAATCTCACCAGGTTGGGCCGGTTCCCGCGCCTCATTCAAGAGGAGGTCGACCCCGGGTGCCGGTCGTCCGATGATTTGGTGGGGAAGCCTGCGGGCCTGAGGTTCTCACGCTGCCTGCACTGAGCTGGCTCCCCCCGCCCTCCCCCCCGGGAATACGTGGGGCGAGAGCCGGGTGCCTATGGGTCCGCCGCGCCCACCCGTTTCGGTTGGGGCGACTCTGGGCGCTTGCTCTCCGTGTCCCTGGAGCGACCAGCGACCGACTCCGACCCGTGCGGGAGAAACCTGGGCCTCGGTCAAACCCCCTCCCCACAGCTTTGCCCAAATCCTCTTTCCTGCCTAGACCGAGGCCTGGGCTGTCTTCTGGGTGTCCCTCGCTAAAAATAGAGGGAAACGGAGGCACAGAAGATTAAAGAGATTTGCTGGAATTGGATGAGGAGGTCTTGGGGATGGTTTCTTAGTCAGCAGGATCCTTGGCAAGGCTGGAAGATGCAACGTGTGAAGATGAAACAGGTAAGGGTGGCCCAAGGTGGGGGTGAGGAATATCTGGGCCAGGAGAGGGGGTGCTGGAGGACAAGGAGATCCCACCCCCAGGAGCCCCAGAAGGAGCCCTGGGGAGGAGGGCTCTGACTTGAGAGCCAGCAAGCCAGCCTCCCCAGCTTCTGGTGTCTTCTCAAAAAGCAGCCTGTCAGGGGCGCCTGGGTGGCTCAGTCGTTAAGCGTCCGCCTTTGGCTCAGGTCATGATCCCAGGGTCCTGGAGTCGGGCCCCCGCATCGGGCTCGCTGCTTGGCCAGGAGCCTGCCTCTCCCTCTCCCACTCCCCCTGCTTGTGTCCCCTCTCTCGCTGTGTCTCTGTCTGTCAAATAAATAAATAAAATCTTTAAAAAAAGCAGCCTCTCAGATGCTAAAATGATCCAAACATCACAGGAATTATAAACTGACTGGCTTTACCCCTCCAAACCAGCAATTTCCTCTCTTTTCTCCTTCCTCTCCCTTCCTGGGGGTTCTGCTGTGCCTTGTCAGCGTTGTCAGTTCCAAAGAAACTGCTAAATGAAGGATGGTTAGAGTCAGCTGAGCAGGGTCCTTGGAATCTTATTCCTTGGTCACCCCCTTCCCCTACCCCCCCATTTGACTAGTGTGGCTAAAACTGGGGGAGGCTTGGAACCTGAATGCTCCAGCTTTCTTTGTGTAAATGTGACTGTGGCTCTGTCACACCAAAGAGGAGATGACCAAGAATATGACTAACGCTAAAAATAAAAACAAGGGGCGTCTGGGTGGCTCAGTCATTAAGCATCTGCCTTCAGCTCAGGTCATGATCCCAGGGTCCTGGGATCGAGCCCCGCATGGGTTCCTGGCTCAGCCAGGAGTCTGTTTCTCCCTCTCCCTCTGCCTCTCCCCTCTACTCATGCTCTCTCTCTCTCTCTGTCTCAAATGAATAAATAAAATCTTAAACAAATAAAAACAAAACCTCATTGACTTTGGAGGACTTTAAAATTGTGGGTGGGTCTCTGGTCTTGCTTCTGGACATGAGATTAGAGTTGATAAAACTTCAGGATCACTCTAGATTGTTTTGTTTATAAGCAACAAACCAGACCACTTTCTCTCCGATATTCAGTCAGTGGAGGTGAGAGATTTTCCCCCATGGGGGTGGGTCTCTTCCTGGATAAGGGCAAAGGGGGCCTGACAGACTGACTCCCTACAGGAGTTAACAGCTCAGGTAAAGTGAAGATTCTATCCAATCAAATAGTGTTTGGTCAAAGAAAAGCCAAACAATGGCTCTGGCTGATTTCTCCCATAATTGGCTGAGTCGGCTGGTTCTTTTGGCATCTTAGAAAGCCAGCCTCGGGGGTGGTGGGGTGGTGGGGTGCTGAGCTGGGTGATCTGTATCTGTGCCGACATGGGTCCTGGGTGATCCCAGCTCCTGTCCAGCTTGCTAGGACTTCCTTTTGCTCTGTGTGCTGAAATCCCCTACGTTCTTTAACTTCAATTTTCATCCTGTCCCCCTCTACATATGCTCCTATCTGTTTCTCTGTCTGTCACCGACTGCATCCATTTCTCGGGGGGGGGGGGTCGGGGGTTCCTCTGGGTCCAGTCCCCACAGGTCTGGCGATGGAATTAACTGGTTACCGCTTAATTGCCTCATTCAAATGCTCGGTCAGAGCATCTGTATGTGAGGCCGCAGCTGCTGTCTGGTTCCGTCAGTCTGTCTTTTCACAGGTGGGTGCTTGCGGGTCAAGTTTGCCTTCATGGGGAGGGTGACCCACCACCGCCTGAGTTTATTAAATTCCCACATACTTTGAAATGGCATCAAAATTCCTTTTCTCCTGAAACGGAAAATTCGAGGAAGTCAGAGACGAAGAAGATTTTATTTTCTTCACTTTGTAGTCTTGTTGGCCTGGCCGTGAAAGGAAAAAAAAAAAAATTTCCAGGCCAAGACTCCAGCTGAGATGCAGACTTCACCCACCATTTGGATGGACGTGGGGAAATGTACCGACTGGCTAGGACAGAGTTCTGGGGTCCAGAGGGAGGTAAGGGAGTGTTTAGAATCCAGCCTCCCTTTTACTAAAAAATAAATAAGTTCTGGCATCCAAATCAAGGAAGGAAATTAAAGGACACAAAAAGGAAGGGAAGACCAGGAAGAAAAAAAGCTGCGGGAGGCCTTTCTTAGGTCAGAACTGCCTCAGTTCTGGCAGAGCCTTCCACACCCAACTCAGGGGCCAAAGACTAAGAGAAAACAAGCCATCCTGCTTTCTTCCTTAAGTCTCCCTTTCTTTTCCCCCCTCAAAGATCCATACTCTTCTCTGGGGCAGGAACCCCGGACACAGTGCCAGAATCTTCCACCCCTTCTCTGGTTGAACTCTGTGTGGCTGGCTCAAAGTCAGTCTCGAATCCTTGCCCCCTCCTACCTTCCCCACCCCACCCCACTCTGCCTTGGTCAGGGGGCAGGAGCCTGACATACAGGTGTCCCTGCCCAGAGTCCCCAGACTGCCCCCCCACATAGTACTTCCAGATTTTCTTTAAATAAACGGTGTCAGCTTTCCAATCCCAGCAAATAACAAAAAAAAGTTTTAAAAATGTAGATTTGCTGGTGCCAGGAACCAGCCCTGTAATGCTAATGGCTCTGTAGGGATCCAGCACTCAATAGGGAAGGAGCCCGCTTTGTAGATGGGGGAGGGGCTGGAGTAAAGGGCTTTTAAGTTAGATGGAGGGGCGTCTGGGTGGCTCAGTCATTAAGAGTCTGCCTTCGGCTCAGGTCATGATCCCAGGGTCCTGGGATCGAGCCCCGCATTGAGCTCCCTGCTCTGCGGGAAGCCTGCTTCTCCCTCTCCCACTCCCCCTGCTTATGTTCCCTGTCTCGTTGTCTCTCTCTCTGTAAAATAAATAAATAAAATCTTTAAAAAAATAAGTCAGATGGAAAGGAGTTTAAATCCCAAGCGGAGACTCCATGCTGCACAGCAGAGACGTCGTGACGTAAGGCAAGCATGAATCTTGGGTGATAAAGACCCAGGGGCTCCAGGAGTAAGAGAAGCTGCCCTTCCCAGGTCAGCGGAAGCAAAATTCAGCATAAATTTCTTTTCTGCAGTGAGATGGCGTCACATGTCCCTTGCAGATATTGCAAAACAAATGAATAAGGTGTATAAATGTGTGTGTGTGTGTGTGTGTGTGTGTGTGTGTAACACCAGATTTTCTAAGAAAGAAATCCTATCAAACCAGCAGTTGAGAAAACCAGATTCAATCTCTTTAATATCCCTAGCATAGCCGGCTGAGTAAGCTCGCTCTCCCCACCTCTCTCTCTCTCTCTCTTTCTCTCTTTCTCGGAGACCCTCCTGCTGGAATGAATAAGCTCGCTCTACAGTAAAGTCACACTTATATTTCACTCCAAGACTTTCAAAGGATAAATTCAAGTTTTGTGTATGTCTCAGAAAGGACCGCAAGCAGCCCTGTTACTCAGGATGGATTATGTGAGGTTCAGTTTATGAGGGCAAATTGTGTTTCACACATGAGTCACCTTGAATAACCCAATAATTAATTAAAACCATGTCCTGCAGGGGAGAATTTATTACACTCGCCAGCTTTTTATGAGCTAGGTGTAGTTTGGAAATGAAAAATGTGAGTACTCTTCAATTAATGAGGTCTGCACTGCATTCTGCACTGGTTCCTGGAGACTCCTCACCAGGTCCCAGAAAGCAAAATCTCCCGGTGGCGGGAGGGACTTGAGCTTGGAAGGGTAGAGCAGACCAGCTGGTTGCACCCCTCCCCCCCACTTCAGCTTCTATATCCAGGGCCCCCGCCAGCGTTTTCTGGAGATCTTCCTGGAAACAAGTTGGGGCGTTGGGGGTGGTTGTCACAGCAAAGCTGGGGGCCTTGGAAAGAGGGAAGGGGTGTGGGCTGTAGAGAGGGAGTTCAGGGATGAGACAAACTCCTGGCTCCAGGCTTCTTGGCAGTCCATGGGAAAAGGAACAGACATCCTGATACTCTTCTCCAAGCCTAGAGGTCACAGCTCCTGCTCCGGCTGGACGCCACCAAGTTCAGGTCTCTTTCCAGTTTGGAAGGTCCTGTTCTGTGGGTGTGGGGGCTGCGCTTCTCCATAGGCATGAGGCCAGAACAAGGTTGCAGGCTGGCTCCTCTTCTCCCAGTATAAATCCTCACTTTCTCCTCGGATACCACCAACTAGGAAAGAAACAACCCGATATTTACATATGGATAGTACACTTGACAGTCTTCACTTCCCTGCTCTTTGTCTCCCTAGCAGCCCCGTGTGGAAGGTTGGGCAGAGAAAATCACTTCCATTTTACAGATGCCGAGACTGAGGGTCAGAGAGAGGAGATGGCTAGCCCAAGGGCACACAGCTGGCAACACAGGACAGAGCAGGGATAGAAGGTCAAGCTCCCCCTTCAATGATGCCCTAGGGGCAGAACGGAATAAGAGATGGCAAAGCTAGTCTGGCTACTCCGCCTCAGAAACCAAGGGTGCTCTGGTTCCCTTGGGGAGCACGGACGTCTCTGGAGGCATCCCCAAGGAAGGAATTGGACGGTTCTGGTCCAATGGCAGCAATTTTGCTGCTAGGTCCGGGACTATATATTCAATCCTTGACACTCGGAGAGCTGGATAACCCAAAGACCCGTCAGAGGATCTTATTCTTGGCTGTCTGGGAGTGGGAGAGGGAGGAAGGTTTCCCATTCCAAGATCAATAAGGGAACCAAAGCGAGTCCGAAGTGGTGATGGTGGGGAGGGGTCCTGCCTGACCCAGCTCCACTCTCTCTGGGAGGGAGCAGGGAACCCGGGGTAGCTCTCCTGACCACAGCCAGCTGAAGTAAACAATGAGGCGGGAGCCTGTAAGAATAAGTCCTTTGGCACAACATAGAGCAGTCATCTTTTTTGAGGACGACCAATACCTTTGAGAATTGGGTTGACCCAATAAATGAATAAATGGCATGAGAAAAAGGAGAGGAGGAAACTGGTATAGGTTACAAGCAAGTTAAGAGATGTAGCAACCAAATGTAAGGTGTGGATTTTGTTTAGGTCATGCTTTGAAAAACTAATCTTAAAAAGAATCTTGAGACAGCTGAGGAAATTGAAACATGGAGAGTATTAAGGGATTATTGTTAATTTTGTTATGCAGAATAATCACATGGAGGATTTGTTAAAAGAAAACAGAAAGAAAGAAGAAGTCCTTATCTGTTAAACACTCTAACCAAAGTAATTTTGGGTAAAATGTTGTCTAGGATTTGCTTTAACATGCTCCAGAAAAAAAACCCTGAAATAAGACTGGCTGTGAGTGATCACTGTTGAGGCTGAATGATAAGTATAAGGAAAGGGTTATTATCCTCTTCTGCATATGTGAATTTTACCTTTTTTTACTGTTTCTTTTTTTGTATATGTGAAATTTGCCACTAGAAAACAAATCAATAAAGTTATGGATCCATCTCCCAGAAGACCACACACATGCACCAACTTTCACCCTCAATTTCAAGGAGTGAGCCCATGGAATCAAGTACAGAATCTTCAGGCTCACCAAACACCCTTTTCCTCCAGGACAGGACAGATTTGGAAAGTGATTTAGGTGCTGTGGGTGTGGACAGCCCAGCGGACAGACGCTAAGGAGTTTGGGCTTCAGTCATTCAGCTCTAGGTGAAAATTTCCCAGGATAGCTCCCTTGTTGCTCATATAGACTCAGCTCCGAAGTGAAATGGTGGTGAGAGTGGGGTGGAGGCAAAGGAGTTGAATTTAGTCCCCACCTTTATAGTTTTAAAAACTGGAGGGGGGGGTCACTGGTCTAAAATTACTGTGTTTAAAGAGTTCCTTTATTTTGGAGTCAATATTTTATTTTTCTCAAACCCCTTTATTCTTCCCTTTTCCCTTTGATGACTTCTCAAATATCTTAGGTCTATCTTCAATATCAGTTTGTACTTTTTAATGAGATTTATTTCCATTTCAAAAATTGGAAACAGCTTAGCGTTTGAACGAGGAAGAGAAAGTGAAATGGTCAGAGCCAGGATTTGGTGCCATAAAGACACGTGCTGGGAGTCCAGCCTTCATCATTCATTAGCTTCTAGAAGTTGGACAAATTAGTCTCCTCAACTTGAGTTTTCTTGTCTACAAAGCCGGTAGTAACAATTGCCCCCTACCCAGTTCTCTCATTGCGGGGATTAAATGAAAGTTACACATAGGACACTTATAGTCCCCAGCACAGGACACACACTGGATTAGGATCACAAGAATTCTGAAGCGGCAGCCCAGGGAATCCTGAGGGGCAGCAGGACTGGGATGTAGGGGTCTGCGTGTGGGGGTGGGTGCTGGCCGAAGTGGCGTGCAGGTAACACCGTCCGAAGCCCTGTACTGCAGGCTGCAGCACACAGCTCTCAGACGAACAAAGCAGGTTTTGGTCCGGTGGAAACTTCCGCCTGGATGTAGAGCCTCTGCTTCGGGGTGAGGGCTCCCAGGAAGGAGGGTGCACCTCCTGGCACAGAGGTCTCTGGGTGGGTGGAAGGATGGTCTAGGAGGAGGTTCCCACACTCTCCAGTGGCTCCATCTGAGGTTTTTTTTTTTTTTTAAGATTTTATTTATTTATTTGAGAGAGAGAGAATGAGAGATAGAGAGCACAAGAGGGAAGAGAGTCAGAGGGAGAAGCAGACTCCCCGCCGAGCAGGGTCCATCTGAATTTAGAGCCACCCAACCGCGGGGCCATCCAGAGCTGCTGGCTAAGCCTGGCAGGGTGTGGCGTGCTCAGCTGCATTACTGAAACATCTGCCCCACCACTACCACGTGTTTACACGCCCAGAAGTAAGGGAAGTAAGGTTCTTGGACTAAAGGGGAAAAGTCTTTAGGTCGCCCCTCCTCTTGATGGAGAGTTGTTCATAGGGCCCTTTGGTTCCTATGACATCTCCTTTCTGGAGGGAGCCGCCTAGCTGCCTAGCACAGATCTCAGGCCACAAAGCACCCAGGGATGAGGAGCTGGTCCACCGTCCATCTGTGGCTGCCCTGGTCCAAGCCTTATCCAGCACCCCTGGGACAGGTGATTCCTGAGGCTAGAGACACCAGGCAGAAGGGGCAAGTAAGGGACAAAGGAGGCAGAACCTGAAGGTAGGCTGGTGTGGGAGATTCTGTTCCAGGGCTGGAGGGCAAGCACCCCCAACCCCTGTCGGCATCATCCCCCAAACACACAAACATGGAGCTGGAGATCTGGGCTGAGCTTTGCTAGATCCCAGGGCTTATTAAGGAATTGGGGGGGGGATGGAGAGATGGGGGTCTGCTTACCATGGCTCTTGTCCAGGCCTCCATCTGGGTCTCTGCAGCTGAGCCCCGTTCTTAGGGAAAATTTCCAGGCTAACCTTAGGAATAAGAAACTGAGAATTCTGGTCTTGCTCAATGGGGCCGAAACAGCCAGATCAGCAGTCCCTCAGCCTGGGAGGAGGTGCCTTTGAGGCCAGGCTTTGGCCCCCTAGAGCCTGGAAGACATGGAACAAAGCTTGTAGAGCTTCTACATGCTCATGCCCCAGCCAGCCTGGTTTTTGGGATTCCCCCAGGGCAGGCATGAAGAGGGACAGTCAGGGCATCACTGCAAGTTCCAACACTGCATCTAGCCACCGGAGCCATCTACCTTCTGTGTTCTTCATCTGTCCTCCTGCTCCCACTATGGCAGCTCAGAGCTGCCGGGAACCAAGGAACTGGCCACTCATTTTGAGGTCAATTCATTCTAACTTGGGCAAGACAGCTTCTTTCCCTAAGTATCTGCCCCCCCAACCACTTGAACACATCACTGGCTAAAACGGACTAGTTCGAGTCACTACAGAATTTGGGACTTCCTATTCTTCAAGGGGAGAAGAGAGAAAGGGGAGCCCCACATATTCCCCAATCAGAGATAGTTATGATTAATGACTTCATAGGAGAAAGCTTTTCTATCCTCTTCAGCTCCTAGATACTTAGCCCCTGGTGTGAGTTTCTACACGGCAGCCTCCAAGATCAGAGTCTTCTCCCAAGCTCTACCCCAGCCATAGAAACAACTTGAGGGGGAGCAATGTTCTTCATGTCTTTGGGGGAAGATTTCTGGCATCCAGGGCCAATAACAGCTACAGTTTCCTCTAATTGTGGACAAAGCTATAGACTCTGTGGAAACCAAATACAAAAAAATTTTGGGTGGGTGATTTTCCACTTTAAAGTAAGGGACATTTCATCTCCCCTCTCAGAGCTCTTAGAAAACCCCTGAAGGAGGCTGGAAGGGAAGAAGTACTAGTTTAAGCCCAAGTACTAGTTTAATCCCAAATCTCAAGTTAATGGAGGGGTTCCCTGTATATGGCCCAATATTGGCTCTGGACATTTAGGGTCGGTGTAGGCAGGCGGCCAGATTTCTCCAGACTCTTAACATGTTGGGGTCTGAGATAAAGGGCTGGCCCAGAACCTTGGTGGCCTGCCTAAGATGGACTTTTCTCCAGGTCAGAGTACTTAGGCAGTAACCAGGAACTATCCGATGTTCCTCTCAGGCTGGGGCTGAGGTTCAGAAAAGCACATGGGGTGTGTGTGTATGTGTGTGTGTGTGTGTGTGTGTGTGTGTGTGTGTACAGCCAGACACTCTTGGATGCACTAGGGTTATTGGTTATTGTCAAGACTTTATTGAGTCCTAAGGAGGTTGTCCTTTGTGGTACTTTTTCCTGCCATCTTCGTTATGCTTCTTCTAAGAGAGGAACCCATGAGTCCCATGCACAGGACAGCTCTTAGTAGGCATGGATTTTGGGCCATTTTTCTTAGCTCCATCCTGTGTGTGTGTGTGTGTGTGTGTGTGTGTGTGTGTGTGTGTGTGTGTGTGTGTGTGTAATGCCTACCTTTCTCCTCTCCCAACTTTGTTTCTTGGAACAGATAACTTAATGAAAAGCAAAGGGGAACTCTTTTTCTATAGAGGTGGAGGAGAGATAGAGAAAAAGGAGGTGGGCCACAAGATGGTCAGGTTCTGGACTATTGGAAAAGTCTCAGGCCTCTCTGCAAGGGAAATGGGGGAATCAGAGCAAGAAATTAAATCTTCCCCTAAGCCTCTCCCCTAAGCCTCAAACCTACAGCTCTACTTTAGGACATTTAGGTGGGTTTGGACTCGAGGGGCCAGGGCCTTGGTGCTGACATTTCACTTGATTGTCTTTGTCTCTGGCAGGGTCTATACACCAGGAGCCCCAACAGTAGCCAGCATTTACCCTGACATTTATCATCTATAGCCATCTCCCCCGATGGAAAAAATAACATGGAGATGGGGGTGGGGAGGTTGTAAGCGACTCAGATTACTTTCCGGAATTTGCAGGTAGGTTTTTGGATATATTCCCCATTCCTGAGTCCCATCCAGGATCGCAGGGGCTAGAATAAAGGAAGCCGAGTCTCTCGAGATCCAAGAAGCTGCTGCAAACCCCAAAGACGTTGGTTGTGAGTCTCCATTTGAGAATCCCACCTCTGCTACTCCACTTGCACCCCTGTATGATCAGGGAGGCTAGAGGGCTCCTCAGGGCATTACAGGCTGAGGGTGGAGGAGGTGATCTCCCACACCAATCTGGTCCTATTTAATGGGCCACTGTGGAGTTTACACCCTGGGGCCGACCATCCCAACTGAGTTAGTCCATGAAGGTTGACCCACGGAGCCAGGTCTCAGGGCAGGGCTCCCTCAGGACCTAATAAGTGTGCCCCACCCTAGATTCTTGCAGAATAATCAGTGGTCAGCCCAGGGGCCTATTTGTGGCTCTCTCTGCAGTTTTCCTCCCCCACTAAGGCCCTCAACTTCCAGGAATGCTCCCTTCTCTTCTGCCTGTTGCTCTCTTCTGCCTGAAGGGAGCACTGAGGAGGACTTAGCTGGCCCAGCCCTCCTGTCCTTACAGAGGCAGCTGGGAAAGCAGAGGCTCACAGAGTGGAAATGACTGCCCAACAAAACCTGGCTTAA
Organism: Zalophus californianus; assembly: GCF_009762305.2. Classification (NCBI taxonomy): domain Eukaryota; kingdom Metazoa; phylum Chordata; class Mammalia; order Carnivora; family Otariidae; genus Zalophus; species Zalophus californianus. The sequence continues at coordinate 36,963,793 of NC_045610.1, forward strand.
GACTTGTGCTCTGCAGGGGCGCCTGGGTGGCTCAGTCGTTAAGCGTCTGCCTTCGGCTCAGGTCATGAACCCAGAACCCAGGGTCCTGGGATCGAGCCCCGCATCGAGCCCCGCATCGAGCCCCGCATCGAGCCCCGCATCGAGCCCCGCATCGAGCCCCGCATCGGGCTCCCTGCTCGGCAGGAAGCCTGCTTCTCCCTCTCCCACTCCCCCTGCTTGTGTTCCCTCTCTCGCTGTGTCTCGCTCTGTCAAATAAATAAATAAAATCTAAAAAGAAAAAAAAAAAAAGACTCGTGCTCTGCAGTGCTGCCCTCTAGGCCCCAAATCCCTAGTGGTTTGGGCCAGATCCGCGCTGGGCTTTTCTGGCTTGAGTGCCAGGGGTGGATGACTGAAGTCTCTCCCCAGCAAAGAAGAGGGCGCTGGAGACTTCAGCCCCAGTGGGCTTTCCAAGTCGGCGCACGTGGCAGGCGGAGAGCAGCCTGCTGGCCCGCCCACAGCTGCTGGACCAAAGGACTGGAGGCTCTTGGTGTCTGTTCAGCAACCCTCAGTTTTGCCCCCCCTTCCCTCCACTCCGGACCCCACTCACAGTTCTGGGGCTTGGCTTAGCGCTTCCTCTGGTTTCCAGGCACCATCAGGGCGGGCGGCAGCGGCCTGCGGTTGGAACTAGCCACTTCCCTTAGCAGACCATCGTTTCATTGCTCCTCAGATCCAGTGTTCTGTGCTGGAGGCCCCCATCGGCTCCTTTTGTAGCTCTCTCCTCTGGCCCTGCTTCTGAAGCACTTGGATTTGTCCTGAGAGGGTACTGATCCCCGGGATGTCGCCTGCCGGGCTTCCCTGGGTGGGGAGGGACGGCAGAGGTGATAGTGGCCTCCTTCTGCAGATCACTGTCTCCAGTCTCTGGTTCTTGTAACTCCTGTACCCGGCCGTCAAATTTTCCAAAAGACCTTTCTCTAAGGTCGGGAGAGGCCCCGCCTGACTTCATTTCTGAGAGAAGGGCCTGGGCTCCCTCTCATCCCCAGTCGCTGGCAGGGCTCCGCCGCCACGACCCACTCCAGGCCGCCCTGCAGACCGCCATTGCCAGGGGTAGGCTCCGAGCTGCCGCCCCACAGGCCCCTGCCAGACTTCGGAGAAGAACAATGGAAAATTGAGAGGACCGGAAAGGAAAAACGAGCTTGTGCATTGGGGGGAAGGAGACAGAGAGCAGTAAATCAGAGATACGGGAGAAAGAAATTGAAACAAAACAAAACAAAACACAACAAAGAAATAAATGAGAGGGAAAGACAGAAAAGGAGGAAGGAAAAAATGGAAAACGAAAGAAAGAAAAAGGAAAGGAAGAAGAAGCAAATGAAGAAAAAATAGTGTAAGGGACAGATAGGGAGATGGGGATAAATAAAGTATAAATAAAGGGGCACGGGGATGGGGGTGGGCGAGAAGGTAAGCACTACTGACTGAAAGAAAGAATGCAAGAAAGAACCCGCAAAAAGAAAGCTCATTAAAATTGAAGGAAAGAAAGGCATACAGGGAACTGCAAATGTAAAAAAGAAAAGAAAGATACCAAGAGACTAAAGACGGAGGAAAGAAAATACAGAGGGGAAGAAAGGACCAAAGAAAAGAGATTAGGCCCTTTTCATAAAGGAAGCGTGACTCCAAGCAGTTTAGCGGCAGCGGAGCCCCGACCTTTCCATAAAATGAATTGTCGCCACCACGGATAAGTTCGCATTATTCTTCACGGCCGACCTGAGTTCTGCGGTCGTCGCGATCCTATACACTGTTCCAGGCGGGATGATGAAGCCACCGGGCGCTCACCTTGCTTTGCAAAAACAAACAAACAAACAAACAAACAAACAAAAAACACCATAATTTCACAAATGCCCCAAGTGGGGCGAGTGGGCGCCTCTCGCCCCCTCCCCCTGGCTGGCGGCCCGAGCCCGGGCGGGGCTGGAGCTGACACTGAGGTTCCAAGTCCCCTTTGCCGGAACCCCTGGGGGCGCGGCGGCCGCACTCAAAGGCCCGGCTGTAAAGGTCATAGGCGGTCTGTGGGGCCGCGCTGAATGGGCTCCCGGAGGTAAACAGTCTCTTAACTTTCAACTTGGCCTTGACCTTCCTGGAGGTGTCTGGGCGGTATGTAAAGGAGCAGCTGTGAGGCTTTCAGAGCGTTTGGCTGGGTCCGTAAAGGGAGATGCGGGTGGGGAGCGGCTCGGGGGTCCCGGACGTCGGCACGGAGGCTCCCAGCAGGACACAAAGGAGCCTGTGGGGCTGGGGGAAGGGTTGGCTCGCCACCCGCTCCCCGCCCCCCGCCCCGCCCCAGGCTGGGAGGTCAGGAGGTCTGGGTTGTCCTGAGACCTCAGCTGAGCTCACGTCGAGCTCCGGGGAGGATTTGGAGGCTCTGAGCCTCAGTTTCTCTTTGTGGGAATCTCAGGCGTACTCAGGGCTGAGAGAGGCAAGTGAGAAGTGACAGGTACTCTTTAGGCCACTGTCCTTTTCTCTTCAAATAAGAACAGGCGGCTGTAGTTCATTCAACACAGATACACATACAGAAGCACAGATAGAACTCATTTTTATTCAGTTTATAAAATGCTTTCAAGAGCAAAATTTCACTTAATCTTCACAGCATTCCTGTGAGGTAGGAATTATTGTCTCCATAAGGAGACAGATAGTTTTTACAGCTAAGGAGAATTAGTCCTACCTTATTTGACTCCAGTTAAGGTCTATGACAGGTCACAGACAGATGCACATACATATACATGTACAGGACGTGGGAACACGTGTTCATATGCTAATAAATATGACATCCAGAAATATTTCCTGGGATCTAGTAGATCTAAATAAATTGCAGACTATAACAAAAACAGAAATAAAAATCCTATGGAATTTATTTGCATTGAAATGTATCTGTCTACATAGGGGTCAATAGCACAGCTGGAGAGCTTCTGCAGGGCTAGGTGTGAGTTCATCCTCTGCATTCGACAGTAATGCAGAGCTTCGGGCATTTGGCTGCTTATTTCCATGGACTTGAACTAGAACAGTACATATCCTCATATCCCAATGACAGGCAGTGTTGCTAGGAATCTTTACATTCTTGTATTTAATTATTTTTCCTTCTAAAAAATAGGATAAAACTGATGGACAGTAAAGTGCAGAAATATCAAGTGTACAGCTTGAATTTTCACAAAGTGAACACACCCAGGTAACTAGCAAGCAGATTGAGATCAAGAACATTTCCAGCACCCCAGAAGGCTTCCTTATGTCACCTCCCAGTCAGGAAACTTCCTCCCCAGGGTAATCTCTTCTGACCTCTATCATCATAGATTAATTTTGCCTTTCTTGAACTGCACAGAAATAGAATCATACAAAATCTACTCTCTTGTGTCTGGTTACTTTCATTCACATATCTGTGTGACTCATTCATGTTGTGTGCAGTGGTAGTTTTTTTATTGCTACATAGTACTCCATTCTTTGATTAGAGCATGATTTACTTACCCATTCTACTACGGATGGACATTGGTATTGTTTCTGTTTTTGAGCTCCAGTGAATTGAGCTGCTTTGGATATTCCAGTATATGCCTTTTGATGGACAAAAGCATTCATTTCTATTGGGTATATGTCCAGGAATGGAATTGCTGGGTCATAAGCTATGATTAGAATTATTTATTTCTAAATTTAGGGATCTATATGCCTGTATTGTCATCTACCAAGTAAAAACCAGTGAAAAGGGGCTCAGGGCTGGCTAAGTTGGTGGAGCATGCAACTCTTGGAGTTGTGAGTTCAAGCCCAACATTGGGCATAGAGTATACTTTAAAAAAAAAAAAAGAAAGAGAAAGTCTTAGTCTTTAGGTACAAATGCTGGTAGTTCCGCCTTTCATTGTTAAACAAGCAAGAGGCTATGGCAATAAACTAGCGTCAAAGAGACATCTTCTCCCTTTTCTCTCATATTGTTTTCAAATACAATAAAATCTACCCAGGATTTTGTGCTTGGTGTCTTCTATTATTAGCAATGTTTGTTGAGGGTGAGCTATAATCTCCATTACAGCCCCACAGCTCAGGGAAATTCCAGTTTGCTTGGGCCTTTTCCTGAAAGATGGCTCAGGTTCAGGTTCAGGTCGGTAAGATTTGGCATGGCTGAGCCCACCGAGAGTGAGAGTGGTTTGTTCTATATAATTGCCATGACCTTGGCATGGAATGGAAAAGTTCCTGCCCTCTCCAGAAAAACTGGGGGTTCTAGAAAACGTAGACTCAGAAGGATTTGATTTGGGAGGGGTAGCAAAGGAAACAACACCTCTGAAGACTTGTGAAACAAACTGGTTTGAGTCTTCCGAATTGTACTGTACAAAAGGGCCCAACAGAGGAGCCTCCAGCAATTCTCGCAGTGGTGGGGCTCTCTCACCCATCCCTTTTTCCTTCTAAGTAAATGTAAAGCCTGGAGGAAGCAGATAGGGGCCCTGGGCTTTCTGGACACTCAGCTGGGGTGCCAGGGTCAAGGTGAGTTACCTGGGCCTCTTGGAACATAAGAGGAGAACTGCAGGGCAGAGAGGCTAGACATCTCGGCACAGGGCAGACTCCTTCTTTCTTGGGCTCCAGAACCCCTGCAACTAATGCATGGCCAATTAGGCCTGGCTTCCCAGAAATTCCTTAAATCCCGGAAAAGGGGGAAAAGAGGTCCTCTTTTTTGGCTGGTACTTCAGGATTTTGTAAGATCCTCTCCCATTCCTTCCTTCAGCTTTTCTCTTTCTCTCTTTGTGCTGCCCTCCCTGGGTCTCTGTCTCTGTCTCTCTCTGAATATACAGGTCATGCGTGTCGTCTCTCCGTATGCATCTCTTTCTACACCATTAAATGAAAATCCAGATCCCCTTTCACAGGCCATCTCTAGAAACTCCCATTTCCCCTTCCGATCTGAACGTTGCACGTCGGTCCCAGGCTCCAGATCCTCAGTCATCTTGCGAGAGCTTGCCCTCCTCCCTCTCCTGCCCCACCCCGATCCGGGAGCCGCCTGGGCGGCAGCTGGGATCCCAGGGAAAGGGGCTTCCCTGGCACTTCCTTGGGCAGCATATTACGCGCATCCGGAAGAGGAGGGGCACCTGCAGTGAACTGGGATGCTTGTACCCGGGACCCAAAGCCAGGGGCTCCCAGAAATACCCTCTAGTCCGCACTTCCCAGCCTCCTCTGGTTCACGCGCATTCCCAGGTTCCCCTTTCAGGCGCAGAGCGGCCTCCCGGCCCCACCCCCGACTCCCCTTCTCCCCTCCATGAGACGCACACTTTATTGGGAGAGCTTTTTATTTTCTCGTTAAACCTGCCAAAGCACAGGAGACAGAGAGCCAGGGAGGGAGAGGAGGAGGCGGAGGTGGGCTGGGCTCCGGGTCTTCTCTCCCTCCGCCCTCCCACTTCTCCCCTCCCCCACCCACTCACCCCCGCCCCGGGCGCGGAGCTGGATAGCCCCCAACTGGAAAGCAGCTTTCCTCGCTGTTCTTGTTTTCAAATGCAATAAAAGAGAGGGAGAGAGGGGGAGTGGGAAAGAGGGAGGGAGGGAGGGAGGGAGGGAGGCGGGGGGAGACAGAAGCAGGGGTAAAGTATTTTCGCGATTTCTGCCAGGAAGATTTTCTGAGCGTCTCTCCCCCAGGCCACAGCCAATGAGCGCGCGAGCCCCGGCACCTGCGTCTCCTGCGTCAGGACGGGCCGGGCTGAGCCGAGGCAGGCGCCGTGCGAGCTGGGAGCGATTTAAAACGCCTTGGGCGCCGGGGGGGCCGGGGTGGGGAGAGCGAGCTGGGTGGCCCCTGGATCCACCACCGCCGGCACCCCATGAGCCGACCCTCGGCCCCATGGAGCTCGGCAGTTATGCCGCCTTGGACGGGGCCAAGGATATGGAAGGCCTGCCGGGAGCCGAAGGGAGTCGGAATCTAGTCGCCCACTCCCCACCGACCAGCCACCCAGCCGTGGCGCCTACGCTGATGCCCGCCGTCAGCTACGCCCCCCTGGATCTGCCAGGCTCCGCGGAGCCGCCAAAGCAGTGCCACTCTTGCCCCGGGCTGCCCCAGGGGGCGGCCCCGGCTCCGGTGCCTTACGGCTACTTTGGAGGCGGGTACTATTCCTGCCGGGTGTCCCGGAGCTCGCTGAAACCCTGTGCCCAGGCGGCCACCCTAGCTGCCTACCCCGCGGAGACTGCCACGGCCGGGGAGGAGTACCCCGGCCGCCCCACTGAGTTTGCCTTCTACCCCGGGTACCCGGGACCCTACCAGCCTATGGCCAGTTACCTGGATGTGTCGGTGGTGCAGACTCTGGGCGCCCCGGGGGAGCCTCGCCACGACTCCCTGCTGCCTGTGGACAGTTACCAGCCCTGGGCCCTCACCGGTGGCTGGAACGGCCAGATGTGTTGCCAGGGGGAACAGAACCCACCGGGTCCCTTCTGGAAGGCGGCCTTTGCAGGTAACTTGCCCCACTGTTTTGGGTCCCGCTGGTGCTGACTGTGGGTGTAGGCAGGACTGGCGCTGGCATGGGAGGAAGTGAAGGGAGCCGGGGCTGGTGAGGAGGAGCTCCTATTGGCTTTTTAGGATTCTGAAGGAGAGTTCAGGCCGTTGAAGAACCAAGGTGGAGGCCCCAGAGGGTCAGTGTGAGGGGTCTGAAACCTGTGGGCCACCAGGTGCCTTCGCCCCCCTAGGAGGCCTTGGGGCCAGCTTTTCATACGACCAAGTGTTTGGTTCTTTGTGCTGCTGTTGGGGCTCAGGCCGTTCGTACCTCTCAGATCCCAGGTTTAATTCTACCAAAAGGCTAAATGACTCAATTCAGTGAGTATGGGGGGTGGGGTGGGTAGGAACACAGATACTGGATATTCTGTAAAGAATTAAAATCCTCATGTTCTCTCAGATGAATTTTTCCGTTTCCAAAGGAAATTTTAGATTTCCTGCAGTCCGAACTTAGGGGTGTGTGTATGTGTGCATGTTGTGTGAATGTGTGTGTGTGTGTGTGTGTGTGTATTGGGCATGGGGGCAGAAATGTGTTCCTTTCTCTACTTAATTTGCCTGTAGAACCTACAAGAGTGGCCAAGAGTCTGAAAATGCATGTGAGGGTGGATATATGTGACTGTGGGCAAAGGTCCGGCTGTGTGTGATGGGTGTGTTTGCAGACCTGCAATCGTGAGGACAGTGATAGGTGAGGGTGGCCTGCAGAAGCCTGGTCTTTCCAAGCCTAAGCGGTCATCAGAAACCAGCCGGAAGTCGAGGTGTCCCCCTGCGCTTTGGGGGAGTGGAGCGCATGCGTGTCTGAAGGGTGATCTGGGTGCTCCCCGTAGGATTACTTAGCTTGTAGGGCCTGGGTCTGCACGTGGGCTTGCGGGCAGAGGTCTGAGCGTGGCTTTCTCTCCCTCCTTCTGGCTCAGAGTCAGGCGTGCAGCACCCTCCAGAGGGCTGCACCTTCCGACGTGGCCGAAAGAAGCGCATTCCTTACAGCAAGGGGCAGTTGCGTGAGCTGGAGCGCGAGTATTCCGCTAACAAGTTCATCACCAAGGACAAGAGGCGCAAGATCTCGGCAGCCACCAGCCTCTCGGAGCGCCAGATCACCATCTGGTTTCAGAACCGCCGGGTTAAGGAGAAGAAGGTCCTCGCCAAGGTTAAGACCAGCACTACTCCGTGAGGGAGATCCCTGGCTAGGGAGGTGGGGGAGAAGTGGGAGTATCCTGGGGAGACCCGGATCCTGCCAGTGCCAGGACTCTGCTAAGGGGCTCCCAGAGGTTGCACTCTTCCCAGGCCACAGCTCCTGGGCTGTCCCTCAGGGATGGCCTGGGTGCCCCCATGTGTTCTAGGGAGCCAGTGAGGCCCAGAGTTACAATCCAATCCACCAGAGTAACACACCACCCACAGGACCGGTCGCAGTCACAATCATTCATCCTGGCGGTGGCAATAATCACCATAACCAGTATGAATTACCATGATAATAATTAGTTTCATATTTTCTATCTAGAGCTCTCTGAAGAGCACTTTAGAAACCGCTTGCATGGATTGAGCTGATTATGAATAAACTTGGAGGGAGACCCAAAGCAGGGAAGCTTCCTCTGGATCCACTTCCGTTTCCAAATCCCATCCCCCATCCCAGTGACTGCAGCGGAGAGGAGAAAAGGCGGATTCATCCTTGTGACTACCGGTGCTCATTTAGCATTTTTCTAAGATGACACTTGGGCAGAATGGGCAACACAGGAGGGTACCTCTCCCTCCTTCCTTCCTTCCCTCCCTCCCTGCCCACCCCCTAGGTTGTATGCCGTGGTCTCAGAAGTACCATCCTTAACTCTTAGATTTTGTCCTTGTGTGAAAATGAAGCCAGGGAGCTGCCCTCCCGAGTCCTCCTTCCTCCAGAAAAACTTGAGTTTGAGAAAGCACTTGGATAATTCACCATCTCTCATTTCCTCCCCTAAAATTTCCAAGTCTTCCTTTAACATTCCCGGTGGTTCTGTCCAGGCTATGGTTCGTTGGGCGTTTGGGAGCTGCATGAAATAGGTATGTGTGGCCCTGTAGACGTGCCTCTCCCAGGCACAAATAGTTACAGAACTAGAAGAGTAGAATGTGACCCTATTGGCTGGAATGTCGCAGACACGCTGGAATAGCCAGGCTGGAGAGAAAACCAGAAAATGGCCCTTCACCACCCATTCCCCCTCTGCTTGCTTCCCCTTGACACCAAGAGAAGTTTGCGGGGTCTCAGGCCTGGGAGATGGAACAGGCCCTTTTGCAGGGGAAAGAACAGCGGGTGGCAGAAACCCAAAGACCCAAGTCGGGCGTCTTACGCAACCGTGGCTGCAGATTTCTTTTTGTGCTGGTTTAGTCAAGTACCCTGAATCCTGGGTGCGTAGAGGACCATGGTGGCGCCAACTCTCTTTTCTCTGTCCACGTAGACAGAGACTTATAGTGTGGAATTCCAGAAACCTGGGGCAGACTGGCTGTTTGCAGAGCTGCAGAGCCCAGGACCCTGACACGGAGTCTTCGCCTCTGTGCCGCCTCCCTTATGTCGTGTACCTGGGCCCAGTGCCCTGTGGAATTCACCACCTTGGCTCTGCAACCAGGTCAGCGGGTTTGCCCTGGGTCTTCCTGCAGCCTGGGCTGGGGCATCCTGGCAGACATGCTCCCAGCAACCCAGAGCCCAGGCTCCACGTGGAGAGGACCTGCACCACCCATGATCCCAGGCACCAGCAGGAGCAGCCTGTGAGGCCCGCTGTGACTGTCCCAATGGCCTCTCGGAGCTGGCTCAGCCTCGTGGTTCTCCAGAAAGCCATGTGTAGCTGAGGGATTGGGGGGTTTACAGCCTACCATCATGGCTCCTCTCCTGGGAATGAGTTGGGAGGCAACTCAGATTCTTCTAAATCTATCTACCAAAGAGGAACCCAGGGCTGAGGGGAAAAGCCCCAAAGGCGGCTGGTCACCCTCCCCTCTAGTGTCTCAGACTGTGTCTGCTTGGGGGTGGTAGTGTCAATTTTGTGATTAAAAAAAAACCTTTTCAAGCTCCGTGGTCCAGTTTAAGCTCCTCGGTAAAGCGTCTGGCTCAGAGGAAGTTATTTCCTGCCATTCACATTCTCCTTCAAGCAAAGTCTCCAGCAAGTAGTTTTGAACTTCTCAGGTTCTCAAAGATAGGGTAGGCAGACCCCTCCCTCGCCGCTTCAGGAATGGTGAGACTTCAGTGCCTATAGGCATTTGGGTAGGGTGTGGGACAAATGAAGGGGGCTACATGGTGCCGGGGTCCCCACATGAGGAGAGGAAAGGCCACAAAAGGGGCTGACACTTGGACTAAACTAGCCAGCGTAGGTGGAGGCCTGGAAGGAGTTAGAGACCTCGACACTCTGCCCTCCCGGGGCTCTAACTCCTCCACACCGCTACCAGGGACTTAAAGTTTCGTTCTATTATTCGTTCGTAATAATTTCAGAACGAACAAAAGATTTGGGATTTTAGAGATTTATTTCTCTACCAGTGTGTTTGTGAACTATAACAAAGGCAAGGGCGCCCCCTGCCGGCAGAAGTTTGCTATTTCAGGGAAAGCCGCCGGGCGGCTGGGCCTTAACCCCCCAACCGAGCCGCTGGCTTCCGAACGCCCGGGGCCTCCGGCCTCCGGGGTTGGAGAGTTTGGGGCAGCTTGTGAGAGCTCCGGGACCCGGAGCCTCCTGGAACTGGGCCAGCACGTCGGCAGATGGATCGGTCCGGCTAGCGGGAGACCAGGAGGAAGGCAAGCAGGGCAGCACGAGCGATGTGGAATAGAGAGCAGGCTAGTCGGGGCTGCAGGAGCGAGGCCGCGGCGCCATCTGCCCCCGGTCTAGGACTTAGTGCCGCCGGAGTGTTCTCTTCCTCCGCAGAGCAGTTCGCGGCGACATCCTCTCATTCCCGCCCCCGCCCCCCCGCAGGGATGTACTTGTATGGAACCTGTGCAAAACAAAACAAATTTAAATTTCGTTTGGCTTTAAATCCTTTCACGAAACCCCTTTCCACACACCAGTTTTACTCCCGAAGCAAATTATACCCCCTCCCACCCAGACCGAGCATTTAAAAATCTCTCACTAATTTGTGTTCAATTTCAACAAAACCTATATATCTACAGTTGCTTGTCTGCAGTGATTTGCTTTTGAATAGGGCCATTTTTAGCTACTGGGGAGCGTGTCTTGCTAAAAATTATTCAGACCGAAACATGTGAACACAACGTTGATAAATAGGTAAATTCGGACAACATTCTTATGAACAAATGCATGCGGAAATGCTCAAATATACTCTCGACAATACCCCGGGCGTCTTTCCCCACCAGCGAGGCGTAATTGTCCTCGGAGCTGCGCTCCACGCCCTCTCCCGCACCCCGAGCCAAACACCTCGGTCTTTGAGTCTCAGCAGGCGTCCAAACGGGATCAGAGAGTCCCGTCTACGCCGGCTCCAGGACCGAAATCACTTCTAACTCCAAAGCAGTTGTATTTTATTAGGCTTCCAGAGGCCGAATTAGGGGGCAGTGGTGGAGAAGTGCGTAGACGCGACCTCCGGAAGCTCTTTTCGTATCTAAATTCCGGCAGCAGCCCGGCGGAGAGCCAGGCGGGGGCTCCAGGCCTGGGGTCCTTTACTCACGCTGGCGAACGCTTCCGGCTGCTGGGGACCCCGCGAGGCCGCTGCCCGCGGAGAATCCGCACAGCGGTGTCCCCCGCCCCCCCCGTCCCCCCTACTGTAGTCGCTCCAGAGCCAGAAGCTGCCCCTGCGGCAGGAAAAAGGCTCTGTGGAGCTCCCCAGTTCTCCCAGCGGCCCGGCTCGCCTCCTCCAACGCGAAGCAAACTGCCCTCCCCGCCTCCCCTCCATTAAAGTTTTATCCGAGGCCCTAAGCGCTGCACTGTCATTAGGTTTCCTTCGGGGGAAACTCTGTGCCGCCGCCCGCGTCTGATAGAAACCGCGGAGGCTACCACGGTGGGTTAGATACGTAAACCTGCACTAAAGCGCCAAGGCGCCCGCTGCGCTGGGGCAAAGGGACGCCGGTTCTGATGTTTTTGAAGAAATGTGTATCATATTCTACCCCACCTGAACAGTTCCTCTCCAGGAAAGGGGAGAAAGCACTAGCGGCCCTCGGCCTCTCGCCCGAGTGGGACACCACTCCGCTCCCCCACCCCCCACCCCGCACCCGTCCCCCCCGCCCGAGGAGCTGATCTGGGCCTGGAGAGAGACTAGAAACATCCAGTGGGAAAGTGTTACCAGCCTTTCTGCCTCCCACAAGTTGCCTCAGTCTAGAAAGGGGAAGGGGGGTGGTTGAGCGGGAGAAGGAAAGAGTTCCACCACTGGCTTCCCCTAAATTGCCCCCCCCCCGAAGTGAGAGAGGGGACAGCGGCAGTTAGAGTTCAATCGGCCCCAGAATGAGGAAGAGGGAGAGAGTTAGCCGGAGCCCGGAGGGGAGGGGAGAGGAGGGTCAGGGACTTTGCCATTGAACTTGAAGTTTCAGGTAGGTGGTCTCCACCGCCTCCGCCCCCACTCTCCTAAACGCTTTGCAGGAAGAGAGGGGGAAGGGTGGAGGAAGAGTGGTGATGGGGGGGGTCACCTCCGGCCTTGGGAAGGAGGGAGAAGGTCAAGCTGCGGGGGAAAGGCTGGAGAGACCTGGAGAACGGCTGGAGACGTCGACCCAGCCGAGGTCGGCGGGGAGGCGAGAAGTTTTCGGTCTGCACTGGGGAGGGAACACTCCGGCCTTCGCCCCTGGTGGGGAGCCTTCCGCGGTGCTCCCTCTCCCTGAGCCTTGCCCCGGACTCAGCTGGGAGGGGGGCACCCAGTGTCGCGCTCCTGTCCTTCCTCGTCCAGCCTAAGGTGCGCGAGCCGAGCAGTGCGCCGCTCCGAGGCTGAAACCTTCAGGCCGGCGCCTGCCGAGCTCAGGGCCTTGACTCAGGCTGAAATCCCGGGCCTGGCCTTTGCAAACAGAACAAGAGTGTTATGCGCCCATTTCTCAGACCAGGGACCGGCCGGCTCCAATACCTCCAAGAGTGCGCTTCTCCGTAATAAGGTAAACGAACTGCTCCGTGGGACTACGGCGTTACGCTCTCTCAGTCTGGGACCCGCCTCAGGAAGCCCTGGAGAGGTCTTCCCAGGAATGTGGGGCCTCCGCGGTCTAGGCGGGCAGGGAAGGGCGGGTAAAAGGGCCTTGAGACCAGAGACCCACCGCCCGGCGAGGGCATCTCCACGTTGATTCCTGGAGAGACGCGCAGCTGCCTGAGCAGAAAGCGCTTCGCAGCATGCGGGACGGGCGCGGCCTGGGCCGGGGAGAGAGGCTGTCCGGTGGGAGCGAGCGCCAGCCGCCAGGCCCCCCAGATGCCCTCTGTTTGTCTCCGACTGGATGGAGTCCTGGCACAGACAAAATTAATATTATTGTTAATGCTATTGCTATTGTTCTTATTTAAAATCACAAGTCTTTACAACACACCTGTTTTTGAAAACTCGGTGAAAATTAACTGTAATGATAACATTAATGATTGACTTACCCTTAAGAGAAAGGCTCTGGCCCTTAAAAAAGTAAATCGGGGGGGGGGCGCCTAGCTGGCTCAGTTGGAAGGGCGTGGGACCTGATCTCCTTTTCAGAGGCTTGGTAAGTGCCAGGATCTGAGAAGCAACTGGAGGGGATGCACGCTGCTGGCATACGTGGACTGGGGCTCAGGGCCCTGACCAACAGCCACGGGAGGGGGTCACATGCCCAAGTCCTTAGGCACTGACACTGCTAATCCGTTGGTTTTAGGGTAGACAGGGTAGTCTACAAGCACACTCAGGACTCACAGGTACCCCTTTTCCCTCCACCCAAGCTGACTCTGCTCATGCCCCCTTCAGAGCTACTGCTATCACACTGGCAAAACCTACAATTGAGTGCACACTTTATAAAATGAGGAAATTGAGACCAAGAGAGGGTAAGTTACTTGATCGGTGTCCCTCAGCCTGCTGTGGCAGAGCTGATCCCCAAAGCAGGAACTCTCAATGTCTGAGCTCCTCTGTCTACACCACCCGGAGGGAATAGAAAGCCCGGTCTCTGCCCACATGCCTCTTTTCACAAGGTCCCCTAGACACTGACAAATGCCTGTTTCTATCAGCAGCCAGTCCCTGATGCCACACAGGTGCACTTAAACTCCCCAGACCTAGCTTCTCCTGGGTACACCAGGCAGATTTGCATAACTAAAAAAAACAAAACCGGGATTAAAGACAAATGGAAATTTAGTTCAATCCCCTACTCATTTACCAAGTGCCTACTGCATGCAAAATCTCCCACTGGGGGTGTGAGGCTGTAGAAGAGACAATGGAAAGACCATCTCCCATCCCCCTGAGCCCTGCCTCCCCCTTGCTGCCAGATCTTGGGTCTATAGCTTCCTCAGATGTGACCTCTGACGTGGGGTGGTGGGGTCCATGACTACAACCGGGACAAATCTTTCTCACAAGGAGTGAGAAAGATTCGCCCCTCTCCCCATGGCATCTGGGGGAGTTTCCCCCAGGTGGAGTGCACCTCGAAAGACGTTTATAATATCAAATCCGGGAGGGAAGATGTGAGCAAAACTCGGGGAGGAGGCTGGAAAACGCAGGCTGTGCAGAGAGATCGGTGGGGCACGGGCTCTGGCTGGGCGGGGCAGGTCGAGGAGCCCGCTGGACCCTTAGCACTGGGTTCTGAGAGCGGGGCGAAGCCTGCGCAGTGAGCAGACGCTTCTCGCGGTTCACACGGTGACAGCCCCTTGCCGCGCAGGCGGGCCTGCACCCGATGTTGGTGTCGGCGCCACCGGCCGGGCCCCGCAGGCCCCAGGCAGGGGAAAAGAGACCGCTCTCGGAGAGCGGGATCGCTATCCTTCCTGAGGACCTTCAGGCTCCCCGATTCTAGCCTCGCCCAAGACCTGCGCTTGGCCTTTGTCTGATTGATGGTTAAAAGTTCGCTGCCCTTCCCCCTCCAGGCAGGGTTTTGTCATTGAACTTGAGTCAGGCCGTCAACATTCCTTCACCCCTCGGGGAGCTGGATCCGGACGCGGAGCGGGTGGAGAGAAAGGGGGCAGGGGAGGGTTGTGGAAGGATCCGGAACGCGAGAGGCCGGGCCTCTCGCAGCCAAGTCTGCATTGCTTTATCAACAAGCGTCTGTTCTTTGTCTTCCACGGAAAACTCGCACGGTCTGCATTAAAAATCTCGGTTATTGAGGCCCTACGGCAAGTTAGAGCAGTATTTTAGTCAGGATGGACATAATGTAACATTTCATTTTCCCTCTTTCCTAAGTCATGTTTTCTTACCTTATTTTTAGGCAGCAAAATCCCTTATCTTTTTTTTTTTTAATAACTAGGAAAAACAAACGCATAAATAGCAAAGGAGGGGCGCCTGACTGGCTCAGTCGGTGGAGCCCGGGACTCTTGATCTCAGGGTCGTGAGTTCGATCCCTATGTTGGATGTAGAGATTAAAAATAAAATCTTAAAAAAAAATCGCCAGCGAATAATAGCTAAATCAGATGAATTATTGGAGAACATTCGAGTAGGTCATTCCGAGACCGCCGCCTCTATTTTCAAAGGGCCCCTCCCTCGGCCGGGTCGGTAATTCCAGCGGGCGGCGGCGGAGGCCCAAGGAACCCTCGGTCTCCTCAGGGTCTGGAACCTTGAACTTAGTAAATGGGGCGTCCTCCCCATCCCCAGGTCCGTGGCCGAGGAAATACTGGCTTGCGGAGACGCCAGACCTGGGATCCTGGCGAGGCCTTCCCAGCGACAGGCCGGCGGCGGAGGCTACGCAGAGCGGCCTGTGGAGACGGAGATGGTGTTTTGGTTTTTCCTTTTTCTTCTGTTTTTTAAAGGAATCTAGGATCCTGGAGCAAGGGAGGATCAAAGACTCTATCCTGCGGTCTCCTCCTGGCTTCATAAGATGCAGTGTCATGGAACGGGGCGCGCAGGGCAGGGGGGACACGCAACTACTCCGGGTCCCCTCCCGCGAGGAGCCCCGGCGGCTCGGCGACCGCCAAGAAGGCACCCAGTCCCGGCGAACCAACGAAAAGCTCCTGGCCTCCTGATTTGGGGCCGGATCAAGAGCCCCGGGGCAGGCCCACACTGGCAAACCGGAGAGGCCAGAGGGAGCTGTGAGGATAATGCTCTCCAAGTTCTACCCAACCCCCCATTTGGCTTTTACCTGCTACAGGACTCGGATCAAAGGGGTTTGTCGTTTTATTTTCCTCTGCAACCTTGGATCCTCAGGCTTTCTGGGCCCTGGAAAGAACCCAGTCAGGCTTTCTCCCTTTGTCTAACTTTGCGGGGGAGGAGGGGGGGAAGAAGCGTGATACCTGGGTCAAGTTCACCGACCTGGGCCGCATCTTTTAGGGCAAGTGGGGCCACGGTTGGCACCCGGATCAGGAGAACCCTAAGCAATCGGGACTTTGTGTGTGTGTGTGTGTGTGTGTGTGTGTGTGTGTGTGTGTGCGTCGGGGGCGGGGGATGACGGGGAGGAAGAAGCTGCGAGAAGGGCTTTCAATTTTAGTTTGTTGTTCCGCTCTCACAACCCTGCCCTCCCCTCCCCTCCGCTCTGTACAGGAGAAATCACTCGATCGGAAACGAAGCCGTTTGTTTGGGAAAATAAATGCAAAGATCTCATGGAATGAGCTTCCCAGAAAGGGTAGTAAGTTTTGGGCACTTGGGTGGTTTCTGGTTACTCCGGTGCGGCATTTGTGAAAATTAAGGATTTACAGGGTTGGACACAACGGTTTCAGTGGAATCCGATTCAGAGTAAAAGAGGCCACATCTACAGTTTCCCAAAGGCTTCAGACTAAAACACATTGAAATGATTACCCCCAACATTCCTGCCTTAAAAAAAAAAAAAACCAACCCTCAAAGTGCAAAAAACATATCCAGATCTCAGAGAATAAAATAAAAAATATATAAAATAAACCCACACCTACTTTTTTAAAAAGATTTTTTATTTATTTGACAGAGAGAGACACAGTGAGAGAGGGAACACAAGCAGGGGGAGAGGCAGAGGGAGAAGCAGGCTTCCCACCGAGCAGGGAGCCCGATGTGGGGCTTGATCCCAGGACCCCGGGACCACGACCCAAGCGGAAGGCAGACCCCCAACCGACTGAGCCACCCAGGTGCCCCCAACCCACACCTACTTTTAAAACTTTTTAATACAAAACCGTTTTAAAAATTTGTTTTTTCCATTTGTGATTTCAGGACTCCTGTTTTACAAGCCCTGTATAATAACTTCCATGCCTTCTCCTCCCACCTTAGTTATACGCAGGCTGTCCTGGTTTTCTTTTCTTTGTAATTAATTTTTTTAAAGCAAGCTCTACACCCAAGGGGGGGGCTTGAATCAGACCCTGCTATCAAGTCCGCATGCTTTACTGACTGAACCAGTCAGGCACCCCGTGATTTTAAAAAACACTGTACTTTGGTTATATCCTAGACAATTTCCCAAGTTATTACAGTCTTCAAAATGCCATTTAAAAAAACGCATAATATGCAACAAAATGAGTTGTCATAATTTAGAAAACCATTTCCCTAATGTTAGTTATTTCAGTTAACCCACACTTAAAAAAAAACAGTTTTTTTTTCCTATTTAAACATTTTTTTAAGGTTTTATTTATTTATCTGGCAGAGAGAGCGAGAGCACAAGCAGGGGGAACAGCAGAGGGAGAGGAAGAAGCAGGCTTCCCGAGTAGCAAGGACCTTATGCGGGACCCGATCCCAGGACCCCAGGATCAGGACCCGGGGCCGAAGGCAGACGCCCAACCGACTGAGCCACCCAGGCGTCCCTTTTTTTTTTCCTATTTAGAAAAGTAACACATTCTCATTGTCAAGAATTTCAAAGATAAAAAATAAAACCCATCCCATATTCTACCACCCAAAGTTTATCAAAGCTATTCTTTTGTTGTATTTTCTTCAGTTGTTTTTCCTGGCCTATGCATATGATTTCAAAATTGAGCTTCTGCATGAACATTTGTGTATCTTGCCTTTTAATTTAATATTATTCTCAGTGTCATTAAATATTCTCCAAGAGCATGACTTTAAGGATTTCATAGTATCCAGTCCTTGATGTGTGTCATCAGGTGGAAAAGCATTTCTACAATTATGGATCTTGGAGGTAGTTTCCATGTTTACTTTTAAAAATAATTCATAAGTGAGAAAGAGAACACCGTTATGCCCCTAAGTATGTTCGATAGGGAGATGAGAGTTGAATCTTCAAAATTCAAGGAATAGAATGCTTCACATTTTTTAGGTAAAAAATTCTTCCTCCCCGGCATTGATTGGGAGGGAACAAACGGGGGGGGGGCTTTTAGAGTGCTTGAAATATTCCGTGTTTTGATCAGGGTGGTGGTCACACGGTTGTGGATGCACGTGAAAGATTAATTAAGCTGAACGCATAAATCTGTGCACTTTTAAAGTTTTAAACTGCTCTCACACTCCTGCAAGTTTATGTCGGTTTCCATAGAGAGAGAACAATGCAGGAAATAGGTGGAGGAAGGGGTGGGGACCAGCCCAAACTGGATCGGGTCACCCCTTGGCTAGGTTCACACAGCCCAAAAGTAAATATTTGACAGCTAGTGATGAAGGGGAGAAAGAGCCTGGCCCTTCTCCCCGCCCCCAGTGCTAACCCTGGGTAAGTAAAGATGGGTTTTCTATTCTAATTGTGTTCCATGGCTTTGAATTTCCCTGGTGAGCAAGAGAGGAGTAAAAATAGGGTAGAAGAGGTTTACATAGAGGGTTAAAATGAACATATAAGCAGCTGACCCTGCTAGCATTCTCATGGGAAACAGAAGTGGGCTGCTTTCTGTATCATGTAAAAATTTAAAAAACAATTTCAGGAAAAAGATTCAGTTTGGATCTATTTTGTAATCTATTTTTCACTTAGAAAGATGGCAGGCAGGACCCAGAGCCTGTGGGTACAACTGCCCTCCCGGACGACAAGGAGGACCCCTGAGGGCCTGGAGTGCTGTCTGGTGTCTGAGTCTAGTTTTATTGGCACTATCTGGCGTGGCACTGTGTGCTGTGGACAGAACACATGCTTAGTCCCTGGGATGTGGAAGGAGAGGAGAAAACCCTTCAAACTATTTGGCACCAGTCATTTCCTGTTGTGCTTTGGATAGAAGACAGTTACAACCACTTCTTGGTATTCAGCTGTAATTTTTAATTTATTTTTATTTTTTATTTATTTATTCATTTATTATTTATTTATTTATTTGTCTTATTTAATTTTTTAAATTTTTAAACAAGATTCTATTTATTTATTTGTCAGAGAGAGAGCACAAGCAGGAGGAGCGGCAGAGGGAGAAGCAGGCTCCTGATGTGGAGCTCGATCTCAGGACCCTGGGATTATGACCTGAGCTGAAGGCCGATACTTAAACAACTGAGCCACCCAGGCGTCCCTTTAATTTAATTTTTTAAAGTAGGCTCCCCGCCCAGCATGGGGCTTCAACTCACCACCCTCCACTGACTGAGTCAGCCAGGTGCTCCTGTGATTTTTAATTTTTTATTATCATTTCACTCCCTTTCATTTAGGATCGGAATGAAATTGGATTTTTAATATCTGATGAAGACATCAAAGACATGTTTCCATGTCAGGAAAAGATACCATGGGTGTTTTATAAAAAATCTTCTCCCCTTCCCACTTTTGAGGTATAACATAATTCAATAAAGTGCATTAATTTTAAGAATATGGCTCAAGGAATATTTACCCATGTAACCATCATTCAGAATAAGATATAGAACATTTCCTGCATCCATGTAAGTTCCTTTCCAGTATAATATCCCAGAGATAATTGCTATTCTGATTTCCATTGCAATGAATTAGTTTTGCCTGTTCTTGAAATTCATATAAGTAGAGTCATACAATATACTCTTTTGGGTCTGCTTTATGCCATTCAACAAAATGTGTGATCTATGTTGTTGTGTGTATCAGTAGTTTATTCTTTTAAATTGCTTTATGCTATTCCATTGTATGGACATACCACGACTAGTTTATCCATTCACCTCTTGATGGACATTGGAGTTGTTTCTATTTTTGGCTATTATGGATAATCTTGAACAGTTCTTCTGGTGGACATATCAACTCATATCCTATAGAATTTCTGGATTATAGGGTAGGTATATGTTTAATTTCACTAGCTATGTTGTGTCTTTAAATCAAATTATTTATACACCAGTCCTAATTTCCTACAACTGGTACAAGTGCTCAGATTTAAGAAGAAGAAAAATCCAACATTGATGTAAAGGTATGATTACAATTGTTTGAATTTCTATAATGAGCTAATTTTGAGGGATCCTTGGGACAGCAGAAATTTGAATTTGCTGATAGCAGAGCATTAAGACTCAGGCTCTGGTACTTCTTGTAACCTCTCTCCACTGATCTAGTCTTTTTTTTTTTAAGATTTTATTTATTTATTTGACAGAGAGAGACACAGCGAGAGAGGGAACACAAGCAGGAGGAGTGGGAGTGGGAGAGGGAGAAGCAGGCTTCCTGCTGAGCAGGGAGCCCGATGCGGGGCTCCATCCCAGGACCCCGGGATCATGACCTGAGCTGGAGGCAGACACTTAACGACTGAGCCACCCAGATGCCCCTCCACTGATCTAGTCTTAAAGCACAGTTGCATCTGTAAGTTATATCTGTGTGAGTCTCACTGAACCCCCAAATGCAAGTGCAAGGAGTCAGGGCAAAGAAGAACTGCGACCAAGGTCAATGGTCAGGATCAGCGGGGCCCAGCGACTCTGGGGTGGGGGGTTACTGCTAAAAGATGGAAGTAATTCTCTGGAGTCCTGATTTGGAAGCTGAGTTATGACTCGGGAAATTTATTGCCTGTGGTTAAGAAGAAGTGATCTATTTTCCTAGGTAGAATCTCCATTACTGGTGACAGGTGTCTGGAGCCAGCTTATTAAAAACAGTCATTTCAACCCCCAAAACGAAGGTGCCACAGTGTGTTGGAACAAAATGCTAATTCGCAGATCCACATCATAATCTGGGACATAGAGAGAGCATTATGAGCATTTTAATATTCAAGAAGAGGGAAACCCAGTGCTATTTCTGCAGCTACCCTCTGAGTCCAGGGAGCATTAGAAGCTGTCTTTATTTCTCAGGTCCCACACCCCGGTCCCACCCAGCAGGTTGACACAGCTCACAGGCTCTCACCAGTCACCTTGAGCTGCTCCTGCCCTGCTCTTGGCCTGGCCTGAGACAGAGCTTACGTCCGTCCATGCACAGCAGCTGCAGTGGACCCCAGTGAACTTTGAGTTGATGGTTTGGATTCAAGTCCCAGCTGTGCATGGGAGAAAGCTCTCTTATGTTTGTATGGTGCTTTTTAATCTTCCAAGTACCTGTGTACCATCTCGTTTTCTATCTTGTGTGAGGTACAGGGAAAGAATCACCCCATTTTACAGAGAGGGTAAATGAATACCCTGGAGGCAGCGCCTTGTTCTTTTTTTTAAGATTTATTTATTTATTTATTTATTTATTTATCTATTTATTTATTTGACAGACAGAAAGAGCCAGAGAGCACAAGAAGGGGGAATGGCAGAGGGAGAGGGAGAAGCAGGCTTCCTGCTGAGCAGGGAGCCCGATGTGGGGCTCAGTTACAGGACCCTAGGATCATGACCTGAGCCGAAGGCAGACGCCTAACTGACTGAGCCACCCAGGCGCCCTTTGTTCGCTGTTTTGGGAGGCAAAAGGAGCCTTTACTCATTGGCTTTTATCTCTCTCCCCTGTGCCGCTTTGAGAGTGGATCAGAGAGGTTTGAAAGAAGGGAGCAGGAGAAATTTCATGAAGATCTTTCAGGGTTGAGCCCGTTTTTATGCCCCCACAAAGTTTCTCTACTCCCACTCCGGCTGAATTGTCCAAATTATCAATGAACTTTCTGTGTCATGCAAGGAGATCTAAGGAAATGGTCAGGACAAGAATTAGCCACGTGACTGAACCAAGTGCAATTACTTAACAGACCAGCCCATCAATAGATACCTCATCTGAAATGCTTGGAGTGGGGGCATGGGGATTGGGGACCCTGATTTCGTAGACATGACGGTGGCAGGGATCCCCCAAGAGGTGCGGTTGAAGGGTCATTTTCAGCTGTTGGCAAAGCAAAATATTCACAATTTTCGAGTCTTGGTTTCTATTTTAACAAAAAACAGGGATCTTACATCATTGCCATGGAATATTAGATGTGTCCCAATACATGTGGCTGATTTCATGTACTGTCATGGTTTATATCACTCATATAAAACTGCCCTACAAAGTTGTGTCCCTCCAGGAATTTGGGGTCACGTGCTATGTGCCTGACACTTTAGCTGAAGACTCAAGAGTATTTTCTTCATTCTCCTCTCCCCTTTTTTAAAATAGCTGGATAAACAAAATGAAGTCATCTAAATTTCTAGTTGTCTTTTTTTTTTAAAGATTTTATTTATTTATTTGAGAGAGAGAATGAGAGAGCGAGTGCATGAGAAGGGGGAAGGTCGGAGGGAGAAGCAGACTCTCTGCTGAGCAGGGAGCCCGATGCAGAACTTGATCCTGGGACTCCAGGATCATGATCTGAGCCGAAGGCAGTCGCTTAACGAACTGAGCCACCCAGGCGCCCCTAAATATCTAGTTGTCTTAACATCAGTGGCCTGACTGAATTTTCCATCTGGATGTTTAGGGCCTCGGGTCTGAGGCATGGGAGATCTGAAAACGTGGTGTCTGGGCCCCTTGTGGAGTGTGTGTAGGTGGCAGTTAAAACCAGCATTGCCTCCTTCCCAGCATGGCCCCAAATGGGGAGGACTTGGCCTTATAGGCAGAACTGGGCTTGGACCTGAGAATCAACAGCCTCCCTTCCTAAGGCTGTTCTCCTGGACAGTGAGCCTGGCTCTGAAACAAAAGATTCCCCCATTCACATGCAAAGCAACCAGGGGCTTCCTCGGGAGAGCCTCCTGCAACCCTGTGTGAGTGACCGGAGACGGATTGTTGTTTCATTTCAGAGATGATTTGAACGACTGATGCAAGCCTTTTCTCAACAGAAGCATTTTATTTGTCCCCGAGAAGCTTTCCTCGGAAGCATCTCCCGTGCCCCATATATTGTTTGTACTCTGAATGTTTCTGTGCCCCAGATTCATTTTTGGCACAGCTCTTGGGCAAAAGTGTGACTCTCTGGGCTGAGAAGTCTGTCTCCAAGTTGCCAAGGGGTTTTCTAGGGGGCCCATCTCTGCCACCTCGCTTCAGTGAAGAGGCTGATGGGGTCTGCCCTGAAGCTTAAACTACACCTCAATCCATATGCTCTACTCTCTAAGAGCAGGAAACTGCAAAGCTGAGGAGCATCTGGGGAGAAAAGCAAGTGGGGATGAGGCATTTCCCTCCCCCCAACCTAGTCTTGAACCTCCAAAAGGAGAACTGAACCAGGTAATGATACACCATCAAGTCCCGATTACCTGCAAGAGAATTTTCTGCCATAGATTTCTCTTAGCCAAACTTATGATCCACACTGTTGACATCATGACTTCACCCTCTCCACCTGACTCTCCTGCAGTCTTTAGCACCTGCCACAGTTGATTCCTTCCTGCAGCAGGGAGCTAGAAGTCTGAGAAAAATGAGGAAAAATAATTGATCCTGATATTCAAGGGAGAGGACAGCTTCTCTCCGGCTCTGGTTCTGTTTTCTGTGTCACATTGTTCCAGAGAGACAGCAGGTACAACAAAGAGGTTGTGGAAATCACCCTGTTCACTCCACCCTCATAGCATAGCTTGGGAACTTGACTTCAGGGCCCCAAGTCCTGACTCTCTCTAGGTGCTGGATAAATTACTGGTTGGATGAATGAATAAATGGGGGAGTGACTAAATCAGTATATTCCGGGAAACCATCAGGGAGCACAGAACACAGAACAGTTACCTATCACACAACTGCATTCAAAAGGAAAACTGTAAATCATAAAGTTTATTTGATATGGGGTTGCCTTTCATTGTTAACTGAGAGATAAGATTTAATACTATCTTATGGCACTTGATGAAATGCCTGCCATACCACCCCTTACTCCTTCTTGTCTCAGCCCTATAAGTAATTTCTTTATCCCAAAGTCTTCAGTGATCCCTTCTTGAAGGCCTTCAGAATAAAGCCTAAACTCCACATTATGCCCCCAAAGGCCATATAAGATCAAATTCCTATTTACATTTGCAGCCTTAACAGTTCACACTAACCGGTGCTTAATTGTTTACAGGGTGTTCACGAATGTTGTCTCCTTTCATCTTTCTCACCATGCTGGGAGATAATAATTTCCCCCCATTTTACAGATGAAGAACCTACTAGCTAATAGGAGAGAGGGAAAGAAAATAGACAGGAAAAAAGAGGAGACAAGAAAGAAAAAAAAGAAAATCAGACCGAAAAAGACAGAGAAAAAGAGAGAGAGAATGAGAGTGAGAGAGAGAGAGAGACGGATTCAGAGAGAAGCAGAGAGCATGTGTCTGGGAAAGGCTTGGAAGGTAACTCCAAACCCGGCCACCAAAGGGCTCACACACCAGGCAGGACCAGTCCATGCCAGCCTCTGAGATGAGGAGGAGGCTCCACACTCCTGCAGTGGAGTCTCATCCAAGGTTTGGTCTCACCTGTCCCTCCAGGAGGCAGGCCCTCCCTAGTATCACCTCTATAGACCAAGCAACAGAGAGGTGAGGGGTCTCTAGGCTTCCTCGGACCTCCCCAGGTCCAACACCCATTTGCCTCTAGGAGCTGAATCCCAAGGGCAGGCTCCCCCCACAGCCTGAATTGTGCAGCCTCTGGGGAGAGCGTCGTCTGGCGGGAACCCATCCGTCCTGCTCTTGGTAGTGGGCACAGTTGTCAGGGAATAATCCAGCCTCCAGCTTCAGGTTCCTTCCCTAACAACTGGGGAGGAGTGGCTGGTAACAGGCTTGGCTTCAGATTCCCCCTTCCTGGGCGGGGAGGGCTCTGAAAAGGGACAGAGAAGGCTTGGGCAAGAGTTAAGGTTGTGGGTGAAAGAATTTTGACCTTGAGTTTACCTGTGTCCCTGTGAATCCAGCCAGAGATGAGGGGATGGATGTCCGATTCCAGGTGGATGAGGGCTTCTGTTCCCCACTCTGACTGCTTCCCTTCCATTGGTAGAGCATCTACAAAAGAAAGGGCCTCAATAGCATCTTGTTAAAAGTGGGGAAAGTTCCAGGGTGTCTTTCTTTGTTAAAGATTTATTTATTTATTTGAGAGAGAGAATGCAATCAGGGGGAGTGTCAGAGGGAGAGGAAGAGAAGCAGAGACTCGAGGCTCAATCCCAGGACTCTGAGATCATGACCTGAACCTAAATTGAGAGTTGGTCACTTAACTGACTGAGCCACCCAGGCACCCCCAGGGAGTCTTTCCTAATCAATGCCAATTGGGTGAATATATTCTATCCCATCACCCACTACCTGGGTGAGTCACTTCCTCCTGATTCCTCTCATTTAAAGTCCTGTCTTCAGCCTTCAACTAGAAAGAAAAATGAACAAGGATATAGAAGAATTTACATGATCATCAACCAAAAGGATCTAATGTGTATTAATAGAACATTTCATCCAATAACAGCAGAATATTCATTGTTTTCAAGTGTCCAAGGAACATATACCAAAATAAACCATATCCTGGGCCCTAATACACACTTCAACCCATTTAAAGCAATTGAAATCACAATGAATGTGTTCTCTGACCATAATGGCATTAAAATAGAAATCAATAACAAAAAGATAACGTAAAAATGTCTAAATACTTGGAAACTGAGCAACCGCTTCTAAATAATCCATGGGCCAAAGAAGGAAGTCTCAAGGGAAATTTAAAAATACATTAGGCTGAGTGAAAATGAAAATATAACATTAAAATCTGTGGGACACAGCTAAAGCAGTGCTGGGAAAGAAATATGTACCACTAAATGCATACTTTAGAAAAGAAGAGGGGTGTCTGGCTGGCTTAGTCGGTAGAGCATGTGACTCTTGATCTCAGGGTCTTGAGTTCAAGCCCTATGTTGGGCATAAAGATCACTTTAAAAAGAAAATGAAGGAAAAGTCTCAAACCAGTAGTCTAAGCTCCCACCTCAAGAACCTAGAAAAGAGTAAAATAAATCCAAAGCAAGTGGAAATAATAGATAAGAACAAAAATCCATGAAACTGAAAACAGAAAAAAGAAAGTAGTAACACAAAACAGAAAAGAGGGATGCCTGGGTGGCTCAGTTGGTTAAGCATCTTGCCTTCAGCTCAGGTCATGATCCCGGGGTCCTGGGATCGAGTCCCGCATTGGGCTCCTTGCTTGGCTGGGAGCCTGCTTCTCCCTCTGCCTCCCATTCTCCCTGCTTGTGCTCTCTCTCTCTCTCTCTCTGACAAATAAATAAATAAAATCTTAAAAAAAAAAACAAAAACAGAAAAGAAAAAGAAAAAATCAATAAAACAAGGAGCTGATTATCTGAAAAGATCAATAAACTTCCAGCAAGATAGACACATTTAAAACGAGAGAGAAAAAACACATCACCAAAATTGGGAATGGAACGGGAGATATCACTGTAGACACCACAGACATCAAAAGAATAATAAGGAGGAGCATCTGGCTGGCTCAGTTGGTGGAGTGTGTGAGTCATGAGTTCGTGCCCCATGTTAGGCATAGAGATTATTTAAGAATTTTTTTAATTTAAAAAAAAGGAGAATGGGGGAATAGTGTGTAGCAGGTTGAATAATGGCCTCCCAAGATACTAGTTCCTAATCCCTGGAACCCATAAATATTACCTTATTTGGAAGAAGGGTCTTTGCAGCTGTGATTAAGTAAGGATTCAAAGATGAGATTATCCTAGTGGGCCCTAGTGCAATCACAAGTGTCCTTAGAGAGGCAGAGGGAGATGTAACACACAGAAGAGGGGAAGGCCATGTGACCTTGGAAGAAGAGGTTGAAGTGACGTGACCACAAGGCAAGGAATACTGGCTGAAACCAGAAGTTGGAAAATGCAAGGAATGGGGGCGCCTGGCTGGCTCAGTCGGCAGAGCATGTGACTCTTGATCTCAGGGGTAATGCGCTGAAGCCCCACATTGGGTGTAGAGATCCCCAGAGCCTCTCTGGAGGGAGTGTAGTCTCATCAACATCTTGATTTTGGCTCACTATACTGGTTTTGAATTCCTGGCCTCCAGAGCCCTAAGAGAATAAATTTAATGGTTTTTATTTATTTATTTATTTTTTAAGATGATGTGGGGCCCGAACTCACAACCCTGTGAAGAAGACCCAAGCTGAGATCAAGAGTTAGATGCCTGACTAAGCCACCCAGGTGCCCCAAATTTAATGCTGTTTTAAGCCACTAAGTTATGTTAATTTGTTATAGTAGTCACAGGAAACCAATACACTCTGACCACCTCTACACACAAAAATTTGGCAATTTAAATGAAATGTACCAATCCCTCAAATAACACAAACTACCACAACTCATCTAGTATGAAAGAGGTCATTTGAATAGTCCTATGACTATTAAGGAAATTGAATTTATAACGAACGCCCGCCCCCTGCCATTTCCAGGCCTAGATGCTTTCACTGGAGAATTCTACCAAACATTTAAAGCAGAATTAAACTCTACACATTTTTTTTAAGTTTTCATTTATTTATTTGACAGAGAGAGACACAGCGAGAGAGGGAACACAAGCAGGGGGAGTGGGAGAGGGAGAAGCAGGCTTCCCGCCGAGCAGGGAGCCTGATGCGGAGCTCGATCCCAGGACTCTGGGATCACGACCTGAGCTGAAGGCAGACGCCCAGTGACTGAGCCACCCAGGTGCCCCTCTACACAGTTTCTTGCAGAAAATAGAAGAGGATGAATACTTACGAATTCATTTTATGAAACTAGTATTACCTTGATACCAAAACCAGATAAAGACAGTACCAACGCTCCCACCCACCCACCCACACACACACAAAACTACAGACCCAAATCCCTAATGAATATAGATGTATAAATGTTTAACAAAGTATTAGCAAATAGAATTCAGCAAAATATAGAAAGAAATATATACCATGACCAGGTGGAGTTTATTTCAGGGATGCAAGACTGATTCAATATTTAAAAATCAATTATTGTAGGGGCACCTGGGTGGCTCAGTTGGTTCAGTATCTGCCTTTGGCTTAGGTCCTGATCCCAGGGTCCTGGGTTAGAGCCCTGCATAGGGCTCTGCATCCAGTGGGGAGCCTGCTTCTCCCTCTCCCTCTCTCTCTGCCCCTCCCACTTGTGCATGCTCATTCTCTCTCTAAAATAAATAAAATCTTGTAAAATATCATTGTAATATAGCATACTACCAGTCTAAAGAAGAAAAACCACATGATCTTATCAATTGATGTAGAAAAAGCATCTGACAAAGTTTAAACATCCATTTAACAATTAAGAAAAGAAACCTCTCGGAAGAATAAGAATAAAAGGGAATATCCTCAGCTTGATAACAAGCATCTATAAAAAACCAACTAACATTTTGCCTAATGGTAAAAGACTGAATGCTTTCTCCTTAAGATGTGGAACAAGGCGCCACCTTGAGAGGCCTCGTGAGCACACATGTAGACATCCTAGTTGCACAATCAGTCTCCAGCAATACCCGTGGCAAACAGTTGCCCTGTGGTCTAGTCCTGGACTTCAGAGTGATTATGCCAGTGGCATACTCTTCTATCCAGAAGGTAGATCTATTAAAGAGGCCCACACAGGCTTTAGTTCTAGAAAAGGGGGCTATGCAGGCTTTAGGTCATTTGGACAGCAAATCGCAGGGTCTGGACCTGGGACACAGTCAAGAAGGGGGGATGCCCAGGCTTCATGTGGGGACTATCCTTTTTTATTTATTTATTTAAATTCAATTAGCCAACTTATAGTACCTCATTAGTTTTAGATGTAGTGTTCAATAATTTATCAGTTGGGTATAACACCCAGTGCTACAGATTATTAATTCTTCCAGTGGGGTCTGGGAAAACAGAGCTTAATCAAAAATATTGACACTTCTGCAATAAAACACATTAATATTTATTCCAGGTGGGTTAAATGAAGACTATAACTCACCTGTATAAATTCCTCATGTCATTTCAGGTCAGATTTTGCCACCATATGAGTGTGTGCCAAACTTCAGAAAAGGCTTTTGATTTCTCAGAATTTTCAAGATTTCAGAACTTGCAGATAAGGGGCTATGAAACTGTAATAGGATTGAGGAGTAATCCATGACTGCTCAGCCGAAGACCCATTTCTAGACTCCCTTCCAACGAAGTGTGGCTGTGGGTGACTAAATCCTCACCAACAGAATGGGAGCAGAAGTGAGGAGGGCCACTTAGGGTCTGAACTTTAAGATAGGCAGATGGGCCTACTAGCCAGCTTCCATCAGGATGAGGAAAAAGTCCTCATATTGATGAAGCAACCATATGGAAGGAACCAGAGTTCTCAGATGGCCATGTGGGGCAGAATTCTTACTAACCTGGACCGCTCAACTCAGGACTGCCACATGGGAAAGAAAGAAACTTCTATTCTTTAAGTCACTGCATTTTTGAGTCTCCAACCCACTTAGCCTTGAACTAATTTTATGAGACAAATGCTGCGCATATTCAAGATGGAAGGTATTGTCCCTCACCTCAAGTGGGTTCTAGTTTAAAGAAGGAAAATCATTCACATACAGATAGTTCCAATAAAACGGGCTATGCTGATAGAGCTGCTATGGAAGAGCGAAGGCCCACAAAGAGGCTTCAGGGAGAACGTCTTCGAAAACACGAGGCCTCAGCTGAAGTACAAAGATTGAAAAGGAGTCGGTCAGGTAAGAAAATCGAAAAGGGTATGTTGTGGGTTGAATTGTGTCGTCCTAAAAAAAGAGAGATGTTGAAGTCCTAATTCTCCAGTGCCTCAGAGTATGATCTTATTTGGAAGGAGGGTCATTGTAGATCTAATTAGTTAAGATGAGTTCATACTAGAGTAAGATGGGCCCTAAATCCAATATGACTGGTAGCTTTTGTTTGTGTGTATGCATATTTTTTTAATAGCAACTTTTAAAAATATAAAAACAGCTCATTACAATGACTTTTCATTTTCTTTTTTTCTTCAGGAATCAACTTTCTTCTACCCTCACCCTCCCTTGTGGCTAGAGCCTTTAACAAGACATGGCAGATGCACATCCAAGACCCAGAGAAAGAGAGAAATTCTCCAGACGGCCCCTCCCCCACCTCGGAAAGGTACAGGGCGCCCGGCTGGTCTCCGTGGCCTCTCCACGGCCTCTGGGTCATGTCAGGGGAGCTGCTAGCCTGGAGCAAGATTACCGAAGACCAGCAGTTTCCACTGGGGCCCCTTCCTCCCTTCTCACCAGATGGAATCACACATTATAAAATAATCCATAAAAATGCAGTATCAAAATTATCTTCCACATGCTACATCCATGGAGAGCCCACCACCAGGACTCACATCGGCCTTTAGCTTTTCCTTAAAAGAAGAAGATAAAAAAGACCAAGAAGAAGAAGAAAAATAAAATAAAATAAAAACCCAAGTCCTAATACCTCAGAACATTTTGGTACCAAACGATTGGTACCTGCAGGAGACGATTTTTCTACCTGTAACCTGTTTGGACTCCAAAGAGACTGAAAGCCTCAAGAAGTCACCACAGTGCCAGGACTGGTGTCCCCACCCAACCCCTAGTCCCCTCAGCCCTGTTGTGCCGCCCGGGGTGGGCCGGGGGGAGACTGTCCCTTCGGACTCACAACGCTTGCAGGTTGATTACACTTTTCCCCTCTAGGGAGAGAGGGTTGTGTATGCATTTTTTGTGTACTTTTTATTTTATTTTATTTCCAGTATAGTTAACATAGTTTTTTAAAAGATTTTATTTATTTATATTGACAGAAAGAGAGAGAGCACAAGCAGGGGGAGTGGCAGGCAGAGGGAGAAGCAGGCTCCCCACTGAGCTGGGAGCCCCATGCGGGGCTCGATCCCAGGACTCTGGGATCATGACCCGAGCTGAAGGTAGACGCTTAACCAACTGAGCCACCAAGCCACCCCAATATACAGTGTTGTACTAGTTTCAAGTGTACAGTATAGTGATTCAACACTTCCATACCTCACCCTGTGCTCATCATGACCAGTGCACTCTTAATGCCCATCACCTGTTCCCCCATGACTGGTAGCCTTTTAAGAAGAGGGAAATCAGGACACAGTGACAGACACACAGAGTGAACACCATGTGAAGATACAGAGACACGCAGACACAAGGGGAAGGTGTCCATGTGAAGACAGAGACAATGATTGGAGAGATGCTGCACAAGCCAAAGAACACCTGGGCCCATTGGAAGCTGAAAGAGGCAAGGGAGGATCCTCCCCTAGAGGCTTTGAAAAGATCATGGTCCTGCCAACACCTTGGTATCAGACTTCCAGCTTCCTGGACTGTGAGAGCATAAATGTCTGTTGTTTTAGGCCCCAGTTTGTGGTACTTTGTTCCTTCAGTCCTAGGAAATGAACACAGGGTGTTTGGGGCATAGGCAAAGGCAGAGGAACGAGAAACAAGTAATATTGTATGTGCAAAGAAACTATAAACAACTCCCTATTTATAGTCACAATATTCAAGGCAGGACATGGCCTGTGATAGATACCTCTCATAAATCAAATATATATACACATATTTAAATAGGAACAAAGAAATGGAAAAAATAATGGTCACCAAAATGATAGCATTATTATCTACTGGTAGTAAAATTTCAGGCAACGCTCACATTTTTCCTTGTTCTTTTTCTGTATAGATACTTTTTAATTTAAATTCAATTAGCCAACACTCTGTATAGGTATTTTAAATCATCATTTATCTTTGAATGTAATCAGAAAATAATCTATTTCGTTCAGGAAAACAAAGGCCATCAGTGAGGAGAGTCGATTAGGGGGAGCAAGACTAGGAGAAGAGAGACCAGCTAAGAAACTATTGCAATATTCCAGATGATGTATGAGGAGGGTCTGAACTCAGAAAGTGGTCGTAGGAAGGAAGAGGGACGATATTTAGATGGTAGAATCAGAGGGACTTGGTGAGTGATTAGATGTACTGGGCTTGGTGGTAGAGAAGGAGGATTGTAGAATACCTCTCTAGCTGGGATGAGTTGGTGAATGGTGGTCCCATTCACTGAGGTGAGGAGAACAGGAGGAGATTCAGGTTTGGGAGGAAGATCACAAAATGCCCGTGGGGGCTTCAAGTAGGAAGGTCCTCAACTGGTAACTCTTACTGGTGGTCCATCCAGCACTCCAACCCAGCCCAGACTTTCTCTGGTAAATATGCCTTCCCTGACCCCATTTCTGTGATTCCAATGGAGGTTGCTATGTTCATAATGACATCATGCCCCTAGCTACAGTTGATTGGGCAGGGATGGACACCTGCTGAGCAGGGAGCCCTACATGGGGTTCAATCCCAGGACCCTGGGATCATGACCTAAGCCAAAGGAGATGTTTAACTGACTGAACCACCCAGGTGCCCTGAGGGGTTTTTTGAGTACTTGAGACAGAACTGGTAGTAAATCTGGGAATCACCCCAATTAGGTAGGAATTAGATACATGAATGGATGAAACCTTTCTTTCTTTCTTCCTTTCTTCCTTTCCTTCCTTCCTTCCTCTCTTTTTTTGAATGAGACTTTCTAACAACACTTTCCAACAGGAGGGTGTGGGAGAGAAAAACAGAAGTCTGAGGATGGAATCTAGCAAAGGTTAAGGAGACTTTAAAAAAAAAAAAGATTCATTCATTTATTTGAGAGATAGAGGAAGATTGGACACTTAACCAACTGAGCCACCCTGGCGCCCCAAGGAGACTTTTCAGCTGAAATAAAAGGACTCTTCAGAGGAGTAAAACCAGGAGAGAGAGAGTACTGCCTTATTGTGGGTTCCAATTCCAATGTGTGTGTGTGGGGGGGATTTTCCCTGTGTGTTGGGGGGATTCTCAGAACACCAGCTGGAGGTCCTAGAATTCAACTCAGTTCTGACACTGTCCACCCAGAGATAGCATCAGATCCCACAGGTTAAAGGTTCAGTCCTATAAGACTACCCCCCCTTCCCCCAATCTAGATACCTGTTGAAAGCCCAGGCTGTCACCTGTGCTTCCAATCAACCAGCTATAAATCAGAGGTTCCTACCACCCCCTCCTTGGGTTGGTTTAATTTGCCAGAGTGGATCACAGAACTCAGAGAAACACTTTACTTACTAGATCACTGGTTTATTTGAAAAGGATAGAACTCAGGCAGGGCCAGATGGAAGAGATGCACAGGGCAAAGGGTGCACAGGGTAAAGGGAAAGGGTGTGGAACTTTCACACCCTTGCTGAGGGCACCACTTTTCCTGAATCTCCCAAGTTCACCAACCCGGAAGCTCTCTAAACTCAGTCCTTTGGAGTTTTTATGGAGGCCTTATTACATAGGCACAACTGATTAAATCATTGGCCACTGGTGATTGAACTCAATCTCCAGCCCCTCTCCCCTCCTTGAAGGTTGGGGGGTGGGGGTGGGACCGAATGTTTGGACCCTCTAATCACATGGTTGGCCCTCACCCTTAGGTCCAAACGTCACCTCATTAACATAACAACAGACACCCCCCCATCACAGGAAATTCCAAGGGTTTTAGGAGCTCAGTTCCAAAAATGGGGGATGAGGGGTGCCTGGGTGCCTCAGTTGTTAAGCTTCTGCCTTCAGCTCAGGTCATAGTCCCAGGGTCCTGGGATCGAGGCCCGCATCGGGCTCCCTGCTCGGCAGGAAGCCTGCTTCTCCCTCTCCCACTCTCCCTGCTTGTGTTCCCTCTCTCACCGTGTCTCTCTCTGTCAAATAAATAAATAAAATCTTTTAAAAAAAATGGGGGATGAAGACCAAATATATATTTATTGTTATATATCACAATATCATGTGCCTCTGTTTAGTGATGAGGAAGTTGGAGCTGAGCCGCTAAGCTAAGAAGTTGGCTGGTTTGAGACTCAGATCCAGGTCTTTGTTCTGTCCCTTGTACCACTGCCCAAGAAGTCCCATGGATTTCCATTATTCTGTGTTGTTCTTTTTCCAAAACGGACTTTTAGGGAGAGAGTCAGTATAGACAACCTGTTTTATCTTCCAATTTCCCTCTCGGGTCCCATGGCTGGTCTTGAACTAAAGGCTGTCTCTCCTCTACCCTCTGTGGTTGCCATCCTATTGGTCAGTAGTCAGCGTGGATTTGGTCTTTTAGGCCTCTGGACCTGATCAGCATGAAGAGAAATCAAGGTCCTCAAAAATGCTTCGGACAAGGGTAAACACACTATTTAAGCAGAGTGGGGATGGAGGGGAGTCTGAGGGTTGCTGAAGCCCTGAAGCCCCAGGGCAGAGCTTCTGGGACATTTGGAGCCACAAGCCTTTTCTCCAAATCTTCAGTTTTACCATATTTATCGTTTCCCCCACACCTACTCTCAGTGTCATAAGTCACAAAGATGAGTCATTAAGCTGGTTTATTTAATTTATCTTGTGAACATTCTAATAAAAAGACTGTTATTGAACCCCCATGACTTAGATAACGGGAGGATGGCAGGAGTTTCAGGAGATCTAATAATCCTCTTTAATTAAATTAGACAACGGCTATTAGAGTTAGTAATTAGTGTGTCACTTGCCTGGTAATTGAAGAGTTGATATGAAAAATGGCTCTATGTTAGGATCTGTCTTGGAATGAATGTAGGAGTTGTAAGAATTTATTTATTCCTTCATATTTATTGTGTATTTACCCTGCATCTGGAGGTATGTTGAACAACAGACTCAGACAGTGAGCCAGAGAGCTGAGGCCCCTATCCTTCTGGAAGTTGTATTCTAGTGGGCCACTTTCACTAACTGGGAACATTTTTAGCAATTGCAAAATGCCTTTATCTTTTAAAATGGGAAGTTCCCTTTTAAAATTTAAAAAATGCCGGGGCGCCTGGGTGGCTCAGTCGTTAAGCGTCTGCCTTAGGCTCAGGTCATGATCCCAGCTCCGTGGGAAGCCTGCTTCTCCCTCTCCCACTCCCCCTGCTTGTGTTTCCTCTCTCCCTGTGTCTCTCTCTGTCAAATAGATAAATAAAATCTTAAAAAAACTAAAAAATAATAATAAAATAAAATTAAAAATGCCTTTTTAGTAGGAGAGAACACCCACTAGGATCCAGGCCAAACAGAAGAGAAAAATTATAAGATATTCACATTGGAATTCTCTCTATAGCTCTGCCAGGCGGGGGAACTCGGTGGCGGAAGCCAGACCCGGTTCAGATGCCCGGTCTGCTACTTTCCGCAGCTACATGGCTCTCGCCACTGGTTTCTTCATCCTGAGCTCTGAGATGATACTATGCATAGCATATGGCATACAAAAACTTGGCACACTGCGTAACAGCTATTCTCATTGTCATTACCTCATTTTTGAAGATGAGAAGCTTGACACAGAGAGGTAAAACGATTTGCCCAAGGCTACACAGCTGGTAATTGGCAGAGCAGGAACTTGAACCCAAATCTGACTCCAGACCACATCCATATTTGGCCCTGCTGTTGGGTAAGAGGCCAACAAGTAATTATCCAAGAAGTGGAGTGGTGTAGCTTATGGAGGGGTGCGGGCGTTGTTACTTCGGACGGACCATCTGGAGGAGCCAGGAAAGATGTGGGGTCCAGGTAGGCAAGAACCCAGATAATGGCTAGAGAACAAGTCCAGACCGCTAAGTAAGTGGGGGCAACACCCAGGCCAAGGAACCAGATTCAGCGTCTGGCTACTGCCTGCTCACCTGTAGCCAAACACTGACCCCTGCCGGCCGCTCGGGGGGCGGAGGCGCCCGGCCCAGTTCCCTGAGCCCTGGGTACCGAGCCCCTTCTCCCCGAGCCAGGCAGAAGGCTAGAGAAGCGGCCGCACCTCGTGACCTCGGTGTCGTCCTGGGACACCTAGGGAAACGTCGCATCACCCCCGCTACTCATTCAGCTTCTGACCAGAAGGGGCCAGAGCTGAGACTTTCCCTGCCGCGGGCCCCCATCCCGAGCATCTCCTGGGCCTCCCCTTGCCGCACGGGTCTCCCTGCCTTGTTTTGGGGTCGCCCGCCTCGCCCCGCCAAGGATGCCAGCCACCTGGGGCTGGCGGGGGACACCCCTAGGGCTGAGCCCGAGCCTCGCGTGGGGCATTTTAAACCAACTCTGGATCAAATGCCACTTGCTTTTCTGTGGCAGCTCTCACCAAACGGAGCTGCTTCTGTCCCCGCTCCTGGCATGCCCGGGGACGCCGGAATCTGGGTCTAGAGGGGTTAATCCTGCGGATCAGGCATACTACGGCCTTTTTTTTCCCTAAAATTTCTTTTTCTTTTTTCTTTTTTTCTTTTATTTTTAAAATAATTTTTATTGTTATGTTAATCACCATACATTACATCATTAGTTTTTGATGTAGTGTTCCATGATTCATTGTTTGTGCATAACACCCAGTGCTCCACGCAGAATGTGCCCTCTTTAATACCCATCACCAGGCTAACCCATCCCCCTACCCTCCTCCCCTCTAGAACCCTCAGTTTGTTTTTCAGAGTCCATCGTCTCTCATGGTTCGTCTCCCTCTCCGACTTACTCCCCTTCATTCTTCCCCTCCTGCTATCTTCTTTTTTTTTCCTTAACATATATTGCATTATTTGTTTCAGAAGTACAGATCTGTGATTCAACAGTCTTGTACAATTCACAGCGCTCACCATAGCACATACCCTCCCCAATGTCTATTACCCAGCCACCCCATCCCTCCCACCCCCCACCACTCCAGCAACCCTCCGTTTGTTTCCTGAGATTAAGAATTCCTCATATCGGGGCGCCTGGGTGGCTCAGTTGGTTAAGCGACTGCCTTCGGCTCAGGTCATGATCCTGGAGTCCCGGGATCGAGTCCCGCATCGGGCTCCCTGCTCAGCAGGGAGTCTGCTTCTCCCTCTGACCCTCTTCCCTCTCGTGCTCTCTATCTCTCATTCTCTCTCTCTCAAATAAATAAATAAAATCTTTAAAAAAAAAAAGAATTCCTCATATCAGTGAGGTCATATGATACATGTCTTTCTCTGATTGACTTATTTCACTCAGCATAACACCCTCCAGTTCCATCTACGTCGTTGTAAATGGCAAGATCTCATTCCTTTTGATGGCTGCATAATATTCCATTGTGTATATGTACCACCTCTTCTTTATCCATTCATCTGTCGATGGACATCTTGGCTCTTTCCACAGTTTGGCTATTGTGGATATTGCTGCTATAAACATTCGGCCTTTTTAGGCTAGAAGCCCAGATGTAGGGATCAGGCTTCTCCCCACTTCATCCCATTCCTTCCCTTCTTGCTTTCCACTTTCCTTGGTCAGAACTGCTAAAAAATGAGTTTTAGCCAGTATTCTCAGCTTTTAATTCCTGCGTGGCTCTGCACCTCCACTTGCTCTCTGCAAAATGAAGTGAATTAAACAGTCTAAGAAGGAGGTAAACAGCATATCTTAATATAATCATATGCATTTCTTATAAAAAGAGAAACCCTTGGGGGAGCAATCTGCAGGAAACCCTGTCTGTATGGCAGCCAAACATCAGACCCAGCCAGAGGACAAGCTGGAGAGATGACATATGACCCACACAATAATGTGAAGTTGGACATGGCGTCCTGTGCAGGACTCGGCACTTTTTCCCTCATGACTTGGATAAATACAAAGAAGAAAGGCTCGTTAGCAATTCAGATATATTGATTTAGGAGGCAAGATTTTAAAAGATTTCAATAAGCCAGGATTACCTTTAAGAAAGTAATAAGATGTTTTCAAAAATAAGGATTGACATTAGATCTCTCCGAATCAAGAATCCCCGCTTGGAATGGAAGAGCTCTGACTCAACTAAGAGTCCTCTAAGAAGGGGCGGGAGCAGACTGAGCTGACCTTGCACTCAGGGTGAGAAATCCCGAAGCCCAGGGGCTGCAGAGGAAAGTAGCTGAGCCTGACTGAGTAAGTAACACTCATCCCTACAATGTATTAAGAACTTCCCAGGGGCGCCTGGGTGGTATGGGTGGTTAAATGACTGACTCTGGATTTTGGCTCAGGTCATGAACTTGGGGTCGGTCTCTGTGCTGGGCGTGGAGCCTGCTTAAGATTCTCTTTCTCCCTTTGTTTCTCCCCCCCCTCTAAAAAATAAAATAAAATAAAAAATGAAATTCAGACAGAATAAAGAGACTACCTTGATGGAAAGAAGGCATCAGAGGGGCACCTGGGTGGCTTAGTCATTAAGCGTCTGCCTTCGGCTCAGGTCATGATCCCAGGGTCCTGGGATCGAGCTCCGCATCAGGCTCCCTGCTCTGCGGGAAGCCTGCTTCTCCCTCTCCCACTCCCCCTGCTTGTGTTCCCTCTCTCGCTGTGTCTCTCTCTGTCAAATAAATAAATAAATAAAATCTTTATTAAAAAAAAAAGATGGCATCAGAGTGAAGGGTTTTGATTCTTTTCAACCTGGTGTCTTGATGCCTTCTTAATAAAATGGGACCTGCAGACTCAGAGGGGAGATGCCCTATGTCCTTTGCACTATGGCCTTTTATTTATTTTTTTAAAGATTTATTTATTTGGGAGAGAGAGAGAGAGAGAATGAGAGGGGGGAGGGTCAGAGGGAGAAGCAGACTCCCTGCCGAGCAGGAGAGCCCTATGCGGGACTCAATCCTGGGACTCCAGGATCATGACCTGAGCTGAAGGCAGCCGCTTAACCAACTGAGCCACCCAGGAGCCCATGAGCAGGGCCTTTTAACAAGGGTGTCGTCAGGCTGTCTTCTCGGTTTGAATTAGGTCTCTGCTCAGAGAGCAGTCGCCTCCGAGGGGTCTTCCCTGACCTCTAGCATTTTCCCCTCCGCAGTGATGTTCTTTCACTTTTATGGACCAGCATGCACAAATTTCTGGTTTATTTATGTATGTTCATGTTTCTTGTCTGTCTCCCCATGAGGGTGCAAGGCCTTGTCTTGTTTCCCTCCGTGTCCCTAGGGCCTGGAATAAGTCCTAGCACATCCCAGGTGCTCCATTAAAACGTTTGAATGAAGAAACAAACTAGGGCAGTGCTTCTCGAGGTCTGCTCCATAGACTTCTGGGGGTCTCGACACTCTTCCAGGGCCCCGTGAAGTCAAACAGTAAGTCATAATTTGTCTTTTTCACTGCACTGACGCTGATGTCATTTACAACGATGGTGCATGCCCAATGGTGGGTAGAGCTACCATCACCAAAGTGTTCCCGCAAGCATTCTTCACAGTTGAAACAAGACAGAAAACCAGGAAATTCTGACATTAAGACAAGACAAAGGCCAGTTTCACTTAAGAATGCCCTTGATGGGGTGCCTGGGTGGCTCAGTCAGTTGGGGCGTCTGCCTTCAGCTCAGGTCATGATCCCCGGGTCCTGGGATCGAGCCCCGCATCGGGCTCCCTGCTCAACGGGGAGCCTGCTTCTCCCTCTCCCTCTCCTGCTCCCTCTGCCAAACCTCCTGCTTGTGCTCTCTCTCTCTGTCAAATAAATTAAATCTTAAAAAAAAAAGAAGAATGTCCTTGATGATGGGTGAAACAGGTGAAGGGGAATGGAGAGCCCACTTACCGTGATGAGCACTGAGTCATGTATAGAATTGCTGAGTCACTATATTGTACACCCGAAACTAACAGAACACAGTAGGTTAATTATACTGGAATGAAAACATAAATAAATAAATAAATAAATAGGAAAAAAGTCCTTTATGAAGCAATAAAAATTCTTAGTTTTATTAAAACTCAATCCTTGAGTGCATGAAATAAAAAGCAGTCATAAAGTACTTCTGCACACCAAAGGACAGTAGTTGTCCTGAGGAAAAACACTTGTTTGAATTGTGAGCTAAGCTATCCCCCCTTTTTTTAAAGATTCTATTTATTTATTTCAGAGAGAGAGAGAGAGCAAGTGAGAGAGCACAAGCTGGGGGAGCGGCAGGCAGAGGGAGAGGGAGAAGCAGGCTCCTGACTGAGCAGGGAGCCCGATGTGGGGCTCGATCCCAGGACCTCGAGATCATGACCTGCGCTAAGGCGGATGTTTAATTAACTGAGCCACCCAGGTGCCCTGTCACGTCCCTCCCCCCTTTTTTTGGTAACATCCTTTTTCCTTGAAAGAGTGACTGACCAAAAAAACCCAAAAAAACAAAAACTATGGTAATTCACACTTGGGTATTGGCAGACATTTTTTGGAAAACAAAGGGAGTTTTCCCTTCCAAGGAAAACAACTGGCAATGTTCATTGCCAGTTTTGAAATTCAAGTTTTAAAACAAATCTTGGAATTTTGGAAAACTTGAATTTACCACTGAGAGCGTGACAGCTTCCCGACACCTAAAGACTGCTCTGATGAGCTTGGGGTTGATATTCAGGAGTGTGACATTGTGATATTGAGTCATGAAATGAGTCAACATTTGGAAGAGCAGCATAACTCAGGGAAACAAATATTTTCCCAATGACCAATGCACAATGTTCCAAAACCATGCATGGATAAAAGGTCTATTCACAGCACAGTATAGACCAATGGATTTTAATGTAAGAGAATGAAAAACTCATTGATGTGATTTCAGATTCCACCTTGCAACTAACCTTTAGGAAACTACCGCTTGTCCAGTTTTGGTGTGTATCTAAGAAAAATATTCCCGAATATTTGGAAAGTCTTTGAAACACTCCTCGATTTTCCAACTGCAGTATTTGTATGAAGTCAGATTTTTTTCCATATATTTCAGCCAAAACAACATACCACAACAGATTGAATGTATAAAGAGATATGAGAGTCTGCCTGTCTTCTATTAAGCCAGACATTAAAGAGATTTCCAAAAATGCCATTCTCTTCACGATTTTTTTTAATTTGGAAAATACAGTTATTTTCCATAAACTGTTACTTATGGGTTTTTGTTTTTTTTTAAAGATTTTATTTATTTATTTGACAGAGAGAGACACAGCAAGCGACGGAGCACAAGCAGGGAGAGTGGGAGAGGGAAGGGAGGCTTCCCACTGAGCAGAGAGCCCGATGCGGGGCTTGATCCCAGGCGCCTGGGATCATGACCTGGGCCGAAGGCAGACGCTTAATGACTGAGCCACCCAGGTGCCCCAAACTGTTACTTATGTTAAAAAGTATGTGTTTTATTAATGCTATTTTAAATGAATTAAAAATAAATATTTTTAAAATTTCTCAGTTTTAATTTCCAACATGGTGAATGCCAATGGCTATCTAACATAAACACATAAGTAAAAACAAAAACAAAACACACAAACAAAAGCTCTTTGGGGGCCTCAAGAATTGTTAAGAACATAGGGGGTTGTAGACAAAAACGCTTGAGAAGCATTGAGCTAAAATGAGAATATCAATTTCTCTCTCTTTTCTCTTAGAGATATGATTAACATACCATAAAATTCACCATTTTAAAGTGTACAATTCAGGGGCGCCTGGGTGGCTCAGTCAGTTAAGCATCGGAGTCTCAGTTTCGGCTCAGGTCATGGTCTCCTTGTTGTGAGAGGGAGCCCTGCATCGGGCTCCGTGCTCAGCGTGGAGTCGATTTCAGTTTCTCTCTCTCTCTCCTACCATCTCCCCACTTGCATGCATGCCTGCTCTCTTTCTCTCTCTCACTCAAATAAATGAATACATAAAATCTTTTTTAAAAGGTGTACGATTCACTGGTTTTTAGTATATTCACAAGGCTGTGCAACCCTCACCCCTAATTCCAAAACATCATCCCAAAAAGGAATCCTGTACCTGTATCAGTCGCTCCTCATTGCCCCCCTCTCCTGAGCCCCCGGAAAACACAGATCTCAGTGTATTTGCTTATCTGGTCATTTAATATAAACAGAATCCCACAATATGTGACTTTTGGGGCTAGCTTCTTTCACTTAGCATTCTTTCACTTCTATCAAGGTTCATCCACGTGGCGGCTGGATCTGCATTCCGTTCCTTTTTGTGGTAGAATAATATTTCATTGCAGAGATATACCACATCCTGTTTATGCACACATCATTTGGATTGTTCCCACTTCCTGGCTATTATATGTTGCTATGAACATTCATGTACACATTTTTTAAAAATTTTTATTGTTATGTTAATCACCATACGTTACATCATTTGTTTTTGATGTAGTGTTCCATGATTCATTGTTTGTGCATAACACCCAGTGCTCCACGCAGAATGTGCCCTCTTTAATACCCATCACCAGGCTAACCCATCCCCCACCCTCCTCCCCTCTAGAACCCTCAGTTTGTTTTTCAGAGTCCATCATCTCTCATGGTTCATCTCCCCCTCCGATTTTCTCCCCTTCATTCTTCCCCTCCTGCTATCTTCTTCTTTTTCTTTTTTCTTAACATATGTTGCATTATTTGTTTCAGAAGTACAGATCTGTGATTCAACAGTCTTGCACAATTCACAGAGCTCACCATAGCACATACCCTCCCCAATGTCTGTCACCCAGCCACCCCATCCCTCCCACCCCCCACCACTCCAGCAACACTCAGTTTGTTTCCTGAGATTAAGAATTCCTCATATCAGTGAGGTCATATGATACATGTCTTTCTCTGATTGACTTATTTCACTCAGCATAACACCCTCCAGTTCCATCCACGTCGTTGCAAATGGCAAGATCTCATTCCTTTTGATGGCTGCATAATATTCCATTGTGTATATATACCACATCTTCTTTATCCATTCATCTGTTGATGGACATCTTGGCTCTTTCCACAGTTTGGCTATTGTGGACATCGCTGCTATAAACATTGGGGTGCACGTACCCCTTCGGATCCCTACATTTGTATCTTTGGGGTAAATACCCAGTAGTGCAATTGCTGGATCATATGGTAGCTCTATTTTCAACTGTTTGAGGAACCTCCATACTGTTTTCCAGAGTGGTTGCACCAGCTTGCATTCCCACCAACAGTGTAGGAGGGTTCCCCTTTCTCCGCATCCCCGCCAACATCTGTCGTTTCCTGACTTGTTAATTTTAGCCATTCTGACGGGTGTGAGGTGGTATCTCATGGAGGTTTTGATTTGGATTTCCCTGATGCCGAGCGATGTTGAGCACTTTTTCATGTGTCTGTTGGCCATTTGGACGTCTTCTTTGGAAAAATGTCTCTTCATGTCTTCTGCCCATTTCTTGATTGGATTATTTGTTCTTTGGGTGTTGAGTTTGATAAGTTCTTTATAGATTTTGGATACTAGCCCTTTATCTGATAGGTCATTTGCAAATATTTTCTCCCATTCTGTCGGTTGTCTTTTGGTTTTGTGGACTGTTTCTTTTGCCGTGCAAAAGCTTTTTATCTTGATGAAATCCCAATAGTTCATTTTTGCCCTT
Source organism: Zalophus californianus (assembly GCF_009762305.2). Classification (NCBI taxonomy): domain Eukaryota; kingdom Metazoa; phylum Chordata; class Mammalia; order Carnivora; family Otariidae; genus Zalophus; species Zalophus californianus. The sequence continues at coordinate 37,006,455 of NC_045610.1, forward strand.
GCTTCCCTTGCCTTTCGCGATGTTTCTAGGAAGAAGTTGCTGCGGCTGAGGTCGAAGAGGTTGCTGCCTGTGTTCTCCTTTAGGATTTTAATGGACTCCTGTCTCACGTTTAGGTCTTTCAACCATTTGGAGTCTATTTTTGTGTGTGGTGTAAGGAAATGGTCCAGTTTCATTCTTCTGCACGTGGCTGTCCAATTTTCCCAACACCATTTGTTGAAGAGACTGTCTTTTTTCCGTTGGACATTCTTTCCTGCTTTGTCAAAGATGAGTTGACCATAGAGTTGAGGGTCCATTTCTGGGCTCTCTATTCTGTTCCATTGATCTATGTGTCTGTTTTTGTGCCAGTACCATACTGTCTTGATGATGACAGCTTTGTAATAGAGCTGGAAGTCCGGAATTGTGATGCCGCCAGCTTTGCTTTGCTTTTTCAATATTCCTCTGGCTATTCGGGGTCTCTTCTGGTTCCATACAAATTTTAGGATTATTTGTTCCATTTCTTTGAAAAAAGTGGATGGTATTTTGATGGGGATTGCATTGAGTGTGTAGATTACTCTAGGTAGCATTGACATCTTCACAATGTTTGTTCTTCCAATCCATGAGCATGGAACGTTTTTCCATTTCTTTGTGTCTTCTTCAATTTCTTTCATGAGTATTTTATAGTTTTCTGAGTACAGATCCTTTGCCTCTTTGGTTGAATTTATTCCTAGGTATCTTATGGTTTTGGGTGCAGTTGTAAGTGGGATCGACTCCTTGATTTGTCTCTCTTCTGTCTTGTTGTTGGTGTATAGAAATGCCACTGATTTCTGTGCATTGATTTTATATCCTGCCACTTGACTGAATTCCTGTATGAGTTCTAGCAGTTTTGGGGTGGAGTCTTTTGGGTTTTCCACATACAGTATCATATCATCTGCAAAGAGTGAGAGTTTGACTTCCTCTTTGCTGATTTGGATGCCTTTGATTTCTTTTTGTTGTCTGATTCCTGTGGCTAGGACTTCTAATACTATGTTGAATAGCAGTGGTGATAGTGGACATCCCTGCCACGTTCCTGACTTTAGGGGAAAAGCTCTCAGCTTTTCCCCATTGAGAATGATATTGGCTGTAGGTTTTTCATAGATGGCTTTTATGATATTGAGGTATGTACCCTCTATCCCTATACTCTGAAGAGTTTTGATCAAGAAAGGATGCTGTACTTTGTCAAATGCTTTTTCTGCATCTATTGAGAGGATCGTATGATTCTTATTCTTTCTTTTGTTAATGTTCTTTCTTTTGTATCACGTTGATTGATTTGCGGATGTTGAACCAACCTTGCAGCCCGTGTTTGTATTTCTTTGGTGTTGGTTGTGATCTCTCCTCTTTCATTCATGATTTTGTTGATCTGGGTCATTTCTCTTTTCTTTTTGATAAGTCTGGCCAGGGGTTTAACAATCTTGTTAATTCTTTCAAAGAACCAGCTCCTAGTTTCGTTGATCTGTTCTACTGTTCTTTTGGTTTCTATTTCATTGATTTCTGCTCTGATCTTTATTATTTCTCTTCTCCTGCTGGGTTTAGGCTTTATTTGCTGTTCTTTCTCTGGCTCCTTTAGGTGTAGGGTTAGGTTGTGTATTTGAGACCTTTCTTGTTTCTTGAGAAAGGCTTGTATTGCTATATACTTTCCTCTCAGGACTGCCTTTGCTGTATCCCAAAGATTTTGAACAGTTGTGTTTTCATTTTCATTGGTTTCCATGAATTTTTTTAATTCTTCTTTAATTTCCTGGTTGAACCATTCATTCTTTAGTAGGATGCTCTTTAGCCTCCATGTATTTGAGTTCTTTCTGACTTTCCTCTTGTGATTGAGTTCTAGTTTCAAAGCATTGTGGTCTGAAAATATGCAGGGAATAATCCCAATCTTTTGGTACTGGTTGAGACCTGATTTGTGACCTAGGATGTGATCTATTCTGGAGAATGTTCCATGGGCACTAGAGAAGAATGTGTATTCCGTTGCTTTGGGATGGAATGTTCTGAATACGTCTGTGAAGTCCATTTGGTCCAGTGTTTCATTTAAAGTCTTTATTTCCTTGTTGATCTTTTGCTTAGATGATCTGTCCTTTTCAGTCAGGGGGGGTGTTAAAGTCCCCCACTATTATTGTATTGTTGTCAATGTGTTTCTTTGCTTTTGTTATTAATTGCCTTATATAATTGGCTGCTCCCATGTTAGGGGCATAGATATTTACAATTGTTAGATCTTCTTGTTGGATAGACCCTTTAAGTAGGATATAGTATCCTTCTTCATCTCTTATTACAGTCTTTGTTTTAAAATCTAATTTGTCTGATATAAGGATTGCTACCCCAGCTTTCTTTTGGTGTCCATTAGCATGGTAAATGGTTTTCCATCCCCTCACTTTCAATCTAGGGGTATCTTTGGGTCTAAAATGAGTCTCTTGCAGACAGCATATGGATGGGTCTTGTTTTTTAATCCAATCTGATAGCCTGTGTCTTTTGATTGGGGCATTGAGCCCATTTACATTCAGGGTAACTATTGAAAGGTATGAATTTAGTGCCATTGTATTGCCTGTAAGGTGACTGTGACTGTATATTGTCTGTGTTACTTTCTGATCTATGCTGCTTTTAGGCTCTCTCTTTGCTTAGAGGACCCCTTTCAATATTTCTTGGAGGGCTGGTTTCGTGTTTGCAAATTCCTTTAGTTTTTGTTTGTCCTGGGAGCTTTTTATCTCTCCTTCTATTTTCAATGACAGCCTTGCTGGATATAGTATTCTTGGCTGCATATTTTTCTCGTTTATTGCTCTGAAGATATCTTGCCAGTCCTTTCTGGCCTGCCAGGTCTCTGTGGATAGGTCCGTTGCCAATCTAATGTTTCTACCATTGTAGGTTACATATCTCTTCTCCTGAGCTACTTTCAGGATTTTCTCTTTGTCTCTGAGACTCGTAAGTTTTACTATTAGATTTCGGGGTGTTGACCTATTTTTATTAATTTTGAGAGGGGTTCTGTGTGCCTCCTGGATTTTGATGCCTGTTTCCTTCCTCACATTAGGGAAGTTCTCTGCTATTATTTGCTCCAATATACCTTCTGCCCCTCTCTCTCTTTCTTCTTCTTCTGGGATCCCAATTATTCTAATGTTGTTTCATCTTATCGTATCGCTTATCTCTCGAATTCTGCCCTCGTGATCCTGTAGTTGTTTCTCTCTCTTTTTCTCAGCCTCTTTATTTTCCATCATTTGGTCTTCTATATCACTGATTCTCTCTTCTGCCTCATTTATCCTAGCAGTTAGTGCCCCCATTTTTGATTGTACCTCATCAGTAGCCTTTTTGATTTCGACTTGGTTAGATTTTAGTTCTTTTATTTCTCCAGAAAGGGTGTCTCTAATAACTTCCACGCTTTTTTCAAGCCCAGCTAGTATCTTTAAAATCATCATTCTGAACTCTAGGTCCGACATCATACTAATGTCCGTATTGAGGAGGTCCCTGGCTGATGGTACTACCTCTTGTTCTTTTTGCTGAGGTGATTTTTTTCATCTTGTCATTTTGTCCAGAGGAGAATAGATGAATAAGAGAACAAAATGCTAACAGGTTAACAACGTCCCCAGCAAATATACTCTATACAAATCAGAAAAGACCTGAAACCAGGGGAAAAGAAAGGGAAAGAAAGAAAAAAGAAAGAGAAAAAAAAAACAAAAAGAAAAAGATAAAAACAAAAACAGAACAATACAAAAAAAACAGAATATGATCAAATATGATCAGGCTAGTGCACAGATCAGTGCCACACACTAGATTTTGGGCGTATTTTGGTCTGTTAGAAAAAAGTGCCTCTTAAAATTTTAAAGGAAGAAAGACTTATATATGTACAAAATAAGGGTTGATACAATGAAGGGATGGAAGATGATTGTAAAGATGAAAATTATAAAATATTTTATAAAAGGAATTGATAAGATAAGAAGTTGTTTGAAAAAAGAAAGAAGATTTAAAAAAAAAAAGGAGAGAATGTGATCAGGCAGGAGACTAGAACAAAGCCATACACTAGTGATTTAGGGTATATTTTGATCTGTTAGAAGAAACTGTATCTCAAAATTTTAAAGAGAGAACAACTTTATATATATATATATATGCGCCAAATTAAGGGTAACTACTATGAAGGGATAAAATATAACTCTAAAAATGAAAAATAAAAAAAAATTTTTTTTTTAAAAAGGGATTGATAAGATGTTGGTTGAAAAAGGGAAAAAGAAAACTTAAAAAAAAAGTTAAAAAAATTAACTTTGAAAAACTAATGAATTATGGTAAAAAAAGGCCATGAATTCTATGTGCAGTATTCCCCTAGCACTGGAGTTCTCCCGTTCTCCTTGATCGGTAAACTTGGTCTTGGCTTACTGGCTGTTCATGCTGATCTTCTGGGGGAGGGGCCTGTTGCCGTGGTTCCCAAACGTCTTTGCCGGAGGTGGAATTGCCCCACCCTTGTGGGTCGGGGCTAAGCAAGCTGCTCCGGTTTGCTCTCAGGAGCTTTTGTTCCCTGCAAGCTCTGGTACAGCTTTGGAGGATCAGGGTGAAAATGGTGGCCTCCCAATCTCCACCCGGAAAAGCTGAGAACTCAGGGCCTCACTCCTCAGTGCGCCCCCAGAGAAAAGCAGTCAATCACTCCCGTCTCCCCAGTCTCCGACCACACTCCATGCTCACCCCGCCTGTGACCGAGCGTTTCTATGTCTGGCACCCGACCCCGTGCGGAGTCTCCAAACCCAGCAGATCCCTGCGGTGCGCTCCCGCGCCGCTCCTCCCCAAGGGAGGAAGGGGAGTCTCCCCAGCTCTGCCGCTTGTTGGGTCCCTGCTGGAGGAGCAGTGGCCCAACTGGGCTGCAGATCACAGTTTATGGCAACCCCGAGCTGAGAGCCCGCGCCTCGGCTCCGTCTCTGCAGCCGGCTTCCCCACTCCGATAACTGGGAGCTCTGCTGCACTCAGGCACCCCCGGTTTTTCTGTGACCCCAAGGGTCCTGAGACCACACTGTCCCGGGAGGGTTCCACTCCCAGCTTAGCCACTGGAGCAACGTCCCTCAGCAGAGCCGACTTCTAAAAGTTCTGATTTTGTGCTCCGCGGCTCTATCACTTGCCAGAAGCGGCCGACGGAGGCCCCCTCCCCCGCCGTCTATCCTCCCGAATATCGCCTCGGATTCACTTCTCCGCACGTCCTACCTTCCAGTAAGTGGTCGCTTCTCTGTTCAGAGTTGTTGCTACTCTCTTCTTCGATCTCCTGTTGAGTTCTAGGTGTTCAGAATGGTTTGATCCCTATTCAGCTGAATTCCTGAGACCAGACGAAATCCAGGTCTCCTACTCCTCTGCCATCTTGCTCCGCCCCCTATCTCATGTACACATTTTTATATAAATACGTTTTCAATTCTCCTGGGCATGTACCTGGAAGTGGAATTGCTGCGTCTTATAGTGACTCTATGTTTAACTGTTTGAGCACCTGTCAAGCCGGTTTCCACAATGGCTGTGCCATTTTACATTCTCACAAGCAATATGTGAAGGGTTCCAATTTCTCTACATCCTTGCTGACACTTGTTACTGTCTTTTTAATTATAGCCAGTGAAGTGGTGTCTCACTGTGGGTTTAATTTACATTTCCCTCATGACTAATGATGTTGACTATCTTTTCACATGCTTGCAGCCATTTGTATATCTTCCATGGAGAAATGTCTCTTCCAGTCATTTGCCCAATTTTAAGTTAGGTTGCTTGTCTTTTTATTGTTGAGTTTTAAATGCTCTTTATATGTTCTAGATATAAGATCATTATCAGGGTATGATTTGCAAATGTTGTCTCCATTCTTTGGTTTGTCATTTATTTAGTTAGTTAGTTATTTAGTTATTTATTTGAGAGAGAAAGAGAGCAGAGCGAGTGGGAGAGAACACCAGTTGGGGTGGGGCAGAGGGAGAGGGAGAAGCAGGCTTCCAGCTGAGCAGGGAGCCTGATGTGAGGCTGGATCCCAGGGCCCCGGGATCATGACCTGAGCCGAACGCAGACACTTAACTGACTGAGCCACTCAGGCGCCCCTGTGGTTTGTCTTTCAACTTTCTTGATAGTGCCTTGACCCACAAAAGTTTTTAATTACAATGAAGTCCAATTTATCTATTTTTTCTTTTTGTGCTGTGCACATCTAAGAAAATATTGTCTAATCAAAAAAAAAAAAAAAGATTTACACCTATGTTTTCTTCCAAGAGTTATAGTTTTAGCTTTTACACTTATGTCTTTGACCCATTTTGACTGAATTTTTGTAGATGATGGTAGGTAGGGAGGGAGTCCAAATTCATTCTTTTGCATGTGGATATCCAGTTGTCCCAACACTTCCCTCGCTGAATGTTCTTGACACCTTGATGATAGTTATATTGGTTTCTTCCTGGACTCCCAGTTCTATTCCATTGACTTATATGTCTATCCTCACGCCAGTACCACCCTGCCTGGATTACTGTAGCTTTTGAAATTGGGAAGTGTGGGTCCTCAAACTTTGTTCTTTTTCAAGATTGATTTGGCTAGAAAATATCAGCTTTAATATTAACTTTTTTCATACTAGGTGGTAAATATATGTCAGTTTGTAATATTATTCTCTTTTCTTTTTAAAAAGATTTTATTTTGGGGGGCGCCTGGGTGGCTCAGTCATTAAGCGTCTGCCTTCGGCTCAGGTCATGAAACCAGGGTCCTGGGATCGAGCCCCGCATGGGGTTCCCTGCTCAGTGGGGAGCCTGCTTCTCCCTCTCCCACTCCCCCTGCTTGTGTTCCCTCTCTCGTTATATCTCTCTCTGCCAAATAAATAAATAAAATATTTTTTAAAAAAGATTTTATTGGGGAACCTGGGTGGCTCAGTCGTTAGGCGTCTGCCTTCGGCTCAGGTCATGATCCTAGGGCAATGGGATCGAGCCCCGCATCGGGCTTCCTGCTCAGCGGGAAGCCTGCTTCTCCCTCTCCCGCGCCCCCTGCTTGTGTTCCCTCTCTCTCTCATTCTCTCTCTCAAATAAATAAATAAAATCTTTAAAAAAATTAAAAAAGATTTTATTTTTAAGTAATGTCTATACCCAACATGGGGCTTGAACTCACAACCTCAAGGTCGAGAGTTGCATGCTCTACCGACTGAGCCAGCCACACAGCCCCTCTTTTTGCACTTCTGTCTGTTGATTTTTTTTTTAGATTTTATTTATTTATTTATTTATTTGACAGAGAGAGAGCAGGGAGGAGGAGCAGAGGGAGGGAGCTCCCACTGAGCAGGGAGTCCAACGCGGGGCTTGATCCCAGGACCCCGGGATCATGACCTGAGCTGAAGGCAGATGCTCAACTGACTGAGCCACCCAGACACCCCCCCCATTATTCTTTTCAGTGAAAAATTTTTTTGTTATGTCTCTCTTTCTTTTTATTACTGAGGTACAGTTGACACACAATGTTATATTAGTTTCATTGTGTGTACAACATAATGATTCTACAGTTCTATACATTACTCAGCACTCGCCACAATAAGTATAGTCACCGTCTGTCAGCATACACTGCTATTACGATATCGACTATTTTCCCCATGCTGTACTTTAAAAATTTAATTTTATTTAAATTCCATTAATTAACATAGTGTATTATTAGTTTCAGAGGTAAAGTTCAGTGAGTCATCAGTTGTATATAACACCCAGTGCTCATTACATCACCTACCCTCCTTAAGGCCCATCACCCAGTTACCCCATCCCCCACCCCCCTCCCCTCTAGCCCCCCTCAGTTTATTTCCTGTGGTTAAGAGTCTCCTATGGTTTGTCTCTCTCTCTCACTTCGTCTTGTTTTATTTTTCCCTCCCTTCCCTTATGCTCCTATGTTTTGTTTCTTAAATTCCACATATAAGGGAAATCATGATAATTGTCTTCCTCTGATTGACTTATTTCGCTTGGCATAATACCCCCTAGTTCCATCCACATTGTTGCATATGGCAAGATTTCATTTTTTGATGGCTGAGTAATATTCCATTGTAGATATATACCACATCTTCTTTATCCATTCATCTGTTGATGGACATCTAGGCAGGCTCTTTCCACAGTTTGGCTATTGTGGACATCGCTGCTATAAACATTCGGGTGCGTGTGCCCCTTCGGATCACTACATTTGTATCTTTGGGGTAAATACCCAGTAGTGCAATTGCTGGGTCGTAGGGTAGCTCTATTTTTAACTTTTTGTGTAACCTCCATACTGTTTTCCAGAGTGGTTGCACCAGCTTGCATTCCCACCAACAGTGTAGGAGGGTTCCCCTTTCTCCGCATCCCCGCCAACATCTGTCGTTTCCTGACTTGTTAATTTTAGCCATTCTGACGGGTGTGAGGTGGTATCTCATGGAGGTTTTGATTTGGATTTCCCTGATGCCAAGTGACGTTGAGCATTTTTTCATGTGTCTGCTGGCCATTTGGATGTCTTCTTTGGAGAAATGTCTGTTCATGCCTTCTGCCCATTTCTTGACTGGATTATTTGATCTTTGGGTGTTGAGTTTGATAAGTTCTTTATAGATTTTAGATACTAGCCCTTTATCTGTTAAGGCATTTGCAAATATCTTCTTCCATTCTGTTGGTTTTCTTTTGGTTTTGTCGAATGTTTCCTTTGCTGTGCAAAAGCTTTTTATCTTCATGAAGTCCCAGTAGTTCATTTTTGCCTTTGTTTCCCTTGCCTTTGGAGACGTGTCTAGCAAGAAGTTGCTGGGGCTGAGGTCGAAGAGGTTGCTGCCTGTGTTCTTCTCTAGGATTTTAATGGATTCCTGTCTCACATTTAGGTCTTTCATCCATCTTGAGTTTATTTTTTTGTATGGTATAAGAAAAGTGAAATTTTTAAGAAGCAGCTTTTGAAGCTAGATTATCAGGGTTCTCATACTGGCCCTGCCACTCCCTAATGGTGTGCTGTTGGGCCAGTTCTGAAACTTTCCTATATCCTAATCTGTAGAATGTAGATAATGACCTTGACCTCGTAGGGTTGTTGTGAGGATTAAATGAGATAAAGCCATAATTAAATGATGTAATATAGATAATAGGAGATGCTTGAACCCAGTAGCACTAGATTATTATTTGCCTTCTTACAATTCTGCAGAGAGTGATCAACTTGGCAAAAAATGTGGAAATCATTCCACACAAAGAACATGAAGGAAAAGAAGCACGAAGCTGTTTTTAAATATCTGAAAGCCAGATGTAGAAGAACAAATCTTTTCTTTGTACTCTAGAGAGGACCAGGACCACTGAATTTAAGAAAGCCATTCTGGTCAACCCTCCCCAGCACCCAGCAAGGTCCCACAATGTTTAGTTGTCATATATACCAGCACTTGCCAATTTGTAATTATAATTATCTAGGTTTCAAATTCTCCCATTGGATGGTCCCATTCCACAAATATTTACAAAGTGATTCCTGTATGCCAGACACTATGTGTTAGGCCCCAGGGCTCATGGATGAGTAAGATGCTGCCCCAGTATTCCAGAAGGTCCCAGCCCAAGAGAAAGCCACTTGGTGAATTTGAGGAAACCAGATTTCTGCTCCATACAGCTGCTTGTCGTCCCCTCCTAGTTCCCACAAAGTCCTTAGTTTGGGACCCAATGCAGCAGCTACTTCTTTAAGGTAAATCACCAGACAGGAATGGAAAGTCTCAGGCCCCAGTTGCGGGGAGGTCCCTGAGCCTGGAAACATGCGACTTTCTGGGCATGGTGCACCCTCTAGTGTCCATCCAGGGTAAGGCAGGTCCAACGCTAAAGTTTCCAAAGATCCTTATTTACTGCCAAAGGTTGCTTCCCTCAGTTTAGTGCTGTTTATAGCTAAGCGGCTCTCAGGTCTCCGCTTTGGCTCAGGTCATGATCCCAGGGTCCTGGAATCGAGCCCTCCATCGGGCTCCCTGCTCAGCGGGGAGCCTGCTTCTCCCTCTCCCACTCCCCCTGCTTGGGTTCCCTCTCTTGCTGTGTCTCTCTCTGTCAAATAAATAAATAAAATCTTAAAAAAAAAAAAAAAGAAATACTTCTTTCTGTCCCTTTCAGTATGAACCCAAGAAAGGCTCATTCTCATTCCATATTTTGTATTTCAATATAAATCTTCTTGGTTTCCATCAATTATAATTCTCCCAAGCAGCTGGGAGAAAGAAATGTAACCAGAATTATCTTGGGATTGCCGATGGTTATGGCTTTTCTTTGACAGTAAACCAAAAACAGTTAAAAAAAAAAAAAGGGAAGACCTGGGGTTTGAACACAGGACAATCTGCCTCCAGGACAGCAGCTTTTAACCAAGATGTTCGGGTTCCAGAGTGTTGGAGTTTCCATGACCATTAACTGGCTGGTGGGTTCTTGGTCTTTGTGCCCTGTCCTGTTACACTGAGGGTATATGAGTTACGGTGTGAGACACTGGGCAAGGTCTCCAAACAGCTGTGAGATGCTTGCTATTATTTTCCTCACATAACAGATGAAGAGACTGAGGTTCAGGTTGGCTCACAGACAGTAAATAGCAGAGATGCAAATCAGGTAAGAAAAATGATAATTACTTTATCGAAGGCTTATTCCATGACAGGCACTATGTTAAACTATTTCCATATACTATCACACATGTAAATGGCTTGAAGAATTATTAGCTGGGGTGCCTGGGTGGCTCAGTTGGTTAAGTGACTGCCTTCAGCTCAGGTCATGATCCTGGAGTCCTGGGGTCTGCTTCTCCCTCTCATGCTTTCTCTCTCTCTCTCAAATAAATAAATAAAATCTTAAAAAAAAGAGAACTATTAGCTGAGTTTTCAAGTTAAGGGAACTGGCACTCAGAGCAGTTGGTTAGGTGCCCAAGGTTACACAGTGAGTGTAGAATCATATCACATGTTGGTCTGCCTGTCCCCAAAGACCTTGCTCTTCACCACTCTAAGGCTTAACCAGAGAATGTCTGACCTCTTCCTGGGTTACAAGGCAGAGTGAATTTAAAAACAGAAAAAAAATTTATAGCCACAAAAGAATCAGGATGGTATGGTGGTTAGTATTCAATAAGTGTTGGGCGCCTGGGTGGCTCAGTTGGTTAAGCATCCAACTCTTGATTTTGGCTCAGGTCATGATCTCAGGGTCATGAGATGGAGCCCTGCGTGGGGCTCCGAGCTCAATGGGGAGTCTGCTTGAGATTCTTTCCCTCTGCCCCTCCTCCCCAACTTGCATGCACACGCACACACACTTTTTCTCTCTCTCAAATAAATAAACACTTTAAAAAAAATAAATGTTGGTGATTATTTGTTCCAATTATCTATTGCTGCAAACAAATTGTCTACAAGCTTTGCAGGGCCATCAGTGCCTCTTTGCTAAAATAAAAATATCTACAGGACAGAGCCAGACCTGGCCTTATAGCATATTCCACCTGAAGGAGGGGGAGCCTCTCCTGCCCTCAGTTCCTGACCAAAGGCCACAGTGGGAGAAGATCATCCCTGCCCCAGACCCCTTGGCTACTTGAGAAGTCCCTTAGGATCACCTGAATAAGCAGCAAAGGGAGTTCATATGTTTTAAGGATGACACACCACCGTCGCATGTGAAGAGGCTTGCCTTCCATCTGTGCCTTCCATCCCTTAACAGACATCCTGATTAAGGGCAGGACCACAGGGGCCACACAATTCGTCAAATGTTGGCTGTCTTAGCAATAAAGGCTGCCTTGGACAACAGTTGGCCCCATCTGTCCATTTTTCCAGACTTTTAGGCCATTGCCAATGATCTAGCCACCTGGTCTGACCAGTGGCAATAACAATGACAACCAACTCTTTATCCATGGTCACTCCCTTTGGGGTAAAGAACTCCAGGCATGTTCTTGCTTTACAGATACCCCAAAATTCAAATCAAGGTCAGACATGTCTCTGCATGTACTAAAGCCACGATACAAGGCCTTGCCCAGACACCTTTTATCCTCTTCAGAGTTGCAGACATTATTGAGAATGACTAAGGCATTCATTTCACTTCTGAAAATATATAACCCTGGCTTCTTAAACAAGGCATTCAGCAGAACTTTCAACTATGAGGTGGTAGGCCTCCTAGAGCACCGTGACAGCTTACTTAAACAAGTTCAAATTTAATTAAGTGAAACAACACATTTTAGTTATCAGTCAAACATCAGGGGTGAATTGTAATAGAGTCCAGGTTTGTTAATGGACTTGATTATCTTTCCATGTGGTTATTAGCTCATAATCTGGGCAATAAAATAATTCTCAGTAAGTTTAAAAGATTTATACAAAGTATGTTCTCTGACCAAGACAGAATTAAACCAAAATCAGTAACAACAGATCTGACAAGTCATCAAAATTTCTGGAAATTAGGGGCACCTGGGTGACTCAGTTGGTTAAGCATCTGACTCTTGGTTTCGGCTCAGGTCATGATTTCACGGGTCATAGGATCAAGCCCTGAGACCAACTCTGCACTCAGCGCACTCGGTATGGAGTCTGCTGGAGATTATCTCCCTCTCCCTCTGCTCCTCCCCCTGCTCATGCATGTGTATGTGCTCTCTCTCTCTCTAAAATAAATAAATAAAATTTTTATTTAAAAAAATTTTGGAAATTAAACAAAACACTTCTAAATAAGCCACAGATCATATTAGAAATCACAAAGGAAATCAGAAATTATTTTGAGTTGAATAAAATTGAATAATACAGTGTATCACAATGTGTGGATATAGCTAAGACAGTGCTTCAAAGGAAATTATAGCATTCATTACTTACACCAGAAAAGAAAGAAAGGTCTAACAACCATGCTCTAAACTTGCACCTTAAAATTAGAAAAAATAAGAGCAGAATAAACCCAAGGAAAGCAGAAGAAAGGAAATAATAAAGAGTAGAAATCAATGAAATAGAAAATTTATAAACAATAGAGAAAAATCAATGAAAATTAACACTTTTTTTAAAGATCAATAAAACTGGGGCACGTGGGTGGCTCAGTCAGTAAAGCATCTGCCTTCGACTCAGGTTATGATCCCAGGGTTCTAAAATCGAGCCCCATGTCAGGCTCCCTGCTCAGTAGGGAGCCTGCTTCTCCCTCTCCCTCTGCTGCTCCCCCTGCTTCTGCTCTCTCTCTGTTAAATAAATACAAAAAATCTTGAAAAAAAAAGATCAGTAAAACTAAACCACCTCCAACCAGACTGATCAGGAAAAAAAAAAACAACACTGAGAAGACACACATTACCATGATCAAGAATGAAGAAGGGAACATGGGTACGGAGCCCACCCACATTAAAAAAAATACTGAGGGAATGTGAGAAACAACTTTACGCCAATAAGCAACATAAAGTACATGAACGAATTCCTTGAATGACACCTACTACAAGAGCTCACTCAAGAAGAAATATATATGTGTCAACTATACTCAAATAAAAAAACTTTTAAAAATAAGAAATATATAACCTTAATAGTTTTATGACTACAAAGAAATTGAATGTGTGGTCAAAAATCTTCCCACAAAGAAAACTGCAGGCTTAGGTGTCCTCTGTGGTGGATTCTACCACACTTTTAGGGAAGAATACCAATTCTACACAAACTTTCCCAGGAAATAGAAGAAGAGCACTTCCCAATTTATTTCGTGAGGTGAGGATTGCCATAATACCAAAATGAGGAAAAAGATATGACAAAACCGAACAAAACTAAAAAGGTACAAATCAGTAATCCTTGTGAACATAGATACAAAACTCCTTAAAATTTAAGCAAACAAATGCTGCAATAAATAACAAAGCTAATGCATCAAGTGGGGTTCATCCTGGGAATGCAAGATTGGTTTGACCCATGAAAAACCAATCAGTGCAATTCAATTCACTACATCAAAAAAACTAAAATAGATAGAGGCATAAAAACCATTCAATGGGGCACCTGGGTGGCTCAGTCGGTTAAGCGTCTGCCTTCAGCTCAGGTCATGATCCCAAGGACCTGAAATCAAGCCCCACATGGGGCTCTCTGCTCAGCAGGGAGTCTGATTCTCCCTCTCCCTCTTTCTCTCCCCCAGCTTGTGCCCTCTCTCGTTCATTCTCTCTCGAATAAATAAACAAAATCTTCTAAAAAAACCACAAAAACCATTTGATACAATTCTCCATCCACTCATGACAAAAACTTCCAGCAAACTAGGAATAGAAGGGAACTTCTTCAACTTGATAAAGAGAAACTAAGAAAACCTTACATCTAGACTTAAGTTATACCTAATAGTGAAAGACTGAATGCTTTCCCCATAAGGTCAGGATAGAACAGGGTTATTTGCTCTCACCATTAACTTTGTATGAGAGATCCTATGCAGTGAAATAGGCATGAGAAATGAATAAGAGGCATATAGATTGGAAAGAAATAAGACTGTCTTTATCCACAGATGAAATGATCATCTATGTTGAAAATCCTAAAGAATGTTAAAAAAAAAAAAAAGCTTCTAGAGCTAATAAGAGATATGAACAAGGTCACAGGATACAAGTGAAATATACACCAACCAGATGACTCAGCAATTCCATTCCTAGATATTTTCCCAAGAGAAATGAAGACATCTGTCCACATGAAGATTTGTAGTGAATGTTTATGGCAGCTTTATTCATAATAGCCCCAAACTGGAAACAACCCCAATGTCCAGCAATGGGTAAATCAATCAATAAATTGTGGTGTATCCATAAAAAGGAATAAATACACTCCATGATCAAAGGAAACCAATTACAGAAACACAAAATATAGTTAAATTTCAAAAACATTATGCAAAGTAAGAGAAGCCAGACAAAAATATTATATTCTCAATGATTCCATTTACAGGAAATTATAGAAAAATCAAGACAATGGTGACAACAGGGTCACAGACCAGTGGTAGCTTGGGGAAGGGTGGGGAGCAGATTGACAGCAAAAGGGCACCAGGACACTTTGTGTGGTGATAGAAATGTTCTATATCATGATTTTGGTAGTAGTTACACAGATGTATACATTTGTTAAAAAGCACTGGATTATACACTTTCAAATAGTGAGTTTTATTATATATAATTTATACCTCAATAAAGCTGACCCTTTCCAAAAAAAAAGCCTCCAGAAAAAAAAAATAAAAAGGTTCCATGAATCTAAGTCTCCTCAATCCAGAATAAATAACCTATTATAAAGACAGCTTTACAGAATGACAGAAAATTATTCTCTAATCAGCTTGATACATGACCTCAGGACCTTTGCACTAGCTGTCCTCTGCCGGAAACATCCCTGCCTTCCATGCTTCTCCTAGATAACTCTTTATCTTGTCTTCCAGATCTTAGTTTCAGCATCACATCCTTATAGACAACTTCCTTGGACCATTCTTTCAAATTACGTTCCTCTATTATTCTCTATCATAGCACCCAGTTTCTTTTTTTTTCTCAAGTACTTTGTATGAATTTGTAATTAAGTGTTGGATTCTATGTTAATAAATTTATTTAACACCTATGGTTCCCCCAGAATGAACTGCCTCTTTTTGTTCAACAACACAGAAGGCCATTTTCACCAGGACTGACAGATAAAGGGTTAAAGATTAGTATTTACCAAAAAACTAAGAGCTCTCATTAAATGACAATGAAAAGGCCAGTGATTAAAATAAATTAAGGTTTTGGGACACCTGGCTGGCTCATTTGGTGGAGCATGTGACTCTTGATCTTGGGGTTGTGAGTTTGAGCCCCACATTGGGTATAGAGCTCACTTTTAAAATAAAACCTTGAAAAATAAATAAATAAAATGAGTTAAGGTTTTAAATAGGCAATTTAGAGAAGAGCCAATAATCATAGGAAAAGATGATCAAGCCTGTTAATAAACTTGTACTCTCAAACTATATATATAAATAAATCTCAGGTACAGTAAAGGCTTACATTTTTAAAATATAAGGAAAAATAACATTTAGGTATTGCGGTAGACTGCATAATCCACCCACCCCCACCCCCACTCAGCCAAAGGTGTCCTTGTCCTAATTCTTGGAACCTGTAAATACCTGACCTTACACAGCAAAAGGATTTTGTAGATAGATTAAGGACCTTGAGAAGGGGATATTATCCTGGATTATCTGGGTGGGACCAATCTAATCACATGGATCTTTAAAAGTAGAGAAACTTCCCTGGCTGAATCAGAGAAATGAGACCAAAGAAGAATGAAAAGAAATTTGAAGCACCAGAAGGACTTGGCAGGCCATTGGTGGTTTTGGAGGTGGAGGAAAGGGGCGGGGGAGAGGAAGAGAAAGAATCTCCAACAGACTCCGCACCCATATGGGGCTCGATCTCATGACCCTGAGATCGTGACCTGAACCGAATCCAAGAGTCGGCTGCTTAACTGACAGAGCCACCCAGGCACTCCAAGGTGGAAAGTTTTTAAAAAGAAAAGATGCAAAGAGCACATCCAAATTGTCAAGAGATATATGAAAAGATGGACAACCTCTGCAATATCTCAGGTAAAGGCAAATAAAATAAAAGAGATAACTATTCTCTATCATATTGGCACATACGATGAAGGATAAAAACACTATTGCCAGAAATTTGAGTTGCTGAAGTCTTTTAAGAAAGTTGTCTGGCGGGCGCCTGGGTGGCTCAGATGGTTAAGCGTCTGCCTTCGGCTCAGGTCATGATCCCAGAGTCTTGGGATCGAGTCCCGCATCAGGCTCCCTGTTCCTTGGGAGCCTGCTTCTCCCTCTGCCTCTCTCTCTCTCCCTCATGAATAAATAAATAAAATCTTAAAAAAAAAAAGAAAGAAAGTTGTCTGGCAAGAGCTATAGACATGTGCATGCCCTGTGGCCAGCTCCCTAACTCCTAAAAACAAACTGGCTATAAGGTAATATATATATTATTTATAATATTTCTGTCTCTTTAAAAACAGACAAGCAAACAAACAAAAGTCTGTGTGTATGTGTGTGTTTATGTTTGCAACAGCAAGAGAGAATGGTATGGAAAAACACACCAGGCTGCTAATACTGGTTACCTGAGGAGTTAGATGATGAGTTTTATTTTCATTTATCTTTTATGGTTTTGTTTTATTTTTATTTGTTACAGCATTACTTTATATTAATATAAATCCCAAAATGTACATAGTTTGGGGGAAAAACAAGTGAAGGATATTTTAAAACACACACATAAATTTTAAAAAGGCACAAAGCTTGACTCATAAATTTGTGTCAAAGAGTAAATATATTTTAAATGAATGGAAGACTCCTCTCTCTCCAGCCCCTCATTCAGGTAAGGGCCCTCCTTGGGGTCCCTGGGCCTGTTTCCTGACACTCTGCAAAGTAGCTTCAGGCTTCCTCTCCATCTTCCCCTCTAGAATGTGTATTCTCTGACTGCAGGACATGGCTAAGTCTTTAGTTACCCCTATACCTCCCAATGCCTAGCAGTTAATGATTTCCAAAAGGAATGAATTCTTTACTGAAAGAAGACTCTCACAGAGGATATAGGAAAGGCCAATAAGGCCAATAAACATACGAAAAGGTGCTCAACCTCACTAATCTTCAGAGAAATGCACATTAAAACTACAATGAGATATCACCTCACACCTATTAGAATGACTGCTATTAAAAATAAACAAACAGAAAATAACAGGTGTTGGTGAGATGAGATGTGGAGAAATTGGATTCCTTATGCACTGTCCATAGGAATGGACAATAGTGCAGCCACTGTGGAAAACAGTATGGAGGTTCTTCCAAAAATTAAAAATAGAGTTACCATATGAACCAGCAATCCTATTTCTGGGTATAGATCCAAAAGACTTGAAAGCAGTTGGTGTGCCTGGCTGGCTCAGTCGGTAGAGCACGTGACTCTTGATCTCGGGGTCACAAGTTTGAGCCCCACGATGGGCATAGAGATTACTTAAAAATAAAATCTTATGGCACCTAAGATTAAGCATCTGCCTTCCGCTCAGGTCATGATCCCAGGGATCAAATCCCTTGTCAGGCTCCCCCGTTCAGCAGAGAGTCAGTTTCTCCCTCTCCCTCTGCACCTCTCCCCTGCTCGTGCTCTCTCTTTCTTTCTCTCTCTCTCAAATAAATAAATAAAATCTCTTAAAAAATAATAAAATCTTAAAAAAGAAAAAATACTTGAAAGCAGGATCTTGAAGAGCTATTTGCACACCATATTTACTGCTGCAGCGTTATTCGTAATACTCAAGAGGTAAAAGCAACCCAATGTCCATCGACAGATCAATGAATAAAGAAAATGTGGTATACACAGCAATAGAGTATTGTTCAGCCTTAAAAAATAAGGAAATCCTGGGGCGCCTGGGTGGCTCAGTCGTTAAGCGTCTGCCTTCGGCTCAGGTCATGATCCCAGGGTCCTGGGATCGAGTCCCACATCGGGCTCCCTACTCAGCGGGCCTGCTTCTCCCTCTCCCACTCCCCCTGCTTGTGTTCCCTCTCTCGCTATCTCTCTCTCTCTCTGTTGAAAAATAAATAAAATCTTTAAAAAAAATAAGGAAATCCTGTCACGTGCTACAATGCGGGCAAACCTTGAGGACTACACTAAGTGAAATAAGGCAGTCCTAACACTACAAATATTGTATGAGTCAACTTGTATGAGCGATCTAAAGTGGTCAACCTCATAGAAAGTAGATGTGGTTGCCAAGGTCTGGAAGAAAGGGGGGAGAGGAGAAATTGTTGCTCAGTGGGCATAGAGAGTTTCAATTTTGCAGATGAAAAAGTTCTAGAGATCTGTTGCACAGTGATGTGAATATAGTTAACTGTTGAACTGTCCACCTAACATGGTTAAGATGGGAAGCTTTATTTGTTTTTATCACATGTTTAAAAAATGCACCCACCTACCCACCCACATACACTGGAACATCTCCAGAATGATTACAATGAACAAGACAGACAGTGCCAGGTATTAGAAAGTCTGTGAGCAACTAGCTCTCTCAGACATTGCTGGTAGAAGTGTAAAATAGTCAACCACTTTAGGAAACTGTCAGTAGCTAGCATACTATTCCTATCCTATGACAAAGCATTCCCCACCCCCCAAGTCTCCAAGTGCAGGTGTCCACCAAAAAACAGGGACACAAAGGTTCATAACAACTTTTTCATAATAGCCCCAAACTGGGAACAACCCAAATGTCCACCAAGAGAAGAATGGATAAATATATCGGGACATATTCATACAAGGGAATGTGACATTAAATGGAAAATGGCGATAAGTAGAGTGAACTCCTATAGCATACAGTTAACACGTGTGAGTCCCACACACGTAATACTGAGCACACAAAGCCAAACACAGAAGAATACGTATCATGATTTCATTATATAAAGTTTAAGGACACACCAAACTAATCTATGGTGAGAGAAGGCAGAGTAATGGTTATTTCTGGGGGTTACTGACTAAAAGGATATTGATTGGAAGGAGTTATAAGGGAGCCTTGTGGCAGGCTGGAAATATCTTGATCTATGTGGTGATTATACACATGTGTGCATATGCAAAATACATTGAGCCATACAATTAACACCACCGCCCTTTGCTGCATGCATATTATAATCAATAAAAAGTACAAGAAAGAAAATAGAAAAATAGAGTCATGGAAGCAAAATTTAATTTTACTGTTATTTCTGTATTCGTGTTTTAAGCGGCTATCGAATAAAATCATCATGTGGATGTGTTTTTGTCTCAGCAGTGCAAGTTCACCAAAACTGCAAACCAGAGGAGGATGCAGAGGCAAAACCTACATCACCCAGCCTGCTCTGCAGATACAGAGGAAACTAACTGAAACCTAAAGAGGGGGTGGGGCTGAAGTTCCATGTTAAAGGGGGGTGGGGGGGAACCAGGCCTAGAACTCAAATCTCAGACACATCCACCCCCTCCTGGACAACCATTTGCAGGAAGGGGCTGCTTTACCAGTGGGTCCCCAGCCTCATGCTGGCCGAGGAGAAAGGTCTCCAGATCTGAGACCAGGTAACTCCTGGAGACCAGCCAGCTGGGCTATTTGTGGCCTTTCACTGATTTTAGGTAAGTTGGGATCTCTATCTGGGTCTCAGAGAGAAAGAAAGAGAAGAGCCTGTGGTTTCACGATGCCACTCTAATTACCAGAAGGGCAAAGACACAAAGGGATCCTAAGGGCTGGGAGGGAAAGTGAAACTTTCAAGTTCTTCCTCTGACCTTGGTGAAGGTCGTTCCCTTTGGCCTCATTTGTCCTCATCATTTAATGAGGGGAGAATCCCATTTAAGGCCCAGCGAACAGAAGAAAGGAACAGGTAGTAGGGCAGCCGTCAGCCCGGGGCTGTCCCCTAGGCAGGACCGAGCCCCGGATAGGCGGGGCAGCAGGAAGAGAGCGCGGGAAGCGCCGGTTGCTGCATCCAGCCCAAGATGGGCTGCAACAGGGTGAGGGTCTGGGGGAGGGGAGAAGGGGGAGGGTCCCGCGCTCTCCTTCCCCGGGTTCTGCGTCCACGTAGGTCTCCTCCAGCCAAGGGTCTGCGCGCCCCCTCCTCTTCTCAGACTCCTCTGGCCTCGCCCCTCCTTCTCACATTCCCAACTCCCAAGGACAACTTGTCGCTTCAGAAATCCGGGGCTTCTTTCTGTCCCCCAGACTCTTTCTCCCCTACTTCTTTTGTCTATTTCTGCATTTGACGGCTTCTCTGGGAAGCGTTCCCCGCATCTCCTCTCTTGTCCGTTCTCTCTCTCTCTCTCTCTCTCTCTCTCTCTCTCTCTCTCTCTCTCTCTCTCACACACACACACACACACACACACACACACACACACACGAGTCTGTCTGTCGGCCATCTCGGCGCCTGTCCTCCGCGGCTCTGGCCTTTCGGAGGGCGCAAGGCCCACTCTTGGAGCTGCCCCGCGGTCCTCCGACGGCGCCCCAGGAAGGGGGCAGGTGAGATTGCCGGGAGCCCTGCCCGGGCGGACGCGGAGGAGGGGGGCGCCCGCGCCAATCCGCCACCTCGGCCCTGTCCTCGCCCCTCTCACCCCCTCGCCGGCGCCAGGGGGACGGAGGACGCACGAGTCCCTTCGCGCCCCCAGCGCCGTCGCCCGCGCCGCCGCTCCAGACCTAGACACTGCGCCCAGAGGCCTCACGGGGCGGGGGGGGGGGGGGGGGGGGCGGGGGGGCGGCGACTCGCAGCCGCCGAGCCCTTGGCCCCGGCGTCGTCAGCTGCGTCCCTAGGCTCTGGAGCGCCCTAAGCCCCGGGTCCCTGCAGCCTCTGAAGACACGCGGAGGACGGTGCGGTTCGGAGAGGTAGGTGAGACACTCCCCCGCTGCCTCTAGCCGCTGGCGGCCGCGACCACGCAGATCAAACCGGAGGCGTGAAAGACCCCTCTGGGGCCCGGCGGTTTGAGGACTGCTTGGCGTGGCCGGCGTGGGCTACCCGGGACGCCAGTTAACCTTGCCTCCGGACTGATCCAGCCTCCCCGGTGGGGCCTCGGGGCACCCCCGCAACGCCTTGACCTCCCCGCCCCGCTCGCACTGGACTCTTCTTCTCCAAGCGAAGGTGTGTAAAGGGACAGAGGCTCGCCTCCCATCCTTTCCCCGCAGCCCTGGCTCCCCAGAGCCGGGTGCTGAGAGCCCCGCGCAGCCTCAGGCCCTCTCCACCAGGTCTCCCCTCTTGCAACTCGGGATTCCAAACGGATGTAGCCAGAGAGACAGGGGGCTGGCTGTCCCGAACGGCCTCGTGGGTGAGGGTAGCTTGGAAAGGGACAACGGTTATTCTTTCTCCATGGAAATTAGAAACTGGCCTGGAACTCTGGGTCCAGACGGGAGCACCAGGCCCCCAGGATGCAGAATCAGCTCTCTCTCTAGAAGTCTCCTGGAAGGGATGGAGGGAGAATGCTTGGGGCAGTCTCTTGCCTCTGGCTGCTTTTCGCTGCTGCAAGGGGACCCAGGTTTCTTTGCCCTCTGGATTGTACTGGGACTAGGGTGGCCTCCTGCCTGGGAAAGCATGTATCCGCATCTGGAGGGATGTCTGGCGCCGCCATCTTACTTGAAACTCACACTCACAAAAATGAAGTGTGTGCATTTTTGTGGAGGGGCCTGTTGTTTATGGTAAGGGGCAGAAGGCAGGGAAAGGACCTCAATCTGTATGGACTGATTCAGGGGTCCATACGTACTGTTGAAAAGGCATGTAGAGAGAAATAGGAATAAAGGGATATGCAGTATTGTGGGGTCTCTGAGGAATTAGTAAACCTCAGGAATCAGTGGGGAACTCCTGTATCAGGGCAGCAGTGCCTCTCCCAGTATTTAAGCACTGTGTAAAGATTGAGGATTAGTAAAAACATGCAAAAGAGACAGGAAATTATGTGCTCCCAATTGTGCTCGATAATAAAGGTTGCAGGTGGGAAATTCACATTGTCACCTGTATACTCCCTCTCTTCCAAATTAGATCAGTGCATGATATATTTCACATAATCCAGATATGCTAAATGTGGAAACATACAGCACAGAACTGTACTTTCCAGTATCAGTATAAGCACAATGACCCGTAAGGGAAAGGAGGTGTTCCCTGAGTGAAAGTTCACATTTCCCAGTGTATTTCTCTGACCCTTGGAGGAAGAGAGACTGAGGCTTTTCCTGATGTGATCTTCCCTGCAAATCCCTCTTTGGAGCTGCAGCTCCTCCCTTTCCCTAGAACCTGGAGCACTTGGCTTCAAGTCCAGAGAGGCCTCCTCACTCCCCCAGTCCAGAAAGGATAAAACCGTCTTCCACTCCAGACCACATCACCAGACTCCCCAGGAGGTGAGTTGCCCGCCCTCTGCCCTGGTTTGGAATCACCACCCCAACACACACATACATGTGCACACTGCCCCAGAAGAAACACAAGGAAAGGCTTTACTGACCCCAGGCAAGGCACTGCGGGAGAGCTCAGAGGCCCCTAAGGAGAGCCCCTCATTCTTCCACACTGCACTTTGGGAGACCCGGACCGTCATGAGTTTTGACTTCTCACCGCCTCAGAAGCCACTGACCTCATGACCGGAGCATCTATTAGGCTGGGAACTTAGTCTCCCACCCGCCCTGCCTCCAGCTTCTCTTCCTGGCCTGATTAAAACAAACATCAGGCTTTAGATGCTGTTGGTTTAGAAAGAGAGATAGATTCTTTTAACCTACTGGAATTATCTCCCTCATTTTCTCCTTCCTCATTGCTTGATCTCTGACTCTTGGGTTTTGTCTTCTCTTTCTCTCCAAACACAGAAAGACAGAATATCCATGACCTTTCTGGGCTTGGAGGGAAGGGATGGAGAGAGAAAGGAGGGAATGTTTGACCCATCCAGGCAGCACCAAGAACTGTGATTGGAGGTGTCAAGCCATCATAGTAGACCCTGCTGTCCAATGCCTAGAGGTTGTTTGATTCCACAGTCCCCCACATCCCAAGATCCAATGGCATCATCTTCCTTAAGGGGAGCTAAGGATTTGGGACTAATGCAGTTTTCAAAAACAGGAAGAAGAAAAAATGCTCTCGTTGTTTGGGTGGCCGGACGCGGAGGGAGTGTGCAGTCTGGGCAGTAGGTCTGGGCTTACAGAGAAATGAGTCCTCAGGGCAGAGGGGGTTGAGGCAAGGCCTGCCACCAACTGAGCCTTGGTGAGGGCAGGCTTGGCCCTGACCTGGCCAGCAGGGGACCCTGGGCTGTTCACAAGGTGGAGGTGAGATCAGGGGACTGGAGGTCTAGGTCCCTCTCCTGCCAGGCTGCCCCACTGATCCTAGAGCCCACTCAAAAACCAGGAACAGCTGAAAAGGAAAAAAAAAATCCCTGAAAACACCCAGATTTGTAATCTGCTTAGACATCCAGATCCATCTTGACAACAGTGAAGAAAATTTTTCTCCTTGGTTGACTTGCAACTTTCCGCTCTTCAATTTGGTAATGTGCACCTGGGGTCAGCTTGAGGTTTCAGATTTTGGGGTTCAGACCTCGGTCTCTAGGTAGCTAGACTGCAGGGTTTGTGGCCTCTCACCTCCTTTTCCCACGTTCGCCTTGCTTCCCACTACCCCCCCCCCAGAGCTTTTCAGAAGATGACTAGGGCTTTCTTGTAGAGCCATGAGATCCCACAATTTCAGAGGATTTCAGACTTCTTGAAAGTCAAGTTAAGAACTCCTATTTGGATTTGCAGAGGAGTCTGTGCCTGGAAAACGTTGAGACCAAATATGGTTGCTAATGTAGGTTTTCACTCCCTCCCCCCCTTGAGCTGATATTGCGAAGCTTAGCAGGTTGATCTCCACCTGCAGAAGCGCCCAGGTGCTCTCTTCTCCCCACCACTGTCTGTAAAGCAAAGGGCAAAAGCCACTAGGGCCTGAAAAGTTGCCTAAATCTCAACTCCTTCTTTCTCAGGAAGATGCCGGAGTGGCTACCCTCAGCCCACTTTCTATCTTTGCCCTACCTCCCTTCTTCCCCTTCCTCAGCCCCAGTTATAGGAATAACAGCTTTTGTCTTGCAGGGATAATTAAGGCCAAAGCTCCCCCATCCCAATCCCATCGCCCAGGGGATTGGGGCCGGGATCTGAGTTGCCCCCTTCTCAGCCCTTTGCTTTTGAAGAAGCCCCCCACCCCCACCCCTGCAGTTGTTCAAAGCTGAATCTTGGCTGGAGTGGCTGGAGTCCTCACTAGGACTTAGTCCAAAATAACCTGGCTATTATGATTAGTTAATCATAATAAGAAAAATAACCATGAACTCCTGAGCCTTCACTATCCAACAATTTTTTTTTTCTTAAACTATGGCCAAGGCCCGCAGCTTGGCCCGACCCGCCAGGACTAGTCAGATTGCCCAAAACATGTTCATGGTGAGAGAAGTCAATACCCGGAGACTTCATCCTTTAAAACAATAAAAAGGGAGAGGGACCAAATTTTTACTCGTTAAGCCTCTTACCTCCTTCTCAGCCGGTGTGCTCCTTGGCCCCGGGGACCTCTGGGGCTCAGAGGTGAAGCGGAGGGAGTGAGGCGCCTCGCAGCAACCTTCTCCCCCCGAGGCTCCTCCTGCAGTCTGAGCTGTCCCTGCCTTGTGACTCCTGCAGCAGCTCCCGGAGAGGCCGCGTCACTGCCCTCTGCCGTGGGACCAGGTCTCCTGGGGATCGGGACAGTCGCCCCTCCGCGCGGGGGCTTGAGACCACTGCGCGCCTCTGTCCCCCAACTCCAGACCTGCTTAGAACTGCGCGGAACGTCCCCAAGTCCTGTGCAGGGTTCGCTTGCTCCTGGCCAGAGCCGCCGTCCCCGACGGCACGCACTCCGCAGTGCTCGGTGGGGGATCACCTCCAGGCGGGGCGCGGAGCGAAGGTCTCAGCGCCGGCTGGGCGACTGCCTCCCCGCTGCGGGCAGGAGGCCGGGGAGGTCGTCGGGCAGGAAGACGGCCCAGCGTAGTCGCCGCAGAGACTCCGCGCGCCTCCAGCCCCAGCCGCCCACCGCCCAGCCGCAGGTCGGCGCCGCGCGGGTGGAATCTGGAAGCCTGGGAGGGCCCAGCTCGAGCCCCGGCCCTACTGAGGCGGGAACCTGGCGGAGGGGTTAGAGAGGAGGCTTTCAAATCTGCCCAGGCGTCCGGAAGCGGCAATAAAGGGGCGAAGGGAGGTCGCAATTATACGGGTGCCCCGTCGGACGCCGCAACGCCAACGGCCGGTAGACTCACAGCCTCTGCCGCCGGCTGGAGGAGATGGGATGGGGTGGGGGGCTCCGTCCGAACCCCGGCGGCGCGGGCAACGGCTGTAAACGCTGACCCGGCGCCTCGCCCCAAGCGGGATCTCGGCGCGCGGGGACCTGCAGAGGCGGGGGCGGGGCGCCCTTTCCAAGGGAGCATCTTGCCGCTCTTGTGCTCCGGTGGCGAGTGGGTCCTAGGCTCGGCTGCCCCGCGCACGAACAGTTCATTTGCTCCCTCCGGCCTCCGGCGCCTGCACCACTTTCCCCCATTTCCCGGCCCTGGACTTCCCCTCCTGGATGAGCCCTTCCTCCCCACAATTACCAAACGATCTAGCGAAACCCCGCCAGGTCCACCTCTATCCTCCCGAACCGGCTAATTAATCAGAGAGCCTTAAGGAGACCGAGGAGTCGTAAATGGGCAGTTTGGAACGAGGGGGCGCTGACGAAGTCATTAACCTCCGGGTAAAGACTGGTAGAGGAGCCGCACCTGGCTACCCCCGCGGCCCCTGTGGGCCCTTCTCAGCGCGCGGGCTCTGCCCGCTCCACCCGCCCCCGCGCTCCGGCTCCCAGCTCCCGTCTGGCTTGTTTCGCTTCCCTCTTTGTCATTCTCTCCCGCTGCTTTCAAGGGCCCCTTTCTTTGTGTCTGCTTCTGTCTACCTGTTCGGCTGTCTCTCGCTCCCCTTTTGGCGCTCAACCCGAGGCCAAGAGAACTTTAAGGTCATGGCGAGCGGCCGGGCAGGCGGTCTAGGCTCCCGGGTCTCAGACACGGCCCCTCAGCCCTGGCTGGGACTGAGGGAGCTAGAGATCCGGGGAGGTATCCGTAGCACATCCCCCCAAGAGCGAGGGCCTTTCCGAGGGGAAAACGGATGCTGAAACTTTCAGCTCCTTTTTGGTTTGGACCAACTCAGATCAAGGCCACAAATGGCTGGAGAAGTCCAGGCCCCAGTGGAGAAAAGCTCCATAGCATTTCGATTAGAGACCCAGAGACCTTGCTCACTCCTTGTCTGCGTGGGTAAGGATGCCACGAGGTCAGGGCGGGCTTGTGGGCCATCTGTCTCAGTCCTGGGGTCCTCAGCACCTGTGAGCAGGTGCCCGTTGTTCGTCGTTCTGAGGCAGGCCAGGTGATACTATCCACCCGACCTTGTGATACACTTAAAATTGTTCGTCCTCTCTTTTAATTTTTCCCTGTCAGGTACCCAAATCTATTTCACTGCATCACATTTGGGGTATTTGTATGTGAATGGTGGGAGAAAGGTTCTTAACGTTTCGGGGTTCACACAATGATACTTTAAAATCTGATGAAAACTATTGATTCCTTCCTCCCCGGGGGGGGGGGGTACGTATGTAGTGCTCACCAAATCCCACAATTTCAGAGGATTTCAGGCCCCTTGGACCCTAGGTTAAGAACTCCTATTTGGATTGATCAAAGAAGCAGGTGTCTGGAAAATGCTGAGACCAAATATGGTCAGTTAATACAGATCTTCACTTTTTTTTCCCTGTAGCTGATATCTTGGTGTTTACCAGGTCAACCTTCATCTTTTTTTTTAATTAAAAGATTTTATTTATTTATTTGACAGAGAGAGACAGCCAGAGAGGGAACACAAGCAGGGAGAGTGGGAGAGGGAGACACAGGCTTCCTGCTGAGGAGGGAGCCCCATGCAGGGCTTGATCCCAGGGCCCTAGGATCATGACTGGAGCCAATGGCAGACGCTTAACGACTGAGCCACCCAGGCACCCAACCTTCATCTTTTAAAAACATCCATGCAGCAATGTTCCTCTCCCCAACACTACCCGTAGGGTCTGGGTTCCCAGTGGGAGTCAGTCAGTCTTCTCTTTCTCTGAAAAGGGGCTCCAGAACGTGGGAAGAGCTTTGCTGGGGAAAACTGAACGTGGACTGTTCCAAGGTGGGACCAGCTGCTGGAAGGAAGTGGAACTTGGGTAGCCACCCAGGAAATAAAAAAAGGACTGAAATTCCTGGAAAGGGAAGGCTATCTAGTGACCACCCCTAGATGATGCTGTCTGTGGGCCAAGCAAATAGGGATCAAGCAGTAGAATGTTATTTTGCATCCTTTATTAATCTACTTATTCAGTTTCCTCAGAGACCCCAAATTCTTATGGGGCTGAGGGCTTAGCCAGGTTAGAGGCTGGGGGTACTGAACTCGGGGTTAAGAGGGGGAAGAACTTGCTCCCAAACATTTTTGTAATTTTGTTAGTAGGAGCCAAACATATTAGGTAGCCCCTGACAAGCCTGAGAGACTTCCTAGTTTCACCCAGCCTGTATGTTGTTGTGGCTTCTTTAGACTCTTTTTCCACAGCCTAGTAACAGCTTTCTGGCCTTCTCCCTTACTCCTGTGACCTGACCAAGTTAGAGCACCCTGAAAAAGTCAGGTTTCATTGGGGTCTGGGAAGTGAACAAACTTCCCTTCTTCTAGGACTATGTTCAGACAAATTAAGGGAACAGGAAATTATCTGGCTTATTGCAGCCCTCCCAACACACACACACACACACACACACACAGACACCCCACAGACCCAACCCCTCCCGGTCGGTCCTCAATTGCCTACACATTTCAAGCAAATGTGACATGTGACTTGGGGAAGGAAAGACCCCCAACCCATTGCTAGCTGCCTCTCTCCGGGCTGACACAACCACCACCTACCAGCCCCCACGGTTCTGGGCTGTAACAAGAAGCCAATGGCTGCCTAATAGCATTCAGACCCCTGCCTGAAAATAAAAAGAAAAAATAAACAATTTTCTGCTTGGGACAACTTAAACTGAAGAATTCAGGCTGTGAACACCTGACCTAAATGCTTTTAATCAGAGCAGAAGAAATACATGCCCATTTGTTCCCTACTTTACTAATTAAAAAAAAAAAACAAATTGGTGTTCTCAGGAACTTCCGACTGAGGGTCAGGAGCCTCTAGCCATCTCTTCACCCCTTCTCATTCCCTATGGCCCACCCCTCCCCCCACAAGGCCATCCCCACCGTGTAGTTGGCCTCTTTCCTGCAGACAATGGGGGGGGTGCCCTCAGACCATCTGGCCCCGCCCCTGCACCAGAACTTTGGCCCTGAAAAGGCAGTGCTGTCATTGGCCAAAAGTTCTGGCTCAGCAGGGTCTTCCCCTTTCCCGGATCCCTGGACTAGTTTCTGGGAGCAGAGACCTCCGACTGGCTGCAAGTCAGTACTGCTAACTGGTGGAGTGCAGCTCCTGCTGGAGCCCCAGAGCTTAGCCCAGTGCTGGGCACACAGTAGGCACTCAGATGTTTCTGGAATGTGAAATGAGAGTTCCCACCAGGCAAAGGTCTCTGATTTGTTTGGGGAGTCTCTGAGGCCTATACATGGAGAACTCCAGGGCCTCCTGATGCCCATGAGATAAACAAGTCCTGGTTTTTCCTGAATTATTTCTCAGATGTTCTGCTTTAATTCCAGGTTTCTGGGCTCCCTATTTCTTTTCTACCCATCCTCTAAGGCAGGATCTTGCTCATTCCAGCAAAGGGAAAAGGCTCATTGAGAAGCTGAATGAGAATATGCCACCACTCCCCAGACCTTTCCCCCACCAGATCCAGATACTTCAGGCTAAAGGGAGTTTGAACCTGAAATGAGCCAGATAATTGCCCCAATTCTCTGTTCTTTATTGAAGAGGTAGTTACAGGCCAAGGGGTTCAAGGGGCCTCACTTTTATGGACATTGCTCTAAGGCAAAAGAATACATTATACATATACAGGCTGAGAACATACCTTCCAACCTAGACTGGTTCTCTGAGAACAAAGCAGGCTTCCTCCTCCCCCTCTTTCCGCCCCTCCTCTTCCTTGTTATTAATAGTTATTATTTACCTAATGCTCCCTGTTCACCGGGCATTGTGCTAAATCCTAGACACACTGTGCATTAATTAATCCTTACAACAACCCTAAGAGTTAAGACATCCAGATTTTGCAGCTGCAGAAACTGAGTTACTTTTCCCAGCATAAAGCCTGTGTGTGTGTGTGTGTGTGTGTGTGTGTGTGTGTGTGTGTGTGTGTGTAATGTTGATGTGATACTGGCAGATCTGAACATTCAAATGGTATGACGGGGATGGAAATAAAGAAAATTGTCAATGAGAAGATCTTAAAGTTTTTGAAATATGGAATGTTTTAATAGAAAGCAGATAGTTTCTCCTGCCCTAAAGTGAACAAAGAAGTGATGCAATTAACTGGCTAATTCCCAGCCCCAAATGCTTTCCCTGGAAATGGGCGGATAATGAGGCCCACAGTATGTTCGCAGTTGAATTCGCCTGATGTTGCTTCATTTCTCGCCCTAACTTTTGCGAATCGATTGGGCAATCACAGTGAGACGCACAGACGCCTCCCGGACGCTCACATACTCGCACGCGCGCGCGCGCGCACACACACACAAGATTGCTGACACACACAGACCCGAATTTATCCTGCCTCTAGAGTCTTTTATGATTCAGCCTCGGGAATGAAAATAGGGTTTGGCGCGGAATAATGTGCCCGAGGCCGGCTAGGGCGCAGCTGCTCCAGATGTGCTCTCGGTAATTAGGCGTCCACGAGAACCAGTGCCCGGCGGGGAGGGCGCGTCTCGCGGGGCCGCGGACCTGGGCCGGCGCTGCGCCCCTAGCCTGCCCCGCGGTGGGCGCGTGCCCTCTGCTGCCCCGGCCCCCCGGCGGCCCCCTTGCCCCTCTCCTTCCCTTCCTTTCCCGTAGGGGATTCTCCGGGACCTCTAAAAGTAACTTTGGAGAGACGTCTCCAAGAAGGCCTCACAGTATAAAATGGCGTCTCTGGCTTGGCAGAAGGAGAGGGACCCCAGTTTCTCCCACCCCGTGCTTCTCGGGTTTGGGTTTGGGGCGTCTCTGAGCTTAGACTCAGGGAATGAGTCCCGAACAAGGCTTCTGTTTCTGCACCTGTAATTTGGTTTCCTTTTCCTGTAATTCGACAGGCCATTTGAACCAAGGAGAGTGACCCGACTGTCTGCCCTAAAGGCCTTTCTCCTATGGGTTTATGGGGCAGACGTGTATCCGACACCTTCTCTTAGTCATCAGGGCATCTGACAAAGTATTCAAACCTCACAATATCCCAGGGTCGTTTTTCATCCGTGCCTTTGAGGGCCTAAGGCTTGCCTTGGCTCCCAATCCTAGCTGAGATGCTCCTATATCTGCTTCCAATTCCCTTATGTGCTCCCCCAAATCTTAAATCCAGAAAACCCCAAACTTCCAACACAGACAACCCCCTAAGTCTGCCTTTCTGGAAACGAATTTTGCTTATGAGAGAGGCATTTTTGCTGGGGTCGTCATAATGTAAGAACATTCCATTCGGAGTAGAGGACATGTCCTCTAGCCCCGCCTCACCATTTTAATAGCTCTGTGATCTTGGGCTAACCATTTCTTCAGGCCTCAGAGTCTTCGTTTGCAACTTGAGGGGAGGGGTTAAGGATTCCGGCGCTGCCCTTGAGCAGGCCTCTGGGGAGATCAAAGGCGATTGGGCTGTGGAAGGCTCCCCAGAGTCAGGAATGAGGGTAGGGGGTGGGGAGCGGATGGAGCCAGGATTAGCTGCCGATTCCTTTCCCAGCCCTCACTGGTTTCATCGTGTTTCTCTTGCTTGGCAGAGGGCGCCAAAGGCGACGCGCCTGCGGCCCGCTCCAGGCCAAGCCCAGTGCGTCTGCGGGAATCGGCCCCTTCCCCACCGCGGGACCCCGAGCTGCGCGAGGACTCAACGCCAGGGCGCCGCCTAGAGGTCGGCCGCGGCCTCAGCCTCACCGGCCCGCGACCGCAGAGCTGCTTCCCCAGCGGCGGCCAGAAATCAGGGAACAAAAAATCCAGCCTGGGTCTCAGGGATGCGGCTTCCGGCACCTCTGACTACTCTGAAACCCACCCCTCCAACGTAATGAGCCGTAGAAAGGGAGACAGGAGAAGAAGAAGGCCCAGAAATATTTATTCTCCTTGTGACTCTAACTAAATGCAAGGGGGTCTCAATTTCGGCTTCTTTGAGGACCCCGTGTTCTGCATCTGTGTCTGGACTGCCTCCTCTCACCATCCAATGCCCAGTCGCCTCCAATTATGCCAGAACTCTGCTTTAGCTTCGAGGAGGCCCAAGAGTAGGGAAGAGTTGCCTCTAAATCTTACAGCGTGGTCATCTACATTTTCAATTCTGAATAATTTGGAGATCGACGTGCTTTGGGGAGAGTATTCAGAAAACATCTGAGGGTGAAGAGAAACATTGCCTAAATGGCCTCTACTCACTGAGTGGCCATTAGCTCAACTAGTGTCTGAATGGCATTCAGGAGGGTGCCTATTGGCACGAGCGCCCCTGTTGGTGGCTGTCTGTGTTGGGCATTGAAAGTTGACTCTCTCAGGCCAGGCAACCTGAGAATGAGAAGGCTGGCTGGCATCTGT
Organism: Zalophus californianus; assembly: GCF_009762305.2. Taxonomy (NCBI): domain Eukaryota; kingdom Metazoa; phylum Chordata; class Mammalia; order Carnivora; family Otariidae; genus Zalophus; species Zalophus californianus. The sequence goes on from NC_045610.1 coordinate 37,038,341, forward strand.
AGGAATGCATTTGAGGTGTCCATTCAGCCCCATGCAGAGAGTTTTATTTTTTAAACTGGGATCCATGGCCTGGGTTCTGGGGATGGGTGGGGGAGATAGAAAGCCCTTGAAAAGTGTCTGCAAAATTTGTGTGTGCACAGATCAATCTGTTCTATGGCTGTGGCCTCTTCAGCTTTTCCAGAGTCTAAGACTCTAAAATGGTTCAATCTCCTTTCCTCGGTCCAAAGAATCACGAGACCCAGGTCAGCGATGGGCAGGGAGACAGCAACGGACCTGCCCCGACTGCAGGCCTCTAGAGTGGGGCAGAGTGTGTGGGTAATAACAGTCTTGAATGGTGTGGAAACTGCTGGTCCCTGAGTCCTGCCCTCCGCCCTTTGCTAACAGATCCCAGAGGCAAATCCTGACAGGAGGGGTGACTGCCAGTAGCTGCCATCACAGTATTTTTAATAAAAATATAGTATGATAAAGAGTGAAATAAGGGAGTTTGGGCACATAATAAGGAAGGAGCTGGAGATGCCTCCTCATGCATATCCTGCAATATGAATATCGGGATGGAAACGAGCTACTTCCTGTCCTCCAGCTGTTAATGAGCTCCCCCCTTCCTCCTCCTGGGTGCAAGGAAGGAGCCAGAGGGCACTGCGCCCATCCCCCACTGGCTGGGGCTGAGTGGGCCTGCCTTTCAGAAAATTTGCGAACCGCAGATCATTCCATTTTTTATAACTTTATTTTTAAAATTGTCTTTTTCCTTTTTTAAAAAAATGTAATCCCTATGGCCAACGTGGGGCTCAAACGCACAACCCTGAGCTCAAGAGCCGCATGCTCTAAGGACTGAGCCGACCACGTGCCCCCATTTTTTATCACTTAAAAAAACAAGTCCCCAGAAGTGTTCTGGGGCCTTTTCTTGGAAGGAGGGCTGGGCGTGGAGTTGGCGGGTCACACAGGGCTGCACCTGTGTGTGTCTGTGGGAAGGAGGGAATGTCAGCGCGCCAAACCCCCACCTGCGCCCGCAGCCGGGCCTCAGTCCCGCACCCCAGGCCTCACTGAACCTGAGTTCATCTTAGCCCTCCAGCGCCTTTTAGACCTGAATCTTTGGTATTTTTTTGGTGAATAACCATGAGTCATGATCAAAATTCCTTTGCTCTCCCGCTCAGAAGTGCACCTACCCAGGGCCCTCCAAGCAGACAAAGTGAGCAGGAAATCAACAGCTACACTCCCAATTATCTGGAGCCCACAACCAAAAGGGATTTTCCTTGGTTTTGATTCACAAAGGCCTGATAGCGATTCCAAATCCGGATTCCACAAAGTTTGGTAAAAACAAAAACAAAAACAACAACAACAAAAAAAACCCAAAATAAGGACAGAAACAAAACAAGAGCAACCACAACAAACGGTCCAGAACAGAAGAGAACTGTGGAGAGGGCAGTGGAGGTGAGGCAGAGGTTTTTGTCTGACTTGGAGGCTCTGAGGGAGCCGGACAGGAGCCGGTGGGCACCCTCTTGGCAGAGGCCAATCTGGACGCTCCTCAGCGCTGGCCGTCACCTCCACTCTGGCCAAGAGCAGCCTCTCGGTTTCTCCTCTGGGAGCCCCTGCCCCGCTCAGCCCCTTCAGGCCTTCTGACCCTTTCTCCCCTTCCAGCAAGTACCTGGCCATACAGGGGTGGGGCAGGGCAAAGGTCGGGCAGATAGAGACGCTGAAAGAAAAAGCAAAAAACCCGCTTTCGGCGGAAAGATGCAAAGACCGGAGGCCACAGGGCGTGGCGGGCAGAGCCCGGGCTGTAGCAGGAAGGACGCGGCGTCTAACTCGGCTCTGGAGCCGGGCCGAGGCTGTGGGTGGAGGCTCGGTGAGTCGTCAGGCCAGGCGGTGGCCTCCAGTCCTGGCCGCCGCCCGGGCGAGTCCTGCGAGAAGAGTCCCCGGCGGCGGGCACGGCCGAGGCAAAGTCCCGGGGGCCGGAGACCGAGGCTGCTTCTCCCCACGCGGACGCAGTCCGCTCGGGCGAAAGAAAGGGGCCGAGGCGGCTGCTTCTGCGGCTCGTAAATTTGTTCCTCCTTACTTTTAACCCGCCCCCCCCTCCGGCCGTCTTTCTTTTCAGGACAGGAGGGGACGTAAACCATTTGAAGTTCATCAACACGGCGAAGTTTTATTGTATTTCCGGTCCCCAAGATTTATACCCGGGAGGGGGAGCGGGCGGCCAGGCAGACTCCTGCCCTCCCTCGGACTTCCCCGGCGGACACGTGGCCACTCGGACCCTCGCCTCCGGGGCCGGGGCGGGAGGGAGCCGGGCCCGGACCGGGACAGGCCGCTGGCTGCGCACCTTCCGCACCTTCCGACGGCCGCTCCCGCCCCGCGCCGCCGCCGCCGCCGCCCAGGTGAGTCCGCCGCCTCTGCCCGCGGGGCCGCCCGCCTGCTGCGGGGTGTGTGCGTGAGCACCTGCGACGCTGCGGGTGTCTGGAGGGGGGAGAGGTGGCAGGAGGGGACATCGGTGGGGGCGGGGAGCGAAGGGCTCAGGCTGAAGGTCAGGAAGGAAGATGCAAACTTGCTCTCTGCGTCCCAATCTGAGTCCTCAGCCTCTCGGGTTCGTTTATGAACTCGGAACGCACGGTCTTACCTGGGACAGCTCAGCCTCTGCAGAGCCAGCCCCACCGCCCCCCCCCCCCCCAGGACGCTTCTGGCAGGGCGACTTCACAGCGACTCTTCAGGTCAGCCCGCTTCCCCTGCCAGTCATATTCTTCTGTTTGCTCCCTAGTTTTCCTGGTACTTTCTCACACTCTGCTTTTCCATCTATGTCCCCTGCAGACACTTTCTCAGCACTCCCCTCCACTCTCTGTCTATACTGCAGTCTCAAAGCAGAGCTGCCCTGAGTGACCCTGGAATACAGGCACTAGCCCGCCGGCAAGTGTAGACGCACCTTGATTACAATTTGAAGGTGAGAAATCTTATCTGGGGAGACCTCCAGCTGCAGAGACGGAGGCCGAGGTGGTGACCAGGCAGGTGTATTGCTGAGGCCTTGCCCAGCCCTGGCGCTGGGCCTAGTGTCCCCATCCATCAGGGCTCCTGGAAGAGAGCAGAAGTCCCTGGAATCTGAGCTGCCAGGCCCAGCTCCAGAGTGGTTTTTCCTGGAGTCCTGCCTCCAGGTCTTTGGACATGTTGTTTACTAGCAACTGGGTTCTGTTGGGGAAGTCGTGGAGGAAAATGGAGTTAGCTGGCCAGCTGCTTGGGCGCACAAAATGGCTGCAGGGGCCTGCCCTCAGGGAGCCCTTGACCTGGAGCGTGAACTGGAACTGCTGAGTGAATTAGGTAGTTTCATGTTGTTGGGCCTGGATTTCTGAACACAACGACATTAAACCACCCGACTCACGGCAGTTACTGCTCCTCGCTTAGCTGGAGGAGTGGGGAGCTGGGGAGGGAAGTAGAGTGAGGGCTAGTGTATCACCCTTGCGAAGTCGTGAGGAGGTTTGAGGTACCTCACCCAGAAGCAGCAAGGATGTTCCCCCAGAGGAGAGATCTGGGAAGTTTCTAGGGTGTCTTTCCACTTCTGTATCTTTTCGTGTGCGTTGGGAGGGAAAGGGGGAATGGGGAGCATTCCACTCACCAGAGGCACCTTGCTGGGCTGTTCCACAGAGCCAAAGAAAATGGTGGTTGGGGTTTCAAGCTTTCTGTCTTGGGATCTTGGGCTCCTGTCTACATTTAGATTTTCCAGAGTAAGTCTCTCCAACTTGGCAAAATGCTTGCTTTCAAGAGATATGGGGGGGGGGGGGGTCCTTGAGGTCTCTGTAACCCTTGGAGGGGGGAGAGGACTCCACTTCAACAGGAAACTTCAGGTCCTTGAAGAGGGCTCAGTATGTCCCATTCTGAAAAGGAAATATCAGGATCCCTTGTCGCCTCAGCCTGTGGGCCTCCAGGGTCCTTCCTAGGGCCGCCTAGTGGGGCAGAAGTGGGTCAGAAAATGTCCTACCTTTCCCAATCCCTCAGCTCCTTCCCCACAAAGTGGCCAAGGCTTCCCCATAGACCTTGGGGCTGGACTGCAGGTTTACCTTAGGTCCCAAGGGCCACCCACTGGGAGAGGGGCCTGGCTTGCCTGCTACAGGGGAGCCCCGGCTGTTGGGCCCTTCATTCCAGACTTAAGGACTGACTGGAGATGGAGCAGAGCCGGGGGCAGGGGCAAAGCTGTGATACCCTCTTTGACCCCAACCCATTCGAGGCTGCTGGCTCGCTGCCCAGGAAAGGAAAAACTGGAAGTACCGGAGGAAGGAGGGGGACGGTCCAAAGCATAAGCTAACTTTTGTTCCCAAACTTTTCCCCCCTGCTTGAGGCAGAGGAAATGTGGAAAGCGGCTGGGAAAGAAGCCCCGACCGGATGGGGCTCCGGCGCCAAGCTGACCTGGGGGGGGGGGTCTCTGAACAAGGGGCATCTGCTGGGAGTGGAAGGGTCCTTGGGAGACCCACCCCCAGCCCTGGAAGAAATGCAGCCTTCAATCCACTGTCCTGGTGGGCAAAGGCTGACAACGCTGTTCCTTGACATTTTCTTGTTCTCCAGCCTGGGTGAAGGTGGTCTGGAGCGTCTTACTGCCTTACCTTACTTCTCTCTGGGCCTCTCACAAACCTGCCCAGCCACCGGGATCCTGGAGCCTGACTGTCTTCCATCCCTGGTGTCTCTTGGCCACCCCCTCCCAGGAACAGTGCTGTAAAAAGAAAAAAGGGGGATGTTAGAGAGAAAAGAGGAAATAAAGTCTTTGGAAAGCAGAGAGTTTTACAACAGCCACAGGTTTTATGGAAGCAATTCCGTAATAACCTTCTACCTGCTCAGCTCCTTTCCGCCCCGCCTGCCGCCCACCCCGTTTGGCCTCCTGGATGCCCCCTCCCAAAGAGCCAGCCACCCCCACTGCCTTCCATGTCCCTGATGGCTGAGAGTTGGTAAGAAGATTCCTGAGGTCTGCTTGGGCTGCTGACCTCTCTGTTCCTCCTTTCACCTCTGACATCCTGGGAGGGAGATTTGGCAGGAGATTTCGTTACTTTACAATTAAAATCCCCACTTGGAGGCTTTGGAAGCACTGAGGTTTGAACCCATGGGTGTAGATTCGATGTGATCCGTTTTAGAGGCTCTTTTGGATAAAGGCTGAAGGTTCTGGGGACCAGGGTTTCTTCCCCCAACCCCCCTCCCCCAAGCAAGCATCCCCACACCTCTTTCTTTCCCAGAGTGGGTCTGGACTCTGGGTCTGGGTCAGAAGAAATATCCCCGGTTGGTTGGGGACATAGACGTGGGGACCTCTCTAATTTCGTTGGAGACAGCAGGGCTTTGTATGACCCCTGCAGTTACCTGAGGGCTTTCACATTGCACTCACATTTGCCCACTGGCCAGATTCACACTTGTGAGGGACACACTTGTGCACAAGTATGGTGCCTTGATTCTTATGCCCATCTCTACCGTGAAATAGGCATCACACGATGCACACTGTCCCTGCACTTTTGGGTGAGATGTGCAGTAAAGGATGTCATGGTCAAACCAAAAAGTCACAAAATTTCATGACCTCTCCTGGGCCAATTCGAGTCATTTCCTTCACCTTTCAGAGAAATATTTTAGGAGAAAGTTGTAAAAGAATTCAAATTTAAGTTACATGCTCTTGTTTGAGGATACGGTAAATATTTTGCTTGAATATCAAGTCAACAGGAGATTTTCAAACAAAGCTTCCTAATCAGATAATGTTTTATAGCCAAAATTCAAGTACACGAATACTCAAGTTTTCATCCTTTCCATAGGTGTGTGATTGTTATAAAAATGTACGCAACAATTTTTGGGTAATAGATCTTCTTATATGAACAGAATTGTAAACCCACATCATTCACAGGGGTTATACACGCATCCACATATGCACCATTGGATCTTCTATATGAATGCCCAAGCACATCCAGTATTATAGTTGGGCATATTTATTTATTACATAGTCTATACACAGCATAGAGCACAGCACATTTGCACACTGGGTCCCCATAAATAAATATTGATTTGAAATATACCTATAGGACACACACGTCTATCCAAATACAACATGCATAAATTTCAGCTTAGCTTATCAATTATCAAAGTTTAAACACAAACTTTCCCCCTTTTCCCATTTATTGTTTTTCTTTTTGTTTTTCCTTCTCTCTTTTCCTTCCCTCTGTCTAGATTTTCTCTCTCTCCTTATTGACAAGAATCTTTCCAAAAGCCACCCCTGTAACACAGGCACTCACCGGTTGGGCTGGTCCTGGCCAGGGTCGGCCTCTTCTCTCCCCACCTCGGCCTCGCTCTTGGCTGCTCTGGGCCCCAGTGTGGCCCAGGGTTGCAGCTCTCCCCTGCCTGCCCTTCTCTGAGCCACTAGTTCCTGGCCCTAGCTGTGTTCAGGCGCGGCTCCTGTGCTGGGAATGGCTAGAGGCTGCGAAGGAAGGCAAGGTTTTCCTTCTTTCTCTTTAGGATCTAGGGTGGGATGGGGAGCAGTTTGCCCTCCGGACAAAGTGATCCCCCCACTCAAGCAACCTCTCCATTAAGCATCTTTAGAAGCTGGGCTCCAGGGGCGGCGATCCTGTTTGCCTCCCTCTTCCACTGTGGGTACCATTGTTTGGGAGAGGAAACAAGGTTCTCAGGGCGTCCACAGACCCTCAGAGCACCCAGACAAGGGGCTCCTTCCCAGCTGACACTTTAACCCTTTCCCTGAGCTGGAGTTCAGCTCCAGTTTGGGGCAGCAGTGTGTTCTAGAAAGCCTGGCTAGGATGGGACTATTGCTTGATGCATCTGCATCCCCACCTGGAGGGAAGAGAGCTGGGGTGTAGGGTCCAGGGTGTGGGTGCTTGCTCATTCCCTTTGCTCCAGAGTTCCCTCTCCTGAGAAGACAGAGACCTCAAAACCTGTCATTTTGAAATTGTCCCCACCCTCCAGTTTTATGAGCAAAGGCAAAGCTCTGGTCTCAGGAAAGAGGCCTGGGTCTCCTCCTTACCCAGCACCTGGGAGCTACCAGGGCTTAGGAGCAACTCCCCATACAGACAGCAATTCACAAACTTAGCCCCCCTCCGCTGGGACTCTCCACCCTTGTGGGGCACAAGTCCTGAGCCCAAATGTTCTTCCTCTAACTTCTTCCCTAAACTAAGTGTCCCTCTCGACTTCTCTCTTATTGCAAAGAGAGGCAGCATCAAAGTCTGGGCCAGGAATGGGAACCAGAAGGGCTGCAGTCAGAGCCCAGCGCCTGCACAGCCTGGGTCTTAAGAACAGCCCAGTGCTGTGGCTTTTCTATAAATAAAAAAGGCCCTGCCCACAGTCCATATGGCCTTTTGGGCCCTAATTTATATACTACAGAAAGTCATATACTCAGCCCGCCATGCTTCATAACACCATTATTTATGGCAGGAGAGGGTTTTTTTTTTCTTTGAAGAATATATTTATTACAGGTAAAGCCAACAGCAGACTCCATACGTCTGGCAAATCGAGAACAGGTGCTTTGCCTTAACTGTGATTCATTCGCTCTGCGAGCAGCTTTCTCGCTGTCGAGTCCGGGGAGCTCCCTGGACTTTCCCAAGCGTCCAACCGCTACTTAGAAGAATTTGCATCGGATTTTTGTTTCCCCACTTGGGTCCCATGGAAAGAGCAGATCTTCACGCCGTTTGGTTCCGGATCTGCTGGGCTGTCGCCCTCGGAGAGCTGGGGTGGAAGAGGAGGGGGCCGGCTGGGCGCTGGCATTGATCTTTAAAAAATCATTTTGAAATCGCCATAATGTGAAGAAATATGGCGCTTCACCCTCGTATTTCACACGTAATGACACGAGATGGCTTCATTTGGAAAAGAAAAGCGGGCGGGAGTGTGTCTGTGTGTGCGCGGAGGTGATCCGCAGCCTTCTGCATGGCAGAGGGGTACATGGCCAAAAAGATAAAACCTCAAATTAGAAAGGCCCCGCTTTTGTTAAAAGGACAGGCCTGGTTGAGGGCCCAGGGCCCGGCAATGCTGAGAAAACCCGCCCCAGCCGGCTCCTAAACCCACCCGGAGGAGAATCGGGTCTGGCCAGGGGCTGTGCCTCCCTGTGTGCCTACATCACAAGAAGCGACTGTACCCAGGGCAGAAGCTGGAGGAGCAGCGGCTGGGAGATGAGCCAGAAAGCCAGCCGGTGGCCCCAGGGGAGTCCCAGCGCAGAGCCGCATAGTAGATACCAATAAAACGGGCTATCTGAAAGCTCCAGCCAGAGTTCACAGGAGGGAAGGCGACGGGTGGTCGGGAGACTGACCCGCAGTCTCTCTGTCTACACTGGTACCTAATACCGATATTTGGAAATCTATCAGGACGGCAATGCCGGGCGAGAGGAGCCATCCAGAAGAGGCAAAAACTCACTGGTCCCCTTCTTCCCTGGGTGTCGGGAAATAACCATGGGACCCCTGTCCATACTGTGCTCTGTGGACACCTTAGGGAAGTTCCCTTAACCCTTTCTCACATTCAGCTTCCCCAATGGGCAATTTTAAGGGCCTGGGTGGTTATCAGGGAAGGGAAGGAGTCATGGCTATGCCCCCACCCCTGGAACACCATACTTCCCTCTGAGCAGGGCCAGAGAGAGGCCCTAGAAATTTAAAGGAGCTTTGGCTAGTTGTATTAAACTCTTTCAGAGGCTCAACTTTCCAGAGCCTGATGAATACCTTCAACCTCATGTAGGTTCTACTTTTAGGATAACTGAATTTTAGGACCAGATCATTGGACACGTACCCCCTTTAATTCCCCTGTCTCCTGTCTCAGCTCCGGAGGGGTCAGGAGAAGCTCCCAGGCCTGTAAACCTCCCAACATAGTCACAGAGAACCCTCCAAAGCAGATAACGCCCTATAACCCCCCAACTTCTCCCCCATCCCCTTCACTTCATCTCCAATGGATTGCCGCTGCACTGCCGTTTAATAAACATCTTGTGTCAAGGGGACAGAGGAGAGGAAACGAGGCCTGCGGGGTGGAGTGGCAGTGCGTTTGGGGGGGGGGAGAGGACCACCTCCTCTTTAATTATGCTGTGGGCCTCTCGGTCTGCGCCCCAGGCTGGCTCCCTCCCTCCCTCTGCCCAGCTCGCCCTCTCTTCCTCCCGGACCCGCCTGGGGAGAGGGCTCCACAGCCTGCATCCCTCCCGAGGCAGCCCGCTGCTTTCCCTCCGCCTCTCCTCCGCCCCCGCCGCCCCATGTCGAGAACAACCCCCCTTCCCGCAAAAGGGGGGGAGCGCGGGCGGGCGGGCGGGCGGCCGGCAGCTCAGGCTGAGGTTACGTGGCCGCTGGAGCCCTGACGTGATAGCACATTGCATCAGCATAAAACAATCCATCCTCGATATGGAATGCGGTGCGGACGGATGACAGCGAGAGCGCAGCCCCCTCGCCCGATTGATTTATGTTGGAGCTGACGCTTTATCAGGCAGTCGGAAAAACTTTGACCAATCATTTTGCAAGGAGCGCTGAGCCGGGCTGCTCCACTGTACTTTGTTGGCTGAGAAGTTGAGCAGGGGGTGGGGGTGGGAGGGTGGGGGGCTGGGGGGGTCGCGTCCGAAAGCCCTCACACCGGTCTGGGTGCCACCTCTCCCTGCTTGGGCGCCGCCGCGCGAGCGCTTCCCTTCCCCCTGCGAGCGCCCGGATAATGTCTGAGAATGTCCATTTCTGGGACGCTTAGCAGCTATTATGTCGACTCGATCATAAGTCACGAGAGTGAGGACGCTCCTCCAGCCAAGTTTCCTTCCGGCCAGTACGCGAGCCCCCGGCAGCCGGGCCACGCGGAGCACCTGGAGTTCCCCTCGTGCAGCTTCCAGCCCAAAGCGCCGGTGTTCGGCGCCTCCTGGGCGCCGCTGAGCCCGCACGCGTCCGCAAGCCTGCCGTCCGTCTACCACCCCTACCTGCAGCCCCAGGGCGTCCCGCCGGCCGAGAGCAGGTACCTCCGCACCTGGCTGGAGCCGGCGCCGCGCGGCGAAGCTGCTCCGGGGCAGGGCCAGGCGGCCGTGAAGGCGGAGCCGCTGCTGGGCGCGCCTGGGGAGCTGCTCAAACAGGGCACGCCCGAGTACAGTTTGGAAACTTCGGCGGGCAGGGAGGCCGTCCTGTCTAATCAAAGACCCGGCTACGGGGACAATAAAATTTGCGAAGGAAGCGAGGACAAAGAGAGGCCGGATCAAAGTAAGTTATAAAAAGTGAGGAAATACCAGGCCGAAGGCCAGGCGAGGGGGAGGGGAGGGGAGAGGCAATAAACTGCGGACAATGTGAAGGGAGACCGCGGCGGTGGCCGGAGAGCGAGCGGGGGAGGAGGGAAGAGGGAGCAAGGAGGCAAGCAAGCGGGGTGCCCCCGAAGGGGAGACAGGCCGCTGGAGGAGCGCCGCCCCCACGGCTCCGCGTCCGGGAGGGGAACTGGGGCGCAGGCACCACCTCGCTGCTCTCTCGGCCTCCCTTCCCCCCACTCCCCCGGGGCTCGGGCTCAGAGCCCGGGGAGGAGGCTGACGACGGCCGGCCGGGGAGAGGGGCTGGCGGGGCCGGGGACCGGGCGGCAGCCAGCGAGGCCGGGAGCCCGCGCGGGCGAGGCCGGGAGCGCACGGCGCTGCTCGGGGCCGCGCGGCTGGCAGAGCTCCCCGCGCCACGCGCAGACCGTAAAAGCCGGCCAAGGGGAAGTGGGAGGGGGCTCATTAGGATTTTATTTGCGATGCAACAGCTTGGCGGAGGATCGTTCGTAGCAGATCTCGCGCAGTAGCCGCTCAGGGTCCGCAGCCGGCGCCGGGAGGGGCGGGGAAGCCCAGGACCCGGTGACTGAGCCCCCTCCCCGGATGCGCCGGCCCCTCCCCGGGAGCCTTCCCTCCGGCCCCCCCCCTTCCCTCCTAGGCATCCTCGCCCGGGTTGCAGCTTCCTTTTCTGCAGCGCCCGCTGAGCTCCGCGGGGCTCCCTAGCCCCAGCCGGAGCTGTCCGCCTCTCGGGGAGTCCGGGAATCGCTTCTGAACTTCGGGGCCGACAGCCAGAGTGGAGAAGGAGAGATCCCAAAGGGACCCTGGGGAGAGAAAGGGTGGGGGGGGAGAGAGGCTTGCGGAAAGGCGGAGAACTTTACCCTCCGATGGTAGTTACTCCTCATCTCCCACTCCTCCAGAAGCACCCCCGCCAGGAACCCAAGTCTGGCTAATTTCCAGGAGGTGCTGCTGGCTGGATGTGGAGGAGGGGGGAGTCTCATATTTTCCGTTTGTAAGGTTGAGACAGGCAAATTGGTTGGGGGCTCTTAGCTCCAAACAATAACCCCCAGGCTGGCCGGAACAAGTCCTCACCCCTTACTCTTTTGGGGGAGCGAGGGTCAGATTTTTTTTCGTCTCTGCTTGCCCTGCCAGATTCCCCATGAACATAGTGGCCCACAGGCCCTTTGGGGCGTCCTCGTCGGCTGGAGGACAGAGGGCTGTCCCACTCCGCTGAGGTCCCTGCAGGGTGCTACCTCCTCCAGCCAGCCGGGGTTAAGAACCAGAACTAGCGTTTGGGTAACCCGGGCTCTTCCCAAAACCTCCCTGCTCACACCCAAACAGACCCCCCACCCCAAACCCCCAAACTCTGCCTGGAAAGCCCATTACTGCAAGGCCGTGGTTTGGCTAGGATCAATTATTAACAGTTTTTTTCCTCTTTCATATTTAATGTGGCTGCGGGTCCCATCCCAGGCAATCACATTAAGGAAATAGCACTGCAAATTGGTAAGACACGGTACTTAGTGTAGGAGGAACCAGATTATTTTTAAAAAATATATTCAGTGCTTTTCATTTGGGGATAAGAATCTAGCAAAGGGTGGCTGTTATTTTTAATTGGCTCTGCTTTATTTGGCAACTTTTCTGAGTTCAGGAGGGTAGGGAGAGAGATGGTAAAGGAGACAAGCCTGTATATATTTTTGTTTCCTCTTCCCCCCCCCAATTACCCCTTTCTCTGCTCTTCCTCACATGGAACCAGTTGGAGTTAGGTGTGCTCTGAAGGGCTTTCTGTTACCCCCACATCATCCACGGCTCCCCACCTTGGGACTGGAGCAATCTTGCTTCCCAATTTCCCTGAACTTGCTTTAACCAAACTGCGAGCTGAGCAGGAGCGGAAAAGGAGAGACTATTGCAACCATAAGTTATCTGTGAGCCCCTGGCGCTCCCTTGTCTACAGGCTGGAGTTGATAAATGGTTGCAATTGGGTTGTATGTGAATTGGAGTGTGTTGGATGTTTGCGTCTCTAAGTGCAGACCCATGTTTGCGGTGTGTGTGTGGGGGGGGGGACAAGTTATCTACAGACACACATACCTGCTGCCATGTGGCCAAGGGATGCAAGCTTGTGATTAAGGCAGGGTGCACTCTGACTGGGCTGGAGAGCCAGGAGGTCTCTCGGCTGTGGCTGAACAGAAGCCGCTCTCCCCCAGCCCAATCCTACTCTGATGCCCCCAGACCCAAGGCCAGGACCCTCCAGGTCAACCACCTCTGGTTAGTCTGATGATGCCAGTGTGTGTGTGTGTGTGGGGGGTGCTTTAGCCATGCTGGGCTTTGACCTCAGTCCTGATCAGTGGGGACCCAAGTGGAGAAAGAGATTGAGAGAGGACCTGAGGCAGGCAAAGCTTTGGAAATGCTGAGAAGCCTGGTACGTGTTTGGCTCCACTCTGTTCAAGTAACTCTCACCTGAAGGTGTCATTAGCAACTCCTGGCCCATCTCTGGGATGCCTTCTGGGAACTTGAAGGCCCAGGTCCCCTCTCTGCAATGCAAGGTGAGGAGTGGAGGCCAAGGGTACGTCCTCTTGGAAGGAGAACATGGGGGCCTTCCATCCCCCCTTCCTTTCTTTGATTCTATCGCTGCTTCTCTTTCAGCCAACCCCTCCGCCAACTGGCTGCACGCTCGCTCTTCCCGGAAAAAGCGCTGTCCCTACACCAAATACCAGACGCTGGAGCTAGAGAAGGAGTTTCTGTTCAATATGTACCTCACCAGGGACCGTAGGCACGAAGTGGCCAGACTCCTCAATCTGAGTGAGAGACAAGTCAAAATCTGGTTTCAGAACCGGCGGATGAAAATGAAGAAAATGAATAAGGAACAGGGCAAAGAGTGAAGACCCCCCCCCCAGCCCTCCCCACCCCTTCCCCATCTCACACGTATTTATAAGTGATGGCTACAGGGCCAGTGCTGTCTGGGATGTATTCAAGTGAATGGGGAAGGGAGGCTTTCTCCTCCAAGTCCTTTTCTGCATCTAGAGCGTCTCCTTTCCTCTCCCCCTTTACCTGTCCTTCTCTTCTCCCTGAGCCTCAGAAGGAAGTTTTGTTGATTTAGAAGGTAGACATGTAGTTGGCTTCTAACAAGGTTGATGGGCCACAAGGAAAGAGAGACCCTAGTCAAGCCCCCCTAGCAATCCCCTTAATTTTTCTGGGAAGCCCCCACCCCTCACTTCCAGCCTACCTATCTCCGCACCCACCCCAAAGTCACCCAGGGACATTCCAACTGCACACAGCCCAACAGAAGCACACATACATAAAGCCTGGAGCCCACAGTAATAACGGGGAAAGCTCACAGCCAACACTCAATGAAGTGACACCCCAAATTCAGACCATCGCACCCCAAATCTGGCAGAACAGCCCTCAGACCACCAGCAAGCCCAGATTTTACCTTTGACACAAGTAACACATCGAGAGGATGTCTAGAGACACATTCCTGAATGAGGCTCTGTAGCCCAAAGGGCTCAGCATCACAATACCGTCTCTATGGAATCCCCAACTGTACCCCCTCTGGACCCAAGGGCAAATGGGGGTAAACTCAGCCCCCAAGCTGGGGGGCTAGAAGGGGCAAGGAAAGGCAGCAGTGGTCTTATGAAGGTATCCTAGGACTTACGAAGGTGTTCCACACACACACATTTTGTTGCAGGAAATGTTTAATTCTGCATGTTGTTTTCCTCTCCTTCCAACCAAAGGAGGTCAAATCGTGGGTCGTAAGCCTTGACAATGTCGTCTGTCTGTTCATCTGTGCCCCGCTTGACAGAGACTGTAGCTTCTCTTGCTCTCCACCGGCCCTGCATCCTTCCAAATCCTTCCCAGCTCTGAAATCAACTCTGTTCGGCCAAATCCACCTTGCACCAGCGAGTCAAGCCGCCCCTTGTAGAAACCGCCCCCCCCCATCCACCCTCCATCCCCTGCTAGCTCAACCCTACTAGAGACAGGAAAGCCAGGTCAGGAGAGTCCTATTGAGAATTTATTGTGAATCGATTCCTGAGCTCCCTTCCGGGATAACTTGTGGAGGACCGGGAGGAGCAAAGGCTCCAGCGCGGGGAGCCTGGCGCATTCCTCCCCATCCTGCCCACGTCTCGACCCAAGCGGAGGAGCCCCGGGCTCGGCGGCTGCCTGCCCCAGCGCAGAACGAGACCTGCCCCGGCGCCGGGCTTTGCCTCCCGCGACTCGGGCCTGGATGGCGGTCCGCTCGGCTGCTGCGCGCAGTTCTGGGCAACGCGGTCCCGCGTGCAAAGGAAAGAGGCGAGATGGCACCTAAGCATCGGCCCGAAGCTCACTCTCTGCTTCCCTTCTTCCCCCCTGCTCCCCCATCTGTCTAGTCCCCTTCAATTCCATGAACTCTTCTTGCTCCTGCTTCTCCCGACCCTGCAAGGGGACATTCCAGTAGAACTTTTTTTGCTTTGTCGGTGACTGTCGTGAAATTGTGCTGTGTTTTGTGATTTCTTTGGGGGTGATTGTATCGTCTGTTTTCAGTTGTCGCTTATATGGGAGGGTTGTGGGTGGGAACGGGGAGGGCAAGGGGCCTAGAGCTCTGTTTCTTTTGGAAGAAAAAAAAACAAGAAAAAGAACAAAAAAATATATATCACTCTAGAAAATAAATCTCTCTTTGTGTCTCATTCTGTGTTGGCTCTCCTCACCTGGCCAGAGGTAGAGGTCCTAGTTCCAAGAGGGCAGCTTGGAAAAAACAGAGACTCCGGGGCCCAAGAGGTGTCTCCTTAGACCTTGCAGAGCAAGCTTCCTGGTGGAGCTGAGAACTGGTCTGGACCCAAGGTCCCAAGACCTCTGCTTAAAGTGAGCAAGAGCCTTCCAGCGGGAGAGCTGGAAGACCGGAGGGGGATGGAAGGAAAGATGAGTGGTTTGGAGAGGGGTCTTGTCTGCAGGGAGCAATATCTTCCTCCAAAGTGGCACTGGAGACCTCCCTACCAACTCCAGAGCCAGAGGGAAGGCAAGGCCTGCCCTGCTACTCCTGGAAGCGGTTCCTCTCTCAGCTGCCCAAGAACATCAGCTTGGTTTGGGCACTAACTTCCTTCACCCATTCCCTGCAGCCAGGCTACTGCGCATAGATAGAGGCCTTAGGAAGACCAGGCTGTCCTTCCTTCCGCTCAAAAGGAGTGAACCTCTGAGGGTTCTGGCCCCCACCTGGAATGTGAGGCTGGGATTTGAGCCACAGGGTAGCAGTCTTGGTGGAAAGCGGGTGGTTTGGTAAGGGGAGAGGCCTGGACAGGCAGCTCCCATGGATAGGCAGGGAGAGGAGTTTGGGAGTGCAACAGAAGTGTCTCCGGAGGGGGGGGGAAATCACTCCCCAGTCGGACCCCAAAACTAAATTTGGTTGCCAGAGGCACCTTTCTGTCCCCATCAGACCGTGGTGTCCCCTCCAGAGCCTCTTAGGAAGATCGCTGCTCCCCGCGGCCTTGCCCGTCTCAGCCAGGCGCTCGGATTGGGCTTCTGCCCGCCCGGCTGGCGCTGGGGAACCGGCCGGCCGCCGGAGCCTCCCGCCAGGCCCACCCCAGCGGCGCTGCAGCCCGCCGAGCCCCCGAGGGTTGGGGGAGAGGTGGGGACAAAGCGTGGCCCGAGTGAGAGGCGCCTGGAAGAGAAAAGGCCAGGCCTACCCCTCTCCAGCGAACGAAAGATATAATCGGACAGATAGCCAAAGGCAGGAGAAGGCGAAGCTCCCGGGTACGGCACTGGGTACGGTCCCCGGGACCGCATCCTCCGAGGAGGGTTCCATTCAGGTTATAAAATGAATCTGGCTTTAGAGCTTGTGTAGACTAGGCTCCCTCCCCATCCTGGGCGCCCTGGAGCCAGCCGGCGCGGAGGGTGAGCCGAGCAGGCAAGCTTCTGCCGAGAGGAAAGGCGAAGGCGCGGCTGGAACCGGACGGAGAGCGGCGGGGCGGGGGGCGAGGCCTCCCGGGGAAGCCTCTGGCGGCGTCTGGGTCCCGAGCCCGGGGTGGCTTCTTTAAAGACAAACAAAGGCGAAGATGCGGAGGCTGGGAAGCCGGAGATGGGGAAATCTGTTGTCATAAAAGAGAGCGAGAGATTCAGAGAGGGAGACCGCGAGAGTGCGAGACGGAGAAGCCGGGAGAGGAATTCAATGCCGTGTGCGCAGCAATAAAAGAATATGACCGCTATAAAAGTTTATAGCGTATAAATTTCTGAAGGTTAAGAAACTAAACAGCAGCAAAGCAAACAGTGAGGGGAAACTTTCCGGAGCTGAGAGAGCCGCAGCTGGGCCTGGGCTCTGGGGCTGGCGGGCGAACGGGTGGGCCAGGCTCCGGAGCCCCCACCCTCGCCCGTCCTGGGCCGCGGGGCTTGGGGTTTGCGGGGGCCGCCCAGGGGGCAAAGAGGGGAGAAGGGGGACTGGGGAGGGAAGAACACTTTGTTTTCACGCAAGCTTCAGAGAACGCAATTCGGACTCTTCTCTTTGTTCTTCACCCCCCCTCCAGAATCGGGCGTCATAAACGAGAAGCCCCCTGCGCACACGCGCGCGCGCACACGCACACACACACACGCGCGCGCACACGCACACACGGGTCCGGCGGGGCCAGACGTCTGGGCGCGGGCAGACTCTTGATCCTTTTACAGCCCCCTCCCCTCCCCCCAGGTCTCTCCCCCCCCGCCCCGCAAAAAAAGCCCAATTGTTTCTCCTCAGATTTTGAAACAATCGTGTTGGGTTTGAAAAGTGCTCGGCTCCCCCCTTTTACGGGCCATAAAGGGCGCACTGCCTGGCGGTCTCCGCCAGAAATTAGGGGCTTGCTGGGGGGCGGGGGTCAGTACGAGAGGAAAAAAGCTTATGGTTTCTTTTTTCCCTCCTTACCCCCTCCCCCCCCTTTTTTTTAGCTTATCTGCACAATTTCATGAGCCATTTCCTGATTTCCGATGTCTTTTCTCTCGCCTGCTCTCGTTTCCCTCCCCCTTTTCTGCTAATAATGAAAGTTTCTCCCGCTTGTCGCCTCGGTGGCTGGCTCTGGGGAGAAACTGGCCAAGCCGGTGGTGGCGGCGGCGTCTTTTCTCAGGATGGCCGCTAGATGGCACCCTTGCTCCACGCGAAAATCCCCGGAGCGGCGGCTGCGGGCTCTGGCGGCTGCACATCGCACCTTGGGTCGGCCCTGAGTCTGTGAACTGAGCGCTACCAAAAGTCATGAATAATTTGCGCGTAATAAAAATATAGGGTTCATTATGGCCGTTCCCCCCATTTTATAGATTTCAGGCATAGCGTATTGCGCCCCCCCCAAATGGTCAATTTTCTGAGTTTTCCCCAGGAGGAGGTCTCAGTGCTTCTCACCTAGTTTCTGTGGTCGGTGGGGCAACAAATGCATGAAAACGGGGAATAGTAATAATAATAATAATAATAATAATAATAATAATAATAATAAAAGAAAAATGGGCAAAATAAAAGAGGAGAATTCGTTCGGAAAAATGAGATTTTCCGGGAGGGGGGCTAGAGGAATATCTGCGGATGCGGGTGAGCAGGTCAGGTGAAAGGGGCGAGCGGGCAGAAGAAGGTCGGATGGAGAGGAAGCTGCCCCGAAACGGGATCAGCAGCAGAGGGAACCGGGCGAGCCAGCCCGAGGTGTGCGGGGTACACCTTGGGGGGGTGGAATGGATCCCCGGCTTTGGTGGGGATTCGAAGGTGCCCAAAGCGGGCGGAGCGGATCAGCACGGACAGAAGCTTCAGAGCCTTTGTACGCGTCCGGGGCTGGGCGCGCGCCGGGTGAGCCGGGCGCGGGGCAGGGGCTCCCCAGGACTGCGAGGCGCGGGGAGGTCTCATATGTTTTCTCGGTTGTTCTGCGCGCCCCAAGTTGGGCAGCCCAAAAAGTGTGCGTTTGCCGGATGGATGTGGGGGCAGGCACGGCGGCAGGAAGCAGGAGCCCGATTCTCGCCGCGTTCCGTGGTTTCCAGGTGGGAGCTCGGACTCCGTGCGCCACGGCCCCGGCAAACCTAGGGGACAAGGGTCCTTTCGCAGTTTAGCAGCTGGAGGCCTGGATTCGGGCAATTTTCCTTCTGAGACCCGCGCGCTGTCTGCCCATAACCCCTTTAATTCCAAATCTCCCATTTCCTCCCGGCCCAGCCCGATCCGTGTCCCCCATCCGGACAAACCTGCCTGAGAAACACACAGCCCCCTCCTTAAAATTAGCCCTGCCGCGGTCTCTCTTCTCTTCCCCCAGGACCTGGTGCAAAGAAGCAAGCGGAGTTTCTCAACTTGAGTTTCTCTAATAAATCTGCGCTCCGTTGGGTGTTTATAAATTATCTCCTCGCTCTTTCTTGTTTTTTCTTATAATAGAAACATTTTCCTTCCATCAGGAATTTCTGGCACGGTGTAGGGATGATTTAGAACAAGCCATTGAATTTCTCCCTCACCGGTGAGTCCTCAAATCATGACCATAAAATCCCCCGCACTTGATAAAAATGTTCTCTTCGGCAACAACTTAACTCTGCCTTCGGCTGCCTCACCGCCCCCTCAGCCTCGCACTGAAAATCCAAGACCCTGGTTCTCTCCCCTCCTCTTCTCTGTTCCCTCTCAGCCCCTCTCCCATTCTCCCGATTCACTTTTGAAGGACCAAGTGGCTCTACTGGGAACTTCCCCTTGGAAAAAGCCGATGGTTTCAATTTTTACAAAGGTGGGGGTAAATGGGATCCCCCCCCAAAGCACCCTTCCAAAAGCAAACCACTCTCTGGTGAATAAACAATGGCTTGAATGTTTTTGTGAAGCCTCTACCTTTGTTACTAGAAATTTTCCTTCTTTCTCCCTCTCTCTCCTTCCCTTCTTTCTTTCCTTTCCTTGGCCAGTGAGCCGATTCAGGAGGCCATTGGTTGGAACCCCGAGACTGGGGCCTTTGAAAACCTGGCCACCACCCTCAGTAGGCCAGGCAGGCGGGGGAAGGCAAAGGCAGGAGGGGGTGGTACCCACTCAGCTCAGCGAGGTAGGCTGTGCCTCAGGCCCCAGGTCCTCAGGTCTGGAGAGAGAGTTGGGTTTAACTACAGGCTCCCCAGGGGGAGAGAAGAGAAAATGGGGGACTCTGTGGCCTTGCTGCATCCAAATCCCCTCTACCCCAAGGTCAGTTTAGGTAGTGACGATGGCTCAAAGGCCACTGAAAGCTAAAAGTTCCCCCGCCCCATACATACACTCTGCAGCCTCTACCTAGAGCAGAGGTGAGGACAGGACCGCAAGCCTCAAACCAAGCACCTGGGCCTCAGTGTCCCACAGTGGCCTCCGTGGCCCTTCCCTCCCTTTGATGTGCTCATGGGCTAGGTGGTGCCCCCTCACCCTAGGGTGCTGCAGAAGGTGTGGGGGGCTGGCCTGGAAGGTTGGGGAGCCAGTTGAGCTTGGTTAGTAGGTCCCAAGGCCTGGGTGCAGGAGTGGGACAGCCCAGCGGGGTGTCATCCTGCCAGTGGCACCAGGCCCCTCTCCATCACACAAAGTTGGTCCCCCAAAGCGCTGACTGGAGACCCTCCTCTCCATCCCAGCACTTCTATCCAGGCCAAGGAGGTTGTGCACAACTGCAGATTTGGCGGTTGCTGGGCGAACTTTGCTCCCTGCTTCACCACTGCCCATTAAGCAGAAAGTTTCTGTCCCCCCTCCTGATCCCTCCTCATGCCCTGCGGGACCCCTTCTCCAGAGAAAATCCTTGCTTGTTTGTTGAATGAGGGAAAGTGGGTGCGTGACCTGGGGGAACAGAGAGGAGGTGGTTTGGGGGCTGGGGGTGGGTGGGTAGGGGCAGGTGCTGGCCGCAGCTGAAGGAGGTGAAAATCTCCGAAAAGTCACCGTTTGCGCCGAAAAAAAACCATAATCGTTCTCATTTCGGCTTCGTCACCCCCACCGCGCTGCAGTCGGGCGGCGGGGCGTTCGAAGCTGCAGTTTTATAGCTGTAGAGGAAAGAACTCGTAAAATGCTAACAGCTTTTATGCGCTGCGGCATAAACAACAACAGACTCTGGCTTTATTGCGTTTTATAGTTTGTTAAAGAGTTTACAGCCGTTTTTTGGGGGCCGGTTACCCAGCCAATTCCCTCCACACGATAGTTAAACCTTTATCAATAATAAGGAAATTGATCATTAAAGCCTTAAATATGACTACCTCGTTTGTTTGAAAATATGTTTAGGAGAGGAAGCTGTATGATTTGATAACTTGTATTAAAATACCAATTACATTTATAGGACCTTTTAAAACTCGGCGCAATTAAACCGCGTTCTTTTACATTTTTCCGAAGCGACCCTGACATTTAAAAAGACTCCAACTGCCTCGTTAAAATCGCGAAATTAACAGCGTGCCTACGCCTGGCGCGTTGTGTATGTGTGTGCCTGTTTTTTTCTGTGACTCCCCCACATCAGTCTTTGGGGGTGGTCTGCGAAGGTATTTGATTTGTTGTGAGGCGAGAGATATCTCATTAATGTAGGTAGTTAAACAGATTTAATCCGTATTCATTCTCTCTCTCACCCCCTCTTCCCTCTCCCCCTCTCTCCCCCTCTCCCCCTCGCTCTCCCTGGGTGTTTTTTTTCTTCCCCTCCTTTTTTTTTTTTCCCGCTCTCTCCTCACTCCCTGGCGCTCTCTCGCTCTAGCTCTCTCTCTCGCTCGCTCTCTCTCGCTCGCACCCTCGCTCTGCGTTCTGTCCGGGAGGAGTACGGAGAAGCCAATAGGATGCGGGGTCTCTAATGGATGCAAATGATCATGAAAAGACAGTGCAAAATATGAAACAACTCATTTGCAGGGAAGTAAATCACCGAAAACTGTTTATGAACTGGCATCCCTTCTTCGAAATGTAAAGCGAGGACCTCTTTAAGTGGCGGTATATTTTTGTTTGGGGGGTGGGGGGTGGGGGGAGGGCGAGCGAGCCGCGGCTGCC
This sequence comes from Zalophus californianus, assembly GCF_009762305.2. Taxonomy (NCBI): domain Eukaryota; kingdom Metazoa; phylum Chordata; class Mammalia; order Carnivora; family Otariidae; genus Zalophus; species Zalophus californianus. The sequence goes on from NC_045610.1 coordinate 37,059,391, forward strand.
ATGCAAGCTTAGACTTTTGGAGGCTTCGCTGTCCTTTTCTATTCCTGGAAATCACAAAAAGTGTGGCGGCTTCGAGATCTTCTTCGCCTTTTCTTTCTTTTCTTTTTTTTCCCCCTCCTCCCTTTCCCTCTCCTTTCCTGGCGAGGGTGACTAGGAGCCGGCGAATCCGCGTTTTTTTTCTCTCTCTCTCCCTCCCTTTCCCCCTCCCCACCCCCTCCCCAACAGCCCCCAACTACAGCCGCCGCCGCCGCCGCCGCCGCCTCAAAATTCAATAAAATGAGCTCTTATTTCGTCAACTCACTGTTCTCCAAATACAAAACCGGGGAGTCCCTGCGCCCCAATTATTATGACTGCGGCTTCGCCCAGGACCTGGGCGGCCGACCCACCGTGGTGTACGGTCCCAGCGGCGGCGGCAGCTTCCAGCACCCGTCGCAAATCCAGGAGTTCTACCACGGGCCGTCGTCGCTGTCCACCGCTCCCTACCAGCAGAACCCGTGCGCCGTGGCGTGCCACGGGGACCCGGGCAACTTCTACGGCTACGACCCGCTGCAGCGGCAGAGCCTGTTTGGTGCGCAGGATCCAGACCTGGTGCAGTACGCCGACTGCAAGCTCGCGGCCGCCAGCGGCCTGGGCGAGGAGGCCGAGGGTTCAGAGCAGAGCCCGTCGCCCACACAGCTCTTCCCCTGGATGCGCCCGCAAGGTGAGCTCGCGTCGGGGCCGGCCGGGGGCGGAAGGGAGACCGGAGGGCCCGAGGCCGGGCAGGGGGCCGGGCAGGCCCGGAGCATTTCCCCCAGCTCCTGGGAGAAGTGCCTGCTCAGGTCCGATCGCCTCCCACTTCTTTCCTCCTTCCTTCCTCCCTCCTTCCCTCCCTTCCTCCCTTCCTTCCTCCTTTCCTTCCTCCCTTCCTTCCTCCTTTCCTTCCTTCCTTCCCTCCCTCCTTCCTCCTTCCCTCCCTCCCTTCCTCCCTCCCTCCCTCCCTCCCTTCCTTCCTTTCTTTTTTGTTTCCCTTGAAGGGGGGTCGCTAAGCGACATTTCCTGAATCCATAAACCCCTCACCCTGCCTTACTTTGCTTCTTCTCATCCTTTTTTCCCCCTTTTACTGTTTTATGGGGGTAGTGGAGAGAGGGTGGTGGGAGTGGGGGCGCTCAACTTTTGCACTTCTCAATTGCTTTATAGTTTAATTACCCTGAAGAAACTTTTCTTCTGGGGCAGAGGCTCTGGGGGCTTTTCAAGGTGGGTCCATTCGTCCCCATCCCGGCTTTTTTTATTCTTATTGCCCCCCCCTTCACATCCTTCCTTCTAAAGTTTATGGCACTTTTAATAGATTTGAACCACCCCCACCCAACTCTCTGGTGCTGGTTACCAGAGGAGGGGGCTCCCCCCTTCTGGCTCCCTTAGATCCAGTGCTGTCTGATCCCTCTCACCACCACCACCACCACCACCACCACCACCCCCCCGCGACCGCTGACCGCGGCCTCCCAGCGCCCCCGCCCCTGCACGGGGCAGAAGGTCCCCTGCCCTTATTATACTGGTCTCCTAGGCTGGTTCACGAATCTTCCAACCTTCTCCGTCTCTGCCCCCTCCCCCACCCTCCCCTCCCCCCCTGCCCCCGTCTCGCCTTTTCCCCCCTTCCCAGCAGCCGCCGGACGCAGGCGAGGCCGACAGACCTACAGCCGCTACCAGACCCTGGAGCTGGAGAAGGAGTTCCTATTTAATCCCTATCTGACTCGCAAGCGGCGGATCGAGGTATCGCATGCGCTGGGACTGACAGAGAGACAGGTCAAAATCTGGTTCCAGAACCGGAGGATGAAGTGGAAAAAAGAGAACAACAAAGACAAGTTCCCCAGCAGCAAATGCGAGCAGGAGGAGCTGGAGAAACAGAAGCTGGAGCGGGCCCCGGAGGCGGCGGACGAGGGCGACGCGCAGAAGGGCGACAAGAAGTAGGCTCCAGCTGGGACTGCCAGGGCCGCGGCGCCCTCCGTCCGTGGGCCCCCCGACCACGCCACGGCCGTCGCCCGCCCCCGCCCGAGAGAGCTCTGGCCCCGCAAGCGGGGCCCGGAGCCCGGCCTCCCGCCGCAGCGTCCCCCGCCGCGCCAGTCCCCGCTAGTGGTAGTATCTCGTAATAGCTTCTGTGTGTGAGCTACCGTGGATCTCCTTCCCTTCTCTTGGGGGCCGGAGGGGGGGGGGTGAAGAAAAGGATTTTAAGCAAGGACTCCCTCGCCCTGCGAGGGTGAGCGGCTGCGGCCTGGCTGAGCCCCCCACGCCCCGCCCCGTGTAAAAAGCCTCCTTGTGCAATGGTCTTTTTTCCTTTGAACGTGCTTCTTTGTAATGACCGAGGTACCAATTTCTGCTAAGTTCTCCCAACAACATGAAACTGCCTATTCACGCCGTAATTCTTTCTGTCTCCCTCTCCTTCTCTCTCTTCTCTCTCTCTCTCTCTTTCTCTCTCTCTCTCCGTCCTCATTTCCCCCTCCCAACCCCTCTCTCCCCGCTGCCCTCCCTAGCTCGCTGGCTTTCTCTCTTGCTTCTCTCTTTTCCTCCCAACCCCCCCCTTTGGTTTGGCAATTTCGTCTTAAGTGTTTCTCAAAAGAGGTTACTTTAGTTAGCATGCGCGCTGTGGGCAATTGTTAAAAGTGTTCTTAGGTTTACTGTGAAGAGAATGTATCCTGTATCCGTGAATTGCTTTATTGGGGGGTGGGAGGGCTAATTATATATTTTGTTGTTCCTCTATACTTTGTTCTGTTGTCTGCGCCTGAAAAGGGCGGAAGAGTTACAATAAAGTTTACAAGCGAGAACCCGAGACTGGCCCGGCCCGCGCTCCTCATTTGCCCCGGGCGCCTTGCAGAGCTGGGGGGAGCCGGTCACCGGGCTCCTGCGCCCGCCAGGCCAGGCAGCCCAGAGGAGGGGGCGGGGGCTGGAGGCAGGTGGTGCGAGTCCCTTGGCCCAGGGGCGCAGGGGGTGAGGGAGGCGGCTGCGCCTGATTGGAGGAGAGAGGAACGGGGGAGGGGAGCCCAGAGAAACCCCCTCCCTTCGCGTTCCGAGGCTGCCCGCGCGAGACCCAGGCGCCCAGGCCACGCTGGAGAGATGCGCCCGGGCTGGTGGCTGTATCCCCCTCCACCTCCCCCTTTGTTTTCTGTGGGCCCTCTCCTGTTTGTGCGTGCGTGTGTGGGGGGGGGGTGGATAAAAGTGGAGTGCAGGGCCGCTGAACAAGCTTATATATTTATTTTTCCCGGATTGGGTGGGTGGGGGGAGCAGGAGGAGAGGAGAGATGCTCTTCCCCGCCTCTCCCTCTCCACGACTTGGCCACCTTCGCCCAGCTCCGAGGTCGTGGCTCGCCGCCTTCCTTCCTTCGCTGCCCCTGCTTCTCCGGCAGCCACGCTCGACTGAGGCATCCGCCTCCCGGAACCAGGAGAGCAGTATACCCAGGCCGCCCTCCTCCCTTCCTTTCTCTTCCCACCCACCCCACCCCCTTCCTTTTTTATTTTCAAACCTTTTTTTTTTTTTTTTTAAGCCGCCAGAAACCGCAGCATCCAACGCCCGTGGGCTGGATCCCGCGCCTGTAGGAGCACCCACGAAACCTCACTGCATCCCTGCCTGTATGTCTGGGGGCGCCAAGAGAGAGCCAGGAGGCCAGGCTCACCTCCGCTCCTCACCTCGGGAGGACCGGACCAAGTTCCCCCAAAGGCCCAGCCAGGCCGAACTGGCCCAGATTAATAAAGACCTGACCTGCCCCCCACTCATCCAGTTGCGGGCAATCCCTGCATTTGTTTCTCGTTGGGTAACCGGCTGGGGAGGTGGGGGGGGTGACAACGCGGATCGCTCGGAGGTTATTTATTTTCCCTTCTACTCAATCCCTTCCTCCCCAAATCTCGCCTGCAAGCTGCCTCCAGCCCAAGGGGGTCGACAGCGGCCCTTGAGCCCCCAGCCCCAATCCTCAGGGCTTGGCTTTCCCATTCATTATTGATCATATTTTATAAATCTAACGCCACACAATTTTTTCCACATTACCGGGAGCCGTGGGGAGGCCGCCCGGCCATTGGCGGAGGGGACGTCACGTGGGCGGGGTCACGTGGTCCGGAGAGGAAAAAGGGGGTCCTTTTTGGTGTAAATCTGGACTCTAATTCTGTAATATATCAAGGAATCTCGTAAAACCGACACTAAAACGTCCCTGCCTACAAATCATCCGGCCAAATTATGAGTTCATTGTATTATGCGAATGCTTTATTTTCTAAATATCCAGCCGCAAGTTCGGTTTTCGCTACCGGAGCCTTCCCTGAACAAACTTCTTGTGCGTTTGCTTCCAACCCCCAGCGCCCGGGCTATGGAGCGGGTTCGGGCGCTTCCTTCGCCGCCTCGATGCAGGGCTTGTACCCCGGCGGGGGGGGCATGGCGGGCCAGAGTGCAGCCGGCGTCTACGCGGCCGGCTACGGGCTCGAGCCGAGTTCCTTCAACATGCACTGCGCGCCCTTTGAGCAGAACCTCTCCGGGGTGTGTCCCGGCGACTCCGCCAAGGCGGCGGGCGCCAAGGAGCAGAGGGACTCGGACTTGGCGGCCGAGAGTAACTTCCGGATCTACCCCTGGATGCGAAGCTCAGGTAACGCCGCGCACCGAGCCATCCCGAGCCTCAGTGGCCCGGCCACATTCCCCGGAAGGCGCCCCCTTCCCGGCCAAGTGCTCCTTTCCGCGTCCAGAGTGCTCCCGGTAGGAGGTCGGCCCTGGGGACGCGGCAGCCCCTCGGCCCGCAACCCGGCGCGCCGCCCCCACCCCCATTTTTGCTCGGTGCTCTCAGGCTCCTTCTGCTCCCTCGGCGGATCTTTCTCCGCCGACGCCGTGGCGCTCCGAGCCCCCCGCCCGCCCCCCACCTTTCCTCCCGGCCTTTTAGCTTTAAATATTTATCAGCCGCGCCGGCACGGGCTGGAGACGAGGCCGTTTGTCTTGTGGAGGAAGGCTGGGGTTTGCAGAGAATAGCCATTAGGGTCTCCCCCCTCCCTTCTCCCTTCCCCCGCCGGGGATCTCAGCTCTGGGTGTGTCCCCCAGCCCCAGCTTGGAGGTCTGGGGGAGGGGGCCCGCAGCGCAGAGCAATTCTCCCCTCCCCCTTCCTTCCCAGCCAACCCCGCTCCCCCATTATTCCCTTCTGGACAATTAGAGGTGGGCTCTAGAGGCTTGGCGGGAGGAGGGGGTATGAGAAGAGATGAAGATCCAGCCAGGGACGCAGAGCCAGAGAGGCAGGTGGAGAGAGGGGGGCTGAGGCCAAGAGAGATGAGGCTCCTGACCCCCCGGTGAACTTGGGAAGGGGGAAGCAGAACTAGAGAAAGGGTCAGAAGCCTCATAGGAGTACAGCTGGCTTCCTCAGGTGCCCTTCGTAGGGCGCCTAAGTACCCCCTGGAGAACTGGCCCGCAAGTTTGCAGGTATCGTTCCAGAAGGAACGTGATGTTCCAGAAGGGTGAATGTTCTCTTTGGGGAGGGACTAGGACTGCGTGGAGCCAGATCACGGGCTGGAGAGTTGCAGGCCACTGAGCCAGCTGCTGCGGGAGCCCCAAGGGACCCCGGCCCTGTGGGGTCTCCTGACTAGCCTGAACCAGACGTCTTTCTTCGTGCTGCCCTGGACTCAGGGGCCAACTCCAAGGTTCAGAAGGCCCAAGACTTGTGGTCAGAGGCTCCCCAGTCCAGTCAGAAGAGGCCCAGCTCTTACACCATCAGTATTGGTGGTCACGGTCCCCATTACCTGCTCCATAATTCAACTGCCTTTCCAGTTGGTTTATCAAAGCCCAAATTTTTCTGCTCGTAAACATTTCAGCTTGGCTTTTATCTGACTTGAAATTAGGGCCCCTAGGCTCTCCTCCCATGTCTACTTCCCAGGAGGGCTGGCACCAGCACCTCCCCCAGGACAACCTCCCCCAAGGCTCCTCAGGGTTTCGGTCTAACCTGGAAAGCTCTCCTCTGCCCTTCAGTCCCCACTTCCCAGATACTTCATGTTCCACCCCAAGCCAGGCTGCTGTCTCCCCTGTGCCATCCTGGAGGCCCAAAGATTGATTTGGAAAACTGGGTTGTCTGGGCAGGTGGGCAGGCAGGACAGCCTGGCCCTGTCTGAACCTGAGCCACTCACTGGAAAAAGTCATCAGAGGGCCCCTGCTGTCAGGCCAACTCCAGGCTCCCAGGAAATCTGCAAATTCTCACCTCCTCATTCCACAACAGGCTGTGTGTGTGTGTGTGTGTGTGTGTGTGTGTGTGTGTGTGTGTGTGATAGAGAGAGACTGGGTCTGTGAGCTTCCTTTGTTTCCTTTTCTTTTTGGGAAAAGCACTCAAGCCAGGCCTAGAGCCCCACTCCACTTGCATGGTTTCCATTGCCTCTTACCCTAAAGACCATCAGAGTCGTATCCAAAAGGGGAGTCTTAGGGTGCCTGGTCCCAGGGGTGATGGGAAGATTAACCTTCCTTCTATACCACATACACTCCTCAGGTGCAGGGCCTTCAAAAGCCAGCCAGTTAAATCTTGGGTTCAGAAGCCCTAGGTTGGAAGACTTTCTGGGTGGCAAATGGGGATGTTTGCCTCAGGAGGCCTCTAGAAACGTTGAGGGAAGAGGGAAGGCACACGCTGGGGTATAGAAAGTAAGAATTTGGTTTAGAGGGGAAATGGGCTCTTCCACCCACTGACCCCAAACCTAAGGGTCTGAGAGGGAGATGGGCACTCTCGTGGCTTTTCCCACACGCACTTATCATTCTGCTTTAAATACCGTGAGCAGGGACTGACCGAAAGCGCGGCCGCCAGACCTACACCCGCTATCAGACCCTGGAGCTGGAGAAGGAGTTTCACTATAATCGCTACCTGACGCGGCGGCGGCGCATCGAGATCGCGCACGCGCTCTGCCTCACCGAAAGACAGATCAAGATCTGGTTCCAGAACCGGCGCATGAAATGGAAAAAGGAGAACAAGACCGCGGGCCCTGGGGCCACAGGCCAGGACAAGGCCGAGGTGGAGGAGGAGGAGGAAGAGTAAGAGCCGGATGAAGGGCAGAGGAAGAGAGCCAGAAGGGAGAGAGGGTGAAGCCCAGCTCTGAGAACTGAACCAGGAAACTCCAATTAAATAGGGAGGGGGAAAACTATTTAAGTAGTGGAAAGCAGTTTAAAATTTTTTTTAAGGAGAGACGTGAAATTTTGGTTTCTTAACACTGAAAAAAAAAATACTACCTACAGAAAAGTCCGGCGGGTTTGTTTTGTACGATATGGGAAGAAAATCACCTACCTGTTCTGTAGCTTTTCTGCCTCCCCTTTTCTATGTCGCTATTGTAAGGTCTTTGTAAAATCTTGCTGTTTTGTAAGCCCCTTTCTTCGATGCTGTCTTTGTGGTCTGTGGGTCTGGACTAATGTGTGTGGTTCCCCGTCCTCCTGAGCCCCCCGCCTTCCCAGTAGCGGCACTGACGGGGCCTTAGGGAGCCCCATGGACCCACCGACTAGCTCAAGTGTTGCCTCTGTGCACCTGGCCTGCCCGATGCTCCTTGCTCCCGCTAGCCCCTGTGATCCCCTTTACATTGTATGTGTACCTGAAGGATGGAGAAATAAAAGGCAATTTAAAAATGAACAGATGACCTATTTTCTGTGTTCCCCTAAAGCTGAGGGTGGGGGGTCAGGGTGAGCCATGCATCCCTGAGGCCCTTGGCTCCAACTTCTGCGGCTAGTCATTTCTTTCTGTGCTGGGGTCTGCTCTTTTTCCTGGTGCTCCTGGCCCTGGGGGCTGTCAACAAGTGAACCCCGATAGGACACACGCACCTCCCTTTACATTCTTTTACACACACTGACATACCCAAATGCACAAATCACACATATTTACAGGCTGACATCACACATAAATAAATCTATAAACTGTCACCTACAGTCACAACTAAACACCCCATATTCATATGTCCATAAATAAACATACAGGCATTCACACATCCCAACTCTACCCTGGAACACTGCGTTCACACACACTCACAAGAAAACACACATTCACACTCACAGAGACATTTATACATACCAATGGCACATTCACACATTGGCTTATAAACACAGATTCACATTTGCCCCCAAGTAAACACATCCATGAGCCCACACGCTCAGTCACACCCGTTCACAAAACAAAACCCCCACCCTTCCGCAAACTCTGCCTCCTCCAGGCCTTCAAACCAGGCTGCGGGCTTGGTGGCCCAGCTGGGGCACAAATACAGAGCTGAAATCCAAAGTGTTAGGCCCCATGCGACGGAAGAGGGGAAGGAAAGGGAAGGTGACCACCCAAATCCACTCCCGCTTCTTGGGCGATGTTGGGCACAAGCCAGGTTCCCGCCAGCCCAAAGAGGCCTCCAAAACCAGGGCGCGCCGGTCTTCCGCCCCCTCGGCAAGCATTTTCCGCAAGACCTATTCCGTTATTTTATTTCAACTTATTTTACTTTCATTTATCTCATTCTAAATTAACACATCGATCCAAATAGAATTTTTAAATGGGTGGAGGGAGGAGTGGATGACCCCTGAGAAAGGGAGCCTGAGCGGTGCAAGTTTACCCGGCTAGTGTGGCCGCATCCCGGCCGCTCTGAGCCCAGCCGCGCCGGCCGCCGGAGCTCCGCGGGCTTCCTCAGCGCCTTGCTGCCCGCGGTCCGCGCTGCCGGCGACCTGGAATCTTCTCCGGAATACAGAGAAAGAGAGAAAAAAGAGAAAACCATTTTGGGGGGATGGTATTTCGTTTCCTGCATTTAGGCGCTGGTAGCTCAATGCAAAATACAGGAGTATTTCAGGGAAACTGGGAAACGGGGTAAATTTTGTTTGGTGGTGGTGGTGGTGGTGGTTGGTTGGTTGGTTGGTTGGTTTGTTTCCCTCCAAAACACCCCTTGATTGAGGAACATAAACCTGGAGGATGGCCCCTATGGCAATCTAGAACTGTGGAGCTGATTTTTAGAATTTATTCGATTATAAACCTTGGATTATTTAAATGCAAAGAACAGGTTTGGGGACAGAAAGGGGGAAGCAGTTGGAATGGAAGTGCGTTTTAGGAGAATCTCTTTAATTTGAATTTGTAAGTAAAAGTCCCCTGAACCTGCAGTTTTCCCCATTAATGACCACAGAACCCCCAGGAGAGCACATGGGGCTGTCATTGGGAACCTGGGCATGTGGGCATTTTGGTGGGAGAGGCAGGGATCTGACCTCACCCTCTTCCAATTTCTGGGGTGCAGAGGCGAGAATCTGGTAGCTAAATTGTCCACCTTGACCCCTCTCAGGGCTGCCTTTCTTCCCCAGGCAAAAACTAGGCCCTAGGGGATGTAGGGCCCCCACACCCGCAATGCTACAAGCCTCACAGGTGGGGGGCCCGCCATCTAGAGGGCTGGGAACAAGGGGGGCATTCAGGGGGCACTGAAGCCTTCATTTTGCCCTGATGCAAGTGGCAATTTTGGATACCCACTGTTACTCCCGACTCACCCCAAAACTACCTTAGAATGGCCCCTGTGTGGAGGATTTGGGGTGAATTCTTACTAGAAGAGGGGGCAGAGCTCCTGCGGGAATAGGGAGGTTCTGGAAAGAATCCCCTTCCCAGATGGACCCTTGTGGCTCCTCCGCCTGATTCCCTGCACCCCAAATCTCACCCCTTCTCAGATTGGGGTTTCCCCAAATAGCGAGAAGGAGAAGAAAAGAAGATGGCGACCGAGAAAAGGGTTGCTGGTGGAGCAGCCATGAAGAAATGCAATAAATTCCTTGTTGTTTTATGAAAATTTACAACTTTGTGATAGAAGTTTATGAGTGGTTGAATCCAGCGATTGGCCGGCGCCGGTCATGTGGCCGGGCGATCGTGAACATGAACTTTTTATCATTTCCCTGGTGGTTATAATGCAGCATTCTTTTGGACACCACACCTAGGTCGGAGCACTGTCGTCCTTCAGGGCTCCAGCCTCTTGATATTTTTATACTTCAGTATCAGCTTGATAAAGCAAGAGAGAGAGGAAGAGAGAGGGAGAGGAAAGGCGGGAGAGAGAGAGAGAGAGAGAGAGAGAGGAGGGGTGGGAACTACACAAAAGAGAGAACCAAAAATAATTTTAATTTCTAAGTTGATTTGCTTGCTGATCTGGGATTTTAGTCATCATGGAGGGTAAATGGACAATCTGCCCAGGACTGCAGCCTGATACCATTTTTCAAAGCCAGAACTTACTCCATTTTCTATGCAAATATCAGAAAAGCGAAACACCCTCTCTCCCAAGTCAGAGAAGGGGAAGCGACGGCTCTCAGGTTGGGACAATATTATCTGGAAGATGAAGGCGAAACAGAATGCTTTTCCCCCCTTCCTCCTCACCTCTTTCAATCGGAGGAAAGAAATCCCAAGGTCTACAAAGGTAAGGGAGATTCTACAATTCTCTTCTTATTCTTTTGCACCGATTTTGTAGGGGGTGGGGCTTAGGTTTGTCTCTCTCTCCCCCCCACCCCAAGACGGGGCTGAACCCCACCTCTGGGCACTGCAGGGAGAGGCTTCTCAGGAAATTCGGTGGCCGAGAGAGAGAGAGAGAGAGAGAGAGAGAGAGAGAGAGAGAGAGAGGTGGCTGCTTCCTGGAGGGGGAGCCAAGGCAGGGAAGACGGGAGGAGGAACCGAAAGGGGCCATGGAGGCGAGCTCTAAGTCGCCTTTTTAAGCTGGAAGAAGAGGCTCAAGCGAGGGGGCTGCGAAAGAGAGGACAGGGGTGTCTGGGCTGCGGGGCGCCCCAGAAGCCGGTTGCTACGGCCCCGGTGGGTGTGCGCCCCCTCCCCCTCCCACCATCCCTCCCTTGTTCCGGCCTCCCCCAGTTGCCCCAGTGCACTTCTCTTGCCCGGTGTGGGTATCGGCGGTTTCCCGGAGGCACTGGCACAAGGGGCGGTGGCGCTGAGGGACGTCCTGGTCTCTGGAGGGCCTGGAATCTCCGCAGAGGCCCGCGAGGGTGAGGAGGCAGCGGCTAGAGGGACAGAGAAAGAACAATTCACAGAGAAATGCTCATTATCTCCTTTCGGGAGACGTTTCTGAAATTAAAGGGCTGTGGGTGGAGGCACCCAAATCGAGGGAGACCCCCCTCCCCCCAGGAAGCCAGCCCGAGAATACCCAGGTCTCTCGATACTCCCGCAGGAGGGAGCCTCGCTCTGCAGGGAGACAGTTTTGTGGTTTTTTAATGCGGTAGGTTACAGCGTGTTGGTTTCCGTGCAATATTGATTCTATTACTTGTGTTTTATTGGTATGGGCGTGTGGATTTCGGTGGAGAAAATTGTCATGTGTGTGTGTCTAAAGTGGGAGCATTTCAAACTTTCCTGGATCCAAACGTGTTGATTGTGGAGAAGCTGTTGAGCATGTTGTGTTTTAAGCTTGTAAACAAAAACAAAAACAAAAAAAAAAAAAGAGAGAGAGAGAGAGAGGGACAAAGGGAGAGAAGAAGAAAATAAAAAGAGAACCCAGTTAGGGAACCTGATGGTGTCCGGACTGGAGAGCTGCCTGGTGCTGAGCTCAGACAGCTAGTCCTCTCCCTCTGGCGCCTGATTTCATTCTCCAGCCAGGCCTCCTGGGCGTGAGGAGTGGGGAGAAGAAGCACTGGGCGGGATACTGAAATTCCTAAAGTAGCTGGTGGGGTGGAAGAAGGGGGAAGCTGGTCAGAGCCTAAAAACCAAGTGAGAGGGCTTCTGGGGGAAGCGCCAGCGGAGAGATAAGCAGCTTTGGGCATGGAGGGCAGGAGAGACTGCGATTTAGTTTGGTTTGCACAAATAGGTGATTGCTTTTCTCTTTTTTCTGAAGACCAGATGCAGAGCGTTCAGCCTCGGGCCTGTGGTAGCCCAGGAATTGCTGGCCGCGGGGGTGGGTAAGGGGATATTGGCCCTCTCGAGCCTGGGCTGGGAAGAGAGGGATGCAGGCCACTTGTGGCGCTGGAAGGGGGCCCCTGGAGGCGCAGGTAGATGCCCAGGAAGCAGGCCCAGACCGGGTGCCTGCAGGCACTCCTGGGCTGCGCCGCGAGAGAAGTTCTCGGTCAGCACCCACGGCACTCGGGGCCTATTCTCAAAGGAAAATTTCCCCAAACCCATCCAGACTAAAGGTCTTTTTCTCCTGTAGTCTTGGCGGGGTATAAATCACCCCTTAGACAGTTTGCTCTGACCCAAATTATGCGGTTTGCTGCCATCTACCGTCCGTTCGGAGACATGCGGCTTCGGCGCCGCAAGCCCGGCGACACCGCCTGAACCGTGCCCGACGCCTGGAGCCCCCGCTGCTCAGGTTCGGCGGGTTTCGGGGGACGTCGGCCCAGATTGTCGCTTTCCGCTGGACCATGGTACCCGCCCGTCCGCGTGTGGATTAGAGAACAAGTGTGCCCTCCCCCTCGTCCGCCCCATCCCAGCTCCAAACCCAGCGGCTGGCTGAGAACACGGCTTTTTCTAGGTCATATTTAAAAAGGACTAATACTGCATCCGGCGGGCAGGGGGCCCTGAACCAAAGGGTTGGGGGATCAGAGTCGCGAGCCCTCACCCTCCTACCCGTCCAAGGCTCGAGAGGGGATCATCCGGGAGGCTCAGGAGATTCGAGGCCAAGGCTGTTCAAGGTTTATTTGGTTTTCTTTTCGGCCAAGGCGGGGGGGGGGGGGGGCGGGCAGCAGGGGAGGCGCCGGCCCCCGCAGTTCCACTCGGTTGTCAAAAGACAAACCCGGGTCTGTGTTCTCCGGGTTGGCTGGTGGGGTCTTGCCAGTTGCTTGGCCGGTGAGTCGGTGGTGAAGGAACGGAGCCGAAATTTTCTGGAAACTGTTGGTGTCTGCAAGTGAGTGTGGGTCCCCTCCCCCATTCTCGATCGTTTCAAGCGAAATCGACACAAATATGCTTCGGGAAAAAATTGGGAGTGGGAGTGGGGATCAACCATTAAGGAACCAAACCATTGTGATTTCCGTTCCTGCCGGACCCCTCACACCCGCTTAACCCGACCGCTTTCCCAGAAGAGGGTGGCGAGGGCAGGGGTACGCGCCTCTGCTGCCGCGTTTGAATATTGGCCCCTGTCTCGCGGGTTACTGATTAGCTCGGGCTTTCAAGCCGCAGGAGGAAACCCTGGCTGCTCCTTTCAAGGTGCTGTGGCCCCAGTTCCTGGGCGGAGGCTCCAGGAAATTGCCTGCGGTGCCAGGCAGGCCGAGGTGTTACTAGGGTCTGGCCTAGAGCTGGAGGAGCGGCCGAGGTCGAGGGGGCCCGGCGGTGCTGGGGGGCAAACCCCGCGGCTGCGCTCCCCGGGTCGATGGCGCCTCAAGTGTCTGCACCACAGGAGCCGCCTTTCAGCTTTCCGGCAGCAAGAGTGACTTTCGGCGGCCAGAAGGCCCGGCCCAGTGCGGAGGCCCCCAGGCAGCCGCTGGAAAGTCTTGGGCCCCTCTTTCTTGGGGGCGGTCCGGAGGACAGGTAGGGAGGGAAGGCGGCTGGTACAGGGGGTTGAAACACTTTGGCTCTTAGGGTGCCGATGGACCTGGTTAGGGAGAAAGGGGAGGGAGCCCAGTGCCACCGCCAATCCCACCCTCCCCATATCAGAGAGGAGGATGTTCATTTGCATAATGGAAATGAGGTCTTTGTACCGCGTGCAGGACAGGCAAATTTTAAGGCAATATCCCATGTAAACAGCTCCCAAAGGTTGAGAACTCCCTCTGGGAACATTTATGCTCCCCAAATTCAGAGCATCACACAGTCTAGGGGAAGAATCGGGTTGAGATGTCTTAATTTGCTCCACCCCAGCCGGAGTTGGGAGTGGGTTGGGGCAAGATGCTCACAACCCAATGAGCTGGAGGTGGGGGGAGCTTTGAAGCTGAGAGGAAATGGGAAGCCTGGACAGTGTCTCAATACCCCCTCACCTCCATACACATCCCGGCAAAAACCCCTCCCTGAGGTTGCCGGTACAGGAGAATTTTACTCACAAGCTGAACACAACTTGGACATTTCCCTGGGAGATGAAAATGCGTGCGTGTCCGCGGGAGCTCAGATTCACAGCACAGAAAATTACAATTATAAATTCTGCCTGTGGGGTTTCTCTGCAATCCTTCTGTTGTATCCTCAGTACTTGGTACACGTTTATATCCACCTCTCTCTATACACACTTCCTCAGTGAGGCTGGGAGAGACACCTCAGACTGGCAGACAGCTGTGCCTGCTGGGTATTTACATATTCCCCCTTGGAGACAGACAGACGATGGTGGACCGAACCACAGACAAATTCGTAGAGATCTGGCTCCAGAAACCAGGCGGCCTCTGGCCAGGCCCTACCCGTCTGCTCTTTCTCCCAAACAAACGGATCAGACGAATAAACGCTCATAAATACCTCTGGGCTTAGATAAGAGCAATGAGGCGCTATTTCCTTTCATGCTGGACTCCAGGCGCCCAGGCCCTGCCTTTGCGGCTCCATCTCATGACAGGCAACCTGCAGAGGTGAGGTTAATTTGGGGCCGTGACTCTAAGGATAAGGCAGTTATTTTCGTACTTCTATCACAGGGAAGTCTCCCTGCCTTATGGCATCCTACTTAGTCCAGACTCTACAGCAAAGCCCACACCGTCCAGTTCTAGGAAGGGGACATTGTGGCTGGGGAGGAGGCAGAACGGATGTGGCCCAAGGCCCAGCCTCAGTGGCAGGGAGGAGGGAGGTGCATACAGACACTCTCCTGACCTTGTTCCCCCAGACCAAATGTTCCCTATTCCTCTCTAGGAGTGGGCCCAATCACTGCTAGACTGGGGCACGTAGGATTCTTCATCATTAGCAGGCTTGAGTTTTCTTAAATCTTGATAAACCTCCCCCTAGAGTTTGGCTAGGAAGTGGTTGGTGGGACATGCAGGGATCACCACTCGGCCGTGAAGGTATAGCCTAGAAGTTCTCCTGAATTCGGGGAGCCTTGTAGGCCACTTTGCAGCCAACCACGTTCCTGCCCTTGGTCACCAACCTCAGCCCTCTACCACCTTCCCTAGTGTCTTGTGCCATCTGCAGCGGACAAATCTGGCCCACAAAAGGGAGCCCAAAGAACAAGGCAGAGGAGAGTCAGCCTGGCCCCTCTATCATCAGATTTTGTCACGCATCCTGGGTCATTCCAGAACCCAGGTCTGAAGGTTATCACCCTTTACTGCCTGGCCTCCACGTGCCTAGTTAGAATGTTGAAAACACATTGTGGTTCAGTCTTCCAGCCTGGCTTCGGTGCTCATTTTCCTTAGATGAGAGAGAGAGACAGAAAGAGAGAGAGAGCGAGAAATGAATGGAGAGGAGCACTCTTTCTCACACCCAAGCTTGTGCAGCAGCAAAGCTGGCGTTACAAATATGAGGTGTGGGAGGGAATGGAGAGATGCTGAGAGACAGACAGGAGGGTGGTGAGCATCTGGAGAGGGGATTCGGGCTGATAGTTATAAGCTGCCTGCTGGGTCCCCAGGAAGATGTGGACACCTCTCCCTCCTTAGAAAACTAAATCCAAACCAAGTTTTGGGAAAGAGTTAATTTTAAAAAGAACTGCCAGCTTCTGGAGAGACCTGGAAAAGGAGCAAGGGCCCCTCTCTTTCCGGTTGTCTTTGATTGCCTCAAATATCAGGAGGTTTTGAGGACCTGGAATTGGAGGAAGAACAATTTCTTCCCTGGGCCCAGATGTCCTGAGACATCTTTGATTCCTAAGACTCTGTAGCCCAGGATATTCTAATAATGTGGGGGGTAGAGGGTGGGGATGGAGTGAGGGTTGCAGGCAGGATAGGGATCAGACAACCTAGGCTGGGCAACGCCCCTCACTCTTCCTCTCCCTACCGCGCAAGTGAAGAGAAGGCGAGTCCCTTTCCCCAGTGCCCCTTCCTGTGCCAAGAGCAAGCAGCACTTGCTCAAACCAGCAGGATGTCTTGGGCAGCAGAGGTAGCAGAGCCTTCCAAGAAGCTTCTAGCCTAGCCTAACCTGGCCACAGAGCCAGAGGGAGAAGCTTGGGCTCAGACCCTCCTCCCATTTCCCAGCCTGCTGGGTCCTCTGGGCAGCAGGCTCTGGCCTGCCCTTCAGACCATAAGAGCTGAGAAGCAGCAGGAATAATAAACCCAGGCGTGGAGGAGGCAGGGTAGACCTGAGAAATAGGAAAAACCAGTTTTCAAAACCTGGGGAGGGGAGAGTTTCTTCTTCTTCGCCTCTCCTTCTGAAAATGATGCTAAATAGTGAACTCTGCTCCTGGTCTACCGACACAAAACCCTAGACACAACCCTTTTTCCTTTAGTTCTCACCTCACCACACAGAGAGGGACATTTACGCACCCTTCCCTTGAGGGAATGGGGCTCAAGCAACGCAGGGGTTAACTTTTCTGAAAACACAATTAACTTTTTCCTATCCTGCGTGGGGAGGGGAGGGATATATTTATTTAATCACTGGGGGATGGGGTGGTCTCAATCCAAACGCTCTCTCCTCCCTCAAAGGCACAGACGCCTCTTTCGCAGATCCTGCGTAGGTGGAACAGGACGCGTTGTGTTGTGGGGGAGAGAGAGAGAGAGAGAGAGAGAGAGAGAGAGAGAGAGAGAGAGAGAGAGAGAGAGAAAGGAGAAGGAGAAGAAGGAGGAAAAAAAAAAGGTTGATAGGTTTGTGCGCGGGTCCCTCGCGCGGGCTGCGCTCCTCCTGGGTGCTATTTGACAATTCCTGCCTCTGCCATTGGTCAGTGTTGGATCAGATGGTTGTATTTCCTTCTGGCCCTCACTGGCACCTCGCCATCCCCCCTCAGCTAAAACCCAATCTCAGATATACTACTAATAGGCGCGGCGCTCGGACTATAAAACACAACAAATCATAAACCCGGCGGAGCAGCAGCGGCCAAGCGCGCCTCCCCTCCCAATGAGTTCCTATTTCGTGAACTCCACCTTCCCCGTCACTCTGGCCAGCGGGCAGGAGTCCTTCCTGGGCCAGCTGCCGCTCTACTCGTCGGGCTATGCGGACCCGCTGAGGCACTACCCCGCGCCCTACGGGCCCGGGCCCGGCCAGGACAAGGGCTTTGCCGCTTCCTCCTATTACCCGCCTGCTGGCGGCGGCTACGGCCGAGCGGCGCCCTGCGACTACGGGCCGGCGCCGGCCTTCTACCGCGAGAAGGAGTCGGCCTGCGCGCTCTCGGGCGCCGAAGAGCCGCCCCGGTTCCACCCCGAGCCGCGGAAGTCCGACTGTGCGCAGGACAAGAGCGTGTTCGGCGAGGCCGAAGAGCAGAAGTGCTCCACTCCGGTCTACCCGTGGATGCAGCGGATGAATTCGTGCAACAGTGAGTGAGCCCTCCCGCGGCCGCCCCGACCCCCGCGGGCCCCCACCCCTGGGGACAGACGTAGCGCCCCCCTCCCCCCGGGGTGCCGGGTGGGCATCTCAGTTAGGGGCTCAGGGAAGACTGGGCGCCCGTCCGAGGTCTCCCGCTCTGTCCTCTCGCCCTCAGGAGTTACAAAGTTTGCAAAGTCCCAGCTGCACTGGGAGCCAGGGGGAGTGAGTGGGCTCTCCGGGAGCGCCGCGCCAGAGCCCGATGCCGGGGCAGGGGAGGGGGCAGGGGCCGCAGCCACTGGCGTAGCTTCCCCCCCGCCCCCCCCCGGGCCCCCCTAGCCCCGGTCGGGTCCCCCACCCGAAGACGGGTTCCATTAAAAACGGAGTGCGTCACGGGAAGGGGGGCGGCGTGACGCTGGCGAGGAGAGTTGAATCCGTCCCGGACTGTGTTTCCCTGGGGGTTCGGGGCTGGGGAAAGAGGAGGCACTAGGAAAGGGGTGGTAGTCAGAGGAAGGAGGGAGGGAGAATAAGGGGAAGAAAGGGAGAGGCAGCTGGCCGAGGGGGAGAGAGGGAGAAGCAGGCGCCTGGGTCTCAGGTTGGATTATTTGTCGGCCTTAAGTCCCAAATTGATGTCCATTAGCGGGACACGAAAGTGAGGAGCCGTTAATGCCGACTATGGATCGATCCACGTCATTACGGATTAAAGGCTGGAATCTATCACAGGGTGGTGGGGGAGCCAGATAGATGGAAAGAAAAGATAAGGCTAGGAAGAGACACACCTGGCCAGTACTTCCCCAGCCCCTCCCCGCTAGGGCTCAGGTGGGTTTTTAAACTCGCCTCCCATCCCCCACCAAGAGTCTAGACCAGAGGCACAGGCCTGGGAGACCCGGAGGGAATCTGGAGGGGGCGCTGGAGGAGTGAGGAAGTGGGGTGGGGGGAAGCAGGGAACTCGAAGAGTGGAGGGCATCCCGGGACAGGCTAGAGTCCATGTTTGAGGGTCGAGTGGGGGAGGGGGTTCTGGCCCTGGTGACCCCAGGCCTCAGCATCTTCTCTCTGCGTAACAGGTTCCTCCTTTGGGCCCAGTGGCCGGCGCGGCCGCCAGACCTACACGCGCTACCAGACGCTGGAGCTGGAGAAGGAGTTTCACTACAATCGCTACCTGACGCGGCGGCGGCGCATCGAGATCGCGCACGCCCTGTGCCTGACCGAGAGGCAGATCAAGATCTGGTTCCAGAACCGGCGCATGAAGTGGAAAAAGGAGAGTAAACTGCTCAGCGCGTCTCAGCTCAGTGCCGAGGAGGAGGAAGAAAAGCCAGCCGAGTGAAGGCGCCGGAAAGGGAGGGGGGACGCGAAGGGAGCGGCCTGTGTGGAGCCGAGGGCGTCGGAGAGCCCGGAGAAGGCTCTGCGGGCTGGGGGCCCCGGGGACCTGATCTCTAGCACGCGACAGGCGGGGCCCAGCGCTCTCCTGGACGCCCCCACCCGCAGAGCTCTCCCTGGGTGCTGGGAGGCCTTGCCGCCTGAGCCCACCCAGCACCCCGAGCGCCCCCTCCATCCCTGCTGGACCGCTTCAGCCCCATCAGGCTCCCCTATGAGAACTGAGGACCGGATTCACTTGATGTTTCCTGGAAGCAGAGCAAAATGCTCTTGTCCGTGTCGCGTCTCATTTCGTCCATGTCCCCCGTGCACGGTTCAATGGTAGATTCGCAGTCCCCTCAGCAGGGGCCTCGAAGACTCCCTGACCCCAGACCTCTCTCCCACCCCCTCCCTAAAGCCACTGGAAGGAGCACATACTACCTAGAAGTAAGAAGAGGAGCCTCAGAAGAAAACAAAGTTCTATTTTATTAATTTTCTATGTGTTGTGTTTGTAGTCTTGTCTTAGCTCTGGACGTGAAATACTTCGGTAATAATATTAATATTATTAATGATGATGATGATGATGATAATAATAATAATAATAAAGATGTAAAAACTCGCCGCTCAGTCACCTCTGCTCCTCCCCTGCCACTCCCCCACCCCGAAGGTCACCCCAGAGTCCCAGTGCCGGAAACTCCTTAGCAAAGGCGGGAGCCCTGGTCGCCCGGGCGGGCCCGACTCGACTCGGAAGTTATAGTTGAGATAGAGGCTGGGGAGGTCCCGCCCAGGCTCCGGTGCTGCGCCTTGCCACTGCTGAGGCTCCCAACAGCCTCTCCTAGTGCAGACTTGGGGGACAGAGAAGAGCCGTTTCCCTCTTATTCTCTAAGCTTTTCCTCGTTTGTCTGTGGCACGAGGGACACCGCCGAGGCCCCGAGCCCGGAGCCCCTGCAGAGACAGCCAGGCGGGTGTCGCGCCTCAGCAGCGCCTTTCTGTCCTCACGCTCGCGAGGCCCGCAGTCTTTGGCCTGCCCACATGGCCTGATCTCCGCAAGCCTTGGCCCTCGGCTCCGGGCCTGTGGCTCCGGAGACTAAATCAGGGCCGCCGGGTGTCTCTCTGCCCAGAGTTGAAGGCTCAGGCGCCCTTTCCTGCTTAGCGACAAGTAGGGGAATTCGAAGCGGCCGGCAGCCACGGGGCGAAGGGCACGACTTTCCGCTGCTCCTTGGAGACCTGAGGGCAGGAGTCCAGGTGATGAGGCGGCTTGGTCTCATCCCCTCAACCAAAAACGACCCATTCTCTCCCCACCCCCTACCCTCACCCAGGCGGCAAGCTGCGGACACTGTTTTCCTTTCTTTCTCTTCCGTCTCTCTCCCTTTTTTATTTTTAAAGAAAATACACGCCCCCAGAAGGAGCCCAGCTGCGGCAGTCTCTGGCCGCCCAGCGCGCTCAGCAAGGCGCCGCTGGTCCTTGGAACCCCTTTCCAGGGAAGATGTGGGCCGCCAGGCAAATTCTGAAACTACCCAGATGTCAGCGAGGGGCCTCGAGTGGGGCCTCCCAGTGCAATAGCTGGCATCTGGTGATGAGGGGAAAGGGTCTTGCCTTGATCCCCAACTCTCAGAACCCCAAACTCCAGCCACCGGTAATGTCATTGCCACTGTTTCTCCCCTGCAACTAGGCCGCTTCGCCCCAGTCCTGCACGTCCTCTGGGCTCCCTGTCCTGCTTTGCCATTCTCTGGGCCTGGGCTAAGGAGGAGGAGAAAGTCAGGAAGAGGATCCCAAACTTCTAAGGGGCACAGAAGTGAAAGCTTCTCCGTGGAACGCTTGGCCCAGCCCTACAAGCTCCGCCTGGACGCTGTGCGTGGGCCACTGCAGCCCCGGCAGGAAGCAGGCCAGGCCGAGCTCACGGGGAAACGCGTTGCAGTAATTGTTTTTCACACACATCTTCCAGCCCTCCCCCCCATTTCCGCCCCCAACACGGAGACTTGCAAAGCCCAAGTGAGGGAAAAGCAACTCAATTTTTGATCATCTCATCCAGAGTGAAAATAATAATGATGATAATAATAACACTAATAATAATAATAATAATAATAATGACAGGGAGAAGGGCACAGATGGTCTAACCCCACTCCCAAGAAAGTGGGTGAAGGCTCAAGTGGGTCCCTCCTCTAAAAGATTCAACTCTGCGGGTGAGCCCAGGCCGGGTTTCCTTCTCGCCCGGCGGTTGCAGGGAGCCAGCAGGGAGGCAGCCGTCTCCGCCATGGCAGTCCGCGGCCCGCGCTCCCGCCGATCGCCGGGAGGTGGCGCGCTCTGCTCAGAGGCCGCCGCCAACCTTCTCCCGGTTTCTCCCCCTTCTCCGTTTTTCCCCCTCTCTCGGAGGTTCGCATTGAATCGGCCCTAACGATTCTCGGATCGTCATTATTTGTAACCATAGAGCATGAATTACCTCTTGAGGTCATCAGCGAGAATTTACGACTGGTCAACAAAAGCACGTGATTCCCTAACGCCCCCCCATCCCCCTTCCAACCCCCCCCATATTTGGCCGCATACATAGCAAAACGAAGTACAGTGCATCGCTATAATTCATTAATACATCATAAATCGTGAAGCACAGGGTTATAACGACCACGATCCACAAATCAAGCCCTCCAAAATCACCCAAATGAGCTCGTACTTTGTAAACTCCTTCTCGGGGCGTTATCCAAATGGCCCGGACTATCAGTTGCTAAATTATGGCAGTGGCAGCTCTCTGAGCGGCTCTTACAGGGATCCCGCTGCCATGCACACCGGCTCTTACGGCTACAATTACAATGGGATGGACCTCAGCGTCAACCGCTCCTCGGCCTCCTCCAGCCACTTTGGGGCGGTGGGCGAGAGCTCGCGCGCCTTCCCCGCGCCCGCGCCCGCCCAGGAGCCCCGCTTCAGGCAAGCGGCGTCGAGCTGCTCCCTGTCCTCGCCCGAGTCCCTGCCCTGCACCAACGGCGACAGCCACGGCGCCAAGCCCTCTGCTTCGTCCCCCTCCGACCAGGCGACCCCGGCCAGCTCCAGCGCCAATTTCACCGAAATAGACGAGGCCAGCGCGTCCTCGGAGCCTGAGGAAGCGGCGAGCCAGCTAAGCAGCCCGAGCCTAGCTCGGGCACAGCCAGAGCCCATGGCCACCTCCACTGCCGCGCCCGAGGGGCAGACTCCGCAGATATTCCCCTGGATGAGGAAGCTTCACATCAGCCATGGTAATTCTCGCTTTCGCTCCCTTTTTTTGTCTCCTCGGCTTTCCTTCTCTGCCTTTGGGGAGGTGGGGGGGGGAGGGAGGCGAGGAGAGCTTGGCTTCTCCTCAAATACAGATTTATTTTTTTTCCAGAGGTGGAGAAGTCTCTAAGAGGGTCCTCACAGCTCGAGGGGATAGAGCCAAAGAAGGTCTAGGTCTTTAGCTGGGGAGGAGTATTTTTAATCATTTGTCTCCAGCTTCAGCTAAGGTTTTATTCGCCCAGCTGTACTAGCTATGGGATGAAGGATGGGGTTTATGTAACGTGGGGAAGGGTCCTGCTTACCCCCCGAAATTTTGACGCTGCTGCTAGCAAAGAAGGGGCAAGCAGTAATAGGAGCTTTCCAGGGCAAAAGTGCAGCCGCTCTCCTCCCTCCCGGGGCGAGCGGCCGCCTGAGCCCAGCGAAGGGTGAGGCACAGGGAGGGAGCAAGAGACAAAGCCGGGCGCATTCGCTGCCGGCAGAAGTGGGGGCTGCAGGAGAAGGGGGTGTAGGAGCGAGCTCGGATGCGGGCGTCTGGAGTGGGGAGGCTTGGAGCTGCGGTGAGCTGGGTGCCGGGGACGCCTGGGTCCTGCTCCACGCCCCTCTCCCATCCAGGGCCCCCTCCCTTAACCGGAATAACGTTGCCTCGCGGCTCTACTCTGTCTGCTCCAGATATGACCGGGCCGGACGGGAAACGGGCCCGGACCGCGTACACCCGCTACCAGACCCTAGAGCTGGAGAAGGAGTTCCACTTCAACCGCTACCTGACGCGGCGGCGGCGCATCGAGATTGCCCACGCGCTCTGCCTGTCCGAGCGCCAGATCAAGATCTGGTTCCAGAACCGGCGCATGAAGTGGAAGAAAGACAACAAACTGAAAAGTATGAGCCTGGCTACAGCCGGCAGCGCCTTCCAGCCCTGAGCCCGCCTGGAGGAGCCCTGGGTGGCCCAAGAGCCCTTGCCGCCCCCCAGCCCTGGCCCCTCCAAGCCTCCCGGCGCTGCCACTGCCCGCTGGGGACCGGTTCCCACGAGCCTGCCTCGCCCCGGCCTTGTGTTACGATTTTTCGTTTGGTCTTAGGTCTTCCTGTGGCTCCCTCTCTCCTGGACTGGTTAATCTTGTTATTATTGTTAATAATAATGATAATTATTATTTTCCCTCCCTGCTCCCCACGCCCCTCCACTCACCCCAAATCCGCCAGTGTTTCTGAATGTTCGTGTCTGTGGTTGCACTCCTTCCCCCAGGAAAGAAAGAAACTCGCATGTTTAATGTGAACTTTCCCCTCCCCATCTGTGTTCTTCTAACTTATTTATAAAGGATGGTCGCTGTATTTTGAGTTTCAGCTTGAAACTTCTCTAAGGGGCAGCTGTTGAGGTGGGGTAGTGCCGCAGCGCGGGGCCCAGCTGAGCTGGCCTCGGAGATGGAGTCCATGACTGTCTCTTTCCACCCTCCTCCTCCTCCTTCCTCCCCACTCCCCAGGCCCAAGTCTCCCAGTGGCTTGGTCCGAGGGTGGGAAGGGGGCCTGGAGGACCAAAGGGGTGATCTTGAGAAGAGGGAAGGTAAACCGTGAGAGTTCATTTCCTGCCGCCTGGGTAGGCCCCACAAGGCCTGGCCTGGGAATGTAGGGAAACAAAAATAATCCTCAGTGTAAAATGTCTTGTGTATTTCTCTGTGAATCCATGGGTCTGGAGTAGAGGGCCCAAAGCTTGTAAATATGGGGATAGTCTGGGTCAGACCCATCTCCCCCCCCCATTTCGCTTCCAAGACCATTTGTAGTGAGCGGGTGGATGCTGTGCTACGTGTGGAATCTGTCTTTGCATTTGCCGGGCCTGTCTCAGTGATTCGCTTTTGGTATTTGTTTGTAGCTTTCCTTGAAGTCAAATAAATGTTTCCCCCACTCCACTGCCCTTCCACTTGTCTTTTCTCTGGGGGCCTGTCTCTCCCATCACTGGGCACACCCTAGACCACTCTTGACAGATCTGGGGTGTAGGGAAGGGAAAGCAGGATGCTCACCAGTAGCCCCTCTCAGCCACCTACACCCCTCAGTTGGTCAGCCGGTACTTGGGCCAGGGGATTGGCCTTCAAGTCTGGGGGACTGAGAAGTCCAGAAATCCCATGTGGGGCTTAGGGCAAGGGAAAGGGTGAGCTGGATTCCACCCTGGCCTTCCACCAGCCAGCAAGAAAAGCCTCTGGAAACCTCTTCAGGGAAAGTAATGTGGGCCTAAGTCCTGAGCAGGAGGCTCCTGGCCTTTTGGGAGTGGTACAGGCCTGCCCAGCCCCCCTGGCCCCTGGCCCAAATCCCAATTCAGCTCCGCCACCCACTAAGACCAAAAAAAAAAAAAAAAAAAAAAAAATCAGCTCAATTTCAAAGGTTTCCTCTCAACCTCAGTCTTCTCTGTACTTAGCAAGGGTTCCCTCTCTCCAGGGGCCCAGCTGACCTTCCCTCTTGGTTAGGAGCTGGGGTCCCTCCTGGAAGACCCCTGTTTCCCCTGCCAGCCCGAGTGGCCCAGGGTTAAGGCTCAGTTCTCCTCCATCCAAGTCCGCCTTCACCCTGAGTGCAAGAGTCAAGTCTGGGCACTTACCCGGTCAATCCCTTCCAGCTTGGCCCAACTTCTTACAGGACTTGGGGGGGAGGGGGAGCTGGTGAGGAGGCAGCCAAGGGTCGTAGAGGCTCTACTGGGCCCTCCTTCCCCCTCACCCCTTGACTTTGTCCCCCTTTGTCCATAGCAAACTATCCCAAAAGTCGCTATGACATTTAGATGTCAAATGGATAGGGGTTTTATCTCGAAGTTAGATCGTAAAAATCGCCGAGAAGTCAGACAGATACCCCTCACTGGCTCGAGAAAGTCACGTGAGGTCCATAAAGTTAGTTTTATGGTTTTGGGGAGTTGACACCGCGCGGTATATTTCACATTCTCCAGAATGTTAAGTGACACTTTAACTGCTCGCCGTGGTGGGGAAGGGGGCAGAGGTAGGTGAGCGCTCTCCCAGCCCAGAAGGCGGTGGCGGCACTCCCGCGGTAAGTGGCTTCCAGCTTTCGCTTTCTCCCCCTGCAGTTTTGGGGCTTGGAACCCGGGGCAGGAAATCTTGCCTCCGGCAGGGCTGTAGCATAGCAAGTGGGGGACATTTCGTCTGCTTTTTGCACCAAGTTCTGACAGGCTGTGCAACTGACATGGGGGCTCTCGTTTCTGTAAGGCCTCAGCGGTTGGGGTGCCTGGTTTTTATTCACAGGAGTGTCTGACTCTTTGTGGGGGGAAAGGGCTTGTGTGGGTTCCTTCAGTGTCCTTGGAAATTTAGGGGGCGAGAGGGAAGGGTGTGTACTCCTGAAAGAAGGGCCCCTTGTGGGGGGCCACTTCACTGCTGGATATCTTCAGACAGACATCTCCCCACCCCCAGGAAAGAAACTTTATGACATTCATTTGTCAGGGGTGTGTGGGGGCGCGCCGCTGGGCACTTTTATCTGGATACATCTGAGCTGAGAAAAAGCACCGGGAAGGCTAATGCGGCTGCTGTGGGCCGCCTTGCACTGGGGCTCTCTCTGGCTTTCAGATTTTTGAACCCTGTGAAAGGGGGTACCTCCCATTTCTCCATGGCCTCATCGGGGTTACCCAGGATGGGGCGTGCGGCGCTTTTGCACCCAGCTTCCGCCTGTTAATTCCAAGCCAGCCCCTTCCGCTTGGCTCTGAGGAGGGTCAGAGGGGCACAATCCCCTCAAATTCCAAACCTAATTCCTGGCCAGGAGTGCGGGGAAGGGGGGACCTTCTTCCCTTGCCTGGAGGAGTTAGGTGTTTCAGCAGATCCCTGGCAGACCCTCCATAAATAAAACTTGCTCAAGAACACAGGACCCAACTGTCCGGAGGGGAAAAAAGGGACTCAGGAGCAGGAGAGAAAAATCAGAGAGGTTCTCTCTTTCCTCTCCTCTCCCTCCCTCTTCTTCTATCCCTACCAGACCCTTAAAAGCCCCTTTGTTTTGTGGCACCGCAAACCCAGAGGGATTTCATCATCTGACCCCCAGGGGGCCTGTTATTTTCTAAGGGTAAATCACCCTTTTCTAAACTAGAGGCCTCCTCTCCACCAAATTGACCCCCGATTTTAAGACCCATGGGGTCTACCACCCTGTCACTCCTGTTTTTGCTAGCCCTCTGTCTCTTGATTCAGCTTACCAACTCCTGTGAATAGTACTTAGAATTGGACATATGGCACCTTAAGGAGCTTCTGATCTTTGGGACAAGGGGAGGGCCACGAGATTCCCCCCATTTCCCATTGAAGGACATCTGCACTCTCTGCCTCTCTCCTCTCTTCCCTGTAACCATTCTCTGGTCCCTGAGCTCGCCAGTCCCTGCCCAGGCCTGACTTACAGGAGAACCTTCACGGGTTTGAGAGCAAAGAGGACAGAGAGCTTGGGGTCCTCACCCTGATTTGAAGACAAATCCCCCCAAGAATGATGAGGCATTTGTAGTCCTTGGAAAGGAGACTCTGGTCAGCTCCCAGAGGGTCCCCAGCATCATTTAAGATACCAATACATTCTGGAGGCACAGCCTCCACAGGCTTCCACTCTGGACAAGGCAAACGAGTAGAGTAAGGTGCAGAGGAGTGGTGCAGCAGGGGCAGAATCTGACCTGGGGCCTCCTGGGAACCCCCATTCCCGTGTGTCCTGGCCTCCCTCCAATGCCGAGCCCTCTCGCAGAAACCCCAGACCACCAGGCCTGCCTCTGAAGACATTTTTTTGTCCCCTTCTATGTCAGCTCTGCAAACTCTGATAAAGAACGCACGGGGCTAGTGGCCCAGGGACATCTGCTGGGCATATCTAGACAGATTTTCCGGAATGGTGAAGAGCAGCCCCGGGCGGGGGAGGGTGCCCACTTCCGCCCCGGAGGTCAAAACCCTTGAAGGGTCTCCTGCTCTAAGAGGTTCCGGGAAAAGACTCCCTAGCTGGTTTTCCTCTTCCCTGCTTCAGGTTCTCTGGGCAATGGCCTCCCTTGAAACCCAATAAGGACGTGTGTGTGTGTGTGTGTGTGTGTGTGTGTGTGTGTGTGTGTGTGTGTTGGGGGGAGAGGTAAGAAGGGGTTTCTGGTGCAAAGGAACACTTTCTTCGCCACAGACCCGTGCTCTCCCCTCCCACCTTCCCCAAGATATTCTCTGGGAAAGCTGCTCCTCAATCTGGAGGACTCTTTTCTCCCTCTTCGCCCACCTGCTTCCCCCTCCCCGGCTGGGTCCAGGCCTCAACCTTCTGAGCTCCAGGCTAGCACCCTGCCGGCCAGATGCTGCCGCCCAGCCGCCCAGCATCCTCCACCTGGGCAGGCCCCGAGGAGGCAGCCGGGGATTAAGGCCCCAGTTGCCTTTTTCCCTCCAAGGCCTGCCTGACCACCTCTCAGCGGACAATTTGATTTTGGATTTTTTTGTTTGATTTGGTTATTTTGTTTTGTTTTGTTTTGTTTCTCTGCGCGAGGGGTGGCAGGAAGTATAAAGAAGTGTAAACAGGAAAGCCAGCCGGCCCTGGAGTTCCGAGCGCCCATATTTCATCGGCTTCCTCTCCATAACTGCAGCGGGGACACTTAACCCTTCCCTTGCTGTGAGAACCTGTTCACTGGGGGGAGGGGGGAGGCGGGGGTGGGGGCAAGATCCAAGTGGGAGCTCCTCTCCTGGCCTGGTTCCCTTATCCCTGGAGTCTGGATGCTGGGGCAGAAGCCAAGGATTTGGAACAAGAGAGAAGACAGACCACTTAGAACAATCTCCCAAACTCACTCCCTTCCAGGGTAGAGAGGAAGAAGCTCCCTTGCATGAGCTTCTCAGCTTGGGGACCAATTGGATCAACCAAGGAGGACAGAGCTGGGAAGAAACCCTCCCATCTTTTAGGGTCACTCTCTCCATTTTTGGAGTTTCTAGAAGTAATCAGATTTCGAGGCTGGGATCTGCCCACAGCAGGATTTATCGATTGCTGCAGTGCTGTTACACATCCATATTAATTAACCCAGACACCGGCCTGGAAACTGAGCTGCTTGGGGAGGAGGAGGGAAGAAATGGGGGCCCCTTAAGGAAAATGGACATTTCTCCCTAAGTGCCCCTGGGGCCCAGATTGGAGAGTCCTTCCCCACCAGAATCATGTGGCCTTCCCCAGGCTGGAGGTCCCTGCACTTCTCAGCAGGGGCAAGTGTATCTTACTCCCCAGTGTCAGAGTCCACACACAAATCTTCTCAGGGGTGGAATTAAACACCTCTCAAGCCTGACTCTTCCTTGTCAGACGTAGGTTGCCCTCAGATGGATGGATCTTTTGGTGGATGTTCCCAGGACGTCCTTTCTAGAGGGCTTCAGGACTCCTCCCTACCTTCCTTCCAACTTCCCCAAGGTAGAAGCTTTTTATGGCCTGGGGGCTTGTTTTGTTTTTAGTATTTGCTGGTGGTGGTGGTGGTAGCGGTGGCCTCCCCCTTCCACTCACCCCTCCCTCCAAAAAGTGATTAAAATCTGTTAAAGGATTTAATTAAGACAGTTAAATGAAAAGGAAGGAGGCGCAAATGAGTTGGGGGAAAAAACCCACACCAAAGCTATTCTCAACGATTAAATCGCCATTTTAACCATATAATGGAGTTTGCATTCTGAAAGGGGAAATCAACGCTCATATCTCATCAATAATTCATAGAGTCCGGGATCACGCAGAGGTCAGCAGACGGGGCCGGAGTGCTCGGGGCTCCGCGCCGCTGCCGCATACATTACGCGCCTCGGGCCGCGATGCAGTCACCTCCACCGCTCGGGCCCAGGCCGGGGCCCCGGCATGCCGACAGGTTTAGGCCGATTTTTCGATTTTTCGTTCTTCCTTTTGGCGAATTTACTGAGACCCAGATTGGCGGGCTCCCCGGGGGAAGTGGGGGATTTAGGAGACTGGAGAGATTGGACTTCGGGCAATTTGGGACCTCTCGGACAGGAATATCACCCCCTTTCCAAGTTTTAATCTCTCCCCCACCCTTTTTTTTTCTTTCCTCCTTTTCTCTGTTTAAGGCGTCTTCTGTCCTGTCTCTTCTCTTCCCAAATTTCCTCTCCGAGAGGCAAATGCACTCTCTGCAGCATCCTCTAGCCTCTCTTCCCTGGAAACGGCTCCCAGGCTGCCGGGCCGCCCTCTGGCCTTGCTCTCCGGGTGGATTCGGGCTGAGCCCACATAGCTTCGCCCCGGTTGCAGCCTCTGAGCACCGAGGCTGCCTTTGATTGTTGCGATCCTTGACCTCGGAGCCCCGTGGGGTGTAGGGATGAATGCGTCTAGGGAGGAAAGGGACCTGGCAGGCCCCTGTCCAGCTTGCTTAGTTAAGAGATGACCCAGGCCAGGTGGGAAGGGGAGGATTCGGCTTGGAAAGCAGCATCTGGGGGAAAAGTGGAGGGAAAGTGCCAGCATGTGGGAACGTCTCCCCTTGGGGCTTGAAGGCACATGCCGGATAAGCCCTATATTTTGGAGCTTCTGCAGGCTTGTTCCATTCTCTGTGTGTGTCTCTCTCTAATTCGCTCTCTTCTGCTTTCCGACCCCTAAAAGGCCCCTAGGGAAGGGGGAACGAACCCTTCCCTGTGAGAAGTGGGGTCCTCGGAGGGCATATTTGGGCGCAAGGGAAACCGAAAGAGCGCGGGTCGCTCGTGCGGCCGCCGCGCGGGCTGAGAGGCAGAGGCTGTAACGTCCCCGAGCTGCCAGTAGAGTCCGCCTTAGACCAAGTTCACAGCCAGGCTGGGGCCTCGGAGGCGCCAGCGAGCGGCCGTGCAAGGTGGCCCCGGGCCCGCTGGGTCTCGCATGGCCTGGACACTGAGCTCTCTCTTTCCAGCCCTTTGGGGACTGTGGCCCCCTCCGCTCTCAAGGAACCCTTGCTCCAAGCTCTCTCCACTCTTCACCCCAGAAACTCCCTTCTCCAGGTCAGCCGACGCGTCGTACTGCACCCCGTATGTCCCCATGCCCAGCAACCGCGGCCCCGCTCGGAGACAAGAATGGAGCGGGTGGGTCATCAAAAGCTTTTCCAGGCACTCCACAGGAGAGACCCGTGGAAATGCGGGAAGTGGGGTCGATGCGGGAAGTGGGGTGGCATCTTTTCCCAAGGAGTTATTTAATAATCAGAAGACTCCTCTTCCCCAGATCTAAGGCCCTTAGTGGGGGTTTGGGGAGGGTGGCGAGGGGGGAGGGGCACGGAAGGCGTTTTGCGCTTGGATATCGGCAGCCGGCGCAGCAGAATGAGACCCTGGGCCGTGAGGCCAGTGTTATTGCCAGAGGGGTCGCAAAGTTGGAGGGTCAAAAGTTTACAGCGTGCGGGAGCGGGCGGCCGCGTCTAGTGGTGGGGGCGGTGTGGGCAAGGGGAGGAGGCTGTGTGAGCAGAGACAGAAGAGAGGGAGCAAAGGGTGCTGGGGGTAAGGAAGACCTGTGTGTTTGGGGAGTGGGGGAGCAGAAGTGGGGAGGAGGAGAGGCAGCTATCTGGGTCAGGAGAAACTGGGGTGGGGGAGAAACCCTTCTCCAAAAGCCCCCGGGCTGGTGGGGTGGGGAACTGCGCAAGAGTGCTGGGGGCATGGCGAATCCTCTGCGCAATTTTCTCTCCCAAAGATAACCTTTGAGTCACCATATAAAATTTAATTAAAACCTACCCAGCCGCACACATTAAAAAAAATCCAATTACCCACGCATCCTTGCAGGACGTTTGATGGGGCCAAAGGCGGCTTCCAAGGTGAAGGCCTTATTCTCACCAACATCAGCCCCACCCTCCTTCCCCCAAAGGGTCCAAAGAGCTGACTCCCCCAACTCCCCCTATCCCTCAGACAGGCCTATTCTTCAGGGATTCCTAACCTCCAGGCTGGGTCCAGGCAGCTGGAGTCCATGACAGTGGGCCAGGACTGGAGGATTTCTAAACTCCCATTCCTCTTTCCAAATTGCTTGGGTTTAAGAAGTTGGATATTGAAAGAAGGTTGGCTAGCTAATTCTTGCACTCTCTCCCAAACCTCCACTTGTATGTTCATCCAGAATCCCTCTCTTCCTATTTGGAGGAGGGAGGGGAAATGAGAAGGAAAAATACTGAATGGCCTCACAGAGATCTTTTTAACTGGAGTTAAAACAAGCGACCTGAAATGAACCTTGAATCTATGCATTAGGCTTAGCTCATAAGTAAAATGTTTACAGAGACTCTGTAATTATAACACCAGGGCATATGCCTATTTTTGGTCTTTAAATGACTGTTTGTCGTGTTATGAAATGTCATCACATTCTCTTCCAAGCATTGGATATAGGAGGTGCGCTGTGGGTGTTTGTCCTACCAGAATAGAGATAACCTGAGAGTTTTCATAAAAACGCCTTTTGAATTATGGCCGGAAGAGACAACAACCTAATGTCAAATTTCAAATCAATTTGCCCCAGTTTTTGACTAAACCAACTGAGTGTGGGTCCCATTTCTATTCAGCCTTGAGACAAGTTGCTCTGGGGAGTCAAGCCAGGAAGGGATTCCCGAGGACCAGAAGAGGTAGAGGTCAAAGGCTGAACTGAAGACTCTGTTCCTCCACTGTCTCTTTTTCCTCCTTTTCCGGAACAGAATGCTAGCGAATTTATGGTTCTGTGGAATAGCCTGGAGCAGCCAAAGGGCCTGGGCTGGAGGGGCCTCAGGATGGGGAAAGAGAGTCCTCTGCCATCCTAGGCCAAACTGGGTGCCTTGGGATGGTCTCTCTCACCTCCTTGTACCAGAGGGATCTCTCCCTGCAGACACTCCCCCTAGACTTAAACTGGGTGGTAGGGGAGTCACCTGACCTACCTCTGCTGGTCCCTTGGAGGCTAGAGAAAGGGGGAAAATGTCTTGTTGACAGTCCAAGAATTCTAATCCTTGAGAGACAAACCAGAGAAAATCTCTGAGTATTTTTAATGTCTCCTTGCTTTGCTCCTGTACGTCCTTGTGGTGGTGATAGGGGTAGGCAAAAGAGTTACTGTATAGATGAGAAGTGGTTTTAAACAAAAATTGGGGGGAGGGTGTATTGTTTTGTTTTTAAAGGGAAATTAAAGCCTCTGAAAACCAAGTCCTCCTGCTTTGACCAGTACGGTCCAGCTCCTCTCTCAGGATTCTCTCCGTCTTCCCCAGATATGCTGGCCTAGGGACCAAATCTCAGCCCCAGGAGGTGGAGGAGTCATTCTTGGGGACCTGGAACTTCCAAAGTTTGAGCAGAAATGGGATATCTCTGGCACTGGGGGAGGGAATAAGGCAGAGGGAGTATGCAAGGGGGCAGGGATACAGGCCCTGCCAATGCAGCCATTTAATAGGGCAGGCAGGAGGGAAGGGGGCTCTGGCTCAGGCCTGCTCTCTGGGACCCCGAGTCCCAAGGCCACATTTCCATTTCTCCAGGTGCCGTCCTCCCTTCCCAGGCCCCAAAGGGAACCCCTATGGAATCCTACCCTCTCCTACCTTGCCCAGGGAACCAGAACAGACGAGAAAATAGGAATGATGGAATATCAAGGCAGAGGTGGGGTAGGCTGAGTCCTACCATCCTGGGACTTTTTAGGGGGTGGGGGTTGGGTGAAGGGAAGAGAAGGTTCTGGCAAAAAGTCGAGCTGAAGAGGATGAGCTGAATCAAATTCCTGCTCCGTCATTTTTCTCCCAAGTAATGACCTGCGCAAAATTCAATATGACCGAGCGAACTGTGCGAGCGTATTATAGTAACTGCCTGCTCGTGGGGGAGGCCCGGAGAGGGGTGAACCGTAGGTCACGGCGTCTAAAAATTATTAAAATGTTCGAGAGCCTCGTGACGCGCCTAGCTGTTTAACAAAGACTGCCAAAGTATGAGATTAATACGAAAACTTGCGCTTCAAAAACAAAAACACATCAAAAAAAAGTCTTGTTCCGGCCTGCAAGGGGGCCCGTAGCGGCGGTGCCCGCAGCCGCGGTTCGGTTTTCCGGACACACAATAGTGGACGAGAGCGAGCTCATCTGGGGCCGAGCGGGCCCGCGGGCGGGTCTGCGGCGGGAGGGCGCGGTGAGCCGCCCGGTGAGTACTCTTGCCCGCTCCCCCCCTCTGGGCCTTCCACTCCGTGCGGCCTCCGGTGCG
This sequence comes from Zalophus californianus, assembly GCF_009762305.2. Lineage (NCBI taxonomy): Eukaryota > Metazoa > Chordata > Mammalia > Carnivora > Otariidae > Zalophus > Zalophus californianus. The sequence goes on from NC_045610.1 coordinate 37,092,211, forward strand.
CCGGCCGGCTGGGGGCTCGCCTCCTCGGCCCTGCGCTCTCCCTCCCTTGCTCTGTGCTCTCTCCCTGGCGACAAAAGGTAGATGATTCCGTGCGGGCTGGGCGCGCCCGGGACAGCGGAGGGGGCTGAGCAGCGAGAGGTCACTTTAGCAACCTGTGGCTGCCAGGGAAAGGCGGCCGGCGAGCCGGCGAGCGAACGACCCGGGAGCGCAGGGGAGGTGGCTCGGGACGCGCGCGCAGAGCCCTTGCCTTTTCTTATTTTTATTACGAGTACTCGTGTTCGTATTCTTTTGGGGTCGGAGGGGAGAGGCAGCCTCCGGTGTTGGTGAAATCCGTCTGGGGAGTCCCTGATAAACCTTGTCCCCCACCCATCGCGGCTGCACTCGGCTGGGGTGGGGGGCTGCGGCGCCTCGGTGGGATGGGCAGGTGGCGGCTCCCAGCGCGCCGCAGAGAAAATCTCTGAGCTCTGTCCCCAGGAGCAGCCATACCCAGCCCCGCAGTGGCTCTGCCTCCCATACCTCTCTCTTGGGGTGCTCCGAGCACCTGGGCTGCATCCTTTGTGAAGTGTAGAGCAGCAGAGAGGCCCGGTGGCCAGCCTAGCGGCCCTCCCAAAATTCCGAAAAGCCGGCTGAGTTGGACGGGTTTCAGAGAGCGAGTTGAGAAGGACAGGAGGTATGGGGTGGGGGAGGGGCCTGGCCAGTTGGAATGGGTCGTGGAACCCCTGACTAAGTGGCCTTTGACAAGACTTGGAAAGATCCCTGCTTGACGCTGGGGGGCTGGTGGGGGTTCTACCCAGGCATTTTGTCTGTGGGCCCAGGGCCAGACTCATCTCCTTAGGTGCCCAGATGGGGGTCTACTGGACCCTCTCTTGGCAAAGGTAATTAAAATGTGTGTGTGTGTGTGTGTGTGTGTGTGTGTGTGTGTGATTTTTCAAATATATGCAAGTCAGCCTGGCTGGGAGAGTGTTGGTGTTAGAAATCAGGCCTGAGGCCAAAATTGGCAATCTAGATTTGGGATAGAAAAATCAAAAGGTCTCTGGACCTAGTTTCTGGCAAGTGGGAGGGAGCACTCCTCCTACCCACCTGCAAGAGTCCCAGGACTGGGGATGGGGAGAGAATTCTGCAATGTGGTGGTTAGAAGGTTGTTTTTTTGTGTTGTTGCTGTATTTGTTAATGAAATTGATACCGTTCTGACTCCATCACTAAGTATGCAAGTATTTCTCAGGGAGATGGGTAGGGAGTCTGGGCAAGGTAGAGGCTTTCTCTGTGCCAATTCCCCTCACCCTTCGATGGTCTCAGCATTCAGTCTAGGAATCAGTTCCCTCCAGCCCAATCCCAGGCTCCCAGCTTAGTAAATTCAGTGGTTACTGGGACCCTTGGGAAGTTCATTTGTAAACCCCAGATTCCCCCAGGTTTACCAGATCCCCATTTTGGTCCCACGGCCAGAGACCCTAGCAGGTGGCGGAATGAGCAAATTTAGACAGAGAGAGCCTGCCTGGGGCTGGGGAGGTGGGGGAAACGGGGTTCCTCCACACACTTCAGGGATTATCCCCCTTTTCTGGCCCCAGGAGGTGCGGGAGGCTGGGAGGGGCCGGAATATCATCTGGCTGCATCTTTTATGGTTCTTCATTGCCCTTCATTCGGAAATGAAACGCCTTTGATCTTTTTCTCAGGTTGTAAACGGAATTGCCCGTCATTAAATATCCGGGGCCCCATCTGTTTGGTCTCCCAGCATTTTTCTTTACAGCTGTTTCTCTCTCTTTTTACCATTGAATTTTTCCAAAAGGACTTTTATGACACCTCCTTCACACCCAGCCACCTCTCCCTCCTCCCCTCACCAAGAAGCGCCTTGGAAAATATCTAGATATTCGTTTGATGGCAAACTAAAGGCTACGAGGGGCACGGAGGAGCCGATTGGGGTTTTGTTTTTCTTTAAAAAAATAAAAGTCCTGGGGGGGAGGGGAGGGGCACGAGGGCACCCAGAAGGGCCTGATTCTGACTTCGCTGCAGCCTCGGGATGACCCTTCCTCCTTTTGTGCTTAGCTAATGTTTACATCTCATAATTCATGCGCCGCCCAGTGTTGTGCGGTGGCCCCGAGGTTCGCGTCCCTTTGCGGGACCGGCTGCTTCTATTTCTCTCTGATAGAAGAGAAAGAGAGTTGAAAACCTTGTGATCCCCAAAATGGACCCGCGGTGTCTTTTCCTGCTCCCAGAGCTCAAACGTAGAACAAAACGAAATAAAATCAAAGCATTGAAACCACACCCCAAACGAAGAAGGCGCGGAAAGTAGGAGAACTGGAAATTTTCTGGGCCAAGAAGATCTGTCTGTCTTCTGTATATACCCTGTAGATCCGAATTTGTGTAAGGAATTTTGTGGTCACAAATTCGTATCTAGGGGAATATGTAGTTGACATAAACACTCCGCTCATTTTTTTCCCGAAGAAATATTTTTCCCAAAAAGAGGACCATCTGGTGACTGACCACACGAAGACCCCTTCCTTTTTTTTTTTTCCCCCTTCCTCTTTCCTTTCCTCCCTCATTGGTTAGAGATGGAGGAATTATCTACCTGAAATCTTCCATGCCTGCCCCCGGAAGGCTTGGTCCCTTTTCACTTCTCTTAATAGGTTAATATTGGTGGTGGTGTTTTATCCTCTCCTCCAAGCCCACTTATTCTCTATTCTGGGATCAGGGAGGCTTTACTGAAAATCTGGAAAAAATGACTATTGTTGTCAGTGTGCGAAGGCAAAGAAAATCGTTTTTCAAACGGATGTTGAGGTTGTCTTTTCGTTTGGGATCAGAACAAGATGCCCTGGAAATATGCAATTACTAAGGGGTGTTATTGTGTGTGGGGGTCACCCCTAGGGCTCCTACCTCCAGCATCATAAGGATGTGAGATTTCTGTTCACTGCAGACGCAGCTGCATTAGCGGCAATTAGAACGGCTGGGGCTGGACACCGTGGTTAGCATTGCTCGGGTGGTTCTGGAATTAGCAAATTGCTATTCAGTGTGCTCTCAAAAGTTGCAAGATTTTTACTCCAGCACTCACGTTCAGTGTGGGGAACCAAGTCGTTTCTCGGCGTGGGCCGTGCGGGGTAAGGGGAGGACTGGGTAAGAGAGGGGAACGGAAGGACTGACTGACACAGCCAAACTAATAGCGCAGCTAAATGCGATTTGGAAGGCGAGGTCTCCCCGAATTAGTGCATGAATTTCCTATCGATCCGCCCGCGGTTCCATTCATCTCTGACAAGTCCCTCCTGCACCCGCCTGCTTGCTCCCGACGCCTCCTCTCTTCACTCCCTACCCCTCCCCAGGCGACTGCAGAGAAAAGCCCGGTGCTCAGTGCCCTCTCGCCCCCACGCGGGTTCCTCTCTCTAGGCGGAGCCCCCAGTCTGCCCCTCAACTTAACTCCCCACACAGCCTCCTGGGCTCCTTCCCATCGTGAGGAGGGGATGGGGGCGCCTATTGTAGGCAGAGAATGCGGGGCGGTGAGGCCGGACAGGAGGGGGCTGCACCGAGAGCCCCAACTTCGAGGGGATCCAGGGATTGTTCTCTGCCCAGCGCCCCAACAGGCCCTCCGGCGGCAACCTGCCCTCTTCCTCTCTTTCTCTCCCCCTCTTTCTCTCTCACTCTCTTTCTCTGATCCCGGAGAGAGCTGGGCGAGGAGGCGGTCGCCCTGCAGGAGCCCTATGTAAATCCTGGTGTCGGGTGGGTGGGGAGGGGGAAAAGAGAAGAAGGGGAAATAGACCTCTTTGGCTGGAGTAGGGTCCGGGTGAGCAGATTTCCTTATCCGGGAATCGCAGGCGGGGCGGCCATTGGCTCCGAGGATCACGTGGGCCCCTAACTTTGTTCACTTGACAGTAAGTAGGAGGGCTTTCGGAAACAGGAAAACGAGTCAGGGGTCGGAATAAATTTTAGTATATTTTGTGGGCAATTCCCAGAAATTAATGGCTATGAGTTCTTTTTTGATCAACTCAAACTATGTCGACCCCAAGTTCCCTCCGTGCGAGGAATATTCACAGAGCGATTACCTACCCAGCGACCACTCGCCGGGGTACTACGCCGGCGGCCAGAGGCGAGAGAGCAGCTTCCAGCCGGAGGCGGGCTTCGGGCGGCGCGCTGCGTGCACGGTGCAGCGCTACGCGGCCTGCCGGGACCCCGGGCCCCCGCCGCCTCCGCCACCACCCCCGCCGCCCCCGCCACCGCCCGGGCTGTCCCCTCGGGCTCCTGCGCCGCCGCCCTCCGGGGCCCTCCTCTCGGAGCCCGGCCAGCGCTGCGAGGCGGTCAGCAGCAGCCCCCCGCCGCCTCCCTGCGCCCAGAACCCCCTGCACCCCAGCCCGTCCCACTCCGCGTGCAAAGAGCCCGTCGTCTACCCCTGGATGCGCAAAGTTCACGTGAGCACGGGTGAGTGCGTGGGCACCCCTTCCCCCTCCCACCCCCGGTGCTTTACACCGAAGGGACCTCAGAGGCATGGGGGGGGAGCTGAGGGAAGCCAATTGTCCCCGCTATAAACTCGCCATTGCCGGAGATTTACGGTCGCCTGTTTTCAGAGCCACATAATTACATCCCCCATAAATTTTTATGGCCTGGTGGGCCCCGCGCCTTTGAAGTCGGTTCCCCCATCCTCTTTGCCATTCTCACCAGCGACTTTTTCGCCTGGGAGATGCAGTCTCAGTGAAGTTGCAAGTTGGGGAGGGGTGTGTGGGGTGGGGGAGGAGAAGGAGGAGGAGGTAATCTGTATTTGAAGGGAGAGTTGAGTCAACTCCCAATATTTATTTTTTCCTTTCTTTCCTCTAGTCTGGCTCCTTGGCTTCAGAAGTGGGCAAAAGTTTTTACTGGGGGCAGGCGCTACATGGAATCTGAGCACAGAGGGTGGGAACTAGCAGAAGAAAGGTTTAGGGAAGCCCCCCTCCCTCTTTCACCCCCCCATTCTCCCATTCCGGGCCCCAGGCCAAGGGGGCAGAGAGGAGCGGTTAAAACCTTGTGAAGATTCCTCACTGTCCCCACCCCCTCTCCAGACACCCAAACAACAACGTGGAGACAACACAACCCTCCAAAACTTTGAGGTCTCTTTCTCTTCCTGGGGGCCCGCTTTCTTCCCTGGGCGTCCCCACCCCCCTCTGGAGGAAGAAGAGGTGGCGGGGGAGGGAGGGAGGGAGACACTGTGCTAGCTGGAAGAAAGCGCTCTCCCTCCTCCCTTTCGGGGCAATAAAACTTTCTCTTTCTCCCTCTCTCTGTGTGTGTCCAGTAAACCCCAATTATGCCGGCGGGGAGCCCAAGCGCTCTCGGACAGCCTACACTCGCCAGCAGGTCTTGGAGCTGGAGAAGGAATTTCACTACAACCGCTACCTGACGCGGCGCCGGAGGGTGGAGATCGCCCACGCGCTCTGCCTGTCCGAGCGCCAGATCAAGATCTGGTTCCAGAACCGGCGCATGAAGTGGAAAAAAGACCACAAGTTGCCCAACACCAAGATCCGCTCGGGTGGCACCGCAGGCGCAGCTGGAGGGCCCCCTGGCCGGCCCAACGGAGGGCCCCCCGCGCTCTAGTGCCCCCCCCCCGCACGGGAGCCGCGAACCTCGGGGCGGGGGTGGGTTGTGAGCGCGGGGGTGGGGGCGGGCGGGGGGAGATGCAGGAGGGGACCCTAGGGCCTGGGTCCGCAAAAGCCTACCTGCCCTCCCCCCACTTTACTTACACGAATAAACGCAGAGGAGGGGGAGGGGAAGCTTTATTTATAGAAATGACAATAGGGAGCCGGGTGAGGCCCCCCCAGAAGCAAGGTTCAAGTCTCTTGCTTTCTTCCTTAAAAAGAAGAAAAAGAAGAAGAAGAAGAAGAAGAAGAAGAAGAAGAAGAAGAAGAAGAAGAAGAAGAAGAAGAAGACGACAGAAAAAGAAATAGGAGGAGGCTGCACTCCTCGCTTTCAGCTTTGGCGAAGATGGATCCACGTTTCATCTTTAATCACGCCAGGCCCAGGCCCATCTGTCTTGTTTACTCTGCCGAGGAGAGGATGGGCCTCGGTGGCGACCATTACCTCGACACCCGGCTAACAAATGAGGCCCGGCTCGGCCGCCTTTACTGCTGCCGCCGCTGGAACACAGCCTGGATTTTCTTTCTTTGTCCCCCATTCCTGACACCCAGCGAAAGCACCCTGTGACTGCCAGATAGCGCAGTGTTTTGGCCACGGTAACACACACACACACACACACACACACACACACCCTCCCCTTCTGTGCCCCCGCACAGGCACACTGACTTCTCACCCCCCCTTCCACCAAGAGGCTGGGCTGGGGGGCAGCAGGAAGGGGACAAGTGGAGGCGGGGGTGCAGGAACAGGCAGGGAAGTTGAGTCCCAAGAAAAAAAAATGAGAGACCCGGAGACATGGGAGGGCCTTCTTCTGGAAGGTCAGGCCGTTCCTGGCAGAGCCAGAGGCCAGTTGAGTTCTGGGAGCTGGGCGCAACCCTGTCGCCAATCTAGAGTTGTTCTGCTGAGGCCTTCTCCCCTAGACTGCGAACGAATGTGAAACTAGCAGATAAAACGGGGTGCCCCTCCCGGTCTGGGAGATGGTGTTGCAGAGACCTCTCCCATAGTTTATCATTGTTTTGCATTGATTATTATTATTATTATTATTAATTATTATTATTATTATTTTATGTCATGTGCGTCCTCTCTCCTGTTCGCTCTCTGACATTCCAAACCAGGCCCCTTCCTAGTTCTGGGGCTGCCTGAGTCTAGAACCCTTCGTTGGCGTGAAAATTTGTGTCCTGTACAGAGTGACAATAGAAATAAATGTTTGGTTTCTTGTGACCAGCACGGCGTGTTTTTGTTGAAACCTCGATATAAAGATACAGACAAATGCCACCCAGAGTATATATTAAGCATCTCAGTCCATTCGGCCTCATATTGGATGTGGTTGAGGATTTTTTTCAAAGGGTCCAAGGGGACTTTCTGTCTCAGAGGACTCCAAATTGTGGTAACTCGTTTGTTTTCCTTTTGGGATGGGTGTGTTTTGTTTGGGGCTTTTAATTTTTTCCCTCCAGTCCAAAAATGGATTGAAAGTACTGGGAGGGCTGACTCCAATCCCTAATGGGGGGGGGGAATGTTTCATTGTAGGACACGAGAGGCTTAAGTATGGCAAAGCCTTTCATATCGTGATTTATCTGTCATAAGCAAATAAAATGCGGTTAAGCTGTCTCTTTCTAGACAGACGACTCTTTGCTTATTAAGGTTCGGAGGGAGGATTCTGCGAGGCCGGCGTCTTTCCTCCCGCCTAAGAAGGTATCGTTTTCCTCTGAGGTGTTTAAAGCTTTAATGAGTCTAATTTTTTGCACAGATGTTTCTGGGTGTTTGCAGTTTTCAGAGTATTTTTATATTACAAAGGAGCTAGCCGGTGCCATAGCTCAAACTCTGACAAGCAAATAGATAATCAAGAAGACAAATGGCCTCTTTTGTGAAGCCCTGCTCCTGTATTAATTTTCATTTTCTTTCTCATAGAAAGTATCAAAAGTACGACTAGGGACCAAATAGCTTTCTGTCTCTGAGGTCCCAGTCACCCCTAGAATGGAGTGGGGGAAGGGGAAGGGGGTGCCGGTGACCCTCACAAACTCTGTCAGGCTCAGGCCACTTTGGGAGAGCACCCAAGAGAAGTGCTAAGGTCTAAGGGCTCCAGCCCCAGGGTCTCTGGTCTTGTGGTGGGCCAGGATACCGCCACCCACCCGCCTCCAAAAAGCTTGGGGCTCAAGAGAGCATATGCAATTAAAAGTCGTTTTTCGGTCCCGTCTCCCTCCAGAAAATAAACATAGCTGATTCCACCAGCACGTTTTATTGGTATTTCTTTTGTATCCCTCTGGTTTGCAGCGTCCCCGGGGGGAGTGTGAGGCTGCGTAGGGCCCAGGACACACGGGCCGGTGTCCACAGCGCGGGAAAGGGCCATAGAACGGCCCTGTTGAAATGCTGCTGGAAGCCTCATAAAAAACCGCCCGGAACCTGGAGGCTCAGAGCGGCGAGCTTTGTTTCCGTCGAATCTCGGTGTGATGTTTAGCTGCCAGGGGATGCGGCTGCCCTTAGTGGAGGGGGGAAATAGTTCTTAAAAAGCATATGCCCCCCCAGGAATGTCTCTATAGAACCAAATCAAAGCTGCTCCTTGGAAGGTATGAATAGAATAAAAAAAGATTTCTATGGAGCTTAAAGTTCACAGCCATTCTGTGTAGACAAGAGCTAAGAAAAATGTGAGAATTATACAGAAAACCATTAATCACTTCTTTTCTTTAAATACGTATCCTCTCTCCTTTGTTATTATTCAACAGCAAATCTCCGCAGACCGGCTGTTGGGGGAAAAAAGTGTTAGCTGGCTCTCCCGGATCTGCGAGGGGGAAAAAATTTGGAACCATAAAGTTGAAAACTTTTTTCTCTCAGTTTGGAAGAAGCCCGTCGTCATGAATGGGATCCGCGGAATTCAGGCCAGAGGAGGCGAGAGGCGCAAAGGTAACAAAGCCCCCGCCTGGGCTGTCTTTTTTTTTTTTTTTTTTTTAATCGTTTTATGAGCTCTTTTTTTACAAAGGAAAGAAGAAATTCTCTCGCCTCCTTCTTTTCCTTTTTCAACTTTTGTCGCGGGGTTTTTTTATGGTGGATGCTTGGTCAGATTTGCTGCCTTTTATGATGACTGATGCTTGGGTCAGAGGGAGACAGAGGGGCCTCGCACCTGGAGAGTGTTTGAACTGCTTGGGACTGAGGTGTCAGGGCCCCTGAAAAACCCCAGAGAAGGTTGTTTGTGAGGCTGCTCAGAAGTGCTTTTCAGGTTTTGGAAAATGCAGGCGGGCCTGGGGAGGTCCAGCATGTGTGCGTGTTTAGCGACACGCACATGTGGCCCGTGTGTTCTGTGACTTCGCTTGTCTACACTGGGGGCTTGTGTCCCATATGTCTGTTTACCGGGGAGATGTCACTGCTGCCTCCTGGAAAAACGGAATGCAGTTCTTGGATGGAATGCCCCAAGGATTGGAGCAGGGTATAGGTAGACGTCTTCATTTTTTTTTTTCTTTCTTTCTTTTTGTGTCTAGCTTGGGATTCTGGACTAAATATTTGCAACTCTGAAGCAGGAAACTGTTCCGTTTACAGGCAAGGTTCGTTGATGCCGGAATCTTCCTCTTCAACTCTGCCCCCCTTTCTTCCTGGAGGCTCAGTGTTCAGTTTGGTTTCCTTTTGCTCTCTTGTTTTAGGGGCTCTGTTCCCCCGTGTGGGGCCCTGCTTCTGAGGGCAAGGGAGCCAGGGGGCTCTGCCTCAGACCTGAATGTGCTGGCCCTTTTACCCTGGGGCTACACTGTGGGTTTGGAGGCAGGAGGCTGGCAGGAGAGAGAGTTCATGGAGAGGCCACGTTTTCTAGGCGATTAGCTCAGTATTAGAACCACAAAATGACCTCGGAAGCCCCTTGACCTCTCTGAGACTGGACAGTGTGCTGGCTCCTGGCTCCTGACTCCTGCCCAGGAGGGAAAGTCACACCTCTGCAGGGAGGGGTGCTTGGGCTGTTGTGTGGCCCACCTTCTGCATCTCCCTCCAGCCCCCAACCCCTTCTTTACTATCTGGGAATTTCTGGGTTGTTTTTCTATGACTGTCCATTGGGGAGAAAAGGAGTAAAAATTTTAGCTCAGGGGTACGGCTGGGGGAGGGAAGTAGGGTGCTGATCTGGCCCTCTGTGTAGAACTCCTTTCCTAGGCCAGGTTCTAAGCCCCCCCCCCCCCATATCCAGCTCATCCCTCCTTCTTTCCTCTTTCTCTTGGAGGGAGCTGAGGGAAGAAAGGCAAAGGGAGGTGAAAAGATAGGTCCATAGGGCTTCAGAGGGCTAAGGGAACAAGCCCCTGGGTTCTAAAGAGGGGGAAACCCCCCCCCCCGCAAAAGTCCCTTGGAGGCTACTTTCTCTCAAGGTCTCATATCCAAATCCACAAAGCTGTGGATTTTCTGAAGTTCCTTTGTTTAGGAAGCTATTCCTATAATCACTTATGCCCTCTTCCCCTAATCCCCAGTCCCACCCCAGCTACTCACAGGACCCATGGATACCTCCCTACCAGAGGAGCAAGAGAGTTGGGAGAAGCGTCAGGACAGGCTGTTCTGCCCATTTCCAGGGACAGCACTGCCACAGTGACCAAAGTTTTAGAAACTTTTAATTTTAAGAGATGGGTGGAGAATTTGCTAACATGGAGCCTTTCCAAATCTCTATTCTACTTGATGCATCTTAAAATCCACACCAGCAGCCATTCTCTTAGGAGGAGAAAGAGACAAAGAGAGACAGACAGACAGGCAGGCCGACAGACAGACAGACTGAGACTCCAGCTGAGAAGAGAGGAAATGTTCCTTCAGTTAAAACTAGGAGAGACAGAACCTTGCTGGGATGTGTGTGGGGTATTGATTTGCATTTTGTAAATTGTCTCCTGTAACTTGGGGACTCTAACTCAGGCAAGAAATAACTGGCATCCGTGGGTACCTTCTCCTTTGTCCCTGAATGGTAGAATACACCCAGGGGCTGGAGGCCTCGGGCAGGAGAGGGAGTGAGTTGAAAGGGAGCTGGGCCGCTGCTGGACTGCAAATGTTTGGGGCTCATGTAAGATATGCACCCATTACTCATAAGGGCAGATAGCCAATTGCGGGCCCTCTAGAGGCCCAGGTGAGGAAGCTGTAGTCACCTGGGACTTTAGGAGTTAGCAGTGTGAGGGGTCCATCAAGGGGAAGGAGGAGGGAAACAATGGAAGGCAAGGTTGGGGTTCATTCCAGGGTTTCCGCCCCATAGGCGAGAGCTTCGAGATTTCCCTTTTCCCTTACTCCCAGACCCCCAGTGTTTTCAGGGATGAGCACCTCCAGCAGGCTCCCCCAGCTGGGTGGGCTCACCTTCTATAATTCCAGCGGCACGCCTCATCTTTGCCCTCTCTTCCCTCCCGGTCCCCAGGCCCTTCCCGTTGGCCCTCCTGTTTGCACCTCCGGGGGCAGAGGGGCTGCCCTAGTCCTGCCACAGCCCTCGAGGCCGCTCCAGCGCCCGTGGTGGGTCTCCCTGGGAAGAGTGGACAGCCGAGGAGGGGAGTCTGGTTGGAAAACAGAGTTGGGAAGTTTCCCAGCGTGAGTTGAGCGCTGACGGATTTGTGATCAGCCATAAAACCGGCGCGTTCAGATTCGTAAATCAATCTCGCCTTTCTCGCAGAATGAAACGTTCGCTTTATCGGCAGCAAGAAAGCGCTCCGCTTGCGCTCAGGCTCTTGTTTATTTGAACATGGACATTCCCAGGATCCGAAAAGAGTGTGGGCATTTTAACAGAACCTGCCTGGCGTGCCTTCCTGTCATTCTGCTGTTCTTTTTCTTGTCCTTAAAGACAATTTCTCAGTTTCAAAGATTGTTGTCTTCCCATGCTCCTGGCTATTACTTCCTTTCTGTCTCTCTATCTCGCTCTGTCTCTCTCTCTCTCTCTTTTCTTTCAGACTATAGGGGGCTGTTTTCCCAAAGGGGACCATTTTTAATGGATTTGTGGCCAGGACCTTGCAAGGAGTTGCCCTGGCTGGAGCCAGGCGCAGGGCCCACGTTGGGAGCAGGCTGAATTCAATACCAGTCTGTGTTTTGTATCTGGACAATCAAAGCCGCCCACCCCCCTACAGAGTGCGGGGCTCCGCCGGCGCTCCACCCGTGCGTCGGGAGCAGGGATTCCGGAGGAGGAGGCAGGGGCCGCCCGGCCGCCCCAGCTGGAACTTAAGCGGGCCCGGCGGGCGAGGTGACTGTTTCTTTGGGGGCTGCTAAGGCATCTGGGTCCTCAGCCTTCTCCCCATTGAGTTGTTTTTGGTTCAGGTCTCTCCAAACAAACCGGTGGCGACCCCTCGGCCCCTGCTCCCTTACCCTAAGCCGAATTTATTCTCCTATCCTGCCTGCTCTGGCGGCGCGGGCCAGGCTGCGCACGGAGCTGCTGAAGATAAGGCTGGGAATGTGCCGAGCGGGGCTTCTTCAGGAATGTCTTTTCTGCTCCCCTTTGCACTCCCACCCCTCACGGTGGCCCAGGACTCCGATTCTGGTTGTAACTGGTCTGCTCCTTCTGGGGCCAAGCTGTAAGTGAGGGTTTGGGGGATTTTTTTGTTTTGTTTACATCTGGGAGGAAGGAGTGTGTGTCCCTTTCTGTAGGCCTAGGGAATGGATTGCTCCTATAGTCCCTGTGTTTAACCCTTTATTATGAGATTCCACACCCCCCCCCCCCAATCTTTCCCCATCGATCAGACTCCATTGTCTGCTGATTGGGAGCTCAGGATATTAACACCTGGGAAATAGGGACCCCGGGCTGCCAGGCCAACTTCAAAGCCTGTTTCTTCCCTCTCCTTCCTCTCTAGTTCAAATCTTCGGCTGTCTTCACTGGTGTGTTAGGGGTGGAGGGGGTCACTGATATGGGGTGTGACATAGGTAGAGAGCTGCTGAGTGTCCACTTCTTTTGTGTAGATACCTTAGTCTGGGGTCTTTGTCTCTAGAGCGTATTCTCAGTTGGTCACTAGAATTTGTTTCCCTGTGATGGTAATAATACAACGGAAAAAAAAAAGTCCCCCTTGTGGTTATTCTCAGCTGTGGGAGCCCCAGAGTCATCTCTTCACCCTGTCCCTTTTCTGCCCCTTCCAAAGGTACCACAAAAGGTCAGAAGGAGAATTAAAGCCAGAAGCCCCATTCTTTATACATATGTAACTTGGACTGATGAAGTGTTTGTTTTGAAGCTAGTCCCTTTAGAAATGTTGCTTTTTTAGGAAGAGGGGAGTGGGTCCCACTAAAATCAATATCCTAGGAGCGAGAGAGAGAACTGAGTTGGGGGGAATCTTGATCTTAAAGGATGCAGAGAGAAGAACTGGAAGCTGAGAAATCCAGGGGCTTGGAGCAGGGCTCCGCGCCCACCCCACCCCCACCCCCCAGACGCCCCTGCAGACTATTTCTGCACCTCCACGAACTAAGCAGAAGCAGGAGGAGAAGGGAGAGAGGAGAGGTGGGCTGTGGGTAAGTGTGTGTCTGGGGAGGGGAGGTTAGGGAGCTGTAGGTAGAGTAGGTATAGATGTGAATGTGGGAGAGAGAAGGAGAACTCACTACTCTTCCATTGGTGGGTTGGGGGGAACCTATTTTGCAGGAAAATTTCTCCTCCTGAAGGGGAAGGTCATAGTGGTCCTTTGAGCCTGAAATCAAAAGACCCCCTTCCCCCTCCTGGTCACGTGATTCATTAAATAATTAATGCCGAGGTTGCAGAATAGATATGTATTCGTCAGGAAAATCGCAGGCTCGGTCTCCCTGTTTCTGACGTGCAATTCAACTGTCCTTTGAAAAACAAGCCTGTACCCCGAGAAAAAAAAAGAGAGAGGGAGAGAGAGAGGGAGAGAGAGAGAAAAAGAGAGGGAGGCAGCAATAAAACAGCCCCGCAGCCGGAGCCACACCGCGGGCTGGGGTATTGTAAGTAGAAGGGATTTCTCACTACCTACCGCGTCTTCTGTGTCCATGTAAATTTATTGTTTGTTATTAATGTTATTGTCGTAAAATGTGACAAATAGCCATCTTCATTTCCTGCCATTTCTCTTCACATGGTGCTCTATGTGTTTATACCCATTGAGGCATTGCATAGAGATTTTAGGAATATTCCTCTTCTCTCTCTCTCTCTCCCCCTCTCTCTTTCTCTCTCTCTCTCTCCCTCTCCTCCAACCTTTTTCTTGATTTATAGCAATATGGGTGTCAGCTTCTCGACCAGCATGCCAGCCATTGTGTGTGTGTGTGTGTGTGTGTGTGTGCGTGCGTGCGCGCGTCTGTGTGTTTGTGAGCAAGTTGTGTTGTTTATGGCCATGTCTTCGATAAATCATTTCTCACGGAAAATGATGTGGAAGCTAGGCTATTTCTGCGGCCGGGAGAGACTCGCTCTCGGAGCCACTTCCTCCCCTCTCTGCTCTGCTCCCAGGAGTTGGTTATTTCAGATGATTTGCAGTAATATATCAGCAGTTAATATGAAAGCTCTATGGCTGGAGGTCTTAAATTACAGCATCTGTGATTATCAATTAAGGCGAGATTTGTATAAATTTGGTAAACCAGAAATGCCTCATTGGCATATAAACCCAGTCAAAGACCACGACCTAATATAAAAATTATATTTGCAAGGCTGAGAGAGCCAACATTCCTAAAGCAGCAGACAGAGCTTCATTTTTCAGCCGTTCCCCTCCAGGAGTTTGGCTGCTCTGACTCCAGCCCAGGGTAAAGAACCCAAATCTGAAGGCAGAAGGAGCCTGGGGGCAGGAGAGGTGGAGGCGGAGGGAGAAATGGCTGGAGTTGAAGGCAAAGATTTTTGTAATCAATGGGGACCAAATTGAAGCCCTCTGCAATGGGAAGGGGGCTGGAAGGATTCAGTCATAGTACTAACGCATCATCTGTAGGATCGATGTGTATGGCACGGTACTGAGGGTGGAGAAGGAGCTTTCCAAATTGGGGGAGACAATGGGGGCAGAGGGTGAAGGGCAGGGAGAGAAGCTGAAAGCTCCCCACCCTCCTGGCTAACAAAACAAGGAAATGAATTCACACCCCAGTAGCCTTCCTTCGACCTCCTGAAACAAAGAAGTTTCCTCAGCAGTGAGGGACTCTGTGTTTGGGGCTAAAGCAGGGAGAAGTTCTCTAAGTTTTTCTAGAAAAGAAATGTTCCAGGAATCAGGTGGTCCCAGAAAGTTGGTGAGGGTTCCAGGACATAGGGTGTGTTCCCCTCCATAAGCCCCCCTCCAAAGAGGGAGCAAATGGGGTGCAGATTGGGAGGGGGAGAGCTGGTAACTTTTCCCTTGGGTTTCATGTGGGGGTCTCAGTTCCTCCCCATTAGGGAAGAGCCTGATGGTCAAGAGCAAAGCCAGAAGTAGCTTCTGGGGACATTCAACACTGCACCCCAAACTTGTGATGGATGAGGAGCAGAGGGCCAGAGCCTTTGCCAAGTAAGGTCCAGGCCGCTGGCTTTTCCTTTTCTGGCTGGAGCCCGGCCAAGTGACTTTATAGCTACTATTATCCGTGATATTTAACTGCCTGCTAGTGTAAACCTTCGAGGAGAAAAATTAGAGTGATGCCGCAGCACCCAGGTGTTAATTATTCATGCCGTCAGCCTCGTGGAGTGGCGACTTAGGCCTCAGTCCTGGAGCACCCAGGAGCCCGCTCCCATGCGTGGCTCCAAGGGGTGCTGAGCCCCGTCCTTGTTACCTGGCAGATTTGTGGGTGGGTGGTGGAGGAAGCCTCCCAGATTGGGAGTCTGGATTGAAAAGGGTTTAGGGAAAAAGAGAAGGAGAGGTCAAGACCCTAGGCTGGGATGGGTGTGGTGTCTAGTCTGGATAAAAGGAACTGGGGAGCGTGTGGATTCAGGGGCAGCTTTGATGGGACTGGAGATTGTGGGGAAGGGGGAAGGTGCTGGGGAAGGCAGACTCGAGGGATGGGGGCTCCAGCCCTTCAGGCCTCCCTCTTTCGGGTGTTGGAGAATCCCACACACACTCAGTGTGACAGGCGAGTATGTATTTCTCCCTCACCTGGGAAGTTGTTGGGGGGGATGTAAATGAGGGAAGGGTGAGTTCACCCCCAAAGCAACATTCCAGAACTTAGGCCAAAGTCTTGGAATCCCTGAAAGAAGGGGGAAGGATTACCTCTTCCTTGGAGAGGAGGAGGGACACAAGAGAAAGAAGAGGGAAACCTGTGTTTTATTAGCTTCTGAATTCAGCCTGTTTTGGGGGGATGGGAAACAAAAGGGGAAGGCTGAAGGATTTGCTCTTTGGGAAGGTCAGAGCTAGGGGGGTGAGCTGGGAGCCAGTCCTACAGGCCGCTACCCCCGTGTTGCCAACTATGCCTCCTTCTCTGTCTCCCCTCCCCCTGCTGCCTTTGCCTGTGACAGGGCGATCTGATCCCCCCTTTTCCTCTCCATTCTGTCAGCCCCCTTCAGGTCTTTGTCTC
Organism: Zalophus californianus; assembly: GCF_009762305.2. Lineage (NCBI taxonomy): Eukaryota > Metazoa > Chordata > Mammalia > Carnivora > Otariidae > Zalophus > Zalophus californianus. Next base: position 37,108,141 of record NC_045610.1, read on the forward strand.
TTCTGGCCGTGGGGATACCCCCTCCCCTCCCCTTTCCCCAACTCACACTCAGAGTCTTCCCCCAGGAGAGACAAAAGCGGGGAGACCATCCCTCTCCACCATTATCTTTTAGTTGCTGGCTCCTTGCAGAATCTCTCCACGTAAGGCTTGACGCCCTCCATCCAGGCATATATCAGCAAGTTTGGAAAGACTTTTGTTGTTGTTGTTTTATATATATAAATATTTGGTTTACTTAGCCAGGAAGCACCCTGCCTCTTATCCATTCTGCACATATGCACCTCCTTTGCTTTTGTGCTGTTCAGGAGATGAGGTAGAACGTATTTGGTGGAAGGGGCTTTCGGAAAGCTCCTGAGTCCATCTTCTCTCCAGACTCTGCTGGTGTCCTTCTTTAGGAATGAGAGTGTTTATCCCCATGCCTTTAAGAAGCCGGGCTGCCAATGCTTTAGCAATCAGAGGAATTGAATAAAAAGATGAGGAGAGAGAGGATGAAGGAAAAAGGGAGGGCCCCAGAGAGAGAACAAGCAGCAGGATCCTTTTCTGAGGGGAGAAGTTAAGGCAGAGCCCAAGGAGAAGATGACAGGGAAAATAAAGACAAAGGCCGGTCAGAGCGGCAGGGAGGCTGTCCTGGGACAAGGAACCCCACTACTTGGATGGGCGCACACACACACACACACACACACACACACACACACACACACACACACAGTTAAGTGAGAAGGAGGGAACTAGAAAAGAAACCACTCATGTTGCCCCCTTCTCTGTAGAAGAGAATGTCTTTGTGATGGAAGGATGTGTTTTCCCTGCAGATGAAAGGGCCCTGAGGCCAAGAGCTCCACATTGCCCCCAGGAGAGAAGCAGCCTAATAAGTGAGCCCAGAAGTGATTTCTGGAGATACTGCTAAGTCTTTCACGGGCTCAGTTCAAACTCACAGAAGACAGAGAGGCAGAGTATGAGAAGACAAAGAGGCCGTGAGAAAGGGACAGAGACAACAGAGATGGTTAGAAAAGGCGGGAGTGGGGGAGAGTGAGAGAGAAAGAGAAAGAGAGAGAGGGAGAGACAGAAGAGAGAGACATGTTGAAAGAGCCCAACCCCTTGGGGAGGCTAGGCACGGGGAGAGGGGAGGGCTGCAGGGGGTCTGGAAGCTCCTCCAGACTCGGTGCTTTCTTTCCAGGCAGCTGCCCAAAGCCGCGGCTGTCCCAGAAGCAACTGCCTCTAGAGTAGGCCCTCCGGGTGCTAAATCAGGTGTGAGGCAACTGGGGTAGGAACCGAAGTGTCAGGGAATGGCCAAGACTGTCTTAGCCCGTCAGTCTCCTCTTCCACACCACCATCAGTAACTCAATGGCTGGAATCTCCCAAAACAGAATTCCACGGGGGTGGTGGTGGTATTTGGGGTCGCGCTCACACCTGGACCCCGGAATCCTTCCTTGGCCACTCTTCCCCTTGGCGGGTTTGGTCTCTTCTTTCCCTCTTTAGGGACAGGGAGAAGAAGTTGATCTACCAGCTGCCTAAGAACTTTCCCTTTCACCTCCAATCCACATCTCCTCCCTTGAACCCCCAGCATGAACAAACGGATGCTACCCTTACTAATCTCCTTCCTCCCCCATCTTTCAGGAAAGAAAAGGAAAAAGGGAAAGAAAGCTCCTACCAGCCTAAGCAGCTTTAGAAAACTCCAGGGAACCTGGAAAATGCAAACCTTCTCGCTTCTCCCATCCATCCCTTTACCCCCGAGCCCCTGCTCTCTGCCTCCACTGCGCACCCCCACCCCCATCCTCTCGTCCCGTCCTGCCCAGAACTCTCTCCCTTCCCCTCCCTTCTCCGCTGGGCCGGACATATGGAACCCATTTCGCTGGTGACATTGAAGAGCCGCCCGTGCGCCCGCCTTCCGCCATGGCGCCCCCGGCGCTCCCCGCGCCTCGCCGTGCCCCCAGTCATCCGCCGGCTCCTCCCGCGCGGCAGCTTGGCCCGCTCTCGCGGCCCCGACCCGGCTGGGTGCCAGGCGCGCCAGGCCGCCCGCAGCCCCACGCGGGCCCTCGGCCGAGGGGGCGCCCCGGCTGCTCCGGCCCGGACCCCGGCCGCGCCCCGAGCGCAGCCTCCGCGCGCGCCTCGCCGCCCCGCGGCCTCGAGGGCCAAACAAAGCCGGGGGCGGGGGCGGGGGCGGGGAGGGGGCGAGCGCTTCCGGGCCTCTCCCCGCGCCGCCCGCCGCTCCGGGGCCGCTGGGGTCTGCGCGAGCGCGATGCGGCGGGCTGCGGCCGGGGCGCCCCCGCTGGGGCCGAGGGACCCGGGCCTGGCAGTCGGCTCCCGCGCGCCCGCTGCTCCCGGCTGCCCGCGGCCTGCGCCCTAGCGGGAGTCCGCCCAGGTAAGTGGGGGTGCGGAGCCAAGCGGCCCGGGTCCGGCGAGGGGTGTGTGTGTGTGGGGGGGGTGGTCGAGACCCCAGCCCCCAGGTCTCTCTCCTGGGTCAGGAAGGAGGCTGGCTCCGAATCGTGGAAGACAAAGATGGGCGCACCTTAAAGAGGCGGGTGGGCGCCGAGGGGGTAGAGGGATTGTGCGGGGCAATGTGGAGGAATGTGAGGCTGTAGGCCCCCGGTGTGTGGACGGGAACCGGCTTAGGGGATGGGGGAGCTCTCTGGCCCAGGAAGGGTGTTGGAGGCTCTGGAGGGTTTTCCAGGGGAGTTGGAAGCTGTGCGTTATGAAGGAAATGTGGGGGCATCTCCTGGGGTTGGGGGGACAGCGGGGGCCCTGCTCCCACAGTCCAGCTGCCACCATGGTGAGCCTTTTAGCACCTGGCGGGTTATTTGAAGCTGAAGCTACAAGGGTTGCGGTGAGGCCGGGTGTTAAACTGAGAAGGTAGGAGAGGGGGGTGATTTATGGCTTCAGAGAAGCTATGTTTACTCCCAGACTGCTCTGGAAACCAAAAACCAAACAGAGCAGAGGCGGGAGGAGCCCCTCTCTGAGGAGTGGGAGCTGATGCCAGGTTCATTCGCTGAGATTTATTTTCCCAGATGTGGGGCGATGGTGGGAACTGTCCCTTTGCAGGCACAGGATGTGGTGGGTCTGTGTGATGTATAAGGAGAGTGTGCAAGCATGCACACGTGGAGATGTGTTTGTGTATTGTGTGAGACCGTTTGCACGCCGGGGCACATGTGCCCTAGGGCTGGGGTCTGGGGGTGGGGTGCAGCATCGCTTTGTGTGTGGGCACACAGGGAGCTGGGAGGGAGGCTCAGAGTTCTCTGGTCCTGGTATTCTGACATGGTAGCTCTAGACACACTTTACTGCCCCGTGCCCTCACTGTGGGGTGGTTCTGGTCCCGAGTGTGCTTTCTTTCCTCCCACAGCCACATGCAGACAGTCCACTTGGCCTGGTCCCTGGCCCCTCTGTGCCATCTGCCCACGCTGCCTGATCTTCACTTTGAACCTTTAACTTTGCCATGGGAGGCTAAGGAATTAGTGAGCATGGCTGCATGGGGAGGGGAAGAGGAGAGGAGAAAAAGGCCTGGGGTGGTAGCAGAGATCGGTGGTTTGACACTGGGCCTTGGCAGGCTTGGGTTCCACCATTACTGCTCGAATTTTCCTCCAAAGTCTCTGCTTGGGAAGGGGCAAGTGAGCACAAAGGGGAAGAGAGCAAAGGAGCCATGCAGGATGCTGGGGGGTGGGGAGAGAAATATTTTGACCCCAGATAGTTATTTCCTCAGGCCAACTGGTGGCTCTTGCATTTCTGTCTAGAAGCCTGGCTTTGCCTGGAAATTGTTTTGCATTAAATTTTCTCAGCCGCAGAATTATCTTTCCTCGCCTCCAGCTAAACTTGCATTTTTCCACCAGACACTTGGGCCCCGCACCAATGAAATCTGAGAGGAAGCGGCTGGGCCCTAAGTGGCTGTAATTTAATTGATTTTATCATAAATCATCAACTTGATGAAGAACCCGAGGTTTCAGTGAAGTAAATTGATATTAATGGGAGTTTCTTGAAATGCAAACTCGCTGCATTGTTGGGGCATCTTGAACTGGGGAGGTGGATTTCATGTGTCCCAGGAGCAGAGAGCCTGGACCTGGAGCCCGCACAACGTTGGGGGTAGGGAAAGCAAGCTGTGAGGGGCAGCTGCAAGCCAACCGATTTCTGTGGGGGAGCAAGGCAAAGAATGGAACTTTGTTGGGGAGGGAGCAGAGTCTGACTCTGAACCCTTCTGGCCATCTTGGGAGTGCTGGTCTCCAACTGGGGGGGAGACAGTTGGAGAGGCTGGTAGGTGAATGGGCAGAGTTGGGGGTCGAGTGAGAAAGCCAGGCTGGTACAATGGGTGCATTGACTCTTAGTTAAAAATTGCCAGGTCAAAGCCTTTCTCCTCTAATTATACAAATTAATTATTTACTGCTCAGGTTGCTGTGTCCAAAAATAGCACTTTTGATTTAGTGATGGAGGTAGAGAACACCCCGCCTACACACACACACACACACACACAGAGAGAGAGAGAGAGAGAGAGACAGAGAGAGAGAGAAGGGTGGTAGAAACCAGTGTATGAGCCTCTGTGGGAGCAAGGAGAACCAGGAGTGGGGTTGGTTTTCAGCAGTGGGGGTGTACACATTTAAATCCCAAGAAGAAATATTCTGCTTTTGGCAGAGGTGGTGCCCATTATTGTCTGAACTCAGTTTATTACTGCATATTGTCACTCACTTTGATATGAGCACACAGAGCACCACATGCTGTCAGTCCAAAAAGGGACCTGAAACATCATTTAGGCCAACCCCTCCCCTCCACATACGTGCTCCGGCTTTACAGAGGGGACACTGAGGCCCAAGGAGTTCACTGCTTCAGATCACACAGCCAATCTGGAATGCCTAGAATCCAAGCCTCCTGAGGGCTGAGCCTGTGTGCCAAGTATGACTTTAGACAAATCACTTCCTGGCTCTGAGCCTCAGTTTCCCTGTCTGTAACAGTGGAAGGGGTTGGAGAGGACGGTGTCTGAGTTTCTCCGTAGATCTGACCTTGGGAAACTCTGGTGCGTGTCCTGGAGTTCTGAGGGCATCTGGGTATAGAAGTTACTGCGTGCTTATTTGCAATATCCAGGGAGTATGTACGCGCCCAGAGCAGTGGATAGTTACTCTGACTGGCTAGGAAATCTATTAGAATCTGGACCATTCCTCTTCTTGAAGATGTCTTTATTCTCAGCAGAGAAGCCCAGGCTGAGAGCAATTGAAGTGAGAAGTCAGTGGAGAGGGGCCAGCTAGCTGGGTTGGACTGGGATTGGCATTTGGAGGGGGGGCACTAAGGAAAAGGGGGTTCCCCCTCACAGAGCAAGGCATTTTCCCTGCCAGGCACTGGGCTGAGGCTGGAATTGTCCAAATTTCAGGTTTTGAAATTCTTCCTACTCCAGCCCAGGGACTATTGTGGTTTCAGAATTTGGATTCTGTAATGGTGGGCCACTGCCTGTCCCCCAGCCCCACCCTGACCCCAGGCCCTTTGGGCCCTCTCTTTTTTGGGGGAGGACACACACACGGTAGCAGAGCACTGTAGATGTCCTTCCAGGGCAGCCAAGACAGGCCTATGAGGTAGATGACTCCCACCCTATTTTTGCTTTTGTTTTCATCTCTTTTCCCGGCTGGAAGTAGATAAAATTCGAAAAGAGGTGGGAGCTTCTTAGAAGTTGCATGGTTGTGAGAGGGAGATTTCTTGTAGGGTCAGGGATATGGGAGGCCACTAGGGGACCGGAGGTTTCCAGACTGCCTTGGGAAGTGTGGTCAGGTACATGAGTTCTGGTGGAGGAGAGGAAGAGATGGGCACAACTTCATCTTTGGGGTTCTGGAAGTCAGAGTCTCTGTTTTGAGAGAGAGGGAGAAAAAAACAAAACAAAACACCCAAAGGGCTGGCAAGTCCAGACTCTGGCCCTATCCAGTTCTGACTCTGGGGTTTTATATTTGGAGGCAGTTCGGAAGGCCTTCCGCTGATTGGTCATTAATCCGGTGAGTTATTGTCTGCTAAACAGAGGTCACTGGGAGAGAGACATCCAATCTGTCAGGAGAGACCTGCCCAGTCACTCGCAGCAGGCTGGGCCCCTGTTCCTCCCTTGCCTGCTTCTCCCTCCCTTCCCCAGCCACCCACCTCCTCCCCAGGCTGGCCAGGATTCGGTCTTCCCCCTCTTGCTCTCGCCAGTCAGCCCACCTTTGTCTCGACGGGCCGCCCGGGCTGGGTCTGTGAGGCCGGGACTGAGTGCCTAGAGGCGGCGGCCCGGGATTCAGATGCGCCCGCCTGTCCCTGACTCGTGACTTGGCCCGCGGCACCGCCATCCGCTCCGTCAGCGCATCCAGGCGGCCTCCGTGGTCCCCGAGAGAGACACTTTGCGAACCCTCGTGGCTGCTCTGTGTTTCCCTGCTTCCCTCCCGCGCCCCTCCACTTCGGGTCGGGGGAGAGCAGAGCTTGCATTTTTCTTCTCCAACCGTGGCAGCCTCTGTCTTCTTTCGATCCCTGCTTCCGCTGAGCCGGGTCTACACCGGCCTCCAGGGCTGCACGAATCTTCTTCCCGCTTCCTCTTTGTTCCCTCCCGCACCGGCGTCTTAGAGAGGTGGGGGTTGGGAATCCAGATACCAAGAGCCATCTTCATGAGCAATTTAATTTTACAACCGCCAGCTTTGAAATCTTTATTAATATGCAAGAAGAGATGGACATTCCGGTGCATGTGTGAACTCTGCAGCGGCCACGAAGTTGGGCAGTGAAGCTGGAAAAGAGTGTGGGGCCCTGGAGCCCAGACAGGACCAGGAAGAAAAAGCTCTCTAAATCGCCTCGCCCCCGCTCCCAGGTCCCAGCTTCTCAGTGAGCCGGTGGGTTGGTTGAGCTGGGGGCCAGATCTTTGGTCACCCCAAGGCTGATATCAGAAATCGATTTTAAAGCAGCCAGCCATTTTGTCCTTATTGAGAGGAGAATTTTCGTTTGCTCTTTGGTAGATTTTTTTTTTTTTTTTTTTTGCGGGGGGAGAGGGAAACAGACATGATCCTTCCAAGGCCTGGAAGGTGGGCAGCCAGGAATGGCTCTAAGAGGTTTAACGCGCTCCTTGTCCCCTGGTACTGGGTGCGGATTAGGAGTGGGGGAGGGGAGTGCTCTATCGACTGGGAGGGGAAAATATGCCCAGAAGGGGGCCATTTTTTTCTAATTTTTACCTTTATTATTAATTTCTGCCTTTGTTAGATTATCCTAAAGTCTCTGTCTTAATCTTTTCTCAATTTTTCAATCTCTCTCTCTCTCTCTCTCTCTCACACACACACACACACACACACACACACACACAGAGTAAGGTTGCCCAAATTTCCCTCCTTGGGTCTAGGAAGAAATTGTTCACTCCTCTCTCTGGTCTGCCCCTAAATCACCATTTCATTGTCAGGAGTGATAAACTCCTCTTCCCCCTCTTTTTCCAGACCCCAGTCTTCCCGCACACCCCTGTGATGTCTCCTACTCCAAGTCCCCTGGCCAAGCTCCTCACTGCCCGGCCTTTGTCTCCTGAAGTTTGAAAGGTCTCAGCCTGCAGCAACAGCTCAGAGGAACGGGGTACCCTCCAAGCTGCCTGTTCCCCCATCCACCTCCCACCCTCCCAGCCCCAACCAGGAGTGCTTGCAAAGAAATCGCCAAGAAAGGAAGAAGAAAGAAACCAAACTGGGATCTAATTGCCTTCCAAGCAGTTCAAATGGGCTCTGTTCTGCAGCATTAATAAGAAGCCCCCACTCCTTCTCCTACCGCATTTGGGGGTGTGTGTCCTCTGAAATTTTTCTCCAGGTTAGCTTTCTGGATCCCCAGTCCTTTTCACCCCCACCCCACCATGCCCCAGCTCCTTGTGTCCCAGGAGAGACCACAATGAGTTGAGGAGGCTCTGGGAGAGGAGGGGTTCACCTCTGTCTTTTGAAAGCTCCTCCACCCTCCTTCAGCTCAGCTCCAGGCTAGATCCTCCTGCAGCCCAGTCCCACAGGCCCGCAGCTGGCTGGGTGCCCTCTGGGCTTTCTTAATTTCTTGAGGTAATGCTGTGCAGCCCCATAGCGACCGGGTTCTCCTCTTGCTTCAGTTTTGCAATGACTTTCTGTAAATAGTGGTAGCAACAGCTAGGAGAGCTGGAGGGTCTGAGGTACATTTTTGACTTACTTTTGGGGAGTAAGAGAAAAGACCCAAAGGTGCTCGTTCCCTTAAGCCTCCGGAAGCCTCCCTGGGCTGAGTCCCCAACCCACCAGGCCCAAAGCTACATAGGAACCAACATAGTAGGTCCCTAACCAGGGTCTAGAAATCTCAGGACAGGCTCGTGCAACCATGTATGCAGGCAGCTGTGCTGTAATGGTGTTCTTTGAGGGTCCTGGCTTGAGTAGCAACATAGGCTTGGGCTTGGGCATTTTCTTTTCTTGATACTACTTAGTCAACAGAAAAATGGCTCCCACCCTCTGTCCTCACCACCCTCCCCTTCCTTCAGTCACCAGCTCTCTAGGCAGGTGGTCATCACAGTGGGAGGTTCTGCGTGTGGTTCCTGTTGCTGGAGAGCAGGGAGGCCATGGGTCCCACCCACCCCCTGTTCAGCCAGGCCCCAAGAACCTGGCTGCTCCAGCCCATGAAAACTGACTTAGCGGGACCGAAAGCAGTAGGGGCTGGAGGAGGCCCGGGGAACACTCGCTAGGAGAGCAGGACCCTTTCTCAGCCCAAAGCAGAGCTCGTGAGTGGGCTGTGAGGGAAGCTCTGCCAGACACAGCCACCGTCTCCTGGAGGGAAGACAATAGCTAGAATCATCTCTCACCTTTGTTCTCCCAGTCCCATCTCTTCTGGTGCATCCAGATGGGAGAAGGCAAAAGCCAAGCATTCTAACCAGGAGGTCACAGGGTAGTGGCTGGCTCTGTCTACTCGAAGTTAAGAGAACAAGTTTTCCAAGCTGCCTTTGTAGAAGAGAGAGACTCTCTGCCTTCTATTTTGTCCCCTAAGCCCCGAGTCAGCAGTTAGGCAGAGTTGCAAGCACTCCTGCTTTGGGAGCTGTCCTGGTCCTCTTTTTGTCCCTCTTCCACCGGGACTGGCTCTCCCCCACCCCCGCCCCAAATCTGCAGACACCTACATTCTTGGCTCTTGGCTCCCTCCTACAGGCCTCCTCGCCCTTTCCTGCCCTTCTCAAACACACCCTAAGAAAAGTTTAGCTTTTGTAGTCCTCCTAAGTTGTGCCAAGAGTCATAAATCTTGCAGAACTAAGAGAAACAAACAGGTTTGTTCTGAAGCATAATAATAACTACCCTCCTTCTTTTCTGCCAGCGCATTTAAGATGAAGCCATTTTGGTAGTTCTTCTCACCTTCTTAGAAGTACAAATGTCCTTGTCACCTCTTAGCCCCTTCTGCCTAACCGGAGGTGAGAATCTTAACAGAAACTTCTCCGTGAAGTTCTTACGGCCTCTCTATTGCCAGCCGTGTCTGGAGCTGGAGCTAAACAGACTGCTCCTTTTGTCACCCTCTCCTCAACCCCCCTCCTCCTGCAAGACGGTCTGGATTTTTAAAATAATCACTCACCGCTTGTTGTCTGTTCTCAAAAGGGGGGGGGGTGTTTAAAAAAAAAGGTCTGGCTGTCTCCCCTACTGGTTGGAAACTGAGCCTGGAGATTTGCGGGGAGAGAGAAGAAACAGGGAGGGTGTGAGGGAAGAGAAGAAACAGCCTGGGAGACTTGGAGAGGGGGAGCCAGGGCGAGAGGGCGGGAGACCCAGCCACCAGTCCCGGAGGAGTGAAACTACTTAAAAAAAAAAAAAAAAAAAAAGCCCTAGTGTTGCCACTTCGAATGAACACAGAGAGGCACCCAGCACCCCCACCCCCAGGCGCCTTGGGTGCCTTTGACTAGGCCTCCCCACCTACTTCGCAGTTAGCATAATGGTTTACCAGCACGGTGCCGGGGAGCTGTGAACTCCACTGGCTTTGCCTTGCCTTCCTCTTCCTCTCCACCCCCCCCCCGCCAAAATCTCAATTTAAAAATTTACCTGTTTAAAAAAAAAAAAAAAACCCAAAACAAAAATCCCTACTTTCTTTCCTTTCTCACTTTTTTTTGGGGGGGGGTTAAAAAATGTCCCCCTCCCCCATCACCACCAACACCTTCCCTCCTTATCAGGCATCTAAGCTTGCTAAAGGGGGAGCGGTGGGGGTGTGTGTGAGCTTGTGTGTGTGTGTGTGTGTGTGTGTGTGTGAGAGTGTGTGTGTGTGTGTGTGTGTGTGTGTGTGTGTGTGGTTTTTTTCCCTGTGCAAAAGCAGAGGCCATTGTTACGGAGAGTAGGGCGTACCAGTCTTGTAGGGCAACCACACTGTGGCGGCTTGGCCGAGCCGGAGCCCGGAGCTGGATTCGCAGCGAGCTGAGCCGCCCGAGCACCTTTCGGTCTTCTTCTATTTTTTTCCCCGCTCCCCCACCCCCTCCCTCCTGCGCACCCCCGCTCCCAAGCCGAGTGAATTGAAGCGGACGCCGCGCGGCTCCTTCGGCCGCTCTGCCCCTCGGGCTCCCCAGCCGGGGTGGCTATTGGGTGGGGGGGCGACGCAGCTTTAAACAGTGGTCTTTTTTTCCTTTGCCTTCAAGGAGGGGAGATTTCTCGCCTGCCGCTCGCGCTGGGGCTCGATGTGAATATATATTATGTCTGCCTGTTCTCCCCTCGTCGGTGGCTAAGGTAAGCTGGACTGAAATAGGCTATCAGTTTGTGAATGGCGGAGAGTATGTCTCAATGATTTATGGCCCATATGACTCCAATCTCGGTTCAAGAAGAGTTCACAAGCTTTAAGCTTCCTTCCACGCAGCGACTCTCCTCTCTCTCTCTCTCTCTCTCTCTCTCCCTCCCTCCCCCCTCCCTCCCTCTCTCTCTCTCTCTCTCTCTCCCTCTCTCCCTCTCTCCCTCTCCCTCTCTCCCTTCTTGCTTCTCTCCTTTTCTCCTCTCTTTTCTTTCAGCAGCCAGATCCAGGGCTGAATTTTCCCCCGGCTGCTAAGAAGAACCTAACCTTTCTCCCTTTTCCTTTCTTGTTCTTTTATTTTTCTTCCTTCCACTATTTTTTTTTATTTTAAGTCCTGGAAGGTGGCCTATCTCCTGTCTCTGGTCTTCCCCAGCTATTGTTACTCTCTCCGGCTCTTTTCAGGGGTGTGCCTGGACAGGTGGGGTTCTTGGGGTGGCTCACCGCCCTTCTCCAATGAGACCCTGGGGGGAAGCCGGGAGCCACCGTCTCCCTCCCTCCCTCTCTCCCGAGAAGCCATATGGAGCCTGGATTTTTCCAACATGGAGGCAAGGGAAATAGACATGTTTGGCTTGGTAGAGCTGCACCCACCCCCTCTTCTCCTGGATCCCTAGATCTCGGATCCCCTCAACACCTTAACCTCTTCTCACTGTCCCTCCGGCCGATCGGGGGCCTGCCAAAGTCCCGGAGCGGAGTTGCTAAGGCACCTTTTCATTCGGTTACCTCCATTGCCCAAACTTGCTGCCCTCAGCCTGGTGTGCTTGGAACCTGCCGCCGCGAGCCATTTAGGCGTTCTGGATGCTTTCTCTTCGCCTCCTTGGGCCAGCCTAGCTAGTCGCCAGCCCCCGCGGCGGCAGCGGCCGAGACGGCCCCGGAGGCGGCAGCCAGGAGCTAGCTCCGTCCACAAACCTCCCAGCCCTCTCTTGCCGCCGGCGTCTCCATTCTTTCCTGTTCCGTCTCTGGCTTCTCCGCTTCCCACACTCGCCTGGCCTCTGTCCTGCGATGGTTTGCAGGTTTATTGCAGGGGGAACGACAGGAATTTCGGCCTCAGGCGTCTAGTCAGATTATTGCTTTATCATCATCATCATCATCATCATCATCATCATCATCGTTGTAACAATCATTTAGACTAAATAAAGCCAGGGCTCAGCCAGCCAACCTCTTCCAACGTTTTTATTTCATTCTCTTCTCTATCTATTAATAACAAACTCAACTGATGCCTGTTAATTAATTCCCCCTTCATCCAGGGCTGCTCCGGAGCTAATTTTGGTTAAATCATCAGAGGCTAATGGTAATAATAATAAAGGGATTGGGTCAGCCTGGTCAGTTGAACTCCAGTTCTCCTCCCTGGAAGGACCTGCTGCTCTACAGACCCATGTGTATTTCCCAGAAACAAATTCTTCCCAGAAACCAATCGGAACTCAGGGCTACCCTGGCTCCCTTTTGAGTGTAAATCTCTGCCATTAAGAAGGGGATTTATGTGTGGGAGGGACTTCTTCACCTGCCCTCCTTTTATTTTATTTTCCTATTTTTAGTTTGCTTTGGAGTTGACCAGCTGGGCTGAATGAGATTTAAGTAGTCCAAACTCACATGTCAGAAGACAGGGTCACTCTGGAGGTTTTATGAAATGCGATGGTGAGAGATGCGGGGAGACAGGGAGGAAAAAAATGCAGTCAGAAGTTTTAGAAGAAATACACAAAATCCTATGACAGCTCGAAGCTTTATTTTTTCTGCACAGTTTTAAAAGTCTGCGTTAAAATAATGATTTTTTTTTTTACTTGGAAAACTTCAGTAAACAAGATACCCTGTTTCCAACCCAGAGAATAATATTGTTCTGATTGCTCTGTTGACTTTCTTTTTTTGCCTTGGGAAAAGGTGTTCTCATTCGGGAGGCACTTTAGCATCTCTTGGTAGAAAAGTCCAGCAGTTAGTTATCCAGTTTCTCTCTTCTTTTCTTCTTTTGGAGAAATCAAAGGAAACAGACTGTCAAGGAAAGGGGTGGAGAAAAAATTAGGTCTGATAAAAAAAATGGAGCTGGGAGAGACTTGGGCCAAATGGTCACTGCACCAATCAGTCGGGCCAGGGAAATGGAAACAATCCTGCTCCATTTGGGGGCCCCATGGGGGCTGCTAGCTGCTGGGTCCCAGACTTAGCTGAGCAGAGACTCAGACTGAAGGTGGTGGTACCTGCCTGCTGCAGGGCCATGGAGGAGGCTCGGTTCTGCTGGCTCTGGATGTTAAAAATCTTCAGGAAGTTTCTAGGTCAGGCTGTTGTTGTTTTCGTGAAGTGGGAGGGGAAAGAGAGGGCTCCTCACAGGAGAAGGTTCCCTGCTCAACTTGCTTCTTCTTCCTGTCTCTTTCAGAGATCCTGTTTTTTTTCCCTTCAGGCTAGACTCTGCTTGGGTGAGAGACCTAGAGGGACATGGAGGGAGGCAAAGACAGGAGGCCTCTCAGCTCAGAGGAGGGTGTTGGTGATGCTTTTATTTTGGAGTCTCCTAGTCCCCCCCCCCCACAGCCACCCTATCCCAGAGTTGGTGTGTGTGTGGGGGGGGGCGGAGATTGGGAGAGGGGGGTGGAAGAGGTCAGGGGCTAGCATGCAGGCGGGAGAGAGAAACTATGGCCTTTGCGGTAGTCCGATTCTATACCTAGGCAGTCCCCAAAGGAGTAGAAGTGGAAATAAAAACTGGTGGGCTTTTTCCTTAAAATTAAAATAAGAAATAAGAAAAATCCATTTCAGGTTAGGAAAGTGGCCTCAGCATCTGCTTTGAAGATGTTGGGGTGAGGGAGAAGAAAAAAAAAACCCTATTGATGTCAGTTCCCTTTTCAGCTCCTAAGATGGATTCGAGCCCCAGTCCTCTTCTCCCCCTTGTGTCTCTTCTCTCACCCCGCAGGTCAGCCGCTCCCAACGGACTCGGGAGGAGGGGGGCAGAAAGGGGAGGGGGGGTCCGGCGCCTCACGTGACCCCCGCGGGTGCCAATGTCCGGTCGTGAGGGTATCAGGCTCTTGCAAGTTGCCACCCACTGCCCGGGCCTCGCCCAGCGATGCAGAAAGCCACCTACTACGACAATGCCGCGGCAGCACTCTTCGGAGGCTATTCCTCGTACCCTGGCAGCAATGGCTTCGGCTACGACGGCCCCCCCCAACCCCCCTTTCAGGCCGCCACGCACCTGGAGGGCGACTACCAGCGCTCGGCGTGCTCGCTGCAGTCCCTGGGCAACGCCGCCCCGCATGCCAAGAGCAAGGAGCTCAACGGCAGCTGCATGAGGCCCGGCCTGGCCCCCGAGCCCCTGCCCGCCCCGCCCGGCTCACCCCCGCCCAGCGCCGCACCTACCAGTACCACCAGCAACAGCAGTAATGGGGGCGGGCCCAGCAAAAGCGGCACCCCCAAGTGCGTTCCCGGCTCCAACTCCACCCTCACCAAACAGATATTCCCCTGGATGAAAGAGTCAAGGCAAACGTCCAAGCTGAAAAACAGCTCCCCCGGCACAGGTACCGGCTCTCTGCCTTCCTCGTCGTCAGCTTTTGTCAGGGCCAGGAATGTCACTGTTATTCTAGCACCCAGCCCCTAGGCGCCCGGGCGGCCGCGCTTTGCCGGTACCCCCCACCACCTGACGACCCCTGGCCCCACCAACACCCTCTCCCGCCAGCCACCCTCCACCTGAGCTGCCGAGCGCTCCAGAAGGCCAGGTGCTTGCTCGGCCTCAGCCCTTGGCAAGGCCGCAGAGCCACGGGACGCTGCCAGCAGACGCAGAATCATCAACGATTGATTATTATTAAGTATGATTACTGTGGGTATTAATCACAATCGCTCGGGCGGCCCGGGGTCCCGGCCTCCAGGCAAAGCAGCCTCTTCGAGCCACACTTCCGCGCCCTGCCCCCGAATGTCCAGATTCCCCCAGGGGTTCTCCTTGTCTGCCCACCTGGTCCACAGGACCAGGCGGGAAGTGTGTGGGGGAGGGAGTGGGGGGAGGGTGGGGTCTTCCCAGAACCTGGAATTGGGAAATGGGGGGAGAAAGCTTGCGCGAGAAAATCCAGTTCTAAATAAATGGCCATGCGGCTCTGTCTGCGTGACATGATCAAATTTTCATAAGCTGGGGCAGCAAGAGGAGAACAGGTCTCTTAATAAATGCCACTATTATAGAGTGTCCGCTAATGCGACGGGCGTTGGGGGGGGGGGTTAGGAGGAGGCGGGGACGAGAAAGGGAGGGCGGCGGGGGCTCCGAGTCCAGGCCTGGATTTATTAAGAAACCATGCATTCAATTTCGGCGTGTTCAGTAATTATCTTTTATTTCATTTTGTCCCCTTCCCACCCCTCCCCCTCGGATCCAGCGGAAGGCTGCGGCGGCGGCGGCGGCGGCGGCGGCGGCGGCGGCGGCGGCGGCGGGGGGGACAAGAGCCCCCCGGGGTCGGCGGCGTCCAAGCGCGCGCGGACGGCGTACACGAGCGCGCAGCTGGTGGAGCTGGAGAAGGAGTTCCACTTCAACCGCTACCTGTGCCGGCCGCGCCGCGTGGAGATGGCCAACCTGCTGAACCTCAGCGAGCGGCAGATCAAGATCTGGTTCCAGAACCGGCGCATGAAGTACAAGAAGGACCAGAAGGCCAAGGGCCTGGCCTCGTCGTCCGGGGGCCCCTCCCCCGCCGGCAGCCCCCCGCAGCCCATGCAGTCCACGGCCGGCTTCATGAACGCCTTACACTCCATGACCCCCAGCTACGAGAGCCCGTCCCCGCCCGCCTTCGGCAAAGCCCACCAGAATGCCTACGCGCTGCCCTCCAGCTACCAGCCCCCTCTCAAAGGCTGCGGCGCCCCGCAGAAGTACCCCGCGACCCCGGCGCCCGATTACGAGCCTCACGTCCTTCAAGCCAACGGGGGCGCCTACGGGACGCCCACCATGCAGGGCAGCCCCGTGTACGTGGGCGGGGGCGGCTACGCGGATCCGCTGCCGCCCCCTGCCGGCCCCTCCCTCTACGGCCTCAACCACCTTTCTCACCACCCCTCGGGGAACCTGGACTACAACGGGGCGCCCCCTATGGCCCCTAACCAGCACCACGGACCCTGCGATCCCCACCCTACCTACACAGACCTCTCCTCTCACCATGCGCCTCCTCCTCAGGGTAGAATCCAAGAAGCGCCCAAATTAACACACCTGTGACGGGAGAGGGAGGGCAGAGGGGCAGGCCATGGGGTGGGTGAGAGCCAGAAGGGGCGCCCGGCCGCGGAGCCCTGGGAGGGCTGCCTGGAGGTCTGACAGAGGTAGGCCAGGAGGTGATAGGCACACTTCCTGGGAAGTCCAGGCCTGGAGCTCCTTTCCCTCCCCCAGGCCTGAGAAGTTGCTTTTTAAGGTCCTCCTGTCCTTGTTCCATCTGCCTGCCGACCAGTTGGAGAGGAATCCACAGCAGATTGTGGAGATGACATCCTCAGCCCTAGGTCTCCAACAATACCCAGTTGGAATTCTACGCTCCCCGAGTGGGGTGGAGGAAGAGGAGATAGGGAAACAAGGCAGAGAAGCACATTTAAAAAACCAGACAAGATGGCTAGGCCATCACCAACCAACCAACTTACCTTCTATCTCTGTGGGTAATTCCTCCAAATCTTGATTTTTTTCCCCTTGCAATTCTCCTTTAAAAAACAAAACAAAACAAAAAAAAGCGCATTTCAAAACCAAGGGCACAACGCACGCTCCCCTCCCACTTCCATGAAGCCTCAAGTTTCTTCCCATCTATTTGAGGTTTCTTGGGCATTCCCTTCATTTCTAGCCCCATATTTTCTGCTTTAGGACATTAATATCTCTACCCCGCCCCCATCTATTACAGTTTTCAGAGGGCTCAGGGATGGTGAGAGATCCTGAAAGTCAGAGCTGTCTATATTATAAATATATATTTTTTCTTTTATGGAAAACTGGGTGGTCAGAGCAGGCAAGGTGTCAGGACTGAAGGTTTGCCCATTCTGCTGCCTCCCATCTCAGCTCCAGGACCATCCCCCTCTCTCCACAGAAAGCAATCGGCGACACGAGGTTCTACACTTTTCTTTTCTTCTGTTGCTCTCTTGACTTAACGTGAAAACAGGGTATATTTTAACAAACTGTCTGTCCCAGGCAGGGGCTGCAGCTGGGCCTGTGCGCCTTGCTCAACCCCCTGACAGGACACTTTTGTTGCACTTAGAGTTTACATTTTAATGGATATAAAAACAACTGTGAGAGATGCCTGGGCCTGCAGGAATCCAGCATCGCTCAAAAAGTGTGTGTTCTAGTGAACATTTTCATATATATTTATTGGTTATAGCCTGTTAAAATATTTTCTTTTTTGTATTATTTATCCCCCTACATTATGTATTTATATGAGGGAAAAAAATGAAAAACTGTACTTTTTTAGTATTTACTTGTTATAAAGGACATTGTGTTTCCTGTCATGTAAAACCAGCTATTTTAGTTATTATTGTACTCTAGAAAAGAGCTGTAGATTTATGTTAAACTCGTACTTATGAGCAATTGTAATTAGTTCTAAAAGGCATGAACTCAGCTCCTATTGTCACTGTATAGTCCTGAATTTGTAGAATTAGAGTTAATTCCCTCTTGGAACTTTCTTTGTTCTTCCGTAGTTACTTTTTTCCTTACTTGAAAGGGTTGTCTGTCAAACGATTCTTGAATAAACTTTCTGTTATCCATTTTATCTTGTCGTGGGGGTCCAGTTCAGATAGCAGAGCAAGGCCGCTGCCTGCCAAATTTCCCCCAAGGAAAGAAGGATATTGAAGGCTCAGGTCCCTAACCAACCCCCCCCCCACCTTGCCGTGCCTCAGGCCTGGAACGTTCTGCCAACTTCTTTAGTTAAGATTTAAGTAACAAGTTGCGGGGCTGGGGGAGGAGGACCCTTGGGTGCTCTCTTTAGGCCTTTCTGTTTGGCTTACTTGCCTCTCACTTTTTCCCATTGGCCTTTTGTCTTCTTGCTCCTTTGGCCACAGCTTCCTGGCCACCCCTTACCCAACAACAACAACAACAACAACAACAACAACGAAATCTGGCCATTTACTGCTTCTTCCAAGCAACCTAAACTTCACAGTTCTCTTCCGGAGCTACAAAGAAGTCATCACGTGACCCGAAGCCCAACCACCATTGGGTCTAAAATGAAAACAAAGGAAAATGATTAAAAAAAAAAAATCTGAGGCCTAGACTTCTCAGGTCAAACCTTAAAACTAAAGTGAAATTAAATCACTAAATAAAACTCGGGGCGGAGGGTGAGGAGGCGCCTTTGATTTCCCCTGCCAAGGAAAGGGGAGAGGAGGGGGTTGGGAGAAGCTGTTGGATCCCAGCGTAAATAAAATGGTCCCCAGGCTAATGTGCAGCTCCGTTTCCACGATCCCTGGGAAAACTTCATTTCTTAGTCGTGGTTCCATAAAAGTTTTATCACATTGGAGCGAGGATAGAGAGGGTCTGTCAAAGATGAAATGTCACCGCCGCGTCGCTGGAGCCGATAAGAGCGAAGAGACAGGGCGGCTGAAATATGGAGCTAATTCGTTGAAAGAGGAGCGATGGCTGCGCCGAAGAGTTGCATAATTCTAATTGTAAGCGATGCGCCCGCATTGCTTAATTAGGAGCATATATTTGGTGGTAGTGATGGGGGGGCAGTGTCAGTGAGAATCGTTCCAGGCCCTCAGCCTTAAAGCGAGGGCTGATTTTCATTTTTATGTTGCATCCTGGCAGTCCAAGGTTAGTAATTACAGTCTTTATGCAACAATAAATAACAATAAAAAAGCAACCTGAATTCTACACCCCCCCCCCCCAAGTAGGATTTTAACTGGACTCGGCTCATCCAAGCAGCAAGCAATTTAGCATCGGGTCAGGCTATAATTTAAAGGCATAAGAGCGTGCAAAGTTTGATTGGGATCAAATAACGCTCAAGGGTTTTTCTTTCTTTCTGTCTTTCCCTCTTCCTCTTCCCTAAATAACATTTTCTGAATGATGTAACTAGATGAAGCGCCATGTTTGGCTCTGGGGGTGGGGTGGATTGATTATCTAGCAGGAGAGAGGCAGGCCAAGAGAAGGAATTTAGCTTGAGTTTGAAAAGCAGAGCTTTGGCTTGAAGCTGGAATTGCAAACGAAAAATAAGGGCCCACTTGGCTTGGTGTCCTCTACCCTTCTTTCTGCGAGATTCCAGGCGCTGGCTAAGCAGCCAAAGTCGTGGGGGAAATATCTGTGCTGTGAGATTCACAGCACAACAGGAGGCGGCACCCGGTGTCTCTGGGAAGGAGGGCTCTCTTGGCTGCTTTTAACACCCAACTTTTCTGCTCTTCTCTAATCTGGCCGTAAAATCTGTCAGCAGGGTTAAAGAGAGCCGTATTTCCTGCAGGGACAGCCTCGGCCCGGAGTTGGTGCCGAGAGAAGCGCTCGACCCTGCAGCCAGCTGGAAAGGTCGTGGAAAAAACTTCCCTGGCTTCTCAAGGGGGTGGCCGGAGGGAGAACCCTCTTTCAGGCCTCACTGCACAACTTCCAGACAACTTCTGCTCCGGATCCTTCTGTGCCCCTCCCCCCCACACACCTCCAAAGGGCAAAAACTGGCTTCTTTGGAGTGGGGTGGGACACAACGGTCTCTGGCCAGTTTGCGCAGTTCAGAGCCGCTCTCTCTGTTCTGAGCCCTCCGTAGCCGGCCACCCCCTGTCCCTGCAGCCCCCACCTACAAATCCCCTTTCTCCCTACTGGCTCTCCTCTGTCCTTCTCTGTCCTTTTTAAATACTCACCGCCACCCACGCGGATGAATACTCACCGCCACCCACGCGGCTGTTACATTGACAGAAAGTTTCTAGTTCCAGCTGCCGGCTGAGTTGCCATTTCTCTGCTAACCAGCCTTCTCCTCCTTGCCGGGCCCGCGGAGAGGAGGAGGGGGAGGGGAGGCCAGAGCCGTGGGAGTTCTCCAGACAAACTTTCCACCCAACTCAGCGTCCTTCCCTCTGTCCCCATTTCCCATCTGTTTCCCCGCGCTCCCAGAATCACCTTTCTCTTTTGCTATCACCCCCACCCCCCAGGCCTTTTAAAGGGATGTGGAATTTCGGCTGTTCCCTCTGCTTTCCCAAAGAGCCAAATTCTTTGATGCCATCGGAGGGAGCTGTCAGGGGGCTAAGATTGATCGCCTCATCTCCTCTCGGTCCCTCTGACCCACTTATTTAAAAATCTTCCCCCAGATCGACTTTTCATTTTCTGCTTTGAGATCTAGTTTCCCACCAATTGCTTGGGGCCTCGAGTTTTGTGTCCCCTCTCTTCAGTAAATTACAGCACTCCCTAAAGTTCAGAGTCTCTTGATCCCTTCAAAATAAATAAATAAATAAATAATCTCCCCCGGGGGCCAGAAATGGAATATCGTCTCCTTATTCATTGCTTTTACCCCCTCCATGCTCAGAGAATTCTTTCTTGCCAGGGATTATTATTATTTTTTTTTAAACTAGCACACTGGCAAAAATGGGAAGGGGAATACTCTTTGTCCTGGGAGGGAAATCCTCCCCCCCCCCACATTGACCTGAGTTTGAGAGTGCTCTCAGTTAGATCGCACTACCTCCGTTCTTGTTCCTGTCCCTGGAGACAGATGCAGATACAGACTTGAGGCTCCAATGGGAGCACATGCGCCTTAGACCCTGTCCATTGTGGGGTATCAAAGAGGAGTGAGATGAAGACTCCAGGTGAGGAAGGCAGGTGGACATAGGGGCAGGGGCACTGCTGCAAACACCAGGCAGAGGAGGAAACTGAGACCACACAGCAATGGCTGCCAGAGGCCCCAAAGGGCCCCTCACCATCTATCTCACTCCTCCGTGTCAGCCTGGGAGTGCCTGTCGATTTTCCAAGATTTATCTGTTGCTTTTGGGGGGTGGGATGGGAATGGTGGTGCTGGTGATTGTAAATCTCTTCTCTTCCTTATTGCACCTTAACACTGACCTTTCCCAAAGGATGGAAGCCTCTTTCTACTACCTCTTCCTCCCACATATAGATAGATCCTTACTCAGCTTTCTTTCTTTTCTTCTTTTTTCTTTTTTTAATGGGGGAAGGGTGGGGAAGAAAATGCTGCTGGCATTGTAAAGAACGTATTAATGTATTCTATTACAAATATTTGGAAAAGAGGAAGACTTCTCCCTTAGATTCTCTTGTTTCCCGGCTTTCGGAACCTCCCATCCTCTGAAGGGGATGAGAGAAAGTTTCCTCCAGCTTTTCTGGAGAAAGGGAGGCTTTGGGGAGTGGGAGTGTAGGACTTGGGGCTCACAGTGTCCAGGTCGTGGTCCTCTAGAGTTTTTGAATCAATTAAAGCAAATAATGCTTTCTGTTTTCCACCAGGCCCAGACAAGCGATTGGCCGAGGCCAGTCCCGTGACCATGAATTCCCTGCAATTTCGCCGGAGTCCTGGGTTTAATAGAGAGAGTCCCCATACGCCTGTATTTATCAGCAATATACAATTATAAAGGCCCAAAATTAAAAAAAAAGAGAGAGAGAGAGAGAGAAAGAGGGAAATCTCCCCCTCCCAAAATCGCTCCATCACATAAACCTGGGGGGGGCAGGAGGGGGGGTCCCTTCCGATCCTCCCTCCTGACGCCCCCCCCAGCAGGCCCCCTCCCCCACCATTGAAAGCCATGAATTTTGAATTTGAGAGGGAGATTGGGTTTATAAACAGCCAGCCATCGCTCGCCGAGTGTCTGACTTCCTTCCCCGCTGTCTTGGAGACATTTCAAACTTCATCAATCAAGGAGTCGACATTAATTCCTCCTCCTCCTCCTTTCGAGCAAACCTTCCCCAGCCTCCAGCCCGGCGCCTCCACCCTTCAGAGACCCGGGAGCCAAAAGCGAGCCGAAGATGGGCCCGCTCTGCCGCCGCTGCCGCCGCCGCTCCCCGCCGCCCCCTTGGTCCCCGAGTTCCCCTGGATGAAAGAGAAGAAATCCGCCAAGAAACCCAGCCAATCCGCCTCGTCTCCCCCGGCCGCCTCCTCCTCCGTTTCGGCCTCCGGGGTCGGATCGCCAGCAGGTCGGTTAGCGGGGTAGGGGTGGGGTGAGGGGCAGCTAGAAGAGAGGGGGAGAAAGAGCGATGGGGGAGGTAGAAAGGGTGTCGAGTCTGTTGGGGATCTTTGCCCCGTCGATTCCAGGGGTGAGGGAGCGGAATACGCTGCTGGGATTCAGGCCTGGCCGCTGCCAGCATTTTTTTTTTTTTTTCCCACTATAGCAGATTTTTGGAACCTGGTTGGGGAAGAGCGTTTTCTCTGCTAGAAGAAAAGGATTTGATTTAGGTTTTCACTTCTGTCTGTGTGGAGGAATTAAAGTGGTGTTGCTGGGTTGTTGAATCTGAAGGCAAGAAAAGATTCGGCCCCATCTCCCCCCTCCCCCAGCTCTAAAAGAGGGGGATTTGAAAGCAAGGGAGGAAAGGAGGTGAGGAATAGTCTTTTCTTAATGAACCCTCTCTCTGGGTTGAGCTCGAAAGTGCCGAATTGAGGGGTCTACTCCAAGGACTCAGGAGGGAGGCTCTGAGGTTCTGGGGGCAAAAGGGAGCCGCTCCCTACCCCCTGCGTGGCCCGTGGGTGGCTCTCTGAATGCTCTGCCCTGACCCGGGCCGGGGCTGCCGGCAAGAGGGGGACAGGAAAGAACGGAAAAGCGGTGGGAGCGAACGGCTTCGGTAGGCGGGAAGGAGGCGGGGGGGGGGGGGCTACTGCTGATACTGTTTTTGGCGGATGGGGTGGTCTTCACTGAAGCTGAATGAGCTTGGGCCAGGGACACGGCCCGCTCTGACGCCCAGCCCGCTTTCCCTGCAGATGGCCCGGGACTGCCGGAGACCGCGGGCAGCGGGGCGCGCAGGCTGCGCACAGCTTACACCAACACGCAACTGCTGGAGCTGGAGAAGGAATTCCACTTTAACAAGTACCTGTGCCGGCCGCGCCGCGTCGAGATCGCGGCCTTGCTGGACCTCACCGAGAGGCAGGTCAAAGTGTGGTTCCAGAATCGACGCATGAAGCACAAGCGGCAGACGCAGCACCGAGAGCCGCCCGACGGAGAGCCCGCCTGCCCAGGCGCCCTGGAGGACACCGGCGAGCCCGCCGAAGAGCCCGTGGCCAGCCCTGGCCGCCCCTCCGATTCGCGGGCGGCGCGGGAAGGCTGCTCTCACCCGCCCGAGGTCGCGCCGGCCCCCCCGGGCGCCCAGGGCCCCCAACCTGTGACCGCTCACGGAGGGGGCGGGGAGCCGTTGCCGGAAGATGCCTTCCCGGAGCGGCAGGATTCGCCTTTCCTGCCCGACCTCAACTTCTTCCCGGCCGACTCCTGTCTCCAGCTGTCCGGAGGCCTCTCCCCGAGCCTGCAGGGCTCGCTCGACAGCCCGGTTCCCTTTTCCGAGGAGGGGCTGGACTTCTTCACCAGCACCCTCTGTACCATCGACCTGCAGTTCCCCTAACCTGTCTCCTCGTCCCGGCCCCTTCGACCCCGTCGTCCCCTCCGCCGACTGCGGGAAAAGCCGAGGACCCCCTCCCCCAAGTCGTTTAGATTTCTTTCTGTATTTTGCTAAAATTCAGGTATTACGGAGTTAGCGTTTAATCCATTTCCTTTCTTTTCTCTCTAAAATACTGGGCACTCGAGCATCTTTAAAAAAAAAAATCACACAGGAAAATTCCGTTTGGTAGAGTCCTTCCAGTGAAATCTCAGGAATAATTAAACTCTAGGGGGGGCTTTCTTAAAAAAGAACTAGAGGAACTTGTTTTCCTCTCTCTTTTTTTTTTAAGTTTTAGACCGTAGATTATTTATTAAAACTCTTTAATAATAGGAAAAGGGGAAAGTATTTATTGTACATTATTTTCATAGATTAAATAAATGTCTTTATAATACGAAAATGAGTGTTTGTGTTGGGACCCAGCCCCTTTCCCTGCAGCCCCCGTAGGCCGGCCGTCACTCCCTGGGGACCCGCGCGCGGCTTGCCCGACCCTGGGACGCTAAGTCCGGGTGGTACAAAAGTAACCCTATTTGGCCACCGCTTCTCGGCCCGCAGCTCGGGAGGAGTCGGGGGGTTTGCTGGAAGCTCTGTCACCTCGACACCCTCTAACGGACGGACGGACGGCCTTTGGCCCTGCGCCGGCGTTTCCCGGCCTTCGCTTAGAAATAAGGGTGGGCGGGTGACGGGAGAAGGTACCGACGAGGGTGCCAGGAGAGGCCTCGGGGGCCAGGCTGCGGGGTCGTGGGAAGGGGCGCAGAGGTTTAGCCGAATTTGGAGGGGTCCTCGGGTTTCCCAGGTTTCTCCCTTCAGTGCCCCAAGCGGGGTCGAAAGGCTTTTTCCGGGACGCAGGAAGCCTGAGGACGGCGAGACCTGGGGACGTGGGCCGGCGCCAAGGCGTCGAGCGGGGGTCGCGGGTTTTCTCGGGAAGCAGGTTCCAAGTGGGCGCGAAAGGAGGCCGGGTGAGGCGTGCAGCGGGGCCGGGCACCAGGGCAGCCACTGCAGGGCTTCGCGGTCGGGAGAGCGGCCGAGGAGCTGCGGAGCGGCAAGCCGGGGGAGGCCCGGGCTGCGTCGGGAGGCGCTTGGCCTACGGGGGCGGGGAGGAAGAGCGAGGAGAGAGGGAGGGCGCCAGGGAAGCAAGGAAGATGCTCAAAATGGCGCTGGGGCCGGGCTGCAGGGAGGGCGAGGGAAGAGCCGGTGGCCGCCATGACAGCCGCTTCGGGATGCTCGGTCCCCGCGCCCGCCGTCTCCTTTCCGGATCTTGCAGACGCCACGGAAGAAAGGGAGCCCGGGAGCCTCCTTTTCGTTTTTGTTTTATTTAAACAAATGCAGCCGAGGGAGGCCGAGGACGCGAGGTGGACGTGGAGGCCGCGCAGGGCGGGCAGGGCTGGGGCTGAGCGGCGGGCGTGCAGGCCCGGGTCGGCCTCGCGGGGGTCTGACTTTGGGTCCTTCGTGGGGATCTGAAGGCCGGCCAGAGCTCTCTCCAAATGCAGGCCTACCTGTCCTACCAACAACTTCATCTGCCACCTCACCGCTGTCTGCGATCCCCCACTGCACCCGGCCCCGGCTCCTTGCAAACCCGGCAAAGCGGGAAGCCGAGGATCGATCTCCCCCATCTGCCTCCTGGTTTGTTCCGGGGAACGCGGAGATTTAAAGGGCCCTGGAAAGCCATCCATCCTCCTTAGGTTTACTTAATATTTCTCTGGCTCAGAAACAGACACCGCAGGGTTACCTCCCCAGCAGATGCTGCCATTCTCCGAAAGCAGTTTATTTCCTGGGCCTCCCAGACTGTCCCCTGGACCAGCAGGACGGACGGGAACTTGGAGTACCAGGCACTGGGAGGCCACAACTGTCAAGAAAAGCCGGGAGCCAACATAGGTCATGACATATAGGACTAGAGAGGCTCTCCCATATTTTTTTAACTGGTCCCTCAGTGTGGGAAGTGCACACATCTTATTCAGCCGGAATTTAATCCCTTAAACTGTCTTAATATAGAATTCATCTCCTGCATTAAATAATCTTATGTCATGTTAAGTTGCACTTATTTCTTCATAAATAAATTAATATAGAACAATTAGATGTGTTATTATAATAATATCATGTATCTTCTAGTTTATTTTCCCTCATAAAATATATAGGTATGAAATACATTCAATATATTAAAGTAATAATACACAGCTTATTGGCTTGTGTATTTATTTTCCCCATAAATAAGCGAATATACAATATATTAAAACCACACTATACATCTCATTGGGCTGTGTGTTTATTTCTCCATAAAATATGCCCGCAGGCAGTGCTTAACATCTTAAAAATCACAGCACTTAGCCATCTCTACACCAACAAAATGAAAGACATTTCAGCTGGGGCTTTGATTTCTATGGACAGCCAAACCAGATAATTTGGTCTAATTAAAAATGCTCTTTCAGCTATAGCAGGTTGTTACAAAGATCAAGAATACCAGAAGGATCTTGCTAATTGCCCACCTTCCAGCTTTCTTTGGTCAAAAGGAGAGCACCCTTCATCAATGCCAAAAATACAGGATCTGCTCTGCTGGAGAGAATTCAAATCCTGGGATCATGGCTTGGTCTGC
Source organism: Zalophus californianus (assembly GCF_009762305.2). Classification (NCBI taxonomy): domain Eukaryota; kingdom Metazoa; phylum Chordata; class Mammalia; order Carnivora; family Otariidae; genus Zalophus; species Zalophus californianus. The sequence continues at coordinate 37,133,844 of NC_045610.1, forward strand.
AACACTCTGGGGCCTCTGAGGCTTCAGTTCTCTGAGAGCCTTGCTGCTCCATGGACCAGCAGCATCAGCACCACCTGGGAGCTAGTTAGAAATGCAGAGTCTTAGGCCCCACTTCAGGTCTACTGGATCAAAACCTCAATTTAGCAGATCCCCAAGTAATTTATATGCACATTAAAGTTTGAGCAGCACTACTAGATCATAGTGCCACCTTGCTTCCTGCCTTCCTCCCATGCTTAAGAATTTTTGACCTGCTTAACCTGGCTGCTCCCTCCCCAACTCAAACTAGTGGCCCAAAGGACAGGGAATCTCAGCTCCTGCCTGAGGCTGCATCAGTCCTGATTCCTCCCTGCCCAAGTGAGTGGAGGGCCAGGAGGGTCCAGCCAAAGGCTCATTCTACGTGTTCAGATCTAGGCACTTTGTGTATCCTGAGGGTGGGAAGCAATGAATCTAGGGAATCAGGAGCATTTCCAGCATTTCTCTTGGTTGATTCTTAGAGAGGAGTTGGAACTCTTCAATGCGCAACGCAGGAACCGTTCCGTCTCTCCTTTTCCATATTCACAAAACTCACCATCTCTGATGCCACCACTGCAGAACAAAGAGACAATGCATTTCCAGAAGGAAAGGACTCCTGTTTTCAAGCTCCCCACCGAATTTCAAAATCAAAGGAATGCCTGGCAATTTGGTTTTCATAAAGGACTGGTACTGGGGATGCCTGTGTTCCAAATCAGCTCCTTTCCTTGTTTCATCTCTGGGGCCATCCTCTTTAGCCTGAGTTTTCCCAGCTGGCTTAGGAGAAAGAAGGAGAGGAGGAAGGGGTTCCCAGATAAGGCAGCACACCCACCCCCGCCCCGCCCCGCCCTGCCCCGCCCCACACGATGGCAAGCTGATAGTGATACCAGGCAGCTGCACGCACTTACCCCATTCTGATTGGGGCGGGGCTCCTCTTGGGTCAGGACCGAGGGTGAGTGGTCTGTAGCACGGACTGGTTATAAATGGGCTGTGGTTGGAGTGGGAAGGTTTCAGTGCCGTCCTGAAAGCTGCTGGTCAGTCCGCCTTGCTCTTGGTGCGTCATCTTTTAAGAAGAATGGCTCGTTAATATTATGGTGAAAGCAAAGGACCATTAGATTGAGAAATTATTTGCCATCATGATAACCCTGAGTCATTAAAAAAAAAAAATTTAACTCATGACGGGGCAAGTCCCTTCCCCTTTCCAGACCTCAGTTTCTCCATCTGTAAAACAGATGGAAAGACTAATGTCTCTAATATCTTCTGCATCAATATATGCCCAAAGTATATTTGTTAGTCTTCACAAATAATGTTCTAAATATTTACTGTAGCTGGTGTCACGTGCTTTTAAATGGAGGTGGTGGTTTTTGATGTTTGACAACAACCCACCTCCGAAGTGTCTGGTAGAGCCATTTTAACACATTTTAATTTGTATCTTTATACCAACATTTATGCCCCCAATCATTATTTAAACTAGTAGGGAAAGAAATCTTTTTCAACAAATAGGTCATCGGGTGTAGTGTTACGTGCCAGGTGTTCAGTAGATATGAGTATTCAGGAGTGTCCTAACCAAGTTTTCCTGTGACTTCCGTCTTTTGTCGCCTTCCCTAACATTTGGTCATGTTTCCTCTTGTGTCAAAAACAGCAGGATGGGGCACCCGGGTGGCTCAGTCAGTTGGGCGTCCGCCTTCGGCTCAGGTCATGATCCTGGGGTCCAGATATCCGGCCCCGCTTCGGGCTCCCTGCTCCGCAAGAAGCCTGCTTCTCCCTCTCCCTCTGCCCACTGCTCTGCCTCTGCCTACTTGTGCTCGCTCCGTCTCTGTCAAATAAATAAATAAAATCTTAAAAAAAAGACAGTAGGACATTTTATACAAAAAGAGCCACCAAGCTGCTTTGACACAGTGTACTAGACCTTAAAAGTCCCGTTAAGTCAGGTTTTGTCTGGTTCCTCCGGCATCAAAGCGTAGGTACAAATTCTGGGGCCCCCTAAACAGCCCCGATGAATTCCCCTGCCCACCTTTCCCCTAAGTTTCTGACAAGCATTCCGTGACCCTCCTGTACATATTCTTGAAAGTGCACTCGTCAAATACATGTCCTCAGTTTGCAGAGAGTGGCCTCTAGCCCCCATGTCATCCCCTCCACCTGCTGTGGCTGGTGTGGCCCAAATCCTCCCTTGACCTCTCCAGCTCAGCTCTGCCCTCCTGTCTCCACCCATCCCCCTCGTCACACTCAGCTGGGAGGCAGATATTTAGTGTCCGAAGGAGATCTCACAAACTGCTTCCTCTTGAGAAGAGAGTCACCAGTAAAAGAGCCCTCCTAAAACCTTCTCTAACTCCCAAACACCACAGAAAAATCGCAGTCTGGACAGTCACCTAGATAAAAAGTCATCTCCATCATTGTTCTATAAAGTTTCCAAAGTGGGTATTTTGGCCACAACTAACACAACTAACAATTGGAGAAACCCAATTGAGTAGAAAATTATTTCAACTCTTCATGTCACTCTAACCTTTCCTTTTAGAAAGATTCCAACTCTCTGACTTACCTTTCAGTCCAGATGAAATCTATCTAGAACACAGAAGTCAGGTTCACCCAGAAAGGGCAGTTTCTAAGCTAAGTTCCTCAAGGAATGAGAGGCAACATCCTCCCTAGAAAACTTTTTCCAAATATTTGGAAGATCAGGAAGTTCTTGCTAATATCTAACCTCACCCTTCTGCTATAATTTTAATCATTTGGGTTCTTTATAGATTATATGATATTAGGCTTTAGTTCCCAAAGAACTCTGTAGTTTAGAAGAAAATCCTTTGCCTAAACAGAGACAAACTTCTCAATTCTCAATGAAATTTGCATATGACAAAACACATATTGTATAATATATGGTGGTATGTTACATGAAAATATAGCACATATGCTATTTTCCTATCACATATTTCCATATTTTATTTATTTTATTCTTAAAGATTTTATTCATTTATTCATGAGAGACAGAGAGAGAGAGGCAGAGACAGAGGGTGAAGCAGGCTCCCCAAGGAGTAGGGAGCCTAATGCGGGACTCAATCCCAGGATCCCGGGATCATGACCTGAGCCTAAGGCAGACGCTTAACCATCTGAGCCACCCAGGTGCCCACATATTTCCGTACTTTAATATGCTAGTTATATTAAAAAACAGAAGACTGACTCATACTGTTTCAGAATGTGCAAGTAATGGTTTATATCAGACATTTACAGAGTTCTCTATTGTTCATATTTTCTTGTTTGCTTTAATCCTACTAACAATGCAGTGAAGTAAGTAGAATTAAACCCATTCTTCTTCTATGAGGCTGAGACTCAGAAAGACCAGGAAACTTATTCAGAGTCATAATGCTAAGAAATGGCCAAGCAAGGATTTGAACCCAAGTCTCCTGGCCCCCAAGCTAGTAGTCTTCCCCTTATGATATGTACTGCCCATAGTCTGTGGTTCTCAACCAGATTTGTGACAGTTTAATCAGCCTGTATTAAAAGAAACACCACTGAATTCAGATTCCATCCTCTCCTCAAATAGCCATCTCTTATAGAGAAAAAATTAGAACTCTGAATGCCCTCTTAATTCTTACGTTCCAAACTTTGATCTTGGGCTTGGCCTTGGGCCTCAAGAATTGGGCTGGGAAGAACAGGCAGAGAGACACTTGAGGACTTTATGAAGGAACGGTGCAGATTACTCCTGCTACCCCCTCCCCCTCCGCAGCAAAAGCAGCTTCCTGCACAAAAAAAGGCCAGAATCAGGTGTAAACTTCTAACACATCCCCATTCTCAGTGTGATAAGGACTAGCACCTCTCAAAGATCATTTGGGTTCTAAACACGCCTATGGTGTCTTTGCTCTCCTGCGTGTCTAAATAGATTATATGAAAGAGGAAATCAATCAACTTTATTTCACTTTGGCGTTGGGTGCACCCAGGCCTTCTCTGGTGAACTTAATTTGGCCGTCCAGAAAATGCTGTAGCCCAGAGGTTACTCCAGCTGTGGATTACTTCTGTATGTTTCTTTGTTTGTTTTGTACTCAGCTGTGGATTTAGCAAGGAATCCAGGCTTTGGAGACTTTCTACTCAGGCCAGAGGCTGGTGAAGTTTCTTTTAAGGAGGTAGCGACTTGGGGATGTAGAGAGCCAAGTTACTTTTTTTCCCCACCAGTCATTTCTGCTGGAGCTGGGGGATCCAACAGGAATTTGGGGACATTTTAATCTTTCTGCTACACAAGGGAAGGGAGCAAGACACAGGGATGCATTAGGGATTATAGTGAATTTGGAGAGCTGAGGCCAAAGCTATCCCTGTAATCAATAGTATCACTTAAAACACTTTCCCCCCATCCCTTTGCACGAACGCTTGGGTGGCTCAGTCGGTTAAGCATCTAACTTTTGATACCTGCTCAGGTCATGGTCTCAGGGTTGTGAGATTGAGCCCTGAGTCGGGCTCCTCACTGGTAGTAGAACCTGCTTAAGATTCTCTCACTTCCTCTCCTTTGGCCCTCCCCCCCTTTAAAAACAAACAAGCAAACTGGTTTGGAATTCACTTCATTTAGACCTCAAATTGTTGCCTTAATTGGAAAAGCAAGGGATGAGATGAGTGGCTTCTTTCTGGGTTGAGGCAAACGTAGAGAGTGAAGAAGTCTCAAGTCTCTCAGAGGCTGGGCCACCAGGTCAGATACAGGCCTCAATCAGATTTGGGGTTTGAAGAGAAATCCTAACTCTAAATAAACCCTTCTTCTCCAAAGGCCTCCATGGAGAATATCTTTTTTTTTTAAATTTTTTATTGTTACGTTAATCACCATATATTACATCATTTGTTTTGGTGTAGTGTTCCATGATTCATTGTTTGTGCATAACACCCAGTGCTCCACGCAGAATGTGCCCTCTTTAATACCCATCCCCAGGCGAACCCACCCCCCTACCCTCCGCCCCTCTAGAAACTTCAGTTTGTTTTTCAGAGTCCATCATCTCTTCCATGGAGAATATCTTAAAGTGAGAGGAAAAAGTTAGGAACATCTACAAACCCCAAAAAGGGAACTAGAAAGAAATATGCTTGTTCTCACCTCCACACTCCTTTTCTCTTCAACCCTCTGCAGGCCACCCCTGCCCCCATCTCAGCTCTCCTTTCCTTTGTCTGCCCTCATCCTTTGGCAGAGAACATTCTCTTACCCTCCCTCGTTGTATCTCCCTTAAAGGAGTTACCAGCTGGCTCCCTCCCCCCCAACTTGTTCTGGTCTGAAGCAGGGTCCAAAGCAGAGTACACATGGGGAGGGACAGGGGCAAGGGGCCCGTAAAAAGCTTTGAGCTCCTTCATAGTTGGGGGCCTAGGCTGGGCTCGCAGTTATTAAGAGAAGAGAAAGGCTGTGTGACTCTGGTGATAAAGATAGAAAGCCAGAGAAGTGACTATAAAGGACAGGCAAAATGATGGGAAATGGGAAACAGAAATACGGGGAGACACACAGAGAGACAGAGAGATAGAGAGGGAGCGCTTTGGGGTTCTTTGTAAAGGAGGAGTACTCACCCTGCCCCTTTAGGGGTGGGGAAAGCTGAGCAGCTTCCAGAGTCTTCTCTCGCACCAGTCCCACCTGCTTGCTTCCCTTCCTCTCCTGAGTTCTGTTGTTTACAGAGATCCCTCCCTGAACTCTTGCCCTCCCGGACTTGCCCTAGCCCCAGCCCCAGGCCTCCGCTCAGGCAGACACCCTGACAGGTTACAAATGAGCGTGGGTGTTGGATTGCGCCAAGCTCTTGTGCTCAGAGTCTGGAGGGGGAGAATCAAAGGGCTCTACCTAAGGGTTTCTCTTCCAGTCCCGTCCAGGTCTAAAAGAGAGAGAAGGAGGCGCTTCCTGTTCTCCTCCCCTCCTCCAAACCTAACCCAACAGACACACAGGACAGAGAGGGGTGAGGCTCCACTCCTGAGCCTCCGCTTCTCTCATTCTCCAGGCAAACTCCCTTAACTTATTCTAGAAAGTTCATTGAAAATTTGACTAATCTTTAAGACATGACTGGTATTGAATTTATGATTTTGAGGCTTGGGATTTTTGGGGGGGAGAGTAGGGGAAAGAGATGGAAGTTGGTGAGGGAGTGAGGGGAAGGAGGCAACCAGGGGAATACAGGAGCTCCACTAGTTTTATTTATTTTTTTATTTAAAAATTTTTATTTAGATTCAATTTAGTTAATATGTAGTGTATTATTAGTTTCAGGGGTAGAATTTAGCGATTCATCAGTTGCATATAACACTCAGTGCTCATCACATCCAGTGCCCTCCTCAATGCCCATCACCCAGTTACCCCATCCCCCCGCCCTCCTCCCCACCAGCAACCCTAGAGTTAGCTCCACTAGTTTTAAACACTTGAGAAAGAGAAGAAAAGTTCCCTCTTCTTCCCCTGTGAACATCACCTAGCTCTGTGCCCATTGTGGCTCTCTGGAGAGATACAAGGAGTTATTTGAGTCTGAGTGAGCGAGCCAGCTAGAGCTATGGATGGCGAGAGACAGGATAAATACATCTAGAGAGATGGGGTAGGGAAGGAATATAAATATGGAGAGAGATGGACGAATGGAGAGATGGATTGAGACAGAGAATATAAAGTGAGGCTGAGGGAGAGAAATGGACGTGTGAATGAGGAGAGAGCGTTTCTGTGGCGAGGTGGAGAGAGAAATGGGGCGTTTCTCATCCTCCTCTCCACAGTTCTGTCGTCCCGCCTTGCTCACTGAAATGAGTTTCCCACCTCTCCGTTAATGAATTCTTCCTCTAGATTCTAGACCCTGCCCCACCCTTGGGCGTTTTGCACCCTCTTCCTTCACAGTTATCCATTTGGCCCAAGATAACATACCTTCCCCTGCTGTCCTAGCCCATCACCCCAAGATAAATTGGGAGAAAGAGACCAGGGGTGGGAGTTTTGGGCAAAGTAAGGAGTTGGATTCCCTCTTAGTCTACAGCCTTGGGGTGGAGGGAAGCTCCTCTGGGGGTGGGAAGAGTGAGGGGCAGCTGGGTTGAATTTGTCCAAATCTAATAACCCAGGAGCCTATTGAAGGCCTTGGGGGTTGGGAGGGGAAGAAAGTCTTGAATATTCCTCTAACTTTTACCCCCTCTCCCTCTGGTCCCTTCTTTCCAAAAGTCTTTGAAGAAAGATGTTTTTGACGCTTCCACGTCGCTCTCAGATGGATGGGCTGTGGGTGATTGAAGTGTCTTTGTCATGCTAATGCTTGGGGGGTGATGGATGGGCGCTGGGGCTGCCAAACTCTGGCCCGCTGCGCCCATTGGCCTGGGAGAGATCACATGCGCCCTTCCACCCCCACTCCCTACCCCCTTCCTGGGGGAGCCCTGGCCCAAGCTAGCTGGGCCGGGCCATGGATGCAAGCTTCAGCGCTGTGACATACTGCCGAAAGGTTGTAGGGCAAGAGGGTGTCTCCCCCAAACGGGCCGACCCTCCTGCGGCCTCCACGCATGGACTATAATAGGATGAATTCCTTTTTAGAGTACCCACTCTGTAACCGGGGACCCAGCGCCTACAGCGCTCACAGCGCCCCTACCTCCTTCCCCCCCAGCTCGGCTCCGGCTGTTGACAGCTACGCAGGCGAGACCCGCTATGGTGGGGGACTGCCCAGCCCCGCGCTCCAGCAGAACTCAGGCTATCCCACCCAGCAGCCGCCTTCGGCGCTCGGGGTGCCCTTCCCCAGCTCGGCGACCTCGGGGTATGCCCCTGCCGCCTGCAGCCCCAGCTATGGGCCCTCTCAGTACTATCCTCTGGGCCAACCGGAAGGAGATGGAAGCTATTACCATCCTTCGAGCTATGGGGCCCAGCTAGGGGGCTTGTCCGACGGCTATGGAACCGGTGGAGCGGGCCCCGGGCCGTACCCTCCCCCGCAGCCCCCTTTCGGGAACGAGCAGACGGCGAGCTTTGCATCGGCCTATGCTGAACTCCTCTCGGAGGACAAGGAGTCGCCCTGCCCATCAGAACCCAGCACCCCCACGGCCCGGACCTTCGACTGGATGAAGGTTAAGAGGAACCCACCCAAGACAGGTAGGAGTCAGGCGCGGCCACCTCCTCTCCGGAGGCCGCTCTGCCGCTCCTGCACGGAGGGTGTCCCGGGCCTGGGCCGGCAGGACAGGTGGAGCAGCCCTGGTGGGGGCAGGTGAGAGCACTCCGCCCCGTCTCAGGTCAGCTGGGCTTTCCCCACCCAGGGAGTGCCCGGTTACCCTGCAGAGGAAGTCTCCACACACCCCCGCTTTCTCATCTCTGTGCCCAACACAGACTCAGCACCCGGTTCGCGGGAGGGGGGTGGCGGGGGGGGGTGAACGGAAGCGTTGGGGGAGGTCCGTCTGAATTTGGAGGTCACCTTGGGGGGTGTCTGGCGATGCAGGGGCACCGGGAGAGCTGAAGTTGGGCAGACGTTGGGGGCGCACAGCTGGCCCGGGAGGAGGAGAGGGGAAGGGGAGAGAGGTGAGAGAGCTGACGTGGCCCTTTCCCCGCCCCGCCCCTAGCGAAGGTGTCCGAGCTGGGCCTGGGCGCGCCCGGCGGCCTCCGCACCAACTTCACCACGCGGCAGCTGACCGAGCTGGAGAAGGAGTTCCATTTCAACAAGTACCTGAGCCGCGCCCGGAGGGTGGAGATCGCCGCCACCCTGGAGCTCAACGAGACGCAGGTCAAGATTTGGTTCCAGAACCGGCGCATGAAGCAGAAGAAGCGCGAGCGGGAGGGAGGCCGGGCGCCCCCAGCCCCTCCGGGCTGTCCCAAGGAGGCGGCTGGAGACGCCTCCGACCAGTCGACGTGCACCTCCCCGGAGGCCTCGCCCAGCTCCATCACCACCTGAATGAATCCTCCCCAACCGTCGGGGCTCCTCTGTTCTAGAGCGCCTCAGTGCAGCCCGCTCCTCGGCTCTCCCGAACCCAGGCCTCGGCTTTACGGTTCCGGCGACCCTCACCAAGGCTGGAGCGCCAGTTCACAGCTGCCTTCGGGGAGAATGGGGAAACACTTTTCTCTGGTCTGGGCAGGGTGTTGCTGGCTGGGGACCCTAGAGGACCAGAGAGGCCTGGGACACACGGAACCTGTCAACTCTGGAGGGAAGGGCTTCCTTCCGCCTTTCATCTGGGGATCAGCACGTGGGTGGGGTAGGAGCAAGCCTCACCCTCCCGAATTCTCCTTTCCCTTCCGACTTCCTGTGTTCAGTTCAGTGCCTTTGAGCCGCGAGGACTCCTCTCATGCGCTTGGATCCTAACTCCCTCTTCTAGGCCCAGACAGAGGGAAGGCCTTGAAGTGTCTCTTGGGGGAGGTTTTTGGGTGCAGGCATATTACCGATGCTTAATCTCTCCAGTCACCACAGACCTTACAATAACACCAGCTGCCTTGTGACAGACCAAAAAGCACCCCCCCATCTAACCTTATTAACCCCCTCCTGGCACATTTGTATTGCACTAACGCAGCCTCCAGAGGTTTTCTGAGACCTGCCTCCTCCCACCAGCGACCTCATCTCTAAGCCACCAAAGCGTTTTGGAACTTGGTACTCCTGGAGACTTCTGGAACGTTGTTCGAGGCCTGCGCCCAGCAAGCCTCTACCAGGAAGGCGCAGGCACGCCCCCACTAGTTCCTCCTCTATTTATTGCCTCCTGGAAAACCCAGGACCCTCCTCCCCATCTCCACCTCTACCCCTGAGGCAGCCTCGGGAGGCCCAGGTGCCTTGAGGGCTCCTAGCAGCAGCAAGCATTTCTCCGAACGTTGGAAACAGTGGAGGTGCCCCCCGAGTTTCTGGAAACCTGAGCTCCAAGCAAACTGGGTTCTCTCTGTACCGCCAGCTACCTCATTTCAATAAAGTCTGTGTTTTCCCCTCTTCCCGACTGCTTCTTCTCCTCCACCTCGGGGAAGAGGAGGCTTCATACCCCAAGAGCCCTGGAGAGAGATAGGGGAAGAGTTGGCGAATGCTGGTTGAGCAGGAAAGATTTGAACTGTAAGATCTCAGCTGGATAAAAAGAAAGACTTACTGGGTGGATCCCAAGCAGAACTGGGCCCCAGCCTCCAGGTCTGACCGTGGTCAGTCCTTGGGTCATTGGGGGAACCAGGAAAGAGAGAAAGGAAAAGACGGGGAAGGAAACGGTCCAGGGAGGGTCCTGAGAGGAAGGCAGGAAAAGAGAGAAAGAGCTTGTTTGGAGAGAACAGAAAAGGTGTGAAACAGAGGAGGAAGTGTGGGGGAAAGCAAGGGCCCTCTACCCCCTCCCCCTGCTCTCTCCCCCAGGCCCAGAGCCAGGCCTAGAGGCATAGAGTGGGCCCTCAATAAAAGTTGATGGAGTGAACCCGGGGTCGGGGGGGCTGTGTAATAATGCCCCGGCCCCTCCAGCTCTTGTTCAGAGAATGTCAGAGGATGGGTCCCTAACAAACTGCAGACTGGCACACAGGTTACCCCCCACCCTACCCTGCCCGGCCCACTCCGGCCCCCCAACGCAGAACCCTTCCACGCAAAGGGGACCGGGACGTGAGACGAGGGAAGCCAGAGTAGCTGGGAGACTCTGGTCCTAGCCGGCCGGCCTCCTTAGGGCCATCCCCGGGCTCAAGGTGAACGTCCCCAGTCTCCGGGGCGCTGGACGGCACGGGGGGGGGAAGGCAGCCGCCACTGGACCGGGGCGGGGGGGCGGCGCGGGAGGCTGGCCAGCTGGAGGACGCGGGAGGGCGGCGTGGAAGGGGGGATGCCGGGAGGGCCGGGATAAACCCCAATCCCGCGCTGACCTTTTTACCTCCAAGCGCCTCTGGGCTTTCCAAACAAGCCAACAGCGAGCCCCGCGGGGGCAGCTATTGTCTCCCGGCCGGTCCCACTGACAAACCTTTGGTCGGCGGAGGCGGGGGGGGGGGGGGGGGGGGGGGGGCCGGGGCCCAGGAAGCTCCGCGACGGCCAACAAACCGCCAGCGCTCACTCGCCCCGCGGTGCCGTCGAGCTGACGCGGGCCTGCGGGCACCGGCCCCGGTTATTGAATCCGGTTACCCGGGGAGTCCAAAGGCCCCGGAGCCCCGACAGCTGGGGGGGGGGGGACGGTGGCGCGAGAGCAAGGGGGTGTCCGTTCCACCCCATCTATTTAATTCTTGACCTCAAAGGAAGAGAGTTGGTCAAAAGAACGAGGAGTGTCGGTAAGAAACGCTGAGCATTTGCTTCCTAATGAAAACGGTACCATTATAGGGGAGGCAACGTTATCAATAATTGCACAGCCCCGCTGGAGAGGAAGGGAAGTGTGTTGCTAGAGGAAGCCTAGCTTTCCCAGAGCCTGCTGTCTTAAACCACACACACACACACACACACACACACACACACACACACCCCTTATTAACTGCTTCTCTGCATTGAATTGAAATTGCCACCAAGGTTGGCTTCCCTAAAAGGGTCACCTTGACAGAGGGGACAGAGCAAGTGTCTGTGGAAACAAAACTCCCCTGGCTTGGGGCAATTTACTGGAAGCCGGTAGAGCCTTCTGATTGGGGTATTTGTGGATCCTCCAACCTCTGGACCAGCAAATGGGCAGAAATGCAGGGAGAGGAAGGAGCAGTGGTTAGGACTGGACTACAGGGCTGGGGGAGTTGGGCCTCAGAATGGGGCTGACAGGCCCTGGGGGAAGCGTGATGGAGGGGACAGGAGGAAAGGGGAAGGCCGGCCGTTTGATTTTGGTCATCACAGAAGGAACCGTGAGATTCCCCCAGGGAAGGGTGAGGGGCAAATCAATTCTCTAACAGAGGGGCTGGCTCAAAATAATCCACAAAAAGTCTGAGTCTCCCATCTCCTTTGATGCAACGATCTTGACCTCTTTCCCACTTTGTGCTAAATTCCACTTCGAACCTCAGGCTCCAGACTGGTCTACATGGAAGGCATTTAGTTGGAGAAAGAAAAGATCACTGTGCATTTTCCTATCATAACTGACAAAGGAGAGGATGGTAAAACAAACAAACAAAAGCACATTTTTCTGCTATTGAATTAAGTCTATGGTGTTCATTGTTCAACTTCCCAGGATAGATGCCAAACTGCTTCACTCATAGATTCCACCGTGGCTCTTAGAAAGGTGGATTTTTCACAGCATGGAGGGGCGGGGGAGGAGGGGAATTATATTCACCAGGAGATCTGATAGCGCATTTTCCGCAGAACTGGAAAACCCTCCACCCCCACTTCCATTTACCAAGACCATCTCAAGAAGATTCTCCTGTTTTGAAAATTAAAATCTTAAGAGAATCTTTTCCCCTTGAGTCTTCATAGGAAAGAGAATTCTTCTCAGGGCTGGTTGCAAGTCTGTCAAGGTTTCTGAGGAGCATCTCCCCACCCCTCCCCCACTGTCTGGGGGGGCAGTCAAGCCTTCACTCCACCCAACCCTCCGCACCATCTGTTTCTCAGCCCGAAGTGTGAACTTTTCTTCTTTCATTTGCCTTTTTCTTCAGCGTTTGTTCTCCCAACGTGATGCCCTTTGATCTCCTGGACAAGAGAGACAAGAAAGAGAGATTTTAAAAAACCCCGAAGTTCTTCTTACTTTTAAGTTAGTTGCTTTGTTATGAACATTCCTTGCACCCATACCCCTGAGCTGCTGGAAGGGAGTGGGGATGGGGAGGCTGGAGGCATCTCTGGGATGACTGAGATGGGGGCCGGGGGTGGGGGGTGGCCGGTCCGGATGAGCCTGAGAGGAAGACTGAGGATTTCAGGACGCGTCCAGGATACCCGGGTTCAGCTCCTTCAAACCCTGCCTATCACAGCCAGTGGCCTTGGGCAAGTTGTCTAATTCCCTGTGACCAGTTTCATTACCTACAAAATGAGGATCATAATAGTACCTATTTTCATAGGGTTGATGTTGGGATTAAATTAGTTAAAATGTGTAAAATACTTGGAACAGTCCCTAATAAATAAATGTGTGCTATAATCATAATTCTCATTACTAAGAGGAACATATCCTCTCCCACTTCTTTGGTCTCTAATCTATTCCAGGGCACATCTGGACCTTTTGGCACGCACACACACTCTTACTTCTCACACTCATAGCTTGTTTGATCCCTGATAAACATATGGGACTAGTGGCAGGTTATGGGGCTACAGAAGGGATTCCCTTCTTTGAGGCTGAGAACAGGTCCAATGGGTCTGGCTGAGACCCTGTCATTTCCTTCAGGTCTCAGTGCACTGACCGGTGGAGGGGGAGAGTGAGCTGGGCCTCCCACACTTTCCTCCCTTCTCCATTATGGGAGGATGGACAGGCAGTTTTGAAGGCAGAGTTCCTGACTTAGAGCGGTGGAGGGCAAGGGTTCTAAAGTGTAACTGGGTTGTCAGTGTGGTCCCCTTCTTATTGGCTGGGTGAGCTTATGCCGGTTACTCAATTTCCCTGTGCTTCCATCTCTTCAGATATAAAATGGAGGATGTTGAAGAATAAATGAGATATACGAGACCTGCTTAGAACACTGTCTCGTGGTGCATTCAGTAGAGATTTTCGGTCATATATATACCTTCACATAAGACCTTTCTCTTACTTTCTTACACCGAGTTGTTCTTGGTCTTGACATGATGGAAGCAGACATCCTCCAGCCCTGGTCCTCCTGCACTGCACCCACGGGCCCAGCTGGTCCCATAACCATGGGACTTGCTGTTACAGAATAAAATAATTCTGAATGAAAAGATTCAGGGTAGTCCCACAGAATACTGGTACAGTGTCATGATGAGACATGCTCTTGGCAGGACAGCCTCATTGCATAAGTCTGCGAGCACATTCTCACTATTGTCCATGAGATTGGCACCCCCTGCAGTTGTACCAGATTTTTCTTTTCTTTTCTTTTTTTCTGATGATTCAGTCCTGACTCTAAGGACTCCCTTGAATGACCTCCTTTGCATGACTCAGTCACAATATTCCAGATACTTCAGCTTTTGCTGTTTCTCTGCTCTCTAAATGCTTTCCATAATCAGAGTGAGTCCTGGGTGGGACAGGAGTTGGAGATGCAAAATATTTAATGTCCATTCTTGGGAGAACAGAGAGGCTCAAAGGCTTCCTGGCGCCTGTCCACTGTTGTTCTCCTCATCAGGAAATAAATGGATCAGATACTTCAGAGAAGAAAGAATTCTGTAAGAAGTCCGGAGACCCAAGTTTACTCTATCAAGAGACTCCTGTGTGTCCTTGGGTAAGTCACCTAATCTCTCTGGGCCTGCTTTCCCAGTCTTTCATGTAGATTGAATTACCCCACTGCAGTTTGACTCATCCTTTCATCTGAGGATAGCAGAAGACATAAGTAAGAAAGAATGTTAAACTTGGTGGGGGTTAGGAGGGTGGGAAGGTGGGGTGGGGGAAGCATCCTGTTGGATAGAGTCTACTGACCCAGTTAGAGCTAATTAAAATCACTCTTTCTCTTCCTACCCCCAGTCCATTTCCTCTAAGCTCTCAAAAGCACTGGCTTGAGTCCAGACAATTCTGAGTCCCGCAGCCCTTTTTGCCTGGAAGGGAACCTAGGAGGGAGGGAGCCTCACAAAGCATGTGCTCTCTGCTCCTCAGGGGCCTGAAGCTCCCTTCAGTTTACTCTGCTCTGACAGCTTTGTTTCAACCCCCAACCTTGGAGATGAGGCAGCTCAATATTTACCCAGCCAGAGAGGTTTGCCCAGAAGCCTGGCCTCCCTAGCCTGCTCCTACTGGCTCTGCTCTGACGTTCCCCCCTTCCCTTCCTGGTTCATGGAGAGTTCAGCCCTAAAATGGCTAGCAGCCCCCCACCCCCAGCCCTGGCGGAGCCGCCTGTCCAGGGGATTGCTGAGGCCAGAAGGGCGGGGGAAGGGCCCCGGTCGTGGGGTCATGCCCTGGTCTCTCCCCTCTTGCTGGACCAGCAAGCAGCCAGGGCCTCCCAGAGGAGAGAGGACTCAGCAAATGATTGTCTTTTGGGGGAAGGAGTAGACAGAGATTGACTAAAATGGAACTCTTGGGTCGTGGAGATGATCCAGGACTGCAAAGGGTCACGTTATCTGCACGTTATTTGTATTATAGACTATGTTTCATCACAGAGACACTTGTAACTTTGTGATAGCTTGGACTCTTCTTCCAAAAACACTAAAAGAGCTCGTACAATAAAGAGGTGACACACAATTCCCAGCAAACATATATGAAAACAGTCTCCTGCCTCCTAACATTCTAGAATGTAAGGTCCATGAAGGCTGAGGTTTTGTCTGTTTTGTTCATTGCTCTATTTCTAGTGCCTCGAATGGTGCCTGGCACGTAGTAGATGCTCAGTAAATATTTGCCAAGGAAGTGAAGATTGAAGCAAAATGCTTCTATCTAGAAGGCGGGCACCCCAAAAATGGTGTTCTGAAAGGGTGTCAATTTCAGATGTTTGATGAGTCCAAGAGTATTATCATAATCAGTGTATCACTATGGAGGTAATGAAAGCAGGATTAGGGATGGGAGGGGACTTGGGAGGCATTTTCTTCTCCTACGGTCCTGCGTTGAATGTGTCTATCTCCGGCAAATGACAGAGTGAGTTGACTTCATAGCTTCAGGGCGAGTCGGTTCCCAGGGCTCACCCGCAGAGGTTTTATTTGGGCTTCCTTTAGCTTAGTAAGTGTAAACTCAAGAAAAGACTCAACTTTGGAAATGTAAGGGATTTGAAGGCTCAGCTGGATTTTGTTTTTGTTTTTGTTTTTGTTTTTTTAAGTATCTCTACCCCCAACATGGGGCTCGAACTCACTCACTACCCCAAGATCAAGAGTCACGCGCTCTACCAACTGAGCCAGCCAGGCACCCCCAGGGTGTTTAGATTGGTAGAAATGTTGGTACAAAAGGGACGAGCAGCCATCCTTCTGCAGAGCGACCCCGGTGAGGAGATCAGGGTGAGGCGTTGCCGTCGCAGATAAGCCTTTCTTTTCCCACTCCATCTCCCAGCTCAACCCCACAGAGTCTGGGGTCATCCATACATGAATGGACCTAGGTTTCCTTTCATCTTTTCTAAAAATATTTGGGATGTCTTTCCCTTCTAGGGCCGATATGGTGAATTGGCACAGGGCAGTGCGTGGGCTTGTTGGGTCTGAAGGGGAATAGCGAGGGAAAGCATTACTTTCATGTTACATGCTTCGAAATTACATATTTCATGGAACTTTCCATTAAGGGAAAGCTTAACAGAACTTGGGGCAAGGATGGCCACCTGTTGGAAGGGTCGCAGAGCCCGCGGGAGGATCACCCAGTCTAGCAGGGTCAGTTGCCATCACTGGGAATTGTTGGCAATTGATGACGTCCTTTTGCTTACTCCTATCATAGACCTACACACATGGATCCTGATCACAGAAACAGGAACTGACCAGTCAGGAAAAGAGAAGGGAAAACCATCAAGGAAAAGGAAAAGTTCTCTGCACCCTCTGCTTCTCTGGGGCTAGGTTTCAAGATCGGGAGGAACAAAGCTGGGGGAAGGGAATTCCTCAGCAGCGACCCTCAGGAACGCGAAGGGCCAAGGGTCCTGGGCGTGGCTCTAACGCCTTGGGTCAGGGTTCTCTGCTTCCCCGCTTCGGACTGGCCGCAGCCCCTGCCAGGTGCTCTTGTTTTTTAGGATGGGGATTCTGAAGATGCAAAATCTGGACAATAGGCTCTTCAGGGGGAAAGTCTTCCAACTCTATGTAAGCAAACACAGGCTGGTTAGGTGGTAGAAGAGCGATCCCACGTTGTTCTTCAGCTCCAACTTCCCCACCGCCTCCAGTTTCTCCTATTTACACTCCATCAGTTTCCGGAACTCAGTGTTCAATCCCCACCTTTGGGGTTTGGCCGGAGAGATCCTACCCAGGGGGCTGAAGCTACAAAGAGCCAGTCCAGCAGGAAGGCAACACCGTCCCCAGAGGATGGGTGGGGTGGGGTTGGGGGCCGAGTGCTGAATCCAGCATGGGGTCTCTATTCAGCAATTCAAATTCAGTAATTTAGGTGCATTGGAAATGGGGAATTGCAAAGATGCCTTTGAAAGGGCCCGCAGGCTTGCAGGCTCCCACCTGCGGGGCGAACATTTCAAAACCTATTGAAATCCACACCTTGATACACTCCCCGCAGTCACATGCTGGCCTCCCTCACGCATTCACAGACCTGTCTATAAACTAGCATTGTTACATGTGTTCTCGATTAAAAATCCAGGACGTGGCTTTGCAGACGTGGTTGCAACAGCTGGAGAAGGCGGGCTCCCGGGGAGACAGGTATTGTTTACCTGCGTGGAAAAGTTCTCTTTCTCTCCTACACCTTGAGTTTGTATTTTGACTATAAGTGGTGCAAAGCAAGACTTCTGAGAAGTGTGAGTGGAAAACAGAAGGGTTCTCGGCATACAGGTGAAAAGGAGGAGGGCCTTTTGCTAAAAATCCCTCAATCAAATTTATCTCTCCAGAATTCCCAGAATGGAAGCGAAAAGGAAATAGGGGGGAAATTAATCAACTCTTCCAGTTGTGGCTAAGGACTCAGAGGGAGACCAAAAATGAAGACAAAGCAAAACAGACAAACAAACGAAAAATCCCAAATGTGGCCAAGCTCCTACATTACCTTCATCGAATACAGAAGATCTGCGAAGCTGATTTTTTCCTTGGTTTTCATTTGGGTGTTTGGACCCACAGTTTAGTAGACTTTATCTGCATCTACCTGCCTTGACTAGGAAAAAGAAAAAGAGCTTGTGTTTATCCCTAGAATTTAATAATGAGGAACAAAGGGACGGATACAAAAATAAAAGAAAAATAGCATACAGTTAGTGTCTATTACCAACCCCAGCTTTGGGTTCTTCAACATCCTAACCGATTTGGGGGAAAAAAATCTAACTTCCAAATGTGCCTTATATAAATCTAACAAAAATAATGAGTGTGGCTCCAAATCCTGCCCTTATGAAAAACTCCCTTTATTTCTCTAGAGAAAATTCCATTTTTTAAAAATTCCTCCTTTTGAACGAGAGGTTTATCTACAATAGATATGGATCTTCCTTCTGCCTCTTTATTACTTTCTAAGCCAAATGGGTATAGGAGACTGGAAAAAATTTAAAGCAAATTTTGCTTTTTTTTTTCCTTCTTTTCCTCCAGCTTTCTTTTACATAAATCTCCCAAGGTAGGGCAGGAAATAGGATCCTAGGTTTGAATTTAATATAGTCAGTACACAAACCTCTTGCTCTTAAGTCTTCTGCATTGGCCAGGTGCTGAGCTGAGCTGAATGTCAGATTCCTCCTTTGGAAAACAAGAAAAGACCTGATTCTCTCTCTCTTTTTTTCCTCCCCAGATCTTTTAAATTTAGTTTTCAAATTTATTTTTGGTGACAAGTGTAAATGTTTGCTCAGTTGCTGGGACATAACTTAGATTCTTCTCTTAGGTCAGTCGAAGCCTGGGGGAGTACTTTTCCATCCTCTCCTCTCAACCGAGGCAGGGTTTAAGATGCAGAGAATTTTCCCGCTGTCACAGAAGGTCTGACTCAGCACCCCCAGAGTCCTTTCCCACCTCAGTCTGGAACAGGGAGCAGTTTCCTGAGTTACAGTTTCCACTCCCCAACGAGGTCTGAAGCCCTTGTTTGGGAGAAGGGGAGGCAAGTTCACAAATCCTTGATGGTTTGAATAGCAGCTGTTTCTATCCTATGTGTGCGTGGAAGGAAAAGACTCTACTCCTCTCCCAACACACACACACACACACACACACACACACACACACACACACACACACACACACACACACACCACAACTCTGTCAGCTTAATGGAGGAGTTTTGTTGTTTAAAGGAATAGGGACAGAGGAGGAGTAAGTTGTAAATCTGCTTCTAGCAACAGGGAGAGGTGTTTTCCCCTGGCTTTTGGCAGATGTGGAAAAAAGTTCCTGCCTCCAAATGAGATTCTACTCCAGCTTTCAGATCAATATTGCCCTTGGATATTTTGAGGACCAGTCGGCTGCTTCCTGGCTCATAGAGAGAACTGAGGAATCTGCATTGCCTACCTCTCTTCTCATCCCTTCTGTCTTTCCCCGTGCCCCGCCTGGACACAGTCTACGAGCCTTTTATTTTTCTGTCAGATGGGTGAATTTCCAGACACCTATCAGTGCTGAAGCTGACAATTGCTGGGAACTTCCCTCTTTTCTCAACCCACTAGTGCCCACCTGAGATAGCCTTGGAGAATGAGGGTGGGGCAAATCAAAGCAAAAGAACAATGAAAAGCTTGGAGATGGAAAGACTGTATAGACTTTATCCTTTATACCTTCGCCTAGTCTTTACTACAACAGGCTGGCCTCGCATGCCTCTAGCAATGGGGAAATCACTATTTGTAAGGAAGATTCCTCTAATGTTGGATTGCTCTCAATGATAGGAAATATTTCTTTATATGGATTAGGAGCTCATCTCTTTGGGACTTGCACCCATCAATCTTACTTCTTTGCCACCCTTCTGGACTCAACAGAATGACTCTGGATTCCTTTTCCACATGCTACCCCTCCAAATATTTGAAAACAGCCGTCACGTGTGTCCCTAGCTCTTTCTTTCTCTAGAGTGATACACATGCCCGATTCCTTCATTTGTTTCTCCTAAGACCTGATTTCCAGATCTTTTCCCATCCTGCTCTTCTTTCCTTAGTTAATATTTCCGTAAAACGAAGCACCCAGAGTGGAACAGAAAATATAAAATGTGATCGCATCAGTTCTAAGTAGAGTGGGAATATCCTCTCCCTTGGTCTGGCCACTATATTTTTGTTGATACAGGGAGCAGGGCCTGGGCAGGAAAGGCCAATGGGGCAGGCTGGTGGCTGGTGAGAAATGAGAGGAATCCTTTATCTCTTGCCAATTGTGTTTATCTTCTTGACCTCTAGGGCTGCATCAGTCATCAAAACCATAATCCATACAAATCCCCAAGCTCTGGGAGGGTGAGCGCTGTCACTGTCAGACTGGCAGCTATTTGTGGGGAACAAACATTTGCTGAGCAGAGCCTGTGTAATTTGTGAGAAGGGAAAGGAGCCTTAGAGTAGAGAAACAATGTGGACAAGTGAGAAGGAGAGGCCGTATTATCTCAGGGGCAGGAAGTGCTGATGACCTGGGCTAAGCCAGCTACTCTTCCTTATCATTGCTGTCCAGGTAACTCTATTTCTTTCAGAGTGCTTCACCCTGACCTCCCTTCTCGAGGGCAGCAGTTATGGTTTTTTGTTATCGTTGTTGTTATTGACATTTATATAGCACTTTGCTATTAGCCCTTACCCCTCACCGCATCTCTGGGAGGTTAGTACGATCGTTATTCTCACCTATGGGGAGCCCGAGGTGCAGAGAAAATAAGTAATGTACCCAAGATTGCGTATCTGAAAAGCAACATATGATTTTCTTTTTCTGCCTCTAGCCCACAAGAATGTATATGTAAGTCCACATATTTGGAATATGCAATGCATTTGGGATCATGGCTCTGCCTCATCCTGCCCCAGCTGCACCCCTAGCTATCAGACCATCAGGCCTTGTTCAGGGTCTTAGGTCATTGCCTTTTTCCTTTTAGGGAACAGAAATCAAGCAGATAACCCAAATATCCAAGATCACCAGGCTCACCTAGGGAATCTCTCTCTCCGTATAACCTTTAAAGATTGAAAATTCCAGCAAATAGAATCCAAGTCAAATATTGGTTGACTCACAGAGTCCAAGAAAACTTCTAATGGTCCAGGGTTTGGTCATGATGGGAGGTTTGGCTTTAGGGACCTTCCCCTTTGAACGGTCTTCTCCAAATTTGGAAAGATGTAGACACTTCGAACATGACTGATCTTGAAGCTGAAAGATTCAGGTTTGGTATATTACAGCAAGCCTGAGGGAAATGGGAAGGGGCCTCTTAACATGAATTTGGGAAGAGTTCTCTTTGGGGCCATATTTTTCCAAATTCTTATGATGGGTATGTGGGCGCTATGACTTCCCAGGTAATGGGAGTCATGACACATGGATGGATAAGAAGAAGGGGCTTTTAGCCCTGGAGTCAGAGACAATAGCACTGCCTAGCTGCCTGTTCTCAGTTTTTTAAAAAAGAGATTTATTCATTTGAGAGAGAGAACATGAGCAGGAGGGGCAGAGGGAGAGGGAGAAAGAATCTCATCTCAAGCAGACGCAGAGCCCAACGCAGGGCTCAATCTCACGACCCAGAGATCAGGGCCTGAGCCTACACCAAGAGTCCCATGCTTAGCCTAACTGACTGCACCACCCAGGCACCCCACCTACTCTCACTTGAATCAGACCTCTTCCGCCTTCCCCATTCCCTGCTGCCCCCCTCCCATCACTCAGGACTTGTTGGAGATCCCAGTCATGGTAGACATATAGGTCAGGGCTTTGAAGACTTTGAGGAATAAGCAGATCAAAAGTCCAAATCTCCAACCTCTTCCACCTGTGAGCCTCCTGGCACTGGTCTGCAGAGCCAGACACAAAGCAGATGGAAGGCAGAAAGCTGGAGGCCATGAGCAGCTTCCTCTCCTATAACTCAGCCCAGGTCCTGGGGACCTATAGAGGAGTCCTGACAATAGGATGATGGGGAAGCTGGGTGAGACAGGAAGAGGAGAGATGAGGGACGTAGAGCCAGATTAGGGGCAGTAGATCACTTGGGCCTGGCATCTACTCTCTTGCTTTATGCAAATGTTGCTCTCTCCCCCAAAGAAGCTACATTCTGGGACTGGCTTGCTATTTCTTTAAAAATACGCAGACTTTGCAGAGCTCCGAAGGGGCTCCTGATAAGGGCATCTCATCGTATCCTAGCAGCAGGGCAGTACATCAAGAACATGCAGAAACATCAAAAAACAAAAACAAAAAAACCCCACCTTCCTTGATCAGATGTTGTAAAGAATTTGCCAAGTCTGCTGATAAGGAGATCAGAGAGTGCATGTGTGAGCCCCTCAGAGAAAACCCACTTATTTTCTCCTTTCTGTTACCTCCTCTGTAGATGAGTAAGGCGTGCACAACAAGGGGGAGGTGGGTGAGCATTGGTGGTAAGGCTGCAGGGCCCAGATCACATATGGCCTCTCCTCACCAGGTGCTCCCAGTGAGCAGGATGCGGGCGGTGGGTCTTGCCTTTCTTTGCTCTGCAATGCAAGCTGCAGGGACTCAGCTGCTGTCAAGGTAAAAGGCCATCACAGAACAAATACCTGAATGACAGAGACATATTTGAGAAAAAACAGATAACATTTTCAACATATTTAGAGATCCCAGCCCTCATCTGGCTACCGAATCCCTTCACCTGAGCTTTTACCAGTAAGAGGTGTCAAATAAATTCAATCGTTTATGGGAAGGCAGGAGCCAGGCATCTTCCCAGTCTTCTTTTCATGGGTCGGAGCCAGCCTGGAGACAACATGCTGAAATAATGGGTCTTGGTGATTTCGCAAGCTAGGGGACTCCAAGCGCACCATATTTCACTTACTTTGCAGAGAGTTACTCAGCCCTCTAACCAAAAGGAATAACAATTTTGGCTGAGACTCAGTAAAAAACATTAAACAGCAGTGAGAGTATGGGGGGAGGCAGTTGGAACTATTTTTTATAAGGTCCAGTTAAGGCTTCATGAGTCTGTCCACTCTTACTTTCATCCCTTCCCATCATCAGCCTTGCTTGTTAACTAAGGAAATGGAGGCCAAGGGAATTTCAATCCATTGGAGGTGATATTGGAGGAAAACGAGCCCTCTCTACACATGACACCCTTGCAGGGAAGGTCCTCATGGAAAGTCCAATACAAGCCCATCGAAATGTAAAGTAGGTAGGGTGTATTTTGAGGGGTCAAAAATCTGAAATGTGAGGGGCACCTGGGTGGCTCAGTTGTTGGGCATCTGCCTTCAGCTCGGGTCATGGTCCCGGGGTCCTGGGATCGAGCCCCACATCAGGCTCCCTGCTTGGTGGGAAGCCTGCTTCCCCCTCTCCCACTCCCCCTGCTTGTGTTCCTGCTCTTGCTATCTCTGTGTCTGTCAAATAAATAAATAAAATCTTTAAAAAAAAAAATCTGAAATGTGAGACTCCCAGGTGGCTCGGTCAGTGAAGCATCTGACTTCAGTTCAGGTCACGATCTCAGGGTCCTGGGATGGAGCCCCACGTTGGACTCCCCACTCAGCAGGGAGCCTGTTCGTCCCTCTCTCCCACTTATGTGCTCTTTCTCTCAGATAAATAAATAAAATCTTTAAAAAATCTGAAATGTACAACAAGGAAGGCCCCAATTCCAGGTTGTTTTTTTTTTAATATTTTGTTTATGGGGCTCCTGGGTGGCTCAGTGGGTTAAGCGTCTGCCTTCGGCTCAGGTCATGATCCCAGGGTCCTGGGATCGAGCCCCGCATCGGGCTCCCTGCTTGGCGGGAAACCTGCTTCTCCCTCTCCCACTCCCTCTGCTTGTGTTCCCTCTCTTGCTGTCTCTCTCTCTCTGTCACACAAATAAAATTTAAAAAAAAATGAAAAAATATATTTTATTTATTTATTTGAGAGAGAGAAAGACAGCGAGAGAGAGAGCATGCATGGGCTCGATCCCAGGACCCCCAGGACCATGACCTAAGCCGAAGGCAGAAGCTTAACCGACTGAGCCACCCAGATGCCCCAATTCCAGGTTGTTATATCTGTAAATCCTCTTAAAAT
Source organism: Zalophus californianus (assembly GCF_009762305.2). Lineage (NCBI taxonomy): Eukaryota > Metazoa > Chordata > Mammalia > Carnivora > Otariidae > Zalophus > Zalophus californianus. The sequence goes on from NC_045610.1 coordinate 37,157,351, forward strand.
AGGGCAGTAACTGGAGGACAAAAAACACTTAAAAGCTTATACTGTGAATGAGGTCCCCAGCTTCTGGAATGAAGAGATATGGGGTTTCAGGAGGGAGGTTCTAGAAGTGGGAAGAAGAGAAGAAAGAAGCTTGGATGTCTAAGTCTTCTGTCTGTCTCTCCCCTTTTAGAATTGTGATACATGTTCCTGACGTTCTTGGTTTTTCATATTTCCTTGATATCCGGTTTTACCTGGTTATTTGTCCCTCCAAAACCTGACACCCTTTCTATATCGACATTTAATAAGCTCTTCCATTTGCTGAAATGATTTTTTACCCGTTCTATGTCTGGAAAATCCTTCTTTTCCAAGACATAGCTCAAGTTTCACTTCCTCAAAGAAGCCTTCCCCCCATCCCTAAAGAGAGTGAATCTCTGTCCTTGTTTCCTCTGCTCCAACCTTGTTAATCCCCACTGCGGGGCTCTTACCACTCGTTTATATGTCAATTCATTTTTATATCCTTAGTACCTAGGAAAAATATACCTTGTAAGTATATATGAAATATTGAAAAGATAAATGAACAAATATAAGAATAACGATGAGACAGATCTAACAGGTGGCATAGATGGTATAATATTAATAACTGACAGATACAACAAATTTATTTAGTTTTTGGTTTTCTCTCTTCATATAAAGATTTTCGAGATTTAAATAACAGTGAGTATATTAAGGGAGGTATTTGTCTTACTAACTCATATCCATAGCATTGCATTCACTTTCAGGGACCATATTTTAAGAGCATCTTAGACTTTCTGGGTTGGAAGGGACCATAAAGACCGTCCCCCTTTTCTCTCTTTTGTTTTTGTTTAAATATTTAATTTTTAGTAATCTCTATACCCAACGTGGGACTTGAACTCACAACCCCAAGATCAAGAGTTGCATCTCTACCAGGCGCCCACCCCCATCTCCTTTTCATGACAAAGTCTTCATCAAACGGTTGTCCAGCCTCTGATGACAACCCACCCATTACCAAAGAGAGGGAGCTGACAACTTCCTAAGACAGTTAATTTTCTGTTCACGATACTTTGACTGCTTTTCCTTATTTAGGATGGCATTTGTTTCAATAAACTTTTGCCCTTTGCTCCTAGTGCCATTTTTCAGCTACCAGAAGACAATCGTGATGTATTCCCCACCTCAGTCTTTCCCACTCCAGGTGAAACAAGCCCCTTATCCTCCAGCTGTTCATTGAGTGACGTGACTGTATTGCCCAGGAAGGAACCAGAGGAATACCCTCTGAGAACACTCAGAGCAGAGTACACACTGTGCTAGGTGGTGTCACCACCAGCATGGTCGTTTAAGACTGTAACGTTTTCCTCATACTTCTGCTCCCATCACCCGCTTAGGGAGAACTTATTGAATATTGGCTTTTGTTTCAAGCCTTTTACATACATGGTCTCATCTAATTCGTCACAACCCAAAGAGGAAAGGGATTAATATAATTCTCATTTGGCATCCTATGGAACCCAAGACTCACAGAGGGTAAATAACTCGTCCAGGGTCACATCACAAATGCCATATTTTTGTTAATACAGCTAATGGTTATTTTTTGCTTTGTTGAATTTTTTTTTTTTTTTGGCAGTCACACCAGAGTTAACTCATCTGGAAAAATCTAATTATTTTTGCATGTATGGAGGCTTGAGTGTATTTTCTCCAGCTGGGTTCATACAGTGATTTAAACATTTTTTCCAAATTTTTATTATGAAAACTTTCACATATTAAGAAAACATTGAAAGAGCAAGTACAATGAACACTACATCTACCACCTCAATTCAGCTGTTAACATTTTGCCAGGTTGGCTTTATGTAACTCTTTATTTATGCATCCATCCTTCCATCCGTGCATTCAAAATAGGTTGTACTTCACCCTTATATTTTTCAGTGTGCATTTCCTGAAAATAAAGACACTGTTCTATATAACCACAGGAACGTTATCATACCTAAAAAATAAACAATAACATCCAGTGCATGTCAAATTTTTCTAACTTCCCCAATGCCTTAAAAAAATTGTGGTAAAGTACACATAAAATCTACCATCTTAATCATTTTTAAGTGTACGGTTCACTAACGTTAAGTACTTTCACATATGCAACCAACTCCAGAATTCTTTTCATCTTGAAAAACTGAAACTCTATACCTATTAAACAACCTCTTTCCATTCCCTCCTGTCCCCAGCCCCTGACAACCACATTCTGTCTCTGTGGATTTGACTACTCTGTGTACCTCATATAAGTGGAATCATACAGTATTTGTCTTTTTATGATTGGCTCATTTCACTTAGCAAATGAACTCAAGGTTTATCCATGTTGCAGCATGGGAAATGTAAAATTTCCTTCCTTTTTAAGGCTGGGTAATAGTCCATTGTACATCTATGCTACATTTTGTTTATCCATCAATTTGTTGAGGAACACCTGGGTTGCTTCCATTTTTAGGCTGTCACGAATAGTGCTGCTGTGAAGAAATATCTCTTTGAGACCCTACTTTCAATTCTTTTGGGCATATACCCAGAAGTGGAATTGCTGGATTATATGATAACTCTATTTTTTAAAAAAGAATTACTTATTTATTTGAGAGAGAGACAGGGAGAGCACAGAGGCAGAGGGAGAGGGAGAAGCAGGGCTCGATCCCAGGACCCTGAGATCATGACTAAGCTGAAGGCAGACGCTTAACTGACTGAGCCCTGAGCTGCCCAGGTGCCCTCATTATGGTTTTGATTTATATTTCCCTAATGATTAGTGATGTTAAGCATCTTTTCATGTACTCATTGGTCATTTGTATATGTTCTCTGGGGAAATGTCTATTCAAGTCCTTTGGCCATTTTTAATAGGGTTGTTTGTTTTCTGTTGTTGAGTTGTAGGAGGTCTTTACATATTCTGGATATGTAACTCCTTATCAGATATATGATTTGTGAGTCTTTTCTTCCATTCCATGGGTTGCCTTTTCCCTCTTGCTGATTGCGTCCTTCGATGCAGCAGTGACCTTTTTGAATTCAAAATAGCTTACCTCTATCTCTATTAAACTTCATGGCTTTTCAGGCATGTTTTCATCCTCACCTAGAATGCCCTCCTTACTTTCCTTTGTCTGGATGACTCCCCTGCATCCTCTTAAACTCAGTCCAGTTGTCACTTCCTCCACTCTGTGGGAGGTAGGAGGCTTTCCCCTATATTCTTATTCTCCGCATGTGCCTCTTCTACGGCCTTTAGTGCAGAGCACTCTAATCCTCTGATGACCTTGAAGGCACAGATCATTTTGTTAGTCCTGGTTTTCCCAGTGCCAACTACAGTGTCCAGCTCCCCGATGCCTACTGAACTAACAAATAAATGTTCAATTGAGCTGAACACACTGGAGAGATCCAGAGGACGTTGGCCAAGAAGGAGGAGCGTGATGATGATTATAAAGCATGTATATAATGTTTTAATGTAGGCGTGTATTATCTCATTCCTCCCCGCCCGGCTTTACTGAGGTATGATTGACAAATATAAATTATATGGGGGCGCCTGGGTGGCTCAGTCAGTTAAGCGTCTGCCTTTGGCTCAGATCATGATCCCAGGGTCCTGGGATCCAGCCCTACATCCCCGCTGAGCGGAGAGCCTTCTTCTCCCTCTCCCTCTGCTCTCTCCAATAAACAAACAAACAAACAAACAAATATCTTTAAAAAATTGTATGTACTTCGGTTGTACAACATGATTTTTTAAAGGTGTACAATGTGATGATTTAATATACATAAGCATTGTGAAATTATTGCTGCAGTCAAGTCAATGAACACATCTATCACCTCCCACAGTTTGTGCGTGCGTGCGTGCGTGCCTGTGTGCGTGCGCGTGCATGGTGAGAACACTCAGGATCTACTCTCTTAGCAAATTTCAAGTATACAGTACAGTATTATTAACTATAATCCCTTTGCTTATACCTTAGTTCCCCAGAACTTATTCATCTTAGATCTAAAGATTTGTACTCTTTGACCAACATCTCCCCATCTCCCCTCCCTACCAGTGCCTGACAACTTCTGCTTTACCCTTTGGTTCTATGAATTCAACTTTTTTCGATCCCACATGTAAGTGAGATCTGACAATATCTGTCTCTCTGTGTCTGGCTTACTTCACTTAGCATTATGTCCTCCAGCTTCACCCATGTGATTGCAAATGGCATTTCTTTCTTTTTTTATAGCTGAATACTACAGCAATATGTATAAAATTTTTTTTAACTCACTATTTTTTAATGAAAGTACAGTTGATGTATGTACAACATTATATTAGCTCCAGGTGTAGAGCATAGTGATCTGACAGTCCTATACGTTATGCTCACCATGAAAAGTATGGTTACCATCTGTCACCATACCATGCTCTTACAATGTTATTGACCGTATTTCTTATGCTGTACTTTTCATCCCCATGACTTCTTCATTTAATAACTGGACGTTTATACCTTTTAATTCCCCTCACCTATTGTGCCCATCCTCCACCACCCTCCCTTCTGGCAACTACCAATTTCTTCTTTGTATTTATGATTCTATTTGTTTTGTTTTTTAGATTCTACATATGAGTGAAATCATATGGCACCTTTTCTTCTCTATTTCACTTAACATAATACCCTTAAGATCCATCCCTGTCGTTGCAAATGGCAAGATCTCATTCTTTTGAATGGCTGAGTAATATTCCATTGCATGGATAAACCACATCTTTATCCCGTATCTACCGATGGACACTTGAGTTGTTTCCATTTCTTGACTACTGTGAATAACGCTGCGATGAACATGGGAGTGCACGTATCTCTTCAAGATACTGACTCCTGGGACATGTCCCTGCTGTCAAGTGCCCTTCAGACTTCTCTGACAGCCTGGAGTCAGAAGCTTTCAGGAGATCAGGGGCCCTGACTGCTCAGGGCAGCGCCGAGCTCCTGGGAGTAATGGGTGTGGGAAGGACATCGATGCCTGCACATTCAGGATTTAATAAACCGGACGCATATTGTGCTCGCCTTTCAGTGAACCCCGACCTCCCTTTCAAGTCCCTGGCCTCCATGTTCATTAAAAAATTTGATCACCAGTGACCTGGGCCCCGGTGCAGCTGACACTGAGTCGGTCCTTTCATTTCTGCTCCGGCCCTGACGTGCTCCAGGGATGCAAAACAGCCGGCGCTCAGCGGTGAGAAAATAACTTGCTGGAGAAATCTGTCTACAGTGAGGACTTCCGTGTGGCGCCAGGAGGTGGGAAAAGGACAGCTGGAAATGAGAGGTTTTGCCCGCTGAGCAGGAAAATACTGTTTTCATGGGCCGCCAGGACGCAGGGGTTGGGGCCAGGATGAAATCTTGAATTCTCCTCTTTCGAAGGGACGAAAAACAAGAGAGAAATAGCATCTTCTCCAGCTGCAGCCAAATTAGTTTTAGGGCCAACCTTTGGGTCAGGCAACCCCCTTTGGTCTCCCCTCCCACCTTTAAATCCTGGATGTGAGACCTATCTCCAGACAGTTTTTGAAAGGGTGATTTGGGTTATGTCCTCAACAGCTGCTTCTTCTTTTTTTTTTTTTCCAAAATGTAATTTTGAGGTCTTTTTCTTAAACAAATTCTCTCTCTTTCTTTTTTTAAAGATTTTATTTATTTATTGGAGAGAGAGAATGAGAGATAGAGAGCATGAGAGGGAAGAGGGTCAGAGGGAGAAGCAGACTCCCTTCTGAGCAGGGAGCCTGATGTGGGACTCGATCCCGGGACTCCAGGATCATGACCCGAGCTGAAGGCAGTCGCTTAACCAACCGAGCCACCCAGGCGCCCTGTAATTTTGAGGTCTTAACTTTGAGGTCTCACTGTCTCTGAATTCTCACTCTGAACCTTCACGGAGATAAAGCCCTGGAGACTTGACACGGTTTGACATTCTGCAGGCCTTGACACTGAGCAAGGACACGTGGTATGAGCAGTGATGCTTGGTCCAACAGGATGTGCATACTGAGGGGATTCTCCAAGGGTGGGGCTGAGACACCCCGAGTAATCCATTCTGTCTGGCCTAGGTGCCTTAGGGACAGCATTTGCGATGGGACCAGCTGGGCTCAGGGACACAACCCAAGATCGAAGAACAGGTTTTTCTTTGGCATATGACCTAGCACTTAGCAACAGCCTCAGTAAATGTTTGTTGAGAGCATACGGGTGCCACACACGGCAAGAGGCGGGGCATTAACAAGATGTGCTGGCATGGCACTTCCTTTTACAAGGCCCTTTCAAGACATCTCATTTCCATAAGAGCTCTGTGAAGTGTGTATGGCAAGTATTATTTTCATCATTTTATAGGTGAAGAATCCGAGAGTCAAATGAATTAAGTGACCCGTCCTACAGCTAATAAAGAGTGGAACAAGTTTTCAGGCTCCAAATCCCATGTTCCTCCTCTTATTAAAAAATAACCCAGACTTGTGGCCAAAATTGCTAGCTTACAACAGACTATACCTGCGTAGGGAGGTATGGATGATATAAGGTTGGCCTTGATTGATAGTTGTTGAAACCGGGTATTGGTGGGCATGTGAAAGGCCATTCTATTCTGTCATTTATGTATATGTTTGAAATTTTCTTTGTTTTTTTTTTTTTAAGGATTTTATTTATTTATTTGAGAGACACAGAGAGCACGAGCATGAGTTGGCGGGGGGATGCTGCAGAGGAAGAGGGAGAAGCAGACTCCCCGCTGAGCAAGGGAGCCCGATGCAGGGCTCGATCCCAGGACCCTGAGATCATGACCTGCACCAAAGGCAGACTTGACCGACTGAGACACCCAGGCGCCCCACGGAAGCAGTACTATTTGAAACATGTTTTCGTTCTCATTGTCTTACAAGAAACTCTGAACACAGGATTGGAGACCTTCTCTTCCTCACTGTGGGAAAAATAGGACTTGTAAACAGAGACACTCTTGCGTTTGGCCAGCCCTGTCTGTCTTCACCTCCCTTCGGGATTCAAGCACTTAACTTTGTTTTGTCATCTCAGGTGGACGAACTGAGCACGGGGGTCACAGTTAATTTTTTTCAGCTTTTTCAGTGGAGCTTCTGCCAAAGAAGAGGGGAGGCAGGGAGGGTGCGGTGGGGAGGGGACAAAGGCCTTCGAAAGAGATTTAGGTGCCAGGTCTCTTCACGGATTCACAGAAGACCAACAATTGTCCCCTAACTGGACTGGCCCAGGTTAAAGGACACCAAAACCAGCCCCACTGGGATGCTTCCACCTCACGTCTGCCTGATTTCAGCCAAATCCAGTGCTGGCAAGGCCTCCCTCCTCTCTCACAGAGCCTTCTCCAACCAGCGGGGGAAGAGCCTTGGGCTGTTATCTGGTGTGATATCAAGTATTTAGCTGGAGAACGTTCAGAGCTTCAGGGATGCAGGGACTGTTTAGATATCAGATTCTCTCCTGCCAGGTCAAGCAAACCCCCTGTTGACGAATGGCTGTGTTTCCTCAAGCATCTTTCCCAGCAGCGAGTTATCTTGTGCGCCCTTTAACTTGCTGTCCAGCTGAGAGGCCCCAGGCCTGCAGAAGCTGTGCTTCTAATCCCCATCTCAGGCTCAAGCGCCTGCAGTGGGCGATGGAAGGTTGTTTACAAAAGATGAAGGCTCACTGCCTTGCACCTGGTTTCTGTCTGGCCCACGCTGACGGGGATGAAGGATCCTTCATTTATCTCAGCCTCTCTTCTCAGGCAGGTCCTGCTGTCATGGCAAGCTCGGGCCCAAGGCTGCTTGGACTGGCGTTTCAGTCCCTGATAAGCAGCTTGCTGAGGGGCCGGGGAGAGCACTTGGAGGCTTACCTACCTCACCGAAAGTCCCCCGCTCCAGGCTGGGGGCAGCAGGGCTGGGATGGGGCAGAGGCTGCGGTGGGTTTATATGGCAGGTCAGGTGGCCTTGATCCAGCTTTCTGGTGGGCGGGGCATCGCGCTCTGTCTCTGTTTACAGATTTGGGAAACAGCTAGCCCAATAACCCGGCTGCCCTTTTTGTCTCCATGGGAGTAAGAGACAAAGAGCATCTACTAGGTGAAGGGCATTAGAGACGATCGTGTTTTATGAAGGACAGGGACAGACAAAGTAGAGAAAGTCCCAGTGGGACAGACATAGCAATCAGGAAGGACAGACGTGGGTGTGGAGAGCGTGGAAGCCCCCTCCCTAAAAGTCCCTGAAGATAATAACTAACGTTTATGGGGTGCTTACCATGCGCCCAAGCCCTGTGCTAAGCTCTTGATCTCATTTAATCCCAAGAAGTAAATACTCTTATTTAACAGATGAGGAAATAGGGGTTTAGAGCGATTAAGTACACAGCCAATAAGAAGAGCTGAGATTAAACACAGGATAGCTTGGCTCCAGGGCCCCAAGCCTTTAACGACCAGGCTGTAGTGGAGAGACACACGGCGGGTGACCGAGTCTGGGGAACAGAGATCCGTGGCTGCTGATGTGTGTTGAGGAAAGTGGGTGCCTGGTTTTACCTGGTGACACCCTGTTCCTCGAACCTGGAGTGAGAAGCAAATCCCGGTGGGCAGTTAGGAGAAGCAGATAGCACACGGTAAGTAGAAACGGGCCCCTGCAGGAAGCTGCATTTGGAGAGGGGTCTGGAGACCACAGGCCCGACGACTTCGGGAGTTTTGCTGGCACAGATTTCCTTGAAAACAACTGCTTCCTTTTGACTTGGATAAATCTGCTTGCTGCCTTCCACCTTCTGGAAAAAGTCAATAACCCTTTGAAAATGAATTCTTTTTTTTTTTTTTTTAAGATTTTATTTATTTGACAATGAGAGACACAGTGAGAGAGGGAACACAAGCAGGGGGAGTGGGAGTGGGTGAGGGAGAAGCAGACTTCCCGTGGAGCAGGGAGCGCAATGCAGGGCTCCATCCCAGGACCCCGGGATCATGACCTGAGCCGCAGGCAGACACTTAATGACTGAGCCACTCAGACACCCTGAAAATGAATTCTAATAGTAGATCCAGTGGGGGTACTCTCTGGATCGAGCAGGAAGTTAATAATCTCAGGTGTTGGCGTCTACTCCAACTCGTTGAATAATGCACTGTCTCCTCCCTCCTGGGACAGATGTTTTGAGCTGTTTGGACAAGCCACCACTCTCCCCTGCATTGAAGGAACATCAGGCGTGGCCAGGGCCTCAGTCCCAGGAAAGGCTGGTCCGGGACTCAGGAGGTCTGTGTTCCATCTTTGATTCTACCACAGAGTTGCTGTGGGACATTCAGGGCTTCCAAACCCTGGGCCTCCTCTCCTGCAACAGAGAAGTTTCTCCCTTCCCCCATCATCAAAATGTGGCAAGGACGAGGACAAATGGGACCACTTAAAACAAGTGTCACCTACATTCCAGGCAAGGTGGCTTTGATAAAGGTAAGCCCATGCCTCTTCTCTCTCTGCACCCTTCCGCTGAGGTCTGGGTCTGTATTGCAGCAGCCAAGTCAACTGTCTGAGGGGTAGAAAGCACTGACAGAGGCCTTCAAGCTTCGTTTCTGCAACTGCAGCTCCTATCTGACCCCTTGAGGACAGACAGTTGGAGACAAGGGGAGACTGGGGTGGGGGGAGGGGACACACTGTTTCACACTCTACCAACCTGACGCCGCCAGGGCGGGGATGGTGACAGGGTCTGGACTCTGCGTTCGAAGCAGCTGAGTCTTGTGGACAAGAGGCAGATAAACTGCACCAGGCCTCTTAATGAACCCAGCGCCAGCTTCAGATAAACTGTCGCCACTTACTCCTCCCGCCCTCCCTTCTCCAGGAGAGCCGCTCTGCTATGCCTCAGCAGCAAGCTTGGAGCTGGAGCTGGGGCCCCAGGGCCTGTTGCTCTCCGGGGAAGTTCGGGAAGGAACTCCAATGAGAACCTTGTTTGATTCCCCTTAGCTCCAACTGAACCCCACTCTCAGACCCAAAGAGAGGCAGGAAACCAGCAAGTGTCTGAACAATATAGGTTAAAAACCACTGGGGGAATGTTAACTTGAAAAAACATATTCCCCAGTACCTCAGAGTGTGACTGTATTTGCAGATCTGTTTTTTTTTTTTAATTTATTTTAAGTAAGTTCTACCCCCAATGTGGGGCTTGAACTCAGAACCCCCAGATCAAGGGTTGCATGATCTTCTGACTGAGCCAGCCAGGCACCCCTGTAGATATGACCTCTAAAGAGGTAATTCAGGTAAACTGAGGCCATTAGGGTGGGTCCTAATCCAATATGGCTAGCGTCCTTATATGAAGAGATCAGGATACTGACACGCGTGGACACGCAACACGCACCGGGGGAAGACCATGTGAAGACACAAGATGATGGCCATCCACAAGCCAAGAGAGAGGCCTCAGAGGATACCAACCCTGATGACACCTTAATCTTGGACTTTTAGCCTCCAGAGTTGTGAGAAAATAAATTCCATGTTTTGCTTTCTTGCTTTTTACTACTCTTTTTCCCCTTCGTATCTCCTTTGATTCATAAATCCTTTCTAACCACCAAAGAGGTATGTACATTACAAGCAGGTAAATTCTGTTAATAGATGTTGGAAGCCCCATCCCAGATCAGCAGAGCAGTGGCAAAGATAAGACTAAAATCTGGGACTCCGGCCTCCCACCAAGAATATTTCATTATAGTATTTCCCCTCCTATTTATCTCAATAATTCCCTCAACTTTATGCTTTGTTTTGGCCCTTGGAGACCTGGCCAGGCACATTCTAAGAAATGGATCATCTCTTTGTAGGTCATTGGGACAAGCAGATTCTTCTCTTCCAGGTTGCACACTACTCAGATTACCCTATGAGCCCATAAGAGATATACAAATATTAACTAAATATTAATATTCCTAAGGGTGTGAGCATGTGGTCATTCTTATTAGGGAAATGCAGAAGCTTTTTCCGAAGGCATTGGAAAAACAGATCTATGTTTCTCATCTGGGGTAATGTCAGTACTCAGAAGCAGGTAGAAATGACCTCAAAGTGGTCTTCAGACACTAGGATAAGGCCCAAGCCCGGGGCTGGGGAGGATATGAGGTGCCTAACCTCAAGCATATCTGTTCCAACAGCTTTAAGATTCCATAGAAATTTGGCAGGAGATAGTTACAATGTGCAGGATATGATCTAGCAGGATCAAGGACCTTCTGATTTCTATCGCAGTGTTTTACATCCAGGGCAAATGTTTTTAACTGAAGGAGACAGGAGAATTCCGTTTTTTCTTTTCTGACCTAGCTGCCGAGTTTGGATGGGTTGGTATTATTTTCTAATCGTTCCACCGAAGTAAGCAAAGCCATGCCATAAGTTTCTTCTATTGCCCCAAACGTGGCTGCCTAACACATTTCCAATGACCTAGTATGGCTCTACTGAATTCTGAATGAGTTCTGGAGGTTTACTTAGATGGCGATGCTCATTGGTATCACCATCCTTTTCGTCTGTCTAGTAAACAGTCCATAGTCTTCTATTCAAAGTGTGATTCATGGACCAGGCTCCGCACCATCACCAGGGAGCTTGTTAGAAACACAGTAGCTCAGACCAACCCACATCTGACTCCGAGTCTGCAATTTAACAAGGCCCCCAAGTGATTCATATGCACACTAAAGTTTGAGAAGCACTGGTCTGTCTTGCATTTTGTCTTCTACCTATGGAGAAGGGCGAGTATTCTTATTTCCATTTTATCGGTGGAAACTGAGACTCACACAACTGCCTGGAGGATTTGGAATTTGAACCCAGATCTTTGGACTCCAGATCCCCAGCTCTGTCTACTATGCTGTGATTCAGAAGGAGAGACGAGCAGCTGATTCAATGCAAATGAGTTATCCGGAGACTTGACCTCTTTGTGCTTCTGTTTCTCTCACGTGTAAGATGCTCTCCGAGGGACAGAGTGTTGTGATGATGAGCTCGGTTGTCCCTTCTGTCCTTTATCCCCCAGCCATCTAACAGCATCTCTAACCCTGGCCAACTGCTTCACAAGTGCAGGCTGTTAGCGATAATTGCCAGCACCTGTCACAGTGCCTGGCATTTAGGAGGCACTCAACAAATGTTTGTTGAGCCAAATAGAATTACCTAGCATTAGCGAGAGCTCTTGGCCGCTGATTACCAAGGTGCGTTGGTGAAGGAGTGCTGTGGGTCTTTGTGGCCCCTCTCTCTAGTCCTGGAGAAACATTCAAATTACACGTCCTCCTGACAAGAATTAGGGGCACCATCTTCTTAACCTGAAAGGCAGATTTTAAAAACAAATTCCATTCTCTATGTCTGTCTCCTGAGTAGCGCCCAAGCCAGGAGTTGATGAGTGTGGAATTTACATGCTTACACTGGGAAACAGGCTCGGCTGCATTTTCTTTGACTGGAAGCACTGAGTGTGGGAAAAGTCAAGAGCACGGACTGAGCCAAGTTTGAAGCCAGGGGTCAGCAGAAAGATATTACTGGGTGACAGTAACTGGAATCTGCCTGTAAATGTTGGCTGAAGTTTGAGGCTTCCTCTGAGATTGTTGATAATGGGAAAAGCCTCATGTTAACCAGACAGAGGATTTCAGTGCTGCTAAGCTGACATAGGGCTGAATGGGAAATGCCTAGTTTTCTTTGCTTGCTTCCCCCAAGAGAGCAGAAATGAAGCAAATCTCAGAGGAGGGCTGAATTATTGTTCTGTAAGAAGTTTTCCGAAGATCTGGGCTATAAAGACAGATCTCATTAGTAAATGTGACAGCTATTCCGTTGTTCTGTGCATTTCAGTATTTTACAACAAACTATAAATGAAAGGAATATACTGTCTTTTACAAGGAAGCTGTCAATCCTCGCCCTCGGTGAGCTGGCCACATATTTGGGGGTTCATCCACCTGGGTTGTGCTGCTTAACCCACATGTTCTCCTCCAGCCCTCTTGGTATATGCTGAAATCTGTGAGCCATAAGATAGATAAACCTGTAATATTGTCTTCCTTTGTGTGCATCAGACTCTAAACTACAGACTGAACCCCAGATGCAACAAGATGCAGTGTGGCCTTTGATCATATAAAGATTAGAGAGACTGGCTTCATCCTCATTCAACTACTTTAGCAGTCAGCAAGAGGACTCAGTTGCTTCCCTATAACTGGTGGGGAGGCAGGGATTCAGCTCTTCCGGTGTGGGTGGAAGAAAGTTTTCCCTTTGCCCCAATGCTGCTCCACTTGTTTTGGCCAGGAAATCTGTAGCCTGGGGATTTTCTAAGAGTTGGATCAGAAAGAAAGAAAGTACTAGCTTCAGGGAGCCTCTATTCCTGACTCCACGCAGTTGTTCTCAGAGATGTGTAACCCCATTCCTACTTGCTTTAATTTAGTTGGTTTGTTTGTCTCGTGGCACTGGTGGTGGGCAGGTAGATTTCTTTTCCTTCCTGCTATTCCCTCCCCCCCATCCCCCACCCCGTGCGATCTTCTACTCCAGGCTTTTTGCTGGTTGATTCACTTGTCCAATAAGCATGAACACGTAGGACGCTGTGTAGGTAGGCACGGGAGAAAATCGACTGTTTCCTCTTCGCCATCCCCAGTGTCACTTACTTAGATTTCTGTCACCACATTTACAGCATGTTATTGCATTTATTTGATATGCTTGCATGTATTTCCCCTCAAAGAAAAATGAACATCTCAAGGGAAGGAGTCATTTTGTTTTTAACTTAAGCCAAGTTTTCCAGCACATGGGAAATACCCAGGATAGTTGATTAAATTGGATGAACAAGGGCAGTTGAAAGGATAGAGATGAACCAGAGAGATCAGGTCTCAAAAAAGCCAGATCTAAGTTCTTCTGTGTAGCCCGAACCTGGTGTAAACTTCCAAAATGGTCCTGGGTTTGGAAATTTGACCTTTTCAACCTTGACATTGCTACAGCCTTGCTGTGGTTGCTATGCTGTTGACAGTGTCACAAAGATGTTTGTTGGGACTGAGGACAGCTGATAATACATCATCATTTTCAGCGCCACAAAGGACATTTATCAGTGATAGAGAATTGCTTAGAAACCATTGCAACAATACAGTCTTGCAACTGATTTGTAAAATTATCTATGTACATACTAATGTTCATTTTTTTGTGTACATTCTTGAACGGAACCATAAATCGTCAGAAATGAAGATTGTAGAAGGAAGCTCGCCTGCTTCTTTTCACAAAGGAGGAGCTGAAGCGCAGAGACTGAGAAAGAACATATTAGCAGCTAATGGAAGAGCTGGGATGAAAAACAAAGCCTCCCAATTCACCAGAAAATGCTGAGAAACTATGGAGAGGGTAACAGGGGCTACACAAAAAGTACTTCCCTCTTATTCAAGGGACCTGAGCATCTTCTTCGATTTCCTTCCTGCAGAAACACGCACAGAAGCTTTCTTTTTCTCTCGGTCTCTCTCAACCTCCTTCCTTCCCTTTCTCTCTCCCTCTTTCTCTTCCCATTGCTAACATTTATTGAGCACTTACTGTGTTCCATGCAGTTTGGTGCTTGACAATGGGGTAATGAAGACCAAGATGGGCAGAAAATACTCAAATTCCACATACTTAAATTTGATGTTTTGATGCTTGACAATGGGGTAATGAAGACCAAGTTGGGCAGAAAATATCCAAATTCCACATACTTAAATTTGATGTTTTGATGCTTGACAATGGGGGTTCCAGGCAGTTTGGTATGTATTCTCTCACTTCATCTTCATGATAACCCTGTGAGGTAAGCCCAGTAATAATCATAGTTCTTCTTCTTCTTCTCCCCATTTGATAGACGAGGTAAGGGGAAGTTAAACAACTTGCCCAAGATCATACAGTTGGTAAGTGGCAGAACTGGAATTCAGACTTGGGGCACTTGACCGGCTTAGTCGGTAGAGCATGTGACCATCTCAGGGTTGTGCGTTTAAGCCCCATGTCGGACCTGGAATTCAGACTCAGTATGTCCCACAGCAGAGTCCATGCTCCCAATCATCACTCTGTAGTGTTTTCAGAGCTCTACCCAGGTTTAAGCAATACCCTCCTATGGAGCACTGAGGACCCTTGCTGAGAAAGGAATCACTCTTGGCAAGTAGGTGCCAGGCGCCATCTTACTCTGTACTCATCGCCATAATAGCCATTTGTAATGATTTGTTTTTATGCTTGTCTCTCCCGCTAGAATATGTGAAAGGGTGTGTCTTTCATCTTTTTATGCCCAACACCTAGCACAGTGCCTGGCTCAGAGATAGTGGCTAACCCATACCAGATAAGTTAATAGAGGAATGCCACTCTGATGGAGATTGCAGGGTTACACACACTAGCACATCTATTCAGAGCTCCTGAGTTGGGCACTTGAACCACTATGTCTGCTCTCTCTGCTCGTTTTCCTTGTGGTGCAGTGCTCCACATGGGCAGCTGGTTCTCTGGTGGAATATGCAGACCCCCTATGGTGGGAGGACTGTGCCAGGGGACTGGGCAGTGCTGATGTGGCATCCTTCTTTCCTTCAGCAGTACCTTGATGTCTGGAGCCTTTCTCTCCTTGCTGGCTTGGTTGGACCGCCCCAAACCAGGACTGACCTAGGCTTGGCAGCATGGGCCTCAGAAGATTATTGTGGCTTACTGCCTTCTGAAGGTTGGCCTGCTATTTTTACCATGGCCAATTTCTCCAAATCCATGCTCCCAAACCAGGAGAAGGGTCCCCACCACTGGCTCTGATACCTGACCTGAGACTCGGCAGTGTCTGTTTTGATTTGAAACCTCTGCATGGAAAGGTGTCTGGTTCAGACCATGTTCATGTCTCTGTCGGGTTTATCACCTCCGCGCCTGCTGCTTTTGCCTGCTTGTCGTCAAAGACCCATAGGCCCGATGTTCCACGCCCCACATCCTGCTCCTTCTTCCTGCCAAGGGGACTGACCTGACCTAGGCCTGGCTAGGCAGGGTGGGTCACCATCCTGTTCTTTGCCCTTCCTCATAGCCAGGGAGTTCCAAGGTCCCGATGGGAGAGGGCCTGCTGTCCACAACCCCTCTCCAAGAATGTGCTCTCCCATGGGAAAGGACGTGGAACCTTCCACCCGGAGCCCCCAAGAGAGGCTCAGACAGTCATAGGAGGGGGAAGAAAAGTCCACTGTGCTATAAATACTTCTCAAATGTCTCTTGTAAATCTCCAGATGTGTCAGCCAGGCACAGGGAAGAGAGCCTGAATTAGAGCCGATTAGAGACCATATTCTCCCAGAGGAGGGCAAGCCTGCCTGTCAGCCCGAGCCCCACGCGGCCGCAGGGACCACCTCAGGAGGAGGCTGCCCTCCTGCCCGCCTTCCCCGCGGCTGCCGGCCTGTTCCGGGGCGCTGGGCGCTGGGCGCTGGGCGCTGCGAGCTTTGGGAAGGACAGGGACCCCTTTCGCTTGGCTCTCCTGCCCTTTGTGCCGGGAGCTCAGGGGTCCTGGGGGGGCGGTGCCCTCTTTCCCTGAGGGTGGGGGTGGGGGTGGGGGCAGGGCGCGAGGACGACCCCAGACGTGGCAGAAGCCAACTGCCCGGGCCGGTGGGTGATTTATGAAGTGCTGAAAAGCATCTTCGAAGCTGTCATTTATCTTACAGCTCTCAGCCTAAATAAACACAGAATCCGCCTAATTATAGTGACAGTGGAAACACAACACCGAAACGACCTGGCCTCCGCCGCCCGCCCCTCTCCTGGCCGGCCCCGCCCCGGCCCCGGCGCCCGCTCAGCCCACAGCTGCACCCTAGCGGCGCCTCCGCACCAAGCCCCGCAGCCCGCCGCCTCGGCCCGCCTCTCCCCGCCTCCCCCCCACCCCCCCCCGGCGCCCCCCGGCGCCCCCGCGCCCTCCCGTGTCTCTCTCCTCCCGCTCTCTCATGCTCACTCAGGCTCCCACCAGCGCGCGCCCCTGAAAAGAATTTGCCAAGAGCAGAGGCACCATCTCCATCCTGCCGGAGGCCTGCACCTGCTGCGCGCATCCAGCCGCGGCAAGAGCGGGAGAGGACCCCTGGCCCGGTTGTTCCCACTCTTTCCCTGTCCCGAGAGCTTCCCTGGGTTGTCGTCCCCTGATCCAGCCTGGCTCAGGGGACTCCTGCAAGGTCAAGGGACTCTCTCTCTCTCTCTCTCTCTGGTTGATCAGGTCAGGAAAGGGGCTGGGGAGTGGGGGTGTCTTGGGTATCCGGTAGGTAGAGAAAGGAGGAAATTCTTTTTGTTCTTTGGTGATTTTGTGCCCTTCCATGAGGGAGGGAAATGCTCCTTTTGCTTGATGACCTTTCCTCTCTATCCCTGTTTCTGGACTTGAACTTGGAACTTCCTTTCCTCTTTTGCATGTGGGAGGCCTCCTGCCTTTTGGAGACTCTTCTGTCTTGGACTTCGAAGCAGAGAGGCAGACACTTCAACAGCAACCGGGACAGTGATATCACAGAGTGGTTCTGGATGAATCCCTCATCCACTGGGGGTACACTTTCCCACTTGGTCTTTGTCCTGAGGAGGGGGGACTTAGGGCCAGGGCTGTGTTTGACATAGAAGAGGAATAACAATCAAGGAGCGTCACAGTCCCTTCCACTCTTCAGAAACCAGTTCCCTGAAAATGGGATTTTCAAGAGCCCAAAGCAGTGCATGACCAGGGGCAGCTCTGGATTTCATCCATGTGGTGTTAACTTACACACTAGCACACACACTACACACTAGACATATAACTCACCCCTAATTTACTGCTGTCTTTCTGTGTGTGCAGGGTCTTGTTCTTGTAGACAAATTTGGGGATCCAATAACAAAGTAAAGGAAGGATTCCTCAAGGGCAGGTGTAATCTGAGTAGGCCCCCTGGAGGATGAGGGCTTTAGAGAAGAGTATAAATAAAGGGCTGCCACCTAGCAGTTGGATGGGAAGGGAGAGGAGGCCTTGAGGTAAGTGAAGAGGAGAGTGAGGCCATAAGATGGGACGAGAAGCGGGAGTAACTCTTCTTGCACATGAAGAGCACAGACCTGGGAAATTTTCATCCTGACTTGGCTTCCTAACTCATCTGTGACTTGTTCTATCAGAGCCCTATGGAATGTAGTCCCCTCTGTTAGTTCTAGTGTTGAAACTGAGCCAGAGCGGCCCGTAGCATGGACCCACGTAACGGTGGGCTGAGCAGCTGGGTTCAGCAGAGGCTCCTGATTCACGCTTTTTGATGATACCAGCAGGCTCTCTGCCAGTCTGTGGGTGCCTCTCCCCTCCAAAGAGCAGGATTTCCCCCACCCCAAAATCCAGTCTGCTCAGCCAAGTCTGGGAATCCTGCTCAAAGGAGAAAGTCCAGACCTTTTCCATATAGTAGGCAGAGAAGTGTGACAAAGGAGAGATTCATTTTTTTACTAGTTATACCACTGCTTACCCATTAAAGTAAGATAAAGATACCTGTTCTCGGCCTGGCTCCCAGAGCGCCAATTCAAATGAATGAGGATGTAAAAGCTCATGGTAAGAAAATCTCTCCCTAGGTAGTTTCAGATGAAAGAACAGCTCTTTAGCACTTCTCGTGAGTTAGACCATGAGGCCTCTCCTTACAGCCGTCTGGGGTAATCTCTGCATTTTTTTTTTTTTTTTTAAGAGGGGAGCCTAAAGCCTCAGAACAGTTGAATGAGTTTCCTGAAGTCACACAGTAAATCACTCTTGAAGACTTGATTCTTTATGGGATCACAAATAAGTTTGAAGAGTACTTGGTTTGCATTAACTCTTGGAAGGCAAGACAGGAGGAAAACACAGTTTAAAATGGCACATATACAGATTGATGAGAAAGTACAGTTTTAATAGAGGAGAAAAACTCTCTGCTCGAGTTCTGTTTGCGGAGTCATTTTAGTTTTTTGGGGGTCTTTCTGCCCTTCTCCGCTTTTCCCTCTCCTATTTTCACCCTTTGCCTTGACTTTCCTTCTTCTTCCCTCCTTAACCTTCTGTCCAGTCAGTACTTTTGGCCCCAGGATGCTTTGCTTTTTTTTTTTTTGCTGCCAGTCCTTTCCTGCTGGCTGCCAATGTCTCCCCTCCCTCCTGACTTCCTCAGTTGATCCTGTGCAGAAGTTGATATCTTATCTCCACGCAGCAACAAGAAAGTGAGATAGTGGGCTCAGAAGCCAGCAACCCAGAGCATCTCGGGAACCCTCCTGCTGGTGTGAGCAGTCTTGTCCACCCCCCCACAACCCCAGCCATCCCCACCCCCAAGTGAAGATCATCAGTCAATACTTCTCTCGCTCTGGTCTCGTCTGTGCTTCCAAAGTCAGATGAAGACAGATTAGAGAACAGGCCGGGGCAGCTGGAGTGTACCATGTCCCCTTGGCTTTCAGATGTCTAACTTCGAAGGGAATTCGCGTCCTGTTTTTGTTTGTTTGTTTGTTTGTTTCTCTGATGTGCTGTGCAACATCAGAAAAGTAATTCCGTCTCTCTGGGCTCTAGTTTCTGCAGGCAGGTAGGATCCATCCAGAGCGGGCCTGTATGTATTTGATCCCAGGTTTAGAGCCCTGACAGGTCCTGAGGAGTGGAAAATAATTGCCATTTCTAGTATCTTCTGGGGCATGGCCTCACACTTTTCCACTTCCTTCTTCTATCGCTCCATTCTGTACCCCAATGACCTGACATGGAAATTTTGTCCCAGGCAGGAATGATCTCACCTGGAGTGCTCCCAATTTCGATTCTGAGAAGCCCCCGGGGTTGGAAGGACATTACTCATCAGTTCTTAATCTAATAAATATGCAACTTTTCCTCTACTAGAAAAATATTTTCCATTCCCACAAAGCAATAAAAAGCAGAGCAATTGCTTCTTTTTTCCGCCTCATTCTAGGTCAGTGGTTCTCCAATGGGAATGATTTTGTGCCCTGCCCTGCCAAAAGAACCCAGAAGATAATTTGGGATTGCTTGGAGACAGTTTTGGTTGTCACAATGGGGAAGGGGTCGCTACTGGTATCTGGTGGGTAGAGGCCAGGCATGCTGCTAAGTATCCTACAATGCACAGGCAGCCCCCACATCAAAGAATTATCTAGGCCAGAATGTCAGTAAAGCTGAGGTTGAGAAACCCCGGTCCAAGTCATCATTAAGCTAGGTCTTTGGTGAAGTTTTGGGTCCCAGAGAACATGGAAGTAGGAAGAATTTGCTCTTAGAATCCTCCCATATAATAGGGAAATAGTGCCTCTGGGTTGGGAGGCATCCTGTCTGAGAGGAAAGACACAATTCTTAAGCCCATGCTTGAGGAATGTACAGTCTAAAGAAAATCACAGGAATATGATATATTAAACCAATGTTTATCCATTTAACATGTATTTATTAAGCTCTTACTGTATGCCAGGTCCTATGTAAGGTTCTAAGGAGGCCCTAAATGAGTTCCCAATCTATGCGCCTGGGAGGGAGTTTCTCTTCCTCTTGGTCCTGTTTCCAGTCACCTCTGTGGACAAGATTTGACCAATATACTTGGGAATGAAAAGGATGTTTCAGAAGAAAGTTATAAAGTATAACTTCATAAAGCAGAATAAAGAAGTTCTAGGGAACTGAGTAGTTACGTTGGGTGTATTTGGGAAGTGCTTAGAAAAGTAGAAGCCAAACTCATGGGAAGAAACAAAGGCCTGGGTTCCAGTGGAAGAGGGGTGAGCCTACTGGGTCAGGGAGGCAGCCTCAGAGTGGAGAGGCTGCTGAGAGGTGAGACCTGGCCATTGCTTTTGGACTCAGGTCAGGGGATTAAAATTCTCTGAGTTGCCGGGCGCCTGGCTGGCCCAGTTGGTGGAGCATGTGACTCTTGATCTCAGGGTCATGGGTTCAGGCCCACATGGGGTGTAGAGATTACTTAAAAATAAAAAAATAAAAAAAAAAAGACATTCTCTGAGTTGCCTGGGCTCACAGCATTGGACAAGGACAGCCCTGCTTTGCAATATGCCCTGGAGCTCACAGTAAATATTGTGAGAATATGGTAGGAAGAGAGAAAGCCTAGCAAGCCCAGTGTGGCCTGGAGGTACC
Source organism: Zalophus californianus (assembly GCF_009762305.2). Taxonomy (NCBI): domain Eukaryota; kingdom Metazoa; phylum Chordata; class Mammalia; order Carnivora; family Otariidae; genus Zalophus; species Zalophus californianus. The sequence continues at coordinate 37,178,188 of NC_045610.1, forward strand.
CTGGGACAGATCCACCTTTACGCACTTTCTGCGATGTAATTCACTTGCCAAGGGTGAAGGCAAAGGGGGATCCCAGAAAGTGAGAGTTCCCGTCAGCATTGGCGTGAATGGCAGTAGACCAAATACTTAATTCTGAACTCTTCTGCCAGGAACTTTGGAGACGTCAGCGGATTCCTGTCCTCATGTAGTAGGATGCAGATGAAACAGGACTTTTTTTTTTTTCATTTTCTTTTTTTAAGTCATCTCTACAGCCAACGTGGGGCTCGAACTCACAACCCCAAGATCAAGACTCTCACACTCTACTGACTGAGTCAGTAGACTCAGGCCAGGTGCTCCATTATGGGATATACTACATGCATTCATTCAAGTAACATTTTCTGAGCACTTAGAATGTGTAGAAATTACTCTAGGTGCTTCAGGAGTTACAAGGATGCATTTATTCATTATTCATTCATTCACAGTCATATATTGAATACCTACTGTATGTCTGGCACCATGCTATATGCTTGGAATACAGAAATAAAACACGGCCTCTTTCTCAAGAGACCATGGGGGACAAACATTTCTTAAATTCCTACTATGTATCAAACCTCAAGCCAAGAGCTTTATGTACATGATCTTTACAATACTCAAACTAAAGGCCCCAAAAGTTTAAGCCAATCATATTGCAGTTACTCAAAAAATTAAAAATAGAATTACCATGTGAACCAGCAATTCCACTTCTGGGTATATACCCAAGAGAATCGAAAGCAGGTTCTCAAAGAGATATTTGCACACCCTTGTTCACAGCAGCATGATTCACAACTGCCAAAAAGTGCAAGCAACCTACCTGTCCGTCAACAGATAAATGAATAAACAAAATGTAGTGTAACCATACAGTGGAATATCACTCAGCCTTAAAAAGGAAATTCTACATTTCCCAGGCTACAACATGGACAATCTTTAAGGACATTACACTAAATGAAATAAGCCCGTCAGAAAAAGAAAAATACTGTGTCATTCCACTTATATGAGATACCCAGAGTAGTCAAATTCATAGAGACAGAAAGTAGAATGGTGGTTGCCAGGAGCTGGGGAGGGGAGATTGGGGTTCGGTGGTTTAATGGGTAGAGAGTTTCAGTTTTTCATGATGAAAAGACTTCTGGAGTTGGTTGCACAACAACGTGCGTGTACTTAACACTATGGACCTGTACACTTAAACATGATGAAGATGGGAGCCTACCTGGGTGGCTCAGTCGGTTGAGCATTCGACTCTTGAGCATCGGCTCAGATCCTGATCTCAGGGTCCTGGGATGGAGCACAATGTCGTGCTCCCCGTTCAGTAGGGAGTCTGCTTGGGATTCTCTCCCTCCCTCTGCCCCTCCCCCTGTTCTCTCTCTCTCTCTTTCAAATAAATAAATAAATCTTTTTAAAAAATGATGACGATGGGGGCATCTGGGTGCCAAAGTCAGTCGAGTGTCTGACTCTTGATTTCTGCTCAGGTTGTGATCTCAGGGTCCTGAGATTGGGCCTCTGTGGGGCTCCGTGCTGAGCATGGAGCCTCCTTGGGATTCTCTCTTTCCCTTGCCCTCTGCCCCTCCTGCCTGCCAACCCCCCTCTCCGCTCCCTCTCTCTCTAAAAAAAATTTAAAAGATGAAGATGGTGAATTTTGTTATGTACCTCTTTTACCACAATTAAAAAAATTTTTTTCTAAGTTTAACCCACATATCCCAGGCCTGATTCTAGGATCCCATTCTTTTTCCACTACAAAAACAACTATAGGGTAAGAGGGAAAGGAATGTGTCATTGGAGGAGTCCCGACAAGGAATCATTGATTAATGTGTCAATCTTTGCATCCAAAGATGACAGTAGTACTATTTTTCTTTGGGCATTTGGGGCCAGAAAGAGAAGTACTAGCCAACCACCCTACCCTAAGCCAAGGTTTAACATGGTTTACAGAGTCCCATGCAGGTAAGATGCAGACTTCTCTCAGAGTCTTTCCTCAGGAAGACCTTTGCCCCATTCCCCGATCTCCCCAACCCCTTTCTGCCCACCCATGCTTCTTTGCAGGGGCTCACTGCCGAGAGCAGAGGTCACCCCATGACAGAGGCAGAGATGGGGGGAAGGGCCAGCTCTGGCAAAACTTTGAAGCAGCCAAGTTTTGTACTGCAGGCCTTGGGAGCTGGCACAGGGCTGAGTCCGGAGCCTGGAGGTCTAGCTTCTGCTCCAGACTTGCTGTGAGACACCGGGAAAGATGTTCTTCTCTGGGCCTTGGTCTCCTCACCTACAGTATGAGGGGTTTGTTCTATGTGAGTTCTGAGCTTTCCCCTCCAGCGCTGCCCTTGTAGGAGCTTTGAACCTTTGGACCCCTTTGCTCCACTGCCTCGCCAGGGTCCTCCTGCTCTCTCATACCTTCTCTTTCAGCAAAACTGGACAGGTTCTGATAAATCCCTGAGCACAGAAGCACATTTTCTCCCGAGGATATTTGCATTTCTATTGGCATTCAGAGGAGAGAGAGAAGGAGGCTCTAACTTGGGATCTCTTTTGACTGGAAGAGCAAGGGGCTTTTAGAAGGGGGCAGGGTGGAGGTGGTGGTGTGGAGGGACGCGCCCCAAGCTGCCAACCGGCAAGGTGGTGGCTCAGCCCTTGGGTGGAGGTCTTGGCACACCTCGCCCAGTGAGGCACAGACGTGAACCCACCATGCTGCCTCTTCTTTTTCCAGGGAACCTGCAGGGGTCCTGGCAGCCCGTCTGTCTCCGGAGAAGTGAGTTCCAGCTCAGATACCGATGAGGTCATCAAGATCCCCGGTCTGAGCTGGAATTTGGCAGGAGGGCTCATGGGGCAGCTGTTTGTGGTTTCTCTTTTCCTCTGAAGGAAAGTCTGAGCAGATGATCTCCTAGGTGCTGCCTGTTTCCATGTGAGGGAGAAGCAGGATGTGGCTCCGGATCAGTGGAGTGGGAGGGGGTTTGGCAAGGAGAGTCCGGGGCGACACATAAGCGACATATTTTGTGAGATGAAAGATTCCAACTTCTTTCAGTAACTTCTTCAACTCTGCTTTTGTTCTTGGGAAACCTCATTTCTTCCTTAATATTTATTCATGAGGAATTTTTTTTTTTTTTTTTGGAGACTTTGAGGAGCAGCTGCTTTGGGTCTGAGGGAATTCACCCCACTGGGAAGACAGCTTTTCATCTTACTCGGTGCGGCCAGAGCTCCTCATAAAGAAACATCAGCTCCTTGGGGTGGAGGGGCCTCCAACTCCAGAGGGATTACTGTGCAGTTGTGGAGGGCTCCCGACAGTCTCTGCTTTGGGCCAGGCAGCCCCGGGACCTGGAGACAGGGCAGGGGCAGCTTCGGGAGCATGGAGGAGGCCACATGACAGGACAGGCATCCCTGCCTGGGGACCTCACAGAGCCTCGGAGGCCAGCAAAGCGCTGTAGTGGAGGCTCCATGAGCTGGAAGTTCCAGACACTTTTCATCTTTCAGAGGCTCACGTCTAACAGGAGAAACTGGACACTTCGGCCCACCAGCACACAAATTCAATGTAACGTGCAAATAAGGGCCCGGTGGGGAGGGCCAGGCTGGCTCAGTCACACAGAGGGGAGACAGGACTAGAAAAAGACTTACACCCGGTGCTTTTGACTGGGGGGGGGCTGGGGGAGTCAGGAATTCTACAATGTCAACCTTGGGAGGGATTTGAAGTTCTGGCCTAACCCTCTTATTTTCCAGATGGAGAAATTGTGGGAAATGACTTGTCTAAAGTCTGCTTCAAAGAGGAGATTCAAATATAGATTTTCTGGCCCTAGTCCAGTGCTCTTTCCTCTGCATTTGATCTCTAAATGTCTGGTTTTTCCCAACATTCTAGGGCTCCACGCGTCACCAACCCTAGGACTCCCCAGCTAGCGCCTTCTCGTGCATGCGTTTTTTATTCTGCGTTCCCACCCACCCCTCCCCTTCACTAGTTCACTGCTTGCTTGCCTTTTTTTGTTAAAGGTAATGCAGTATTTTATTTATTCCGTCCACTAATAACTAAGATTTGAGAACATTTATAGTAATGGAACTTAACCTAAGAAGTTCAACTTGCTTTTTCTTACATTTCAGTATCGGGTATTAGTAAGAGAGAGAGTCAAAATAATAATGGTCAAAATTATTCAGTCAAAAGCTTATAATGAATGCTTGGGATTAGTCTACATACAATTTAGGTTTTGGCATAAAGTTCTTTGGCTGCAAGTAAGAACATTTGGTTTGCTTCACTAATAGGATATCTTTTAATGCTGGGATGGCCTCTTCTTGATATTTCTTCTGCTGTGGATTTTTAGCATAGTTATCTGTGATGGTATGAATGGCGTTGAGTGGAGAGGCACTCCTAACATTTATTCCAAATAGGAGTACATACCCGATTACTATGGTAATGAGGAGGCAGACAGGTAATGCAACTGCCCAAGATTTTTGAGGCCAATAGGTTAAGCCTAAGGAGTTCAGCCAAGATTCAGGAATAAAGGCTCACACAAGATATAGTATGAAGCCAAATTGGGAGCTTAAGAAAAGAACAAAGCCATAAATCGTTCTTTCTGGCAATGGCAAAGGTGAATTTTCCAACATTTTCCCTGTGGCTTTAGACAATCTTGATCCTTGAAGCTCCCACTCAGGTCCCTCCCGACAGCTTGTCTACCTTAGCACACTGCTTTCTTTTTTAATGCCTGCCTGTGTAAACTCAGCTCTGTCACAAGCTTCTGCAAGGCTCCTGGGTTGTAAATGCGGCGCTCCAAGTTCCGGAAATGTGAGAGTCCGGGGCAGAGGCACAGACCTTCTAGAAGATGCAGGGGGATCAGGATGGTACTTGGTTCTTCTTGAGGCTCTGGACCAATTCCTCTACTGTCCACTGTCAGCCCTTCAACCTGACATGCAGTCCCATGCCCCAGATCTTTTACCTGCTCCTACACCTGGTCACCTTCTTTCCACCTCCCACCCCACCCCATTCAATGACCGGAGCGTTTTTCCCCCCCCAATCTCTACCCCAACACGGGGCTAGAACTCACGACTCTGAGATCAAGAGCCAATGCTCTCCTGAGTGAGCCAGCCAGGCGCCCCAAGGACCTGAACATTTATCTATCTATCTATCTATCTATCTATCTATCTATCTATCTATCTATCTAATTATTATTTTTTTAATTTATTTTTTTGAGAGAGAGACAGTGCATGAGCAAGGTGAGGAGGAGCAGAAGGAGAGGGAGAAAGAGAATCTCAAGCAGGCTCCACAGTCAGCGTGGAGCCTGATGAGGGGCTTGATCTCACAACCCTGAGATCATGACCTGAGCTGAAATCAAGAGTGCAACCCTTAACCAACTGAGCCATCCTGGTGCCCCAACCAGAACTTTTAAAAGTGTGATCGAGCACTTGGGCACTTGAATGAATCCTTCTCATTCCACCCTCGTGACTGGCTCTGCTTCCTTTTTGAAAACCCTGAATGCACTCCTGATGTCATTCCAAATTCTAAAAAATGCACAGGCAACTGGGTGGCTCAGTTGGTTAATCGACTGCCTTTGGCTCAGATCATGATCCTGGAGTCCCATGGTCGGGTCCCGCATCAGGCTCCCTGCTCAGTGGGGAGTCTGCTTCTCCCTCTGAACGTACCCCCTCTCATGCTCTCTTTCTCAAGTAAAAAATAAAATCTTTAAAAAATGCTGAGGATTCATCGATATCTGCACTAGCTGGGGGGAAATGGGAGATAATAGTAACTGAGACCACAGGCAAGGTTAAGTGTAGAAAATAGATCTGAATCAAGCCACTTGGCAAGGCTCTTCTGCCACCTTGCTGTGTGGTCTTAGGCAAAGCCTTTAACGTCTCTGTGCCTTTGTGTCTTATTTATCAGGTGAGGATAATACTGCCTGACTTATCGACTTTCAGGATATGTTAAAGATCAAGTAGGGGGACAGATTTGAACTTATTCTTAATTTAAAAGAATATTGAAAAAAAAAGAATATTGCACCTAACTAGCATGACTATTAAGATTTCCCCCAATCTCATTTTATATATATAAATGTATATTTTTTAAATTACCCGTCTCCATCAGCATCCTCTGAGGTATATTGGTAAGTAGCTAATTGTTAAACCAAGTCTGAATTTTTTTTTAAAGATTCTATTTATTTATTTTGACAGAGAGAGTGAGCAGGGGGAGCGGGAGAGAGAGAAGCAGGCTTCCCGCTGAGCAAGGGGCCCGATGTGGGGCTCGATCCCACGACCCTGGGACCATGACCTGAGCCGAAGGCAGATGCTCAACCGACTGAGCCATCCAGGAGCCTCCCCCCCCCCGAGTCTGAATTTCATCTCCTTTAATACCCTGTTGTCCAGGGAGGAGGGGCTCATGAGCAGTGCCATGCTCGGTCAGGGGAAACAGGACCTGCGTAATCCAGAAAGGTCTGAACAACCTCACGTTGATTGTGAAGAAAAACGAAGTGAAATAGCAGTGGGACCAGGTTCTGGGCTCACCCCTCTTATCCTACTAACCCTTACCCACCTGGATGTTGTTAGGGTTGAGTTCAGATGGGGTTTGTTGTGTAGTTAGGGTCTAGGTGAGGATGAGGGTTAGGGTTGAGGTTTCAGTTAGGTTTAGATTCTGAGTGTGGATGCAGGTTTAGGTTAGAGTTAGGTGTGGGAAATTAGGTTTAAAGTTATATTTAAAGTTAGGGTCAGTGTTAGTTCAATTTAGAATTAGGGGTTAGGTTAAGGTTAGGGCAATGTTTCTCAGCCCTGGCACTACTGACATGAGAAGCTGGATAATTCCATCTTGGGGGGGCCTCCCTGTACTTTTTAGGATGTTCAGCAGCAACCCTGGCCTCTCCCCCCTAGATTTTAATAGTATCTGCTCCCACTCCCATTGTAGGAACCAAAAAATGTCTCCAGACATTGTCAAATGCTTCCTTGGGCGTGCGGGTGAGGGTGGTGCTGGCGGTGGTAGGAGTCTCCCCTGGTTGAGAGCCACTGAGTTAATATAAGGGTTAAGGTTAATGTTAGGATTATGGGCTGGAATCAGGCTATTTTATTTTTAAATTTTATTATTATTTTTTTAATTTTAAAGATTTTATTTATCCATTTGACAGAGAGAGACCGCAAGCAGCGGGGAGAGGCAGAGGGAGAGGGAGGAGAAGGCTCCCAGCTGAGCAGGGAGCCCGAAGCAGGGCTCGATCCCAGGACCCTGGGATCATGACCTGAGCCAAAGGCAGACGCCCAACCAACTGAGCCACCCAGGGGCCCCCAGGCTATTTTAGATGTGGAGTTGTGTTTGTGTCTTTTTTTTTTTTTTTAAAGATTTTATTTATTTATTTGACAGAGAGAGATACAGCAAGAGAGGGAACACAAGCAGGGGGAGTGGGAGAGGGAGAAACAGACTTCCTGCGGAGCAGGGAGCCCGATGTGGGGCTCAATCCCAGGACCCCGGGATCATGATCTGAGCGGAAGGCAGACGCTTAACAAACTGAGCCACCCAGGCGCCCCTGGGTTTGTGTTTAGATTAGGGGTTAGTTTACAGTGAGGATTGGGAAGTCCTTTAGATGTAGGGTCAGGAGTAAGGTGAAGGCTCAGGTTCAGGTTCAGGTTAGGGTTAGGCTTTGTGCATTGGTCACGTGTAGGTCAGTAGCTTGCTGTAAGTGTGTTGTGGAAATATCATATAATGGATTTTGTGTCTTTCCTCTGGCACCATTGGGAAGCGGTTGTAGGACTTGGGGGACAGAATACAAGGAGATGCCCCCTCCCTGGGGAGCTCCTCATGGAACCCTGCTGAGTCTGTGGAGAGTGACGCATACGGGCCTTCAGGCCTAAGGAAGGTGATTATTTGGGATTGTTCTCATCTCTGTGTGTGCCACAGGGACAGCTGGGAACAGCCCACGTGCACACGCGCACAGGCATATATACTCTGTGCCAAGTGCCTGTCTACATGTTATCGCGTGTCTCATTTGCATGGTGCGGCCCCAAAGACCTTCATGCTGAAAATCAGGAAACCAGTGTGTATGCCAGGGCTTCCTCGGAACAGCACAGCTAGCTATATGACTTGAGGACCCTAACAATGGGTAGACCTTGGAGCTGGAAGCCTGGGCACTGACTATGCTCCCCTTTGCTGTTCTACTGTGTGTGGAACCATGGGCAAGTTCAGAGCCCTGCCTGTTTCCCCTTGTGTAGAATGACCAGAATGAAACTTACCTGAATCCCTCCACCCACCTCTAAGTCAATTGGGCATGAAATTCATTTCAACAAGCTCTTGAAATGTCGGGGAAGGAAGATGCTGTGTCGATCCACAGTAATTTTATTATTCCGTTTCCAGAAGAAAGGGGTGTATAGAGCTTCTAGCTCAGCACCTGCGTGGTGGCTGGAGCCTGCCAAGGCCTCCATCCGCCCATGTCAGAGACTACAGGAGGAATGGTGGTGTCAGAGGCAGACGCAACAGAGAGGGAACTATGCTTCACCGGCTTGTCAACATGTCATTAGGGTGTTCCTGTGGGAACCAAGAGCAGAGACAGGAGGCAGGAGAGTGGGAGGGAGGGAGGCGGGAGGGGGGAGGAAGGGAGAGAAATGGAAGAGATGAAGGGGTCCATGCCAGTACACATTCATCCCTGTCATGAGGAGAGCTCTATCAAACCAAGGCCAGGCCTATAAATCAGGCCATAATTAGTTGCAAAGAGAAAGCTTTAACATCCTCATCAAATTGATTAATACATCTTGCAGCTCAGGACAGGCTGGCCCCGCCTTGGAAAAACCCGCAAGCTTGCCCGGCTGGGTGGGGATGGAGAAGGAGAAGGGACAGCACGGAGCCAGGGGAGGCCTGCCCCTCTCTTTACTCGTGTTGAGAAGGCTCTGACAGGTGGCAGGTGGGGCCAGTTCTTAGTCCAGCTCGTCATCATGGGCCTGGAGCCTGGCGAAACAAGTGAATGTGTTGGTTTTGTCATGAATGAGCCCTAACACCTCTGACATATCGTTTATTTTTCTAGGTCTCAGTTTCACCATCTGTAAAAGGGACATCGTGGACCAGAGGAATTTTGATTACTTCCAGTTCACCATAAATATCTAGGAGCCCAAAGGCCAAGGACATTTGGGGGTTATGGCCAGTGAAGACCTAATTACAGGTTCAATTGCTAGGATATTCAAAGGGAGGTCAGGAGTTTGGGATAAGCTTAAATAATTTGGTCTGCCTTAGACTTGAGATTACCAAGTATTGCCTGTGTGTCTTTCCTGAGGCCCAAGCAAGCAGCAAATACCCTTCATCTCTTAAAGCGCACAGAGAGAAAAGATACAGATCCACTTGGATTCACATCCTGGCTCAACCACTTCTTAGCCACGGGTTTGGCGAAAGTTCCCTAATCTCTTCAGCTTTCCCCTCTGTAAGATAGGGGTAACAATGTCTAGCTTGCTGGGTCATTATGAGGGTAGATCAGATACATATGATGTGCTCAGCTCCAAGCCCGACACACAGTAGGTGGTCAACAGGTAATAATCAGTATTATTATTGCTCAGAGGACTCTTGAGGTCCAAAAAATGGCATCAAAATCACATGGAGACTGAAAAAAGTAAAGTCTAGTAAAAAAGTAAAGCCCCGACTGCCCCCAGGATATCCAACTAGTCACCCTCTTGGGATGTAAAATGAATAGGCAGCAACTTGTTGTGTAAAAGGCACTGGACTTGAGCTTGAAGACTTGGGGATCTCACCTTTGCAACTTATGGATTGTGTGACTTTGGGCAAGATTCTTCACCTTTCTGAGCCTTGCTTTCCTGAGTCAGGAATGTTTTTGGCATCCAGGCAGATAATGTGTATAAATGATCCTTGTAAGATATAAATCATATTCAAATATATTTAAATATAAAGCATTTTATAAGCAACATTCAGGGTATCAGTCCCTTTTGTCTGCAGCTGACTGCCCCAAAGTCCCCCATCGGGAAGAACAAATAAAATACATTCTTCTCAGAGTACCTGGGGGGCTCAGTCGGTTAAGCGTCTGCCTTCGGCTCAGGTCATGATCCCGGGGTCCTGGGATCGAGCCCTGTGTCAGGCTCCCTGCTCAGCAGGGAGTCTGCTTCTCCCTCTGCCTCTCCCCCTGCTTGTGCTCTCTTTCTCAAATAAATAAGTAAAATCTTAAAAAAAAGAAAGGAAGGAAGAAGAAGAAAGAAAGAAAGAAAGAAAGAAAGAAAGAAAGAAAGAAAGAAAGAAAAAAAAGAAAGAAGAAAAAAGAAGAAAGAAAGAAAAGAAAGAAAGAGAGAGAGAGAGAGAAAGAAAGAAAGAAAGAAAGAAAGAAAGAAAGAAAGAAAGAAAGAAAGAAAGAAAGAAAGAAAGAAAGAAAGAAAGAAAGAAAGAAAGAAAGATGTTCTTCTCAATCCTCCGGGGGTCGTGCTCTATTGCTTGAAGGGACCCTGGGCCTTTCTGTCCTCTATAAATTGCATTTTCCTATTTTCTGCTTTAACAAAAACTCTGACCTAATTGTTTATAAGAACCAAAGATCCTCTATTTGGTGGTGTTTGGGTCACATGCATGCTTATGTAGTAACACTATCCAAAAATCTATTCTTTCCTTCTTCTGTAATAATTGAACTGTAGAAAGTATGGCTGCTCATATGTATATATTTATTTCTCAGCCTCCCTTGCAGTTCGGATGGTTATATGACTAAGTTCTTCATAGTGGGATGAAAGCAGAAGTGATGTGGGTCCATGATGAGCTGGGATCTTCAGAAATGGGTGTGCATCTTCTACACTTTTCATCCTTCCTGAGACCCAGAACATAAGTGTACCCTCAACCCAGCTTGGATCAGGCAGACAAAAGCCACCATACGGGATGAACCCAGGGTCCTCGAATAACAACATGGAGGAGAATCCCCTACCAACCTGGAGCTCGGACTGTTCTGTGAGGAAAAAAAAAAATCTTCTATCTTGTTGAGACATTGCCTTTGGGTTCTTTATTATAAAGGTTTAATCTTTCATCTTGAGGAATTTTTCGTTGCAGTGCATGTCCCCCAGGAGTCCAGGAGTTTTCTTACCCATCCCACTATCTTTAGACAATGGCACCAAATGTGGAAGACACTCTTCATTTTAAAAGACACAGTAGGATGGGGCGCCTGGGTGGCTCAGTTGGTTAATCATCTGCCTTCGGCTCAGGTCATGATCCCAGGGTCCTGGGATCAGGCCCCTCATCAGGCTTCCTGCTCCACAGGAAGCCTGCTTCTCCCTCTCCCGCTCCCCCTGCTTGTGTTCCCTCTCTCGTTGTCTCTCTCTCCGTCAAATAAATAAATAAAAAATCTTAAAAAAAAGACACAGTAGGAGATTCCACTGCTCGTGGTGTATTTGAAGTCTGGCTCTGCATCTCATTCAGAGTCATCTTCTGATCATAATTTTATTAAGAAGCTCTCCATCTATTTATACTCAAAACTACCCCCTAAAAAATAATCAGCTCCATTTTCTTGTACTCTCCTGCATAATGAAGTCTACTCCATTCCTGGAAAGCAGCTGCAATTCGAAGGCCAATGGGAGGGAAGATGGAGCAGAAAACAAGACAACCGTAGATTGAGGATGGCTGGAGGGATCCACAGGGATCTGAACTCTGACCCTGGACCATGTGAAGGGACAGGGAGGGTTCAGGGACCTGGAGAAATAAACCAGAGGTGTCCAAATGATGCGTCAGGAGCCTCTGGTAGAGGAAGTGGAGTTTTCAAGATCTGTACACTGCTTTCTTGTGCTTCTAATCCCCAAGAAAACTTGACCCTCACTGGCTGACCCATTGGCTTCCCATCAGTTTGTCATCATCAGTCAAGGGTTTTTCAAGGCCTATGACATTTAGAAAGCCTCCCTCCTGACACCCACCCCTCCCCTTTTGGAATGTGGTCCTGGGCAGACTCGGAATTGCTCTTTAAAATGTTTAAATGTGCAGATGGTTTGGAATGTGAGGACTGAATACCCCCCTTTCAAAAGCCAAGAGGTATGGGAGTCTCACAGACATGGGATCTCAGGGAAGGGGAGACCACGGAGGAAGGACATGGTGCCAAAGAGCCACAGGTGGGAGCCAGAGTGGGGAGGAGGGGCGGCCTCACTTTGTCACACTGCTGGCCCGAATCACCGGGCAGGGCCGGAAGGGAAGTGCCAGTCGTAAATGCTCCCACCTCATCTCACAGCTCACCAAATATTACGGCCTAGCACATAAAAACCTAAGCTGCCAGGAGTGTTAAACTCAAGGAGCTGTGACCAGAAGCAGGCAGGCTCGGGGAACAGGAGTGGGGAGGTGGCTGCGGCAGGCCAGGGCCTCCCATTACGCCCCGTGGCTCTCAGGCAGCGACCAAGACCAAGCAGGGAACTTAGCCCCTGTCCTGAAACTCTCCTCTGCCTCTTGCCTCTCCATGGTGAGGGCATTTAGGGGAGTCCTGAGCCTCCTTAGCAGGAGCCGGGAAGCTTCTAAGCAGAAAATAAATGCTTTCAAGCCACATAAATTAATGAAAATTAGCAGGAGTCAAGGTAAAAAATCTTTCCTCCACCACTTGGATGTTTGAGCCATGGTTCTTCTCCGTGATTTAGAGGCTTATGATTAGAGTGATCCGATCTCGTTTTGTTTTTTTTCTTCCCTTTATACTCCCTTCCCTTTCCAGATAAAGCTCTCTCCTATGAAGCAGGTTCCCACTGGCCGCAAGCTACTCTGGCTGGAAGCAGGTGTGTGCACCTGTCAGCTCCGCACCTTGATGGATCTCTGTGTTATCTTGGTTCGTCTCCTCCCTGCCAGCCCCTTAATGAACAGTCCGCCCCAGGCCAGGGATGAGTCGTGGGTGGGGAGCCCACATTCTGAAGAATGTTGTAGAAGAGATGTGTGGCTGCTGGTCCCAAGTGAAACGTGGCACCCTCCTAGAGGTGGAGGAGGGGGCTGCCATAATCAGAACTTCTAACTCTGACCTCTGAACTTGGGAGAAGATGGATAAGGGCATGATGGTTTCCCAGTGCGGAGCATCCGTCAGAGGAGGAGCATAATCCAGCAGTTGATGGAAGTGGGGTCTGGAAACCAGAGAGGTTAGGTGCCTGGATTTGCCTCAGGAAACAGGGCTTCAGAGGGACGGCGTGGTATGGGGGCTGAAGGTGGAGTTTTGAGTCAGAGAGACATAGGTGCAAATTGCATCTCTATCACTCACCACCTAGTTGACCTGGCTCAAGTGTCTTAAGCTCTTTGAGCCGTAGTTTCTGCACCTTTAAAATGAAAATAACGATATTACCTCACCGAGTTGTAGTGAAGACTACATGAAATAACTGAACTGATGTCAAGTTCCTAGCACATGGTGCCCAGAATGTAACTCTTGCTCACAACATGGTACCTTCCTGCATCTCCACTCTTCTTGCCCACGCCTATGCAGAAAGCTAAGAGAGAAATCAGAGCCCCAGCCTGTGTCTCCTAACTCCTCGTCCAGTACCTGGTATCCATCCAGCTCAGGAATCTACCCACTCTGGGCCTTTGGTCTAGACAGCTGAGTGGCAGAGAGAGCACTCCTCTAGGAGACAGACTAGAACGTGCCCATTCTGAGGAAGGAAGAATCAAGCCAGCAAGGTGTTGTGTGATATAAATTGCCAGGTTCAAGTCCTGACTCAGCCACTCACAAGTTGTGACCTTGGGCAACTCCTCGGGCCTCAGTTTCCCCAAGGTAAAGGGGCTGTGATGATAATCCTTGCCACAGTGTGGCTCTGAGGTTCAAAGGAAATAGTGGATGGGAAAACCCTGTGCAAATGACTCTCTATGTATAATGGAGTGGTAATCATTTTATTCACCAGGTTTCTCTTAGGAAGGAACGCTGCTTGGAAGAATGCCTTGATATGTGTTTATCATGTGGCTGACGTTACCAAAGCTTTAGAGAAGGGAGAGTATTGCTCTGCAGGAGACAGAGAAAGGACACAAAAAGGGGCAGTGAGGCTCCAACAGGATAGAGAGAGGCCAGGCATCCTGAAGGGGCACGTGAAATGCCACCCTGGTTGGGTTGACTAGCAAGTGTTTTAGGAACAGCGCTGCCCACTGTGCCCATTACAGGGGCTTGTGCCATGAGATACAGCCTCCTCTTCCTGTGCCAAATCTTTGGGTTTCTCTAGTAAACTCACCATTTTTGCAGCACTGATCACACACGCCTAGTCATTGATACACATTCTTTCATTTATTCCTCCATAACCTTCCACAGATGAAGAGCTGCGGCTCAGAAAACTCAGACAACTTACTCAAGGTCACAGGAATGGTAGCCACTAGAGGAGGGATGCCAATGGGCATCTAGCTGTGGGTACTGGGCCCTGTTGCCCCTCTGGACCTCCGTTTTCTGAGGTTAAAAAGGTCACTTACCCTCCCCAAGCCCCAGTTTTTCTATCTTTAAGAAGAAATATCTCTGTTGCTTCTCTCCTTAGTCAAATACTTGATAGATGGAAGAAGTAATAGATGTAAAGTACTTTGAGAGCTTTTAAACAAACAACCCCGTTGTGAAAGTAAGCTATTATTAATACCAAATCTCACATGCTAAAAGGTCTGCTTAATCCATCCTGCCCTAAGGAGCCAAAGAGGATATTTCCTCTCTCTGTTTAGTTTATCCTTTCTAGTCAAGTGCCAAGTCTGGTCCATGTTTCTTTCTCTCATCAGAGAGCAGGCATATGGATCTCCCCTAAAGCTACCCAAGTCGAAATACCATGACTATCTCGAAGGATTCCCTTCCTGCTCTTCATCTCTCCAGCCCCCTCCAAAGATAGGGACTAACCCCATCGTGTTTAACAAACAGCTCTCCAGAAAAAAAGTCCTATCTTGATTTGTAGCATTTGTCAATTTCCTTGGTGTAAATGCTCCCATCATGCCTGATTTCAAACTATCATTATGATATCGCTCAGTGCAGAATTGTGAAGAGATGGACAATATCACACCCTTATAGTTTTTCCACCATATAGGTACAACAGATATAAATAACCCCAAAAGATTATGGTAAAATCTAGTGATGGGGTGCCTGGCTGGCTCAGTCAGGTAGAGCAAGATCGAGTGACTCTTGATCTTGGGGTTGTGAGTTGGAGCTCCATGTTGGGTATAGAGATGACTGACTTAAAAATAAAAATCTTTTAAAAAATCTAGTGAAATAAATACTAAGGTGTGTGTTTTTATTTATTATTGTTGTTTTTTAATTTATTTAATTATAACTTTATATAATTTTAGTTTTTTGTCTTTTATTTTTTAAAATGATTTTATTTATTTGAGAGAGAGTATGTGCGTGAGCGCATGCAAGCAGGGGCAGGAGGTGGGGAGGAAGGAGCAGAGGGAGTGGGAGAGGGAGAGAATCTCCAGCAGACTCTGCACTGCGTGTGGAGCCTGACACAGGGCTCAGTCTCATGACCCTGAGATCATGACCTGAGCCATAACCAAGAGTCTCACGCTGGATGCTTAACCGACTGAACCACCCACGTGCCCCAATTTTAGTTTTTTCTTAAATAACTGTTTCACAAAACTCTTGAAAATTTAAAAATCAGTGCTCACAAGCCAGAATGAGTCAGCTCCAGACCACCCCTGTGTGACCCACAGGGTGCACAAAGACAGATGTCTGTAGCACAGAAGCCGAGGCATGTTGAAGGAAGTGCCACGTGACCCTGTGATATATTTTTGTATTTCGGAAACAAGGATCTCACAGGAAATAGTATTCTGGCTTGACAATGGTTATTTTAACCTCATAAATGGGAAGTCTTCATCTAGTCCTTTTCCCTTGCCGTGAGGAAGAACTCCTGAGTCTGTTCTCCTGGGATCCTGTACTGATCAGGGTCCTGTTGGGAAAGAGATAGCCCACTCGAACAGGGTTTGTTTGAGCAGAATTTAATAAAGGCATATTTACAAAGCTGTGGGCAGGGTTCAGAGAAATCCACAAGGGATGTGAGTGGGGAGCAATTGGCACTCTAGGCCTGAAGGGTTAAAGAAGGAACATTCCCCAGAATCTGGAGATAGCTATAGCAGAGGGTGACCCACAGGAGCCATGCCCTTTGATTAAGGAACATGGGCATTGTCAACCCGAGGCCCTGCAGGCAGGGAGCTGTGGGGAATAAAGACCCTGACCTCATGCTCTATCTTCAGTCTTCCAGTGACCTGCTGCATGATATAAATGCATTATCTTGTTCTCCTTTAAAAACTTGAGGTGATGTCACTGTTTCTTGAGCATTGGCCATTGACTGAGCCCAACCAGAAGTCAGAGGACAAGGGAGACTGTTGAAGTAGTTCATAAAGATCATCTCCCAGCACCAGTGCCAAGAGTAGGGGAAGAGATGTGGAAGGCCAGAGAGATCACCCAGCCCAGGTCCTCAGTGGCTCATTGCAGGAAGTCATTCCCAGACTAGCATCTTAGGCTAATGTTTCTGAAACTTTAACAGGCATACTAACCATCTGGGGATTATAATGCAATTTCTGACTCAGTAGGACTGGGTTGAGTCCTAAGATGCTGCTGGCCTGTAGACCACCATTTGGTTAAGAGGGTCTTAGGCCATACCCACCCCACCTCAGGCCCTAGTGGGCTTGTCTAGTTAAGGGAAAACCGGAGATGTAAAACTCCCTTCCTACTTCCTACCACCCCCTTCTCCCAAAATACCCTTCTGGTGGAACCCAGCTATCTAATAGCAACCCAGAATTTGATTCTTTCTCCTCCTCCTGTTGCAAGGCCACACTAGAAAGATGTGGGTTTGCGGACCCCCAGAACGTGAAGGCAGATCTCTCCACTGGAGGAAAACTTCAGGGAATATTCCAAAGTCCTACAACCTTCCCTGTCTCCTTTTTCTCTCCTTGTTTTTACCTCTACTACAGGAGGAAGAAGCTGCAGGCTTAGCCCCTGGATGCTCGGTCCAGTTGCCTGGTATTAGGAAGGCTGGCCCTAGGGGTATCTCCATTAATTCCAGACATAATGCAGGTGTGTATACACATATATATGGAGGTAAGTGCATTGGGGCAGGCAAGGAATGGAAAGTTGGAAACTAGATCGAGATGGCGTAACACAATTCCTTCTCCTTGGGAACTTAGATAATCTTCTCAAAGAGGGACGATGTGGCAACAAAGGTAGTTAGACCTAGTGACTTTCAAGACGTGCCCCATTACCTGCATGCATTCACTACTATTCCAACATAGGATCATTTCCATGCAAAGGTCTAGGAAAAAGGCCTAGTCAAGTGAGCATTTTCCAGAAATGGCCTGTTAGTAAGATCAGCCACAGATATCCAGATTCCACCAGTAAAAGGCTCCCCAAGGGACATGTGTCCAGCAGCCTGGAGAATAGTCCTGCTTGCTCCTTTTCCCAAAAGAAAGCAGGAGAGGATGTATCCCCAGATTCCCGGCGAGTAGGCATACTGGTTCATAACACTCACTATATCATTTATTTGGCGCTTGTCGTAAAACACCCGGCACCAAAGAGCAATTTACGGTTTACAAGGAACCCTTCAAATACATTACCTCCTTAAATTTTTACAATACACCTATGAGATAAGGCAAGGCAGGTTTATCACCATTTTACAAACAAGAAGTTGAGGTTCCAAGAAGTTAAATAATTTACCTAAGACCACCAGACTCTTGGGTGGCGGAGCCCAGAGGGGAATTCAGTTTTCCTGACTCCTACCTAATATAGCAGCTTTTCTGTTCACCGCCTTTCTCGAAAACACTTCTTTGTCTAGTAGCTAACTGTTTGGCATTTTCTGACTTTGTTCCCTTACAGATATATCAAGTATGGACTCTGTCTCTCTTCCTTACCCATTTTTCTCCAACACCTGCGACAATGCCTTATACATAGTATGTACTTAATAAAATTCTGTCGAATGAGTGAATAAATGAAATGAATCACAAGATACCCAAAGGTAGGGCTCTAACTTTGAGTTCTTGGAATCCCTCACCATATTTACACAGTGGGAGAGTAAATACTATTGATAAGAAAAATGACCTAATATCCAGTGGGTGTGACTGACTCGCAGGAAGTCATCTGCCCTGGAAGGTAATATATCCTGAGGAAGAAAGTCCCTGCCATGGCTTCTAGAATTCTAAGCACCGACTCTCTCTTTCTCAGTATTTCTCATTACCTTCAACTTTGCCCTCGTCACCCTCAGGGTTAAGACCTCTGCCCTCGGAACAGACCATCCAGAAGCTCAGGCCTGTGTCTTTTTGATTTAGGAAACAGGGACTATGGAGTCTTGTAACAATGGTCTGTATCTCCACATGCTCCCACTGCCACCAGAAATAATAAAATGGTTTGTTTCTCTTGGCAGCCTCCACCTAACAGTTCCCCATGTGTGTGTTGCTTTCTTCAATTTTCCCCTCTACAAAATCTGGTCATGTTTAATAACAATAAATCAGAGGAGAGATTGCAGCCCGGAAGAGAAGTCTGGGGCGGCTGGGGTTTCCACATCTGGGGCCCATTCGGGTTGAAGCGATGACAATTCCTAATAAATGTTAATGGAGAACCTCCTCAGATTCATACACTCCAGCCATAATTTAGCCTGTCTCCATGCCAGATGACCTTTTGAACATCCAGAATACACCCATCATAGCACCAGCTACAGCCCTGGATTGCTTCCTGCATATGAAGTGGGGGGGGGGGGTGTGTGAAAAAAAAAACCACCAACAAGGCTTCTCGTTATTGATTACATTTCTCCATTTTCCCTTCCCTGGACTTCTCTTCAAGGTTCACAAAACCTTGGGGTCCCCAGCCACCCAGGTGGTTAGAGGCCAGGAGTCAGGTTAAAGGATGTTCCCTTCTGCTCCTAAAGGAGGCTCCCTAAAATCTGACAGCCAACTCAGTTCCCACAAGAGACTGGGCTGGACATCAACATTCCTCCCCTTCCTTGTTTTTGTTGTTGTTTTGCTTCTGAGAGACCCTTTGCTGATTCCGCTGTTCTCTCCCTTTCGTCAGCCAGTCTCCCCGCTTCTGCCTCCTCTAATTAGGCAGTCGGTAAGGCTGGCTTCAGTCTCCGGCTTCTCTCTTCCAATAGCTGTCACCTCCGTGAGTCTGCGTCCACTTGTGCTTGTCCAGTTCTGACCTCTCTCTCTCAAGATGCAGTCCTGAGACTGCAGGCCAGCCATCCTGGGGGCGAGGTGTTTTCACCTGATATCCAGGCCACTGTCGAAAATTCTATCTGTCCGAATTAACTTATCATCTCACCAAAACATTTGGCCTCTTTGTCAAATTTCCGTATCTCTGTTAAGAACATGGTTATTCTGTCAGCCATACAGGTATCTGATCATGGCACTACCTTAGACACTCCCTCTCTGCTGCCTTCTTTTCTCATCAGGGGGATAGTGTTATTGGAGCCTCCATCCCAACCTCACTCCTTTTAACTTCCACTGCCACCTCATGCTTCAGGCCTTTATCCCCTCACTTTGAAATTACCTCCTACCTGGTCTCTCTCTGCTACCCCACCCCTGAACATGGTGGTCAGGTACATCCTCTCAAGGTGCTTTCGTGTTCTCCTCAGCTCAAAATTCATCAGTGGCTCCCCATTGACTTATCGTTATTGTTATTCAAATGATTGTTTTTCATAATTAGGTACCCCTTGAACTGTCTAAGATTGCATAATGTTGGAGCCAGATTTTTTTTTAAAGTACACTCCACGCCCAACTTAGAGCCCAACCTGGGACTTGATCTCACGACCTGGAGATCAAGACCTGAACTGAAATCAAGAGTCAGACACTTAACCGACTAAGCCACCCAGGTGCCCCAGAGCCAGATTTTTAGATTGTAAATCCCAGGCTTTTTTCAGTTTCTTCCTTACCTGTTTCAGGAATATGCTTTATTAGAATTCCTTTATTTATTCAACAAATATTTTTTAAAAGATTTTATTAACTTTTTTTTTTTTTTTTTGATGGAGAAAGACACAGTGAGAGAGGGAACACAAGCAGGGGGAGTGGGAGAGGGAGAACAGGCTTCCCGCGGAGCAGGGAGCCCGATGCGGGGCTCGATCCCAGGACCCCGGGATCATGACCCGAGCCCAAGGCAGATGCTTAACGACTGAGCCACCCAGGTGCCCCTCAACAAATATTTTTTGAGCCACATCTACATGCCAGAGCTTGCTGAGTACCAGAGGATAAAGTCGTAAACAGATAAGCACTGTCCCATGTGGAAACACTCTCGGGGGAGGAAAACCAAAGAAAAAGAAAACAGGTAGATAAATAAATAATTGCAAATTCTGAGAAGTGCCAAGAAAGAGCTGGGAGAGGATAAGGGAGTTCTATAGTATTTTAGACAGGTCTCCAAACTCTCATCTCTCCCATTCATTGCTACTTCTCTGGTTCCTGAAGGATATGGGCACTTTTTGGGAACCCTCCCTTTAATAACTCCAGTAAGGACAAGCATAAGTGACACTTTGTAAAACAATTTCTTGAGTGCATCTCCAATTTCTTAGCACAAATAGTTATTAAACAAATCAAGCTACATTCCTTGGACATTTAGAATAAAGGATGTAATCTAATGACCCCCTTGTTTGGCCTGAAGACAGAATGGATATTTACCTTAATGTATGAGGGATTCAAGTTAGACACAGTGAAAGACTGCATGGGCAAAACTTTCAGTGGAAAAGGTGCCTGAGGGAGTATATCAGTCAACTTTAGCAAAATAATGTTGTATAAGAAATGACCTAAAATCTCAAAAAAAAAATTTATTTCTTGCTTATAGGGTTTGCAGGTTGGCTGCAGTGGCTCTGTTCTAGGTTGTGGATCTTGTTCAGGTTCACTCCGTGTACCTTCTCATTCTGGGACCCAGGCGGAAGTGACCAGAGCATGCTCTTCTCATGGCCAAGTGTAGAAACAGAAGAGACCAAGCCAAACCAAGCAAGTAGAATGAAAACCTCTGCTTACACTCCATTAGCTAAAGCACGTCACATGACTAAATGCATCATCAGGGGTGTGGCTAAGTTTTCTCCCCACCTGGTGGGACAGAGAGGACACCCAATGTTTGCTGAATAATAATACCCTCCACTGCAGGGAAGTTATGGAGTTTTCCTTCACATGTTGTCTTTACAAATAGAAGAGATTGTCGTTTATCTGGGTGCCTCTCAGTACCATATGACCTGAAGTATAGCAAAGGAGGACCAGAAGATATGATTTCTTAAAGATGCTTATTTTGGTACAAGGGCAATGTAATTCGTGTTTGATATCTGGTTGCCACTGCAGTCCCTTTTCCTTTTCCACCAGAGCTGTGCCATGGGGGTGATTTGCAGCCCAAGTCTTAATACCAGAGTCTCTATGTGATTATATACAAGTGACAGTCACACAGCAAACATAAATACAGAAGAGGTTCTGATACCATCGGGGAACCGTATTCCTGCCGTCGGGCCAGCTTTGTCTGCTGACAGTGCAGTTAACTCTGGAATGAAATTGGAGAGCTAACTGATGGTCAGAGGGGACCGGGAGGACTTCCATTTGTAACTGAGACAGGCAGGGCTCCGCCAAAGGGGAAGCAGGACGAGATTTTATTTACCATGGCTAGATAAATTCAACTCACGAACATTTATACAGTGTATGAAATCACTAATGGTTTAGCTTTGCAACTTATTCAAATGTAAAGACATGGGAATAATTGTGAACCCACATGCTCAGAAGTCTTTGACTCCAAATTTCCGTATTCTGTATCCATTTCAACCATGATAATGTCCTTTCTCTCTCTTTTTACCCCAGGGTGCTTTTCCTCCTTTTCCACTCTCGATATCTGCTATTAGGAATTTTTTAGGTACTGCTGGAAGAATAGCTCCCAGACTGGGGCCCCTGGCTGGCTCAGTCAGTAAAGCATGCTACTCTCGATCTCAGGGTTGTGAGTTTGAGCCCCACGTTGGGTGTAGAACTTAATTAAATAAACTTAAAAAAAAAGAAAAAAGAATAGTCCCCAGACCAACAGCAGCCCACACCTGAGAACTTGTTAGAAACGCAAACTTGGTCTGAAACAAATAATGCAATATATGTTAAGAAAAAAAAAAGAAGAAGAAGAAGATAGCAGGAGGGGAAGAATGAAGGGGAGTAAGTCGGAGGGGGAGACAAACCATTAGAGACGATGGACTCTGAAAAACAAACTGAGGGTTCTAGAAGGGGAGAGGGGTGGGGGGATGGGTTGGCCTGGTGATGGGTATTAAAGAGGGCACGTTCTGCGTGGAGCACTGGGTGTTATGCACAAACAATGAATCATGGAACACTACATCAAAAACTAATGATGTAATGTATGGTGATTAACATAACAATAAAAAATTTAAAAAAAAAAGAAAGAAAGAAACGCAAACTTGGGGCTCCTCCCCAAGACTTGCTGAATCAGAATCTCTGGTGATGCAGTGGAGAGAGTTTGTCCCAGGAAATTGTGTTTTAATAAGCTCTTTAGATGACACCTTAAGCACACACACCCTGAAGTTTGGGAACCAAGGTAGTTCTGACTTAGTACGTCTGGGTCGGAACCCACAACTTGTAATTCGAACAACATTCAAATAACACAGATGCTGCTGTCTGTGGACCACACTTTGAGTAGCACAGATTTAGAACTCAACCACATGCGCATGAAATGATAGCCAACAGTGTAAGCCTTACTGGTCCTGGGTGGATAGGATGAAAGTTTTAGTGAAAGGAATGAGTCACTAATGGTGGGACTTCAGGTAAAAACCACCAGATTTTACAAACCCCAAAAGCAGGTTTGGGTCAGAGGATAGACTTGGAGCCTCTGAAGCCACATTGTGTATGCTTTGCTTTCTTTGACCTAGAGAGCCTGGCTATGGATGATTAAAGAATGAGGGGGAAAGCACAGGACTGGGAGTCAGGAGACCTGGGTTCTACTTCTTGCCTTATCACTCGGAATGTAGCCATGGCTGGGTCCCTTCTAAACCTAAGAAGGTGAGAGCGACACAATCTCTACCATTCCTACTCTTCCCCCCTACCATCCTTTTTTATTACACAAGATTATGATTACCTTAGCCACAATTTTCTCTCCAGCTGAGTAAGGCTGTCTCAAAAATAGGGAACCCGAGGTGCAGAATTGAGGGTCCACCGAATTAAATACTTGGCCCTGAGTTACACTGAGAATCATGAGTGGAGTTAGGACTGACTCTAACCGCTCCCCCATGCCCTCCTTAGTGTAATGCTTGTTGAACATCCAGGCTCTGAGGGACGCTCTCAGGGTTGGGATCCCAGCCTCCCACTTGTGAATGGGTGTGACTTTGGGCAAGTTACTCTCTTGGAGCTGTGGTTTTCTCTTCTATGGAATGCGGATGACAATACCTACCTCATAGGGTTGTTGTGATGTTTAAAGGATCATCCAAGCGCTGAGGATAGTGTCTGACATGAGAAAAGCATTCAATAAATGTCAGGGGCTACCACGAGGAGGAGAAGGAGGAGGGGGGAGGGAGAGGGAGGGGGAGGAGGAGGAGGAGGGCGGTGCCCAGTTTATTCCGGATCTCCAGCGGTTTAATTCTCGAGATAGATTGCAGGTCTTCCTCTCTCCTGTAGGTGGCGCCTCCCCTCATTGAGCGCCCTACCTGAGTTCTGGAGCGCTTGAGGAAGTTGAAATTTCTTTACATTTCTGCTCTGTGTAGGATTAATAGTGTGGGCTCTCCTGCAATCCCTTAAAACCTACGCCCAGGACAGCCCGGTTTGGGGATCCCGACTTCCTTCTTGGAATGGTTCCACCTCACCCCACCCCCATCAGAAGCCACACACTATGGCCTGCAGCCTCCCCTGCAGATGCGACCCTGTAGGCCTTGTTGGGGGAGGATTTAACCGCCAGCACCTGAGCTAGGGAGTTCAGTGGGAGTTTCTTTCCTGCTCGGTTAAAATGACAAATTGGTACATGAGCGCTTAATGAAAGATGCTGGAAACGTCCGTGAAGATCAGAAAAATCGCCTCTCGGAGCTGACAGCCAGGCCATCTGCATTCCCCGCATTCCTATTAATTCCTTAACAATAAACGACAGGAGCGCCTAGAGGGTTAACAGCTTAATTTAATCTCTGAGATTCCTTCCTGGAGCACTGAGAATTAGAAAGGCATTTACAAAACGTTATCTGCACACCTGATTTTTCCCCACTTGATGTGTCTTCTGTACCGGTCACACCCCTTCCTGACACGTGGGCCACCGAGGCTCTGCCCCTCCCGCCATTGATAGAATGCTCTCCACTGGGCCTTCGTGGCTCCTTGAACCGCATGATTAGGCTCCAAGTGCCCCAAGATTTGGCTTCGTAGCAGTCACCTCAAATGCTGGTTTACATGATTTCCCCAGGGCCTTTTAGGGACAGTAAAGTCCCTAAATAGCGCTAGAAAGGCGTTCCTCCTGTTTTCAGTAAATTTCCTTCCTGGTGGGAAGCAATGCAAAAATAGGAAGAGGTGTGGGGTAGCAGCAACTGGCTTGGAGAGCTGTCAGTCCGGCTCCGAGAGTCTCTGGCAGATCATCAGCTATTTATTGAAGATACCAATCCTCTCATTTTACGGAGAAGGAAACTGAGACCTGGAAATATGTAATAGTTCAGGGTCACACATCCAGGTAATGTCAAAACCTCAAAATAGGATTCAAGGCTCCTTAGTCAGGGACAAGTATTCGTTCCACTACAGGGTTGGCAAATAGATTTTATCTTATGCAGTAAATCCCATCACTGGTTGGTAGGGGCTGCCCGGGGCCCAGGGGCTTCTCAGGCTGTGTCCAAGCTTAGGAGGGAGGGCCTCAGTGACAGTTTGGAAATGTCTTCTAGGAACAGAGAGGGGCAAAGGTGCCAGCCAGGTAATCGCCCACCCTGCACTTTTCAGGTTGTTTCCTTTGGGTTAAGGCATTTAAAGGCTTCCATTAAAATGGAAATGTTATCTGGGAGGAGTAATGCATTAAGCCATTATCTGTCATTAACACCTTGGCTAGAATTCAGTTAAGATTAGTTTCTTTGTTGCTCACCAGATCCCTGAGAGAATGAGAGGTTTGACCAGGATAGGGGGCCCAGGAAAGGATGAAGGGCCTCGCACTGGTGGATGCAATATTTAGGGGCTCAGTGCAGATGGGAGATAGAAAGAAGACACTGGACATCTAGTAGGAGGGACACTGAAGGGCCGATGTAAGGGGAAGAGGCGATCCTGAAGACATTTTTGCACTATTCTCTTTTGGCTTACCTCTGCCTAATATGGTTTCTAGCAGTCACCCTGCTTGAGCCTCAGTTTCCCCAGCTGTTAAATAAAGAATTGGACTAGATCAGAGGTTCTCCAGTCTCTACATATTAGAATTACCTGGGGGGCTTTTTTCTTTTTAAATACCAAATATTTGGGCCCTATACCAGGCCAATTAAATCAGAATGTCCAGGAGTGAGACCTGCTTCCCCTTTGCCCCAACAGCTGTCTATAGAATATCCTTCTATCAGACATTCTACCGTCCGGTCCTCGCCCACACACTAACACATTTTATGTACTTACAATTCTAGTTTCTGTATCATTTTGCATTTTGAATATATCAAAATGCTTTCAGAAGCAGGTAACAAGAATACTTAACACAAAGCCTCCACAGCAGTTTTCACTGTCTCACAAAATAAGAAGTCGTAGAGGTCCTATTTTGGTTCCTCAGCTGAAAAATACTACAACCAACCAGGCTTCTTTCATCCTTTTGTTTCTTTACTGTCAGTGTTGGCTCTTGGTCTTGCTGTTGTATGGTCGCCATAGTTGAAAAAAACATGCCTTCACACAACTATGTTCATAGACATCTAGGAAAGGGCAGGAGCCTCACGCATGCTCATCCTTTCAACTAGAAGAAAAATGTCCCCAGACATCTCCCAGTGTAGTCTTCCTCTTATTTTTTTTTTTTAAGATTTTATTCATTTTTTTTTTTTGACAGAGACACAACATGAGCAGGGGGAGTGAGAGAGGGAGAAGCAGGCTTCCCAGCTGAGCAGGGAGCCCGATGCGGGGTTCGATCCCAGGACCCTGGGATCATGACCTGAGCCGAAGGCAGACGCTTAACCGACTGAGCCACCCAGGCGCCCCTTCCTCTTATTTTTATTGGCCAGAACTGGGTAGGGCCATCTTCAGTTTCATGGAAACCTGGGAAAGCAAGAATCTGGTATTTTCAGCCTCTATCATGAGATGCAGTTTGGCCAGAAATAAAGAATGGTGAGAATGAGGTAAGTTACTTATAGAATCTGCCCAACTGCAGTAAGTATATTTGATAAGACTTAGGATACAATTAAATATCTATAACAACAGTTAAGGACTTAAATGTAGCTGCTGCTTCCTTAAGCAGCTAAAGCCATTTTATTCATATCTCCGGTGCTAGCTCCTGAGACCACATCCTCTTACCTAGTCAGGAAGTATAAAAGAAGATCAAGGCCATTTAGATGTGTTTTGTTAACTTGTGATGTGACTTTAAATGTCTTCCTGAAGAGCAGATTCCTGTCATCTGGGATCTGATTCCCCTACCCCACCTTGCTAACTGACCTCACGGCATTTAGACGTTCATTATCCTCTTGGACAAGGGAGACCACCCACGTTATGGCATCTGCCCCTTCAACTCCAGATCCCATACCACTGGTATTTGTCTGTCCTGGACATCTACAGAGCTCTCTAGTGGTCTTGTCTTTCCAACAGACAAACCCAGTTCTGCTGCTGGGAGTGTGGGGGAAAAAAAAAAGCATGTGCACACACCGAATAAAGCTGAATATCGATGAAACAAACTAAATGTGTAAGTATTGAAGGGGTGCCATACAAAGGGACCATCAGCTGGGTTCATCAGATCAGGGCTGGCGCCTGGCAAAATTTGACATTTTGAAAATGATCTTTGATGAGTGGGGTAATACTCTAAACATATAAAGAGTTCTTAAAAATCTATGAGAAAAGAAAGGACAAATACCCCCCAAAGGAAATAGGTAAGGAATAGAACTAGTCATTTACAAAAAGAAGTAATGAGAGGCCAATAGATACATTTTTGAAAGTTCGTCTTTACCAATAATCAAATAAATATAAATAAAAACAAGATACCAATTCTGTCAACTTGACAAAGGCTTAGGAAGGTTTTAAAATATATCATACCTAATGTGCTGGATAAGATCAATTAGTACTCGGTACCCATTCCCACTGTTCTGGTGTGCTATTATTGTGGTGCAGAGGCAGGAAAGCTAAATATTACATTTTCCACCCAGCGTTCTGCATGGGAATTAGGTTCCACTAATTAAAAGCACTTTCCTGAGATTTGGTTGATGCTGTCAGCTGCTGTCCAGAAGCCTTAGCCCCATTTCATTTGGGTTAGATCCTTTAGATTACTGAAGCACCTATGGTGCTTCAAATAAGTGGAAAAGCCAGTTGATATATTATTATATATTATATATTATTAGCTCAAGGAAATAAAGTATTTAGTTCCAATTCCGGCTCTGGCTTCATGGCCCTGAAAAGCTCACCTGTTTCTCTAGTTTCCTAGAGTTTTCCTGTCAGTTTCCTCCTCTACACAGTGTAAGGGATTTGCGGGATAACTCCTTCCTCCTTGATAGCCTAGCCTTGTACCAGTTAAACACTGTGCCGGCTCCTCTCCGCTTGGGCGGGTCTGTCAGGCAGCTGACCTTAACCTAGCCTGAAGGTCAGTGGGAGAATCCCCAAATCCTGGGGCAGATCCAAGTTCATCTCTTTGGTCAGGGCAGAGACCATACATACACTCTCAGTGTTAGTATCTATGTGCTTTGCCGTTTTAGTTTTTTTTTTTTTTTTTTTTAAGATTTTATTTATTTATTTGAGAGAAGGAGAGAACAGGCAGGGGCAGGGGCAGGGGCAGGCGGAGGGGCAGAAGGAGAAGCAGACTCCCTGCTGAGCAGAGAGGCCTGATGAGGGACTCCATCCCAGGACCCTGGGATCATGACCTGAGCCAAAGGCAGACGCTTAACCGACTGAACCACCCAGGCGCCCCCTGCCATTTTAGTTCTATGACTCTTCTACACAGGTGGGGCGGGTGACGTGGTTTTAGGAGTCCTTACACAGATGTTCTTAAAACCCTCCTGCCAACTCTTTCCCAACCCTCCCCTGCCCTGAATTCTGGCACAGTGCATTCACCATTAGAAATGGCTCTGTTAGGTCAAGGAATTGTTTCCAGTTAAAGTGAAAATACATTATCAAAAAAAAGTAAAACATTAATATATTAACCCCAGCTAACCTCATTAGCACTCACTACACATGGGGTTAGCTAACTAGCTATCAGTCTGAAGGGCAGAGGGAAGAGAAAGGGAGGGCTGACAGAGTTGGATGGGAAGAAAGGGATCTTAAGGAGGAGAAGAGTAGGTGAGGTGCTACGGGGGACACACTAGGAAAGTTGGGGGCAGCATGAATGTATTTCATTCATTCATTCATTCATTCAAACAAGTAAACATTTATTAAGCTTTCATTATATGCTGGGCACAATGGTGGGTGTTATGGATACAGAGACAAATATCAGTTCTGGTTCCTAAGGCAGGTACAGTCTCTCTGGAGAAACATAAAATGAGCAAGAAAGTTTTCTCTCTCTCTCTCTCTCTCTCTCTATATATATATATATATATATATATATAGATAGATAGATAGATGGATAGATAGATAGATATCTTCAGTGTGTGCACAGAAGAAGGGATGATCAATTCTTTTTGGAGGCAACAGAACAAATTTCATGGAGGGGCCCTTGGGTGGCTCAGGTGGTTAAGCGTCTGCCTTCGGTTCAGGTCATGATCCAGGGCTCCTGGGATAGAGTCCTGCATCGGGCTCCCTGCTTGGTGAGGAGTCTGCTTCTCCCTCTCCCTCTGCCCCTCCCCCAACTCCGGTGGGTGCGCGCATGCGCGCTCTCTCTCTCTCTCTCTCTCTCTCTCAAATAAATAAATAAAATCTTGAAAAAAGAAAACAAATTTCATGGAGAGGGTATTGCTTTCCTGCCTGGTGTGAAGAGGAGCTGCTAAGGGAGGGAGAACAAACTGTTGTTACTCACAATTTTTATCTAGGGCCAGTCTTGGTAACAGAAGTGAAAAACATTCTTTGTGATTGGATAATGAGGCAAAATAAATTTATAGAAGAGTTGGAGGCAGAATCCCACTGGACTCCTTCAGCGGTCAGAGGGCAAACTGCCTGCCCAGCATCTACAGGTCACCAACAGCAACGTGGAGTAGAGCCTGTGGCTGAGCACATGGGCTTTGCTGTCAGTCTCCCTGGGTTTGAACTCCAGCTCTGTGACTTTGGGCAATGTACTTACCAATCTGGGTTCCAGTTTTCTTGTTTGTAAAATGGGGAGAAAATAATATCCATTTCATGAGGTTGGGAGGATTAAATGAAATAATGCATGGAAAGCACCTAGCAGTTGTGGCAATTACCATGTATTTTCTGAGATGTGTTCTATGAAACAGAAATTACCTAATTCAATGGTAGAGCTCCAGTTCGGTGTCTTTTGTCCCACTGATGAAACCAACAGCTTTTACATGTTGTCCCAGGGATCTTGTGAATCTTTTTTATAACCTCTTTGCCTGCCTCATGTTCCCATCCAATTCTTTTATAATTGCAACCGTGTCTCATGTTCAGAAAATTCAGTACAGGAAAAGCTGAGTGTGTTAAACAGATACACCTAGGGTTTGTTATTCATATTACAAAATAATTATTTGTTTTACAGGGGAATTAACCTTTATGAAGTTAATTTCCTATGTACATGCAAAGCTGAATGCAGAATATAAAACCTATTTTCTTTTTCAAAAAAAGATTTTATTTATTTATTTGAGAGAGAGAGAGCACCCCGGCGCACAAGCACACATAGGAATGGGGGTGGGGGGTTGGGCAGAGGGAAAGGGACAAGCAGGCTCCCTACTCAGTGGGGAGCCTGAGGCTGGGCTCAATCCCAGGACCCTGAGATCATGACCTGAGCTGAAGTCAGACGCCTAACTGACTGAGCCACCCAGGCAGCCCCTCTTTTTTTCTTAAAGATTTATTTACTTTATTTGAGAGAGAAAGAGGGGGAGAGGGGCAGAGGGAGAAAATCTTAGCAGACTCCCTGCAGAGTGTGGAGCCCAATGTGGGGCTTGATCCCATTACCCATGAGATCATAACATGAGCTGAAACCCAGAGTCCAACGCTTAACCAACTGAGCCACCCAGGTGCCCCAAAATCTATTTTCAATACATTTGAGAATCATAGAATTGTGAAACCTTAAACATGGAACTGGTCTAGAAATCATCTAGGGCACTGGTTTTTACAATTTTATTGCAGCAGCCCTACTTCATTTGGAGTCTTTCTTACACTTCTTAGATGCATGAGGCAGAGGAAGGCAGATCTACATCAACTGAACCATGGATGGGGAGCAGGCTGTGCTCACTCCCTGACCCTGTTACCCTCTCCCTGAAGTAGCTTCGGAACCCTCTGAGGAACCCAAGGGCTTCTAGGAGGATACATTTGAGTTCCAGCCATCTGCCTCAAAGATTTACCTTTACATTCCTTTCGTAAAACGTGGTACTCCTGTATTTCTATTAGTTCAATTGTCTTATTTTCTTCTTAAATTACAGGTTTTTGAGGGCAGGAAATTTTGTTTAAATTAAAAAAAAATTCTTGTATACTGCTCTGAATGTAAGTTGAGTATTTAAAGCCTTGTTAAAGTCTTCCTGTTAGTGCCAGAAATGACCAGACTATTATTATATATAAACATCCTTTACTGAATCTTTGAAAAGTGATTTCATAGAGCCACCAAATTTTCAGCTTGAATGGACCTTAGAGAACATGTACTCGAACACTCCTTTTCTGGATGTGGAAACGGGGGCCCAGATAAGGGATTTGGTTGATGTCATGTTGTAAGTAAATATCGGAGCTGGGACAGGAGTTCTGGGCGCCTGATTCTTGGGTTAGGGCTGTTTCCACTTCTAACCAGAGGCTGCTCTTACACTGGAATATTATAGATCTGTATTCCTGAAAACACAGGTAAGCTGCCTACGAATCTTTCTTTTCTCAATAGTTAACCCAGAGAACTATCTTTATAACCCGTGGCCTATGTTTTAGTATGAAAATTTTTAAATTCTAATAGTAAAAAAAAAAGGACTGACATGAAGATATCAATGAGATAGTAAATGAAAATACAACTGTTATATGTAGGATGATCCCATTTTGTTTAAAGCTTAGCTTATTTGTGTAAGGTTTAGCTGGACCTATTTTTCTCTGATCATTCCACTCAATTATCTAATGATGTGATAACCACACCTGTTAATTTATATAAGCTGACATTGATGCATGACTCTAACAACTGTGAGAGTTTTTTATTTACTTTATCCTATTATTTTTACTACTGCACAGTGGTGCCTTCCATACATGCATCATAATTTATTTACCCAATCTTCTATTGACAACGTTCAGTTTATCTCCGATTTTTCAACACGCTGCAGTGAAATCCCTCATACATACATCCTTCTGCACAGAAGCGCGTTTTTGTGGGACAAATTCCTGGAAGTGGAATTGCTGGCTCAGAGGTTGAGATACTGTATGGCTTTATCCTCATTATTTTTCTTTTGTTGCTGATGCTAAAATGAATAAGCCCCAGCGTCTGTACATAACTTTGTAATTTACTGAGGCTCTCATGTACACGAAGTGCTTTGCCCATTTTAACAACTGTGTGGGTTTGCAGATGGGGGGAAAAATGAGGTTTAGGTAAGTTAAGTCATTTGCTCAAATTTTATAGCTAGGTAAGGTAGAGCCAGATTTGAGAACTGGGTCTTCTCACTCCAGGTGTAGACCAAAAGTCCCCGGTGTAAACACCGAGAAAGAACCATTAGGATGAGGGCAGGAATGTGAGCACATTATCTTGGGGCAGTGGAGACCATTAATTTGATCTGTGGGTGGATATTAGTTGGGGCATAGACATCATCTGGCCTTCACCTTAAAATCACTAATTATTTATTTATTTGTTTGTTTATTTATTTATTTGAGAGAGAGCGAGAGAGCATGTGCACATGTGCACGAAAGTGGGGGCAGGAGGAGGGGCAGAGGGAGAAGGAGAGAGAATCTTAAGTAGGCTCCACGCTCAGCGCAGAGCCGGATGCAGGGCTCAATCTCATGACCCTGAGATCATGAACCTGAGCCAAAATCAAGAGTTGGAGCTTAACCAACTGAGCCACCCAGGCACCCCCTAAAATCACTTTAAAACCTTAAAATCATCCTGAGGATGGTTTAGTTGTATCTCCACAAACAAACACCGTTACATTACTCTATTGTAAGGAGAGGTTCAAAGAGTATTGAATAAACCATTTGTGCCTAGATGCAGAGTAGAGAAGCCCTAAGATTTGCTAATTAGACTTATTGGATAGGCCTTTGTGAACTGAAGCGGGGTGTATGTGCATGTGGGGAGGCATAAGGCACTTTTTCTTCAGGACACAGAGGACTCTGTTCTGCTCTGCTCCAAGCTGTATTTTGGCTTGTCAGTGGGTTTCTAGCATGGACCGGGGCCCAATCAATGGCTGTGACAGTAGAGATATCCCTGTACAAACATCCCTTTATCCCTTCCCCCACCAAGCCCACGTTCATGCTATCTTGTGTAAACTTTTCCACCTAATAATTGCTGCTAAAGCAAATACCAAGCCTTACTTGGTTTACTAGATATTTCTCGGGCATCTACCATGTATAAGGCCCTGAGGTTGTTGTCCTAGTTTAGGATGCTATAACAGAATACCATAGATTGGGTAGCTTAAAGAACAAATATTTGTCACAGCTCTTGCAAGCTGGAAGTCTGAGATCACAATGTCAGTGTGGTTGGGTTCCCGGTGAGAGCCCTCTTTCTGGTTTACATTAGGCTGTCTTCTCCTCGCTGTAGCCTCTCCCTATGGAGAAAGATCCTGTGTCTCTTACTCTAATTATAAGGGCACTAATCCCATCATGAGGGCCTTGCCCTCAGGACCTAATCTAACCCTAATTATCTCCCAAATGCCCCATCTCCAAATACCATCCCCTCGGGGATTAGAGTTTCAACATATACATTTGGGGAGATTCAAGCATTCAGTCCATAGAGGATATGAAGCTAAACAGTGCACAGAGGTTTCTGCTGCAAGATTAGGGACACTTCTGTAGCACCTCCATTCTTCTTTTTTTATTTTTTATTGTTATGTTAATCACCATACATTACATCATTAGTTTTAGATGTAGTGTTCCATGATTCATTGTTTGTGCATAACACCCAGTGCTCCGTGCAGAACATGCCCTCTTTAATACCCATCACCAGGCTAACCCATCCCCCCACACCCCCGCCCCTCTAGAACTCTCAGTTTGTTTTTCAGAGTCCATCGTCTCTCATGGTTGGTCTTCCCCTCTGATTTCCCCCCCCTTCATTCTTCCCCTCCTGCTATCTTCTTCTTCTTTTTTTCTTAACATATATTGCATTATTTGTTTCAGAGGTACAGATCTGTGATTCAACAGACTTGCACAATTCACAGCACTCGCCATAGCACATACCCTCCCCAATTTCTATCACCCAGCCACCCCATCCCTCCCACCCCCCACCACTCCAGCAACCCTCAGTTTGTTTCCTGAGATTAAGAATTCCTCATATCAGTGAGGTCATATGATACATGTAGCACCTCTATTCTTGATCATCAACCCTACCCAACCATGGTCCCTCTTGGGAGCAGAGGCTGATGTGGACAGCAGTAGAGCTAGCAAAGGCCTGGCTGCCCACACCACTGCCATGGGCCAGTGGTTGAGATGGGGCGGGGGCGGGGGGGGGGGAGCTGGGTAACCGTAACCCACCTTTCGGGCCTGGGTTACATTTGGCTTACTCTCCTCTTCTGAGACCCCCGGCTCCAGGCTGCGTATTATGCTAGCAGGACCCGGAGAGATTTATTTGGTGACCTTTCTGGATGTGGAATCCAAGCTGGGGGAGGGAGCAAATCAGCTCCGAAGCGGTTAATTTTACTGGCTCCTAAATTGATAAGCGGTGGGACGTCAGTCTGAAATGAACTCGCCTTGTTCAAAGGGGTTCTAAGACAGCGGAACTCAATCAGCAGCGGGCCGCACGGTTCAAGGCTGCAATTCATCCCTCCGTGCCTCTGAAAAATGGGAGGTGACAGTTCATTTTGCCAGTGACAGTCTGTCGGTCTCGCTCGCTGCTTCTCCTGTCGATTGCCTGGCTGAGGTGAAGTGCGGCGGGGAGACACCCTCGTTTGGTATTCCACTCAGCCGAGCAGGATGGTCCCAGGACCCAAGGTGTGCAAATCTTACTCTACCCCCACAGCTCGTCCTCTTCCCTTCTCTGAGACTCTGAGATGCCCACACACGATTAAGGGTCCCAGGAGGCACCTTTCCCACTTCCCGTGCCTCACCTTGCCTTCCAACTTCCACTTCCGGTAGACCGGCCCCCTCCTGTTTCCGGAGCCTTGTGGAACGAAGGCGTCCTGCTCAGGGGGGCTTCCAGCCTCCTGACAGGGGACTGTGGAGAAGGCGAGATGGGGGAGTGCAGAGAAGTCACTGGAGCAAGTGGGGGGCACAGAGGAACAGCAGACACAACAAGCAAGGGAGTTCTTCTTTGAGAAGAGCTGCAGTTTTTGAAGAAACCCCTGAACAAGGGCAGAGACAAGGGAGGAAGGAGAAATGACTGCACTTAATCCTGGACTGCCACCCTTCCCTGGTACTTCTACTTTTCTAAAAAGAAAGAAAGAAAAAGACCAAAAAAAAAAAAAAAAGTGAATTAGAACTCATTTATCTTTGTTAACTTTCCTCATTTTGATAACTGTACTGGGTGTTATTTAAGGAAATACGATTGAAGTATTTAGGTGAACAGGACCACGAGGTCTACAACTTATTCTCAAATGGTTTGGAAACAAATATGTAAATTCACATAAATAGGAAATAATAAAGCCAATGTGACAAAAGCTAACCATTGATGAATCTAGGTAAATGGTACATGAGTTGTAGGTACTCTGGTAAGTTTTCTGTAAGTTCGTAATTAATTTGAAGTAAAAAGTATAATGAAGCCCCAACAGACTTACCTCACAGCATTCCCTCAGTAAGCATTTATTGAGGACCTACAGGCATAGTAGGTGCTGGGGATACAGTGATGAACAAGATGGGAAAAGTCCGGACCCTCGTGGAGCTCACAGTTGGGAGGGGAAGACAGGTGATAGACAAGTAATTACAGATGAAAGGTGAGGTTTTGTTTTTTTTTTCTTTAAGATTTTATTTATTTGAGAGAGAGAGAGAGAGAGAGAATGCGAGCACACGAGCAGGGTGGGGGTGGGGAGGAGCAGATTCCCCACTGAGCAGGGAACCTGATGTGGGGCTCGATCCCAGGACCCTGAGATCATGACCTGAACCGAAGGCAGATGCCTAACTGACTGAGCCACCCAGGTGCCCGGGAAGGTGAGTTTTGAATGGCAGGTCTTAAGTGCTACAGGAATGTGAGGGAGGGAAACAAAACAACCTGGGGAGCCAAGGATGATTACCAGAGGAAATGATGTTTGAGACTTGAAGCAGGAGTAGGGGTTAGCGGAATGAAAGGTAGGGGGAAGGGTGTTGCAGAGAGGGGGACACAGGGAACAAAGGGAACAGCATGTGTGGAAAAAAAAATGACAGTGGGAAGGTGTGGTTCACTGAGAAACAGAGAAGTTGGCCACTGAAGATGACAGAGAACAAGGGGACCATGTGGGAGGTGGGTCAGGGGAGAAAAGCAGGACAACAGGCATGGTGGGGGTGGGGGTGCTTCTTAGCCATATCCGGAAGTATAATATTGGGAAGCCACTAACGTTTTAATTACAGGAGGACATGAGCAGATTTTTTTTTTTTAAGAGATCACTGGCTATAAGGTGGAAAATAGGTGGATGAGTATAAGACTAGAGGGCTGCAAGGTGAGAGGTGATGGTGGCGTGGACCAGGATGGTGGCAGCAGGGCTGGAGAGAAGTGGATAGTTTGAAAGATATTTAGCAGGTAGAATTGGCAAAGAGAGAATGAGGAATGAGTGACTCCCAGTTTCCTAGATTGGGCAATTGGATTATCCACGGTATGATTTACTGACTTAGGGAAGCTGGAAGGAGAGAGAGTTGGCCAAGAAAAGATGAGTTGTTATCTCTGTGGAATCTGGGTCCACCCTGTGCATTTCACAACCAAAAGGATAACACCTAGTAGAGCAGAGCCCCAGTCAGGCTGGAACTATGGCTCCAGTGAACGGAGTAAGGATTTAAACCCCCTATCTGACCACATCCCTGATTTTCAAGGGCCCAGATGTTCTGTGAGAATTTGAACCTTCTCTATAGTGACTGAGGAGTATACAGGTAGATCTGAAGAATAGGGGCTATGATAGATAGATGGCTCTTTCTGTTCAACAACTCTACCCACTTCTAGAAACAATGATCCGTGTTGTCTTAAGGATCTCTTCTCTCCCCCATTTCCACCCATTTGGATTCTGCAGGAGCAGCTATGTTCTTATGTGACGCTGCCTCTGTGGCCACGCAACTGACCAGGTTGGGCCAATGACAGCCTGCCCTACAGCCGAAGGAACAATGGAATCAGGGATTCCAAAGACCAGTTGCATTTAAGACCCAGTTATATTCCTGCCCTTCTGCGTTCAATGATTCAACCCTTCCTTGGATTCTCAGTGATAATTAATTTCCCTTTTTGCCTAAGGCTATTTGACTTGGGGGTCTCA
This sequence comes from Zalophus californianus, assembly GCF_009762305.2. NCBI lineage: Eukaryota > Metazoa > Chordata > Mammalia > Carnivora > Otariidae > Zalophus > Zalophus californianus. The sequence goes on from NC_045610.1 coordinate 37,214,719, forward strand.
TACAATCAAGAGTCTTGATTAATACAAGGGATGCTTAAAGAAGCCAGGTTGTTAGAAAGACAATGAAACCGTTGAGAGAAAGATAATCACAAAAGAAAGGATAGAGTCTGCAGATGGGCCAGAAACAGTGACAAAATTTGAGTGGAAGGCAGAATGTGGTTATTCTTGGGCCCTCCTGACCTAGCCCTTGGAGGTACTGGGGTCTCTGTCAGGTGAAGGGTAAGTACTGGGACACGTTTCACGGGAAGCATAGCAAAAGTAGGACTTCAAAATGAGCCAAGAGAACAAACAGAAAGCAATGTGTTGGCAAAGGCAGAAGTGATGCAAAGCTGTGAAATGACCCTGGAAATATCAGAAAGACCTAGAAAGGAGAAAAAAGGACTGAGATCATTGCATTTGAGAGAGAAGGGCTCTCGATCTGGTGGACTTAGGGACAAATTGTTTAAGTGATCTCACCTGGTAATACCTGGAAGACCACACTAAAAAACTTCTTATTCATTTATTTGAGAGAGAGGTGGTTGGGGTGGAGGGCAGAGGGAGAGAGAATCTTAAGCAGATCTGCGCTGAGCACAGTGCCCAACGCGGGGCTGTATGTGGGGCTTGATCTCACCACGCTGAAATCACGACCTGAGCCGAAACCAAGAGTCAGACGCTTAACTGACTGCACCACTCAGGCGCCCCTAAAAAATTTTTATTAGCACAAAGAGAAGCCATGGAGGAAGCCCGTATCTGAGCCAGGAATTTAGTAAGGATGACCAGAGATGGAAGATTCCAAAGGGCAATGATCAGGGCTCCTAGGGAGGAACTTCTGAAATAAACATTGCTTGCCTTCAGATGCCTTTTGTTCTCCATCCTTCCTTGGTACCCAGTCCCCCAGGTGATTTTAAAATTAGTATTTAATTAATTTTTAATATCTGTGCATGCTGGAATTCTCTTCTGTAATCCTCAGTGTTCCAGACATTTCCTGCTTTCATGTCCTATCAAAATTTACCTGCCTGTATCCAATATCAGCCCCTCAGGACAGCTACTAATCTGATAAATCAGTGTGTACTAATGGGATAAAGAGTATGAATGTAGCAACATGTTGGCCCTGCTGGGTAACTCATGTCTTATTTATGAATTCTCACTACCTGACACTGTTCCTGGCACATACCAGGTTTTCAGTTCATGTCTACTGAAATGAAATTGATGGAGTATGGCCCTTTTCACGCAGACTTTCTGGAGGCAATACCTTACTCACAGCTAAGGCCCTCATGGTAAGAATTTCAAGCATGTGGCACATCAGAGTGGGGGAGATAGCTGTGGGGCAGATGGCCTTTTGACATTCCTCAAACCACATCATGAGGTCAGCTGCCCATCCTGGTCTTGTATAGGATGGATCTTAGCCTGCATCTTGTGGTCTACCTGAAACATTAATTGAGCATTTATTTTGGGAACCTCTGTTTTGGCACCAAACATCTTTGGATGTTAATACCGAGGCATTAAAAGGCAAGGATTTTGGTCTCTGAAGAGCACGGCATTGTCATTTAACACAAAGGCGATATTATTAATATAGCATTTATAGGTCATGTGTTTGGGTCCAGTCATGAGAATGGGAATATTTGATAACTACCAGGTGATGTGTTTCTTAAGGGCAGTCATACTGTCTCCATGTTTGTGTCCTAGTGTTTTGAACATAGTAAGAGCTTATTTTTTTTAAAGATTTTATTTACTCATTTGAGACACAGAGATACAGAGAGAGAGAGAGAGCATGAGGAGGGGGAAAGGCATAGGGAGAGGGAGAAGCAGGCTCCCTGCTGAGCTGGGAGCCCGATGTGGGGCTTGATCCCAGGGCCCTGGGATCATGACCTGAGCTGAAGGCAGATGCTTAACCATCTGGGCCACCCAGGTGCCCCAGAACATAGTAAGAACTTAATAAAGGAAGGGAGGAAGGAAGGAAGGAAGGAAGGAAGGAAGGAAGGAAGGAAGGAAGGAAGGAAGGAAGGAAGGAAGGAAGGAATACTGGTATTCCTGGTTCTCTTCGTGACTAAAGGAATACACAAGCCATTTTGCAGTTGAGGTTGACAGAAGTTCCAGGAAATAGAAATGTTTGGTAGTATTTTGTTTCTATTTTCCTCCTCTTGTGAAGCTGATGCGTCCACTGAGGACTAAACCTTGAGTCCAAACAACACTATTGCCCTCCCTCAAACTGGCCCATCAGCTGGGGTATTAACAATTTGGACCGACATGAGTAAAGCACAACAGGTTTCCTCCTCCTCCTTCTTAAAACACTAGAAGTTTTGCTGCATGTGCCAATTCTGGCCTGAAGTCGGTGGTAATCGAGGGAGTTGAACATACTTTTGGTGTTTGCCACACAGATGATGCTAAAGTTGGGGCAAGGGAAATAAGCTACTTCCATTATGTGCATTACCACTGATGTAATCAAACACTGTAACAGGAAAAGGCTGGGACGTCTCCACTTTTAGGATCATGGAATTCTGGATGTAGAGCTGGAAGGAGCCTTATTTCCTCATTTACAGCTAAGGAACTGGGTCCTTTAATAAAAAGGAAAGACAATCAAATTACCTGTCCTAGATAGTTTAGTTACCAGAAGACATAATGCCAAACCAGATAATCTCTTGGAGTTCTTATAAACTCCATTATTCTTTGGTTTCATGATTCTGTGTTGGACACTAACCAATAATCCCCCTGAAAAATCAGATTCATGTTCCCCTCAGTGGCCTGAAACAGTATGGATTGGTTGGGGACTATTGTGTAGAAGCCCACAATCCTGTCACTTAACTATTTTCTTCTCCGGAATCTTCCCCCATCTTCCCTCCACTGGCATCAGCTAACACAGGAAGTGGTAGTGCTATTATCTGTAGATTCAGCCAAATCACCATTTCCTGATTCTAATGTGCAACAACCACTTTTGAATCCTCCCCCACTTCCTCTCCGCTTCAGTTTGAGGTTCAAAAGCATCCAAGAGGCAAATTAGTACTTAGCTGGGCAGAGTGGGGCCCTGACACTCCTGTGGTTCTGCCATTAATTTGCCATAACTTGGGCATAACACTTCTCCACTCTGGGTCTCAGGTTTTCCCCTGTGAGTTATGGGGTTTCTAAAGTCCCTTCCAGCTCTGATATTCTGAGGTTCTTTGTTGAGCCCCTGAAAGGAAAAATCTTAATGGTCCATTCCCTTTGGGAAGAAAAAATGTGTCATACAGCGTTATGAATCTCTTAGCCCAAACCTTGTTGGTTTTTTTCCAGAGCACTATCCTGGAACTGTGAAAGAAATCTGAGAAGCAGAGTGACTGATAACTGAAATCTGCTAGCGTCTCATGTGGATTGGCAAATGGAATCAGAGGATGCCAGCATCAAAATGGCCAGAGGAGCTCTTTGCTGAGGCTGAGTGGAATTCAAGGAAAGAGGCTGGACATTGCTACATTTTCTCTGAGCCTGTTTCCTGTCAAAACTCTGGGGTCCTACTCTAGGCCAGCTCAGAAAAAATTGCATCCTGATTTTGTTTCCAAACCAGCATAGAGGTGAGGAAGTCCTGCTGAGGCCCTCCAATGGCAATCCCCACACTTTCTGGTGACAACCATGGAATTGGGGCCAGACACCCTATTGACTAGCACTGGCGAGATGGAAAACTCACTTCCGGGGGCAGAATTCCACTGGGAGTTGCAGAATTTCCCCCTCTCCCAACAAGCACAATTGGGTCCCATCTTCTCCTGGGGGACTTTGGAAGCCCCCAGCCCTCTCTTCTCTAGGCATTTTTTCCTGGTGGGAAGATGTTGAAAGTTGGAGGTCAAATGACTTGCTCAAGGTCACAGTGTTGGGAGCAGAGCAGAGATGAAAACTTCTGCCAACATTCTGTGTCCTTGGCTGTCTTTGGGCCATGCTGCAGCTGCTCCTCGTTTAAGGGACAGTCACACGTCCTGAGGATGCTGGGCAGGGATGCCAGGTATTGATATGACTGCCGTTCCGGTCCCCAGTGACCTTTTACATCGCACAGCCTGCTCAGACGGAGGAGGCAGCAGCTCTGGGGCAGAGGGGGTTGCCATATGCAGAGCTGCCCTGGCAGAGATAACAGGTTGTCTGTCAGTGTATGAAGCCTATGTACAGCCCAGACCACAGAGCTTCCACCGGAGGAGAAATTAAACCTGTCTCACATACCAATCCCAGTGCTCTGATTACATTTACAGAGGTCATGGCCTGCATTCTGTCACCATGGAAACCTCTCGGGCTGCCAGTGTGTTTTCTGTGTGTGTGGTTGATATTTAAAGGCAAAGTCACAGGCCCCGGTGCCGAACTATCAGCTGCCAGGGGCATTTGCTCTCCTTCACAAGCCTGAGTCCTGGTGCTTCCTCCTAGAGATAGGAGGAAGGGGAAGAGATGGAGAAAACAGCCTACCTGTCTCTAAGAGGCAGGTCTCTTTCGTAGAGCCAGGTTTGCAAGGAGGAGGGCTCTGGGCCGAAGGTGCTGGGAGAGCAGACGTGAGAGAACCAAAAAGCCCCCCCAACTTTGTCAGAATACAAACATCTCCTCAGAGGCACATGAGCCCCCATGTTGAGTGGAGCCCTTCCTCCTCTGAGAACTTCTCTGGGTCGTGAGCACATCTCAGAGCGACCAGATAGAGCTGGGGAAGCCCCCTCTGCCTGAATGCCCTTGGTGGTTTCGATTTTGCACATCTGGTAGCTGTGTGAATTGTGCTGATAACAACACGGTTTATGAAAGATCCCTGCTTCTTCTAAAGACCCCACAGCACTGTCCTGGAAAGAGCTACCAGGGGAGTGACTTATCAGGAGTCCCAGGTGTTGAAAGAGGTAAATAACACCTGATTCAACAGAGTAAGAAAAGAACACAAGTGCTGACTCGGCTTGTGACCATCCATTTTTTTTCTTTAGTCTCAAGACAATTATTTCCACACCATTGAATGGAGTGTAGATAACACAGGCAACTTAATAGGCTGGGAGCAGAGGCTGTTTAGAGGAGATTTTAAGCACTGTGAGCATAAAATGAACATGAATATTCTGCAATATGCATCTTACAACTTGTCATTAAGTGGATGACCTCAATGATGTGATGCAACAGGCTTTGATTGGAATATTGAGCTCTGAAAAGGGGAATTCTGCATCAGTAGCCTCACGATGCAGAATATCACATATTACTCAATAAGACATGTCATTGTTTTGATAGTGCATATGCTAAAAAGTACAGCAGCAGATAATAATGGCTTGAATCTCCACAAAATGCACTTTTCTTTAGGAATTTACAGCCACTCCCTGAAGCTTCTCAGTGTCCTTGGGGGTGGAATATGGAATATCCTGAAATTACAACTCAGGAAATGGAGCGAATCTGTTTGATTGAGTTTCTAGTCCTCTAAAGTGTGGGAATCTCTTTATTTTCTCCTTATGTTTTCTTCCTATTTCTCTATCTCTTCATTTTTTTCATCCAGCTTCTCGTTCACTTTTTCTTTTTTTTCTTTCTTGTTTGCTTTATCCCTAGTCTGTCACCCCTCCCTGTCACCACAATGCCCTCTCCTTTCTGCAGTTAGCCCTGCTGGCAGGCCTCCAGAATAAAGAGGCTACTGACTCTACTTGGGGGATATAATCTGCCTTTTGACTGGTCCTTTCTGGGGCTTGTGTTTATAGTAGAAACTTGGTTTCTGCCACAATGAGTGAAAAGAGGAGTTAATATCTCATGCCTTCCAGATGAGTGTTTTCCCCATGTGGTTTGGAGAACATTGCCAGTATTCCAGAAGAGATGGGGCAGGGAGAAAATCTTTGGAGGTGAGCAGGGAGAATCTGCAGGCTGATTATCCCAATTTGTTAGAGCCTCGTGCTAAGGAAGTCAAGACCACTCTTTCCATCTCTTTAAAAGCAAGTTAACTTCATAACAAGGAAAAACACTCATCCTTGGAGACCAATGACACCCATATCTTGGCCAGTCACTCCTCAAATGTTTTTAGTGAGCAAGGAGGATCAAGTGAGAGATTATGGATGATTCAGTATATATATTTATTTAGCACCTCTCAGGTGCTGATTGTTGCAAGGAATGCAGAAATAATAACCAGAGCTGACATTTATGAAGCGCTTACCATGTTGCAGACAGATATAAACATGATATGTATTAGTTCTTTGAATCCTCACAAAAACCTTGAAGATACTTTTAATATTGCCATTTTGCAGATGAGGAAATTGAGGCATGGAGAGGATAAGTAATTTGCTCAAGGTCACAGTCAGCGGGTGGCAGACTTGAATACAGGACTGTCTGACTCTAGGGCCACTATACGCTATCACCTCTTTGGTGGGGTCAGGATCGTGCTTTGGGATGTGTATTCTGGAACTTGGGTGATGGGTGCAGAGATTGGATGTCAGAGACTGGATTAGAAGCCATTTCTTTTTTAAATTTTTTTATTAACATATAATGTATTATTTGCTTCAGGGGTACAGGTCTGTGATTCATCTGTCTTACACAATTCACAGCGCCCACCATAGCACATACCCTCCCCAATGTCCATCATCCAGCCACCCCATCCCTCCCAGCCCCCTCCACTCTAGCAACCCTCAGTTTGTTTCCTGAGATTAAGAGTCTCTTATGGTTTGTCTCCCTCTTTGGTTTCGTCTTGCTTCATTAGAAGCCATTTCAATATCGCTTCTCAACAAAGATAATGAGAAACCAACCAGTGGTGACACTCAGGATGCAAAGGAGGATGAGAATTCAGAAGCCATTGTGAGAAGGTAAGACTGACAGGCTTGGCGGATGTTTGAAATGAGGATGAAGAAAGGTTCTCCATTTTGTGCTTAGATTACTGGAGTAGATTACAGCCTTAGATTACAGCAATTCCTTTCTAATTGTTACAAATTATTGAACATATACCATATATTATATGCATATGCCATCCTATTTAAGCCTCACAATTACCCTGCAAGCTAGGGATTATAATCTCCAATTTACAGATGAGGAAGTTGAGGATCGTAGAGCTTTGCCCAGAGTCTTAGAGCTGGTAGGTGGCTGAGCCAGAATTGGGATACAGGTCTTTTTCATTCCTAAGATTTTTTACTGAGCTTTCTTGCCATTATAAGGATGAAGGAGAAAGGGGAATAATAAATTGGTGGAACTGTTCAGCTATCCAGGTAGAAATGTGGGACAGAGGTATAAATTAGAGAAGTAACGTGAATGAAGGGAAAAGTTAAGGCGGCGGGAGAATGAAACTGTGGGGGGCCCAGAGAGCAAGGAGGAAGCCAAGAGGAAGAAGGAGAGGAGAAAGGCAAGTGCAAACCTCTGGGGGAATACCCATGACCAGAGGTGAATGAAATGAAGTGAGGGCGCCTGGGTGGCTCAGTTGGTTAAGCGACTGCCTTCGGCTCAGGTCATGATCCTGGAGTCCCTGGATCGAGTCCCGCATCGGGCTCCCTGCTCAGCAGGGAGTCTGCTTCTCCCTCTGACCCCCGCCTCATGTGCTCTCTCTCACTCTCTCTCTCTCAAAATAAATAAATAAAATCTTAAAAAAAAAAAAAAGAAATGAAGTGAGCTGGAGAAGGAGGCAGAGCAACAATAGTTAAGAATGGGAAGGATAGTGCAGTGCTGGGGAAGCTGGCTGCTTACAGCAAGGGCAAGGGGCCAATGCCACTCAAAGCTGCAGAGAGAGGTTGGTAAAAATCAAGAACAGCTGAGAAGCGTTGATGACCTTGGGAGAGAGTCACCTCAATGGTGTAAAGATGGGCAGATTCAGGGGTACCTGGGTGGCTCAGTCGTTAACCATCTGCCTTCGGCTCAGGTCATGATCCCAGGGTCCTGGGATCGAGCCCCGCATCGGGCTCCCCGCTCAGCGGGAAGCCTGCTTCTCCCTCTCCCACTCCCCCTGCTTGTGTTCCCTCTCTTGGTGTCTCTCTCTCTGTGTCAAAAAAGTAAGTAAAATCTTTGAAAAAAAAAAAAGATGAGCAGGTGAAGAGACAGGATGTGAGTTCTGAAGTGGGGGAAGGAAAGAGAAGAAAATACTTAGGGAAAGTAGCAGGGTTGAAGGAAGGTTTTTCTTTGTTTTGGTTTGTTTTTTAGGATAGAGGAGACCAAGAATGTTAGCAGACAGATGGGAAAGACTTGAATATGACAAAGGATGTGAGATTGAAGCTCTAACGGGGAGTAGGAGAGGGTGGGATCATGAATTCTAGTAGAAGAATGAGAGGAAGGACATTCATCTTCTAGAAGAGGAGGAAAAGGAAAGCCTGAAAGCAACACAGGAAGAACTAAGCGTGAGGTCTTGTATATGAGAGTGTGGTTTATGCTATCAGAAAATGCTGACAGAAAGGGAAGACCAAGGTCTTTAGTTTCTCCCTTTCTAAATGTCTGTTCCCCCAAACAATATTGTTTGGGAACAGACATTTAGAAAGGGAGAAACTAAAATGGACACTGACACAATTCTGAGAGCAAGGAAAAAACATATTTTGGGGACAAATAGGCGATTACATATAGGATGTCCATGGGGGAAAGGTATTTTTACCTACTTTCTGACATTGAAATAATCTGCCATTGCTGTGTTATCTCTGACTCCACATAGTGCTTCTGTTGGTATTTGTTGACTACTGGTGATTCCAGTCAGATTACATCAACTGGTAAGTTATTCTTCCAAAGCATGTGTGCACATGGGCCGTGCAGGCCAGAGATTTCTATCAGATTCTAAATAACTGCCTCTTCTCTCACCTTGAATCCCCCCCTACCTCTACCTTGAATCCTCAGATCTGTAGTGAAATGAGGGAGAAGAAAGGCCAGAAATAAAGGAAAGAGCTTAGCTTAAACTTTCACCCTTTGAAATAACAGATGAAAGGAAACCAAAGAAAGCCTGCTCACCCTTAAAAAATTGCCATCCCTCTATTCTTTACCTTAAATCTCCTTAATCACCCCCCAAATAAATGGTTCCTCCTTCTGTATAATTTCCCAAAGTTCTCATGTCTGCAAATATCTAGCATATAAAATTGGCCCAGACCCACCTGCCTCCCATGCAGATTAACCCCATAGAGGGCCTGCACATCTCACTCAGAGAGTGCACAGCCTCATCTGGCTACAGCTGACACATTCTGTGTGCCCCACTCCACTTCAGATTCCCAAGAGAGGCAATCAAAGACAGAGAATGTCAGAGTCAGCAACCTCTTTGGTCTTTAGGGTTTCTGCTGGGCTCAGCAGTGCCCATGGGGGATGTCTAATATGGTCTAAGGGATAGGCAAAGAAGATACAAAAAAAAAGTGATTGGGGAATATGGGGAAAAATAACAGGGGTGGGTGTGATAGAAAGATGAGATAAAGAACAAAGAAAAAAATGTTACTATTTAGATGGAGGGAGCCCAACAATGGTGGCTTCCCAGATCACTTCCCTGTCATCCCTGGGCTGTAATTATCCATCTCAGGTGTTCAGTTCTACAAGAGCTTTGGACCAGAGTGAGAGAACTGAGTTTCTAACTCCAGCACAGACCCTGGTGAGCTGAGTGATCATGGGCAGAGCACTAGGTTTGTTCCTCATCTTGAATGTGATCACCCTGAAGATATTTTTGAGTTTTAATAGTCCTTTCTTCTGTTCTGAGCCTGTACCTCATTAAGAAGCTGCTTTCAGCCTGTTCCCTGATGTGAGGACCTGCTTATTTTGTTGTATGTATCAGTGCAGAGAATCTAGGAGTGTGAACTGGGAAGGGAGACCATCAAAGTGCATTTGTGTGAGTGTGTGGATAGGATCCTCCCGATTCAAAAGGTTGGCTAATTACTAAGAGCAGGGCTTCCGGCGAGTTGTAGACACCCTGCATTTTAAGGCCACTGAAGTGATGAGCCCACGTGCACCTCTCGTGTCCGTCTCCTCTCCCTCTGGGGTGGCATGAAGCTGGGTTTCTGGGGCCTTGCAAAGCACGCAGTGAGCCTGGTTCTTGGCACCGGGTGGGATGCATCATCTCTCCTTCCACAGCCCTTAATGAAGTGTGCAGCTCTTGTCCTCATTAGGCCCCAGCATCGTCAATAAAAGAGTCAATAAACCCGGTTGATGGGGTTGGGACCAAGGGGCTGAGATGCAGCAGCCGCACATCCACAGGGCAGACGTCAGCTTGGCCGCGTGTCGTGACCCAGCATCCAGGGATCAATAACCAGCTCAGAATAAAGTCCAAGAGCCTGCCCTCCACAGTCTCCTCTCCAGACCCATTTCACCCAGGGAGGAGCAATGCCAGACGGCTCCTGCTTTGCTTGCAGTTGATCCCACCCCATGCCATTCTGGGTGCCAGATGCTTTTGCTTCGTCCTGATTGAGCCCCCCTGGACACCCCACGGATGCATATTTAGTGAGGGCCCACCTGGCATGAGAACATGTAGATGGCATCTCCAAGCAGCCCAGAACCTGGCATGGACCCTGTTTCCCGTGTCTTCTGTCTGCTAACAGTTGTGTGAGGGGCCCCAGTGGATCGGGCGGTATATTTTCTGCATGTTGTGCTGCTGGACTCCATTCCTGGCTGCTCTGCATCTCTTTAGATACCCTTATCTTATCTAATTACAAGGAATTTCAGATTAATTTCGTGGCCTCTGCTCCGAAGGACCTCTTATCTGTCGGGGGGGCCTTGTATTTTGACCTTGTCATTCTTTTGTTGTTTGCCTTTAAGGGGCAGGCAGCTTCGAAGGGGATGCTAAGAGCTTGCTGGAATTGGGGCTGGGGGAGGGGAAGAAGAGGGAGGCAGACAGATCTGGGATTTGTGTATTCTGCTCCATCCTCCTGCCTGTGTGCGGAGACAGCTGGCTGCTTACTTCCATGACAGCCACATGGTACCCAGCCACACAGAAAAGGACCCGGTTAGGGACTCACCTGCCGCCAACCTCTCCAAATCCCTTTGATATTTCCGACAGAGCAGTAAAGGACTCTCGACTATCCCGTTTGGCCTTGCCTCTCTCCACCTTCTCAAAGACTCCTCGGTGTGGTTTCCATGGCTACCCCCAATCAGATTTGGCTTCTTGCGAAATTGGATTTCAAAGAAGGACAAGGCTTCAAAGGAATTTGTCCATTTAACAGAATGTCATTAGGAGGGAGGCTGACTGCTGAACCAGGGTCCTCAGATGTTTAAGGAGGGGCCGCGCTCATGTGTGGAGGCAGGTTTCTGTCTGCAACGAGGAAACTTGATGCAACATGACAATGCCGTATTGCAATCTGCCAGTCACCCACCACACACTACCCAACTCTGCACCTCCCTCTCCCCCATCTGAGACCCAGAACGGATGTAGAATACCTATGCCTCCAGTTTCTGCTGCTTCCTTTGGTATAAGGAAGCTATGCAGGCTTGAGAGGACGAAAGATTACCCAGGTTCATTGCTCTTCGCCAAACAACTCATTAGCTTGTGGCCTATATTAGCATTTGACAAATATCCTTGAAGAAGATTGGGGGGGGTTGTCAAATTTCCCCCCACTGCTGAGAGGGGGAAAAAAGGCAAAGTGCTGGGGTTATGTATAGGAGGGAATTTCTTCCCTTGCTTTTTTTTTTTTTAAGAACAGTTTCGGATTTACAGAAAAATTACGATGCTAGTACAGAGAGCTCTGATATATCCTCCCTTGCTTTTTAATATGTCATAAGCATTCAAAAATGATTCCAGAGCAGTTACAATTTTATAGAAGGAGCAGTTGAGTATGATAAAAATGCCCTAGCAGGGACCCAGTATTTGCTCTGGAGCCTAGAGAAGGCAGCCTGTCTATTGTTAACTTTCCAGAGCAAGAAGGAGCAAAAGCGGCATCAGCAGCCAGCCCACCACCAGCCCAATTTGCTGCAACTTGTAGGTGGGTCATGTGATCCTGAAACCAAAGGACCATTCCTCTTCAGATTGCAGGATGTGGCTGTGTAAAGATGACTCAAAACCACTGCACCCCTTAAAGGATCAAGCCCCCAACCTTGGGAAACTATGCCAGGAGGCAGGGAGTGCGACGCCATGTCTTTCTGGACAGTTTCTCCTTGTGGCTCCCGTCCCCATATCCATGGTTCCATCATTATTTTCCCTGAGGCTGCTGTAAAAACCACCTCACGGATCTTCCCTGTGTTCTCTCCCTTACAGCTTCTAATCCTTCCCACATATTCTGAAGGAAAACAGTAGAGGTAAAGTGAGATGTGCAAGATCACACACTACACAGGTCGCTCTCCAGCTCAAAATTTGTCAGTGTCTCCCCAGTGCACATTCGGTTGAGTTCAAAATCCTTGTTCTGACTTTCGTGTCCCTTCACGATAAAACGATAAAATTTTCTTGACAACTGTAATTTCCCTCCACCATCCAGTAAAAGTGTTATTAGCTATTCCTCAAGCAGAAGGTTTTTCCATCTTTGTTTACTCTTGTCGTTGCACCTGGAAAGCCCTCCTGCCCCTTGGAAGTCTGGTGTGTTCGGAGCCCATCTTGAATGCCATATGCGCCATTAAACACACATGGACCCACACTTCACTCCTTTTTATATTTGTCTCCCTCCTTTTACCGCTCATGGCACTTTATACTTTCATGGCACTTGATTTATTGTGCTTAAAAAACCCCACGAAACTATCTTGAGATCGAGATTTGCAGAAGTTAAAAGAAATGATACAGCGTGATCCTCTCTACCCCGTACTCAGTTTCCCCCGCTTTTAACATCTTGCAATATGACAGTACCATATCACAACCAGGACGCTGACCCCCACTCGTAGTTTGGATGAGGGGAGGAGAACACTTTTCTGTGATCTTATCCTTCACTTTCCTCCCTTTGTCAGCTGTTAGAGGGAAAAGGCTTGGTTCCCCTCTCCCTCGGTCTTCTCCCCAGGTTACCCCTTCCTTCCCTCACATCCTTTCAGCCTTAGTGAGGAAGGGACACTAGCTCCCTGTATCCACTGCCGCCCTGCCGCTGCTTCTCCCCAATGTCGGTGGCTTTATATTATTTAGTGGGACGTGTGGCCATTCTCTTTAGCCAGCTGGTTTGCCCGAGACAGTGAACGTTCTGCCCTGGTTTTCGGGGCGTGGGCGTGCGAGCTGGATCGGGAACTGCCTGCTGCTGGGCTTGGCGGGGACGAATCTCCTCGGATTCTGCCTCTCGGCGCCCCATCTCGGGCACCACCGTGGCTTTTAAACCTGCCCCTTGAGGCCAACTGCCCCGTGCTTAGGATAGAAAGTGTCCCAGGAAATGAAGTTCCTTTGGGCCGCGTTTAGTCTTTTGTTCTGGTGGGGGGGTTAGCCTGTGCAGCGCTCCCCGCCCCCCAGTCCTTCCACCTGAGGGCGCCGCGGGCGTGGCGCGTGCACCCGCGCACAGGTGTTTCCTCCCCCGCCGCCCGGGGCGCGCCCCCCGCCCGCCGCGCGCGCCACTTCCTGAGCGCGCCCGGGGCCCGCCGCCCCGCCCTGCGGCCAGGCCGGGCAGCTGCGGCAGCGGCGGCGGCGGCAGAGGTACAGGTGCCTCCGCCAGGCGACAGCCGCCTGCCAGCCCGCCGGCCCTGGCCCCAGGCCTTCACGCCCCTCTCCCGCCTCACACTCCGGCCTCCCCACCGCCCGGCCAAATGCAGGCCGTCGCCCTCCCCGAGGAGATCCGTTGGCTCATGGAAGGTAACGCCCCGGCCCAGCCCCAGGCCCGTCCCGACCCCCTGGGAAGTCCCTCAGGTGCAGAGCTGGAGGCCCGACCCGAGACGCCAGGGGGTCCCAAGACGGGCCTCTCTTTTCAACTCCATCACCCGCCGCCTTCTAGAACCTCAAGACTTCTAGAGCCCTCAACTCTGCACAGCCAGATTTTCATCCTGCCCGCTCAGGGTCCCATTCACTCCCCTCAGTTGCACATTTTCTTTTCCCACGAGGCGTCGCCACCCCTCCACGTCACCTCCGGCCAGGTTCTTGGGGTGCCCTCCATGTCACCCTGAGTGGTCTTTGGCCCGACCCTTTCTCCTCGGGACAGCCCCCCGCGCCTGTGGGGTTTTGCTTTCCTCCCTCCCCAGCCTCGAAGCCCCCTTACCTTCCCGCTCAGAGCTCCTTGAGGCTCTCCGGGGGCTGCGAGGGGCTCGTGGGATGCTGTTGGCCAAGGCCTGGGGGTTAGTGTGAGTTTTGTTGGCGCCGAAAAACCCGGGCCTCCCTTTGCCAACCTGCAGACTTCTGGGGGTCTTGCTGTCCACCCAGGGCAGGCGGATGCAGTAGTACGTTTCCAACTTTTCTAGAAATGCCCCATCCTGGTGTGTTTACCTTCAAACTATGGTGCCTAAGCAGTCCTCTGAAGAGTTAAGGCCATACTCAGCGACACTCCACAGATCCTTCTAACACTAACAAGAGACTTTTTTGCTAATGGGCAATATCACCTGCTCCATTCACACTTTTTTTCTGGAGAAAATAACTTGCTCTCCTGTAACTGACTTTCCTAGAAGGACAGAGGCCTGGAATCTGTGCTTGCATAAGGGGCCCAGGGGGAAACTACTCCGAATTAAGCCTTTTGGCATCCAAGTGACATTTTTGACACATGTTTAACAGATGGCCTGCTTTGGGCAGGTCAGACTTTTGGCAAGGGAGTATTTTTTTTTTTTTCAGTTTCTCTCAATTTAATTGGTTTTATATCTCCATTACCTTGTTATCTCAGTATAAATGCCTCCTAATCAAATATTTGGCAGTCCTTTTGGTCTCTGTTTGTAGCACTGTTTCCATTCTGGATTGCTTCTATGTAAAAGCTGTCAAGTAGGTATTTCTTTTGAGGTGAAGTTTCCAAAATCCACTTTACTTATGACCCGAGTCAATCTAAACTTTCAGCGTAGAAAACTATTTGTAGGGTAAAATAGCATCATCTGGGTGTCTGAGAAAAAGCAATCTAGCCTTTCCCTCTGCCCTTGGTTCAATATTGGATGTTGAATGTAAAGAGAGGCTGTTAAGTGTGGTGGTTTCTGGGAGAGAAGGAACTGTAGCAGAAAGGGTAATTCTGTCCTTGCATTAAAAAATATAAAGTGATTCTTCTTATTGGTATCTGTCATTTGATGAGAGAAGACTTATTTTACAAGTTTGTTAAACTATACTTCCGTTTTGTGTGCAGCCTTAGTAGAAAATTCCTTTTTATTTTCAGAGGCTTGCAGTGAAATCCACTCCTTTAACATTTTTGATGTGCAGTTCTTTATTGTTCAAAACTGACACTTTGGTAAACAACTCATTTCTGCACCTGTCACCTTCCTTTAGCTTAGATTATTTTCTTGTTAGCTGACTGTTTTTAATTGAAGTCTTCAGATCTCCTTCTAAAGCAGAACCTTTGTTTGCTGACAAGTAGAGCAGGGTATGAATGGAGATTAATTGCATGTCACATACTTCTGTGTCAAACTTGCTGTGTCTTAACAATCTCTGTTGGTGCTTGGGTCTTTAGAATCTACAGAGGAGTCTGAGATTAAATTTTAAGGAGCTTCATTGGTTAATGCATTTCTTTAAGGCTTTTTTTTTTTACAGTTTGCAATCAGAATCTGAATCTGAAGTAGAGGGGGGAAGAAGGTAAAAGTGGGATTCCAACCAATAATTCTACTAAAAAATGTTGGAGGACTATGGTTTTGAAAGGTTCATGTAATCAGCAACACATTGGTTATAGGTTTTTTTTTTTTTTATGAAAGATAGTCTCTGGTGTAGACCATCAGAATTATTCATTATACTACAAATAATTTGTGGATATTAGAAACCCATAATGGCCTTCAATTTATTGTCGTTGCTGTGTACTTGTCTTCCCACCACACACACTTTTTAAGGTTAACTGTTGACAATTAGAAAATATGTAGGTCCTGATCTCTATATCGTCACTCAGTGGAGAGAGTCACAAGGTGAGGGAGCTGCTACTTTGGGGTTGCCCACATGGCTGTGGGGGTAGAGTTTCCACAATGAATTACTACTTTCATAAACCAAGGCAGAAGCATTTTCACAGTGATTTAACGCTGACCATCACAGCCATAACTTAAGCATTTATTTATTTATAACTACATGAGCATAAATGACAGGGGCGTTTTTTGACATGATATGTGTGCTTTCAAAAAACAAAATATGCAAAGCATTATGAAAGGTTTATGCCAAAATTTTGTTTAATGAAGAAGGGAACAGAAATGTTGAAGGTCTAAAATTAATTTTGTTTAAGGATAAAATTTTAAACATTTGAAAATGTTTCATTTGACCCAGAAACTCTACTTCTGGGAATCCGTGTTACTGAAATTAAAGGACATGAAGTCTAGGTACAAAGGATCCATCTTAAATGTGCACGCTTTGGGAAAGGTGGGGCGATGGTATGAATGAATTATCCATCTTACGGAATATTTTGTAGTCATTAAAAAGAATGTGAAGGATCTGTATATACTGGCTTGGAAAGTGTCCATATTTTTAAGACTAATAATATATATAATCCATTTTTTCTTGAAAACGAATAAGTGAACCACCCCCTCCCTCCCATATATTATATATATTTTTTGTAGGCCTAGGAAGAAGTAAGAATATACACCTAGCTGTTAACATTGGTTTCTTTGGCAGGGGAATGAGAGGGTGCGGGAGACAGAGATTATCACTTTTATTTCATACATCTTCATGTTGTGATGTTGACCATGTATTACTTTTGTTAATCAGATAAACAACCAGTAGCGTTATTTAAAAGAAAAAGGAACAAACAAAAGACAAATAGAAGCTTGGAGAGGTCATAGTGGTCAGAGTGGTAAAGGACCAACCACTAACCAAGGTTATGATTATGTTTTTCTCTTGTTAGCTCTGGGTGTGTGTGTAGTTTTTTTTAATTCTTTCTTGGATTTTTGGCAAATGTTAAAGCAGCTAGGGTACTTTCAGAATAACTCAGGAAACAGCTTCCTCAGATAGACTGTCAAGCTCTTACGGAAATCGTAACTAGTCCATATCAGCAAATAAGTACCTTACAGATAAGTAAAATGAAAGGTGTTTACTGCTTTATTGAAAGAGGAGGAAATATTCAGGTCTGTTTTCAAATTATCAGGCTTCAGATGTAGAAGTTATCTTTTTGTTTTTGTTTTGTGATAACCATACTGAAAACAAAAACAATGGAGTGCTGGCAGTTTGCATAATCTTTGTTCCACAGATATAAACATAATCAGTTTCTTCCTTTTCTTTGTATCCCTGCTTTTTGAAGTCAGAAGCACAAGAGGCAAGTGTGAAAGAGGTAGAATATATATTTCTTCAGTTCAAATGTGCTGTGTGTGATGGAATGGGGCTTACTGATTTTATCCTAATAAGCTAATAGGTCCCACCTACCTTCGAGGTACATAAATCCTGCTGGGAATATGGAGTAAAGCAAAAACAAGACAAACAAAAAAACCATCCACATCCAGGCTGCATTTAGTAGCAATTGCTGTGTTAACACTAATTCTGATATGCCTATGGTTACTTATTTTTAAACTTCTTTGGAAAGAAGCAGTCATTAATCATTTCCTTCTAGATTGTTCTCCAGATTCGTATCGGTCGATGCAGCCAACTATAAAATCCTTTTCAATATAGTAAAATTCCAACCCTGTGGAACTCGCAGAAGTGAGCTGCTCTGGAGAGCTGAGGATATTCTCTTTAAGCACTCTAACTTTTTATCATAAATATTTATGATCAATCTTTTTTCTAAAACGTATTAGGAATTTTTCTCCCTTCTTCAACCAGCCAGCCTGTGTTCAAAGGAACTGGCCTTTGAACAATTTAACTCAAGAGTTGTTACAGTGAATATCGGTTATCATATTATTTGTGGAAATATATTCAGTTGTTTAGGGATGACTCTGCCGTAATTGTCCTGCGGCTGCTTTGCGCATGTTGAAGTCTGTTTTGTAATTGTATTTTTGTCACTTTTTTCCTACTGTGAGGCTGGGCCTATCACTTTACACCATGCTCTGTGTGTTGTATCTGCAGTGCTACTAGAACATCAGGTAATCAAGCTTGTTGGAATTGATACGTATAAAAGAAGTTATGAAGGGCTCTCTTGAACACAGTACCCTGATCTTTAGGTGTGTCATGACATGCATTTTGGCTGTTCAGAGTCATTTTTGCTTAATTTGTGATAACGGATTGTTTTCTAGCTAGGTTATGCTACCGAAAGCTGAGACATAACCACAATACTTCATTTTGGTTTTTATGTTAAATTTTTCTCTGATTATAAAAGTAATAATGCTCATTGTAGAAAATTTAGAAAACACACAATGATAATACAGTCACCCATTCTCAACAACTGTTAAATTTCCATGTATTTCTTTCAGTTTTTATTATATGTACATACTTTCAAAGTTGGGACATAGTGTGTGGGTAGTTTTATATTCTGATCTTTCCATTTACAGTCTTTCAGTTGCTAAGGTCTCCTGAGCATTTTCTTAGATCATTAAAAAAATTTTTTTCCGGCGCCTGGGTGGCTCAGTTGGTTAAGCGACTGCCTTCGGCTCAGGTCATGATCCCGGAGTCCAGGGATCGAGTCCCACATCAGGCTCCTTGCTGAGCAGGGAGCCTGCTTCTCCCTCTGACCCTCCCCCCTCTCATGTACTCTCTCTCTCTCATTCTCGCTCTCTCAAATAAATAAATAAATCTTTAAAAAAAAAGATTAAAATTTTTTTTTCCTGGTGATTTAGAAGTTATACATTCAGGTTTTATTCCACTGGTTGCTTTCCCGTTATGGCTTTAAAAAAAGTACCATGTCCCTTTGATTTAGCAACATTAAGAATGAAACGGTACCTTTTGACTCTTTCTTCCAGTATGAAATGTGAAATTGTTGCTCTCATCTGAGATTTTAAGTAATCTCTGTACCCAGCATGGGGCTCGAACTCACACCCAGAGATTAAGAGTCCCATCCTCTACTGACTGAGCCAGCCAGGTGCCCCTCTAATCTGAGACTTTAGACTCAGAGAATTGTTCATGTTTTATTATGTATATTATATTACAATAATTATTTTTGACATTTGTGTTATATTTTAAAACCATAGCTATAATGCTGTTTTTTCCCCTTAATTTGTTCATTGCTTCCTTTTGGTACCATGGCTTTTTCATTCTTGAACTTTCAATTTTATCTCTTAGATATTTAGCCTGGTATGGTAACCACTAGCCACAGGTGGCTATGTAAGTTTAAATTAAACAAAAAATTTGCTTCTTCAATTGCAGTAGCTATATTTCAGCTGCTCAGTAGCCGTACTGACTACTGGATTAGGCAGAGCGTAAAGCCCTAGTAGATGATGATCTAGAATATAATCCTGAGTGAATTTCTCAAAGAGGGTTCTTTGATACTATGCTTACTGATTCCCTGCATGTCTGAGAAGGTGTCTATCTAGTTTCATATAAACTTGGGCGTGGGCATAAAATTCTCGGTTTATACTCTGCCTATTCCTTCCCCTTCCTACTAATTCACCCTCTAGAAGTGTTCCATTATCTTCTGGTCTTCAGTTTTGTGGAGAAATCTGATGCCTGATGTATTTCTTTTATAACCTATTCCTTCCACCTCCTGCCTGGATGTCTATAAGATATTGTTCTTTGCTCTCAGAAGTGTCACTAGATAGTGTTGAGGTCTTAGGTTTTTAAATAATTTTGCTCAGTTTGTGATTAACACTTTTGATCTGTAGACTCAGGTCTTTCTTAAACTTGGGAAAGTTTTCTATTATCACTACTTCTGCTCCATTTGCTTTATTTTGTCACAATGGGGTTTACATTATGCATATACTGGATCCCAATCTACTCTCTTTTTCATCTTTTTTATTGTTTTATCTGTCACTGACTTCATTATGATTTTAAGTTCAGCATTCATTTTTTAAAAAAAATTTCCATATATTTTTTCCTTACCACTCATTGTTTCATTTTCATTATATTTACAAAGCTCTGGCTTGTAGATATAATGACTTTTTGTATGTTTTGAGATTATGAATTAGAAATTTTCTATACATTTCTGTTCTTTAATAATAAATTTACTTCAGAGGGAGGTATTTTTTTCTAGTTCTTCTCTTTTGAACTTTAGTGTTTTCTCTTTGAACTTTAGTGTTTTCTCACAGCTCCTGTATGGTTTTTTTCGTGTGTTCCGTTTGCCTACATTCAAATCCTGACTCTGCCACTTTCTTGCTACCTGTTTGACTCTGGGTCTCAGTTTCCTCATCTGTAAAATGGGTATAATAATAGTACCTATCTCATAGAATTTACATGAAGAATAAAGGAATGAATGTTTGAGAAGAACTTACAACAGTATCTGGCATGTGTTATACATGCTATAAATATTTGGTAAAATTTTTAAAAATTATTTTCTTTGAGAAAATCCTATCAATTTTTTGTTGTTGTTAATTTGTTTCGTTTTGTTTGCATTTGTCTCTTCATAGGAAAGCTCCTAGACATGGCCTTTTGCCTATGTTGGTGATTTACCTTGGCTTCTCTAAATTAGGGGGAGTTCGTAGAGTTTGTTTCAGAGTCTCCTCCATTTCCTTCGTTCCTTAGATTAGAGTCCAGTAATCATTCTGTGAGAGACTTTATGGAAGAAGCATAGAGGAAATCTGCTTCATTGCTAACTTAGGAAAAATATGGGTTCCTTACCTTGTTATAGAATGCTGTGTCTGTGCGTATGCATGTGTATGTGTGTAAAATAGTCCTTTTGCATTACTCCTCCATTGAAAAAAAATGAAAAGTTTATTCTTCCTCTTCTTCCTTTTTGTTTTTTAATATATATATATATTTGGGGGGGCGCTTGGGTGGCTCAGTTGGTTAAGCATCTGCCTTCGGCTCAGGTCATGATCTCAGGGTCCTGGGATTGAGCCCCATGTCAGGCTCACCACTCAGTGGGAGTCTGCTTCTCCCTCTGCCTCCCCCCCTCCATGGCTCATGCTCCCTCTCTCTTTCAAATAAATAAGTAAAATCTTTTAAAAAGAAAAAAATTTTTTTAGTTGGTAGAAATATTTGAATTTCTTTGTGGGTATAGCCTAGATATTAAGTGGGCTGCCCAGACCTTTTGAACTCTAGGCATGATCTATTCCCCACGGAAGCCCAAACATCTCCTCAAAATCCTAATATTTCTCAAGGAGCATGCATTCTCAGGGTTGCCTTTCCTTTCAGGCTCTTAGCTGCCCTAAGTCATGTGGGCATAAACTTGTGGATCCCAATTCAGGTGATTTTATCTGTCAGGGGACTTTTGGCAACACATGGACATTTTTTTTTTTTTTTTTTGTCACAACTGGGGAGGATGCTGCTGTCATCTAGTGGGTAGGGGCCAGGCATGCTGCTAAACTTCCTGCAATGCATAGGACAGCCGCCACAATAAAAGAATTACACAATCCCAAATGTCAGTAGCGCTAGATTGAGAAACCCTGGTCTACACATATCCTTTTCCTCAGTTTCCACAGAAGCCTACCCGTGTGAAGCCCGTGTGACAGTAGATGACATCACTAGAGATTTAGGGGGTGCCAGGAGAGGGAGCCAGTGTTTACATAGCAGTAATGCAAATTATTTCAATTTGAATATTAGGCATCGCTATTCCTAAGCCCTTTTGCCATCCCAGTCATCAGAGAGTGCTCTCTGGCCCTTCATCTGAGGTGGTTCTCAGCCTTACGCCTTCTCACAGGCCCTTTCTCCCTTTATCATATCTGGAGCAAAACCAAAAAAACAAAAACAAAAACAAAAAAAACCCCAACTCTATTTCCCTTGCCATCTGAAAAGATAGTTTAGCTATCTGGTTAGTTGTTTAGGTTCCCCCTAACACCCACACACAGAGAAACAAATTATTTTTCCAAACGGTGACAGTTCTCTAAGAGGAATTCTGGTGCCAGCTATTAAGATAATAACATTCTTAACCTCATTATGTAAGTGTAATACCTAAACAATTTTCAATCATTTTAAGTATTGGAAAAATAAGGTAAGTTTCAAGTTTTACCATCATCTGAGAACCTTAACATATTGACATAACTATCATAGATCTAATTTTTTCACGTTATAAGCCATTACACCCTACAGAAATCCTATAATTTCTGCTACATTTATTCATACTTATTTCCCCTGTGTTTCCAAGTTCATTGCTTGCTTTTCCGGTTTGTCAGTGCTGCATTTATAGGTTAGGTGATTATAACAGATGGCTTTTCAGGTTTGGAGTCTTTGAGTTCCACTGTTTAAATTTTACTATCCAGCTTTTACGTGGAAGATGGGACAGATGTGGGCTCAGGAAAAAAGTGGTCTTAACATCCAGAGGGCAAACTTTCCTGAAGGCTGATGGACTTGATAAAATCATTTATGAGTTACCTAAATTCTCATCCAGGGTCTCCTCCTAACATTGTTGACATTCCAATATTAGGATGTTACAGGGAAATAAGGTTTTTATTCACATAATAGGAGCGTTGCTAAAATGTGTCCAGTGACACATATTTATGCTTAGGTAAATTAATAGTATAGTTTAGTTGAAATTAATTAAGATAGTGTACCTTATAAATCAAGTATGTGAAGTATGCTGGGGTATATCTCTTTTTGTTTATTTTATTTTGTATTATTTTTATTGAATGCAATATACTTCCAGGAAAATGCTTAATCATTAATAAACAGCTCAGTGAATCTTCACAAAGGAAAATATCCTCTAAACAATGGCAAGACTTTGTTTACCAAAACTTCCCGAGACCCTCTGTGTCCTTCAGTAACTACTCACACCTATAGGCAAGCACGTCTCTGATATCTAAGAGCAAAGTTCACTTTTGCTTATTCAGTCTCGCAATATCTTCTCATGTATCTGGCTGTTTTGCTCAACATTTGCTCAACGTATGCAGAAAATATCTCTAAACTGAACCATAATAAACCTTCTTAAAATCACACTGCCTTTAGGGGCGCCTGGGTGGCTCAGTCAGTTAAGCATCCAACTCTTGCTTTTGGCTCAGGTCATGATGTCAGGGTCATGAAATCAAGCCCCAAGTCGGGCTCCACCCTCACCGTGAAGTCTGCCTGAGATTCTCTCCCTCCTTCCTCCCACTTGCGTGCTCTCTTTCTAAAATAAGTAAGTACATAGAATCTTAAAAAAAAAAAAAAAATCACACCGTCTGTCTGTCTTTCTTTCTTTCTTTCTTTCTTTCTTTCTTTCTTTCTTTCTTTCTTTCTTTCTTTCTTTTCTTTCTTTCTTTCTTTCTTTCTTTCTTTCTTTCTTTCTTTCTTTCTTTCTTTCTTTCTTTCTTTCTTTCTTTCTTTCTTTCTTTCTTTCTTTCTTTCTTTCTTTCTTTCTTTCTTTCTTTCTTTCTTTCTTTCTTTCTTTCTTTCTTTCTTTCTTTCTTTCTTTCTTTCTTTCTTTCTTTCTTCTTTCTTTCTTTTTACACTGCCTTTAAAATAATTTTTCCTTTCTGGTAGCTTTTTGTGTGAGCCTCTTCATCCCTCAATCCATCCGTCCATCCATTCCTCCCTCCCTCCTTTTCATCCTTCCTTTCCTGTACTTTATTAAGGTATGATTTATATACATAAAATGCACTAATCTTAAGTGTTACAACTCTCTGACTTTAATACAGGTATACACTTGTGTGACTACCACCCAGATTAAGATATAAACATTTCCATCAAAATGGAAACCTGGAAGGTTTCCTTTCCAGTCAGTAACCCTCCCCAGAGACAACTGCTATTCTGACTTCTGTCATCATGGGGTAGTTTTGCTGTCAGTATGATCTCTTTTGTGTCTGTCTTCAACATCATATTTTTGCGATTTATTCATGTAAAATGTAACACAAGGTTTAAAATAAGTTCTAAACAAACTGAAAGTCATT
Source organism: Zalophus californianus (assembly GCF_009762305.2). Taxonomy (NCBI): domain Eukaryota; kingdom Metazoa; phylum Chordata; class Mammalia; order Carnivora; family Otariidae; genus Zalophus; species Zalophus californianus. The sequence goes on from NC_045610.1 coordinate 37,238,371, forward strand.
TTCCCCCACTAAGTTACTTCTATTTAATTGGTATGAAAATAGACAAGATTTCCATGAAGGCTTCCATTATTAGGGGTAGGAAAAATGAAACACCGAAGTTTTAGAGGTTTAATTTTAGTGAGACATTTAAGAGTTTCAGTTCTATCTTACCCTTTTTGCAAAGTAGTATTCCATTGTGTGAATATTCCATAATTTGTTTATCCATGTTTCTGCTGATGGGCATTGAGTTGTTCAGTTTGGGGGCTATTATGATACAGCTGCTAGGAGCATTCTTGTATAACTTGTTTTGTGAACATAAGCACTCATTTTTCTTGGATAAATATCTAGGAATAGAATTACTGGTCATAGGGTAGATAAATGTCTAATTTTATTAGAAACTCCAGTTTCCCAAAGTGATTATACTTATTTTACCCTCCTTCCAGCAGGGTATGAGAGTTCTCAGGGATATATTTTTATTGTGGAATGTTTGCATAACATAGAAATATATAGACTACTTGGTTTCTTTAAAAACATAATAGTGTTGTATACTTTTCCATGTGGATCTATCTATCCATGTATGTACATAAATTGCCACATGGTGTTTCAAAATTTATTTAACTATTCTCCTATTGATGGATGTTTCGGTTGTTTCCAACTTTTTTTCCATATTTCCACAATGCTGTAGAGAACATATGTATATGTGCATCTTTGTGTACACGTGCAAATATTTCTGTAGGATAAGTTTCTAGACACTCAAACGGAGATTGCCAACATGTTAATCCTAGAATTTTAGCTTGACCACTAGTTAAAACTTAATCTAAAGTACTCTCTGTGTTTTAGTTTCTGGTTTTTGTTCTGTCTGTGCTGTGAATATACAGGTATTGTCATTTTTTTCCCCCCACAGGAGGTAGAATGAGATTTAAAAATATAAACACCACACACTTCTTGGGTCATGGGGCAGAAACAATCAGCAGGTTGAAGCAAATCACACCCAGAACATGCTGGTAATTTCTCTATTGTATGTGGACAACTTCCTGCAAGTCAAAACAAAGCTGGTGGGGGTATGATTTTGGCCTTGCCAATAAATTTACCTCTTTTTTAAATAAAGATTTTATTTATTTATTTATTTATTTATTTATTTATTTGAGAGCGAGAGAGAGAGAGAGAAACAGCACGAGAGGGTAGAGGGTCAGAGGTAGAAGCAGGCTCCCTGCTGAGCAGGGAGCCCGATGTGGAACTCAATCCCAGGACTCCGGGATCATGACCCGAGCTGAAGGCAGTCACTCAACCAACTCTTAACAAAGGGCAAAAAAATATATGCCTTAAGGATTGCAATGAAATGCCAGATCAAAAATGTAACACAAGGTTTAAAATAAGTTCTAAACAAACTGAAAATCATTTTTCCCCACTAAGTTACTTTTATTTAATTGGTATGAAAATAGATAAGGTTTCCATGAAGGCTTCCATTATTAGGGTAGGAAAAATGAAACACTGAAGTTTTAGAGGTTTAATTTTAGTGAGACATTTAAGAGTGACTGCTGAAATTCTAAAGATCTGATATGTTTAGTGTACCTGTGACAGGGAATCAGGAATTTTTGTTCGTTTCTACCAGAAGCTGTCAATGAGACTTGTAGAAGTTGGATTAGCAACCAGTCTGGTTTCTTCTGTAAAATGGGAATATGTAACTTAAAGGAATAGTTGTGATAATTTATTTAATGTAAAGAATACCCAGAGATCTTAGTAGTAAAAAATGTGACCCATAAGTAGCCTTGTAAATGGACAAGGTCAGATATTTGTAGAATGTCAGAAACTTTCACTTGTCTACAAAACCTAGTGGTTTTGAATGCAAACTGCCAAGAATCTTTTTAGTTGGCCTTGGATCCTGCAGCAGTTTTTCCCACGGGTGTGAGGATCATTTTATGTCTACAGTGTTCCATATACCCTCTGTTCCCTTGTCCTTCTGTCTTCTTTTCCTATTTTCTTTTCCTACTCTGACTTGCTGGAGTAGATGTAAGCTGCTTAGAAGCTGAGGGAATCCATAGATCAATGGAACAGAATCGAGAGCCCGGAAATGGACCCTCAACTCTATGGTCAACTCATCTTTGACAAAGCAGGAAAGAACGTCCAATGGAAAAAAGACAGTCTCTTCAACAAATGGTGTTGGGAAAATTGGACAGCCACATGCAGAAGAATGAAACTGGACCATTTCCTTACACCACACACAAAAATAGACTCCAAATGGTTGAAAGACCTAAATGTGAGACCGGAGTCCATCAAAATCCTAAAGGAGAACACAGGTAGCAACCTCTTCGACCTCAGCCGCAGCAACTTCTTCCTAGAAACATCGCCAAAAGCAAGGGAAGCAAGGGCAAAAATGAACTATTGGGATTTCATCAAGATAAAAAACTTTTGCACAGCAAAAGAAATAGTCCACAAAACCAAAAGACAACCGACAGAATGGGAGAAAATATTTGCAAATGACATATCAGATAAAGGGCTAGTATCCAAAATCTATAAAGAACTTATCAAACTCAACACCCAAAGAACAAATAATCCAATCAAGAAATGGGCAGAAGACATGAACAGACATTTTTCCAAAGAAGACATCCAAATGGCCAAGAGACACATGAAAAAGTGCTCAGCATCGCTCGGCATCAGGGAAATCCAAATCAGAACCTCAATGAGATACCACCTCACACCCGACAGAATGGCTAAAATTGACAAGTCAGGAAACGACAGATGTTGGCGGGGATGTGGAGAAAGGGGAACCCTCCTACATTGTTGGTGGGAATGCAAGCTGGTGCAGCCACTCTGGAAAACAGTATGGAGGTTCCTCAAACAGTTGAAAATAGAGCTACCCTATGATCCAGCAATTGCACTACTGGGTATTTACCCCAAAGATACAAATGTAGGGATCCGAAGGGGTACATGCACCCCAATGTTTATAGCAGCAATGTCCACAAGAGCCAAACTGTGGAAAGAGCCAAGATGTCCATCGACAGATGAATGGATAAAGAAGATGTGGTATATATATACACAATGGAATATTATGCAGCCATCAAAAGGAATGAGATCTTGCCATTTGCAACGACGTGGATGGAACTGGACGGTGTTATGCTGAGTGAAATAAGTCAATCAGAGAAACATGTATCATATGACCTCACTGATATGAGGAATTCTTAATCTCAGGAAACAAACTGAGTGTTGCTGAGTGGTGGGGGTTGGGAGGGATGGGGTGGCTGGGTGATAGACATTGGGTAGGGTATGTGCTATGGTGAGCGCTGTGAATTGTGCAAGACTGTTGAATCACAGACCTGTACTTCTGAAACAAATAATACAACATATGTTAAGAAAAAAGAAAAAGAAGAAGATAGCAGGAGGGGAAGAATGAAGGGGAGTAAGTCGGAGGGGGAGACAAACCATGAGAGACGATGGACTCTGAAAAACAAACTGAGGGTTCTAGAGGGGAGGGGGGTGGGGGGATGGGTTAGCCTGGTGATGGGTATTAAGGAGGGCACGTTCTGCGTGGAGCACTGGGTGTTATGCACAAACAATGAATCATGGAACACTACATCAAGAACTAATGATGTAATGTATGGTGCTTAACATAACAATAAAAAATAAAAAAAAAGCTGAGGGAGTCTATGTTTTAGGGCAGCTATGAATAATAAAAGGAAGATATATCTTTGCCAGAACTGAGTTTACCTTATAAATATGGGACTTAAAATCATCATATATTACTTCAGTACAAAATATTGTATATTGCTACAAGCCTGCCTTCCAGAGTAATCTTTCACCCACTGCCCCTCTCACCTCTAACCTTCATGTTCTGCCATCTAAGTTGAAATTCTTTCAGTCTCTCCATATGAACTGAGATCTGTCACCTCAGGACCTTTGCACATGATGTTCCCACGCTTGTGCCATTCTTTTCCTAGTTCCAACTCTGCACCTGCTCCCACCCAAAACATACATACTTGGCCTGCTAATTTGGGAATTCCAGATAAAAGGTCAGTTCTCTAAGGGTCTCCCCTGACTTACTTTCCTCTCTAGACAAGGTGCCTCTACCATGGGCCTGTGCCTCCCTTACTTTTCTTATTAAAACTCCTATCACAATGTATTTTAATGGCCTGTTTAAGTCTGTATTCTTTGCTAGACTGTCAACTCTTACAATAGAGTTTAGGTCTATCTTACTCACTTTTTTCAGTACTTAGCATGTATTAAGTATTCCATAAATATTTGTTGAAGAAGGAAGACATTTAGGGAAAAGTGGCATTGTTGATGGTATGTTTCTGATTTTGTCTTTTCTCTTTGATGTGAAGACATTTATACCATGTGGTTTGTATTGCTCACTTACCAGCTGCAGGCAATGATGTGCAGACCCTGTAACATCGAGTATTCTATATGGTGAAAGCTGTGGTCTCAGAGGTGCCTCAGGAATGTTCTTACACAGTGGTGTTTTTCACACTGGACTTTGCAATTGCAGGAGCCTAAGGCACCCTACTGTGGCAGGATGTGATGTTTATAGAAGAGTTCTTATTTGTAAAAAGTTGATTGCTTAACAGAAGACCTACAGATAGCTCAGTTAAATATGGAAAGTGATATGTTGAGGGACCTTTTAAAATGTCTTTCCTGTTCGGGCGCCTGGGTGGCTCAGTTGGTTAATCAACTGCCTTCGGCTCAGGTCATGATCCTGGAGTCCCAGGATCGAGTCCCGCATCGGGCTCCCTGCTGAGCAGGGAGTCGGCTTCTCTCTCTGACCCTCCCCCCTCTCATGTGCTCTCTCTCTCTCACTCTCTCAAATAAATAAATAAAATCTTTTAAAAAAATAAAATAAAATGTCTTTCCTGTTCAGTGATGGGTGGTGTGTTTCTGAGCAGGGTTGCTCGGGCATCTTCAGGTCATAATCACAATAAGCAGCAGCATCTTCTAAATTGAAAGATAAATGTATTATATATTGAGCTGTAATTTTCTTTCCTTAGTATCTTTATCAAGTTGTGATGCCAGGGTTATGCTGGCTTCATAAAATGAGTAGGCAAGTGTGTATAATACTGGAAATATAATATAGCCCTTGTTTTTAACTTATTTATATCTTTATTCATCTAATAAGGTGTGGGTGTAAATTTGGATCTGATTTTTTTATGTTTTTTAAATTTTTATTGTTATGTTAATCACCATACATTACATCATTAGTTTTTTTAAATAATTTTTTATTGTTATGTTAATCACCATACATTACATCATTAGTTTTTTTTAATTTTTTATTGTTATGTTAATCAGCATATATTACATCATTAGTTTTTGGGCATCATTAGTTTTTGATGTAGTGTTCCATGATTCATTGTTTGTGCATAACACCCAATGCTCCACGCAGAATGTGCCCCTTTTAATACCCATCACCAAGCTAACCCATCCCCCCACCCCCTCCCCTCTAGAACCCTCAGTTTGTTTTTCAGAGTCCATCATCTCTCATGGTTCGTCTCCCCCTCCGACTTACTCCCCTTCATTCTTCCCCTCCTGCTATCTTCTTCTTTTTCTTTTTTCTTAACATATGTTGCATTATTTGTTTCAGAAGTACAGATCTGTGATTCAACAGTCTTACACAATTCACAGCGCTCACCATAGCACATACCTCCCCAATGTCTGTCACCCAGCCACCCCATCCCTCCCAACCCCCACCACTCCAGCAACACTTAGTTTCCTGAGATTAAGAATTCCTCATATCAGTGAGGTCATATGATACGTGTCCTTCTCTGATTGACTTATTTCACTCAGCATAACACCCTCCAGTTCCATCCACGTCGTTGCTGGATCTGATTTTTATAAAATATTTTATTTATTTGTTTGACAGAGAGAAAGAGAGAGAGAGTGTACAAGCAGGGGGAGCCACAGGCAGAGGGAGAGGGAGAAGCAGGCTCCCCGCTGAGCAAGGAGCCCGACGCAGGGCTTGATCCCAGGACCCTGGGATCATGACCTGAGCCGAAGGCAGACACTTAACCATTTGAGCCACCCAGGCACCCCCCTAGACCTGATTTTTAAAAAACAGATGAGACATGGGCGCCTGGGTGGCTCAGTCGTTGAGCATCTGCCTTTGGCTTGGGTCATTATCCCGGGGTCCTGGGATGGAGCCCCGCATTGAGTTCCGCATTGGGCTCCCCGCTCAGCAGGGAGCCAGCTTCTCCCTCTCCCATTCCCCCTGCTTGTGTTCTCTCTCTCGCGGTCTCTCTCTCTCTCTGTCAAAAAATAAATTAAATTAAAAAAAAAACAGATAAGACAGACAGCAGAGGTTGTCTTTGTGTTATTTTATTCCTGAGTAGCTGATACTTGCACGTGAAGGAATGGGTACTTAAATTAACATGTGAACTCCTAAAGTATTTGGAAAGGAAGCCTTTCAAAAAAGTAATTTGAAGTGAAACTTAAAAAGTAAACTCATAATAACAATATCAAGCTTTTCTTAGTGATATCGTTGGGGGATGAATATATCCTGTTGATGTTCTTTTAACAATTTTAGTATATACAAATATACTTACATAGGATATTATACTTATAAGAATATAGTAAGGAGGGTAAAAGTACAAAATACAATATAGTTGATCCCTGAACAGCGTGTGGGTTAGGGCTACGCCCCCATCTCCCCTCCTTCCACAGTTGAAAGTCCTCATATAACTTTTGATTCCCTCCAAACTTAACTAGTAGCCTGCTGTTGACCAGAGCCTTACCCATAACATAAACAGTTGATTAACACAAATTTTGTATGCTACATACATTATATACTGCATTTTTACAATAAAGTAGGCTAGAGAAAAGAAAATGTTATTAAAAAATCATAAGGAAAATACATTTATAGTACCATACTGTATGTATTTAAAAAATCCGTATATAAGTGCAGTTCAAACCCATGTTGTTCAAGGGTCAACTGTATATATTTATCATCTATAGGAATAAAGCATACACTGTGCCCACCTATCTCCCACAGGATATTCCTCATGCCCTACTTTCTGTCTGTCCAGGTTGGCCTGGTCTCCTGCTCACAACCAGTTCAGCCCACTACCACTAAGTGAAAGACAGATGAACAACAAAAATTTAAGTCTATATGAACCATGAGAGACTATGGACTCTGAGAAACAAACTGAGGGTTTTAGAGGGGACAGGGGTGTGGAGATGGGTTAGCCAGGTGATGGGTATTAAGGAGGGCACATACTGCATGGAGCACTGGGTGTTATACGCAAACAATGAATCATGGAACACTACATCAAAAACTAATGATGTAAATGTATGGTGACTAACATAACATAATAAAATAAAATAAATTGAAGTCTATAGATCGAAAATACGAGTAGAATTACTCTATGCTTACATAGTGACTTTTATTTTACTTTTTTCATACTCTAAAACACGTATTTTAGAATATTTAGAAAACATAGAAAAGTATGAAGATGATAAAAGTGGATTGTAATTCTATCTAGAGATGATCATTGTTCATATTTTGGTATTTATCATAGTACCTGACTGGCCTGTAGGAAAGACTCAATAAATATTGAGTTAGTGAATGAATTTTTTTAAAAGATTTATTTATTTATTTATTTTAGGGCGCCTGGGTGGCTCAGTTGGTTAAGCATCTGACACTTGATTTTGGCTCTCGTCATGATCTCAGTGTAGTGGGATCAAGCTCTGTATTGGGCTCTGTGCTCAGTGTGGAGTCCACTTGAGACTCTCTTTCTCCCTCTCCCCTTTACCCTGCTCACATGTGCACTCTCTCTGTTTCTACATAAATAAAACCTTTAAAAAATTCATTAAAGATTTATTTATTTATTTGAGAGAAAGAGTGTGTGAGTGTGAGTAGAGGGAGGGGCAGAGGGAGAGAGAGTATCTCAAGCAGACTCCCCACTGGGTGTGAAGCCCGACATGGGGCTCAGTCCCACGACCCTGAGATCATGACCTGAGCCAAAATCAAGAGCCAATTCTCAACCGAATGAGCCACCCAGATGCCACTGGATTGGCTTCTTTCATTTAGTAGTATGTACTTAAGATTTCCCCATATCTTTTCATGGCTTTATAGCTCATTTCTTGTTAGTGGTGAATAGTATTCCATTGTCTAGATGTTTATTTATCCATTCACGTACAGACAGACATCTTGGTTGCTTCCAAGTTTTTGCAATTATAAATAAAGCTGATGTGAACATTCGTGTACAGGATTTTGTGTGGACATACATTTTCAATTCAATTGCATAAATACTTAGGAGTGTGATTGCTGGATCTTACGGTAAGACTTGTTTAGTTTGTAAGAAAGTGCCAAATGTCTTCCAAAGTGGCTGTACAATTTTGCATTTCCATTAGCAGTGAATGAAAGTTCCAGTTGCTCCACATCCTTGCCAGCCTCTAGTTCTGTCAATATTTTTTGAATTTAGCTGTTCTAGTAGGTGTGTAGTGATTTCTTATTGTTGTTTTAATTTGCAATTCCCTAATGTTATATAATGCATCTTTTCATATGGTTATTCTTCATCTGTATATCATTTCTGGTGAGGTATCTGCTCAGATCTTTTGTCCACTTTCAAATTGGATTGTTTATTTTCTTATTGTTGAGTTTTAAGAGTTCTTTTTAGGGGTGCCTGGGTGGCTCAGTCAGTTAAGCGTCTGCCTACGGCTCAGGTCATGATCTCAGGGTCCTGGGATTGAACCCCACGTCAGGCTCCCTGCTCAACTGGGAGTCTGCTTCTCCCTCTCACTTTCCCTCTGTGCTTTCTCTCTTTCTCTCTCAAATAAATAAATAAAATCTTTAAAAAAAAAAAAAGAGTTCTTTGTATATTTTAGTTCCAGTCCTTTATCAGTTGTATGTTTTGCAAAGATTTTCTACCAGTCTGAGGTTTGTCTTTTCATTCTCTTCATATTGTCTTTTGCAGAACAGAAGTTTTCCATTTTAATGAAGTCTAACATCAATTATTTCTTTCATGGACCATGCTTTTGGTGTTATATCTAAAAACTTATTGCCAAACACAAGGTCATCTACATTTTCTCCTATGTTATCTTCTAAGGTTTTATAGTTTTATGTTCTACATTTGGGTCTGTGATCCACTTTGCATTAATTTTTGTGAACGGTGTAAAGATCTGTGTCTTTTTTTTTTTTCTTTTTGCAAATGGATGTCCAGCTGTTCCAGCACCATTTGTTAAAAGACTATCCTTTCGGGGCACCTGGGTGGCTCAGTCAGTTAAGCGGCTGCCTTCGGCTTAGGTCATGATCCCAGGGTGCTGGGATCCCTGATCAGCGGGGAGCCTGCTTCTCCCTCTCCCTCTGCCTACCTCTCTGCCTACTTGTGCTCTCTATCTCTGTCAAATAAATAAATATAATCTTTAAAAAAAAAGACTATCCTCTCTCCATTGAATTGCCTTTACTCCTTTGTCAAAGATCAGTTGACTCCATATGGGTCTATTTCTAGGCTCTCTGTTCCATTCCATTGATCTATGTGTCCTATCTTTCAACAAAGCCCTCTGTCTTGATCACTACAGCATTAGAGCAAGTCTTGAAGTTGAGTAAAGTCAGTCCTCCAGTTTTCTTCCCCTTTCTCCTCCTCCTCCTCTTCCTCCTTCTTTTTCAGTATTGTGTTAAAAATACACTGTGAGAATTTTCTGAATTCCTTAAAATTTCATGATGAATATTATGCTTAAATGGCTATATAATATTTTATTATATGGATCTATAATATAACCAATAACCAATGTTGAATGTAAAAACCTCAGAATATCTGATATCTTATTTTTGTAAATGAAGATAAAAAGGTCATGTTAGCAGAGAATAAAATCTACAAGAAGGGTGGAATTGCAAGTAATTGCTATTTTCTTCCTTACTTCAATTTTTGTATTTTCCAAATTTTCTACAATGAGCAGCAATACTTTCTTTATTTTTTAAGAATTTATTTATTTATTTTAGATAGAGAAAGAAAGCAGGGGAAAGAGGGAGAGATTCCCAAGCGGACTCCCTGCTGACCATAGAGCTCCACATGGGGCCCGATGTCATGACCCTGAGATCATGACCTGAGCTGAAATCAAGAGTTGGGCACTTAACTGACTGAGCCACCCAAGTGCCATAGCAATACCTTTTTTATTAGACAGAAAGGTAAAATATGTTTGTGTTTGTTTTCTAAAGTCTGAGAAATCTCTCTCTTTTTTTTTTTTTGTTTTCCTCTATCAATCTATCTGAACACTTTAATGGTTGCATGGGCTCCCTGCTCAGCAGGGAGCCTGCTTCTCCCTCTCCCTTTGCCCCTCCTCCTTCTTTCTCTCTCTCTCTCTCAAATAAATAAATAAAAATCTTAAAAAAAAGGAGGTTGATTGCTTAACAGAAAACCCATCAGATAGAGTGGTAAGTTTGGTTAAATGAGGGAGGTAATATACTGAGGGACCTTTTAAATTCTCTTTCCTGTTCAGTGGTGAGTAGTGTGTTCAGATCTCATTCACTGTGAATAGCATTATCTTCTGAACTGAAGGGCGAATGTATTATATACTGATTTGTAATTTTCTTCTCTTAATATCGTTAGCAAGTTTAAGTATCAGAATTATGCTGGTTTTGTAAAATGAACTGGAAAGGGTTCACTCTACTCTTTTTTCTGTAAGAGTTTGTGCAAGATTGGTATTATTTCTACTTTAAATGTTTGATAGAATTAACTTGTGAAATCATCTGGACCTGACTTTTCTTTCTGCAAAGGTTTTTTTAAAACTATGCATTAAATTTCTTTTATACATACAGGGCTATTTGGATTTTGTATTTCATCTTGTATACGTTTTGGTAAATTGTGCTTTTCAAGAAGTTTGTCAGTTTAATCTAAGTTGTCAAATTTATTGGCAAAAAGATGTTGATAATATTCCCTTATTATTCTTTTAACTTCTGTGAGATTTTTCTTAATATCCCTTCTTCACTCCTGATATTGGTAATTTGTGTTTCCCTTTTTTCCTTTGATGGATCTTGATAAAGCTGTTAGGGGTTCATCAAGTTTATTGGTCTTTAAAAAAAAAACAACCAATATTTCTTCTGCTTTCTAAATTGATTTCTGCCCTTATCTTTATTATTTTCATTTTCTACTTGGGATTTAATTCTACTTTTATTTTTCTATTTTCTTAAGGCGAAAACTTAGATCATTGATATAAAACTTCCTTCTTCTCTAACATGAACATTTAAAACTATACATTTCCCTGAAGCACAAGAATCTCTAAATCTTATAAATTTAGATATGTTGTATTTTATAGTTATTCAGTTTGAAATATTCAGTTTATTCAAAGAAGGCTATTTCTTCTTTGGTTTATATTATTTCAAATTGTGGAGGTTTTTTAAACATCTCATTGTTACTAATTTCTAACTTAATTCTTTAGTGGTCAAGGAACATATTCTGCAAGGTTTTAGACTTTTGGCATTTATTAAGACTTATTTTATGGCTCGGAATAAGGTATATTTTGGTGAGCATTCCTTGTGCATTTTTAAAAAATGTATATTCTGCAGTTGCTGGATATATCATCCTATGGATGTCAATTAGGTCAAAGTGGTTGATAGTGTTTTTCAGGTTCTCTATCTCTTTAGTGATTATTTGTCTAGTTGTTCTTTTAGTTTCTGAAAGAGGTGGTAAAATTCCCATCTATGACTGTAGACATGTCTTTTCCTTGCTTTAGTCCTGTAGGAGTTTGCTTCAAGTATTTTGTAGTTCTATTGTTATGTGCGTATACATCTATGATTATATCTTCCTTATGACTTGGCCCTTTTATCATAATGAATTATCCCTCTTTATCTCTGGTAACACTCCTGTCTTGAAGTCTACTTTGTCTGACATTAAAATAGCCATCCTTATGCTAGCTGTTTGTTTCTATGTCACTTCCATTCTTTTATTTTCAGCCATCTGTGTCTTTATATTTGAAGTATGTTTCTTGTAGACAGCATATAATTTCATTTTTATTCCGTCAAACATTCTCTCCTTTTTTTTTTTTTAAGTAGGCTTCATGTGCTGGGCGTGTGGAGCCCAGTGTAGGGCTTGAACTTAAGACCCTGAGATCGAGACCTGAGCTGAGATCAAGAGTCCTACGCTTAACTGACTGAGACACCCAGGCACCCCAAACATCCTCTCCTTTTTAATTGGAGTGTTTAGTTCATTTACATCTAATATAACTATTGTTATGAGTGGATTTAGGGTCTACAGTTTACTTTTTCCAATTGTCACATTTTTTAGTTACACTTGCCTTGTTAAAAATTAATCAAATGCTTTTTAGTATTCCATTTTAATTTCTCTATTTTTAAAAACTGTACCTCGGGGGGTGCCTGGGTGGCTCAGTCATTAAGCGTCTGCCTTTGGCTCAGGTCCTGATCCCAGGGTCCTGGGATCGAGCCCCACATCGGGCTCCCTGCTCGCAGGAAGCCTGCTTCTCCCTCTCCCACTCCCCCTGCTTGTGTTCCGCTCTCGCTGTGTATCTCTCTGTCAAATAAATAAAATCTTTTTTTTTTTTTTTTTGTACATTAAAAGGCTTTATTTTGGTTTGACTTTAAAAAATGGGATGTACTATCCACCCAGGTTCGCAAGGAAGTGACTAAAGGGTCCAGGCGGGTAACACAGGTGTGGTGGGGGCTGGGGGCCGGCACCTCATTGGAGTCCATTCTCCACCTGAAGTGGGCAGAGGTGCCTTGGTATAGAACCACTGCACAGACCACCACGAGCACGTCTGTGGTGGGATCTGCTTTGTGCCTTGTCATTGGGATGTCTCCTATGTGCCAGCTTGCCAGCTTTCACCCTGGCATAGCTTCTGGTCAACCCATGTGTCACTATCTCCCCAGTAGCTGGGTATCTTTCCAAAAAATGCACAAACTTGAGGTTACACAGCGACCCACCACTGATGGATCCCATTCCAGGGTGTTTCTACCACTGAGATGCTTAGCTGACCATTTGCACATGCAATCTTTTTTTTTTTAATTTTTTTATTGTTATGTTAATCACCATATATTACATCATTAGTTTTTGGTGCAGTGTTCCATGATTCATTGTTTGTTCATAACACCCAGTGCTCCATGCAGAACGTGCCCTCCTCAATACCCATCACCAGGCTAACCCATCCCCCTACCCCTCTCCCCTCTAGAACCCTCAGTTTGTTTTTCAGAGTCCATCATCTCTCATGGTTCGTCTCCCCCTCTGACATACTCCCCTTTTCTTCCTCTCCTGTTATCTTCTTCTTTTTCTTTTTTCTTAAAATATGTTGCGTTATTTGTTTCAGAAGTACAGAACTGTGATTCAACAGTCTTGCACAATTCACAGCGCTCACCGTAGCACATACCCTCCCCAATATCTATCACCCCAGCCACCCCATCCCTCCCACCCCCAACCACTCCAGTAACACTCAGTTTCTTTCCTGAGATTAAGAATCCCTCATATCAGTGAGGTCATGTGATACATGTCTTTCTCTGATTGACTTATTTCACTCAGCATAACACCCTCCAGTTCCATCCACGTCGTTGCAAATGGCAAGATCTCATTCCTTTTGATGGCTGCATAATATTCCATTGTGTATATATACCACATCTTAAATAAATAAAATCTTAAAAAAATAAGATAAAATAAAAACTGTACCTCGGGGCAGCTGGGTGGCTCAGTCATTAAGCATCTGCCTTTGGCTCAGATCATGATCCCAGGGTCCCGGATTGGGCTCTCTGCTTGGCAGGAAGCCTGCTTCTCCCTCTCCCACTCCCCCTGCTTGTATTCCCTCTCTTGCTGTCTCTCTGTCAAATAAATAAATAAAAATTTAAATAAATAAATAAAAATAAAACTGTACCTCTTTCTTTTATTTTGTTTGTTACATTTACTCCAGTGATTACAATATCCTAAACTTGTCACAGTCTAGTAGAGTTAATATTATACCACTAAATGGGTTCCATTTACCCACCTCCCCATCCTCTATTCTATTGTTGCCATATATTTTACAAGCACGTATGTTATAAACTACAAAATGTAGTATTTATCTGTGCCTTAAATTGCCAGTTATTTTTTTTAAGATTTTATTTATTTCTTTATTTGACAGAGAGAGACACAGTGAGAGAGGGAACACAAGCAGGGGGAGTGAGAGAAGGAGAAGCAGGCTTCCCTGCTGAGCAGAGAGCCCAATGTGGGGCTCAATCCCAGGACCCTGGGATCATGACCTGAGCTGAAGGCAGATGCTTAATGACTGAGCCACCCAGGCGCCCCTAAATTGCCAGTTATCTTTTGAAGAAATTAAGAGGAAGAGGAAAAAAGTGATAATGTTTTATATTTACTCACATACTTAGCATTTTGGTGCTCCTGTTGATCTGAGGTTCCCACTGGTGCCTGTGCCCTTCAGCTCAATGAATTTCCTTTAGATTTCTTTTAGTGCAGATTTCCTGCAAAAAAATTTCTCCTTTTTTATCTGGAAAATGTCTTTATTTTGCCTTCACATTTTGATGACTGCTGTCACTGGATATAGAATTCTGGATTGACAGGGTTTTTTTTTTTTTTCTTTTCCACACTTTAAAAGTGTCATTCCAGTGTCTTCTGGCCTCCTTTATTTTCGATGAAAAGTCACTCTTATTCCTATCTTTATTCTCCTATATGTAATGGGTCATTTTCTCTGTCTTCTTTGAAATTTTTCTCTTTATCTTTGGTTTTCAGCAGTATGACTATAATGTGCCTACATTTAGTTTTCTTTATATCTATCCTACTTGACATCCACTGAGCTTCTTGAATTTGTAATTGATATTTTTCACCAAACTTGGGAAGTTTTTAGCTCTTATTTCTTCTTCTTCTTCTTTTTTTTTTTTTTGACCCATTCTCTTTCTGCTTTTCTGGAACACCAAAAAATGAAAGTAATGAAAGTAATGGCATTTGGTGTTGTCCCACATTCCACTAAGCTTTGCCTGAGGGTACTCCTTAGCTACTCCACCTTATGCGGTCTGGATGTACCCTTAGATGAAAAGCTATAAAAATGCAAGTCTCACTCTGCAGTTCCTTTCTTTCAGGGATCAAATTCCTGTCAATTTCTGCCTGCTTTTGGCTACTGTTTGGTGCCTTAAAATTGTTGTTTTTAAATATTTTGTTGACAATTCCTATCTGTACAAAAGTTAGTCCAACACAAGTTATTCTGTTATTTCCCAAAAAGCTATTGATTTTTAAAATACTTACCTTCTGATGTGGTATATATACACAATGGAATATTATGCAGCCATCAAAAGGAATGAGATCTTGCCATTTGCAACGACGTGGATGGAACTGGAGGGTGTTATGCTGAGTGAAATAAGTCAATCAGAGAAAGACATGTATCACATGACCTCACTGATATGAGGAATTCTTAATCTCAGGAAAGAAACTGAGTGTTACTGGAGTGGTTGGGGGTGGGAGGGATGGGGTGGCTGGGTGATAGACATTGAGGAGGGTATGTGCTACGGTGAGCGCTGTGAATTGTGCAAGACTATTGAATCACAGTTCTGTACTTCTGAAACAAATAACGCAACATATTTTAAGAAAAAAGAAAAAGAAGAAGATAACAGGAGAGGAAGAAAAGGGGAGTATGTCAGAGGGGGAGACGAACCATGAGAGATGATGGACTCTGAAAAACAAACTGAGGGTTCTAGAGGGGAGGGGGGTAGGGGGATGGGTTAGCCTGGTGATGGGTATTGAGGAGGGCACGTTCTGCATGGAGCACTGGGTGTTATGAACAAACAATGAATCATGGAACACTGCACCAAAAACTAATGATGTAATATATGGTGATTAACATAACAATAAAAAATTAAAAAAAAAACAAAAATAAAATAAAATAAAATACTTACCTTCTGGCTACCCTAAGAAACTCTTACAATTTCTAAAATTTTTCAAATTCATAGTTTTAAGCTTGTGTATATTTGATTATAATATCTGCACATAATGACAATTTTTTTTCCTTCTTAGGCTTCTTTTTCTCCAGAACAATATTAATTAATAGTGGGAGTAGTTGACAAACCAATCTCGTTCTTTAATGATAATGACTTTAGTTTTTCAGGCATGAATGTAATATATACATCTCTTAGGTTAAGAAGGTATTCTTTTACATCTATTTCATACAGTTTTGTCACAAATAGATAATAAATATCAGGTGAGGTTTTTGCCATTTATCAACCTACTTGTATAGTAAACCACTAAATGATTAAAGAAGCATTCACTTTTTTTTTTAAGATTTTATTTATTTATTTGTCAGAGAGAGAGAGTGCACACAAGCAGGGGCATAGCAGCCAGAGGGAG
Organism: Zalophus californianus; assembly: GCF_009762305.2. Classification (NCBI taxonomy): domain Eukaryota; kingdom Metazoa; phylum Chordata; class Mammalia; order Carnivora; family Otariidae; genus Zalophus; species Zalophus californianus. Next base: position 37,254,597 of record NC_045610.1, read on the forward strand.
AAACAGGCTCCCTGCTTAGCAGGGAGCCTGATGTGGGACTCAGTCCTAGAACCCTGGGGTCATGACCTGAACCGAAGACAGATGCTTAACCAACTGAGCCACCCAGGCATCCCAAGAAGCATTCTCTTCTGTGCACTGGGATAATTTATGTCGAATGAGAATGATTTATTACTTAAAAGTTTGAAAGACATCTATACAACTATATGAGTCTGAACTTTTTTTTTTTAAACAATTTGATGAACTTTTCTTCCTTTTCCCTGGTTATTAGCTTGTTTGGGATTCAGGTTTTCCATTTCTCAATTCAATTTTAGAAATCTGTATTTTTCTCAGAAATTGTTTCACTGCAGTTTTCAAATTTATTTGCATGGCATTTTATTTTGTTTACATAGGCCCTTCTTTTTGAAAATAACCTTTCTAAGGGGAAAAATGATACCCAATATCATAAAAGACAGATTACATAAAAGCACAAAGAAGAAAATTCAAATAACTTGTAATCTCACCAACTTTTTAAAATGTTTCATTATCTTATTAAGATTCCTATATTTGTTGTTGCTCACTTTTATTCTGCTTCATTTCTGTATATTTGTGCTTTCTTTCCCTTTTCCTTGATTATATATGCTAATGCTTTTTCAACTTATTGGATTTCCCCCTCACCTCTGAAAATTCCCAGCTGTTAAACACTTCTTTAGCATTTACACATTTTTTTCACTGCTTTTAAGATCAGTGGTTTTTAACCACTAAGATGTGCAATGGAACCCTTTTCAAAATTAAAGTCTCACATGAAATCGCAGTGTATAAATAGATAAAAGGCAAGTGCTTGTGATTAAGGCATAGGGGAGGGAGGGAGTTTCTCAGAGTCCCTCTCATTTGACCTGTCCCTGCTTTTTCTCTTCCTTATCAGAGGGTTATGACTCTAGAGAGCACTGTTAGACACTGTTCTGACTTACTAATTCTGCTTTTATCTTTATTGTTTCCTTCTTCCTATTTTCCATAGGCTTGTTTTATTGCTCTTTTCTGATTTCTTGAGTTTGGTGCTTTTTTCTTATTTAATACTGGAAACATTTAAGTCTATGAATTTGTCAGTACAATGCTGGTTACATCCTACAATATTTTATTCAGGCTATTTTCTCAGTAGGTTGTAATTGTAGTTTTGCGTTTCCTCTCTGACCCATGACATGTGTAGGAGTATGTTTTCAGTGTCTAGGTGTGGAGGGGTTTGTTTACTCTTTTTAATATTAAGTTCTGGTTTTATTTTATTCTTGAACACAGAATTTTTCCTTTAAAACTCTGTACAACTTTCATCTTCTGATGCTTATTTTGTGGAGAGGCCATTTTGACTCTGTTGTTTTGTAAGCAACTTATTTTTTTTTTTGTCTGAGTCCTTGAGGGATGTTTTCATTTTCCTTCAATTTTGAAAGTTCAGAAAGGTATGTACAGATGTTGTTTGTCCTTCCTCCCTCCCTCCCTCCCTCCCTTCCTCCCTTCCTCCCTTCCTTCCTTTTTTCTTTTCTTTTCTTTTTTCTTGTCTTTCTCTCTCTCTCTCTCTTTCCTTCTTTCTTTCATTTTTAACAACCATTGAGATATAGGTCATATATCATGCAACGTACCCTTTAGAGCGTACAATTCAATGGCTTTTAGTATATTCACAGAATTGTGCAATTATCACCACAATAAATTTTAGAACATTTTCATCAACCCAAAAGAAAACTTGAACTCCTTAGCCTTCACTGCCCAGTCCCCCTCCTTCCTGAAGCTGTAGGCTTCCACTAATCTACTTTCTCTTTCTATAGATTTGCCTATTCTGTATATTTCATGTAAATTGATTTATACAATATGTGGTCCTGTGACTAGTTTCTTTCACTTACCATAACAATTTCAGAGATTCACCCATATTGTAGCATGTATCAGCATTTCATTTCTTTTTATTGGTGAATAATATTCCATTGTATAGATATATCACATTTTATTTATTCATCCATCCATCAGTTGATGGACACTTGGGTTCTTTCCCAAGTGAGAGAGAACATACTGGCTATTAAGAATAATGCTGCTATGAATATTTGTTTTCATTTCTCTTGGGTATATATCTAGTAGTGGAATTACTGGGTCATATGGTGACTTTCTGTTTATCCTTTTGAGGAACCGCAAGACTGTTTTACAAAGCAGCGACACCATTTTACATTCCCAGCAGTAAAATACGAGGGTCCCAATTTTCTACAGCATTCATTTTTGTCCATATTTTTGACTGTAGCCATCCTAGGGAGTGTGAAGTGGTATCTCATTGTGGTTTGGGTTTGCATTTCCCTGATGACAATTGATATTGAGCATCCTCTCATGTGCTTATTGGCCATTTGTATATTCTCTTTGGGTAAATGTCTGTTCAGATCCTTTGCTCATTTTAAAATTGAATTGTTTGTTTTTTTATTGTTGAGTTGTAAGAGTTCTCTATATATTCTACATTATAAGTCTCTTATCAGCTATATGATTTGCAATTTTCTCCTGTGGGTTGTCTTTTCAGTTTCTTGATGACATCCTTTGAAGCACAATAGTTTTTAATTTTTTGATGTCCAATTTATTTTTTCTTTTGTTGCTTGTTCTTTTGGGATCACATCTAAGACACTTACCTAATTTTGGAAATATTACCTAATGCAAGGTCACAAGGATTTATGCTTGTTCTCTTCTAAGAATTTTATAGTTTCACATTTTACATTTAGGTCTTTGATGCATTTTGCATTAATTTTTGTATATTGTGTGAGGTAGGGATCCTACTTCAGTTTTTTGCATGTGGATATTCAGTAGTTCCAGCACCATTTGTTGAAAAAACTATTTTTTCTCCTATTGAATTGTCTTGGCATCCTTTTTTTTTTAAGATTTTATTTATTTATTCATGAGAGACAGAGAGAGAGAGAGAGAGGCAGAGGGAGAAGCAGTCTCCCAAGGAGCAGGGAGCCCGTAGCAGGACTCGATCCCAGGACCCTGGAATCATGACCTGAGCTGAAGGCAGATGCCTAACCATCTATCTGAGCCACCCAGGCGCCCGAATTGTCTTGGCATCCTTGTCAAAAATGTATTGACTATAAATGTGAAGACCTATTTCTGAAGTTTCAATTTTATTCCTTTGATTTATGTGTCTGTCTTTATGCTGGTACTGTATTGTCTTGATTACTGTAATTTTGTAGTAAGTTTTGAAATCAGAAAATGTGAATCCTGGAGCACCTGGGTGGCTCAGTCGGTTAAGTGTCTGCCTTCCGCTCAGGTCATAATCCCAGGCTCCTGGGATTGAGCCCCTCATTGGGCTCCCTGCTCAGCGGGACGCCTGCTTCTCCCTCTCCCTCTATCCCTCTCTCCCCCAGCCCCACTTGTGCTCTCTCTCTCTCTCTCTCACCTGCTCTCTCTCTCAAATAAATAAAATCTTAGAAAAAAGAAAATGTGAATCCTCCAGCATTGTTCTTCTTTTTCAAAATTGTTCTGGCTATTCTGGGTCCCTTGAGTTTTCAAATGAATTTTAGGATTAGTTTATCAATTTCTGCAAAAAAAGCCAATTGAGATTTTTATAGGGATTCCGTTAAATCTTTAGATCAATTTGGGGAATATTGCCATCTTAACAATAGTAAGTCTTTTCATCTATGAACATGGATGCCTTTCCATTTATTTAGATCTTTAATTTTTTTCAACAATTTTTTTTGCAATTTTCAGAGTTTAAGTCTTGTGCTGCTCCTGTTAAATTTATTTCTAAGTATTTAATTCTGTTTTATGCTATCTTTTTTTTTAAGATTTTATTTATTTGACAGAGAGAGACACAGTGAGAGAGGGAACACAAGCAGGGGGAGTGGGAGAGGGAGAAGCAGGCTTCCGGCAGAGCAGGGAGCTCGATGCGGCGCTCAATCCCAGGACCCTGGGATCATGGCCTGAGCCGAAGGCAGATGCTTAACTACTGAGCCACCCAGGCACCCCTGTTTTATGCTATCTTAAGTGGAATTTTTCTAATTTCATTTTTGTTTTGTTCATTGCTACTCTATAGAAAGATAGTTTTTGTTTATTAATCTGGTATCTTGCAAACTTAATGAATTTGTTTATTAGTTCTAGTAGTTTTTTAGTGGGTTTCTTAGAGTTTTCTTTATACAAGATCATGTAGTCTTCAAGTAGAGATAGTTTCACTTCTTCCTTTCTAATCTCAACTATTTTAATTTCATTTTCTTGTGCAGTTGCCCTGACTGAGCATACATGGTGGGAGCAGACATCCTTATTTTGTTTCTGATCTGAAGAACAAAGGGAAAGCATCAGTCTTTGACCATTAAGTATGATGTTAGCTGTGGGGTTTTCTTGTAGTGCTCTTTATCAGGCTGAGGAAGTTTCCTTCTCTTCCTAGTTTGTTGAGTATTTTTTATCTTGAATTTTGTCAAATGCTTTTTTCTGCCTCTATTGAGATGATCATGTGGTCCTTGTCCTTTATTAATGGGTGTATTATTACATTCATTGAATTTTGGGTAGCATTTATTTTTATCTTTTAATTCAACTTCCCATCTCCTTATTCTTTAGCCTTCAAGGGACCCATTAAATGACAAATGCAAGAAACATGCGGTAAGCCTTGGAAGTTGATGATGGCCTTCCATGAAATTTTTAATTTCCAAAACTTTGTACCTCATCAAAAGCACTGGTGATGGCTATCTAGGATTTTGTTGTTGTTATTTTGGTGGTGTTGAATGGTATAAATGTAAAACAAATTTTTAACCATGCTTATGTAACCCAACTGTATAAATTCATAACATTATTTTGATAGCATATGTGACACAGTTGTATATGGCAGGCACTGCTTTTGGAGGTGGGAAATTTTAACTGTGTCATTTATATACTTTGTAGGGATGATAACCCTTTTTTGCATAATAAAGTATGTAGCTGGTATATCTGGCAATTGTAATCATTATCAATGTACTTTGTCTTTGAAAGTATCTAGATGCCCCCCATTTCTTTCAACATAACATGATTTGTTTCCTATTATATATTTCTATCATGTCCCTATTTTATAATGTATGTTCACATTAATTGCAGTTTCCTTCTCTTGGACACATTTTTCTTTTCCATGTGAGTTCCTTCACTTGGTTGCATTGTCATTTTCATTGATGATGTATTTGCCAATTAATTTTTCTTCTTTGAATGCCTGCCCTTTTTGTTCCTGATTTTGTAGTTCAGCTCTATTTTTAATTTCAGCTCTATTTACTGGTGTTTCTTTCTCCCTTCTGTTGCCCTGTGACCTTCTATGACTGGTCTGTAATATTCATAGGTTTAGGAAATTGACAGTCCATCCTCTGCCATCAGAGATAATTAATATTTCCATGTTCCTTTGAAATGGTTTAGAAAATCGTTATTTTTTGTGATTAATAAATAGCAGTAGCATTCCAAATTTGTAGCAAGGTCTTGGATCATCCGAAGGCATCACTTATAGTTGTATTAAAGCTTTATTCCTTTCTTATTCAGGTAAAATATACATGACATAAAATTTACTGTTTTAACCATTAGTAAGTGGTATTAAGTATATTCACATTGCTTTGCAACTTTAAAGTTTTTAAAGAGAAAATAATATCTATTTCTTAATCCTTCAGATTTTCCTATTTCTCCCTTAATACTTCTTTTCTGTTGATCAACTTTCCTATTCTTTTAGATGCTGAGGACTTCTTGGGGGAAGGTTTGCGGAATGAGAATCTCAGTGCTACTGCGAGGGACCACAGAGACCATATTCTACGGGGCTTCCAACAAGTCAAAACTAGGTTTGTATAAACTGGGTCCATTTCTTGTCAGCTTTGAAACAATTCATAGTCAGTAAAATCTACTTTCATAGTGTATCAATCAACCAGGTAGGACACACTTACCATAGTTTTTTATACTTGACAGAGCCTTAATAAATTTTTACTGAGTTGAATTGGAGGTAGGGAGGCATGGTTAATGTAGCTAGCTTACCAAAATAAAAATATTTTCATCATTATGTATCTTATGATAATGAACCTGCTTTTAGCTTTAGATTGTTATGTTCATCTTTATTGAATGCTTTTGCAAAATGTGTAAAGCTAAACATTTATGCTTGTCCAAATTACCAAAGGGAAAATGTTAGGCAGTTAGAGATAATTGATTTTTGTTATAATTTTTGGTTCTTATTTTACTTCCACAACTCCTTCCCTAATAGAAAACTTAAACCAGACTTATCCAGTTGATTTTTTGACCATATTGGAATGTTTTAGGCTCAGACTCGTTTGGAGTATCATACTCATTGACTTTTTAAAATAAGAGGTCCTGACTGAGAGATGATGGACTCTGAAAACAAACTGAGGGTTCTAGAGGGGAGGGGGGTGGGGTGATGGGTTAGCCTGGTGATGGGTATTAAAGAGGGCACATTCTGCGTGGAGCACTGGGTGTTATGCGCAAACAATGAATCATGGAACACTACATCAAAAACTAATGATGTAATGTATGGTGATTAACATAACCATAAAAAATTTAAAGTAAAAAAAAATAATAATAAAATAAGAGGTCCTGACCTAATTTGTGCCTTTTAGAATGTGAGCATCTGGCAGATACATATACTTTCTAGGGGGAGAAAAAAAATAAAAATTTTCTTTTATAATATATTTCCTGGCCACTTTTTGCTTGAGATATGGTAACTGAATGAGAATTGGGGATAAGTTGAGTGTTATTTTAAGCTTTCTCAACCCTATGGCAATGTGGTTCAGAATGTTTGAACTAAGCACTCTTAGAAAAGAGAGAACATCTGTAGGGTTATGACTAGGATTTAATTTGTGTGCCTGACTGATCTGAACATCTACTTTAGAAACCTCACTGAAACTCCTTAGAAGCAGGGAATTTTATCCTTTGGAAGGGCACAGTCACAATCTATTCCCTCCAGAAATGTGAGAGAACCTCACAAGATGCCCTGGTGGATCTTAATCGATCTTTCCTGCTGGCTAATTAAGCATCACTTTTACTCAGCAACTGGAGACTGTGTAATTATCAGCCTGGGTTGCCCTGAATAATTGAAACAAACAGAATGCAAAAGTTAGGAGCTTTTTGCAAAAGTGAGAATATCTATAATTTTTTGTATGCTGGAAGAGTGTTTAAAACAAACTTCTCCATAATGTTACTTTATCAGTAGATAAGTTTAGACTTACTTGTGTATCTGAAGCCTTCATTAGTAACCCATAGAATTTATTTTCATAAGTTGACCTTGTATTACAGGATTATTATAAGGATTGCCTGAGGAATAAAGGTGGCATTATTTCAAATTGTAGAATAGGGAAGAGGGATGCCCAAAATATAATTGTGTAATGGTGGTGCTATTGGTATAAATTTGTGATAAGGAATGCAAAAAAAAAAATGTTACTGCATCTTTACAAACAAATATACAATGAGGAGGAATTCTCCTTTCCCATATTTGTACCACAGTGTTTGGAGGGGCTAAATTTCAATCTGAAATTGGTAATAAAAGGTGATTTTGTGGTAACTCATTGTTATCAATTGCATATTACTTCTTAGTCCTCCTTTTAAATGCATACACGCACCCATGCACACAGGAAGGAGCTGTATTTGTTATGGGTGGAGAGGGTTCCTTGTTCTCAAAGAACTTGCTGTGTGGTTTGTGGGATAGAATTCAGGAAATAATCAGCAGGAGCTTTAGGAAACCTCTGATGGGAGCTTTCTGTTCATTGATTTGTTGCAAGAAAGATGACACTTTATTTAGAATTTCATAATTATCAGATCACGGAGGAAATGAGGAGCCAGAAATTAGATACTGTACCAGAAAATGGAAAAATGAGGCTTTCCTTTGGCAAGCTGTTTGAAATTGCCTTACATCCACCCATTCAATCATCATCCTGTTAATGTAACCCTTATTTTACTGAATGCTCTTCTTCAGCCATATTGCTTCTATAGTCCTGTTTATGGCTGGTCAACATTATATACTCTATGTATTGATACTGAAAGCTTTAATAGCGCCACATTTACTCTTGTTGTATGGCATTTTATCTCATGCCAAAAAACCAGGTGTGAAAAGAAATTTGGAAATTATCAAACTTGAGAGTTAAATGTGTATGGCAAGTTGCCATGTAACATGGAAAGAACCACTGAAAGTTGTTTAAAAAGTTATATCTTTAGTCATATTAAAGCGAGGATATTTTAGGGTTTGGTACATTTTGGGGGATAGGAACCTATCTAAAATTATGATTTGACACTTCAGGGCTTACTTGAAGGTGGATAAGAAACCTCACGCAGGAAATCTGAGAAAGCCACTCAATAGATATAAATACTATGTATACTTACACACATACATATATATTTCCCCCCACACACACATACACACAACTTTCCACTCTATCTTTGTTGTTTTCTTGCTTCAGTTCCTCTAATTCTTTCCTCAAGTTGAGCTGCTTGAGAATGAAAATGGTAGAGAGTAGTGAAAATAGCTCTGTCTCTGATTCTTGGTAAACTCTAGAGGCTTGGCCCTAATTTTTATGGTGACTCAGAATTCAGTGGTGTTTGCCACGGCTATGGAATTGCCTAAGTCAAAGTGTCTGACTCCATCACAGCTGTTATAATATGCCGTTTGCCACCTTTCTTTTGTCTAGTGTGACCAGCCCCAGGAAATGAGAGTTGTGTCAAGAGTCATGGATGTCCTCCAAGTGCTCATCTGTTTTTCAGTACCAGTAAGCTTAGCTGTTCTCTTTTCTCCCAGACTTAGAAAACAAACAAAAATCATATCTGTATCTCTATCTACACACTAGTGTTTGTTGTTTTTTTTTTTTTTTGGCTTTCATGTATCACCAATGAAGGATAATGTATTCCATGTAAGACAAAAAAAAAAGGTGTTAATTCCTGTGATTCCAAGGAAGTGAAGCTGTTTTGTGGTATTCCACGTCCTGAGCTGTGATACTCATTGTTCTTCTTCCAACTGCCTCATTTAAACCTTCTCCCTAAAATCTAACAGCTTTCGCATTCTGAGTCCAAGTTTTCATTGAGCTCTTTAGAGAATGATTAGAATGAAAGCCAGGCACAGGCTCCTCCTGTTTTATTACGGTGATCACTGCAGGATCAGCGCCAGATGTGGGACACCTGGAATGAAGCAGACAGGAGATGCACTTAGACGCTTGGACGGCGGCCTCAAGCATTTGCAGAAACAGTCGAGCATTTCTTAAAAGTTTGATTCAGGGGAGGCTATCTGACAGCAAGAATACCTTGAGAGTGGGGGAAGGAATGAAGAAAATAGAATATTTTTATTCCTGAGTTAGGGATATATTCTTTCTTGATGGCCTGTTTTGGAACAACTAGTCGTTTATGCTCACTGTTGGAAGTGAAGGGCAGAGCCAATGGAAACAAACTTGGAGTATTGTTTCCTTCTGTGAAACTTAAAGGAGCTCCAGAAAGAGACAGGTAGATTTATAGCATATCGAAAGGGAAAGAAATCAAGAAATAATTTTCTGTAACAGGATTATGGCACAAAACCCAGGACGTTTAATGTACTGAAAGAGTATTTTGAACGTGTCTCATTGTGGGTGGCTAGTGTATAGCTCCACATGAAACATGATACTTTAATACAAATATAAAAACAATTCAGTTTTCTTTAGGAAGTTCAAGCTTTTCTTTCCAGCTTAATATGGATTTAACTTTAAAGCAGGATTTAGCTTAAGAATGTATCATCAGGATTAACATAACAATAAAAAATTTAAAAAAAAGAATGTATCATCAGGGACACCTGGGTGGCTCAGTCAGTTGAGCATCCGACTCTTGCTCAGGTCATGATCTCTGGGTTGTGAGATTGAGCCCCATGTTGAGCCCTATGTCGGGCTCTGTGCTCAGTGAGGGGGTCTGCTTGAGATTCTCTCTCTCGCTCTCCCCCCTCCCCCACTCGCTCTCTCTAAAATAAATAAATAAATCTTTTTAAAAAAAGAATGTATCATCAGATGTCTTTGTTTTATAGGAAGAGAGATGAAAATTTAGTCTGACACGACTCTTAGAAGTAAGAGTTTCAAAATAGTATACTGTAAATATCATTACCATTAATTACATAGAAGGTTTGACTTTTCGTAAGTGCTGGTTATTGAGCTTAAATACCCCAAAAGAAAACGCACTCAAATGAAGCATGCTTGAAGAGAACTAAGGTATAATGTGCTATTAATTAATACGTTTGTGTTACTTGTGATTTTAGTTATTTGATCATAATATCTTTCTGATGTTTCATTTTGCTACCTACACTGGAGTTTCATTGCCAACTCAGAAAAAGAAAGAGGAGGAGATACTTGTACAATCCATCTAAGTTTCAATGGCTCTGAAAAGGCTTCAAAGTTATAGCAATAATTTGACCACATCTTGAAGATTAATAATTCATTTCTTCTGGGTGCCTGGGTGGCTCAGTCGTTAAGCGTCTGCCTTCAGCTCAGGTCATGATCCCAGCTTCCTGGGATCGAGCCCCGCATCGGGCTCCCTGCTCAGCGGGAAGCCTGCTTCTCCCTCTTCCACTCCGCCTGCTTGTGTTCCCTCTCTCACTGTCTCTCTCTCTCTGTCAAATAAATAAATAAAACCTTAAAAAAAATTCATTTCTTCCTTTCTCAGTCTTATCCCTGCTTTCCATCCTTAAACCAAGAAAGGAAACAACCCCGCATCAGGGCTATCACCGATCAGTGATATGCCAAATTCCTGTACTAGTGTTCTGTTATTCAGTGAATCTATGTTGAGATTTCACAACCGTGTTAAAGGATTTTGGGGGATATACTTATCTGACAGTGTGGGGTTATATTTAGTGTTGAGTCTGAAATGCTCTACAGGTGAGACTGATATGATATTCCCTACTTCTGGTCTCTTGGCTTAACCTGGAAAGGAAGATCATCTTATTATATGTTGTTTCCTAGCAAGTCTTCTGCCCTTCCCAAGCGGCCTTGAAATGTATAACTTGCCTTTTAATGTTATGATGATGATTATCACTTGTAAGGCTATCTTGGGTTTGGTGCCGGATCCAAGATTAAATTGATCCGTTTTTTTCTTTTACACTGGGTTATTGTGGTGATGTTAGTGGGCAGATGCTTCTCCCTTTGAGTATCCTATAAAATATTTTATATAAGTAACTCTAATATATAATAATATTTTAGTATTTTTTCATGCTAAGTAATAGGTAAGTTTTTTAAAAAGCATTTTAAAAAGCATGGATGAATAAATTTTATTAAAAATTCCAAGTACTGATCTCTTTAAACAGAATAATATGGTCTATCAAGAGTGAAAGGAATTTTGAAATGTGACCTAGGAGGCAGACAAGTGATTGAGCTTGCACCCTTCAGGTTGGACTAACCCACTAGAAGAGTAAACTGAGCACACTCTTTAGCCATGTGGTTAAGTCACTGAAATTTGCTTTACTCCTGATAGAATTACAGCCATTGTTATCGCTTGGGCACATTCTTATTATCTACTCAATATGGATTTGTCTTGAAAGGTCTCAGAAAATCCTGTGTCAATTTTTTAATACAGGAAGCTTGTCTTTCTGTCTATAAATAGAAGTTCTTAATTCATGCCTTGTGTGAAAAGATCATTTGTATGAAATCACTGTCTTCATTTTACCACATCATTGTTTTGGCCTTGATTTTAAGTTTCATTCTATCTGGAGCTAGTCTTTTATTCCAGCACTGCACTATTTTCTCTGCTTATAGAAAGCCACTGGGGAAAAAATGCCTCCCAGTATTCATCTATTTGTGGATTTCCAGGGACCTTGTGGTGTAGAGCCTTCCTGATTGTGGTTTTCTCTAATTTGCTTGTTTTCTCTTATTTCGGATATAGACCCACCCTGTATCCACTTCGTGAAACTAGAGCAAAGGGCTATAAGAGCACTGGGTCAGCTGTCAGGAGCCAAACTCTTTGTTCTGTTATTTCTATAACGCTAATTGATTCAATTGAGGATACCCCTCACGATTATCTTATGTTTTCTTTTGAAGTTGCCTCCCCCAACTTGTTTTTTGGATTATTTTTTTTCTAAATGTTACAAAAATAAAAACATTACCAACCAAAGTTTGACACCTCTATTTGATTTCTTTTATGGTGTTGCTGTGATTTTTTTTTTTTTTAATTTGGAAAATGATGCAGGAAATTTCATTTCCTTGGGATTTTATTTTATTTCACGATTCTGTTGAAAATGAGTTGGGCCTAAAGTGGGTTTTTATAATCGCGCCATGTGAATCATTTCTTCTTTGGAAGCTGGATCTTCTCCCCCACTGTGTAGCCTCATCTAGTTTCCCTGAAGTGCAGTGCTAGCAGGGTTGATAATGAAATGCGGTCCTACTTATCACGCTCAGCAAAGGGCTCAGAGAAGACGGGGGGGGTGGGGGGTGGGGGTGGGGGTGGGGGTGGGGGGGGGTGGGGGGGGGTGGGGGGGGTGGGGGGGGGTGGCGTGTGGGGAGGTGGGGAATCAATCCCCCAGGAACTTCTTGAATGCTAGATATCCATATTTAATCCCCATGCATTTAAAATGGAAATGAGATATCTTAGGGTTTTAGTTTTTGATTTACACAAGATGTCACCGCCTCCTTGGCAATGGGAATATTTTACAGACCAACTGCTGACCTGTTTGGGAGGATCTCAGCCTATCGCCCCAGGTCCAATGTAGTTTCTTCATATTTCTTTCAAAACTCTCAGCAGTGCTTTGCAATAGCTTTGATTCTTCAGGCTTCAAAGGATGCCCCTTCCAGGGCCAATCCTCTGAAAGAGGAAAAAAAAAAAAGGAAGATCAGTGTAGGGGAACAAACAGCTCATAAAGGACGAGCAGCTCTCCCTATGGCAGCTCTAACTGTAGTCAGTTATTAGGGAGTTTACAAATCAGTAACACCACGGCTTTGCGAAGCCAAGAAAACTCCAATCTGATGCTAGTACTTTGCTGCCCAATTTATTCCTGGAGTGACCTAGTCTTCAAAAGTCCAGCTTCAGATTGTTGTATTGTGGATACAATGTGGCTTATATAAGATGCATTATTATTTAATGCTCAAACTCAAGCTCCCTCTTGAGTTTGTGAGCCTTGTTGAGGTTTTCATTATGATTTACAGAGAACCTATGTCCATATAATCTCCAGTTAGCTATTTCTCCAGGTTGTATCTGTGAGTGTCTCTCTCATCTGTGAATTCTGCCATAACCCACAAGGTCCATTTTGCAGTTTGGTGACTGACACTTTTTACCATGTCTATCAAGTGTCCTTGTGCCTTTGTTGGTGAGAGAACTGGGATATAAGAAATTACTCAAGTTAATAGAATTAATAAAAGATTAGGATTTAGAATTTGTAATTGGTTGTTTAGTTCACTTAGCTAAGCCATTACAAAAAATGAATTGGCATCTTTCAAAAGATTATTGGTTTAAAAGAACTGTAACAAATACTGAAGTTTAGTCAATTACATATGCATACTAAAATGGTTATGGATGGAGCATACTCATGTCTAATGTATCCTAATTTATTTTGGAATGCATCAAAAAAAGATGGATGGGTAGATGGATGGATATGTGACAAAGCAAATACAACAAAATGTGAATTATAGAGGTTATGCTGTAGGTATATATGGAGTTCTTTCCATTTTTATGCATATTAGAAAATTTTCATAATAATGTTGCAAAAATATTTTTTGTTTGACTTTGCATTTCAGAAACCATGGATTTCATTCACTGTGGTTTCAGAAAACCATAGACTTCCTCAATTTGGAAATGTAATAAACATATTTGGGGTTTTTAAGGATGGTGATTTTCTAGGAATAACCTTATTATTTTTGTTACTTTAAGTGAACTAAAGGATAATCCTCCAGTTTGTTATTCCTGATATAAGCAGCTAACTTTTATACTTCTTTAAAACTTCTAGGCCAGCAATTATGGAGTGCTGAAATTCAATTCAAACATTCTGCCCAGGAGATCCTGAAATCTTTATTTTTTTTTTTTAAGGAAAGGCAATTTCTGACTTTTCTCATAAATTTGATAAAAGGAAAGCTAATATGAGATTGGTAGTCCAGTAGGAAATGGAACTCAATTTTACATTTTTAAAATCACTTTATGGTATTAAAAATGACAGAGGTTAGAAACAAAGCTCTTATTCTTTTATTGAACTAGAATTGAAAGTGGCAGAAAATCATTTTGGCCCTAGTGCAGTAAATGTTATCACTAAAACATGTTCAGGGGATATTAGGATGGTCTCTCAAGCACTGGAGACAAAAGTTCACAGAACAAGAACTGATTTTTCTGTCCTTGTCTTGAAATTATTAGATGTACAGGAGATGAAAGTATCTTAGCTTTAAGAGAACAGGGGATGGAGTATGTGTTGAAAATGATAATGTCTCCATTCTGGAGAGAGGTGAAATGGAGAGTGTATGGTGGAATGGGTGTCTCAGCAGTGACAGGCCTGATGGAGGGAGTCCACAGGGATGGGAAGCCAGCACCTGAACCAACTCCAGGACTGGGGAATCCAGAACCAGAAATAATTATACTTGTGCAAATTTGTGAGCTGATGATGAAATGAAAAGCCAGTGATTCTATTCATTAAAAGGAGAACTATTTGAAGATTTTATTTAACAGGGAGATTAAATTGGAGCTGTCAGCAGCTACTTTATTTTGAGAATCCGATAGGAGAGATTTTAAGTCCATGTGGGAAAAACCAATCATTTTTGAGTGTGCAGTGTGATTATTCTTTAGAATTTTGTGTAAATGGAGCAGGTTGGTAGGCATATGTTTGCTGATCCTACAATGATTAAAATTCAGAGTAAGTAAGGCTCTTGTGAGATTGAGTTTTCAGGTTCCAGCCAGTGTTCTATACTGCCATATGGCATAACTAGAATTAATTACTGTTCCCAGTCTCTTATTCTTTTACTGAATATCTAGGTGCCCTGTTTGAAATATTAGAGGTTCCACAGAAGTATTTAATCACATGAGATAGATGTTTGACATGTTCACGAAAGCAGTGGGTGTAGCTAATAGTTGCTTGGAAGAAAAAGCCCTTTGTGGGCGCCTGGGTGCCTCAGTTGGTTAAGTGACTGCCTTCGGCTCAGGTCATGATCCTGGAGTCCCGGGATCGAGTCCCGCATCGGGCTTCCTGCTCAGCAGGGAGTCTGCTTCTCCCTCTGACCCTCCCCCCTCTCATGTACTCTCTCTATCTCATTCTCTCTCTCAAATAAATAAACAAAATATTAAAAAGAAAAGAAAAAGCCCTTTGTGAGATTTTTCTACCCCCTCCCCACCTTTTTATTAGAAAAATGCATGGATAGGAGAATTAGCAAGGAAAAGAGATGTAAATAGAAAAGTTAAAGCAAGGAATCTTTTTGCTAGTCTTCAGCTCCTTGATAATCCAAGTGTGGCCCATGGACCAGCAAGATCAGCATCACCTGGAAACTTGTTAGAAATGTAAAATCTCAGGCTCCATTGAATCAGACCTACTGAATCAGAATCTGCATTTCAATACAATCCCAAGGTTATTTGTATGCATATTCACATTTGAGAAGCATACTTTTAATTTTATTTCAAATTCAGTTTTTCGGAACTCAGAATACATATTTCCAGAGATTATTAACTCTTTAAAGGCATGGATGATCTTATGTTAATTAAAAAAAAAGTCACATGCTGGCATGTGGTATGAGCTCAGTAATGTGAGTTGAGTGAATGGGGGGGAGGGGCAGCTGTTAGAACCAAAAACTGTGTTTTTAGGTCCTAGGCTAAAACTTAAGAGACCCTCTTTATTAGGACATTTATTTAGCCCCACATACTCTTTTCCAAAGATAGGATGCTTTCTTTTTACTGTTAGGGGGTACAGGACCTTTGCAGACATGGTGCCTATCTCTTCATATATCTGCTATGATAACGTCTCTCTAACATTCTGTGAGAAAAGATGACCAGACTGCTGACCCTACACTGGCATTCCTCCGGAGCATGGATACCAGTCACTCCCACCATCTCTGTAAGCTATCATCAGCCCTCTGCTTCTGGTCGTCATCCTTCCTACGCAGTTTGGCATGTCCTTGTCTCTGCCATCTCTCATCTCTCCTGATGACTTCTCCTGTAGCCCTTTCCCCTGTGTTTCTTAGGATCCATGTCCTTTTTGTAATCAAAGTCCACTGCATCCTCAACCACTTTGCTCCATCTCTGCCTTAGTTACTAACACAGCTCTTCTGCAGGACCCTGTTTTGCTTGCAGTCATCTTAAATAGAATTTGCTTAATTTCCGGAAGTGCTGTTGGCATTCTTCAAGCTCCTTGCTGCCACTTCTAGACTTTTCCCATTCAATCTTGTCCCAGCCTCTCCCCTTTTGAGATGTGTCTACATAGCTTTACAGTTCTCTGTCCCTCTGTCATCTTTTTTTTTTTAAAGATTTTATTTATTTATTTGAGATAGAGTGAGAGAGAGAGAGCATGAACCGGGGGACAGAGGGAGAGGGAGAAGCAGGCTCCCCACTGAGCAACAAGCCTGACATGGGGCTCCATCCCAGGACCCTGGGATCATGACCTGAGCCAAAATCAAGAGTCAGTCGCTTAAACGACTGAGCCACCCAGGAGCCCCAAATCTCTCCTAATATTAAGAAGAAATTTACATCCTACACAGTGATTCCCTTTCCAGTGACTATTCTGTATTTTTTTTTACAGACAGAAGCCTAGACTAGCCATTTCTGGTTTCCTCTTTGGTCACTCCTCATTCCTTTATGATCTAGCCCCTGCTTTTATCAAGTTACTCTTGCCAAAGTACCAGTAACTCTAATTGCCACATCCAGAAAACATTGTTCACTTACTTGGTCTCTCTGCAGCATCTGACACTGTTGATAGCTTCCTTTTCCTCAAAAAGTTAAAAAAAAAAAAAAGCAACTCTCCTGTGCATTCCCATGATAATAGTCTCTCCTGGTTTTCTTTCTTCCTTGCATTATACACTCTTTTTTTTCCCCCTAGGCTCGTGCTTGGGTTCATTTTTCTGCCCTGCCCCCTTTAGCATTGCCCCTCAGGCTTGCCTCTGTCCTCATCACATTGTTCTTTGGCAGTGGCACCCATGTCCACAGCTCCACGACTTCCTCTCCGGCTCCATAGCTCAGCTGCCGTTCTCTGGGCAAGGCTTCAGACAGCATATTGGTAGCTCCTTTTGGGTGTCTTAGAGATCACAAAGTTCACAAAGCTGGGGCAGACCCAGCAGGCACCCTCCATTCTTCCTTGACAACAGAACCCTACCAGCCAAGGGATGAATCATGATTTGAAAGCCAAGACAGACTTCTGATAGCCTCTCACAGGATAGTCTTATGCTCGGGAGATGACAGTACATTGAATGATGTAGCCACCTTAAGATATGACTGTTATACGGTGTTAGAGCAGAAATACCGCAAGAGCCCAGGCCCTTCATGCCACTGTTGGGCCCCTGCATCAACCCTGGAATCACCTGTCTCCAGACCTTCTGTTTTGAGGGAAAAATAAACTTCTATTTATTTAAGCCCTTGTCAGTTGGGTGTTGTATTACTGGTAGTCAGAAAAATCCTGACTAAGTGTCCAGAACTGAACTTATTATTTTATATTCTGCTCACCCCTAATGCCTAACTCTGCTTTCCCTAGCCCCAGGCCCCCAAGGAAGAATCCTGAGTGTCATTCCTGATTCCTCTGTCTTTACTCCCCAAGCCATCAACAAGCCTATTGATTCTTTATCCTAAATCAGTCTTCTCCTCTCCCTTTGTCACTGGCTAAACTTCAGCCTCCATAAAGTCTTACTCAGAGCATTGCAAAATTCTCCTTTCTGGTTCTCTGTCTCAAGTTTCTCCCTGTTCTAGTTTATTCTCCTCTGTTCTGTTGAAAGGGCAAACTTAAAAATAAATAAGTAAGTAAGTAAATAAATAAATAATTTAATCATGCTATCTAAGATTTATTGATGTGGAACGATAAGATATACTATAAGTGAAAAAGTAGGTTAGATATATATGTAAAACCTCAGAGAAAAATGTCTGGAAAAAATCCACCAAAATGTTTTGTTTTGTTTGTTTGTTTGTTTTAAAGATTTTATTTATTTGACACAGAGAGAGAAAGAGAGAGAGAGCACAAGCAGGGGGAGTGGCAGGTAGAGGCAGAGGGAGAAGCAGGCTCCCCGCTGAGCAGGGAGCCCGATGTGGGGCTCAATCCCAGGACCCCGGGATCATGACCTGAGCTGAAGGCAGTTGCTTAACCAACTGAGCCACCCAGGCACCCCTTGTTTTGTTCTTTAAGTTAATGTATTTAAGTAATCTCTACACCCAATGTGGGACTTGAACTCATGACACCCAGATCAAGAGCCACATGCTCTTCTGGTTGAGCCAGCCAGGTGCCCTGCCCCCACCAAAATGTTAATGACGGTAATCTCTGGCAAGTGGAGTTTGAGTGATTTTTAATTTCTCCTTTTGTTTATTTGTATTTTCCAACTCTGCAGTGAATATGTATTTAATCCTAAATCATTGAGATCAGATCCTTTCCTGTTTTAAAAGGGACAGAGACTTAATAGCCAAAGAATATTTGGTTTCCAGGTGGCAAAGGAGTTGGAACTGAGCGGGAAGAGATGTAGAAAGAGGAAATTAGTCTTTAATTGTGTCATGAAGCCTTGGGTCACTCCTGCACAAATAAACAGCTGTATGTGGAGGTGTTTTACTCTGTGCCAAACACACACACACACACACACACCCGTAAATGCACATGAAAGTGAAATTATTTTTGAGCCATATGAAATACAGCAGTCCTCTGAGTAATTTTTGATGATTTTGCTAAAATACTTTTTTTTTAATAAAGGAAGTTCATTCTCAAGGTCTTCAATAGATGAAGTATCACTGACTGAGGACAATTTTCATTTCTTAGATATTATCCCTTTGAGCTGCACTGAACTGACACAGGATGAATCCTTCATTAGAAAAGGGTTATCTACATTCTGTGTGACTATCTAGTAAAACATTGGCATTTGTGGGACTAGTTTCCCAAAGTGATGGTGCTTGAGTAAACCATTCACTTCCTCCTTCTCAAAACATCAGTCACCATGATTGATTTTTATGTTGGTCATAAAGAGAAACGGAATCACCTAAGAGCAGGGTAAGGATTACAAGCCCAAAGAAGTTAATTTACTTAACAAATATGTATTGGCTATTTGCTTACTCTTTGTTGGGCACAATGCCAGGCTATCAAGATAGTGTCACATATTACATATCCCTGTTTTCCAAGAAGTTATCGGGCCAATGAGTGGCCAGACTCATGACCAGAGCCAGCATGGAGACCACTGCTCACAGATATCTTCTCTAGAAGGTCTGAAATGTCTGGTTCCCATTTGTTGCATACCTTTTCACCATTTAGAAATATATTTAGGCTCATCACCTTTTAAAATACAAATTCACCTGGAGGGTTAAGAGACTTTTGAGTGTACATTAGCTGTGTTTGATGGTTTTCTTCTAACTTTTGGTTAAGATGACTGTGCTGAGGAAATTCAGCCAGTGAGCTGTCGAACCTCTATTATGGGCAATGAACAGTGCTAGATACACTGAAAGTTATCAAGCATCAGAGGATCCTTTTCCTTGGGAAGAATGACAGCTCCAGAGACTCTGACATCTGCAATTTAGGAATGATAGTCACAGCCAACACTCACCGCACATGTACTATAGGCCAGGCCCATTGTCAAGGGCTTTACACACATTATCTCATTTAATTCGTGTGTGTGAGGTGGATACCGAATGATCACCATTTATCAGATGAGAAAACTGAGGTTCAGGAAGGTAACGATGTGCTCAAGTTACACAAATGTTAGATTCTGGAATTTAGATTTGAACCCAGCCAGTATGACTGTTAGGCCAGCACTCTTTTGAGGCTCAATTTCTTCATGAAAAGTGAATAATGTCACTTCATTCATTCAACAGATGTTTACTGAGCAAATACTATGTGCAAAGCATTTTTGTGGTGAATATGACACAGGTTCCAGTCCTCCTGTAATTTATTTTTGAGCAGGATAAACCAAATAATTATACGATACATTCACCTTGTAGGATTGTTGTTATGCATATAAAAGTGCCTAATATAATTCATGTTACGTAATTAGATACCCCCCAAAATATTCCCAAGAAACAACCCAATGGGAAAGATAAAAAAGCATGCACAAATAACTATATCTCAAGATATATTGTGGCTAAAGCTTTAGAAAAGGTACACATAGAGTGTGCTGTGCAATCCCAGAGATAGAAGTCACTTCTGGCTGGTGGGTTCTGAGAAGCCTTCAAGGCTGTGAGATGACATCATGGCTTGGCTGTGGGTTGAAAGGGTTGGGTTTTTGGTGAGATACATTGCACCCAAAAATAGCAGGTACAAAGATACAGAGAGGATAAAGTTTAGCCATATTTGAGAACGAAATGGTGATTCAGTTTATTAGGTATAAGGGAGTAATGGGAGAGATAAGCTGAAAAAGATAGGATGGAACCAAATTATGGAAGTGAGAGTTTTGACTGAATTTTGGAGGGGGGAGAGGTAATTTGGGAGAGGAAAGCACAGGGCAGGGGTGTGTAAGCTGATGCTTTAGCAGGGAGCTATGGAAAACATGTGAATCCTTGGCACCTGGGTAGTCCTTGGCCACTCGGAGGTGGGAGATGGTTGCAAAGGCAGAGAGGGTAAGAATGTCAAAGTTCACCTACGTTTCCTATGCCCAGAGAAGGAGGACATATCATTTCTCCCTCTCATTATCTTTTGCTTTGAGGACACCAACTTCATGTTTATATCTGTGGTTCTGTAGCTGGCTTTGGCTTGTTATGGGCTTAATAAGTTTTTATGGATAGCCAAGTAACCTAACCATTTCTCAGAACTTTATGGAAAAATACATTCTAAATAGCCAGCTTTATACTTCCACTTTTGAAATGTGATTGGTTTGTAAATGAAAGATTGTATTTATTATTCTTCGGATCTGTTAACAAGATTTAATAGGTTTTTGAAGCTGGCCCAGAAAACTTAACACTATTACTTTGTTTTGTTAGGAAAATGCATTCCAAGGTCCAAACAACTGGAAATGGGACACAGTCAGTACTTGAACTGGGGGCTACCTGTCTAGAATTTTCTTAACAGACAACTGTTGGCAAAATGCCCATTTCCTTTATATTGTTTTCCAAACTTGCCCGATCATATGGATTACCTGACGATCTTTTTGAAAATACAGATTTTTAGGTCTCTTCCCTGGAGATGTTAATTTTCTAGGTTGGGGTGGTCTCTGGGAATTCGTGTTTCAATAAGGGCTCCAGGAGGTTCTTAAAATCAGGCAAGTATATGTAAAAATCTTTATCAGAAGACTTCATTTTTGTTTTTAAGGTAAGACACTACTTTGGTTTTCAAATGAATTTGAATAACGAAGGGGAATGATGGTGGAAGGATTTAACTGGAAAGTATGAGTTGAGGCTGTTTTTTGGGTGGTGAGGAGGAAAAATTTTAACTGACAGGAAAATTTTACAGGCAAGGCTTAGGACCAGCAAGTGACTGACAACATTTCAACCCAATTGGCTTGTAGGGCGAGGAATGGGGATAGGTTCAGCAGCAAATTCCCTTGGCCTGATGTTTGCCTGCTGCCTTTTGTGCTTCCTGCTGGCCTGGCAACATGGGGAGACATTTCTTGATGTTGGAGAATCCCTTGAAGTGTGACAGAACCAAAATCCTGGCCCCACAATGGGTCAGGTAAGTCCTGGGATTGAATGGTTGGTTGATTGTAGATGAACTGCTGGTGACCCCTGACCTGTATTGATACAGCCTTGGAACTGATCACATAGTCATTAGCCTTTAGATCTAAGTAGTTCCATTCTTTATGATTCGGATAACTGTGTACTTCTTGTAAGGGTTTAATATGACGGCGAGAGATACTATACAAAGAAATAAATGGCCAAGCATTGTATTTTAGTATAGAATCTTGTACAATTAGGAAAAGGCTCAAATTGAGGGCAAAACCGAAACAATTTAAAAATGAGTTCTGGATTTCTATGTACATCTCAACTTCTAACTGGAAGAAAGCATATACATAAGGATATGAAATTTTTAAAATATATCGGTAATTCATTGTAGCTCTTGGAGTGGTTACCAGTAGAAGCCTGCATTCTCAATTCTATTTTTATATATTTATTCAGTTTTGGAGCAGTATGAATGAGTGAAATAATATTATGTCTTTAATTAGAATTCTGTTGTTATTTTTCAATTAATCTGTGTCAGTAGCTTTAGCATTTCTATTAAATCATTTTCTTCATGAAAGCTTTTAATGAAGAAACAAATTGATTGTATTTATATATTGGATTCTTGCCACTACGATGTGTATTCGGTCGTGTCTTTTGAAGTATACTTTTGCTAGTCATATTGTGGTTATTCTTTGAAACCAGTCTTGGCAGGGGTGGGGGGATTCTGCATTTGGATGAAGGTTTTAATTTAACAAGGTTTTCTTATTTTTTTATCTTTCTCTTCCTTTTCTTCTCCTCCTTTAATTCTCTTTCTGCGTTTCCTTCTTGTCTTTGTGTGAGTAATTTAGAGGAAAATGAAAGTCCCTTTCCCCATCTTCTTTGGGATAAAATCCACACCCCATGGCATTATCTGGAGAACCTTGCCTGCTGCCTGCGTCTGCAGCCTCGTCTCTGACCCCTCTCTGAAACGCACTCTGTGCTCCACTCGTGCTGAACTCAGACAGCCCTTCTGTTTCTCATGTCCATTCACTTTTTTAGCAAGCATTTATTGAGCACAAGCTCTGTGCCACTGCCCCTTGAGGGCCCAGTGACATAGAGAGACAAGAGGATTGATGTTACAAGTGCTGCTGAGAGGTGTGCACAGAGGTGCCATGCATGGAAGCACCTTACACAGGTGAGAGAGTTGAGCCTCAAAGGTTCACTGGGAGAAGAAGGGGCACGATAGAGAAAGTGTGCTGGCAGAGAGAGCAGACACGTGAGAGCAGCAGCGTGAACAGAGCAAGGGAGGACCTGAAGGCTGGGGCTGGAGTAAGCCACTGCAAGGTTTTTGTTGTTGTTGTTTTCTTTAAATATTTTGTTTATTTATTTGATAGAGAGAGTCACAGTGAGAGCAGGAACACAAGCAGGGGGAGTGGGAGAGGGAGAAGCAGGCTTCCTGCTGAGCAGGGAGCCCATTGCGGGGCTCGATCCCAGGACCCTAGGATCATGACCTGAGCCGAAGGCAGATGCTCAACGACTGAGCCACCCAGGCGCCCCAGCTACTGCAGGGTTTTAAGCAGGACAATGACAAGACCAGGCTTGCACTTTAGGTCAATAGAATAATGATGATGCTAATGACATAACAGCTGACATTTACTGAAGGCCTGCCAGGTACCAGGCCTAGTGCTCAGTTCTTCATGTGCATTATCTCATTTAATCCTCCCAAAAAACATATGAGGCCAGTATAGTTATTATTTTTATTTTAAAGGTGAAACCAAGGGAGGGGATGGGGGGATGGGCAAAATGGGGGAAGGGGATTGGGAGATAGAGGCTCCCATTTATGGAATGAATAAGTCATAGGAATAAAAGGCACAGCACAGGGAATATAGTCAATATTGTAATAGCATTGTATGGTGACAGGTGGTATCTACACTATTGGTGAGCACAGCATAACGCGCAGACGTGTGGAATCACTATGTTGTACGCCTGAAACTGATGTAACATGGTGTGTCAACTATACTTCAATTAAAAAAAGAAGATGAGGAGACCGAGGCTGCCGCCAAAGTCTGCCAGCTAGAAGACGGAAGAGCTGGGACTCCAACCCAGACCTGTCTGCAAAGCCTTTGCTCACCACTGCCCTTCCTTCTCCATCAGCACCGAGGAGAATGGGTCAGAGAGGAGCAGGGTGGCAGGTGGACATCTTAGGACATGGGGACATCAACCTGCGTCAGGCATCTTGAAGGCTTAAATGAATTCAGTGCCTGTAGGGATGGAGAAGAGGTAGATTTAAAAGATAATCAAGGGAGTAGAATGTCCAGGTCTTGGTGATGGGAGGTACACAGTAATAGAGAAAGAGATGAAGGGATGGTCCCTAAGTTTCAGTTGGGTGGACGAAGATGTCAGCCATTGAAACAGGGAGCATGAGATAGGAGAGGTTTGGGACTGGTGGGACAGAGGGTAGTCCTGAGAGAGAAGAGCAGAATAATGCTATCTCCTGTTTTTGCACATTTTAATTGATTGTTAAAAGTCTCTAATATGTATAGACACTTTGGTCAAGTCTTGGGCTGTTGGCTTTTCTCCTACCCAGCCTGAGCCCCAGTGTTCATGCCCTCCAGGGTTCTCTTGCTCTTTTGTCCTTTCATCTCCCAAGTCTAGAAGAATCCTAACCTTAGATCAATTCAACTGTCCACGTTTCTGCTCTTATATTTGGGCAGCTACTCAGTGTTGAAGAAAAATGACACAGTAGAAGTGCCTCTACTCTTAAGCTTAGTCTCCCAGCTCAGCTGAACCCTTAATGACACCTGGCAGTGACCTTACATGACCCTAGTAGCAACTTTTCTAATGTTCCTCTTTCCCCCCTTACGTCTCCAATGCTTAGCAGATTTATCATATCACTCTTGCTTGACATTATCACCTACTTCACAGGAGAAAACAAGAGGCTTTCAGGTTGGAACCCACTCAGAATCTTGCCCTATCCCTTCCTCAAACATGTCTGCTTTGGGCCTCTGCCACCTGCTCTGATGAGCCCGGCCCCTCTGCATCCTGGGCCTGGCCTCTCTGTGACCCTCCCCTCCCCTGCCAGGCATCTTCCTTTATCTGATCCCAGATCCTCCCTCAGCAACCCTTATCTGCAGGCAGTAAGACAGCTTCTGGCATTAGCCAGGCCTGGGTTCTTCTGGCCCCAGTTTTTACCTTGTGTGTGTTTTGTGCCAATTCTATCACTTCGGCACAATTTGACTATTCCAGCCCAACCGGCCCACAGTTGGGGCTTTCCATACTCTCAGTCCCTCACAGAGTATCTGGCAAATAGTGGAAATTTATTAATGTTTGGGAGAACGAATGCAGTCTTCATAACTTGAGATACAGATGGTATGTTGGCATGTTAATGTTGAGAAATCCACTCTGCCTAGATGAGCACCAAGAATAGTCCAGCCTAAATATTTTTCATGTAACTTTTGTTCTCAGGTGAATAATGTGACCATGTTCATAACAAGGGAAATATCAAAGGAATTTTCAAGTGAATATCATGTTTTTGAACCTGCCTGCACAAGATAAACTGTGGTAGCTTCACAATGTGGACTTCTAAACTTCTATGATGCAATCACATAACCTCTCCATACTTCATTATCTCATCTGGAAAGTGAGGGGTTGGATGAAATGACCTTCAGTGACCTTCCAGCTGTAAAATTCAATGAGTATAGGGTCCAGTCACAGTGTCATGCAGATATCAGTTACGCACTAATCCGATAAGTAGGAGTCTTGGTGGTCTAAGAGTAGCTATTAACCTGAAGAAAGCAAAAAATAAAACAAAATTAGGTTCCAAGCATCAACAGAGATAAAAATAACAAGACAAGAGCCAAAGAGACCACAGTTTAAAATATAGTAATCAGCTGGAGTTCTTTGTGAGTGCTGCCTTGTTTTCTCCCATACACAAGTTTCGAACCAAAAGATATCTCTGATTTTCCTCTTGACGCTCTGTTCCCAGCTCGCCTCCAAATCAAATCTCTTGTCACTCTTCTTGGTCTCCAGTAAACTGCCTCTCAGGTTTTCTCCCTCCCATCAAGGCTGCATATTTCTGCTGGTTTGATCGTGGTGGATATCATTTCCTATCCTTAAAACAAGCAAACCAACCAACCATCCAATCCTTCAGTTGCTCCCCTTTATCTATAGAAAGAAAAAAAAAAAATCTCAACTCTGACTTGACATTTATGGTCTTTTATTTTGTCACAAAATACCTGGCTGGCATTTTTCTTTAATAGTTCATTGAGTTATAATTGGTTGCCTATTACATGTAGGGAGTATGGGGGTTACATAGACATACAACCACAATTTGCAGTCTTGATGCTAGAACATAGGGGAAGGAATATTTTCAGTGTTGTGGTGAAAGACCATAATCATTGACTAATTGAGAAAAGCAACCAGATTTCTTACTGTTGGTATCCAGGGTGGATGTTGAATTGGGCATAGCAGGGATTTTATGTAGTAAAAGTGTTATGGAAAACTCCAGTGATGAGTAAGGTCTTATTTCTTTTTTATTGTCTGGGAACAGACTTCTAAAAAAAAAAAATCAATACTGTCAACATTAGATAATGTTGCTTGTTTATTATTTAATAAAAGTTTAATTGTGACCATTTCATAAGTAGGAGACATTGTGTTGCCTTCCAGGGTGGGTTTCTAAAACTCATGGATATAGACTCGAGACCACAGAAATATTACACCCAAAAAAATGAACTAGGAACTTATTTTTTTTTTTTTAAGATTTTATTTATTTGAGAGAGAAACAGCCTGACCGGGGAGAGCCTCAGAAGGAGAATAAGGCTCCCCAATGAGCAGGGAGCCCGATGCGGGGCTCAATCCCAGGACTCGGGGATCATGACCTGAGCTGAAGGCAGTCGCTTAACCAACGGAGCCACCCAGGCGCCCCGGAACTAGGAACTTCTTATGGCAGGTCCTTCTATTACTTGAGTTACATGCGAAACTCTATATGTGAAACTTCTATTACTTGAGTTATACGTGAATGTGAAACAGTAGTCATCAATATGGTTGCAGCAATTTCTGTCTGCTCGAGTCCCGCCTCGGGCTTGTCTGTTGTTACCATAGTATTTATTATTTACTATCTTAGATCGACGTCTGTTCATGTATAAATATCTCATTGTTCAGATTGTAAGCTCCTTGTAGGCAGATACTAGGTCCTGTCCTTTTGATGGATTAAAGGTACTGGGGCTAGAGGGGGTACCAGCTCCCTTCCAGGGGCCTTCCCATTGCTGCCTGACTGTTTCCAAGGCTGGTGTCCCGACCCCTGGGTCCCAGCCTCTGATGCCACCACCAGGGACTTCCACCAGATGGTGCTCTTTTCCCATTTCTGTTCTTGGGTGTCACTGGCCATATGACCCTTTGCCACTTGCCCATTCTTTCTGCAAGGTAGTAGATGGAGCACTGCTACTAGAAAGAAAATTTGAAATCAAGTGAATCTTCCAAAGTAAGAAAAGAAATTATAGGAACTATCTCCAGTGTACAGACTATTCACATTATTCAGAAAAGCCATTTCCTTGGACATATATCAGTCTCTACCATGTGGCTCACTGATCAAGGTCGATTGCAAGGGGTTTTCCTAGTGATATCGACTTGCTGTTGAAAGCCCCTGCTCAGCCAGGTTTCCATTTGAATTCCATTTCTATTGTCAGTGTAACACTTCATTCTTTGGAGATAGTCATTACCAAGAGAACAGAGATGGTCAAGAGGGAAATAAAAGTCATCTCTGGACAAAGAGTAGTGCAGACAGCCTATCCATTGAGAAGGCACCACTGTTTTGGTACAAAAACCAAAGTTCAAATTTACATCCTTCAGTCATCAAGAAGAGATTTGATTTTGTTTAGCAGGTGGTTTAACGAAGCAGAGAATGTATGATGTGTTTTAAATTTCCATAAGTCACAGGCAAAATAACATGTTTAATACTTATGTTGCAAAATAAATTCATTTAGATGTTCTAGATTTATAACATTACAGATGTTGGCCTTTGTGGGTAGTTAGTTTTATAATGCCATTACAACTTTATTCATCTAACCCAGAGGGTCTTATCATTTTGGAGGGAAAGAGTTATTGACATTTTTGGGAATCTAATGAAGTTTATGGATTCTTCTTCAAGAGAAAAGAAAATGTGGGTTGCTTTTCACCCACAATTTTCAGGAGTTCATGAGTCTTCTAAAGCTCAACTGTGGACTCTAAGTTAAAGATGTCTGATCTAACTACTCTCTAATACTAGCTGTCTGACAATAATAGATTTGTTTTCTACATTACAGTCAATAGAAAAACAGTTAATGTGGGATTTAAGAGCTTGAGCTCTGGAACCAAGGAGACCTGGATACAAATCTGAGTTCTGCCATTTAATAGCTATGTGGTTTTGGTCAAATTGGTTGACCTACTGAGTTTCAGTTTCCTAATCTGTAAAATGGGAATAATAATAGTACTGACTTAATAGGGTTGTGGTGAAGATTAAATAAAATAACACCTATACAATGTATACATAACACAATGCCTAGCATATGTTAAGTGCTGAATATGCTAATTTTTTAATTGTAATCAGGAAATGGAACTATTTTTCCTTCCTATATATTTGCAATAATATGAGGGTAGTTACAGTTGTTACCTGTAGAGTTACCTCCTTCGCCAGGATCTAATTAGCTGGCTGAGTGGTGAAAGCTCTGAGTACTTTGATCTCAATAACTACGTTCATTCGTTAGTTCCATGGTCAAGAGTTTGATACCCACGTCAAACTCCCCCCCGCATCTAATGATTAAGAGTTAATAGCTTCATTTTTAGCAGGAATCTAGTGTTCTGTGATTCTTGAGTGGCAAACTAGAATAGTTTGCAGTTTGAAAGATACTGAAATATATCTGCAGACAGACTATATGTACTTTAGTCACCATTTCATCCAAGGCACCAGAGCAAAGGACTTGTCATATAGAAGACATTCAACAAGGATTTGTTGACAGAGTGACTGAATTCTGTTGGGATAGTAGAAAGTCTTCAGAGAAAAAAATCATTTTTTTCTGAGTGTCTTTAAGTTAGATTATATTTTCAAGACTCTCCTCCTTAACTTGTTATTAGAGTGCCCACTCTAGAACTAGTTGCTAGGATTGGAAACTTGTCTGCCTTATTACTAGCTGTGTAAACCATGGGCAAGTCATCTCGCCTCTCAATGACTTGGCTTCCTTATTTATAAAATGCGCATAATAATAGGGCTACAGTGTGGAGGAATGAGTTAATATAAGAGAAGTGTTTAGAACAGTGCCCCCAATATATTCGAGAAATCTTAACATTGTTACTATTTGTCATTGCTATTACTGTTGCTATATTAGCCTCAAGATCCCCTCACTATGGTGAATCCCATTTATTTATTGTTACCATCCCCTAAACTAAAGTTCACTGAAAACCTCTCTGAATTTAGAAACACAAATAGCAAACTTTGTCTCACATGTAATGTAACTCTAAATTTTCTAGACTCTATTCTGCAGAGCCGACAAAATATTAGGAAATTTTGTTCTTCCATTTTCATTTTCGGACAATCAAGTAAAGATGGATTTATTTTGACTGAATGTGAAAGCAATAATCATCAATATGATTGTGGCAATTTCTGTCTGCTCGTTCTGTACTCATCTTTTTCCAGTTCCAAATATCATTTGCATGGAGCTGATGATGTTGAGTATGTATATTGCAGCAGAGTGATAGCTTCCTTTTCATATTGAAGCTGAAGCTTCAAAGGGAAGATTAAAGGAGTGTTTGTTATCTATCTGCACAGGCCTGATATGAAATTCTCAGAGGCCTTTAGGATAAACACAACTCTGTGTGTGTGTGCCTGTATGCCTTTTCTTCTATGTAATTCTATTGTGGTGTTTGTATTTTGGTTTAAAATGTCTAGTTTCAGACTTGTTGGAGTCTCTGGCTAAAGGATAATTGTTTTCAGAGTGAAGGATAAGAATTAGAAGATGTGGGCAGGATTTGACTAAATGCCTCCTAAGGAGTGTAGAATTCTCTAGTGTGGGGTGATCTTTCCAGAGAATATGATGAAGGTCATCCATAGGATATGTTTAATGAGACAAGATCAAGACTTTAAATGTGTTGTGCCCAGCAGAGAAGAGTCCATGGTGCCCTCCAGTGAGGGATGAGATTGCTCACTTTTTGGCCTTGCCTTTTAGAAGTATCCTCTGGGTGTGTGTGTGCGTGCGTGCGTGTGTGTGAGTGTAAACAAACTTTCTTTAGGGTTGTTGCACAATTAAGACTTAGAGTAAGACAAAGGGGAAAAAGTAGGGTAGCAGGATTGTTCTATACCTTGTGAAAGTGAAAGCAACTAAAATTCCACTTCATGCCATTCCATGTCAAGTTCTACATATGATTTTTACTGACAGAAATATTTAATTACAACATCATCAAGATTAAGGCGGATTCAGGGGCGCCTGGGTGGCTCAGTCAGTTAAGCGACTGCCTTCAGCCCAGGTCATAATCCAGGAGTCCTGGGATCGAGTCCCGCATCGGGCTCCCTGCTCAGCAGGGAGTCTGCTTCTCCCTCTGACCCTCCCCCCTCTCATGTGCTCTCTCTCTCTCTCATTCTCGCTCTCTCAAATGAATAAATAAATAAAATCTTAAAAAAAAAGATTAAGGCAGATTCTGCTATTTAACATCAACTCGATAGACCTGCTACTTTATTTAATAGTGTTTAATACCGTTTTGTTTAATACTGTTAAGTTGAATTCTTTCTCTGTAATCGGCCTTCTTATGATACAGCTACCATTGGCAGAAACAGTACTCTTAGTGTATGTGAACTTATAAGACCTTCTTAACTAAAAAGAGAAAGCAGGAAACCAGCATCACTTTACAGTAGGTAGAGAAGGGGACTGAAAATGTGCATGTGCATTGGGGTGGGGATGGTGGAGAAGAGAGGAGAAAAAAAGGTCGAGGTCATCAGTAACATGTTTTACTTATTTAACAATTAGCTAAGAGTTGGCCTTTTAACTGCCCAAGCATGGCTCCATTTTTTTTTTTCTGGGTCAATAAATGAGAACGACATTAGTTAGCGAAGTTCCTGCTATTGCCATCATATACATTTCGGAAGGAGAAGTACACCCCCCCACACCCCCCACACACACTTGCACAGGCTCACATTCTAATTTCTATTTATATTGAATTGGAGGTTGAATAATTATTGGAATCAAGGGCTAGAGCAGTGCCTCCAGAGAAGATGGGAAACAGCAAAAACATGGAAAATTCCTCGCCCCTTTGATGATTTACTTGATTAACTGCGTTTTATAGAAATGAGTTTGATGGAAAAGCTCTTCACAGTGGCCAGGTACAGTGGAAGCTGCAGCATCTGCTGGGGGGGGGGGGGCGGGGATTGACCCGTCGTACTAATATATACAACTTGTTTTAAGTTACAGCCACTCTCCATCTACATATGCCTTCCTAGTGACATGGACATCCTTCTTCCCACCTGCTGCAGCTTTACCTTTCCCACCCCTTCCTCTTATTATTCCCTCTCCCCCTTTCCACTGCAGATGTCGGAGCTGTCCTGAACTTTCCCTCCCTGTCATCCAAGTATCTCACATTTCCCTTCACCTGATTGCCAGCCCAGAACTCTTCTGGGAAAAGAAAGGAATAAGAAGAGTCAACCAGGAGGCTTCTCCATCTTCTCTTCCTTATCTCTGATAATTTCCCACAAATGCATCTCTGAATTATGGCAACATATTCCCACTTATCTCCTACTTCTCCATTTCCTGAACTTTAGTCTTATAAAGAAATAACTTACCTTATTTCAGTCATGTGTGTGCCGGAAGACACACCTCATTATTTATTACCTATGTATTGCCTTTTCCTTAATCTTTTATTTTGGGTTATGGATTCTTTCAAGAACTGAACTCTTTCCCAAGGGAAAAAAAGTGTTCAAATGAATGTATACACTCCTGAGAGGTCAAGATGAGGGTAGAAAAATATTCATTCTGTTTAGTGGTATAGAATTATGTCCATTGCAGGAATTCACATGTGGTTACTATAAGCAAGATTGGAGTGTGTTGAGGAGTGAGTGGGAGGTGGAAGAAAACAGAAACTACAGACAACACTTTTTGAAAATTTCACTGTGACGTGAAGGGAAAGAGGACAGCAGATGGAGGGATATGAAGCAGGTGAGGGAGGCTTTGCTTTATTTTTAAGGGAGCATAAATACTGATGGAAAGGGCCAAGTTGAGAGGAAGAGGTTGAATATATACAAGAGAAAATCGATATAGAATAGTGTAAGGTTCCTGTGAAGGCAGGAGGAAATGGAATCCAAAGTACAATAGACTTTTGTGGGTAGCCACCCTGTAGAACATTGCTTCTATGGGGGAAGTGTAATTTAGATTCCAAATAAGTGACTTACAAATGATCCTTTCTGCGGTTGCCATTTCATTAGTTTGAAGACTTGAAGGGCTGTTGGTTTTGCCAATAATACCCCAAAATAAAAGAGATGGAATGATACAGTGGACTGCAAAAGCCCCAGTCTTGGCACAGACACTGAAATGCTAAGTGACCTTGCGTCCTTTGTTCATGCTTCAGCTGTAAAATTAAGAATTTAGACCTAGAAGTGTTTGAGGATGTGTTGGGGGGGTGATGTTTGGGTTGTTATAACAGCTGGGGGTGCCACTGGGATTAGGTGCTGAGGGCCAGTGATACCGGTTGCCCTGTAATACACGGGACAGGTTGTCACAACAAAGAGTTGTGGCCCTCCAAGCCTGTAGAGCTCCTGAGGAGAAACTCGGACTGTGGCTAAGTAACCTCTTAGGACCTTTCCAGCAACACGGTCAAAACTGTCTAAGGAGTTACAGTGAGTTAAATGCCACTGAGAATCTTCCAAATCTCAGGGACAACCCTTTCATTTTTCTCAAAGTGGGTGGTGGCTTGGCTGGTTATTGACTATTTAGCAAGCTTTTTGGACTAGGTGCCGTCTCTACCATATGCCAACCAAGATTGAAATACAAGTTTGACTTACCTCCATTCTTTTCCTTGTATTTCAGGTACTATTGGGATATTCAGCCCCAAGGTGAGTGCTTTTGGCCATTTATGGTTTTACACTAAAGATATGTGGATGGCATTGTTTACCTCTGCGTCTTCTAAATAAGCTTCTACACAGAGTGGCATTAGCCATTTCTAAGGAAAGTTAGTGGAGTGTTTAATTAACCTTCACCCTGCTGGGCTCCCCTGCTCTGCTTTTTAGCAACGAGAGGCTCTGATGCATCTGCCTTCTGAGTGGATTGGTGCTGGATTATTTTACAGAACCAAAGCTGTAAGATGCTTTTACTCCTTGAGCTTTGTCACATGCCAACAGGATCCGCTAATATTCAAATAAAATGGTGGCCGAGTCCATAATAAAAACCTTGGGAGGGCTCCAACTCAGCTGATCCTTCATTTGCTCCAGAAATAAATTCCAGTAGGTTACCTCCTTGGTCACAGTGCTCTTCCACACAGCCTGCCTGTCTGGCAGCAGAGAAATGTCAGAAACGGAGTAGTGTTGAAATTCCCACTAGAACAGTGTTATCACATTTTAATATGAGCCCCACTGCAGCCTCTGTGCTTCTAATTGCTTTCAAACCATTGTTTTCCTGCTTTTGCTTGATGAACCCAGCATCTGGCATGATTCTAAAAACTACAACAGACAGCTGTGTGCAAAATTAAAAAAAAAGGGACAGGATTAGACCATATTCTTAAAAGTTTCAAAATTGGAATTTCTTTTTTTTTTCCAAATTCAGTTTGAAGGGATGTCTTTCTTTTTAGTACCCTGGTTGAGAATGTCAGAAACATAATTCTGAATACTAACTCTTAACCTATTTTAAGTGGGGGATTTTTATTTTCTCAGAGAATCAGGGAGAGTTTTAGATCAAGCTTACAAATAGCTTATATGAACTATTTTGCTCTAAAACTTTTTTTTTAAGATTTTATTTATTTGTTTGAGAAAGAGAGAATGAGAGAGAGAGAGCACATGAGAGGGGGGAGGGTCAGAGGGAGAAGCAGACTCTCCGCCGAGCAGGGAGCCCGATGCGGGACTCAACCCTGGGACTCCGGGATCATGACCTGAGCCGAAGGCGGTCGCCCAACCGACTGAGCCACCCACGCGCCCCACTCTAAAACTTTTAAAAATCAATTGTAAACTTTCCAGGTTTTCCATTCTCTTAATATTGTCAATGTATCCATTCTCAATGAGCATAATACCTTAGAGAAATTCAAATTGTGAGGAATGATACTAGTTTTATGAAATTTAAATTTTCCTAGATCATACTTTCAGTGTATTTCAAGTCTATTTAAGGTTTTCTTTAAAATCAAACTTTAAGAAATAAAAAATCTTACATATTTAAAGCTTTTTGACTCTTGTAAGTTGGCCATAGTATTTATAATATTTGAAATAATGTGATGTGGTGTTACCATATATCTCACTATCCTAAAGCACTTAAGGCTAAAAACACAGACTGAGAATAGAGAATTATATGTAACAGTGTAGCAGTTTGCTTTGCAAAGTGTGAAATATGCTATTCAGGCAATGGCCCTGTATCGTTCAGGGTTTAACAGCTGTCAGCCAAAATCCACA
Source organism: Zalophus californianus (assembly GCF_009762305.2). Taxonomy (NCBI): domain Eukaryota; kingdom Metazoa; phylum Chordata; class Mammalia; order Carnivora; family Otariidae; genus Zalophus; species Zalophus californianus. Next base: position 37,288,819 of record NC_045610.1, read on the forward strand.
GGGGGCAGAACATGAATGTGAACTGGCAGAAACGAATGGAACTGTGAGGGTAGAATTAATTACCTAAAGGAGAAATAAAGAATTAGTGTCAAAGCTATGGTATAGTAATGTGTTGAGAAGAGAATTCTGGAGTTGAACACAAGAGACTATACGGGGCTACAAAGACAAAGGGCAAATCTTACCAGATTCTTATAATAGTGTCATTGCAGTCATCTTCCGGTTGACGGCAACTTCCACACAGCCTTTCTCTCTTAGGTAGAGCAGCCAAGGGGACAGTTGAAGAGTTTACCTAGAACAGAAGACTGTATTTACTTCTCAATGATGATTGGATATATAGAGCAAATTCTTGGCTCATTTAGAAGTAAATGTAGGGAAAGATCAAGTTGGAAAGCCCATACTTGTGTCTTGGCTCCAGCCTTGCTCCTACCCCTAAGTCATTTTTTTGGGGGGAGGGGGTGATTTTTTACCTTTTGCTCTTTTGATTGGATCTTAGCTGATTGCTAAGTGCTTCAGAAACTTGCAGGGTGTGTGGGGCTGGTAACAGGTCTCTGTAAGGTACTACAGGACAGTTTACGAATATGAAAAGTATAGGAATATGTAAATAAGAGAACAGCTGACAGAAGACTTTAAAAAGCCCTAGAACACTAGGTAGTTTTGGGAAGGGAGTGAGAGAAGACAGAAATGATGGCCTCAGATTTCCTTATCATTTTTATCTATGGCAGTATCCTCGTGCAGGAAGATGATGGGATGAATTTTATTGGCTCCAGGCATTTGCCTAAATACATACTTTCTTCTTCAGGATATGTGGACTAAAATAGTCTGGTGCCTAGAAGGAAAATAGTTCTTTTTTTTTTTTTTTTAGATTTTATTTATTTATTTGAGAGAAGTTGAGGGAGAAAGAGAGAGCACGAGCAGGGGTTGAGGGGGGCAGAGGGAGAGGGAGATGCAGACGCCCTGCTGAGCAGGGAGCCCACCACAGGGGCTCCATCCCAGGGCCCCAGAATCATGACCTGAGCCAAAGGCAGATGCTTAACTGATTGAACCACCCAGGTGCCCCAGGAAAATAGTTCTTCATTATAAAAGATCCCTTATTTATAAATCTCTTTAGTAGTCTACAGTTAAACATCTGGTTATGGAAAAGTCTGTGATGAATTGGTACAATGTGCTTTAAAGTTTACCCTTTAAAGAACGATGCTTGGGAGAATGGACTACCTAATAGAGAAGGTTGCAAATAAAATTTTTCTTATCCATCATTCCATTCAATCCCAGGTTTAATATGGTAGAGTAGTGACCATTGAACAGTGTCAGGGAGAGTCTTGTCTCTGTTCTGGAGAAGAAACTTGGCATGGTAGAAAGAGCATGGACATTGAGGCTTGACAGACCTAGTTCAAATCCTACCTATACCATTTAGCTAAAGGTCATGTGACCTTAGCAGTTTGCCTAATTGCTCTGAAATTCAGCTTCCCCATCTATAAAATGGGGGATCTTCAGACACTGTGCTAAGTCCTTCATATGCACTATCTTATGTAATTCTCAGAACAGCCCTACGAAATAGGTACTAATAAACCCATTTGACAGACGTGGGCACTGAGGCACAGAGAGGTTGAGAATCCTTCATGATCATGCCCCTCAAGGATTCTAACTTGGTCAGGCTGACTCCATAGCATTTGCTTTTTAAAAAGCAGTAGCTTTTTTGAGATATAATTCATATAATATAAAATTCACCCTTTTAAAGTATACAAGTCAGTGGTTTTTAGTATAGTCACTGAGTTGTGCACTCATCACCACTCTAGTTTCAGAGCATTTTCGTCACCCCAATGAGAAACTCCATGTTCATTAATAGCTCCAAAGCCCATGCTCTCCATCGCTGTATTTTACTCCCTCGTTGCAGTGCTGGTATGAGGACTAGTGGTAACATGTGTTAAGTTCTAGCATGCAACCTGGACAGTAAGAAAATATAGATCGCATTTACAACAGTGTTAATGGCAATTCTTTCCCTCACATTTCCACCCAAATTTTCTTATCAGTCCACTGTCACCTTCCTGAATGATGTTCATTAATAAAGAATGAAACACGGGCAAAATAAAACATAATCCAAATAATTTATTACTTTAATGTGGAAGGAACATAAATGAAAGAGCTCTTTTAATGAGCTCAAATATGATTGGAGAATGTGGGAAAGGCTTTTTATTTTTATTTTTTAATAAGACATAGATTCCTTTGACAATTCAGGTCCTGCTTGCTTTAAGAACTTTTTTTCTACTTAATGTTTCACTTAAAGTTACAAAGAAAATTCACGTGAATCTTTGCCATGGAACTTTTACCATTTTATTACTCAGGTACCCAAAGCATGATATTGATTGGATGTTAAACACACATTAGTTTTACCTTTTAGATATAGTGACAGTATGACTTTATGGCATCGAGCAAACTGATTTACTTCATTATATTTAGTTTCCCTTTTTATAAAATGAGTTAATCATTAACAGCTAGAGTTTAATCAAATTTGAATGACAAGGTATAATGTTTATAATTAAAAATTTATTGCTAGAAAAACATCATCATGAATATTAGAAAAATTGCCCACCATGGACCCAGACTCTAAAGCAAATTACACAATATTTAAGTAAAAATTTTAAGAAAGACCTATGTATATAAATACATATAACAAAATTCTTATATGTATATAAATACATATAACAAAATTCTCATATGTATATAAATACATATATATGTGTATAAATACATATAACAAAATTGCCCAATGGTCACTCACATTACATTTGTAATGGTGGTAAATATGAACCACTGAAATTTCTTACCAGCTTGAAGATTCTTTGAGTGTTTTCATGAATGATGTAGAGAGTTTCTGAGAAAATGATTCAGTATATTTTAATATGAAAAATTTCCACTGTGTGAGTCTTAAAAATCTTATGAAATGGCAAGTCTATATCCCTTGTCAAAGTAAATTGATGCCTAAAAATACAGCTTGGCAAAAGCAAATAATGCAAAGTGAGTAAAGAAATGTTATTATAAAGCCTTATTAACTATAGATTAAAAGAGATTTAAAAGGCATATCAACTAATGTGTGGACCTCATTTTCATCTTGAGTTAGATAAACTCTAAAAAGTTGTAGCTATGAGAGAATTTGAAATGTGAACACTGAATATTTTATAAGAATCTACTGTTGATTACATCAAACTAAAAACCTTTTGCACAGCAAAGGAAGTCATCAACAAAAAGAAAAGTCAACCTCCTGAATAGAAGATATTTGCAAACCATGCATCTGATAAGGGGTTAATTCCCAAGTATATAAAGATACAACTTAATATCCAAAATAAAAAAGAAACCAACCTGATTAAAAAGTGGGCAGAGGACTTAATAGACATTTTTCCAAAGAAGACACACAGAGGACCAACAGGCATGTGAAAAAATGATCAGCTTCATTAGTCATCAAGGAAATGCAAATCAAAGCCACATTGAGATATCACCTCACACCTGTCAGATTGGCTAGTATCAAAAAGACAAGAAAATGGGGCACCTGGGTGGCTCAGTCGTTAAGCGTCTGCCTTCCGCTCAGGTCATGATCCCAGGGTCCTGGGATCAAGCCTCGCATCGGGCTCCCTGCTCGGCCAGGAGCCTGCGTCTCCCTCTCCCACTCCCCCTGCTTGTGTTCCCTCTCTAGCTGTCTCTCTCTCTCTCTCTCTCTCTGTGTCAAATAAATAAATAAAATCTTAAAAGAAAAAAAAAAGACAAGAAATAACAAGTGTTGGCGAGGATGTGCAGAAAAGAGAACCTTTGTACACTGTTGGTGGGAATGTAAATTGGTGCAGCCACTATGGAAAACAGTTCAGAGATTTCTAAAAAATTAAAAATGGAACTACTGTATGATCTAGCAATTCTACTTTCAGGTATTTATCCAAAGAAAACAAAAACACCAATTCAAAGAGATATATGCACCTCTATGTTCATTGCAACATTATTTACAATAGCCAAGATACGGAAGTAAGCCAAGTGTCCATCAATGAATGAATGTTTAAAGAAGATGAGGCTGGGGCACCTGGGTGGCTCAGTTGGTTAAGTGTCCGCCTTTGGCCCAGGTCATGATCCCAAGGTCTTGGGATTGAGCCCCCCATGTAGGGCTCCCTGCTCTGTGAGGAGTCTGCTTCTCCCTCTCCCACTGCCCTCCCCCTGGCTCATGCACTCTCGAGCTCGCACTCTCAAATGAATAAATAAAATCTTTAAAAAATATATGGATGATGGAGTATATTTATACAATGGAATATTTTTCATCCATTAAAAAGAATGAAATCTTGCCATTTGCAACAACATGGATGGATCTAGAGGGTATTATGCTAAGTGAAGTAAGTCAGTCAGAGAAAGACAAATACCATATGATTTTACTTATATGTAGAATCTAAACAACAAAACAAATGAACAAACAAAACAAAGCAGAAACAGACTCATAGATAGAGGAAACAAATTGTTGGTTACCAGAGTGGGTGAAATAAGTGAAGGGGATTAAGAGGTACAAACTTGCAGTTATAAAATAAATAAGTGGTGGGGATGTCATGTACAGCATAGGGAATACTGTCAATAATATTGTAATAACTTTGGTGACAGATGCTAACTAGACTTATCTTGGGGTCCATTTCATAGTATATATAAATATTGAATCACAATGATGTATCCTTGAAACTAATAGAAGATTGTATGTCAATTATACTTCAATTAAAAAAGAATCTATTGTTATTTTTTTAGGTGTGACAATGGTGTTATGCTTATACATTTTTTAAAAGAGTCCTTATCTTGGAGAGGTGTACACTGTGATATTTAAAGATAAAATAATAAATGTCTGACCTTAGTCAAAATAATATTTTCAATATCAAAATGATAGATATTCAAAATAATATGGGAAAGAAAGAAAGAAATGGAGTAGGGGTTTATGTGAAACAAGATGGATCATAAATTGACTCTTGTTGAAGATGGATGATGTGTACGTGGGGGTTTTTACACTGTTTTGTCTACTTTTGTATGCATTTAAAATTCTTCATAATGCAAAGATAAAAGAAAAAGAAATCCAGGTTGAGATTAATAAAAAAAAATGTGGCATTATTCTTTTATTTCTATTGTGAGACGTAGTACATTAATGCATAAAATACTTTATGTATCTTAGACACAAAATACATAGAATAGTTAGCTTTTACAAAAACTTCAGGTTTAATGTTTTGTGATGGAAAGAGCATGAGTCTTGACATCAGGCCTGAATTCGAATCCCAGCTCCTCTACTTACCAGCTGCTTGAGCTATGGCAAGTGATATAACCTCTTCATCTATAAAATATTGCTAATAATATCTACTTCACAGTTATTGTGAGTGGTAAGGAATTATAATGAGATGATGAACTTGAGAAGTACTTGCTGCCTGGTAGTCACTTACTGAAGTGGTAGCAAGTATTCTTTTTATGTTTCAAAGTAGGGCTATGTGAGTAAATCCATGTACAGAACTTAAACTACATATATTTCACATGTCCTCCCATAAAATTCATCCATTCCAACTGAACCCTGGTATAAGGCCATGTACGTATTTGTGAGGTTTGCACTTAAAGGATGTGTGTGCAGAATTTTTATTGGTAGGCACTTCAGAGGTTAGATTTATGAGCCTGTTGCTCTGTAATGTCTGAGACATGTTGAATCGAAGCCTAGATGTCATTTAACTTCTCGTCTCTTACTATCACATACTTGGAGCATGTAGTTATGACAGCTACAAGAAGCAAACCATTAAAGCAGCAAAGAAACACCATCTTTGCACTAAAAAAGGAGAAAAGGGTTTCCCTTTGAAGTTGAAGAGAAGTGTTTTTAAATTAATGGAGTGTACAGTGATTTTACCAAGTTTTATTTATGAAAATACTCTTTGCATTCATGCCAAAAGGTTTTAGCACAGTCCTCAGCAGGATTTATACAAAGAAACACAGCCCAAATTTATGATGTGTTTGCAACTGTAAGGAAAAGTCTGAATTTACAATATTTGTAATTTATTGTTAAATATCTTTCTATCACTATTCCCGGAATGCTAATATTTTATAAACACAAGTGTTGGTTATGAACCTAGAATATCCTAACCTATACTACTTTTATAAAGAAATCTTCCAGAATGTTTTCTATGTCTTTTGGGGATTTAATAGCGGAAAATGTACACAGGACGAATACTCCTGCCTCTGGCTTTAGCCCAGCCTTTTAGCATCAGCAATCTTGACAGCTGCTTTTGTGACTTGACTTCCCTTAGGCCTTTCCCCCTTTCCTTATTTGCTACATATTATACAAATTAATCTGTGGAAAGTGGATATACACACAAGTCGTTTTTGAAGTTAATTACTGACTTTGATACCTTTTCAAATATTTTACTTCCTATATGTCTACTGTTTGGGTGTTTTGTTTTGTTTTTAAGAGTGGACCAGAGTATTTTAAAATTAATACACTTTTATAACAGTTGTCAAAAAGAGTAATATTTTTTTAAGTAAAAAGACTCACTTTTTTTCTTTTCAATGTTAAAATTTTCTAAGATTTTTTTTTAAAGATTTTATTTATTTATTTGACAGAGAGAGACACAGCGAGAGCAGGAACACAAGCAGGGGGAGTGGGAGAGGGAGAAGCAGGCCTCCTGCCAAGCAGAGAGCCCAATGCGGGGCTCAATCTCAGGACCCCAGGATCATGACCTGAGCCGAAGGCAGACGCTTAACGACTGAGCCACCCAGGCGCCCCAAATTTTCTAAGATTTTTATGTTCTTCCTAAATGCCCTTTTCTGGAGTAGATGATATTGAAACAAAAGAAAAAGAACTGAATTTCATGTAGTTGAAGGAAGAAATCATTGGAATCAGATACTGCTGCTTTCTATATTCTCTACACAATACGTTATGTACAAGTATTGTTTTGAATAGCAAAGACTCCAAACAGCCTGAATGTCCAACATTAGGGGACTAGTTAAATAAATTATGTCACATTCATTTAATAGAATGCTACATATAGGTTAAAAGAACATGATACATATACCTGTGTGACATGTGCTGCTCTCCAAGGCATATTGTTGAGTGAAAAGGCAATTTAGACACATAGTGTCCAATTTGTTTCTGTGTGTGTATATACACTGGCCTTGCATGTGTGCTTGCTTTTATTTATGTACAGAATATTTTTTGGAAGGGTACACATGAATCTATTAACAGTGGTAACCTCTGCTGAGGGTGATATCCATATGAATGGAAGAGAGAAGCTTCATTATTTATATTCTTTGGTAGTGTTTGAATTTTCACCATATGCATATATTATTTTTTAACTAAAAATTGGTTAAAGTGCAAAATGAGATAAATCAATATGTGCTGATATGGAGGAACCTCAAAGATAAATGAATAGGAGGAAAAGCAGACTACAGAACTGGACAAATGCTACCATTTAAAAAAAAAACACCACTAACACAGACACTTGTTGTATTTAGATAGAAAATTTTTAAAACACCCAAAAAAACCTCACAGTGGTTGCCTCTGGAGAGAAGAACCAAGAGGAGGGAAGGAAGATGAGATTTCATTATATATCTTCTTGTAATGTTCGAAATTTTTGCTCTGGGCATGCTTAACTTTTTTTAATCTAATAGAGAAGTTTACTATAGTTAACAATATTGTATTATATATTTGGAAGTTGCCTAGAGTAGATCTTAAAAGTTCTCATAGGAAAAAAAATTTGTAGCTATATGAAGTAGTGAATTTTGACTAAACTTATTGTGGTGATCATTTCACAATATATACAAATCGCTATGGTTGTACACCCAAAACTGGGGGCAAAAAAGAAGCTTACCAAAAAACTACATTTAACATGGTAGTGAGCTCTTTTTCAGTAGAATCATGATTTGGCAGTTTCATATCTGTTCAAGAGCTTTTTTTTTTTTTTGGTCTCCTTTACTTATTTATTTATTTTTATATATGAAATTAGTGTTTGAGGACCAGCATATATAGGTGTATTAGGTTGACTTATCTCTTGAAAGTGAATTTATTTTATTTTATTTTTTAAAGATTTTATTTATTTATTTGACACAGAGAGAGACACAGCGAGAGAGGGAACACAAGCAGGGGGAGTGGGAGAGGGAGAAGCAGGCTTCCCACTGAGCAGGGAGCCCGATGTGGGGCTCAATCCCAGGACCCTGGGATCATGACCTGAGCCGAAGGCAGATGCTCAACGACTGAGCCACCCAGGCACCCTGAAAGTGAATTTAAACATAAGTGATAAAGTAGTATCATATAATATCCAGGGTCACCAATAAAGAATACCTTTTTACCCAATCTCAGTCTTTTTTTGTTCCCATATGTGGTAATTAAAAGTTGGTGAGAGTTCTTGGGCCCCCACCCCCCAACTCAATGGCTGCAATCCCACAGATACATTAATTGTATCTGGGAACTTTTGTTGAGTAAAAAAAAAACATATAAGCAATTTCTCTTAGAGGGTATTATCCCTGGACCAATACAGAAAATCAGGTAAGGAGTACAGTTTCTGAACAGAGAATTTCATCGTAAGAATTAATCTACTTCAGGAATTCTGCTTCTAATGAATTTTCATGTTCTGGACACAAAATTATTGAGAGAACTGTGTAACGTATGGTTAATTTGAATACAAATTTGGTTTCCTAAGTAAAACTTCTGTGAGTACGTAGGTTAAGTCTTTGGACTTGAAAGCCAGTGAATTTGATTTTTGGAGGCTAAATAATGTGTTGGTTGAGCGAAATTATAAAGCATTAATTTTTCACTGCGCTTCCCGTCAACACATACTTCTCTCAGAAACTTGTTTAATAGTTATCATTTATCAGGATGGCTGGAGTATCACTAATACAGGAAAGGAAGGGCTTAGTTATGGACAAGGGGATTTATATGGTATGCCAAAGGAAGCTTCTGGTTACTGCTGACTCTTGTGAGGCAAAGAGTAAAAGAACCAGTCTTCGAACTCCCTTTGTCAGCCAGTGTGTATTTATACAAACTTGCCAGCCCACAATAGATAGCTCTTGATCACAATTCATCTCCAGAAGATATTTTCCTAAACTTAAAATGCGATACCACTATCCTCCTTATCCTCCTCAAGATTTGTGCACTCTCCTCATGTTAGTGATACCCTAATAAAAAAGGAAAAATAAATTTTAAAGATTATTTACTTATTTATTTGACACAGAGAGCTACAGAGGGAACACAAGCAGGGGGAGTGGGAGAGGGAGAAGCAGACTCCTGGCAGAGCAGGGAGCCCGATGCGGGGCTCGATTCCAGGACCCTGGGATCATGACCTGAGCCGAAGGCAGATGCCCAACTACTGAGGCACCCAGGGTCACTGGAAAAGTAAATTTTAGAGATAAGGAAATGCTCTTCCATGTGAAATCTTTTCTGTCCCAAAAGGGGCCAAACGTTTAATGGAATTGTTGATAGTGAGAGATTTTGATTGTCGATGTTATTGTTACATGCTGTTTTCATACTTGAACATGAGTCCCTGTTTGAGGTGGGGTAGTCACAGGGAGGCTTAATCTTGTCACCGTCTGCCATTACAGCTTTAGTTGTATTGGAGGTCTCTGTTACTCCCAAAGAAAACTCACCACTCTTCAGGATGTTAGAAGTTGTTTCGAGTGTTCAGGCCTGCTAATCTTACCCATAACCTATTCTTCACCATATGTTGTTTTATTTTTACTCTTTGGACTTCTGTAAAGCTTTTCTCATGTCTACCCTTAGCCTATAGATCCTGTAGTTCTTTTTTTTTTTAAGATTTTATTTATTTATTTGAGAAAAAGAGAGAGAAGGAGTGCATGAGTGGGAAGAGGGGCAGAAGGAGAGGGACAAAGAATATCTCAAGCAGACACTGCGCTGAGCTCAGTGTCCAATGCAGGACTTGATCTCACAACCCAGAGATCATGACCTGAGCCGAAATCAAAATTTGGGCGCTCAGCTGACTGAACCACCCAGGGGCCCCTAGGTTATGTAATCCAACTGGCCTTACCGTTTCTCTCAAGAAGAGATGTCAGTAAACTAATTGGGGCATAATAGATCCTAGAATGCATCAGGACTCAAAGTGGGTGCTTAAGTCTACTACAATTTGTTATTTGGGAGAAGATGGGAGTTAAGAGCAAGATGAACCATAAGTAATAAAAATGCTGCATTCATGTGTAATTATATATATATATTTTTAAATATATATAATATAGTTATATATGTTATATATATATTTTAAAGATTTATTGATTTATTTTAGATTTTACTTATTTATTTGACAGAGAGAGACACAGCGAGAGAGGGAACACAAGCAGTGGGAGTGGGAGAGGGAGAAGCAGGCTCTCTGCTGAGCAGGGAGCCCGACGTGGGGCTCGATCCCAGGACCCTGGGACTGTGACCTGAGCTGAAGGCAGACGCTTATGACTGAGCCACCCAGGCTCCCCAAGATTTATTTATTTTAGAGAGAGAGAGCATGAGCAGGAGGGACAGAGGGAGAGGCAGAGAGAATCTCAAGCAGACTCCCCACTCAGTGCCAAGCCCAATGCTGGGCTCAATCCCACGACCCTGAGAGCATGACCTGAGCCAAAACCAAGAGTGAGGTCACTCAACCGACTGCACCACCCAGACGCCCCATGTAATTATATATTTTTTGAGGCATTTTCCTCCTGTGAGACTTAAACCATGATGGTGCCAGAAAGGAAGTACATTCTTTAATTAAGCCAGGTCAAAGCTGTATTTGGGTGTGGAGTATGTTGGCTCATTTTATATGAAGCAGAGTCAAAGATACCCTGGATCCAAGAAAATCAAACAGAAGGTGCTAGAAAATATTTAATATACCGATCTGACAAAACCCAAAGTTGTACTAAATTTTCTAAGTATGAAATCCATGCCAAAAGGTGTTATTTTAAAAATCACAGCAACAACACTACTACAGTAAATTTGAACCTGGGAATTGAACCAGCTCCTTCTTCATGAAATCACTGACCACATTTGATTAGTTCCATACCTAATGGGACTACTAGTATTACTATTATTTATAATAATTTGTACTTTTTATTATAGATTTACTTCACCGAAGTAAAGAAAAAACACTAATAGCACATGCCATAAATTCAAGTCATTGGCTGTCATTCAGTATGCTTTGCCTTTGAGTAATGATCATAATTTATGAAACATACAGATTTGGAGACTGTACAGATCAGTGGATTAGAACAAGACTTTAGTAATCAGACAAGGTGGGGTCAAAGCCTAATTACCATTTATGAGTCACTTATGTGACTTTGGGTAAGTTAGGTAATCTCTGTGTCTCAATTTCTTTATCTGAAGCTTTGAGATAATAATATGTCACAGGATTATCTTGAAAATTAAATGAGATAGTACATGAAGAGTCTTGACCTAGAGCCTGTATCCAGTAAGACTTCAGTAAGCTGCTATGTTTTTATTATTGCTGTAACTGACTTTCTCCTCTAAGTCAAAGCATGTTGAGAATTCAGTTGAATAGTTTCATAATAAGAATTAAACACTGAGAATACAGTGGTCCAAGGGAAACAGAACTATGAACCAATAATTCCAGGTTATGATTGCCTGGTTGACATATGATAAATGCACTTATTTTACAGAATATTTATCCATATATATATATATATATACCAAATACTTAAGTTTACATGTTTTGAATTCTGTCAAAATCTCATTACTATTGAAAATATTCTAACTCATCAGGCTCCATTTTAGTAACAGTTGAACAATAACAGTGGTAGATGGAATGTGTTGTTATAAAGCCAGAATGATTGCTGACAGGCTATAATTTGCTTTATGAAGTGTGTGTTGTCACATATACAATTATCTGGTTTATATTTGTTGCTGCCAGCCCTCCAGGTTGTTAATGTCCAGGAGTTGTGCCCTGTGTGAAACCTAAGAAGGGTTAAAAATCTTAGCATTTTCTGGTGGGGGAGGGGTAGGAACAGAAGGGTTCACTTGGTGGCTACCTTTTTTTTTCTTTTTCTTTTTTTAAGAACTAGGGTGATGCTACACACTGCAGCCCACCCTACTGGTCAAAATGAAAAACTGCATCATAAAGGACCACTTTTTGGAAGAAGGGGGAAAAAACTTTTCAGTTGGTTCCCATGGGCATTTTCCTGTCCAACCACTGCCCTCCCCTCACTCCTGACAGACGAAGTTCCTTTGGAAATATTATTAAGCTATGCTACCCTTTTGGTTGTAGCATCAAATCAATTTTGTTCCATTTCTGATCATTTAGACTGTGCTATTCTCTGCAATGATAACCCTAAAGGTTCTTGAGAAGTCTGTTATTCTTGGCATGATGAAAATAATACAATTAGTAAACAGTATCATGAGCTAAAAAAACTTAACCTTAGGCTCAATTTATTTCTTGTACATTCGAGATCTTGTTGGAGCAACTTTTTAAGAGAATGATAAATGGGAACTTTCTTTACCTGACCTGTCATTTGTTCTGTAGACTTAATGACATTCAGTACATTATACTCACTGCCAGGGCCTTGGGGGAGGAAAAAGAATATTTATACATTGAGTTATGGCTAGATGTAGGAGGGGGAAAAAAGAGATGGGCAGGAAGTCAGACTATAGACTGGAGAAGAATTTGAGACCTTCACTACACATGGATTAATCACAAGAACTAACCACGCAAATCCAAGTGGATATTTAGAAATCAGTGAAGCCTCTAAGATGTTCTGTGGGAAATACCATACATTTTCTAATGCATGAGTATGTTTAAAATGTTATCTAATTTATAACAGAAGTGTTGACAGAACTTTAGCTTTGGTGTTGCAAATGGGCTCCATAACATATTTACATGGGAGGAACATTTCACATATATGGGCACGTATGTACCCAACCTATTTCTGTAGTTGGTGTTATATTCAATAATTTAGGTGAATGGTTATAATAAGGAATAACAAGCTGCAGTTTTTCCAATCTTCTTAGTTCAGCTTTGGGAACTGTATTACTATTAAATTGGTCCATGAAAACCTGGCAATATTAATGCTATCAAGCATGAAACCTAACTGGATTTGGATCAGGGACCTTTATTTATAGCATTTTATTTAGAATTTATTAAAGAGGGAGCTGTGTGTCTCATGGGTTCTTAAATATTAGAGTCAGAAGTCGTGTGTTCCCTTCCAGTGGCAACAATAAAAACAAAAGCCAAAAAATTGCAGATAATTCTACATTGATTTCAGTTTCCTTATTTTATCCCAAGATACTTGGTGAAGTGATAGCAAACCCTGGGAATTTTGAACCATACCATAGAAACAGTGGTTGCAGATGTGAATAAAGTCTTTATAACACAGCTCACAATTAATTAGAAGTAAAAGATGATGGCTTCATACTAACGTGGAAAAACCGTTGAGCCTTTATATGTCGAATAAGCAAACATGTATTTAGTTTTACCTATTTGTTATTGTCATGTTACTTTTTATGCTTAAACTGCTTTCCATCTTTTTTTTTCATTCCTTTGGTAAAGTTGTCATTATGGCCTGTTTTTGTCCCGAAATAGTACCTGTAAATTCAGAATCAGATGGGTTTGCTATGAGTCAAAATAGCTACAACTGGAATATCATCATGGTTCATTTTCCGCCCCCCCCCCCCCGTTTTATTTGGAATTGAATTAGGAAATGAAAGTTTTTAGCCGTTTAATTCACTTCTCCATAAAGTTTATGGAGCAGCAACAGCTGGTTGAATCCATGGCAGAAAAATAACAACTTCTAGTGGCCAAGCTATTGTTTCAGAATTAAGGGGGAAAACTCATTAACTGTTAATGAAAACACTGGGAATAAAAACAAATAGCACAGAAACCCTCGCAAATAATTACCTCACACCTGACACAAAGCTGCTTTATATTTCTGCTCCAAACCTCAGAAATTCCCAACTTATTCTATGGAGCATGGATGAAATTGAGTTTGATTCTCAGGAAGGAACAATAGAGAAATCACCCCCCTTATAGGCCCCTCAGTACAATACTCAGTGGAGAACCTGCCATTGAATATACTAAGGAGTGTATCTAGCACCCAATTCTTATGACACTTAGGATAGAGGGGCAAATTACCAGCTAATAGCAGATGAACCCTTGATATAGTTTCCCCAGATCTTGTTTAGAAATACAAAGAAAAGGGACCAGAGGTAGTGGATGTGATTAATGGAGATATTGTGTGTTAGAATATATATCTGTATAGAAATATATTGATTCTGAGCAAGTTGCAATGGGAAAGTGTGTCTCTAGTGGCAAGGGGTCTTGCTTGTGAGAAAGCCACTCTAAGCAATGGAGTTCTAAGCCCTAATTGTACAGCTGCTGAATGGAAGTGTCTGTCACTATAGTTTGTGATCATTTATGTTTCATCCCACTGGACTACGGTAGCGGTGGCCTCTTGGAACTGCGATTCTCAGCTGCAGATGAATCCAGCGATCACTTGCAGTTATGTTTTAAGGAAAAATGATGTTCTAAACTTAAACAAATCCAAAATGACCACAGTAATTGCTGGTTCTCCTATAAAACTTTTCACCCATGCATCTTGAGTAGTTGTAATCATTTTAATTACACGGGAGTGTCTATTTATATAGTGTTATAGGCTTTTTTTCTGTGTGTGCCCAAGGGAGTTGGGCCACTCGATGTGACACTAAAAACACTTATAGCAACATTTCCATCATCAGGAACTAATTACGCTCGGATGTAAAACATATTTTTAAACATTTCCCCCACCACAACCATTTTTTAGTATTAACCCAGGCTCTGTTTTTGCTGCATTGAGTTGTATACCTTTGTTGTTGTATACTTTACAAAGGCATGGTCTTATATTTGGCATAGGGTTGGCTGTTAAAAGCCCATCTTGGGTAACTGTGTTCAGAAACCCTAGGAAACATGCAGAAGTGACTTTTCCATCTGAAGTTGATAAATCGAATGTTAAATCCAGGCAGGTATTTTAGATGAGATTTTTAAAATGGAAACTCTAAATGCAATTAAATTGGATCCTGGAACAGAAAAAGGGCACGTGTTGTGATGAGCACTGGGTGTTATATGCAACTGATGAATCATTCAACACTACATCTAAAACTAATGATATATTATATGTTGGCTAATTGAATTTAAATTTAAAAAAAAGAAAAAGAAAAAAACGTTAGTGGAAAAACTGGTGAAATCCAAATAAAGTCTATAGTTTCCAGTTAATAGCAGTGCACCAATGTTAATTTCTTGGTTTTGACAGAAGTACCCTAGTTACGTAAGAAGTTGGGGGAAATTGGATGAAGGGTGTGTGGGAACTCTCTGTACTATCTTTGTAATAATTTCAATAGATTTAAAATTATTCCAAAATAAAATGTTCATTAAAATACAACAAAACAAAGTCCCTCCTGATCAACTTTTTTTTTAAAGCCTGGAATGCTAGAACATGTAAGAGTAATTTTGTCAAATTTCTGAAGCAAGCAGAAAACCTTCAGTCTAGAATGACAGTTGATAAATAACGTTCAGTATACCTACAGATGTTAAATTTTACTTGGCAACTCAAACTACTTCTTCTTTTATTTTGGTTTTTTTTTTCTGTTTTTGTTTTTTTTTTTAAGATTTTATTTATTTGAGAGAGAGAGAACACATGAGAGGGGGGAGGGTCAGAGGGAGAAGCAGACTCCCCACTGAGCAGGGAGCCCGATGCGGGACTCGATCCAGGGACTCGGTCCAGGGACTCCAGGATCATGACCTGAGCCGAAGGCAGTCGCTTAACGGACTGAGCCACCCAGGTGCCCCACTACTTCTTTTAAAAACAGATTTTGGTTAGGCTTATTATTTTAAAATTCCTTTAACCTCACAGCTCACTTTCAGGTTATCTGCCAGTCCATTTAGATTGTTTTGGTAATATTTCAGTGGATTTACAAATTCCACTGATGTAAAATTTGAGTAGTTCAACCCTCAGTCCAGTATTTGAGAATTTTTCTGGTTATAAGGGAAATTTCACAGCGATACTATAAGCATAACTATAATAAGCTTTGTATCCTGATCAGTAGCCTAATAAAGGAGAGGATTTGTTCTGGCTCTGGCCAAGACTGCTGTGTGAGGTTGTTGTTTGTTGTTGTTGTTGTTTCTTTTCCACAATCAAATCCATACTTTATTTCTAAAGTCCTGTATCTGCAGGTGTTCAACTCAGTTATGGACAAGCTACCTACCACTGAGCATTCATAGAAGAGACTCTTAGGATCATCTAATTTATGGAAAGAGAAGGCTACAGCCATTCCCTTTTTATCATTTTATATCCTCCCTATCCTTCCAGTTTAATTGTAGGAAATAAACCTTTAAAGTGAGGCAATACAGATTCTATGTAGGTTGTTCGGTTTCACTGCTCCCTCGTTGAAATCCAGGGCCAAAACTCTACAGTGTTTACTGAGATTAGCATTGGTGGTTTCCTTTGGAAATTAGTATTTGAGATAATATTAAATTCAGTTGAAAATCCCCTTTTCGTGTTTGTGAAATGAACTGAGCAGCTGTTGGTGTCCTTTTATCAGCAGACTGTACCTCTGTTCGGGGGATTTTAAGGAAAGCCATTTGCAATGCAGAGCCTTTTCTTCCGGTTTCTGAATGATCGAACATCTTCCATCTGAACCTTTTAAAGTATCATAATAGCATGGGCCACTTCTACAAAATATAATCCAATGTATGTTGAAAACACCCAAAAGGGATTAGCATTGTTTTAATTGCATAATTCAGTATTGCATATACATTACCTTTCATCAAAGCCATTTTACAGAACAAATATTACCTTCTTAGGGCTTTTAGAATTCCTAAGAGGTTGGTTGCATAGGCTGTAAACTAGAATTATAAAGAGACAACTTTCTTAAGATTGCAAAGCAAGTATGATTTAAATTGGAATAGAATCCAGCAAAGTCTAGATGCTCTCTGTTTTTAAGTCTCTTAGTTTTTAGAGAAGGAAAGAATACTGACCTGTTACACTGTATTATGTATAGGTTAACCTTTTGTGTGATTTATTCTGTTCCATCCGGAAATATAAAGAGAAACAGGCATTCGGGGTAAAGGTTGCAATTAATGGAAGACAGTATATATGAATATGTATTTATATAGCTGTGTTTTCATTTTAAGTGTGATGGAGAAGTTTCTCTCTGGGTGGCAAGAGGTCTCCCCACTCTATGGTAACGGTTTCTAAGTTCTAGTTAGTTAGCTGAGTGGAAAATTTCCCATCCAGGTAAGTTTGTTCTTATTTATCTGTTTCTCGTATGTTTATGGATAGCGGCCATGTCCACCAAGTAAAAGATATATCTTTCAGAGGAGGGCAGGGATGAGTATCAGAAGACATCTACAAAGAGCTTTATAAAGATGTCCAAAGCATGATCTTATTTTCCTTCTTTTTTGTCCCTCAGGGGGAGACCAAGCTGAAAGTTACCTTGGACAGGACAGCTCCGATGATAATCAGAGTGGAACTCACCGCCCTTCTCTCACATCCGATGCCCCTTTTTTGCCTGATTATCAGGATGAGGGTGAGTGTCATCTTCCTGGATTTTGGGTTGATCATGCTGCTTTGTTACTTTTTGTCTTAGTGTTTTTAGCCTTTTGTCCTGTTGAACCAAGCGGACTTCAGTGGGTTTTCTGTATTGGTAATCACTAGTTTGCAAAAAAACAACTATTTGTTTCATTGTGGTGCTGATCCTTCTAGGTAATTCAATACTTCTGAAGCTAATGTATTTAGGGAAACACTAATTACATACTGGAGCAGGAAGACATCATTATTGATCTTTTTATAAGAACTGTAGCTCAAAAGCTAAGAGGACGTCTTAAGATTGCAGGGCCCAGTCCACCATCTTTCAGATTTCTTAGTTTCACAGTTGCCTGAGAATCAGAGCTTTCATTTAGTGATTATTGGATTATTGATTTATTGTGGATTATTTGAGGCCATTTAGCTCATCATATCATAATAAGATACAATTTTTACCCATGCTTCTCACATATCCCTTTCTGACCATATTAATGTTGTTCAAGGGGAAAGGGAAGCCACAAGAACCGCAATGTAAATCTTCCTAGAGCATTAATTTTACTTGAAGATTTGGGAATGGGAGGAGTTAAATAATTCAACTGATATAAACATTACTTTTATATTAAAAACACATTGGTATGTAATAGAGTGGGGTGCAAAATGTACATGAATTTTTAAGATACATGAATATAAAATTTTTGGCTTAGTGGCTGCCAGTTTCTGGCTCAGGCTCAGATATCCCAAGGGTGGGGGTTCACTGTGTCTCTTCTGGCATCTGGCCACTGGAACAGACGGTTTGATCATCACTGATGCACACGGTTATCTTACCAAAGTCTCTCTTGTGCCTTTTCGGTGGGGGAAAAAGGTAGACATGCTACTAAACTGAATATTAAATTGGAAGCATATTATTCACTTAGGGATTGGGAGTAGAGTTGGTAAACTCTTTCTTATTTCTCTTTATTAGTCTGTAATCTTTCAATTTATTTTTCTTTCAAATTTCCCTATGACTTTGGCATTTTCCAGGAGTTCATAATCCCTAATTCCTTTCTCTTTTTAACTTATCCACAAATTCTTTTTTTTCTTAAGTTTTTATTTAAATTCCAGTTAGTTAGCATAGAGTGTAATATTAGTTCACTCGTCCGTTAATTCTTATTTCATTTAGCCCTTTTGGCAATTCAGATTTTCTCCCTTTCATTGAATTAATAACCTCCACTTCAGAACTATGGATTCCATCATACAGAAACATTTTATTTTGCTTGAGCTTTTTTAGAAATTGGGCCTTGTAATTTAGGATCTGTATATTGATTCAAATGTACACTAAAAAATTGTTTGGATTGCAAGCTTAATAATTACACTGGTAGTTTATTAATAATTTTAGAAAATTAACAGTGCAAAACCAACCTTTCATTTGTTTTTGATTAATCCAATGCCTGACAGAATTAGAACAATAGTACCTCATTAATCCATAGGTCACTTTTTTGGTATTTCCAACTTTCCCAGACACCACTGAGAACACAGTAAGTAAGCCAGAAGGACCTCTAAGTGGAAATGGATGTTCCTGAGTGCTGTGTTAACACTTCCATACCATATTCTTGGGAAAGCCCCTGAGGCCTTCACTGGAGATTCCTCTTTTTACACATTTCTAACCATTACAGTTGTTTGATTTCTCAAACCCATAATAGGATGAAACATCACATTTAGAAGAGGCACTTTAGAGGCATCAATTAACAAATAATATTGAGGTGGGAAACAGGAAAACAACTAAAAATTTATGCAGAAAACAAAATAAAATTTATATGGGAACTCAAAAACAGCATTCTGGTGCCATATCATATTGTAGAGAGAAACTAAGAGCTCAGTACCTTTAATAAAGTAAAACTTCTCGGCTAGCATTTATTAAGCACTTACTATGTACCTTGCATCTGTGTTCTAAGTATTTTGCATCTATCATCATTTAATACTGAGAATAGCCCTAAGAGGTAAATAGTAAGATTATCCTCATATTACAGGGTGTTATGCTTAGTGAAATAAGTCAATCAGAGAAAGACATGTATCATATGACCTCACTGATATGAGGAATTCTTAATCTCAGGAAACAAACTGAGTGTTACTGGAGTGGTTGGGGGTGGGAGGGATGGGGTGGCTGGGTGATAGACATTGGGGAGGGTATCTGCTACGGTGAGCGCTGTGAATTGTGCAAGACTGTTGAATCACAGATCTGTACTTCTGAAACAAATAACGCAACATATTTTAAGAAAAAAGAAAAAGAAGAAGATAGCAGGAGAGGAAGAATGAAGGGGAGTAAGTCAGAGGGGGAGACGAACCATGAGAGATGATGGACTCTGAAAAACAAACTGAGGGTTCTAGAGGGGAGGAGGGTAGGGGGATGGGTTAGCCTGGTGATGGGTATTAAAGAGGACACATTCTGCATGGAGCACTGGGTGTTATGAACAAACAATGAATCATGGAACACTACATCAAAAACTAATGATGTAATATATGGTGATTAACATAACAATAAAAAATTTAAAAAAAGATTATCCTCATATTACAGAGAAGGAAACAGAGACCCAGGGAAGTTAACTTATTTAGGATTACACAGCTAGTAAGCAGTAGTGCCAGGATTTATAACTATGTAGTCTAGTTCTGGAACCTCTGCTCTTAACCACCCTACTGTCTTTACCACTATCCTTATCTGGATTATCAAAAAAGATGGACTCATGTTCCAGACATTTTGGTTAAGACTATACAGATACATAGTTTGCTTTAAAATATTTTCATTAAAAAGAGTTTAAATTTAAAAAAATATATAGTGTTGAAAGAGGTAAGCCTAGTATTTGGAAAATTCCAAGGTGGAAACTTTGCTCCATTATGGTTCCTCGTAAGAGAGGAGCTAACTAGATTAGTAATATTAAATTCTTACTTCATAGCTTTTAATTTTTAGTTTCATGTATAAAAGTTAAGAGAATTCTCAAAGTGAAACAGTCAATGATAGAGGTAGGAATAGATTGTTGATGTGTTAAAAATTTGATTTTAGGATGATGTTTATTTTTACAAAGTGTTTTATTTATTTTATTTAAAATTTCACTTTTTAAAGTTTTAATTTAAATTCCAGTTAGTTAACATGCACTATAATATTAGTTTCAGGTGTAGAATATAGTGGTTCAACACTTCCATACAACACCCATTGCTCATCACGACAGGTGCACTCCTTAGTCCCCTTCACCTACTTTACACATGCCCGTAGCCACTTCCCCTCTGGTAATCATCAGTTTTGTTTTCTATAGGTAAGAGTCTGTATCTTGGTTTGCCTCTCTCTCTCTCTCTCTCTCTCTCTCTCTCTCTTTTTCTTGCCATGTGCAATGACATGGATGGAGCTAGAGAGTATTATGCTAAGCAAAATAAGTCAGTCAGAAAAAGACAAGTACCATATGATTTCACTCATATGTGGAATTTAAGAAACAAAACAAGCAAGAGGGAAAAAAAGAAAAGGAGATAATGTTTAAATATGAGTTTCTGCAAAGCATTGAAACTAGCACAATACCGGAGTGCCTGATGCACAGTGGGTATGATAAATGTTTGTTTCCTTCCCCTAAAAAGTAATGATATATACATTTCTTGTGCAATTAAGGAGAAAGTTATAAAGATGTTAAAATTTTCAGTAGACATTCTATTCTGTTTAACTAGATTTTACCATTATTGAGAACAGTAACACTTCTTATGTTACTTATTCATTATTTTAACAAATACTCATTTAGAGATTACACGGTAGTAGCAAGGCACTGTGCTAAGCAGTAGGTGAAATGTGCAGTAAAAAATCAGACACAGTCCCTGTCCTCATGGAGCTTACCATCTCATTGCAAAAACTCACGATTAGTAAGGAGACAAATGAACAAATATAAAGTCAATGTCTTCACGTGCTGGTGGGATAGCTAAGATGATCCTTTAGGAAGAAAAGATATTCTTTAACTTTTCTTTGTAGTGACAGTTATTTTAGACTTTTGGAATTTTATCTTTATTAGAAAATGAAAGATTACTGTTCAAATATTTCAGCATTGTTGCATTCCCCCTCCAGCCACAACAGTGTCCTAAATGTACAGTTATAGAAGGACACACGGTCTGATGCATCCACCCATAACTTCAGTGTAAGAAGCAATAACCACAGTGCGTGTCGTGTTTGGATCATGCTTTTGTGAAGACTACAAAGACTACAGAGCTCTAGAAGCATATAGAAGCCCGGCCAGGTGCACAGCAAAAAATGAACACCAAGGTTACAGGCTAAACCATGCATAAAAATGAGAGCATGTCGCTACCTAATCCCAATTTCTTCTCCTTTTACTTGCAAATGTTCTCAGTCTGAGAACAGCAGGCTATACCCTGTGGAGAGAGACCCACAAGCAAGAGCATAGCCCCACTGTGGGGAATGAAAACTGGCTAACAAGTAATAACATTTAGATTTCTAAACCCAAGGAGGCATAGTTTCAACCATATTAAAGGAAAAAGAGTTCAGCATGAAACACTGGATACAATTACTGTACAAAAGCCAGCCAACTATGCTGCTCAAGCTCTGATTGCTTTCATTGTTCAAAATATACAATGGATTTTAATGTGTTTATAAACTTATCTCATTAATGTACATTTTTATTTTTTTAAAGATTTTATTTATTCAGGGGCGCCTGGGTGGCTCAGTCGTTAAGCGTCTGCCTTCGGCTCAGGTCATGATCCTGGGGTCCTGGGATCGAGCCCCACACCGGGCTCCCTGCTCAGCGGGGAGTCTGCTTCTCCCTCTCCCACTCTCCCTGCTTGTGTTCCCTCTATTGCTGTCTCTTTCTGTCAAAATAAATAAAATTAAAAAAAAAGATTTTATTTATTCATTTGAGACAGAGAGATACAGAGAGAGAGAGAGAGAGAGCATGAGCAGGGGAGAGGCAGAGGGAAAGGGAGAAGCAGGCTCCCTGCCGAGCCAGAAGCCAGACTTGGGGCTCTATCCTAGAACCCTGGGATCATGACCTGAGCTGAAGGCAGACGCTTAACCATCTGAGCCACCCAGGCGCCCCTCATTAGTGTACATTTTTAAAAGATGGGTCTACATACATTTTTTAAAGATGGGTTGGGCAAAGTGTTCTATAAACAGGATATAGTGACTCCTTCTGGAAGAAAAAGAAAAAATAAAGTTATTTTCTAGGAGAAGAAACCTAGAATCTAACAGTGTATTGTTTATCATGTAATATATATTATCACATTCTAATTAAAGAAAAAGTAATGAATGAATATTGGACAATAAATCTGGGAAGAAGTGAGAAAAATGTTCTTAGAGTTTATTTTTACATAGGTTGTCGAAGGTTAGAGAAGGTTCTTATTCTCCAGTGAAATGAAAAATAGAACAGGGAAAGTTAAAGACCTGTAACCATTTTTGGGCACCTGGGTGGCTAGTTGTTAAGCGTCTGCCTTCGGCTCAGGTCATGATCCCAGGGTCCTGGGATCGAGCCCCACATCGGGCTCCCTGCTCTGCAGAAAGCCTGCTTCTCCCTCTCCCTCTCCCCCTGCTTGTGTTCCCCCTCTCTCACTGTGTCTCTCTCTGTCAAATAAATAAATAAATAATCTTAAAAAAAAAAAAAGACCTGTAACCATTTTTGGAGAACAGTAATAATGAGTAAGTGAAAGCCTGGTTTTGATCAATTTATTATATGCTACTTGATTTTAAAGGAATTACAGTCCCATTAAAGTACAGATAGTGGCCATTTTCAACTCCATGCCTTTTCTGAAAGGTACATTAAAAAACATATAGAATATTTTGAAAATAAAGAGAATAAATTTTTCACAGCTTTAGTTTTAGCACTTTTTTTTTTACATTTCTCTGCTTTCATTTTAGTTCTGAAATAGAAGTCAATTTTTGGATTTGATATTATGAATAACAATAGACTAGCTTTTGTTGATCCTTGTGTGTTTCATTTCTATAATAATAATAGAAAGAAAACACTATTTTAATATCTTCCCTAATGGGGGAAGAATATATTTTAAACAAATCTACATTAGTATTGTAAAATAAAAATGAAGGTTTAATTTATTAATAAGATTTTATTGATTAGACTTTTTTTGGCTGGAATTCATATTTGTCTTAAATTTCATTGTACCTAAGTTAGAATCATCCATTCTGGGAGTTGGAAAGGATGATTTTAAGAGGAATCATTTATTGAGCACTTACTACGCTGCACTAGGTGCCTTTTGTGGATTATCTCATTTAATTCTCAAACCAGCTCAGAGAAGAAAGTCCCATTATCCCCACTGTTTACAGGTTAAAAAATTGAAGCTTAGAGAAATTCAGTAACTTGGCCAAGAATGAAGTATCTAATCCATGGGTTGGTGGGGGGCAGTTGGTAGAGGTGTAGGGTTCCAATAAATTACAAACCTACTGCTTTGTGTAGAGCTCGAGTTAGCTGGATGTTTTTCCTCTGAAACACCCATTTTTATGGGCTCTACATCTCATTTTCTCTATTGCTTTTATTCCACCGAGTATAACATTCATTTAAAAAATAAATGTATTCAAAGCTAAAAACTATCCTCTAAATACCACTTTAACTGCATCCTTCAAAATTTGATATGTACTACTTTCATTATAATTTGCAATTCCATTCTAAGTATTTTGTAATTCCTTTGATGATATCCTTTTTTAACCTATGTATTATTTAGAAGCATTTGTGTGTGTGTGCATGTGTGTGTATTCCCGGTTTTTATTTTGGCTTGTTTTTAGTTTCTAGGGATTTTTAAACCTGATTTTTTATTTTGACTGTTAATTTCTATTACATGATAGTCTAAGAACATCGTCTATATCATTTAGATTCTTTGGACTTTGTTGAGACTCCTTTTGTGGCCTAGTAATGATCAATTTATGCTTAGGTGCTGTGTGGCTCTCAAAAGTATTTATTGAACACACTCTTATCAAATTTTAGGGGTTTTTTAATTTATTTTTATACTTACAAATAGTATTCTTCGAATCTTTTATATCCCGGCTTTTCTTTTATCTGCTGAAAGGTTCATGTAAAAATCTCCAATTATAGTTGTAGATGTATCCATTTTTCTGTTTTGCTTTACATTTTCAAGGTCATGTTATTAGATACTTATAAAGAGCTGTAATTTGTTTTAAAAGGCTTCCTCTTATTGAACCGAAATCCTATCCCTAGAACTTCCATTTATTAAGCTAGTCTACCCATAACACCCCCAACTGATTTTCTTCTACTCAAGGAGTATAAAAGATGTCTGTTCACAAGCCAGTTTGAGACCCCCGTTGCTCTGAGTCATATATAAGGACTGAGCTTAGCGTATAAATTATGTTGTTTCACAGGATAAATAAACTGCATGTCTTACGGCGTTTACTGAGGTATGTGAATTAACGATGCAGTGGTTAGTGGTAAGTGACCTTACCAATCAGGTAAATCTTAGGCCACATCCTGCTGATGACTTTGGAGGAAAATGTGCATATTTTAGGACGGCTTTACTTGGAATGTTAGAAACCTATTGCAGGCTCAGTCATTGGTACCATAGTAGGTGGACAGAGTTAATGGGCTAAAAACAACAAGCTGTTTACTTCCTTCTCACTGATAGGGTCAAGCCCACTACTCTGTGTGTATGTGTTAAAGATTTACTTAATTAATTAATTAATTTGAGAGAGAGAGCGCGTGCACCTGTGTCTGCGAGTAGGGGGAGGAGCAGAGGGAGGGGACAAGCAGACGGCACTGAGTACAGAGCCTGACACGGGGCTCAGTCCCACGACCCTGAGATTGTGACCTTAGCCTAAATCAGGAGTCAGATGCTTAACCAACTGAGCCACCCAGGAGCCCTTGGATGTGTGTGTTTTTAAGTACATAAACTATGAAGATATTTAGAATTTTTAGTTCCTTCTTACTCTATGATATGAAGATAACAAATGTGACTCAAAATAGTCTCTCTCCATATACCAATACATAATAAACATATGTGCATACATATATGCATTCAAACAAGCATCCATCTCATTTTCTTTTTATTCTTCAGACAGTTGCTTTCATCTTTGTTGCTCACAGGAATATTTTTCTTTAATAAAGGCACATGACTCCTGTCAACCCTGATGGAGTTTATGTGTGTGTGTGTTTACAGTGCACACTGTGGAAGAACACAAAACTTATTTCCTTCCATGTCTCACTTTTGGGGCCAAAGAAAAAATTCTACTATAAAACACATACTTTTCATAAGCACGGTGGATTTCTGAACAAGTTTCTGTTGGCTTCAGGTGAGTCCATCAGATCTCAGATCATTGGGAGAAATTAAGGACCGATGTTGGGTTAACTGTGATAAGGGTAAGTAAGCTGTCACTCAGGATTGCAGTGGCCTCCTTCATGAAGATAAATGTCTTATTAGATCGAAGACATCATGTCGTTTATATAGTCTGGTATAAATCACAGATGAGGATGACAAACTGGGTTTCAAAGTTGACAGTAATTTATATAACTTAAACAAATGATTACCAAGGATTATACATGTTTTGTGAAGAATAAAAAAACAATAACAATTATCTGTCTATGAACTACCCATTTTTCATTCTTCAGCCTGGCATGTTGGGCTGTCAGTGAGTTTTTAAACTCTAACCTTCTGTCCAGTACCCAGTAAAGCAGTCTCTCATGTGTTGATGGGAGATATCTTCCATAATGCTTCTTTCACTAGAACATACCCTACTAATTGAACCCAAGTTTTTTACATAGAATCATGGCAATTTAAAACTGAAAGAGACTACTTGGTAATCACCTAATCTAATCTCTGTTTTACCAAAGAGGAAACTAAATTTTAAAGAGGCTAATGCCTAGGTCCTATATCTAACAAGATAACAAGACAGAGCCAGTATGGAA
The DNA here is from genome assembly GCF_009762305.2 of Zalophus californianus. NCBI lineage: Eukaryota > Metazoa > Chordata > Mammalia > Carnivora > Otariidae > Zalophus > Zalophus californianus. The sequence goes on from NC_045610.1 coordinate 37,315,209, forward strand.
TCCAAGACCACCATCCTGGGAGTGGCCTTCCCAGGCTCACACTATATACCTTCCCTCACCTGCATGATCTCAACACACTTTTCAGTGCAAACCCAAACAGCTTTGCAGAAGGTCTGATCGTGGCTCTTAAGCTATGTCTTGCAAGTTTCAGTCAGGTTCTTCAGGTACATGTGTCTTTCTGGTCATTGTATATTCTTATTCTTTTCCCAGAATGATTTGGGAGGAGTATGTTTAATAAAGAATTTCAAAAGGTTCCATAAATGCTAGCAATTAAAACTATGAGTAACAAACAATAAGTCCCTGAATTGATTTGATGTATAACTCGTTATCTTTTTTGGCCTTTTTGTCTATGTTATAGATTTTATTTTCTTTTTCTTTTTTTTTTTTTAAAGATTTTATTTATTTGACAGAGAGAGAGAGCAAGAGCAGGAACACAAGCAGGGGGAGTGGGAGAGGGAGAAGCAGGCTTCCCGCGGAGCAGGGAGCCCGATGTGGGGCTCGATCCCAGGACCCTGGGATCATGACCTGAGCCGAAGGCAGACGCTTAACGACTGAGCCACCCAGGCGCCCTTTGTTATAGATTTTAATATACTGCTAATGAAGAGTTAGCTATTGAATATCTGTATTGGATGCCTTTATTCAGTCATGAGTTTAGAGGCTGCATGGAGGATACAGAGACGAATAGGATCTGACTCCTTTCCTTAGTGAGTAAATAATCTAGTTGAAGAGAGAAGATTAGACACGCCCACAACAAAGTATACAATACATAATCAGGTGGTGATTATTAGAGAGAGTTTGCAGGCAACAAAACTTGGACTTGCAGTGGTTTGGAAGAAAGTCAAGATAATATTTGACCTGCGCCCTGGCCGAAGTGTTTTTAGAAGTCTACTCCAGACTGGGAGTGTACGCTCAAGTCCATTCTCTGAAAGGTCAAACCTTTATTGAGCTTCCACTATAATTAGTAGTGAAATAACAGTGGCCATTTTTAAGTGCAAATAGTTGATTTTTAAGTGAGTGACTCGGCAAATGAGATTAAGCTGTTTCATTCTGCCTCGAGTATTTGTTTCTCTCCAAATTCTAAAGTAGTCAACAAGGTTCGTGGTAATGTGAAGGTTCTAGTATATGATTATTGAAGATGTTAGTGTGGTCATTACAGTGGTGATAAAATGATATGCGGTGTTTTGGTTGCTAATGTAACATATTTATCTGATTGATATATAAATCAATCAGTGGTGGGGAGGGTTTATATATCTGTGTGCTGTTTATTAGAAAATCTTATATATCATACTTAATTACCTTGTTCTTAGAATCTATGAATGCATTATAATTAAACATAGCATCTGCCTTGTAGAAGAACACTGAATCACATGAGGGTTAGCTACCTTACAGTCATGTCTAAAGTTCAGGAATTCCGTATTCTCAGGTATGATGTAGATACATGTACTTAATTTATGTAAATATAAATTTATATTTATACTCTCTATGTGGATATATATTTTTTTAAATAGTGATTTGTTTTTTCAAACAGTGATTTGGTGATCTTTATTTTTCTGCTATCCATAAATTCTTTGGCCTATCATAGAACACTGATTTTTCAAGCAAAAAATAAATGTTAGAATGTTATTAATGCTGTTTAAAACAATGTGGAAGCACCTGTTAATCTAGAATATTGTGTTCTACTAGGGAAAGATTGTTGAATTCACAAACTATATTACACTTATGCTCTCTTGACTGTGTTTCTGACTTTGAGTGACAGGCTTTTTTATGTTGGGCCCTAAATAGCTTATGCCCAGATACACTAGTCTAGTGGGAAAGAAAGATTATACAGAGTAGTTACTCTGGCTTGTAAAATTGGGATTTATAGGGGAATTGTTCCTTCATGGAAAGTTTTCACTTATAGAAGCCTTTATCTAATTTAGAGATCTATTTCTATAAATTGTTAGGGTATAGCTTATATGGCACAGTATATTTTAGTGGAGTGCTCTGAAAGATAAACATCATTGTTGTTGTGGTTAATTTTATAATTATTTCATAGTAATACTCAGATTTTTTTTTTATCAACAAAACATAGGGTTAACTGAGATCATGAGCTCTCCTCTCTACAAAAGATCATTATCATCATTGAAAGACATTTATAAGTGTCCAAGAACACAGTTGGGCCTAGAGATTGTCACAGCTTAGGGGAAAAAAATCACTTGAGTTATCTAATCTAGCCCTTCTAATGAATTCACATCATTCTTACTAATATCTCATTTAATTAATTATCAAATATAGCGATTGTGCTTTGTACCCTTCCCTTGCAGGACATCTTGCCCGCCCAACTATTATTACTAATTTATTCTTCACGTCTAACCTAAACTTTTCCTTCCTTAGTTTCAGGCCATTGCTCTTTTCTATACCATATTCTGAGATGGAATAATTCCCCTAATTCATTTATATTGTTACCTTTAGAAGGTATTTAAAGACCATGAACGTTTATCCCCAGAGTCTTCACTTTTCCAAACTACATAAATTTCAGTTCTCTTAATCCTTACCTCACTCTGCCCCTGTCATACTCTCCAGTCCTGGGGTATTTTATCATACTCCTTGATATTTTCCATTCCAAGGGGATCACCTAAGCAAGAGAGCTGCCTTTTTGGGGAGGGAAGGGATAAAGTGTAAAATCTCATATAAACCATGAGACGATGCCTAAGTGTTTATTTGATGTTGGTGTTGGTGATCATCTGGTGGGCATACCAGTGTAGTGCTTGCTTTGGCATATGTTGGGATATATGTGTATTTTAATGCCTTAATGTATTATGGCCTGTTGTAATTGAATGTCTATAAAGTAGCCATTAAGAGGGTTTTACCGACCTTAGAAGAGATCAGAATTCTCTAGCCCCCTCTTGTGGTAAAAGAAAATACTACTTTGGAGCTTTCCTGGATTATCTGGTTTTGGCTGATGAGGAAGGCTAAAATACATAAATTCTCAACATGTGAGCGTAGATAATGAATCAAAAAATTTAAAAATTATATACACACACATATATCCATATATATGTACCCAAGCGCATATACACTTGGATCTGAGAAATTCCTGTTCTTTTATTTTATTAATGCCCTAAAACCCAAAAGACACTGCTTTCTTACAACTGTCATTTCAGTATATTCTTATTACATAAGTTAGGATGAAGACAAATAAAATAAAACTATAATCTTGAGGGTTTTATATTCCTAAATAGATAAATAAAGGAGGCTTGGATAAGAGTTTTAAACCAAATTTATAGGTACTTTTTTCTTTGCCATTATAAACACATGTGGTTAGCATTTCTAACAAATTTAAACAGATATCCTAAATCCCCTATAACATATTCATTTGACCAGTTTTATAATTTATTATTGTAGCATTCCTTCTATGGTAAACACATTCAGATATTCATAAAGTCCTACTAAGTAGCAAATAGCTGAAGGGAAGACTGAATTGGCATGCAAATAAGTTCATGTATCTTGCTTATGGAAAAAAATTTCTACAGGTAGCACAAAATTACGTTTATTTTTCTAGGACACCACTAAAAGTAACACCTCTGTCTTGGAATAGTTGGTGTATAGAAAAGAACCAGTGAGGAGTTGTTATTAATATGCCTTACATGGCAACCCAGGAAGTAAAGAGATTCAGATTAAACACAGCTCCTAAGTAATTTTTGTGTTTGCTTGTTTTTTTTTTAAAGCTACTCTAAAAATGTGAGCAATGGTTTAGGTAGCTTGCCTTTACGTTCAGGTCACATTCTAATGAAAATATGGGGTCCTACCTGGAAATTCTGAGAACTCTAGAAATAAATGTGGGGCCATGCTTTTTAATATCAGATTTTTTTTTCCTAAAGGGAATATTGAATGTTGCACCAATTGAGGCATTGCAAGAGAGGAATGGCATAGACATAGCAGAACAAAATGAAAAGGGGTTTGTCACAGGTGAAAAGAGTGAGAATATTATAACGATTTAAATATTAAATAGAACACTGATAGTTTTTGACTGATTGTCTTTTTTTCTTCCCTACTTGAAGAGATGATTGTTGTTTTTAAATAGGGAAATTAACTCATTTTGTGTGCTTCTTCCTTAAGATGTGTGAATAAAATTTAATCTCAGCCGTTTATTGATCTGTGGTATTGACATTCCTCTGAGCATCTGAACATAAACCTTAACAAACCTAAAGATAAAACCTCTTAATAACAAAGTATGAGTCTTAATAGGAGTAGTCTAATTTTTACACTTTTTCAAAAACAATGATTTGACATTAACATTTCTGAGATTTATCTGTAATCAGGTTAGGTGATCTGATACACCCCGATTTTCTGATCTGTGTCAGGTTTCCCAAGCACCTGCTGGATCTGATTTTTTTTTCATGTAAAGGCTGCACTTTTCATGAGACAAGACTAAGTTGTGGATTTTCATAAAAATTTTGGAACATTATTTTAAGAAGAGAAGCAGAAAATGGTTATACCTGCACCATTTAGTTATACCTGCACCATTTACTACCATGTGTATTTCAATTGGTTTGGTCACCAAAAAATTGTGACTGCTCTTGGACACACATTCTTTGACTATTGATTTTAAATTATATATATATGTATTTTCACAAAGCTCTCTGAAATGTACATTCTTACTTAGAGATCTTTCCTTGGCTAATAGAAAAAGATCTATTTTATTTTTATTTTTTTAAAAAAGATCTATTTTAGAATAATTATTTATTAACCTAAATTTATTAATCAGTTTAAGAGTTTGAATTCTTTATTTTAGCATTAAAATTAAGGAAATTATAATGATCAGTTTCCTGGATATTATAATTAGTATAATATAGAAATTGTTTGCAGAAGTTTGACTTTTCTAATGATAAGGAGGTGTCATAGGGTCTGTTGGAGTATTGCAGTCATTGTTGGTGTAGGATAGAAGAGATTTTCCTAGGAAATTATATCTGAGTTCTTATTAAGTGTCTTATTATAAATAATAATTATTTCTTTATCATATCATTTAAGCTGAAAGGAAGGCAGATTACTTGTTCCTTCCTTGTCTTCTCACTCTATATGTGTAAATACCTTCCGCTGTAAAGCAAGTATCTTTCTGAATTTTCTTAAGGAATACCAGGGCAATTCAAGGAGCTCTTCATAAGAAATCTGCATATTTGCTCCTCCAAAAATAACAAATTTATTTAAATTTGATAGTGTTGCTTTTTAAGTGTTTCTCTCTTAATATGGAAATCATTAAAATTTGCCTTCATTTGGGATGAGAGCATTAAAAAGGAGCCAGAGAAGACTTTTACTACTTTTTAAACTTGTTCAAATCCTTCTTTTCAAAAAAAGCAACTTCTCACTGCTTTTGTATCCGTCCAGTGGATAAATTATCAAATTTGTACTGTAATTTAATTCTAAATATGTTAACTTTGAAAAAAGAAATGTTTCATTTAGTGTTAAGGGTGCCAGTGGAAAACCTTTTTCAACTATGTGAGAAGTCCCAGCTTTATCTAACTGAGAGAGAAAAATACATGCATGAATAATGACTTGGCATATGGGATGCAAAGAAATTTAGAAGAAATGCTGGAAAAGTTGATATTAATTCCAGTTCAGTTAGGAAGGCTAGGTTACTCCACTAAATTATGTCTAGCAAAAACACATGGGGGCTAACTTGTGAAGGCACATAAATTTATAAACGTTTAAGATGTTTACCTTTCATATCTGATGGTGGCCTTCCTCCAGCATTTTTGTTGTTTCTGATACTCTTTTTGTTTACTTGTTTGTTTTAAGAAGTTAGCTAAGGGGAAATCTCTGGAAAGGCGCAAGTGGTGATTTGGTAAATTCTAACAGTTGAGTTAGTAATGAGGCACATTTTATAGTTCACTTATGATTATTACAGTGTGATATACTGTGGGTTTCACTTATGACTGCTACAGTCTAAATTACCATCCACAATAGAGCAGAGGTCCCGGTCTCGCACTGTAGAAGCCAGACCGAGGTAAAAAGTTTCACAACTTTTAAGTTTTCTCTTCCTGTATAAAATAGGCAGAAATTGAGTTCTGTCTGATTTAGTTGTAATGTTCTTTAAACTCTTACCCAACCGCTCACTCACAATAATTCTAACATACTCTGTTTTTCAGTCCAAGTGATATAAGAGCATACTGGGTATGATTTTTCAATATATGGCAAAGGTATAAAATTAAGAAAAGATTTTTATGAAATTTTTTGCACACTCTGCTAAAATGAATTATTGAAATTCCAATAAAGAATTTTAAAAAAAACCTAAAAAGCAGCATGGTTTTTATTTTTCCCTCAATCCTTTCAGCTCTCGTAAATGTCTCCATGAAAGCTGTATCTGCAGGGTTAGAAAAGAATATCTCCTATAATATTTACCTGATCAGGAAGATTTTTAAAACATGGTATCTCAGTGTGAGATATTGACTGAGGTGGGCTGGCAGGTTTACTGGCCCAGCAGATACAGGTTTGCAGTAAATCCATGTGGTAAAAAATCTCCGAGAAGTTTTTGATTAAGAAACTTTTACTATCCTTTTAAAATGAAATATGCTGGTCATTTTTTAAACGGTAAAAGCAGATATTTTATGTTGTCTGAGTCAGTTTCTGAAGTATATTTTAATGAGTTTGCTATATGGAAGTTTCTGGATTTCTAAGATGCTAACTTAGACCACAGTCCAGCATATCCAGAGAATATATAACAAGAAATGACAAAAAGAAGCCTATTCAGCAAAAAATAAGAATAAAATTTTATATCTAAAGCCAGGAAGCCTACATTCAGAGAAGGGTTAATAGTGTTCTTCTTCTTCTTTTTGTTTTTTTAATAGTGTTAGTCTTTTAGAAATGTTATCAGTAATTTAAAGCTGTAGTAATGTTATAAACTCTGCTGAATGGTAAAATTAAAGAAAGAATATTTTAAGATAACAAATGTGATTTTAAAATATATTTGTTTTTAAAAAACAAACTAAAATTATGAAGTGGTTTCCGCAAATGCATTACAGGTTGCATTTCTATTTAGAGTCAGTAAAAGCAATGATTAATTTAAAACAATGTGAAGTGACTCTGTTAAGTGGTAAACAATTTTATTCGGCAGATGAACTTAGAAATAACATTTTGTGTAGAAGTTTATATTTAACTGAGAATTAAATTTTGAAGTTTGTGCCTACTCCTTCAAAAACCACATGCTCAGTGAGTATATTCTCCCCTTCCTTAGATGTTTTATTAACTAGTCCTTGAATTTTGCATAAAAGTCAGTGTTCAACCCAACTAGACTTTTAAAAAGTCTTATATGATTATTTTAAAACTTTCTGATTTAATGAGGTAAGAGCAGAGGTTAAAAAGAGATCTATGTCTCAAAATGATTTCTGGTTGCTGCTGAAGAAGAACTGTGTCCATATACCCTCCCAAATTAAACTTAATTTTTAAGAAATCCTCGACACCACAGTAACAAAAACTGCTCCTTAACTCACGGGGACCCTATGTTCTACTCCACAATTTCAGGAGAAGCAGCTAAAACAATCGGCATCATTCTTCACTTAGATAATGCTTTCTCTGCAGCTAATAGCTCCTTGTTCATCAAGGAAACGAATGTGCACGGAGGTGACATACTCTTCACCCACTGCTCTTTGTTCTAGGGTCCCTCAGACTGATTATATCAGCCCCAGCACTGATAAATAACCCCGCAAACTTTAACACTATGTTAAATTGAGTTATGAGGTTTTAAGTTTACACTCCTCTTGCTGAAGGTTGATTGTCTCTGAGAGATAAAGGACTCGTGCTCAATGATAACAGAATCCTTTATCTCTTGCCATGGGATAATCCCAGTTATTGAACTCAGAGCTCTCTTTATTTGGTGACTTGGTCTCTCTCGCGCGCTCTCTCTCTCCCTCTCTCTCCTTCCTGTGGAATGACTGGGTACTAGATTGGTTATTCACTACTCTTCACCTCCTCCCCCAGGAATAGTTTAGAAAGACCCACAAGTAGCAGATGAAGGAACAAGAAAACTCAAGCAAATAGAAAACAGCTCCTTGAAATATACCCTCACTTAGGGTGTACCAACTGCTAGAAGCAAGAGAGACTTGGTTCTTGTTTACCCATCTCTTGGCAGCATGAATGTGTAAGAGGGTCTGAGGATGCAAAATGTTTCCCTTCTCCTTCCCCTAGCCCTCCAGTTTCTCATGCATGTGTTTAATCTGTTAAAAAGAAAAAAAGTTGTGATACTTGGATTATGCTCTGAAGGCACATATTTCAGACTTGTTGTCCAGGCAAAATTTTAAGCTACAGCCTCTCTTGGTGATGGTGATGGTTGACAGTTCTTTAGGCCAATCTTTGCAGTTTCAATCCAGCATGCCACTCCATAAATGTCTTTATAATAGTTAAAACTACTGAGTGATGGTAAATTAAAACCTGTCTGATGAGTTGTGAATGCTCAATTTTTTCTCTATATCATACAAACTTAGGATAACTGCTATGAGTAGAATTAATAATACCACAGAGGAAAAGTTTAGTTTAGCTGCATCCTAGGAATACCAGAGAAAGCCCTGTTTGGGGAGTAGTGTTTAAATAATGCATAACACCATCCTACAAAAAGTTTACTAGCCTGACCTTCATTACCAGCAACAATCATTTAGCATCTAACTATGCTGGATATATGGCACTCTCTAAAGTGAATTCATAGTACCTGCCTTCTATAATAAATTTATTGAACTCATACCATATGCCAGACAGCATTTTTTTACATACATTGTCTCTCATCATCATTACCACTATGCAATATAAGTATTATTATTCCCATATTACAGGTGAAGAAACTGAGCCTCAGAGAGATTAATTTGCCCAAGATCCTCAGTTAATCAAGTGGATCTAAACAAGTCTCTATACATCCAAAGCCCATAATCTTTCCAATATGCCACACGGCCTCACAGAAAAAAACAACCTTTGTTGTTATTCCTTCAGATACTCGTGTGTACTGCTAAAAGGAAAAAGTAGAGGTCCTGGACTTACTTGAAAAAGGAATAGAGTACCAATAATGGCTACCACTAAGTGACAGGTACCCTCTGGCAGGCATTGTGCTAGGCAATTCCACAATTTCATTTAATCACCTTTTAGGTCCACTATTCAAAAGCTAAAGGGCATCTAATTTCAAAACTCACATCTCTTCCCTCACATCTAGCAAGACTGTGGAGGGAGAGGAGATGTGCTCTTGTGCAATAATGCTATCCAAAAGAACTTTCCACAACAATGAAAATGTTCTGTAATATTTACACTATTTCATGAAACAACCACCACCAGACGTAGCTACTGAGCACTTGAAAATGTGGCTAACAAGACTGACGAACTGAATTTTAAAAATTAATTTAAACTTAGGGTCCCTGGGGTGGGTCAGTCATTAAGCGTCCGCCTTCAGCTCAGGACATGATCCCAGGATTCTGGGATCAAGCCCCACGTCGGGCTCCCTGCTCCACGGGAAGCCTGCTTCTCCCTCTCCCACTCCCCCTGCTTGTGTTCCCTCTCTTGTTGTGTGTCTCTCTCTCTGTGAAATAAATAAATAAAATCTTTTTTAAAAATTAATTTAATTTTAAATATACCTTTAAATAGTCACAGGTAGCTAATAGCTACCATGTTGAAGAGCACACCTCTCGAAAAATGGCTTCTTCTTAACTAGCTAATCAAGACAACCTGGAAATAATATTTCAGAAACTTCCTGAGAGATGGATTGGATAAAAGTTGGGTGGGCAAGGGAGAGAAGAAAGGAAGGCTCAGGCGTAGGCTGTGGCTGAGGAGGAGGTCAGAGGTGTGAGGTACGTGAGTAGTCAGAAGAGTTCTCAAGTGAATTTATGTGAGAAGCCCAGAGAAAACAGGATGTGGAGTGGAAGAAGGAAAGTTGGCCTGGCAAACTGCTTTGAAGAAGAGCATTAGAACCCATAGTTAATGGATTTGCACAGATTGAAAGGTAAATAAAATCAGCATTTTTTTTCAGTATTCACCAGCTATAAATCATTACTCGTCATTTTGATGAGTGGCTTTGGAGTGGGTTGTTTAAATGGCGCTGTGATGTTTGTGTGCGGTAGAAGCTTGCAAGGCTCTCATCCTACAGAATTCACAGAGCTCCTGAGTCATAGGGCTGTAAGTTTCTGGGACGTGCCCGGGAGGCTGTCATTTATTCCTTCACAAGGACTCATTAAGTCATACATATCATCTTTTTGTTTTGTGTTAGTGCCATATCTAACCTTTTTTAAAAAATTGATTCTCTAAGACATTAAAATATTTTTTCATTATGAAACTGTTTAAGACCCTGAGAATGAGTAACGTCCCTATTTTGTGCATGTTTATAGTACTTTACAGTTTTAAAAATCTTGTTTGAATGCATCACCCCATTTAACCCTCAGAAGTCTCATGAGGTGAGTGGTATCCCTGACTGAGGGGGGCGGGGAACTGAGGCTAAAATTTGTCTGGGATCACGTACCTCCCATGTGGCAAAGCTGGAACCAGACAGAAGCCAGGCAATTGCAGGGTCTGAGTTCTCTGACCAAACTCTTGCCAAGGTTGTTTTTTGGCCTTCAACTTCCTCTGCAGTGATAAGTACAGATACCTCAGTGAGCTGTAATACTTTCATGTGTGGGTTTCCAGTTTTCAAATTAATAAACGGAGGCACATATAATCAATAGTATTGTAATAGCATTGTATGGTGACAGATGGTAGCTACACTTGGGGTGAGCCTAGTGGAACATAAAAAAGAAAGAAAAGAAATTGAGGCACAAAATAATGTCAGACATGAGTCATCAAGCCTTTGGATCCAACTGGCAATTTGTAGGAAAAACAGGACAGAAGAATGTGTGGAACTGTGAGCGTGCAATTAGCAAAATTCGGGCAATGGGAAGCTCTAAACAATTGAACATCCCAGGTTCTTCAACGGATAAATTATTAAGGAAAAGTAAGGGATGAAGGGCAAAGGGATTTACAAGACATAACATTTTTTTACATGGGCAAATTTTTTTTAAAAGGAAAGAAAGAATTTAAGGTGCAGATATATTGGAACCCCAGTCTGAAAACTAGGATTTATTTTCTGGTCTACCACTTAGTACCTTGAGCTTTATGCCTTTCTGTACTTCAGTTGAAAGAGTGTTCCATTAGTTTCATATTTAGCAAACACTTTGGAAAATACGTATTTAAACATTTTAAAAAATGTTTTGTATGCTACCCCTAATGGTCTGTTTTGAATGGCAATAAACCTTTTGCCCAACCAGTTTTCTTATCACACACCTTGTGGTCATCACTTAAAATGGTTCTTTGGAAAGAAAGCATTTTGGACTGAGGAGCCTTGTAATAAGTTACTAGTGTTCTGTAAATCTTGATAGTGCTTGAGTTTATAGCCATCACAACAAGGAATAATCTAGAAAAAACAGTAAGGAGAAGTTATTGGGTATGTTATTAATGTCCTGCTCTGAATTCTGATCTACAGTCAATATAAGAATGAAAACAAACATTAAAAAAAGAGAGATTTCAAACATGAAAGGAATGCACTTATACTGAGTTGCAACATCCTAAGTGTTTGAATTTGCTCTAGATAAACCATTTAACACAAAATCAGTTTCTTCACTCCAAGGGTGCTGAGTTTGCAGGAAAAAAATATTTCAATGAGAGACAACAACCTTGCAGATGTCATTTCCAATCAATTCCGAAACTCCAGAAGATTGAAGAGCCTGAGACATTTGACCTGTAGAGTTTCCTACAGGCTATGATAGTTTCTTTTGTTTTTATCATCTCTGTTTCCCCAGCTTTGAAACAAATGAGCTTATCAAGGTTTCAAGAATAATATGGGACAGGAAGATTTTGACAGGCATACTAATTAGTCTGGCTCATGCTAAAATAAACACTACATTTCCCCCCATTATCAGGACAGTTCTTGCAAGATGTATGTACAAGGATGTTCATATTTTGGGTTGTTTACAGTAAAAGTGGAATTATTGATGCTTTACACCCTTGGAAGGATTATGAAGTGTTATCAAATTAGTTTAACATAACTATTTTTAAGTTTCCCCATATTCTACTTATTTGGAACTTGTAGATCTTGGTTGTTTGCATACAGTGATAGGGTGTGTGTGCGTGTGTGTATTTGACAATGCAAAGTGTGTTTATGTGCATTAATGAAAAATTTCCCTTTTAAAGTGAAAACAATTTATAACATTAAGACTTCTTTGCGGGGCGCCTGGGTGGCCCAGTGGTTAAGCGTCTGCCTTCAGCTCGGGTCATGATTCCAGGGTCCTGGGATTGCGCCCTGCAACGGGCTCCCTGCTCCACGGGAAGCCTGCTTCTCCCTCTCCCACTCCCTCTGCTTGTGTTCTCTCTCTCGCTGTGTCTTTCTCTGTCAAATAAATAAACAAATCTTTTTAAAAAAAGACTTTTTTGCTTATAAATATCTGGAAGACCTTTTGAAATAGGTCTACCAGATAGTTTGGAAATGTATGCCTTGTTTTCCTTTCCATAAAGATTACTAATGAACACTTCCCACTAGATTATACTTTAAAAAACCAGGATACTTCCTATTTTTGTTTAACACCAACAGATTCTTATATGGCTCATTATATCAAGAATTGAAATCTGAAATCAAACATGCAGCATTTTCTGTAAGAAAACATGGGAAGTTGTGACAGTAATCTATACATTCATCCAGCAAACATTTGGTGGTGCCTAATGTGTATCAGACACAGCCAAGCACTGGGACTACAGCAGTGAATAAGAAGCACACAGTCTACTTGAAAAGACAATATTTGAATGCGTACTTTGACTACTTAGAAGTAAACACTAAAGGGGCACTTGGGTGGCTCAGTCAGTTAAGCGTCCAACTCTTGATTTTGGCTCAGGTCACGATCTCAGGGTCATGAGATTGAGCTCTGCATCAGGCTCCGCACAGGGCATGGAGCCTGCTTAAGATTCTCTCTCCCCCTCTCCCTCTGCCCCCTACTCCCGCCCTGCTCTCTCTCTCTCTCTCAAAAAAGAAGTAAACACTAAAAATGTGGAACATAAATCGTGTTATAGAGCATAGTGAAGGGAGCAATAACTATACCTGGGAAGGAAATGAGATCAGGGAAGACCTCTCAGAGGAGGTGATATTTGAATTATGTCATAAAAGATCTATAGGAATTTATCAGACTGACAAGGGCTGGGCAGCAATAAGTGAAAATATTCAGGGTTGGGCAAAAGTGTAGAAAGTGGCCACACACTGCAGGTAGGTATATTTGCTAGTATAACCTTCTCAGAGGGCAATATGGGGGAAATGTAACAAAAATTTTAATTGTAAATGCCCTTTGACTTGACAATTCAACCTTAAATGTACTTTAAGAAAATAAATATACATAAAGATGTTTAAAGGTACTCACTGAACACTTGTTTATAAAAGCACAAAATTGGAAACAGGCTAAATGTCTAAGCTACTAGCATACAATGGAATATATGCAACCATTAGAAGTGATGTTTATAGAAGAATATTTAATGAGTGGAAAGATGTTTATACCCTATTAAGTGAAAATACAAGGTTATAAGACATCATATACAGTAAGTTCTCACTTTTTGAAATAGATGTAGCACCCCAGTGTTCATAGCAATGTCCACAATAGCCAAACTGTGGAAAGAGTCGAGATGTCTTTCAACAGATGAATGGATAAAGAAGATTTTGTTCATATATACAATGGAATATTACTCAGGCATCAGAAAGGATGAATACCTACCATTTGCATTGACATGGATGGAACTGGAGGGGGTTATGCTAAGTGAAATAAGTAAAGCAGAGAAAGTCAATTATCATATGGTTTCACTCATATGTGGAACATAAGGAATAACAGAGAGGACCACAGGGGAAGGGAGAGAAAACTGAATGGGAAGAGATCAGAGGGGGAGACAAACCATGAGACACTCTGTACTCCCAGGAAACAAACTGAGGGTTTCAGAAGGGAGGGGGCTGGGGGGTTGGGGTAACCAGGTGATGGGTATTAAGAGGGGGCACGTGTTGTGATGAACACTGGTGTTATACTCAACTAATGAATCGTTGAGCACTACATCAGAAACTAATGATGTACTATATGTTGGCTAACTGAACATAATAAAAAATAATAATTAAAAAAAACTATAATGTTCTTCACCATAATATTTTGACATGCTTTTATTTCTAAATTTTATACAGTAGAACATTATTTTTATAATTAAAAATAAATAATAAAAATTATTTTTCAAAAATCTTGAAAATGTGCAGAGCCCTAGGCCCAGAAGTTTCACTTCTAGGAATTTATTCTAAGGAAATAAGCCAATATAGCTCCTAGAACATCAAGTAATTGGAAACAAGCTAAATGTCTAATTACATGGTATTGGTTTAATAAATTATGGTACACCATATGATGGACTGCAGTGCAGCCATTAAAAGTCATGTTGTCAGTAGATGAGTCATTACTGTTACAGGAAAATGTTCATGATTCTCCATCCTGTCCCTGGAGCAGTGTTAGAGTAACAGATAGCCCAACATCCATGGTCCCATTTGGAATCTGCTTTCACTCAGCACCATCTCTCCCAACCCTTCTGTTTTGCCCAGGCCTTCATATGTGTCTCCCTCCTCATTCTAATCTCTTTTGAAGGCAGTGATAATGCCTAACCCCACGTTGTGTTATTTTTTCCTCCTCCAGCCTCCAGCATCTGGCATGGTACTTTTCACATAGGAATGCTCAATAAATGTTTGTTAAACAAATTTTTGAATACACAAATTTAAAAATAAAAGTCACAGTGCTTTTTATCAGAATGCTTCCAGTTTTGTGCCCTATTTGCCCAGAGAAGCCCATTAGACTAATGTCTTCAAGAATCACTTCCTAAAGATCTAAGTGAGAAACTTTTCTTTGGTTTTAATTGTTGAATGTCCATAATCCATTAAGTACAATTTAGATTCTGTGAGTAAAATTTCTTTTATGTTTTCCCAGTACTAAAAAAACATTAGCTAACACTTAGCTACACTGGAGTTCATCTGCCATTTCTCTGCCCAGTGACTGATGAAGTCTTGGGAGGCTTTTCTGCGATTTGTTCACATTAACTTGATTTTTTTTTCTCTAGCTTTTTTTTACTGTTGCCTGAAAATGTAGCAATTTCACTGTCTTCCCTCTTCTAAGTTGTTAGGGGCTCTACTAATTGTGTATCAGTACCATTTCATTTTATTTCTTACTTACAGAACGCTGATTTTGGTGAAGTCACCAAATCACCAGAGGAAGTGTCCATTCCTAACTAAGAAAGCTGAGTTGTCTTCACCTTTCCTTTTCTTCCTCTATCTTCCTCTTGCTTAGAATACAGACTTGTTGCCTAAAGCTATAGCAGCTATTGACTCAGAGATATTGTGACTTGCCCTAGACATAGCCAATAAGTAGCAAAACTAGAAGAACATAAATATCCAGACCGCTCTTTCTGTTATACCTTGAGTGTAACAGTAAACTTATCAGTAAACCTTCCCTTATTGTAGATCCTGTGCAAGTTCCATGCCAAGAAATAAAGACTATCCCTGCCTTCAAGTGGATTACAAATAAATTTTTGTGCAAATGTAATGAAGGTAGAATGTGGTAATTATGTAATGTGTTAAGGGAACAAAGGAGTGTTAAGATCCATCCTGAGTGGGAAATTCTACAGAAATTTTGGGAAGGCAGTGGGCCTTGAAGTACAGTCAACAGTTGCAAATGAAGGAAAGGTAATTCCAGGCAGATAATGAAACATAAGTGAAGATATAAAAGGAGACTTTTTTGGGTAGAGTTTGATAGTTGAATGTGGCTGGAGCATATGCTGCACAGGTGGAAACAGGACACAAAGCTGGAAAATAGTTTGGGTATGGATTGTGAAGACTGTTTCTTTTTTTTTTTTTTCCTTTTTTTAAAATTTAAATTCAATTAGCCAACATATAGTACATCATTAGTTTCAGATGTAGAGTTTAGTAATTCATCAGTTGCATATAACACCCAGGGCTCATCACATCATATTCCCTCCTTAATGCCCATCACCCAGTTACCCCCTCCCCCACCCACCTCCCTTCCAACAACCCTCAGTTTTTTTCTCATTGTTAATGAAGACTATGTTTCAATTGTATTTTGTAGGTGGTAGGCATCTATGAAAGATAATTTTTAAATCATGAATTGACATAGTCAGATCTCTGTTTTGGGAGGAAGGAAGCAAGGTTATGAGACTCTTGCCATAGAGTTGATGAGCAGTGGTGAGGACCTTTCCATGTCATTGGTGGGAGCAAAAGAAAGGGATGGAGTCAGAATGCATTTTACCTGTAAAAATGATGAAACAGAAGGATGAACTGAACATCAAAGATGAACAATGGTATATGGTTCCCTGAAAATTTTTAAAAATAGAGTGGCTAACCATCTATCTTGAATGAGTTGCATATTTATATCTAGGAAGGTAAGGAATTGGTCGTATGATTTCTTGAGGGACCATTCTCTGCCTTTGGGAAAATAAAAAAACATGTACAAATGGGTAACTCCTTCTGCAATCTGGTTGGATTACTAATCATCTAAGTCTATTGCTTTTTTCTCTCCATCCTGTTGTAGACTGCTAACTGTATTATTGGTTAGTATGAATTCCTCCAGAAAAAAAAATCTGGAGAAATTCTGAGATCTCATATGCCAAGATTCCTGTTATCTGGATGCCTGTCATTGGCTTGGGTAGCCTATGCCTGAATACACAGATTTCCACAACAAATAGAAAATATTAGATGTGTAATGAGTTCAGTAATCCCTGACTTCCCTGGCCAGCATGGTAACAGTTGAATGAATCTTTAAGTATCTATGAATTTTATTTATTATTGTTCTTTTCCCCACAGCTTTATTGAGGAATAATTGACAGTATCATTATATATATTTAAAAGTATACAATGTGATGATTTCATATACATATGCATTGTGGAATGATTACCAAGATCAAGATAATTAACATATTCATCACCTTACACACTTAACTCTCTCTCTCTCTCTCTTTTTTTTTTTTGTGCTGAGAATGTCTAAGATCTACTCCTAGCAACTTTCAAGTATATGGTATCATGTTTTTTATTGCTCTTTTAACTACCATTATTAGTGATAAGAAGAAATCCTGTTTCTTTTGATAAAAAGTTTGTACTATTTTTTCTTTCAGACTGTTTCCTTTATCTTAATAAGATTTTTGAGAGAAGGTTACTTTCTTTTCTATACTACAGTCACTGTTGCTATTTTTAGGAATCACAAAGTTCAGCCTCAATAAGTTTTTTTTTCCAGTAAGTTATTTTTATTTAACATTTATAAGTGTTCTGGGCACTATGAGTTTCTACCATGTTATAGATTTTTATAGAAACCTTATTTCCAGAATAATAAAGGAAAATTTTACTTTTGGAAGACATCTTTGTCTAGAAATATCAGTTTAATATTAAGGTAAGGTAATATTACTGATTTGTTTAGGTCCCAGAATTGATTTAGAGGTTTTTTTAAGGTATACAAAGAGCCAATAGGATCATTTAATTCATACTTAAGGCCAAGTTTTTCCTGATGACATGTTCTTGAGTTACTGTGTGGTTATTTGTGGTTCTTGTATGCCTTTGGGTCTCTTATCTCATGAAATATCCTGATAGTTTTGCTCCAGTTTTCTTTTATCTGTTGATTACTAGAAGACCTTGGGTTACTAGTCCATTTGGTAGATGGTTTTTATATAAGGGATATTTTAGACACTTGGTCATAAGCTTTCTTATTAAGCCTTCAAATTTTCATTAATAGAAAAGAGTCATCTCAAAAACAATATTCAGAATTTTAGTAGAACTGTTCTGTTCAAGTTGTGAAGCACCATCATTGACCACCATGATCTGCTGCAGTTTCTTATGTCCAGAGTACAATGATGGAAAAAATGATTGGTTTCTCCAAGTTTGTCATTGTTTTCCCAGTTGGGAAAAGGCTTTATCTATTCTTTCCTATTAGCTTAAATATCATTCTAGTTCTAATTCTTAAAATTGTCTGCTCCAGGGCTAGGGAAAGGGTGTGGTAGGGGAAGATCTTTTGCAAAGGAGAGTCTTCTGGAAGTGACAGGACCTGGGTTTACGGCTGAAAAATGCTTCTACAATGGACGTTGGAACCTGAAGGGGACTGTAAACTACTGAGACATGGCTCTAGTTTCAAACTCCTGATCACTTGCCTCCCTTTTGCCATTCTAGTCTACTTATTTTATTATTTTTTTTTCCTCTGTCAAAGAACCATCAACAACAAAGCCCACAAATTCATTTGTTCTAGGGAATTTCATTCCTTCCTTTCTTCCTTTTTTTTTTTTTGTTCTAGGGAATTTCTATCAAAAGGCTATTCTTACCACTCTGTGTATTTATGGTCTCCTTCAAACATGAAAGTTTCATATCTCCTTTTTGTCTCCACTTCAAGATGATTATTTATATTAAATTGGGAATATTCATGGAAGTAAAATGGAAAAACAGGGAAGCTAATAATAGAAAACCTTGATTTTTTTAAAGAAAGCAACGATTTTCAAAACATCAGTTGCTAGTACAAATACAACCATTTGTATTAAACCTACATGATTCCAAACCTCTGAGAGCCTAATAGTGATGGTGATGACAGCAGATTGTGAAAGTAGTTTAGTGTGTCAGAAAAGCCAAGTGAATGAAGATAGCAGCCTTGATGTAATTTTAAGTGGAACGCCTTAAGTGGGCCACCCAGCATGAAATCAAAGTGAGTCAGCCTCCTGCTTTGGGTAGAAGATAATTGCCATCTGAGGTCAAAAAGAAATGATGTTCTTGATATAGAATTGCACCATTAGGTGTATTATTGGATTTGGGTTGCTGAGAGTAGAGCTTTCCTCTGAAGCATCTGTTCCCTGTCAGAGTCACATGGCAAAAGGGATGGACCAGTGGTCTGTTTCAATATGGCAATTCCTACATAAGACTATAGAAACAAATACCTTTCTAGGTCATTATGAATTATGGTGATGAATATGAAATCTAAAAATCATTGTTTTTGCTAGTGTGTCATACTGCAAGCTCATTTGCCCTTCTCTGTTGCCACGAGCTCTTTAACAGTATTATCCCTTTGAAAACTTTCTTTTTTATTGATACTTGTATTTTGGATTATTTTTCTCACAGACCTGTTGATTGCAATTTTTTTCTTGATTGGATTCCATTTTATTTTACTCTTGAAGTACTTCAGTTTCCACCTCTACACTCCCTTTTGATTGCTTCTCTGTTTTTGTGGACTTCTATGATAAGATGGACCTTGGACCATCTAAGTTAATGTGTCAGAGTAATATTTGTTCTGGGCTTGGTCATTAATAAGCATAAAACAAACACATAAGCATCCTGAAAAACCCAACTAGGTTCTTATCTGAACTGTTATAATTCAAATAAGAAGAGACCTCAAGAAGTTATTTATTTCAGTTCCTTTAGTTTATAGACAATGATACTAAGATGCAGAAGTGCTAAGTGGCTTGCTTATTATCGTTTGTCTTCAAGTTTTATCTAATTTTTGGTACATGAAAGTTATTCATGTCCAAGTATATTTGAATTTATTTTGAAAGCAGATTTTTATGGACATTTTATATGACCAGCCTACTGATCTAAGTATAGAATATTTTGCTTAGTCTGAACATTTGAGCACTTTCATTTCATCATCCTTAAAATTGTTCCTATTGCATAACTTGATTTAAGTGTATTCAATATAGGATATGTAGCTCTACTAGGCATTATTATGTAAGTGCCATGTTTGTGATATTTCTACTTCTGTTAGGAATTGACCTCTAAAAAAGAAATGAAGGTCATCTGATAATTTAAGTTTAGTCTCTATTTGTGTTCATCATTCTTTTATCAACATTGAGATAGTTTTTTCCTCCATTATCATGCAAGGAATTGGTGATTTTTCATAGATTCATTTCCAGTGTGAGTCTTTTTTCTTCATTCAGCCTTGTCAACAGATGAATGCCCACGAACATCCATCTGATTGTAGAGTCAAGGATCATCGTTTAGGGTAGCTCCAAGGGGCTGGCAACCCTCACTCTCGCATGAGCAACTGGACCTCAATTTGTCATGGCCAGGATGTGACTGTCAGCCCCACCTGCAATCCAGAGGCTGGGCACCTACTATATGTTGGAAGTGGTGAGGGGTAAAATAAAGGATTAGATAGGGGAGACAATATCTGTATGCAAAAAAGCACAATACAAAAGAAACAGTAATAGGTACCCTAAGGAAGATGTGGTTTTAGTGTTAGGGAAGTTGAGAAAAGAGAGAGCTGATTTTTAGCTGTTAGTTTAGTTGATGGTTCATCTTAGTGTGGTGGCCTCTGTTATGTAAACATTCCTTTGAGGTTCATTTTCAAATGAACAGCAGGTGGAATATGTGTCAGTTACTTTGACTGTTCCTCATTCATTTATCATTGAGGACCTACTGTCTGCTGGACCTTAGACTAGGTTGTTGGGGACACAGGGATGAAACTGACAAAGTCCCTAGCCACATGGAGCTTACGTTTTACTGGGGGAGATAGATAGTATAATGTCAGGCCATGGTAAATGCTCTGAAACAAAACAGAAAAAGACTGGAAGACACAGAGATAGAAAATGACTGAAAAGGGGTGGCAGTGGGACTCTTTGAGACAGACACCTAAATGCAGTAAGAGATCACACCATGCCATGATCTGAAGGAGAAGCGTTCCAGGCAGAAGGAACAGCAGACACAAATGTTGGGAGGTAGAAACCATCTTGAAGAGTTCAAGGAATAATTAAGAAGCCTGTGTGGCTAGAGCTAAATGAGTGAGACAGAGTGAGGAAATGAGGTTGAAGAGGCAGAAAGAACTAAATCCTGGAAGGTCTTTGAAGCCATAGTAAGGTATAATTTATATTTCTAGAAGATTTCTCCAGTTACTCTTTGTAGAATTGATTAAAAGGGACATAAGAGAGGAAGAGGGGAAAGACCAGAATGAAATATACTACATGACCCACAGCAGACAGGGAGAAAATAGTAGAATGTGTGCATGTGTGTGTGTGAAATTAAGGTTTCCTAATATTAATGGATTAGTGGTAGTATGTGTATATAATTTATAAATTAATATACAATATTTTTGTATCTAATAAAAAATTTACAATTGGGGCAATCAATTTTTAAAAGTTTGAAAACTGCTGTTCTAAGTGAAAGATGATGGTGGCTGTTAGTTGGCTTCCAACATCTTTTCTTTGGAAATGTAATAATCATTTTTTGTGTGCTTTTATTCCTTTTCTTATCACTATGTAGCAGTGGCTCTTCATGCCATAAAAATGAGCATGCACAGGCAGGCACACACGCACATTTGCATATAATTTCAGGGTGTTCACAGATACCACATTAAGAATCTCGACTGTAGAGGATCATTTCACAGCACCCACCCCCACCCCAGGGATATAACATTTGTCCTTTTTTTCTGAATACTCTACTCCAGCATTTCTATCCATGTTTGTGTCAATCCTAAAATTATGAGTTCAATTTTCCAATTTATTCCTCAAGTCTAAAATTCCCACCTGCAAGTGAGCCAGTTTCTTTTAGTTATATTTTACTACCCATCCATTTTGACATCTTGACATTTGAACTATCTTGAGGTTCAGAATAATGCCAAATCCATTTCTGAATGACTACCCTATTTCTTTGTTTTCTGGAGTGTTACCTGGTAGACCAAAATTAATATGTATTGATAAAGGTCCTTATGATAGCCAAACACAAACTAGAAGTAATGTTTTTATAAATAAATGATGTGATTTTAACATGGATCCCAGCCATCTGGCTATAATGTTGTTCTCTCCTCAGGGAAGTTCTGTGGCATTCTTCTGTGCTTCCTTGGCTGTACCTCAGGCCCTTGGGCAGAAGTGGGAGTAGAAATCATGTGTTTTTCAAGTATTCTGCAGAGTGCTTTATAATTGTACTTTTATAAATGAAGGAAGGTAGCAGATTTGAACTCTTCCTTTAGAAATTCTACCTAATGGCTCAGCATCATGAGAAACTTCCAGCCTATTTTGTAATGTCTGTCTAACCCTAGTTACACTTGACATCATAAAACTTTCATCTAAGATTTGCTTCAATGCACACTGTGATAATTTCCTACTTAGAAAGTTTGCCCACATACTTTTCTCCCCTGTTTGCTTAGGCCTTTGGTTTCAAAGTATAATTAAAACTAACTGCTGAGAATAAAACTTGGCATGCTAGTCCACTATGGTGATCAGATGAAGGATTACATTCCCAGTGTTGTTTAATTTTGTAAGAAAGGACATGAGTAGCTCTAGCAAAAAGAACAGATGATTTGAATTCATAGGTGTTTTTTTTCCAAGCCTTTTGTCCTTTTCCACCTGTAATGCCCATTAACATTTGGAGTGATATGATGCAAACATGACACTAAGGGAAAATTGACTGTCATGTCATTTTTAAGAGAACATGATGCCCTGAGTTTAAACTATGACATAAAGAAGTGAAAACAATCTCTTCTTTGTTTATTCTTTCTTGTTTAACTTCTTGCAATTCATCTTTATTTTTCAGTTGTCTAAGACAAGATAGTGAAAATTCTGGTTTCAGTTTATTCCTTTTAAAAATGCATCGTAGGGTAGAAATACAAATTCATTTTAAAAGTGAATTTATATAGTTTCTGTCAACTCTAGTTTTGCTTTTAAATCAGATATTTAATTTTTAAAAACGTATTCCATGATTTAGGCTTTCTTATTAAAGTCTTTGTTTGGGATTTGTTGCACTAAACTTAGCAGACATACACACACACACACACACACACACACACACACACACACACACACACACACACACACACATTCTCTTTTAAAAAGACAATCCCCTATAGTTTAAATTGATTATACTAACTCTATTGATATTGCCTGTGTCCGTTTTATATCCTGAAGTTTGTAAATTATTAGGAGAGAGTCTGAATCTTAATAGATTGATGCTAAGAAGTCAGATAATTTCAGAATCTTGTGGGAACTTTCTAGTTTCCACTCTTTTATCACCTCAGAAGACTTTTTCATGAAAGACAGGGATTAGTGACGACTTTCTAATGCAGAGTTAGTCTTTAGTTTTTTGTTTAAAAATGACACTTTGAACATGTAGTGCATAATGCATTTGAAGGTCTGTTGCCAAGCAGCTTGAAACCCAGGGGGCATTGTTGAATTTGAAGGAATAGTGGGTTCAGGGAAGGGGCCAGAAGAAAACTTGAGAAAAATAGAGTAAGACTGAAAGTGTTTTATGATAATTAGAATAAAAATTGGATATCAGAACTTCACGGGTCAGCTTCTGTTCACACATTTAGCTTTCACCTTGCAAAGAAAGGGATGTATCAGATAATTAGGTCAAATCAATGATTATATATCTTTAACTCAAGTGGAAGGGACTGTAATTGTGATGAAATTTGTCTGAAGGGGAACGCATGGGGAATCTTGTCAAAGGTCATGAGTTCAAAGGGGAAATTAAGTTCAAGGTTCGGTTCCTGTTCACACACCCCCACCAGTGGTGCATAACAAGAAACCAAACAACCAATATTTCTATAAACAAGTTATTTTATTATTTTTGGAACAAGCAGAATTTCATATCCCTTCTGGGATATAAAATTAAAGCAGTTACACCACCTTAATGGGGCATTTTCTCCTGATGTGGACAGAAAGAATACCTCTAGTATTATATTTCCTGCTTGTTGGTTTCTTCTGCTTTGTTGCTGATCACACACAAGACATCTAGCTGCATGGAATGCAGATAAACAGCTCATCTTCAGGAGATCACATGGCCACGTGTCCCCTAATGCAAATTCCTAACTCGTTTACAAGATAACAATAAAATATTTTAAGTTTAAGATTGGAGGCGGTTGGGGGACAGCTAAGAAAGTTGTTTGGGTCTCCCTCTCTCTTTTCCTGAATTCAGTTTCCCCTTAAACTTGACAAAGTGGAACCAAAATTCACCCTTGTCTTGGTCATTCTTCTGAAACAAAGGGTCTATTCTCCCTTTTAAAGCATGTAGAGCTTCCATTAAGGTTGACCGTAAGCTCTTGCATGGGATGAAAAAAGAAAAAGCCCTCAAAATCTTTTCTTTACCCTGGTATTATTTTTAAAGGACAAACAATAAGAACATAGTTTCACATAGTGGTAAAGAAACCCTGGCTGAGGAGACACGGCCTTTAAGATCCAATGGCCTTTAAACATTCTGGATTCCATGTGTAACCCCAATACATTAAATTCTATAAGATTATTTCAGTAAGTGTTTTAAGAAAGAAATATATGCAAAAAAGTATAGAATTGCTTAAAGCAAATCAAGAAAGTTCTTGCAGATTTTTTTAAGTACTTTTTTCGCCCAATCAAGTATTACATTTGCAATTCATGAAGTGACATTATTATTGACTGGAAACCAAGAAGCATAACTGGTAAAGAAAAACTAGCCAGTCTGTTTTCTCTTCTCTACAATGGAGCCATGTGTGAGGACCTGCCACCACACATGACTGGGGCTCAAACAAACTGGCTAATGACTGGAATAGTATTTTAATGTTAAATGTTATTCATGTAACAGAATACAGAAAGATTTTAAATATAAATACACATAACCAAACCCCAGGTGCTTGTGTCCTTAGAAAGATATGCATTGAAGTAGATTCTTGCCATGAAACAGGACAAGAAAGCATTTGATGAAAACTACCCATATTTTTGCTAATGAATTTCCTTGTATTTATCATGTTCAATGCTTGGATGGGCTCATTATCTTGGCGTTTCTTCTCGAACAACTCCTTTTTTGTGTCAGAATGTATGTGATTTCTGTCTGTAAATTCTAAGATACTTCCCAGATTTTAACAGAAAAATAATCTTTGACACAGATCGTGATTGATAAACTATTTTGGAATAAACAGTCCTATGAGTGGAGAAGATTCTAGGAGACAGGTGCCTCACTTGACTGAATGGGTTTGGGAGGGAGGGGTAAAGGGCTGGGGCAGTTCACACTTTGGTCAAACTCTAGAAACTAAAATTTCCACCATGGTAAAACTTAGAAGTTCAAGGAACAACATTGCCATGATATTAATGACCTTTGAGGGCATATGGAGTTCAAAGTTCATTTTCTGTTTACAACATCCCTTGCTGCCCCACCTCTTACCCTTCCCCCTTCCAAAAAAAAAAAAAAAAAAGCAATTATTTAGGACATTGTGACATTCAGCCTGGCTAATTTTTATACAAAAAGATAGAGACAGTGGCAAATATAGCAGTTAAGTATTAGTAATGGATAGAACTAGGGGTGCCCAACGTGGGGAGAGGGTATCTCCTGAGCAGTTCAAAGTTCATTCTTTGTTCACATATAATGAAAAGTCTTCAGTTATCAGGTATTTAAACCCAAATCAGCAGTTCCATATCCGTAACCTGAGCCGAGTGTTCCTCCATCTAATGGCCATGCTGCTGTCGTTTGCAGTGAGTTGGGTGACATTCGATTTGTACTCCGAGACAGGAACAGATGGGCTTTCATTGTGAGGCTCCGCCTGTATGCAAATGTGAACCGAGTTTCACCCGATCCTGGGGCCTGACCTGACCGTGCACATGCATTTACTCAACGTGGCTCAGCCTTGGGGGGGCGGCGAAGGGGGAATAAAAAATGGCAATCGGATAGTACCAGCGGCAGGTCAAGTTTACCATCCGTCTTACAGCAGGACTGAGATGGCAACACAGTTATTTAGTTTCAGTGTTGATGTGCATTGCAATAAACTCCATCATTTCACCTGTTTATGAACCGAGCCTCGTATGAGATCTCTGTGAAATCAAACAAAGCTGACAATCAACTCTCTTGTTTCCAGCAGAATGGGGGATTATGGACTTTTTTTTTAAGCATCTTTATTTTTTCCCCAGCCTCACATACATAAATCAATACTTTTTTCCCCAGTCCTTTTTATTTCTTACATTGAATTTATTAATTTCTTATTTGGAGGGAACAAAATGCATTTTCCCCAAATGCTTTTTGTTTCAAATTAAGAAATATGGTCATTAATGTCAGAATAAACAACCAGCATTTTAGATGTCGATTAACTGTTTTGCATGTACACAGCAATGTACAGTACCTAATAAATCTTACAATTAAATGTGCAGCCCTTCATTAGAGTGAATATGAACAGCTGTAATCATACACATTCTATTGACAGGGAAAAATTTGGTTTCATTTGTAATTTTTCACACTGGGAAAGAATGAGGGATGGATTGAAACACGACTGTTTCTGTAACTGTGGGCTTTTTTCTTCGCATGTACAGAAGGACAACAAACCAGTATCTCTGACTTCAGGGTCTAACAGCAGTGATTTGCCTCAATTTTCTCCTCTCATGAAAGTAAATTTCTCTTGGGAAACATATAAGCCTTTGGCTAGAAAACCCACAGGACAGACACCCCCAAACTGTAACAAATAACGAATTGATGCATTTCTTCAGTACATCTGTTCTTTAAGGGGTTCTGTTAACTGATGTCTGAAACTAGCATAAAAGAAAGAGTTGCTAAGAATATAGTGAAAGTTGATGCATGCAGCAAAAACTGCTTCTGGCAACAAAAGACACCGCTGCTGGTAACACATATATATTGTTCACAATGGAAGAGGGGTCTTTCGAAGTTGCATGTGTGCAAGTGCAAAAGCCAAGGCAAGCTTCCCTCTAAAAAGGTGCCAAATTGTTTTTGCATAAGGATTCTTCTCCCCCTCCCCTAACTCCAGAGTGCAGGACCAACATATCAGGACAGCATTTTCAAGCAGTTCGAAAGAGTTAGGCTTGAAATAATTCCAAATAGAAATAAATGGTCAGGACTAGAACTAGCATTTGTCTACTAGGCACCTAGTAGTAGCTGACAGAGATAATAAAGAATAAAGGGTTGCATGACAGTATAGCAGGTATTAAAAAATGTCATACTCCTTTCCTTGGCTATTGAAAATTGATTTGCTTATTTCACCTGCTCTCTAAATAGGTATTTCCATCTTTTTGTAATATATGTGACGGGCATATATGTGGACATATATGTATACATACGTGCTGACACATACATACATATTTACATCTGTGTATACAAGATCCTTCCTTATACAAACAAGGATTTATGTGAACGCAGGATTTTATGTCCGCATAAACTTTTGCTCATGGATGAATTATTGTAGGTCACCTTATTAAGGATACCATTTGTACCCTTAGAAAATGTGTTTGGGAATTGTCAAGGCAGTGCTTACAAGGAAATTCAAAATTGTTTATTTACTTTAGAAGCAGGGGACTCATATGTTCTAAGTTTAACAAGAGGCTTAACAAAGTTACATTCTGGCATGAGTGAGATACTGAGATTTTTTTTAATATAGTGAAAAATGAAAATTAAAACTTGTATAATATACACATTATAACCAAGTAATCAGAACCACCACTTATGGTTGTTTGCTTAAGTAAAATGATGCATTTGCCAAGGTAATATCTGAAACAAGCCTTAGAGTTGGAAATCGGCAGTTTATTTTTTTAATGTCATATTGAAAGTAATATCATGAATTGGGAAGAAATGCTTTATATATATTTTTTTTTAAGTTCTTGAGGAGGAAAAAACTCAGACACCATCAGTTACCCCTGATCAGAATATTCAGATACCTAGAAAATGATACATTCATGTCTTTACAAAAATCTATGAAAGTTCATTTGTCTCAAATGTTTGTGTCACAAGATGCTTGCAAATGAGGAGGTACTGAGCTCAAATAAATAATAATAATAATAGCAAACATTTATATAGCCCTTGTTAAATACCTTGTAAGTGCTTAACACATATTAACTCATTTAATCCTGACAAAAATCCCACGAGGAATAGGTTCCTATTTTTATCTCCATTTTACAGATGAGGAAAATGAAACTTGCCCAAATCACTTCTCCCTGGAACAGAAAATGGAAAACATGAGAAATTAGGACTCAGACTTTTGGAAAGAATTTCCATGTAATCTGATGAATGATTTGTCTCTTTATGCTTACTTCATCTGTAGAAAATTATGATGTACGCTGTAAAAATCACATTTGTGAAATATAGACCCTGTTTCCTAAGCAGTAAGAAGTAAATATGTAATATTTCTATTCCTTTTAAAGCCTTGCGGTATTAGAGATCCCTGCTCTTCATCTATGACATGGTGCAGGACTGCAAGGAAGTGTTTCAAAGCCCTCATGAAAACTTCCTTGTGGGGAAGTTACCAGAACCAGAAAAGTCAAATCTCTTTACTACTACAAAAGCAGGCTCCAGTTTGAGTGAGAATAAGTTACATACTTTTCCTTGAAATTTTGCCTTCTCTGTTCTGTGTCACTGTTCTTTGGCCACAAAATTGGGTTCCTGTAGGGCATGTCATTATTTTCCTTTTTTTACTCTAAGGTTAGTGAGTTGTACCCTTGAAAGGATAGGTGAAGAGCAATCAGGCAGAACGCGAAAAACTTTTTCTCTCTTTATGAAGACCAGTTTTGTATTGTATCTTACTGTACCAGGGTCTGGGTTGTTATCCATTCAATTCACAGTGAAAATAATGGTATTTAGGGGTCATAATTAGCCTCTGAATCCTAGTCTGCCAGCAGGACTCAGCAAAGGTGTGCGCCCTGTTGGCTCGACAGAAGGGGTGGGGGGAGCCACCTTGTGGCTGGAAGATAACCCAGCAGCTTCCAGAACCCTTGCTCTGTTCCTTGTAGAAAGTAAAGGAGATGAGGGTAGAAGCCAGAGATAAATCAGAAATATCAATCACTAAATATTTGCAGAAAGTGGTAAGGGATATAAATAGAATCTATAACTACAATAACAGTGAAGCTGTAGTTGTAAATATACATTATCCTCTTTAATATGACATAGAGTAGATTGAGAACCGAGAAATTATTAAGACCCCCACAAAAAAAAAAAATTGGAAGAAAGAATGAAAACATTTAAGTTAAAATTATGTTCATTTTGTAATTCAATAAAGAAATCCCAGAGACATATTTTTAAATTTAATGTTGTTTTCTAAAGCACAGAAAAAGCCCCACAGACATCTGTTTGCATACATTGTGTGTCAGGCAACATCAGATTTGAATGGAATTTATCTAAATTTTATATGCATGGCTTGATGTAAATTGAAATAAATTGTACAGCATACTCTGCGTGGACATATTGGTTTTTCCATCGCTGCTTGAACTTTTAACCCCAGGGCCTGAGCCGGTCACATGTTGACCTGTCTGAACTCTGCTGGTAGATCCAAGTGTGGAAGGCTGACCTTGCCTCCATGGCAACCATAAAGTAGGGTCCATGACTCCTCTCTCCCTTTCTCTCTCTTTTCTCCACACTCCAAACAAAACAAAACAAAACAAAACAAATTAGTATATTCTAGCACAGCCAGTCAGTGTAATCTTGGAACAGTTTTGCCAAAATGCATTTTGCCCCTAACCCAAGCTCTAAGCAAAGCTTTTTCAGCTTGCTTGTCAGATGTTAATGAAAGTTTGAAATGAAAGCCTTTATAAAAGTTAATGGAAAAGACCCCTTCCTGGGACACATTCAGTTTGCTTGTCTACTGTTATAATAAAATATACTTCACATACTCATATACTAAGTAATGTTGCTATCGGTATATTATACATGCAGATGAAAATTATGCTGGTGTGGGATTTCAACATAATCCTTTATGGCCAAATTTTTAAAAAATAGATAAGATTTTACAAATGGGCACAGTATCCACATCACATCTAATGTTTTCCAGTGTCATAGAGCTAAAGTATCTGAAAGGAATAAGCATTAAGGATCTAGAGTTAATCTTTCTATTGTGGGTTGTAGTCTCCATTTTAATTAAGGTACTTTTATACCTCTGATCTGTTTTAATTTTTATAATTGATCTTTAAATCCATGTACTAACAAATTATTATTTCCACAATCTTGGTGGTAGCATAGAAGTATTTTATTCATCTCTGAGGTTAAAATTCTGTTCATTGGAGGTATTTGTGGCTATTCTTTTATTAATGCAAGATGCATTTGTCGAAAGCCTACTACATAAAAAACTTCAACTAAGTAGTGTGAGGTGATACCAAAAAAAATGGTGTGTGCCTGGTCCTAAGGAATTCCAGTTTTGTTGCAAGATAGGAAGTATGACATAGAAAGAGAAAAAACTGGAGCAGAATTAGACAGCAGTGACAAATATGTAATTGTTTAAAATTGTATACCACCTGACAAGGAAACATGGCATAATGAAGTGACCATTTGGGAATGGATTTAATGAAGAAAGACTTCTTATGAACAAAACTTCAAAACGGTGGTTGTCCAGGGCTAGTAAACAGACATCCTACTCGGTTTAAGAGGTTTTACCAAGAATAACAAATATCCTTGAATGCTCATGGAATAATCTGTGATCATTCAGATCCTGGTGTCTGTATGCCTGCCTCAGTACTTTGTTTCTGAAGTTTTTGCTGTAAATATTGAAAAAAAACCAGACTCATCAGTTTTGAGTTGTAAGGGACTTGGAGTGTTCTTTTTAGAAAGCGTAAAGAAAATCTTGATTTCTAGAAGTTTGAGGTAAAAACCTGAAAATCTCAAATGTTCCATAAGTTGCCTTTGGGCAACTATAGGTCACAGGATTGATAGGAGACCAGTCTGATGAAAGTGAAGTTCTCATTTACAGTGGCCTTGAGGTAGTTTAAAAACAGCAACTAAAACGTCACAAGAATGTTTTTCTTTGTCAGGCAATATAGAAAATAAAAAAGACAACCAACTCAGTTTAGGCAAGGAGAATCAAGAAATTCTCCCAGTTTGCTTTGGGCCAGTTTCTTCTTGTGTAATAATAATACTGAACGCAGTTAACGGAATTCTTGCTATATACCAGGCCCTAGTGTTTGAAGCACCTTCACTTCATTCTTACAACAACCCTATCAGGTAAGTACCATTACTGTCCCCCGTTTACAGATCAGGAACCTGAGGCATGCCATCTTTTCCAGGATCACACCCAAGTGGGGAGTCTACCTTTAGAGCTTATGTGCTTCACAAGCCTGCACCAAGGGTTAGCAAACTTATTCTGTAAAGTGCCATATGGTATCTTAGGATTTTCAGACCATACAGTTTCTAGAGCGGCAAATGTGCCAGTGTAGGGCAAAAGTGCCATAGATAATATGTAGATATTGTAATACGTAGATAAATGAATGTGGCTGTATTCCACTAAGACTTTTTTTATAGGCACTGAAATTTGAATTCCACATAATTTTCACTTAGCATGAAATATTATTATTTTAATTTTTTATCCAACCATTCAAAAAAATGTAAAAAAAAAAAAAAGCTGAAAACCAAAAGAACACTCTAAGTTTGCAGGCCCTATAAAAAGAAAGGGTCAGTGAGATTTGGCCCATGGGTCATAGTTTGCTAACCTATCGACTGCCTTTATATGCCTCTCAATGTACAGAATAAGAAGTTGAACTAGATAGTCTCTAAAGCTATTACTCTTCAAAAAACTTTAAATTCAATGATTTTCTAGCTCCAAAAATAGGGTAACCATTTTGGATTCAATGCTTTGTAATTAAAGAATTGAAAGCCACCTTGGAA
The DNA here is from genome assembly GCF_009762305.2 of Zalophus californianus. Classification (NCBI taxonomy): domain Eukaryota; kingdom Metazoa; phylum Chordata; class Mammalia; order Carnivora; family Otariidae; genus Zalophus; species Zalophus californianus. The sequence continues at coordinate 37,346,746 of NC_045610.1, forward strand.
AACAAGCCTGCCCATTCCTTTCCTTTGGAAAGACTATATCTAAACTATCTCAGAAGGATGAAGAATTATCTTCATTTAATTGATATTTCTAGAAAGAGATTTCATTATCTCCTTTAACAAGCCATTTTATGTTAATGGCTATTCCTATCGGGATTGTAGTCCTAATATCTAGCCTGAGTTTCTTACGATGCAGTGGAAGCCCACTTCTCCACTCTTCAGAAATAACAATGAGCTTGTCTCTGTCTTCTACACAATGGTACTCTACCTTCTACAACTTCTGTATCACCTCTGCAGCTGAAGGTAAGGACCTCCAATCCTTTTCCCAGGCATTTATTTTTCACTCAGGTAGATTGTTTTCTATTCTCCTAGCTATTATTGTAACGTTCAAAGGAACCCTTTCCAAAATGTCTTTATCTCTATTTTATGATAAAACCAGGAACTGGAAAGGTTAGAGACGTCTTTTCTCTGTATCTAAAAGTTTCATTTTCCAAGAGATGTACGTGTGAGAATTCCTATAAATGTCATTATTACCTAAAATAAGTGTCTTGCAGAGGTCCATATGCTTAACTCATAACTGCTTTAGTTGTGTAATACTTCGGTATTCAGATAGATGTAGCAAATCATCGCTTCTTTTAAAATCAAGTAATACAGCTGGTTGTGAATTTAAAACTCTTTTTTTTTTTTTCAACTTTAAAACTCACAGTCATTCCAGAGTTTGCTTCTGTTTCCTTAGTGTCTGTTGAGGTGATGTGATAAAAACAAAATATCAAAGATCTCGTATATCATGATGTTCCTACATATTATCCCCAGTTACAACCTCAGTGTTCAAACTCCTGAATAGTCTACTGAGCTGTATGCCTTGTAGCTTCCCAAGCACTGGCAATTTATTTCATAGATAGCAAAGAAATATCCCCTTATTACCTAATAACTTTCTATATGTCCTAGCTATGATAAATTCAGAGGACTGTATTTCATTATCAGAATAGCCATTGGAGTCAAATTTTCAAAGGTTTTTCCCAAGCCTATATCTTCTACAGACATTTTTGTCAGAAAACTAATATTAACACATATGGAGTTTTTTTACTTAGGATAGTTTTATAGCCACAAAATTGGGGGTACATGAAGGAAAACATTCTGCCTTAAAAGTCTGCCCCCTTTATGTGTACTTGGAGTACTCACTCAACAATATGGTCTTGGAGTACTCACTCAACAACTTGGGTCATAGAGTTGTAGTGAAACCTGATGAATAAAGTGCTCTGTAGGAACAAAATGTTCACCTATTTATATTTCTAAGACTGCGGAGCATTATTTGACAGATTACATAGACATTCATGTAAAGACTATTCACAGGTTATTTGAAGGGGTTGAGATAAATGGGATTTTATCTAGGAAAGGAAAGCCTTAAAGAAAGAAAACAGTATTATAATAAAAAGATTCCCTTCCCTACAACAGTGTCAGAGGACAGTGACACTGGATCGCCCACTATCTGGCAACTTCTTAGCATAACCAAAAGATAAATTTTAAGTTGCTAGTTGTAGCAAGATTCTCTGATATTTCTTTGCCCCTTCTACTGTTGAGTAAAACGTTTACTGCCTTTAAGGAGCTTTATTTTGAAAGGAATCTGTTCAGTGACTTGTTAATGTTTTTTTTTCCCCTTTTACTTTGTACTTATTTATTTATTTTGTTAACATTTAAATCTTCAAAAACAAATTGTAAGTTTTAAATTTGGGCAATTCTAAATTTTAAGATAAAATTTAAGTTTTTAATTAAATTTAATTAATTTAATTTAAATTTTAAGTTGTATTTTAAGGGGCGCCTGGGTGGCTCAGTTAGTGAAGCATCTGCCTTTGGCTCAGGTTATGATCCCGGGATCCTGAGATCAAGCCCTGCATTAGGGGGCTCCCTGCTTAGCAAGGAATCTGTTTCTCCCTCTCCCTCTGACCCTACCCCCTGCTCATGCTCTCACTCGAGCTCTCTCTCTCTCATAAAAAAAAATTCTTTAAATTGTATCTTAAAATATAGAATTGACCCAAACATGGTTCATTCTTTTTTTTTCAGTCCCTGTGATTTGACTTTTTCAAATTACTGCCAACATTATATTGGAATTCCATGTTTATAAATCTCTATTCCCACTGGACTATGGTTCCTTGAAAGCTTAGCATGATGCCTGTCACAGGATAAGTACTCCTGGAGTGTCTGTTGACCTGAACTGTTGAACCAAACCGTGGCAAAGAGGATGGACTTTGACTTAGCATTAGAATGCCACGTAGAAACTCATGGATTCTTTACATTTTTGGTGGATAGGCTAAAGGAAGGCTACAAGTAAACAACTGTAACAAGTTAGTATTGCTGGCTTTCTTGGACATTTCATGTGACTTACAATAAGCTGGGCGGCAGTGTAGGGTAGAGAAGTGGCAGGATAACCCCAGGATGAGCATGTATGAAGAAGTCATGTGACACTTGAGCTGTTCCTAACCAGTCCTAAAGGATCTCATTGAAATGGAGGAGTTTGTGAGAGATGGGAGAATAGGTTTCCATGTCTTGTTAGTAAAATTCCATAGCAATATAAAACACCTGAGGGAAATGTAGAAGTAAAAAAGAGTTCCTACATCCCATTGATTATCTTTACACATTTGGATTTCAAGTAAGAATATGTGTTCTTTTACCTTCCACAGAAAGGAAGCATGTTTTTTTAAAAGATTTATTTATTTATTTGAGAGAGAGAGCGAGCACGAGCAGGGGGGAGACAGAGAGAGAAAATCCTTAAGCAGACTCCCTGCTGAGCGCGGAGCCCAATATGGATGGAGCTCGATCACAACCCTAAGATCAAGCATCTGACTCTTGATCTCAGCTTAGGTCTTGATCTCAGGGTCTGAGTTCAAGCCCCATACTGGGCTCCACAATGGGCATGGAGCCTAGTTAAAAAAATTTATTTATTTATTTGTTTGTTTGTTTGTTTGTTTGTTGTGACTGGCTCAATTCCTGGTTATGTTTTTGTATTTGTCGTGTCTCAGCCACCTGTAGAAATTCCTAGGAAAAGTCTCAAGAAATATAGCTTATTGAATAAAACAAGATATTGCAATGTGGTTTATGTTTGTGTCAACGGGAGGCCACTTGATAAGTTTGGCAAGCCAGTGTGTCTTGAATTCATCATTTTCAAATTGCTGATCAATACCGTTGATCATCAATGATATACATTTCATGTTGGGTATCTATTTTTGGTTGTGTATATTTTAGCAACAGAATAAAAATAACACAATCTTCACCATACTTTCTGGTAAATGGGAGTTTAAAATAATTTTGTTGGGCGCCTGGGTGGCTCAGTTGGTTAAGCGACTGCCTTCGGCTCGGGTCATGATCCTGGAGTCCCGGGATCGAGTCCCACATCGGGCTCCCTGCTCAGCGGGGAGTCTGCTTCTCCCTCTGACCCTCTTCCCTCTCGTGCTCTCTCTCTCTCATTCTCTCTCTCAAATAAATAAATGAAATATTTAAAATAAAATAATTTTGTTGTCAACAACTGAGGATGAGATGTTTTTTAATTCTCTAAACTTATTAGCGAAAGCTACATGCCCTGATACCAGCTGTAGCATCTGAAACCATTGCTACGTTCCTAATATGGTAGAAGAAGATCAGTAGTCATGGGGGCCATGAGGAAGGCTGAAGAAATTCAGATTCGATTCAAATATTCATGGGGTCTCTACCACATGCAAGGCATAATGCTGGGTGTTGAGGGATTATATAAGTAATTAACCATACCCCCTTCATGTTCATAAGCTTTTAGATATGGTCCTAGAGGACAAGGATGGTGGGAATAGAAGGGAAACAAAACTAGAAGTTATTTGCTACTCTTTCAAGAAGTAGTTTCAGTAGGCTGGTGAAGGGAACAGCCTGGTTTTAGGGATTCAGGAGTGAGTGAGAGGTGAGAAACTAGAGAGTGTTTACACTGCTTTTAAAATTTGGCCAAAAAAAAGGGGGGGGAAGGGTAAATCATAGCAGGGAAGAGGAACTTTTTTGGTTGTTTTGTTTTTGTTGTAGGAAAAGGTAAATTTGAGCTGATTTTCCAGCAAAGGGGAAAGAGAGAGAAGATAACGGGTAGAATCAAGTCTTGAAAAAGGTGGAAGTGCATTGGATAATACAATTCAAGAATCAGTCTTAGCTAAAAGGCAAAGCACTCACTTCTTAGAGCTCAAGGATAGAAGGGGGTAAAGATGCAGAGATGTTTTTACTTGAAGGGAGGGGTGGGCAAAGCCACGTGCTAAGAGTAAAGAGCATGGGGTAGGGATTGGCCCAGGGCTTGGGGAAAATGGAGAGTAGAAGTTTAGGGCAGCCAAACTTCCCAAATAAGTATGATAGTCAAGAAAAGAAGAATTACTGCTAAGCAGTAAATGATATACAGTGAGACCCATCTCAATGTATTCAACAAGTATTAAACATTAAATGGAGAATTCATGGAGGTATGAAATGGTAAAAGCTACTGGTTCAACTTCATTTTCAGGCTCAGCCCTCATCTTTCTCTCTCCTGGTATAGTGGGAGCCAAAGCCTCCCATCCGTGGAAAATCACATATGATCTCTCACTGAGCTGTCCTGAATAGGTAAGCAAAGATTACCTAGCATCCCTGTTGACACCAGGACCCAGTCCTGAAGACGTGCCACATCCACAGAAGCACAGTAAGAGTAAGCACTTCAGTTCTCAAAAATACCTTTAGTATTTTTTACAAGGCAACTTCCCCTCCTCAAAATCCCACCACTCCCCGGAACCTCTTGCTCTCTTGCCCCAGAACTTTCTCAAACATTCCATTCTGCCCTGTCTCTCCGGATCCTCAGCCACACAGGGTGGAGAGTGCTTCTTTGTTCTTTGTCCTTCACTGTTGATCCAAGTGACCTCTTCTGCCCTTTCAAACTCCTGTCTCATTCTCCTTCTTCTCCCCATACTGCATCACAAAATGCCAAGACACTTGTCCGAGGATGGCAGAGCCCTCCTTGGATGGGGGCTGAGCCAGTGAAGCCAGAACCTCTTGAGCACACAGGGAATAACAGGCTATAGGAGAACTCATTGTTTCGTTTTGTTTTGTTTTATTTTAAGATTTTTTTTATTTATCTCTTTGCCAGAGAGAGAGAGAGAGAGCATGTGAGTGTATAAGCGGGGGAGTGGCAGGCAGAGGGAGAAACAGGCTCCCCGCGGAGCAAGGAGCCCGATGCGGGACTCCATCCCAGGACCCTGGGATCATGACCCAAGCCAAAGGCAGATGCTTAACCGACTGAGCCGCCCAGGCGCCCCTAGGAGTACTCATTGTTAAGAACTGTTGTTTGGTTACACTGCAGCTCCATCATCTCGGCTTATTTTGAGGAGGATTTGAAATCACAACCTGAAATATGCACTGTATTTCGAAACCTTTCCTCTTACCTCCTACGTTTGAAACTCATGCCCTAAACTCTGGCCTTATGGAATTATTTATCATTCCCTAAATCCAGCCTGGTGCCTTCTGCCTGGAATGCCTTTCCCAGCCTCTCTGGCCACCCACATTCCACTAATCCTTCAAGGCTCTGCTCAAACTCTTCTCAACATAGCTTTCCAGTTGCCCCAACTTGGACTCAACATCTCCCTGTCTTGCATTTTACTTGATCAATGCCTCTATTATAGCTGTTACCACCACATGCCTTGCATTGTAGTACTTACATGTGCTGGCTTCTCCAATAGATTGTGAGCTCCAGAGGGCAGGGGTTGTGTCTTAATTATTTTTATGTATCTCACAGGTCTCAGCATATATTACACATTCAGTAAGTGTTTGTCAAATTGAACACCCCCCTCCCCCACAAAAAAATGTGATTGTGTGGTTCAGAATCAAATTATATCAGATCCTAAAAACCTTCAAAGAACCTTGACATAAGAACAGTCTCTTGTTCTACAGTATTTCTTAATATGCTACAGAGTGAGTGCCGCCCCCTCTCCCCCTTCCCATGGTACCTGGAGGATTTCCTCCCTTAGACACCAGAAATACTGAGGGTGGAAAACACTATGCCAGAAAGGTCCAAGATAAATGTTTATTTCCTTCAATAATAAAGCTTATGAGTACAAAGGCAAATGCTGGACGGTACACTGACACCACAAATACAGGAGAGAGACAGGAACTTTAAAAATGGGAAAAGAGCCAGCCAACAAGGACGTGCTCCATTGTGTATGTCAACTTGGGGAAGAGAAAATGGCAGAAAAAACAAATCCACGTGAGAGTTTCTATCCCTTTGACTACTGAAATATGTTTATGCTGAGATGTCAACAATCTGTGATCATCCACAGGAAGTGAAAATGCTCATATTTATATGGTGCTTTTTATCCAGAGAATCTCAAGGTACTTTATAAATATGAATGTTCCTTATGCAATGTCCCTGATGTTCTCCATACCCCAAATCCGGTTCCTGATGGCCAAAATCTCCCCCTATCCCCACCACACCACTGAATGTTTAAATATTTTTGCCAGGTCACAATTTTTTGTCTTTAAAGAGAAATCCTCTATTTCAAAAGTCTACAATTTACACTATTTATCTTCTAACATATGCTGCATCTCTCCTACCCACCTCCCTTCCCCCACTAACATGGAAAGTGAATTCAATTAGATTTAAGACAAAGAGTAATTGCATTGGAAAATAGAAAAAATATCTCATCCCAGAGTGATTAAGCTCTTTACCTTATAGAAGGAGTTTAACTCCTTGGAGAAAACAGGATCCCATGTAATAAATGAATACAGAGATTTGCTAAATCAAGGTATAGTGTCTTGAATCTAATTCCCTAGTCATCAGTGAGCTCTTTGCTCCAGGAGAATAGTGTACTCATTCATTGTAAGGTGTGTAAGAAATATAAAATAAAGATTAAGTCATTTAGAAGTTTTACAGTTTTATCTTTTAATTCTTATTTTTACACTAAGTATCTCAAAATTCAAAACTTATTCTAAACCCTTGGATTCCTTAAAGCGAGTTTAATCATCTACTTTCCTAGAATTATTTTGTGCTTTTGGTATCTTGATTTTGATAACCTTTTCACATACTCAATGTGAATTGTTCCCAAGCAGAGCCTGAGTCATCCATGCTACCAAAACTGCCTTGCTAGCAGCTTCTGACTAGCTGCTTACTGGTGCTCATTTTGGAACTTTTGCAGAAAGATTATAAAGTTCCCTAATGTGACAGGTTCTATACAGAGGAAGTCCCAGCACTTTAGATGACCTACAGTTAGGGATGACATATACGACTTTGCTTTGCAATACTCCATATTTAAGGAGGATAGGGGTTGTATCAATTGCAAGGGAACCTCAAAAGGTAAATGTTGGATCATCTGAGAGAATCTGGAATAAAGAGGCAGGTCAAATACGCAAGCATAGGCTACAATTACCCTGTGGGGGTAGCTGCTCAAGGTTGGAGTGCAGCAAACAGAGGAGATCTTTCTGGGCAGGGAAATAAGTTCAGGTGCCTTGAACTAAGAAATCTCCCTTCCCATCTTTATTATTCAGGCATTTTATAACTATCAGTGTGGTTTGGCTTAAGTAAGACTGCCAACATTTCTGAGGCTGGCCCTGTTTTAATACCTATGTTAAACTGTTTTTGTAATGGTAAAGTTATATAGGTCCAGTCCCATATAGTCCTATTTGTTCTTTTAAATAACCAATAAAATAGGTACTACTCATTTTATGTCACATTTAGAAAGACTCTAGCAGCACAAGGCATAGGCTCAGTTTTGACCTGAGTTTCTCATAGCAGCATGGATTTTTCTCTTCTGAGTAGTGCCTGGACTGAACCAGATGTTTTTGATTGTTAATAAGATTCTACTTTTAATTAGTTGCTATTCTAATAAGATAGTAAATCTGATTTTTAAAAGTAAAGCAAGGAAATAGAAGTTGAATACTTGCCTTAAAGTTTTAGCTCTACTTGTCTCACCATATGATCTTGTTTTGCCCCATCCTAACTAGGGGTTGATGATATCTGTAGGTACTTATAAGGTCATTTATGTTGTTCTTTGAGATCTGCTTGTGAAAAACCATATAAATGAATCCTGATGTTAATATATCTATATTTTTATCCATATCTTATAAACTCTATTGTACATAGGACAGATCCATTTATTTATGGTATGTCCTTAGTTTGTTACTCTTAGCAGAATTTGTGTCATGATAAATATTTCAGAATAATTACACATGTTTACTGGGTATTAGAGAGACTGATTGATAGATTTGGAGTGGGGGGAAGAATGAAATAAAACCACCACCTATTAGAGTCAATCAAATAAGTTTAGCAGTTCTTAAGCGAAATGTTCTTAGTCAAGTCAACAATAGTGTGGGTCATATCCAAAGGAGCATCTGTAATGAAGGAACACAAGGATTTTTTTTTTAATCTGGAGAAGAGTGAGTTAGGAAAATTAATGGCTCTTCTAGCTCCTTAGACAGAGAGTGGTCCTTTCAAGTTTGATGAAGGTCATTTTCAGGATAGTCTAAGAGAGAGGTTACAGTTCAATTTCTACTAGCAGGACTTCAGAAAAGGCAAAAATGCTTGAATTTCTGAAGCTTCTGTGCTTTTTTAATAATTAAGGCTGATAAAAATGTAAAATATTACCTATATTCTGAATACCTTATAATAATATTTTATAGCCCCCCCAAATTAGGAATTTATCACTTTTTCTAAAGACTGGAATGGGAGAATACCAGCTAACCAAGACACAGTGAATGGGTGCCAGTGTGTACTCCCAGCTGCCCATGTAAATCTTTCTCCACAGTAGGATCTGAACAAAAACACACCACTTAATTGAATAGTTCAAACGCCACTGGATAGAAAATTTCAGTTAGGCCAGAATATTTGTAAACTTAAAGTAGATATATGTATTCTGTTGGCACAGTTAATTTTGAAATATCAAAAATTTTAAAAGGATCTTTTGTGCTCTTATGCCAGTTGTGGGTATTACTTGTTTTAGAACTTTGGATGTATTCTTTTTATACTGTAGCTGTTTTTTTTAAACAACAACAACAACCTTGCTTCATTTTCCTTTTTATTTTTCAACTGTTTGCAACCCCCTTTTGAATAGTGAGAAACAATGCAATTAATTTTCTCCAGCGCAATCATGCATAGATTTAATAAGCCTACGAAGGTAGGATCCATCTGTAAAGTATGCATCGCATGCTAAATTACTTCTCTTCTGTGGTTTTTTTTTCTTTCCAAACCTTAATTAATTGAAGAAAAAAATGTTTATTAAAGTGGGAACAGGCTGGGCTCTGGCTCTCCGCCTCTGGTTCAAAAGTTCATACAATTCCCTGAAGGCTCATCTGAATGTGTGTGTCTCCCTCTCACAATCTTTCTTTCTCCCTCTCTATAGTAGGGATTGAATGCCTAGAAAGGTGTATTATTTTGTTCCCAGGATCAATTTTAATAATCCTAACTTGAGTAAACTAAGTTTTTTGTGTTTATAGATTTGTATACATTATATATGTTTCCATAAGCAGCACATGCGCATGGACACATAAATGTGTTATTTACCCATTTTCCTATTGCCTAGAATAAAAAATTGATATACTTTCAGTGGCATCTTTAAACAGGCTGTAGATAGAGAGCAGGAAGTATAATTCTACAGGTGGATCTCAGACAGGAAATTAAAGGAATTATATATGAAAATAAGATAAGTCTTTATGAATAAATTTAGACCAAAAGAAAAATATTAAATCTATCCCAAGTAGAAAAGTATCTACCTATAAACAGAGAAATGGAAAAAATAAATCATAGGAAGTGACTCACTCCTGTCAGATGCTTTGGAGACAGAAGACATTTCCTGAACTGTAGTAAGCTTTATGTGACCTAGGTGAAAAACAGCAAGTTTATTGTAACAGAAAAATATTATCTAACAGACGGACTCAAGATTTTTTCAATTATCTCCATCGCTTACTTAGGATGTCATGATCTTCCTTTTGTTTTTTTCAAAGTATTACTTCTTTCTCCTTATTATATGCCACAATTTTTAGATCTTTGTGTTTTTTTAAAGTAAATACAAAGTTGTCGTGGTTTTCATCCAAATTCCTTATTTCTTTTTTACTTTAAAGTAAGACTAGTTTTCTCCTTTAACACAAACAAGATTTGCATATCTGCTTGCAAATTTAGGAGTGTTTAGAATCGGAAAGCAGTGCTGAACCTGACCGTGATGTTGCCTGATTAAGTCTACTTCCCTTTGCCCAGTTGCTGCTTATGAAGCATAATGTTCACACAGGAGCCTAACAGAGAACTTTCTACAGGTTGTTTCATTTTCTCTTTGGACTCTTGTACAGGGTAACTAAAACCACCGTTCTATTAGTCATTTAATTTTTTTTAAATAGACATTTAAGTAGGAAAAACTAAACACAGAGGAGCTATTTTAGTTGGTGATAGACACAACCTTAGTCACGTTGGCCCTTTATCACATACATGCCTACCATCCTATTCTTTTGCCATGTGAGTGTCAGATGAGCCATGGGGACATTCATGGAAGGAATTTTGAGGAATCGACATTTCATATTTTCCTCTCAGAGGTCCTGTTGCTACTGCATATTGCCATGTAAACATTTGGGCCACATTTGCAAACTTGTATATCAGCTTACATGAAGGTGATAATGAAATATGATCACCAAGTAACAATTATAATTGATGTCTTGGAAACTTGAAAGTTGTCATCCACTAGGTAGGACATCTGTTTATGTGTAAAACATATCATAATCTCCCCACACCCCAAATTCTGTGACTTTTGGAAGAATCTCACCATTGCTTTCCAAACAGATTTTGGTTAGACTTCTGTGAAAACCCTGAATCGAATAGCTGTGTGTTTCACAAATTACATGCATGTAAGCAACATACCTTTGAAAGGAGGATGTGGGGGCCCTTTCTCCTATATGCTTATGTCTCTGTTGTCGCAGATTGGCGTCCTTTGTGAGCTATTCAGTGACATTTCAGAACCATTTCACTCTGCAGAAAACCCACAGTTGTGTTTCTTTAGCTGACACTGTGGCACTTGCACTCGAAATTGCTAGTTAGAAAAAAAAATTGTTGAGGCCGGTGGCTGTAATCAGCGTTGTTGCTGTCTGTTTCCTCAGACTAATAGCAGAGCGATCCGAGTCTGAGAGTTCATACAGAGGTTATCTTTCCCAGGTAGCATCTCGTCCAACGAGAATTTGATTTTTTTCTATAGGACTTTACTCCATTAGATTAATGAAATTTCAATGAGAGCCTGGCGCCCCCTGAAGCTTTGTTAAGAAAACAAATGGTGATTCTGTAGGTGTGACAGCTTGCTTGGAGAGTTACGAGAAGGTGAATACATCCCCACAATCCAGGCAGCCTGGAACACATTGATCTCTATTTAAAGCACCAATCGGATTTTTGTTAATTATAAATGATTGATCTGCAGTTTTTTCCTCTCTCTCCTCTTATATGTGTGGTTCCCCCTCCTTTCCCCACTTCTAACTTCTTTGCATGCTGAGTGCAGAGCTTTTTGTTTAAAGGGACAATCATAGAGAGCAAATTATAGCAATACCCAGCAGCGATGCTATTGTGAATGTCATTGTCAGAGCATTCACTGTTCACCCGATTGAGGTGAGCCCTGAAGTAAATTTCAGACTGACTCCATGTTCCCTCTTTACTTGGCTCATTCCTGAAATAAGGAATTATTTTAACGGAAATAAAGCATTAGATTCATTAGAATAGTATCACAGACGCTACCATTATTATGTTTTAAAATCTGACTTGTGAGCCCCATAAACCAAATCCCCAGTATTAACTCTGAACCACAGTGCGTACCTTATATGAACCAGGGTATGATGTGTGACCAACCAACCCCATGTGAGACAACAGAGTGAGTGGAGGAAATATCTCTGACCTTAAATTTCAATTTATAGGCATTTAGGTGATTAATCCACCTTTTATCACCTTTGTGGAGTGATTTTTTAATAATGTTTAGAAGCAATACTGTACTCAAAAACTGACATGTATACTATTCCTGATAATTGTTCACCATACATAGTTCTGAAGAGTACAGAAAAATGTCCCCAGCTTCTTTGTGGACCTATCTTTAGTGAAAATATCTGAGCATTTAATGTATTTATTATTGAATCCAAAAGCACATAGTTGCTTCTTTGTTATTTATAACATGTGCAGTGCATAAAGGAGATAATTTACACAGCTCTTAGGAAACATATTTGTAAAAATTACAGTTTAAATAATATGGTTATTAGTGGATTACATTGAAAACTACATTGACTTCACACTTCTAACTCACATGTAGACTTTTAGGATTGTGTTTCTTAAGTTTGAGCCCTTAAGTTTTAGGACATATCAAGTTAGAAAAATGAATTTCCTCCAGTGTTCTTTTTTCTTTTAATTGTCTAAATAATCCATGCAATGCACAAGAAACTTTTCTAGGCCAAGAATCTTAAAGTAGTTTATAGCTTGCAGTAACATTTTTCTACAGAATCCTTTAGATTTGAAGAAATATTGCCTCATTTCTTCAAATGTCCTGAAACTTATGCAATTTCCTTATGAGTTGCTTTATCACTAATTGCATATGATAAACTCTCAGTAGCATAAAAGCAATACTGCCTTTAAAAGAGCAGAATAAAATGGGCAATAACCTCATATATAATAAAACATAATCCCCCCACACCCCAAATTCTGTGATTTTTGGAAGAAGTTCACTATTGCTTTCTAAGCAGGTTTAAGCTATAATACATATCTAAGTCTGAATGGTGTTCTGACAACACTTCCTCATGAGCTAATTATTTAATGATCCTGTAAGTACTCTTAGAAAACTAGATTTAAAGTGTTATTTTTGCTGTGTAGTGTTTGTTCCCAGTATTTTAAAATATTAATTTTTTTCTTTATTACTGCTTATTGTTTTTATTGTAATATTTTTTAAATTAGCAAAAGTCATTAAAGCACATTTATAAATAATTATAACTATAACTTTTTAAAATCAGATTTTTGAATTAGCCAGAAAAAAGCAATGTGACTTTTTCTTTTACAAATATTAGCATATCGAATAGTTTGTTGATGTCAGTATCCAAATAAGTGACAAATGACAACATTAAAAAATGGGTGATCGTGGTAAATTCACCAACTTATTTTTGAAACATGTTTCCATGTTTTAAAGGACTGATTTTAAAATGTTTTCATTTTATTCCTCTTGTTTTTTTTTAATAGGCTAACTAATGATTTTCATTAGTGTATTTGTAATTTATGTGATCTTAGTAGGTTCTACCAAGGTTAAATAATTTAAGGAAGTAAGCCCTTATCTGATATAAGATAGCTAATGAACTATATTAGATACTTGCCCTATTGCTGTATGAAATGGATCTCCAAAGCTAACAACAGCTTTCTGCGGGAACACAAATCTCTATATAAATATCCAAATGTAGCAAGATGTTGCAAATTTTTAAAAGATATGCCATAAAAATAGATTAACGCTAGTATGCAGCCCTGTTCAACTGAATTACAAAGGGATATCATGGGATTGCCAGTGACATTCACATAAATAAAAAATCAATTCTTAATGATGAGGCAGACTTGTTTTAACGCATCACCCAGGTTAAATGGGAGCACACAAAGACATCACCTCCTATAAGACTAGTGAAATCATTGTATATTAATATGATTTAGGGAGCTACACACCTCGATGGAATAATTGTTATTATATCTATAGAGCCAGATGGCACTTGGTGTAAACAGCCATTGAGCACCTCAAACACAAGTGTGGCAGGTGATCTTTAAGGTGTTCTTCATCCTGCTCACTCATCTTATCATTGGAATCTGCGTTACTGTTTGCAAAATGGTTTGATTGCCAGTACGCAAATTTTTCAGAATGATCCTATTGTTCAATAGGAGTATAGAGTATAGAATGTCTTTAGCAGGAGAACAGATAACAATGGATGAGACAGCTACCCGGATTTGTGTGATTAGTACTGTATTTTTAATAAGAAACAAAACAGAGTCAATTATTTTTCAGCATAGTGGCCCCCGCAAAAAAAATATTTTCCAAAATTTAAAAAAATGAATTCACGAATTTTCAGTGAAGTAGGATCAAATAATTACTGTTATCAAAATAACCCTATAAAGGAAACCAAAAGTTATAAAAATGTGCGCTTCTAAAGTTAGAGAAATCCAATTTCTGAGCAGAAGTATCTTTTATTTCTTGTGAAATCTCTTTGTTTTGAAGGTTTAAATTGACTTCTGCTAACTCTAATTATCCAATTAAGGAAAACTCAATTCAACAAATATTTATTGGGCACCTACTATGTGCTAAGTTCTGTTCTAGGCACTGGGAATACATCAGTGTAAAAACCCTGCCCCCATGGACTTTACATTCCTCAAGGGTGGCAGTAAATGATATGATATGATATATGTTATATATGATATATATGATATAAGATATGAGAGAAATGAAATAGGGAAGGGAGACAGTGCTAAGATAGAGTGTAAGAGCATAAGATTTGCCTTTTCCCCCTTAAAAACATAAAAACACCTAGGAATAATAAAAGAGGCTAGGAAAGTTCTTTATCTTCCAACTTCGTTGATCTTGTAAAATTTCTAGTGGGTTGTCCAATAACACACCTGCTGTAATAGCCTCAGCTCAGTGACCAGGGTTTTACATAGTTGGATGTAGTTTAGATTTTCTTGGCTTAAATTAAATTTAATAATGTTATATAAATTTTTTATGCTTTGGTTTCTTTCCTTTGATAATAGCGTTAAAACACGTATCATCTTTAATTTTAAATAATTTTTCAATTACCCCTTGCTCTACCTTATATAATCCATATTTCCTGGTTTCTAAATCTCAAGGACATAAAACTAGCCTCATATAGGAATCTTTTTGTAGGTGATTTAGTGGATTTAGATTTCTAAACATATAAAACAGATTTCCCAAGTGTCTAAAATATAGGAAGCTCCTCAAAATTTGGGGCTATCACAAATTAACCCTTCTCTATCCTAATGACAAAATTCATCTTAATCCAGAGAATATATTCCCCACCTCACTCCATGGTGCCATTGACTAGTTAACTCCTGTATTTTAAACTAATATTCAGTTCTTCAAGTCATTTATCGTATAAAAAAAAGTCATTTATCATATAACTGTAACTACTCTTTAGATGAAACATAGTACCTGCTGTGAAGTATTTATTCCTTTAGGTGAAAAAGTAAAACTCATTTTGTAATATGCAGAGTCTTCATTCAGATTTATTTTTGGTTAAATACACACACACACACACACACACACACACACACACACACACACATACACTTATTGCTGCATGGAAAAAAATACTGAAAAGATGTGTTCCAAAGTGCTAATAATAGCTAAAGTTATAGCATAATATTTACTCTTTATCTCACACTTTTCTATTTAATTTTTTTCTACAACTGTATCCTTTTGGAATCAAGAAGAAACTCAATATTATTTTTGAAAGCTAAAGGAGCCTAAAAGTTGGTATTTTTTACCTACCACAAAGCCTCACAGGTGGCAAGTGTATGCAGGTCAGCAGTTCTGCAAATAATAGAAAGTAGTAGAAATCGGTAAGCATCAAAATTTAGATAATACCATGAAGTTACTTATTTTACCTATTTCTGTTTTGTACTTGAAAAGTGCCGTGCTGCGCAAAGTTTGACCACTTTATCCCTTTTTTCCTTATTCCTAAGACATCAAGCTCCTTTAAAAAAAATAGTAGGCTGAGATAATTCTATAGCAACATGCCAGATAGACCAAATTTCATAAGGAAACATGTTTTTAATTTCAGGCCTTTGAATGTGGTGTTGCTCCTAAGGATGAGTATTTATGAATGTGTAAGGGAAAAAAAGAGGCTTGAAAACTTTCTTTTAACAGTCAACAATATTTAGCCTATCAGAATGTTTGAATGGATAAACATTCCTACTGTTTTAATTTTGAATATAGATTGTCTCGTGCTGATGGGAAGTATTGTTAATTTTAATAAAATTAACTTTATATTGTTATTTCACCGCTTTATAATAATTTTACATGACGCCCTGGGGATGCCTTTGTTTTACATTATCAGGTGTCACATTTGCCATTTGGTTGGTATAGTAGGCGTTCAGCTCCACTTCTCTATTCAGTTGCCTGGAGCCACACTATTCACGTTATGTTACAAGGAGCTATTTTGCTATACACTGCACAAGTTTATATACTTTTATTTTATATGTATATATCATTTTTGTATTTTCTTAAAATCATTGTTTTGTGCTATTTCCCAGCATTCCTGTTGCTTGCCTTTAGGTAGACACAGTTATGGTAACAAGTTGACTAAGACACTTTAGCAGTCTGCCTCAAGTACTACTAATATGTTTAAATTTAGTTTCAATCTGATAGTCAGCCACAATTTTGATACAATCTAAGCGAGTGCTTCATTGTTTTTGGTAAGAGTTATAGCTTGATAAATCCATTAAAATATAACTTTTTACACAGAGAGAGTCACTGCTATTTTAAAATAAGGGAAAATTATTGACGACTTTCATAACTTACAGTATGTTGGACAGATCACTCAGAGATAATTAATCAGAACATGTCTCCATTAGATGTTACCACTTGGCTTAAACTCTCCCTGGAATTCATAGGAATCAGACAGACTAGCAAATAATCTGTAAGCGAATCGAGTACTTGTCAAATTAAATACCACTGTTACCAAATACACAGTAGTTAAAGATATACCAAGTTCCTCTTGAATCAGTCCATGTTCTTTACTTTTTCCTTTTTTGTAAAATGTAAGTTTATGGCTCCACTCTAAGTTTGAGTTATATCTACTTTGAGTTTTTCTATTATATGCTTTATCATGCTGCTATTTAAGCTGTTAAGAGTATGCTAAAACATTTTGGTTAGCCGTGTCAAATATTTATTATGGACAATTCAAAATATGTATTTTTAAGTAGACTTCCTTTTCCACTTGAGTTTGTGTATATATGTTGATCAGCAAGCTGGTCTCTTGTCTGAGACCTTATGTGCTGCTGGCTGGCATTGGATTGATAAACTAACGATCCGTATAATCTGAGAAGCATTTAACTAACTGATAACTGATAAATAGACTAATCAATTTAACCCTGCCTTGGTAATTCATAGTCAGAAACCACATAAAAATGAGTACTGGGAAGTTTCTACTTTGTATGCTGTGTGTGCTGTGGTATTTTTGTTTTTGAGAAACTGCTCTCTTTTTTCTTTTACCAAAATTTCTGTGGCTAGTAGGAGCTATGTCTCTGCTTTGAATTATACCACTATCCCATGTTATTAACAATCATATATCACTTCCTCTCATACCTTCAAGTTTAATATTTTGCGTACACTCTTTTAGTTAGAACCTTGGAACAAAATATTATATAATAGTTTTACCTTTGTTTCTACTCAATAAATGTAATTACCCTGCCATTCTCTTAAAGTGTAAGTTGCTTATTGGATATATTTTTCATTTTCTGTTATTATTGTGAAATCTGTAGGTTTGGGGGATGTTGCTGACTACAGGTAGTAAAAATGTAGAACCAGGTGGTAAGAGCCATGCCTACATCCTAGTTGCAGCGTAGCACAATCAACCAAGTGATGAAGTAATTAGAACTACCTGGTTAATTAAGATGAGCAATATGAAGAGGAATTATTTATAAAAAAGGGGGGGACAGTTATTGTTAAGCTGATTGCAAGCCAAAAAGAACTCTTGCTCTTGAGGAAGAGGTCGAGTGTCTGTGTTTGCTATAGGGATATTATAGATACTGGTTGTAGATGTTGTGTGCCTGTTGAGTCCTTATGTAGCTTAGATCCACTCAGTAATTCCTAGTTGGCTGTTTTCCTCTGAGCTGAATGCATAGGCTTTATCTGCTTTTCTAGTTCAAATATTTATTTTTTTAAATTTTTTATTGTTATGTTAATCACCATACATTACATCATTAGTTTTTGATGTAGTGTTCCATGATTCATTGTTTGTGCATAACACCCAGTGCTCCACGCAGAATGTGCCCTCTTTAATACCCATCACCAGGCTAACCCATCCCCCTACGCTCCTCCCCTCTAGAACCCTGTTTGTTTTTCAGAGTCCAGCGTCTCTCATAGTTCGTCTCCCCCTCTGACTTACTCCCCTTCATTCTTCCCCTCCTGCTATCTTCTTCTTTTTCTTTTTTCTTAACATATGTTGCATTATTTGTTTCAGAAGTACAGATCTATGATTCAACAGTCTTGCACAATTCACAGCACTCACCATAGCACATACCCTCCCCACTGTCTATCACCCAGCCACCCCATCCCTCCCACCCCCCACCACTCCAGCAACGCTCAGTTTGTTTCCTGAGATTAAGAATTCCTCATATCAGTGAGGTCATATGATACATGTCTTTCTCTGATTGACTTATTTCACTCAGCATAACACCCTCCAGTTCCATCCACGTCGTTGCAAATGGCAAGATCTCATTCCTTTTGATGGCTGCATAATATTCCATTGTGTGTGTGTGTGTGTGTGTGTGTGTGTGTGTGTGTGTGTGTGTGTGTATACCACATCTTCTTTATCCATTCATCTGTCGATGGACATCTTGGCTCTTTCCACAGTTTGGCTATTGTGGACATTGCTGCTATAGAGATTCTACATGTGCCATTTGAAAAGTCCTACTTATGCCACTGCAATGGAAATGTTGCAGAGAACTTTCTTGTAAAAATTTAGCAGGACATGGAGAGAATTTGAGGATAAAAATAGTTTGCATAAACTCCATTCTGAGCCAGAACTGAAGGCAAATAACCCACAATGTGCACAACAATTTAATGGCTATTAATATATTTCTGAATTTTTATTTTTTATTTATTTTTTTTTAAGATTTTATTTATTTATTTGAGAGAGAGAGGGAGAATGAGAGAGAGCACGAGAGGGAAGAGGGTCAGAGGGAGAAGCAGACTCCCCGCCGAGCAGGGAGCCCGATGCGGGACTCGATCCCAGGACTCCAGGATCATGACCTGAGCCAAAGGCAGTCACTTAACCAACTGAGCCACCCAGGCGCCCTATTTCTGAATTTTTAGAGGAAAATTTATTTGAAAAAGATTTTATATCGTTTCTGAATGTAGGTAATTTGAATCATGTTTATAAATATTTTACCTGCCTCAAATAGATGATTAGTTTTGTCCAATAACAATTTCAGAGTAGCTAATGTGGCAATATAAATATGAATATTTAGGAGGCATTTTTTCTTTATATAGTAAATGTGTGATTAGTAATGATATCTATTACAGAAGGTTTTTTATGGCACATTGCTTTATACAGGAAACGAAGTTAAGTTTGAAGAATTACACAATGAAATCTGGGAGTATGTGGTTTAGGTATAATTACAAAAGTAAAAATGTATAATTTATGTTTGCATAATGCCCTTCATTGAAGATTATGAAAATAAGTCTTGTGATGTACTCCAGGCTTCACATGTCTTATATGTCTCCCTATATAAATGAAACAACTTCCCTACTATGGTCTAGCAATAACCCCACGCTCAAAAATACCTAAAATTCAGCATCATTCAGCAAATTCTCTCCATAAGGTAATGTGACTGATACCTCATTTGTCTTTCTTCTTAATTGTTTGTTTATATATTTCCTCCTTCTTCCAAGCATTTGAGGTAGCTTTCCCCACCTTTTTAAAGACTTTTACCCAAATTAAATAACTACTATCAAAAATTAAAATTACAATCATTTATTGGGAGCCCTATCTGTTCTAGGCATTCTACTGGCGGCTTTCCATATAATATCTCTCACAGGAATTCTGTAAACTAGATATTACCATCCCCATTTCACAGATAAGGAAACTGAGAGTGGTTAAGTAACTTTCCCAAGATCATACTACTCAGCTGTGGCAAAACAGGAATATTAATTTACGTCAGACTCCAAAAATACATGCCTGAGAAAATGAAGAACAGAGTAAGGAACAATTCCTGTCTCCTATTTTCACCGTAAGATTACACTTGATGGCTATCATAATTTCTGGTGGAGAAAAAGATGAATCATAAAAAATGTAGCATTTGTTTAGGGCCAAAGAATCCAAAAGGGTTCATGTGAATACTGACAATATGGGTTCCCTCCTTCTTTCTAGACCCAGCATGACCAGCAAAAGGAGTTGGTATTGTGTGAAGGAGAGTAGGTGTTTGATGTAGTCCCACTTACTGATTTTTTTGCTTTTTCGCTCGTGCTTTTGGCATCATACCCAAAAAAATCATTGCCAAGACCAATGTCAAGGAGCTTTTTCCCTGTGTTTTCTTCTAAGAGTTTTATGGTTTCAGGTCTTATATTTAAGTATTTAATCCATTCAGAGTTAATATGCAAACCATATATCTGATAAGGGGATAATATCCAAAATATATAAAGAACTCATACAAATCATAACAAGAACAAAAATCCAATTTGAAAATGGGCAGAGGAACTGAATAGACATTTTTCCAAAAAAAGATATACAAATGGCCAACAGGTACATGAAAACGTGCTCAACATCACTAATCATCAGGGAAATGCAAATCAAAACAGCAGTGAGATAATCACCTTACCCCTGTTAGAATGGCTTGCCATCAAAAAGGCGAGGGATAACAAGTGTTGACAAGGATGTGGAGAAAGGGAATCCTGGTGCACTGTTGGTGGGACTATAAATTGGTACAGGCACTATGGAAAACAGTATAAATTTTCCCCCCAAAATTAAAAGTAGAACTGCCATAGGATCCAGCAATCCCTCTTCTGGGTGTATATATCCAAAGGAAACAAAACAGTTTCTGGAAGAGATATCTGCACTTCCATGTTTATTATGACATTATTAACCATAGCCAAGATATGCAAACAACCTAAGTGTCCATCTACAGATGAATGTATATGTTACATATATATATATATATATATATATATGTATATACACATATACACAATGGAATATTATTCATCCATGAGAAAGAAGGAAATCCTGCCATTTGCAACAACATGGATGAAACTTGAGGGCAGTATGCTAAGTGAAATAAGACGTACAGAGAAAAACAAATACTTATATATAACTTATATGTAGAATCTAAAAATATTATACTTGTAGAAACAGATAGTAGAATGATGGTTACTAGGGGGTGGGGGTGGGGGAAATGGGGAGATGTTGGTCCAAAGGCTGCAAAGTTCCAGTTAGAAGATGAGTAAGTTCTGGGATTCAATGAAGTGTTGTGATTATAGTTAAAGATACTGTATTATATACTTGAAAGTTGCTAAAAAGAGTAGATCATAAATGTTCTCACAACAAAAAAAGAAATGGTAATAATGTGAGCTGATGGGGGTATTAGTAAAAGCTATGGTGGTAACCATTTTGTCATAGAAGTGTGTCAAATCAACATGTATACCTTAAGCTTACATAATGTTAAATGTTGATTGTATCTCAATAAATTTGGAAGAAAAAAATGTCAGTAGGCAGAAATATGATTTCTGTTCATCTCTTAGACTCACCTTTCCCATCTTACTCACTGCTCATTCAGAAATGGCTGAAATATGTTGCTCAATGCTTTCCCCATCCCTAATAACATCCTGACCATTGAGCAAAAAGCCAGAATATTTAAAGACGGCTGTGAATATTTGGAGAGCTTAGACAGTGAATATACCAAAAGCATAAAAAATGGCCCTCTCTGAGTGTCACAAGAGGCCTCAGGCTTACTGTGAGAGATCTCTCCATTTAATTGCTTTGTAGGCTAATCCATACCTCCATGTCTTTCAATATGACTTCTGTAAATCTCAAGAAACTAAGAATTTCAGTGTGCACTGCCTGGCATCCTATGCTGAAAACTACTGATCTGATAACCTGATTGGAGTTTAATGACTACTGTGGGAGAATTCTGTTGAATTGTGAATAAAACCCAAATGCTTTCAGTCTTATCGTGTATGTTGTGCCAAATTCTTTGGCAGCCCATAAAAGCCAGGTCCTCCCAGACTTGGCTAAAATCCAATTTTCTTTATGATTTCCACCCCTCTAGAACTGCTAAAATATGTCCTGTTTGACTCTAGTATAAGGGGAGAAGGAAATTGTCACAGAGTATCTGAAACCCTGAGTTACTTATAGCAAAGAGACATATCAAATGCAAGTGTATTTTTTTTCTCTACAGTGTGCCAATTGTACTTTTCAGAAGCTATTTCTGAACATGGTGATAGAATATATCTGAACATAGACGTCACCTATGTACTCATATCCAAGCCTCCTTCACAGATGACCACCTGCAGAATTGGCAGAGATGCCATAGGCCCAGGTGTCTCTGAGTACAAGAAAAGGAATTCCATTTCGTTAATAACCTATGCTCACTCTCTCTCTCTCTCAAATAAATAAATAAAATCTTTAAAAAAAGCGCTAGTACTTTAAAAAAAATAACCTATGCTAAAATAGCAAACAATGTTTCCTACATGTTCTGACAACTACCCATGAGTGGTCTGTTTCAATGTTTCAAAATCATTATAAAGTTCCTATTTGATCTAGAGTGTCTTAAAAGAAACTGATCTCCACAAATTATTCTTTATCTTTATTAGCAGTTCTATTCATGACCTACTTTCCAAAAAATTGTTGTAAAGGATCATCTCATTAAAATCAGAACAACTACAAATGTTTGCCATCAATGGTGTTGTGTTAATCAGTCAACAGGTTGGTAGCTCCCTCTAGGAGAAGGGGCTGTGTGGGATTTAACTAAGGAGAAACAGGAATCAGTGTGAGAGGAAGATTTAGGGATGCTGAAAGGGAGGGAGCAGCTGGTTTTACCGGGAGCTGAATTTAAGCTTGGCAAATACAGTTACACCCAAGGCATTCAAGATAAGAGTACTAGGCAGAGAATGGCATCAAAACAGACTGCGGGTTTAAAGAATGACAGGTGAGAACCCAGGGATTCACCAGGGAGTTCCATGTGGGACTGGAGGGAAGTGGAGTCTGGTCTCAGGGAAGGAGGATGACCAGAGTCCCCCTTCTGCCCTGGATGGAGTTCAAGCCCATGGGCAACTAGCTAGGTACAAGACGCCCAGACAGAAGGGCCAATTAGGCAGACTGAGAGCACACTGTCCTTCTGATACCTAAGTTACTTCCCCACCCTGAGGGAAATGGAAGGGAGCAGCAGCTTGTAACCAGCCCTCACCTACAACCGTAGATGAGTATTAAGGAACCAATGAGACCCCACCCCTGCCTGCCTCCCAGATTTCAGTGAAGGTGAAATACCACTAGTTAGCCAAATCAACAAACATTTGATCTCCTCTGTGTGGTTCTCATTGTCCCAAGCCTGCCGAATCTGTAGATAACAGAGGGTAATATAAGCACTTGGGGTCAAGTTGGGTTTGAAAGGGTTAAAGAACTTGTCTCAGGGGGCACCTGGGTGGCTCTTGGTTAAGCATCTGCCTTCACTCAGGTCATGATCTCCAGGTCCTGGGATGGAGCCCCATGTCGGGCTCGGCAGGGAGTCTGCTTTCCCTCCCTCTGCCGTTCCCCCTGCCTGTGCTCTGTCTGTCTCTATCTCTCTCTCAAATGAAAAAATAAAATCTTTAAAAAAAAGAACATGTCTCAGGCCACAGAGCAAGAGGGGGTTGAACTGTTATTTGAATCCAAGCAGTCTGACTCTAGAGCTAATTTGGCTTTAACCACTAGGTTACATTGCCTCAATCTTGTGCACTTAAACTTTAGATAGAATTTCAAGCAGCTTTTCTCTTGGAATACTTTCTCCAGTTCTCTTTCCCAGTCCACCTTCGTCACAGCTTGTCTCTGTATTCCCTCATCGTTACATATTTTGTCTAAAAACTCTAAACTCTTTATTTTTCACTGCTGTTAATGCTGCTTTGGAGTTTTTCTCAAGTAGCTAAAGATATGCGAATATTTTGATGACCTTGACAAAATTCTGAGCTCCCAAATAGCCTGGGCTGTGTTTCTTGCTGTAGTTCATGTATTTACTGGAGAGACAAATAGGCACAGCATCCCAACCCTGCCAGCTCTCAAAGAGCTACACTAAGTACAGTCCCAGTCACCCTGCCTAGGGGAACCAAGGCTGACCCCCACAAGGTCCTCAGACCCAGGATCCCAAATATTTGATGGCTTAGATAACTCATTATATTTCATAATTAGTAATATGGAATTCTGAGTGGCAGGGAGAAACTCATTTACTCTTGAACATCCTAATGGGGGACTCAGAGCAGGAATCTCTTGACATTAATTATCTATATTTTAGAAACAGCCAATGTGTCTGAGCCAAAACTTTATGGTATTTCTGTGTTGGGATAATTATTAGATCATATTCTGTCCCTAAAATAGGAGCTTGACTTTCCCAAACATCTTGTTAAATAAAAATTTCATTAGTTTATGGCTATTTCAGAGATCTTAAAATACTTGCTTTTATCTAAATTAAGAAAATAATTACAAGAAATTGCAAAACTGCTAAGGATGGATGGTGTTTTATAGTTATCGTTCCCTCAAATGGGTAGATCTGCATTCAGCAGAGGAGCACAAAAATTGTGCAGATTTTCTTACAGAAAAATAAGAGCAGTTTCTTGGTTTGGGCAGTTAAGCATTTATACTGTGGTTTTGCAATATGTTAGCATTGGGAGTTGCTGATGAAGGCTATATGGGAAATCTATTTTAGCAACTTTTCTGAAAATCTAAAATTATTTCAAAGTTAAAAAGTTTTTTTGAAAAAGTATTAATTTGGGTGGAAGTGAGGAGTGAATGGGAGATAGAAGACACAGGATTGCCATGAGTTGGTAATTGTTGAAGCTGGTGCTAAGAACAGTAAGTTTATTATATTCTCTATGTTTGTACATGTTTGAAATTTTTACAACAGTTTTTAAATCTGGGGTTCCTTTGTGACTCAGTCGGTTAAGCTCCCGACTCTTGATTTAGGCTTCAGTCATGATCTCAGGGTAGTGGGATCGGCCCTGTGTGGGGCTCCACCCCCAGTGCAGAGTGTGCTTAAGATTCTCTCCCTCTGCCCCTCCCCCTCACATGCTCGCTCTCTAAAAAAGTAATAATAATAATAATTTTTTAATCTAACAAAAAAGAAAGACATAAGAACAATTATGCAGTTCAAATTTAGGCAAACATAAGAATTTTCCTTTTTTTTAAAGATTTATTTTGTTTTAGAGAGAGACAGAGAGAGAGCACGAGCAAGGGGAGGGGCAAAGGGAGAAGGAGAGAATCTCAAGCAGACCCCGTGCTAAGCATGGAGCCTGACATGGGGCTTGATCCCAGGGCCCTGAGATCATGATCTGAGGTGAAATTAAGAGTTGGACGCTTAACTGACTGAGCCACCCAGGAGCCCCAAAAGGTTTATTTATTTATTTAAGAGAGAAAGAGAAAGAAAGAGAGAGCAGGGAATGGGAGGGGTGAGGAAGAGGGAGAGGGAGAGAGTCTCAAGCAGACTCTGCACTGAGCGCGTAGAGCCAGGCTCAATCTCATAACCCCGAGGTCACAACCTGAACCAAAACCTAGAGTCAGTGGCTCAACCAACTGAGCCACCCAGATGCCTCAAACATAATAAGAATTTTCTAACTTATATTGTTAGCTGAGACAAATTTTTATTATCTTTGTTGTTGGGGTTTTTTAAGTTTGTTTATTTATTTATTTAAGTAATCTCTACACCCAACGTGGGGCTCCAACTCATGACTCTGACCTCAGGAGTCACACGCTCTTGTAATTGAGCCAGCCAGGCATGCTAAATTTGTATGATCTTTGGATTTCAGTTTTCTTTGACATTCTTATCATTTTGTGCACAAAGAATCAAGTATATGTTTGATTGTAATTTTTTTAAATTCTAGAATATACTTAGTTATTTTAGCTATTATTATTCAGGTTTTCTTTATTGTTATAGTACTAAAAATATATGCCTACAATAAACTAGAAAAAAAATTTAAAAGTTGTCTTACCTGTCCATAGACTGTTAGATAGTACTATTTCTCTTGTAAGTCTATTTTTATTCTTGTTTTTCTAAACAGTATGAGTGCAAAGTCACACCATTGGCAAGTTTTTTTCCATTGTCTTTATAATAAACGTACGCTGTTCCAAAGAAAATAAATTATGCTAGATCAACCCTTCTGGGTAAGAGAAGTTTTAAATGCCATGTTAGAACTTAAACCATGCACCACCAGATGGTGGCCACAATGTTACTTTCTTATTTTCTAAATCTTCTCTTTAACGATACCTAAATTAGAGGATTTCTTTACAAATAAATTCCCTCAATTAGTCTGGGAATACAAAGGCTTTCTTTAAAGCACAGTTTGAAGGCCTGTTGCTTTTGCCCACTTGCCTAACTATGTTGTGCTTGATATGGGACCAGGAGAGCTCCAGGAGCAGTGAGAAGAACATGAGAAAAGAGGTGCCAGGAGCTTTGCAGCTCCTGATGGGGCATCAGTGGAGTGGAGCGCTTAAAAACATGGGTTGTGAACCTAGACTGCCTAGGTCTGAACACACATTCTGTCTTGAGTATTTATCGCAGCTTTATTCACAATAGTCCAAAACTGAAAACAACTCAAGCCCCCATCAACTGGTGAACACATAAAGTTTGGTATATCCATATAATGAATGAAGTACTATTCAGCAATAAAAAGTGATAAACTGCTGATACATATAACATGGATAAACCTCAAAAGTTTTATGCTAATTGAAGGAAGCCAGACATAAAAGATTAAATATCATAGGATTTCATTTATAGAACATTGCTAAAATGTCAAATCCATAGATAGAAAATAGATTGATGGTTGCCAGGGCCAGGGATGGAGGGAGTATATTGACTGCAGAGATGCATAAGGCAACTTTTTGGAGTGATGGAAATATCAAACTTTTTGATTTACTAAAATTCTACAACTGTATACATAAATTGTCAAAGTTCATCCAACTGTATATTTACAAACAATTGTATTCTATGTAAATTATGTCTCAGTAAAATACTCAGAACCAAATATATAAAATACATTTACTAGAACCCTTATTAATTTTTCTGGCTCCCATGAACAAGCCTATCATTATTGCTTTAAGTCGTGTCTTTCTAGAACCAAGGGATATGTGAGTTCTTTGCCACGTGTATATTCTTGTATCTGCTTTCTTCTGGTAAAACTGTACATAACAACAGGGCCCCAGGATGATAAAGATAGCAGAAGGGATCCTGAGTTAAATGCTGGCCTTGGATGAACAAGCTCCCAGGAGGAACTGTAAGCACAGGAGAGAGGGATTCAGGAAAAGTGGGACTCTCCCAGGCTCTAGAGAGAGGAAGACTCAAGAATAGAGCATTACCTGGCCCTCAGAAGGGGAGGAGAGGGTGAGGTGACCCTGCTGGGAGAGGGAAGCTGAGAAAGTGAGATTAAATGTACCTCTTTAGGTATCACAACTCTCAAATTAACATGTTTACACATTCATGACACCCATGTGGCTTCAATTTCTCAGCAGTGGAATTTTTCACATAATTAAGCTTTTAGGGAAAAAATTCATTTTTTGCCATTAAAAAACATGACAAATGGTCTACATGTATCATTTGGACACAGGTCACATTACCCAGATAATGAACTCTTTCATGTAAAATTTCCAGTAGATTTTTAACATGCAGAAGTCCTCCTCATATGTTATCCTGTATTGATCCGATTGGAGCTGTTAGTGTCTAGTGGATCAATGATCAGCAAACTAAAAAGTCACTTAGTGACTATGACACCCATGGCAGTGTTACAATCTATTGTGTCAGGAATTCTTGTTTTATTAACTCTGTAATTACCTGTTCAGCTGAACCAGTGAATTTTATTACACATTTTCTTTCACCTGAACAAGACCTTTGCACTTCTACCAGTGCCCTGAGGATCCACCATTTTTTTTCTGTTCCATGTCTTTCTCCAGTGGCCTATGGCTTCACTGCCATCTGTTTACGCAGAGACGTGTGGGAAACAGGGCTTTTAGAATACCTTCGCCTAGCTTTGGAAGCTGTTCAGTAGCCCTGCCCTCCAGCATAGTTGCTTCAGTTGAGACACATTTAAGCCTCAGGAGGAAGAAAGTCAACAGGGCAACTCTGCTTGCTGTCTATTGGTACTTTCTTTAAACAAAAGATCACTATGCTGTATGGCATGGGCTTTGGAGGCAGGTCTGGGGCTGCCTCCTGGCTCTACCGATTGGCAAGTTATATAAACTCCTCAGCCTCAGTTGCCTTGTGTGTTAGGGGAGGGGATAGGAATAGTCCCTCCCTCATAGTGATGCATGGATATTTCTCCAGCACCCCAGACTCAACATGCTTGAAATTTTGTCCCCCCTAAAACCTGTATCTCTTCTACTTTATTTTGGTAAATGGTGCAGTCATCTTTGACTCACTCTTTCGTTCACCCCACCCCAATATCCAGCGCTCACCAAATGCTATCAAGTCTGCCTCCTAGATGTTTCTCTGATGCATCCATCACTCCTCACCATCTCTGCGCTAGCCCAAACATTTACCATTTCTCATCTGGACTACTAATTGTCCAGCTGGACTTCACAAATTCACTCTTGGCATCTTTTGTTAGAGTCACCATGCTACCATTATTCAAAGGTTCCTGTTATCCTTAGAATTGGATTCAGTGTCATTAACACATCCAAGACTTTGCATGCTTTCATTCTTTTCTCATGTCACTCTTCTTGTTAC
The DNA here is from genome assembly GCF_009762305.2 of Zalophus californianus. Classification (NCBI taxonomy): domain Eukaryota; kingdom Metazoa; phylum Chordata; class Mammalia; order Carnivora; family Otariidae; genus Zalophus; species Zalophus californianus. Next base: position 37,375,358 of record NC_045610.1, read on the forward strand.
TCTTACTGCCTATGGTTGTACTGGGATTTATACATGTAATTTATTTTTTCATTTGTTCACTCATCCAACTAACATTTACTGAGCATCTTTTATGCATCAGACACAGTGCAAGTGCTGAGAATACAAAATGAATATGGTCTGCTCCCTGCCCAAGATAAGCTCAGGGCCTAAAGGGGGATAGAGATACAAGAAGATTATTAAAAACAGTAAAATGTAACATGGGAACTGAGAAGAGAGAGTGATTAGCTTTGTGTTGGCATGTCAGAGAAAGCTTTGCAGTGACAGTGACTGTATTACATCTGGAAGAATAAATAAGAATAACGTGTGCATGTATGTGTGTGTAATTTTAAGTCAGATTCTTCATGCCAGAAAATATTTTAGGAGTATAATACAAACCCAAAGCATAATTCTCCTTTAGAGTATGTGCTGGGTAGTTTCCCATATCACTGAGGTCATCACCACTAGCTATTAATTTCTCTTAGAACAAGTAGAGCTGAGGAAACATCCCCTTTTTTATTCATTGAGTACTTTTCTATCAACTTTTGTTAAAATCTTTCCACTTGTTTAAGTGGCCAATCCAATATCCCCAAATTTCCCTTCCCTTGGAACATATCTCAGGATCTAGAAATTGGAAAAGCCATTGATTGTAGAATATGGTCAAAATCAACCAAAAAAGAAATTAATTCAATGTCTTCAGATTTTGAGTCTTTTTAAACAGCTTCTTAACAGGAATATTCCATATACTCATCATGTAAATCCCACCTTCTTTAATAATTAATTTTAGTTCAGAGGAATTAAATTATCCACAAATGACAGAAGGTCTGTCACCTTAAGGTTTTGTGGGCTGCCTAAAGCACAGATTAGGTATGAAATACTAGTTTTCTAGAAATGCAGCTTTAATACTCAGCTACTACTGAATGTCCACTTGATAAATTTAACATTTATCTTGTTACACTTGATAAATTAAATTTAATTTAATTTAAATTTAAGTCACAGTTTCCTGTCAAATTTCATCTTCTGATTGTATTTTATTCTCCAAATTTTGGGGTAATCAAAAGCATTCTCTTAATTTTTGAAGAAATGTATTATTCAATTAAGATACTTTTCATAATGTAAAAGAAATATTCTTAAAAGAGAAATTTAAATTTCCCATTATGCCTGTGATGCTTATCGACCATATTATTTTGCAGACATCTCACAGAAGCATTTTTACCATAAGGAAACTGACTCATAACCACAGACACTTATTTCCATTGTTAGATATAATATCCTCTGTCTAAAGTCTTTTAGTGTTTTTACTTTTAAGCCTAGTGTCTAAGATACAGAGAAATGTATGCAAGTACCTCAGTCTGTGCTTCTGAAAGAAACATTTATCAATTAAGCAAAATTGAATTGCTTGTTAGACCTCTGAAAGTACTGATGACACCTCAGTTGTGAAGAGCAATGGGAACATTACTCTCTGCTTCCTTCTGCTGAAGAATAAGAAATAAGAAAAGTTACCTGACCCAGAGCGAAGTTGACCTAGAACTCTATAGACTGTTTCATTTGAAATGATTAGGCAAGTACAGTGTATGGGGCAAAAGAAATTAAGCTGAAAAATGTAAACCATAAGCTAAGAGACCTTAGCTCATTATAGCAACATCACCTTTTCTGTTTCCTAATTCTTCCTTAAAATGTGCTTACTGATGTAGACAATGAAGATATAAAGATGAATAAGACTCAGTCCCTGCCTTCAAGGAACTAATAATCCAATGGAAAACAGATGTGTGCAGCTAACCCTAATCATTGAGATATATGAGTGTTTTCAGCAAAATGCTAAGTAGAGGGAGAACAAAATAAATTAATTCTGCCCAGAGGAATCAGAGAAAGCTTCATAGAGGAGGTGACATTTAGCTGAATCTTGAAGGATGAGTAAGATTCAACCAAATAAAGGAAAGTGGGGATACCATGGGAAGAGAAAATATCAGGAAACAAAGGCAAGTTGTATGAAAATACTTGCTATGTGAGAGAATGTATAACGAGAATGGCTGGGGTAGGTCAGGGTTAGTTGTAAAGAATATGGATCTACATCCATCCCCATCACCTCCTGTTGATAGTTTAGGCTTTCTTTTATAAGATATTAGGGACCAATCAACTATATAGTATTTTATGGTGGGTGTATTTCATTATTTGGCCATCTGCAGTCTATGATTCTCCCTTCCTATAAACTCTCTGAATGCTTTTTGTGTTATCTCCTATTATGTGTGGTATTAGTTAAGAGATAGTGGTTCTCTTCCACTACCAGATCCTTCCTCAACCAAATCTGGTGCTGCCAGGATCCAACCACATAATTCAGATTTAGCCAAAATGACACTCCCTCTTTGAAGACTTTGCATCTTGACCATGTGATACAAAGATGTGAAGACATCTGGCAGTTATAGTCATAGGTCACAGCAGCAACGACTGTAGTTGGTGCACTGCTGGATTTTTGTTGTGGTTCCTGTCCCCTGGCCCTCAGGAGCTCCCCTGATTCTGACCTTGAGTCAGCTTCTGCCTTGCAGCTAAGAACTCTTAAGCAAATAATGTCCAAAACCAAACTCATCATTCAAGTTCAAGGAGTTACACACCTGGAGCTTGAAACTGTAGGTTTAGAGCTTTAAATAAGGGCTTTTCAGAGATGGATACAGGTTTAAGATTCCTTGTATTAAAGCTGAGAGTTCAAGCCCAAGGGATAGATCAGTCAGGGAGAGAATATAAAGGAAGAAAACAAGGGAACTGGAGATAATATCCTGGGAGATGCCCGCATACAAAGAAGCAGACAGAGGAACTAACAAGGATGCCTAAAAAGATGCCTCAGAGAGATAGGAGGAGAACCAGGGAGAAAATAAGCTCAAAGAGGGGCAGTGAGATCAGACAGAGTAAGCACTGAGAAGTCATTGGGATTGGCAATTAGTGGGTCACTGGATACTTTGAAAGAATAGATTTAGAGTAGCTTTCCAGGTGGAAGCCAAAATCTTATGGTTAAGGAAATACAATTGATACTTGAACAATGCAGAGGCTAGGGGAACAATGCAAGTCAAAATTCACATATAACTTGACTCCCTTTACTAATAGCCAAATGTTGAATGGAAGCCTTACCAATAATAGAAAAAATCAATTAACATATTTTGTATATGTATTATATACTTTATTCTTACAGTAAAGTAAGCTAGAGAAAAGAAAATACATTTACAGTACTTATGTATTGAAAAGATCCATGTATTAAGTGGACCCATGCAGTTCAAACTCATGTTGCTCAGGTTTACATCGTAGTGGGAGGTGACAAGTAGAAGCAACAGTAGAGACTGAAATGAAAGTCCAGTGGAGTGCTGAAGGATGAAGCAACAGAAAGGGATTTAGTGTTAAAAGAAGGCTTTTTCTGTAGTGAAGAACTGAGCCTTTTCTAAGAAGAGCTGGTGGAGGAGAAGAGACTGAAAACGTTACATAGCAGAGGCACAGATGATGAAGCATTATCTTGGAGAAGAGAAGAGGCAATGGAAATTGTAGCAACGTGGAATGGTTGACCTTGGAAGGGGATAGAGCCTCTTCCTCTTTGAAGTCAGGACTGGAAGAGGTAAAATGAAGATTTAAATCACCTGGGTTCTTGTTAAACATGGAGATTCCCCAGGCCTACCCTAGACTTAGTGAATCAAAATATTAGAGGGCAGGGCCCCTGAATGTGCATTATTAAAAAGCTGCAGGTGGCAGTTATGCATACTAAAATTTAAGAAGGACTAACAGAGATCATATAGAAGTGGAAATGGAGTTGAAGCTAAAGAGTGTTAAAAGTCTGGCACAGCCCTTGCGGGAAACAAAACATGGAACCTAGCAAAAATGAAATAAAGGATTCCCAAAGAACACGAAGAACCTGGGTTGAAATCATAAATCAAAATGTCAGTCATTTAAGTATGCTCTTTCTTTCTGGTGAGCTCAGTGGCCCAGGAAGGATGGAAAAGCAAATATTCAGATTGGTCCAAGAAGTTGGGAATGGACCAATGAGTGTGATAGCTCTCTAGGAGGCAAAAGGAGGTTGACCCTGGAGTCCAGGCTGAGTAGGCAGGAAAGTGAACTGATTCTAAAGTGAGGCAGAAACAAAGAGGAAGCTCCTTTCCAAATAGGCTGGTTGGATTGAAGGAGTGTATTTGGAATCACCAAATCCTGAACTGCTCTCTTTACTACCAAGTACCAACCAAAACTGAACAAACCTGCTATACTTGATCCTTGACGTCTCCATCACTATGGTGAATCATAGTGGAATCCAGTGAATCCACCTGGAACCAATTTAGGTGTCCATCAGTGGGAAATTTGTTAAATAAGTTATGATGTATCCAGATCATGGATGCTATGTAATCATTAAACATAATGCTAACAACCTACTTATTTTGGAAAATTAGTCACGACATTTTAGAAGGTAAAAAAGCGTTGTTATATAACATCATGTAAAAAACTACTTTTTTGTATTTTGTATTTTGCTAAAATTGGTGTGTATGTGCAAGTACATGCATGTATGCAAAGGAGATATCTGAAAGAAAAGTCACAAATGAGATATTTTGGTGATTTTTATTTATTTGTATTTTCTGTATTTAAATTTTTACTATATGTTTCTATTATTTTAGGGTTAAGAAAATACAATAAAGTTATTTTCATTTTTTTTAGTAATACAAAGTGTTTAAAACTCCCAAATTACTTACCTTTCCTTCCTACCAGTCAAAATTCTCTTCATCTTAGCATGGCTTCTCTCAGATAGAGATAGGAGCTGAGCTGATTAGTTGTGTGTCAACTTGTGAGTGATTAGTACCTCCATTGTCCTTCAAAACATATTTATTGTCTCAAAACATAAATGACTCTTCAAATGATGATATTCGAGGTGGAGGAGTAATGAAGCACAATAATTTGGACAGTGTGGATTAACGTGATTTTGGACAAGAATTTGACAACATAGCAGGTTAACTCTTCTTGGGAATGTATATCTCTCAGGGTCAGCATCCTAAAGCTCTTCCCATTTATACAACATTTTGATGCATAGATTGATACTTGTTACACACAGGAGTGGTTTTTGTTTGTTAACCTAATCATATTTATTTACTTATTTTACCACTGCTAACTTAAAATGTCCTTTTTTTTCTCCAGAGATTTATTAAACTTTCCATTTTCTTCCAGTTTTCTATAATTTGACTTCTATATTTATATTTAATTCAGGTGGAATTTATTTTGACATCTAGTGCGAGATGGGCATCTAAATTTATATCCTTCCAAATTGCTACTTTTCTCAGAATCATTTATTGAATCACCCTCTTTTAGTTGTGTGCCTTATTTATCATATATTAATGTATTACATATAAAAGGAGCTCTTTATTCTGTTACATTGATCTGAGTATTTTTGCACCACTACTAGGACATGTTGTAGCTCTTTATGTTTTAATAATTGTTAATGTCAGTCATTACTTTTCTTTTTCAAAATTTCAAAATGCTATTTCCCTCTTTTTATTTTTCCTATAAATTTTAGAATTATTTTTATCAAGTGCCTTAAAAATCTTATTGTGATTTTAGTTGGTATAGCATTAAACTTAAAACTTGACTTGAATCTCTCCACTTTGTACCAACCAATTTTCAGTCTTAGAAGCATTTCCCACAGACACTCCCTGTCAGCAGCAGCAGTAGATATACGTTATCCGTGGTAACTCAGGAGTTTGTAAGTTCAGGGATTGCCTGTGTTCACGTAAAGTTCATGTACTGGAGAACTGTGCCACTATCAAGTACGATATGTAATACAGATTTTGTTGTTTCTTAAAGTAGTCTTTTATAATTCTATTATTTCTGTCTGCCATTCTGAGTGTTAGCTACTAATTGTTAGGTTACCCAGGACTGATGTACTTTGCATCTTCCCATTTTAAAAATTGGCTTATTATATTAGATTGGAGTCTTCTTCAAGTTTTCTTTTTAGAAACTCTAAAGAGAGAGTAATGTCTCTCTTTCGAGGATTTTACGAGATTCATTTTGTAAACTATTCCAAACTCCGAATGATTATTACATTAACTACCTGTATGATCTCAAGGAAGTCATTTAAATTCTCTGATCTTAAGCTTTGTTGTCTATAAAATGGGCATAATCATACATACATGAGGTAGTAATATAATGGTGCCTATAAACAGCTTCTATGTAATCACTCAAGAAATGATGCACCTTACCATTCTCCCCTTCCCTCTGTTTATCTGTTATCAACTTTGCCAGTCATCCCTGCCTTTGATTCCATAATTACCCTTCCTAAGAGAATTCCTAAACTTCTCCTATGGCTCAGTACCTAAGGCCAAATGGGGAAAGAATAGAGATACAGCAAATAATTTTGTAGGCAATCTAGCATTAAATTAATTGATACTGAATTAATTACAAATCATTTTAGTAATAGCAAATGAAGCTAAACCAGTGTTCATAGCCCCTCTTTAGAAAAATAAGCAAGGTTTAGAAAATTATTTTGTAAGCTATTAAGGATTAATATAGGGCAAAAATTTGGGTATAAACCTTAATGCCTTATATACAGAGTGCTTATTAGTATCAAGTGTTAATTCTAAGTGTAAATGCTGATCATGACCCCTTAGAGCCAAAATCGTTGATTAGATGGGTATGTTCAACATTAAAGTGTGTGTGTGTTTAATTAAAATTGATTTTGGAAGAACTCTCCAACTACTGTTCCTTATGCTCAACTTTATTTTCTCATTGTGAAAAAGAAGTAAAATTGAGGTATCGTTTAGGTTAAATCTTGTATGGTGAGGAGTATCTAATTTTGCTTTTTCTCTCTAAGGCCTGTTAACTCATATTCCTACTTCATGGCTTAATTTCATTCTATCCTAGGAAAGGCTTCTTAGTGTTCATAATTCATAAGTTGAAATTTTATCTAAAGAAGGTCCTAGATATTGTAGGCGCATCCAGAGCCCTGAGTGTGGGGAGAGATATGGAAAACAAATTTGAGAAAAAGAGTTCTGATTGCTCTCCATCACATTTTTCCATGGCAAAACAATATTCAATGTGCTAATTCTGTCATCTGCTGTTTTCTCTGAGAGTTTTTCTTAGAGCAATGAAAGCATTATAGGTTCAGTGTAGTCATATTCACAGAAAGAACAACAATTTCTATATATTGAGCATTTCCATTTCATTCACCTAAGAATTCTTTCTAGTAATTATAAGGTATAAATATTATTTTTGAATTTTTAAAAAGAGAGAGAAAGAGAAGAGGAATAAAGAAAAGAAACCAGAATTTTAAAAATTCCGTTGATTTCTAGATACGGACCTGATTTCTTGCACTAACAGTTTCAATACTGTATTTGTGGCTGTGTATAGCATAATTAGTATCTCACAGGCAATACCCATCCATCTGTTCCCATAGATGGAAACTGTCTTTAAATAATAAAGGAACTCCTTTCTGACATAAATGCTCCCTGCCTTTGAAAGCTAAGTAGAAATATATAGCATAATGTGTGTATCAGTGTGTCATTTACATTGAGACCTATCAGACTACATCTTACGAAATATATTATTTTTAGTAAATACTTCAGTTAAATAGACTGGGTTGGTCTTTGTTTTTGTTTTTGTTTTAGATTGTCCCTAAAATATTTCCAGCTCACTCACAGGTTAATAATCACACAATGATGTCAGCCAAAGCAAGTACTGACAAGGAAATGGGAACCCTGTTCAAGAGAGAGATGAGTAAATATCCCAAGAGAGGAATCAAACAGCAAGCAGTCATTTCTCATAAAGACAAAAATCACCAAATTAAAAAAAAAAGGTTTAAAAAAATAAGTTTAACTGAGAACTTGGACAGTCTAAAAAAATGTGCAGATGGTAAACTTCTAATGGAAGAGACATTTGGGAGTATGGCCAGCAGCATGTCCCACCTGCCACAGGAGTTTGTCTTCGGGCAGATACAACTCCCTAGTGGGAGAAGGGGGGGGGGGAGTGAAAAGGTTACAACCCAGGTGGGTTAGACACACCTCTAGCCAGAGTGATATTCCTAAGCTACTCACATGGCTGATGGCAACAACACTAGAATAAAATAAAATGTGAAAACAGTGTGCTGATCTTTAACTACCACATCAAGATGCTTAAAAAAAATAATTTGAGGTTCTGTGTGCCTTTTCTGAATATACAGGACGCACATACCACAAGTTTCATAGGTTTCTTGCTAACAAAAGACTCTGGATTTATTAGAATCAAACTTCATTTTAAAGCCTTTTGAGCTTCAGTGTGAACTAACTTCCCAAATTAAAACCGGATCCAGGTACTCTTTCTCTTTAACATATTGGGACCCACTAAATCTCACCCCACACACAAATCCTATACAGAATGTGTATTGTCTCGAATAGCTGGAGAGGAGAGCAGCTTTCCCCATTGCTTGGAGCCGTAGTTCTCCCCAACAGAGTCATGTTTTCAGCAAGGTTCCTGTGGGAAACCTGTTTGTGAAAGTGGCATTTCTGATTCAGACTCCAGTTCCCCATGCCAGCTTCGGAAAGTCAAACAGATGTTTCCTTGTTTACTGCAGCGTAGCTCATCACTTATCCCAAGAGGAAAATCAGAAGAGACTGGGGACAAGCGCAATTCTGTCAGCCAACCCCAAGAAAATGGAGATAGAGAGAGGGCTTATTTGTGTGTGTGTGTGTTTGAAACCTGATTAAATATGAGTTTAAACTTTGTTTTATTTAAAGATACACTCATCTACAGGAAATTTTACCCTCCACCTAAATTTCATTTTTTTACTCCCTTTTCTCTCCCCGTTTTCTGGCAAAGTTCAGTATCTTTGATAGGTCTCTTTGGAGTACAGTCTTTGTGCTTTTCAGTTTTCCTTGGGATTAATAGGTTGTTTGAGAGCAAAGCTTAGCTCTTGATTTGTTTTGCAAGAATAACAAGACCAAAAGTCATTTCTTATTCACACACGTCAAAACACATGCATACTCACAAAAAAACAAAATAAAATATATTTTGAATCTCACACACCACAGTGATGTGGCCAGGGAATTATGCTCATTAAATGGATTTACAAAGAGCTGGGTAGCATATAGTGGAAAATAATATTGCACTAAGGCTGAACTAACAGTAAGCGGAACACAGTAAGCCTTTTTCATTTCTGATCCATACATTTTTTAAAAATAGTATTGCCGATTTTTAAGCTAGAAATCAAGTTGCTATAGGAAATATTTTAAAAACCAGCTTTAAGCATTCCCTTGTTTTTGTTTTGGACATATCGTAGATATAACCTTGCCTGATTGTAATCTAGAGTCAGATTTTTAAGTTGGATTTTTTTTTGGAAAAAGATTTGCTGTCTCTTTGCTTGGAATGAATTCCTCCAGTCCCAGGCCTGAGACCGGTGGAAAGGTCACGGCTGATTTAGAAGGTTCTCTGCTGATGTGCATCTCTGTCTCTCCCTTTCAGACGTTCTCGTTTTCTCTCCTCTCTTGCTCTATGCGTACGCAGAGTGCTGTCTGTGTTTCAGGAAAAGAATGTGTGCTAAAAGAAGTAATGGTCTGACTGTCCATCAGACTGGGCAGCAATGGAGGTCATCTGGCGGTCAAAACCAAATAATTTCAGCCTGTTCCTAAAGCCCCTGAAGCTGTTGACTCCATGACTGGAGTTCACTGCCTCTTGTTGCTTCTGTATCCTCTGAAACCTGGGAATTTTATTTTTGGAGACAAGAACAGACATATTTTCTCCCTAGCAACTGTGTGTACACAGTGCCTGCCATTCAGCATTGGTTCAGGTTAGCTTGGCCGAAGTATACAGTCAGTGCTCCTCCTTGATACATGTCTGCCCTGAATAGACAACAGACCAGATTCCAAACCTAGAGGCTCCCAAAATATTGGAAGAGTCTGAATAATATTTGTGCTTGTTTTGAAGTGCATTGTTATCTAGAAATTTAAAATTTAAAAATTAGAAAGTATTCTTTTATAAAAAGATCTGATGTTCTTAATGTGAAACTTTCTACAGGCACATATTTTAAGGTAACTCCCAAGTTTCCACATTCATATGGAACAGATGGGAGTGGAAGTGGTTTCAGAGTGCTGACAACTCCATTAAAAATGTTTTAAAAATCCATAATCCATAAATCTGAGCCACATATTGGTTATATTCACAGCCCTTTCAGAATTTCTTGTACCCTATTTGTGAATACCACCACCTGCTGGCAGTTAATGACAAGCTCTTACTTTGCTGAAGAATCAATCTAAAAGTCAATATTAAATAAAATTTAAATGTTTTTAAGTAGGCAAGTTTTTGAAATGAAGATCTGTTTACTGCATCAGTTTGAAACATCACAGCCACAATTAATTCACCAAAACTTTTTAAAGGGCATTGAAAAAAAATTACACCTGGAATATTGTTTTGAAATGAAAGCTATTCTTTATTTTTACTTAATACCAGCTCTCGATTATATTCTCTTCAACTTCTTTTTCCTTGCCCACAATATTTCAAAGTGATGTTAGAAGTATCCAAATCACCAAGTTGGAGTTACAGTTCTACTTCTTTCCTCTGCCTACTTTCTAAAAGAAGTATTTGTGTGCAATGAAATATCTACATACGGAAAAGGAGGAGGGGCAAGAAAGCATGGAAAATCCACAGGCTGGATAATTAAGTGTTGACTTCTAAAGATTATGTCTGTGATTGAGGGATTTACCACCCTTATTTTGGCACTGACTCATAAAACATATGTTCACAAAATCTGTTTTATGGGTTTTTTTAACAGGGTAGAAAATTTTAAATGTACAATAAAATAGACAAATCAAATCTTCATGCAGTGATACTACAATATACTGGTTCCTTTTCACTGTTCAAATCTTAACTCATCAAACAGAAATATGCTATAATACTTTATAATAAAATAAAATACAATGTTACTATGGCCCAATACAGTGAATGACAAAATTTTATAGATTAAGGTAATCCAAAACTAGTTTTCCAACCAAAAAAGAAAAGTGTGCTGTTTCAATTCTAAAGCTGTGCTCCTAGAATTTTCTGCGCATATTTAAAAATGTATCCTGGTCCAATTTTAACATATGCCTTTAGCCAAGTCATTCTTTGTATCCAGTAAGGCTACTTGAAATGTACTAGGTAGGAGCCAAACTCAGATGATGATTCCTTCTTCTTAAATATGTTTTTCTAACCTCCTGATTGAGGGCTGTCCTACAGATCATGGTTCTCTCTGTTGCTCCAAAGGTGAGATGCTCTGATACCTCAGCCACTCTCCTAATATTTTTAGTTGTTTGCAACATTAATGTCACATTATATTCAGTATTTCAGGCAGTTATAAGTTGCAGGTCTTTGACACCAAGAAACAAAGCCTTACTGAAATTTGGTTGTACTTACTTAGCCTGGTGCTAATTTTTATGTGCTATCTGGAGAAGAATGAAATTGATGCAGTGCCTTTCTGAGAGGAAGAATGTCTTCCAGAGATTTTGCTCTCAGGGCAGTTTTTACAGATGTTTCTCGATATTCTTTCATAGGGGGCGGGGGGGGGGGGGGGTTTCCCCGACCATAAAACAAGCGTAACCTCTTGTGTCATAAGGGAGGGAGGAACAGAAGTGTAGAGAAGGATGGCACCAAATCTTTTTTGATGATGAAAATCTAAATAACTCTTTAATTCCATTAAAGAACTTTCTCTATTAATCAGAATTTTGGGTTCAGGCTGGCCTTTGGAGATTTTGCAATTTTTTTCCCCCCAGGCGTCTGATCACTGCTGGGAGGCCTGACTTATGCCCCCTGCTGCTTACATTTAAAAGGTCACCAAAACAATGACTAGGTTTTCTGCAGGCTCCTCCCACCAGTCAGTGAGCTCACACTCCGCCCGGATCCTCAGCTGTAAAGCGCCCCCTACTGTTCTTATGAGGCCAGTGCACTAATGATTCTCAGGTCTGCACTTCCGGGACTCCTCTGCTTATAATCAGTCCGTAGAGCTTGCTGCCACATTTCTTATGCTTTATAAGGGTCTGTTCAGAGCAAGCCACTGTTCTCTTGGTCATCCATCCTCACTGTCCTCAGTGGTTTTAGGTAATCCTTTCAAAACTCAAATAAACACACATGAAGCATTCTCTCCTTGGAGAGCATGGCACCAAAAATTGTCAAGGACTGACCCTTGCCCTCCTGGGACATGCAAACTTGGCGGTCATTCAGACCCAAACACAGGCATAATGATTTTAATACTAGAATGTAATACTGCAATGTGATAATTACTATAATAGAAGTTTTTTAAAAAGATATTTTAGGAGAGGGAGAGATTAATTCCACCTGGGAGATTCTTTTTTTTTTAAGATTTTATTTATTTATTTTAGAGAGAGAGAGAGCACATGAGAGGGGGAAGGGTCAGAGGGAGAAGCAGACTCCCCACTGAGCAGGGAGCCTGATGCAGGACGCGATCCTGAGACTCCAGGATCATGACCTGAGCCTAAAGCAGTCACCCAACCAACTGAGTCACCCAGGTGCCCCACACCTGGGAGATTCTGAAAGGCATTTTGGAGTAGGTGGATTTTAAATTGAATCCTAAAAGATGAAAAGAAGAATGTTCCAGGCAGGGGAACAGTAGTATTGAGAATGTGACATTTGCTTTCATCAGGTTTCTTGCATCCCTCGACTTCTTGGTTGTCTTTGTTGTTAACTGCATGGTTAACCAATTAAGGCAAGGAGAAAAGCTGATTTGAGATAACCATGGTGTGAAAAAGCTTTGATCTGGACATTCACTTTCCTTTCTTTTCACACAGTGGTTGTAGTATGAATAACATCATTAACTTTCTTTTTTCCTCTTAGAATTCGTTTACCTGTTTCTTTCCATCTGTATTCACACACACACACACACACACACACACACACACACACACACCCATCTCCAGAATTTATTCTTGGACACTATCTCAGTTTCTACTACGATCTCCACAAGTCAAATCAATTAGATTGAATTGACAATACAATTTAATGACCCTGCTTGTCTTTGCAGGTAAACTTGAGAACAGAATGAATCCGAGTGCCAACTCATTAACCTTGAAAGACAATTCAGGTGGCTTTATTCTAATGTTTCTAATGTTTGTTTAGAGTCGAGCACACTTTAAATATGTCTACATTGTTTAATAGCCTCTTGTACACAGTTTTTTGATGGACTCAATTGATATTTTTCATTAAAGACCAGATCCTAAAGAACTCATTCACCTTCCTCTTGAATTTACATTCAAACAGATTTCTTGATAGCTTCTTAAAATGATAACTTACTACTAGTTTTAAATGTCTGTGTTTCATGCTGCCAACCACAGAGTTTCTTGTCCACATCAAATTCCTAATTCTTACTCTGGGCTTTGTGGGGAACAATTGTCCAACCCTTCTCTCTTTACAATTTTTCTAATTTTCTCATCTGTGCTGTTCACTCTTCATGCTATGGATATCTTCATTACGGGACTGGGAGGATTTTAGTCCCTGAAGACAAATATTTTATTAGCTCTTAATGGTGATCTGCTACGGAAGGTTACATTTCAGGACATTATTTATTTTAGTATGTTTGTAACTTGTTTTTAAGGAGGTTTTTTCCTCCTTTTACATTTCCAACGGAGAAAATTCATCCAGAAATGTCTCCACTGCCACCTACTTGCAGTTTGGAAATTTACATGCACCTTGTTTATCAAATAAAGCTGATATTTTTTTCCTGCAAGGCAAGATTACTAACAAGAATACTGTAGGTGGCATTGTGGATTCTTCTCATGTTTTTAAAGGCATGGGTTTTGTGAAATTGCTAGAAAAATGCCTGCATTATAGGATTTTTACTAACATTCGTGGAAACAGTTTTTTCTGTAAATGTGGTATGTCTTCTTCTATGATAATTGTATTGCTACAAATTATATAGGTAACAGTCTAAGTGAAAATACCATTCCTAAATGCTTTATTCATATTTATATTAGGTTTACGTTGCTATAGTCATAATCCTTAATAACTTCTTATAAAGCACATTATAAAGGCATTCATGATTATGCTATGGAAAGCTGTTACCTAGCACATTGTAAAAGACAGACATTTTAAAAAACAATATATGTTCCTATTTAATACAGAGAGATGAGTTATCAGACACCGTGTGTACTTGTAATTTCATAAATAATAATAAGGTATGCATAAATGGCTCTTTAATGCTCAATGTTATTATGTAGAGAAGAAAGTGAACTATTCTAATATAATAATAGATATGAGAATTTTGAGTTATTTTTTCTTCTCATCATAGCAGTGACCACTCTGTGCCTAATGATTTCATTTTATTGCAAATCCCCTAGATGGAAGCTTAAAGATTTGACATTGTTATGTGCTTTTTTAATACAGGTTATTCTACGTTTTATTCAGCCTCCTAAAAGTATATAGCTCTGTCTTAGCATATTTAACTGGAAATCCTAGCTCAAGTCATTTCTGCAACATGTTCTACAGAGTCTCCCATTTTAAAAAATTATGAGCATCTAAGCATCTGCCTAAAATTTTAATTATTTCCCAAACTTCACCTACTTCATTTTTGCCAGTTTTCCTATCAGATAACTAGACTCAATTTTTCAGAATATTTTGGAGACTGTTATTTAATCCTTCTTAACCTGAGAAATCATTTGGATCACATTGTAGATATATGTATTTGTATATGAAAACATATGATTAGTGACAAGAAATATTTCTTTCTCATGAATGTGGAGCTGGTTGTTCAGAGTATAGGGCTGGTCCTTTTCTGAAAGCATTCAGTACTATCTAATTTCCCATCTATACAGTTTGTCCCTAAGTGACATTTTAAAAGCAGCTGTAACTTTATGGTTGTTTATGTTCAGTGACTGTGGAATGGTTGTCTAAGAGAAGTAAAACAAATCTTTGCTGTGTGTTCCCTGGCTGGTACACAAGCTGTATTATGCTTGCACTTTTAAACAACTTCTAATGTAATCTGATTTCATTTGTATGCTGCACACCCTTTTTAAGTTTTTTTTTTTAATCTCATCTAGAGAAACTGCAAGTCATTCAAGTTTCCTTAACGGCACCAATAATGTATATAAATCTTGTTAGTATGCAGTGCATTACAGAGTGGAGTGGCATTAAAACTCCTTTGTTGCAAAGTCATGCTTCAAGGAAGACTTCCAGATCTAAAGATAAACAGTGTGCTTGGTGAATCCACTTCATTCTGAAAGTGTCTAGAATATAATTTGTCTAATAAGGGCAATCCTTTCATATAACATAGAAACCAGGTGAGTTCTTAAGCATTTGGAAATCTGTGTGCCAGGATGAAACCAATCTTTATATTTTGCATCCTTTCTGATAAATGCAATAGAAGAACACATTGAGCTTTATGGGAGATTTTGTTTATAGTGTTATTCAGGTAAACAGAGACCTTTGAAATTTCAGTATCAAAAGCATCATCAGAAGATAGTCCTGGTGGGAATACTGACAATTTACTGTGTAAGAGCATCCCTGTAACTGGCCAAGAATCCTGACTGTCCTGGTTTAAGATGATAAAGCACTAGCATGTCCCACCAACAGCTTTTTGCTGGCACTTAGTACAAGAAGACAGGCCAGAAGGTGACTGTTCTCAGCAAACTCCTAGTGTCGGGGCACTTTTCTCATCCACATGGCCCATACCCAAAGCAGGTCTCCCTTTGTAAGTAGATCAGCCTCTTCCAGGCATCCAGGAGATATATAGACAGCCTCAGAGGCTCCAACTGTCAGCTCCTTTTCTGCTTCAAGAAATGAAGAAGCTCCATACAGCACAGTTATTTTTTAAAAGACTATAATAAGTTACAGTTATGGGTCATGGTAGTTTTTTCTATAGTGTTATTACCATTATTATCTTCTACAGCAGTAAAAATTGATTGTTCAGATGAGCAGTGTGAGAGACCCTCAAATTCAGGCAGCAGGACTAAATCTCCCATCTGGATGGCAAAAAAAAAAAAGAAAGAAAGAAGGAAAAAGCGACGAAAAGAGCATAGTAACCTGCTACTCCTCTCCCCCCTTCATGACTTCCTAGCAAATTTTACAAATGTCCATGGATGTACCACAAATATAACCCTTTAAGTGAAACTACACTGTGAAGTTGTAAATCTTAAGTTTGCGACCATCTGTTCTCTGTTTTGGTCATCTTCACCCATCTCTGCTTTATGGCTATAGTTACGGTAACTTCTTACATAGTTCCACATGTAAGATTTGTGTTTGTAATAAAATGCCTTAAATAGTATTTGGATCATATTTGTGAGTTCAGGTAAATATGAAAAGGCAAACATTTTGGAGCCCCAGAATGTGTTAGCAGAGAATACAGCTAGTGGTTGAAACAGGGAACATTAGTCAGGAATCCTTGAGTTCCTGACATGCAGCAAGCTATAGTCGTTGCCAGACTCAGTAGGCAATGAAACTTGTTTTAAAATGTTTTAAGATAGAGATTTTAAAATACAATAAAATACATTTAAAACTGCAATATGCTCGGTTTTCATAGTTATTGTTGGTATAGCTTTAAAAATTGAAATTGTTAAAATAACATTCTGTGTTTTCTCATCCCTTTACTACATACCAGTTCCTTGGTATCATCCATATGCTTAATCAAGTAAACTGACAAACACTTAATAAAACCCTCTTTGACTTTAGGGGCTATTTTGAATCCTTCTAAAATCACAAGAGTGCCAGCAGTGTTTGGACCAAGTGTCTTGTGATATTGGCTCTATTCCATCTTGAGATGTGGCCACTCTCCCTTCCATATTGAGATATATTTCACGATCATTAATAATGCATCAACCACATACCGTTTCTAGAAATATTTTTTATTTATAGCTTGGCTCCTTCCTTCCCCACCTCCCAATCGCCAAAGGAGCCCTCAGAGCCTTCTGCCTCATATTTACCCTCCTCCTCTCATATCATAGGCATTGTCCTTTAGAAGACTTTCTGAACACAGATGAATAGGTCAGTCCTGCTCTTCCACAAATCAGAGCATCTCCAAAAAGTACAGAGGGTTTCCCTTCATAAGAATTTAAGAACACTGGGCGCCTGGGTGGCTCAGATGGTTAAGCGTCTGCCTTCGCCTCAGGTCATGATCCCAGGGTCCTGGGATCGAGTCCCACATCGGGCTCCCTGCTCCTTGGGAGCCTGCTTCTCCCTCTGCCTCTCTGTCTCTCTCTCTCTCTCTGTCTCTCATGAATAAATAAATAAAATCTTTAAAAAAAAAAAAAGAATTTAAGAACACTGCCCCACAGCTGTTCTGCAAAGTAAGAGGACTGAGGTGCTGGTAGAGGTCTAGTTTCCTTCACTGTCAATGAAAAACCACAGACTGAAAGAAACATACAGTGTTGGGACCCTGAAAATATGTGTGTTTCCTTTTATGTGTACACTTGATACTAAAATTTTTAATTTTGGCTAAGATTTTTCTTCATTAAATACTTAATTTTCATTGATAGTCATTTTCAACCGTGGATGTTTATTTGTACAGTTTTTTTTCCCTTTTCAACATGTACTATCAGACCATTAATATTATTTATATGGGATTGACTTACTTCAATTTTTCTCTCTTTCTCTACTCCCTAGACCTTCTTGATCTAGTTCCATGTGTGAACTCCTACACACACACACACACACACACACACACACACATTTTGGTAAACTGAAGAATACACATGAGTTTGAGGAAAGTGACAAATGCATAGGGGTAACAAGCAAGGAGGAAACCATGCTAAGTCTGGCTATTTTATAACCTTATTTATATTGATTTAAAAATGCATTCTTTGCAGAAGCCTTTTCCCTTTGCTCTTTTGCCTGTTAAACTGCACAAGAAGGAGAAACCAGTGATAGAGCGTTAAGCAGAGAGCAGACGGTAGCGATTTAGTAAATATTGCGGTGTCAGTTTTATTTCATTTACACAATTTATTTCATTGAGAAATATTGGGTAAAATAGATTTCCAAAACAAACGTTATGACTTATATCCTCTTAGGGTGAACCAACTGCATTTCTCATAAGCTGAGGCTGCAGATCTCTTCGAAGGAAACATCATGGGGGTTGATATTACAAACCTCCTAGATGGCTCTTAGGGTGCAGAGTTTGAGGTGGGGGGGACTAGAATGTTTGAATAACATGGAATAATTGTATAACAAAAACCCTAATCTCTGACCACATCTTGCTTAAGTTAGGGAAAATTGTAATATTCAACTTTCTGGCTGGAAGGTAAGTTTCTTTGCCAGATTACTTAATTATCCATTTTAGGGTTTTTGTTCTGAATTTAATAATTACATAATGCCTCAGAGGAATGTCATGATTTTTTTTATGTTACTGTACTCTTCGTTCTAACATGCAGTACATCTGTCTTTATACATATATTTAATAAGTATTCGTATACAAAGAAGAAAAATCCTTTTTTATGTGGCTAAGAAATAAAAAAGCACTTGCCTATAAGTGGTGGAGCAAAATGGAAGACCCAGAAAGTAGTGCAGGTCACCTCTAATTGAGTGCAAACAGATGACTGCAGTCTCTACTGTTAGACATAATTCTGATTTAAGATCCAGTCATTTTGTCTGGCTTTAATTTTAATTATATTCTGTTAATTAAAAACAAGATAAGCCCAAGAAGAGTTTTAGACTCTTTTCCTCTCCATTTCTTCACCAAGGATGAAGCTTATCACCATCTGCCTCTCACTAGGTCCCTCTGTTATGATGACGTTCAACATTAGAAGGGGGAGCACTAGCCCATCCCAGGGAGGAGCTTCTGTTTCATTTCAATGTGTAGAGAAATTTCCATGAGTGGAAAAGAAGAAATCTCAACAGCTTACCCAAAGGAAAAAGAAAAACAAAACCTCAAGCTTTAAGAAAATTCGGGTCTCTTGGGATTGTACCACAGATTTTTCAGACCGTTGCTGATGATGTTAGGATTGTATGAGCTTGAGTGATTGAAGTTCACATTTTTATCACTTTGGATTTATAGATTTTAATGGTATTTCTAGGTGACAGAAGTATAGGGGAATCCTTGTCACTTTAAGGAGATACAATACCAAATTTAAGTAAATCTACCTTTCTTCCAAGAAAACATAAAGAAGAAACTTCATGTCTTGCATCTGATAGGCACTCAGTAAATATGAAAGAATGAATTAATATCCCATGAACACTATCAGAAAGCTCATGTGTTGTCAGAATTCTCTAAAATAACATGGTGATAATGTAATGAAGTATAGATATTAGTAAATCTTGCTCTTCTCTTTAATCATACATATATGTACATGTACACCTGGGGTTTATACTGTATTCATGCACACACGTTTATACTGTGTGTGTATCGAGAAACTAGTTTAAATTTCTCAAAATGTGTATGCCTTATGTAGAAGGTATGAATTAGAGAGTTAAATCAATATGTTCAGTAGCAGCAAATGGCAACTGATAATGTGCAAATTTTGTATATTCCATTCTAGCGTCGTGATAGGATTGAAGGTTACTCTACACATGATGCATCATGACTGAAGGGGGAAAAAAGAAAAGACAACATTTCCTGAAAGAAGTTTCTCTTACCAAAAGTTTTCCTAGTGTTATTTTTATAGCCGAGTGAGAGAGAATTTACAGGGAGCTGAAATCATTGAAGCTAATTAGTTGAATGGCCCTATTATTTATCCAGGGACACGTAGTACAATAATTGCTATTGCAGGTTTGAAGCATCTCAGGGATATTAATTCCAGAGCTTTCATGTCATCTCAGTACAGTAAAACTTCCTAATGGCACCCTGAAGGTGCATAATCTCATTTTAAAACTACTTTTTCTTATTTTTTTCTGAAGGAACTGGCAGAATCTCCTTCCATAAAAGCTGAAAAAGGGGAAGAACTCATAATATTTTCCTCATAAGAAAGCAGTTATATTTTCTTATTATTTTTTTTTACTGTGTGACCTTTCCTACCTTCTGATGAGGGGTTTGCTATGGCACTTTATCAAAAGTTTATCTGAACTCTGCTTCCTTGCCTCCCCTTGATGGTAGCCAACATATCTCTGGATCTCTCAGGGGAAGATAGGGAAGGTGTGAGGTGGCATTGGCTCTGGTCCCTTCCACAGTCATTTAGAAGAAGAGGACTCATTACAGAACACAGCAGGGTCCCAGTTAGGTGGGGAGAGAGAAGTCCATCACCTATGCCTAAGAGAAGTCTCCTGTAGCCATCCTAACCCATCCCTAATTTGGGTCCCCTTGGAGAAAAACAACAACCATAATACAATCTCTATAAAATCACTCCAAGAAATGCCACTTGTGTAATTTTAGAGGGAAATGAAGCCATTGCTCATAAAACTGCTAGCACTGTCTTGAGTCACGAATAGTGTTGGTTGTTGGCAGACATCCCACACTCATCTTCTGGAAAACCATCTCAATTCTCTCATTTATCTGTCCTTCCTTCCTTTCCCTCCCCTTGCTGTTTCATTCTTGGCCTTGACACATTTTGAACACCCAAGTTCTGACCCAGGGGGGAAAAATGCTCCATTCTCAAAGTTTTGACACTTAGACTCTGGAGAATCCCATTGGACTCAGGACTTGAGAATCCCATAGGATCTGCAGGAACCATTTTATTGATGCCTCCGCCTCAGGCCTCTCTCTACTCTGACCTCGCCAATCTCCAGGGAGATAAAGATTCAGAGCCTTCCCTTCAGTAATAGTTTGGAGGCCTCCCCACCTGAAACTTACCATGCTTACTTCATGTTATAGTCTGTCAGGTGAGGAGTAAACAGAGGACCACAGTGATATGTCTCCACTGGGGACCAGAATGATGCCACTCAATCTGTGGTCTTAAAACCTAAGCAACAATTTCTGTCCAGTTTTCTTTCAAGATCTGAAAAGCAAATACAACTCTTACTATGCCATTAAACCGGAGAGAAGTTCTATAGCATCTACTGTAGCCATAAAGCAGCAGAGACCTCCAGGGAAGCTGATGCAATTAGGAAAACCTGACTTAAGTACAGTATATAGATCAAAGTTCCTCCCTTATATTGGCTGTAGTTGTAAGTGACTGGATCTGTACACACACACACACACACATGCATGCCCACGCACACACATACTGTCTCAGAGCTTTGGCCATTTTTATCATGGTGTCCGAATCCCTTTATTAAGGTTTCCTTTAATTCCTTTAAATCCAATGTAAACATATTTGAATACCAGTTCTATTCATTAAGGTCTTAAGTTGAACAACACACTAACGTGGTAATGCTCCATCCTGGTACTCCTTCTCTTAGAAGTTCATTTTAAGGATTGGTAGATAGTCCCAGGAGTCAATGGCTGTCATTGATACACATATAAAGACAGGCAAAAGTAACAAATGGTTTGTGGCTTATCATCAAATCCAGGGCAAAATAGCATATATCAGAAAATCCTATAGGGCTGCTCTAGGGAACCTCTGCTCTTGCTAAAAACAGGACTGTCTCCTATCTGACTTTTGGGCTCAAGACGTGCTACTGAGTGAGAAAGCCAGGATTAAACTCAAGGATTCCGTCTTTCAGTCCTATGTCAACTAAACTAACTAACTAGGTCACTCAGGTGTGTGTTCTCCTCTTTATTTCTCTCTCTCAGGGTTTTCCTTTCTCTCTCCTCCTGTTCCATTCTCCCTTAACATATATTATTTACTCAAGAGTCTGTACCAACCCTTTGGGGGCTGTTAGAATCTATTTTATAGTTTGTTGGTCACTGACCTGATAAGTCATAATCGTTCAGAAAGAATCATCACAGTTTTATCAGGTAAGAGCAGCCGCTGCATGGGTACAGTAAATTCTTCGGCTTAAAATCTGTGCAGTTTTTTTTTTTTTAAAGAAATGTTAAATGAGTGCTTTATGCATGCAGTAAAAGACTGCTCTTATTTAGAATTTAACAGTGGTGTTCTGGAAGACAAAAATTACCATTTTGTCTTCCAGAATTCAAAGATTCCAGAATTCAAAGAAAGAATAAAAAAAAGAGAATTTTTAAATTTTACATGGTCCAACCCATATTTGACTTTAAACACCAACCCCCCAGCTTCTCCTTGCTTGAGTTTCCATTTGCAATAAAAAAGATGGAGGAATTATTTGTTGTATATTTTGTGTGTGTGGCAGGAGGTGGGAGGCAATACAATAGAATTTCTAGTATTTAATATCCTTTAGAAAATCCAAGCACAAAGAAAATTTCATGTTTTAATCAATTTTATAGCTGGAATGCCTTTGAAAGCTTTTTTTGTTTGTTTGAAAACCAAGAAAATCCCGACTGAATGTCTTAAATCACTAGTATGTCTGTATCTTTTGCCCCAAGAGGGACTTTTAAGTCATTAAAGATAAACAAAAATTCATTTCCAGGCCAAGCTCGTCTGTATTAAGGTGGGTTTTTCTTTTAATTTTCTTCTGTCCCTTCCAAGTTATAAACTTGTGGCAACAAGGCTTTGCATAAAAATGCTGACAGACCCTTAACTATAACAATGTGAATGGTGCTACTTTCACTTTAATTTAACTTGATTTAAATGAAAAGAATGTGGAATAAAAGAGGGTATACATTTGGAGGTGATTCTATATACTTGGTTTTAACCAACAGGCTTTATAAGTGTTCATTAAGAAACTCCACTAGGCATGTTTCCTGCTGCAGAATAGACTTTAACGGAAGAAATAAAGCTGTGAAGATTCCGTTTTCACTTTGTTTCTCGTAAAGACAGTCAGGATCCAACATAAACAACAATTTACACCCAGCATTTATTCTGGAAATTACAGTATCGTGCAGTTAACGCACACAGATAAATAATGTTTTATGGGATTCTGTGGAGCCCTTTCAGGGTAGCGGATGTTTAACCGAATTAAAGGATTTTGAGAACTCAAAGCTCTCATTTTAAGCAGGTTTAAACAGTTAATATTACAAAACACCAGCACAGAGGAGCTGGTCCAAATATATTTTTAATGCAGTTATTTTATTTTCATGATTTCCCATTTTGGTTTTATTACCATTTGGCACCTTCCGTTTATACTGTTACTTGTCTCCCAGGCCGTCTCCCTCAGGATTTTGCTTGCTTCATGGTAACATTTCTTAATCCACTTTTAATCCCTTATATATTTGCAGGTGTGGAAATATCAGAAATGGAACTATAATTCCTGATAGATGGAGTTATATAACAGAGATTATGATAAAAATAAAGAATTGTGATTTAAATAATAATGCAAAAAACTATTTTTTTAAAAAAGGAGAGAATTGCATATTCGGGCTAATTTCTAACTTTTCCGTTCGTGAAAAGGGGCAGCTTAAAAATCATCTTTCATTGTAATAGCGATGATGTATCAGGACAGATGGTAGCTAGACTTGTGGTGAACATAACACAATGTATAAACTGGTCCAATCACTGTGTGGTACACCTGACACTAATGGAAGAGTGTGTGTCAAATATGCTCAAATAAATAATAATAAATTTTTAATTAAAAATCATCTTTATTTCTAGGGCAGCAAAAAATAAGGTATCCCTTAAATCATAATAGATTTTAACAGTTTGGGGTCATTTTAATATAAAGCATATTATAACATTGTAGTCAAGGAAGGCTTATATGAAAACAGGCAGGAAATATTTAAATGCCAGCATCAGTGACGGTGAGAGGCTCTGGATGGGATACTACAGGTAAAGAGCAACAGCTCCAACCAGCAAGCTTGAGAAAATGCTCCTAAGGTGTCTCTTACCCTTCAGAGCTATAACAAATTTACGTCATTTTCCAAAGATTGCTCCCTTTCCGTGTTGTTAGGACTACCTAGTCTCCTTTCTCACTCACTTAATGGGGCCTCTGTGCTTTCCCAGATAAGCAGTATGTGTCAACAGTTATCAGTGAGCCATAATTTTTAGTAAAATTCAAATTGTGACTTTAAATTTTACTAAAATTCTTTTTTGAATATAACCTCAGGAAAGAATTATAAAATTTTAGTATTCTTGTTTCACTCATATATTTTACACAAGGTGTGATTTTCAGTACTATTATAGCATTAGTTTAACTGTGGTTAAGGTTAAGTTGGCATTTCTATTTTAAATCACTTTTAGGCTTTTGAAACTTGACCTTTTAAATTCTAATGGGACTAAAGCTGAGAGAGCTAGACCAAGTAAGTGTGATTAAACATACATAAAGCCATTAAACCTGCTATGGGGCCGACCCAGTAGTCTAGCAGAACTATATTGCATTGACAAGCTACTGTCTATTGGAGGATCTCAGAGTATTTCTATTCTTTAATTAAACTTACCCAAACCTGGGGTATGTTGAGGCATAACACAACTACAGTATCTTTTTTAAAGGCTCTCTAGTGAGCCCTTTTCATGACAGAAATTCAACTTATCTTCAACTCAAAACCCCCCACACCCCCAGGTATCCCTTCCCAATCATACCACTCCAAGGCAGCTTCTCCTTTCTCTAACTGAGAGCACATGTTGATGCACCACTTACTCCAGATTTGTCCTTATGGTCTTATATCACTATCATATTGCTGTAATCACATGGCTCCTCTGGGACAAGGATTACATCTTAAACTTCTTGTCACCTACCATTCTTAATGCAGTACCCTATACAGAGAAAACTCCCCAAAATTATTTAGTGAAGGATTAACAAAACTAAAAACATGATTTGTTCCTCTGGAGATCATCTTTCTTGGAAGAATAAATAAGTAAAAATATAGTTAACCTGTTCTACATTGGGAAGTCTGTTCATTGGCCTCTTTTATCATTATGACTTATATGCCTTAATAGAAATAGCTTTGTTGATCATTCATTTATTTATTTAGCAATTTCTTATTGAGTGCCTGCAACAGAAGAACAAGACAGACGACATCCTTGTCTTCATGGGGTTTTACATCCTTTTGGGGAGACTAACAATAAAGAAGTAAACCAATAAATAAAATAATTACATATTGTGATTAGTGTGATAAAGAAAATAAGCAGGATATTGTAATAGAGAGATGCCCTCCCTCCTTTGGGGAAATTCGTAAAGGAGATTCCAGAAAAAAAGTAGAACAATGTTGCAAAATTGATGTCTAGCTAATATACATATACATATTACATACATATATTATACATATATACATATAGCTATTATACATATTATATATATGTAATATACATATACATCTATGGTATATGGCCTGCACTTGACACTTCCCTCCTGAGTTTGTTGGGGGGAGGATAGAAAGAGACCTATAAAAGCACTTTGAAAAACTGAAAATGTTTCATGTGTTGTTACTGTTACTGCCCTCAGGTGGGAAAGTACATGTGTAATGGTGCTTAGTCAGACTTTGGTCAGTGACCAAAATTTCCATGGGGAAGGAAAAGAAGGCTATCCTTAAATCATTGAATAAAGAAAATGAATGCCAGAGGGAAACAAATCAGAAATTAGGCTTAGTTTGCAAATTGGAGGCCCATAAAAGAGATAACATAAGATGTGTTACATGTCCAATGCTTTCATGGTGCTTAGTTTATAAATTGCTCCTTGTGGGGGCGCCTGGGTGGCTCAGTCGTTGAGCGTCTGCCTTCGGCTCAGGTCATGATCCCAGGGTCCTGGGATCGAGCCCCTCATCCGGCTCCCTGCTCTGTGGGGAGCCTGCTTCTCCCTCTCCCACTCCCCCTGCTTGTGTTCCCTCTCTCGCTGTGTCTCTCTCTGTCAAATAAATAAAATCTTTTAAAAAAATAAAAATAAAAAAATAAATTGCTCCTTGTGTCGTGCATGGTTCTTCCCCATTGATTGCAATCAATCCAACCAATCGAAACACCAGATTTGCTCTCCTACTTCTTTGGTAAATGATCGCTCCAAGATCTCCTGTGCCCACCTTATAGTGACATGTATGTGAGTGCTCAGAAAGTTTTGTGAAGCAAGTGAATGCATGCATATGTATAATGATACTTAAGTTCCACTAACTTTCTGCAAGCATGGAAATATTTATTTATTGTACCCCAGAATTGGTAGTTCAACTCAGAGAGCTGGGTTAGAAAGAACTTTGGGACAATGAGAGATAGGAGTCGCTGGGATGGGATGCTTTTCACTCCTCCCCTGTGACATCCATTCATACATTAATTCAAATATTTGTTAAGTGCCTCCTGGTTATAGGCTCTGTTCTAACACTTCTGGGGATAGAAATGTAAGTGTCAAAGGTGAATGAGATCTGGGGGGTTAAGACCTGTACCTAAAAAAAGTGCAATTCAGTGGGGTATGTGTTAAGTGCCATAGGTACTGTAGCCGCTGCAAGGAGACCAGTCAGGTTCAGACTCCAGCCATGAGGACCAAGAGGCTCAACGCTTGGCTCTGAAGTCCCTGCAGAGTTAGGAGGCCTAGCTTGCAGCCCAAGCTGTAACTTGGTGTCTTTGGGCAAATCAAATCTCTCCTGGCCTTAGTAAAATGAATTAGACAAGCTCTTCCAGCTCTAAAACTCCCTGATTCATAAAGTAGCTGCATTTGACTCAGGCCTTGAAGGATGGATAGAAAAGTAAAATAAAACCTTACTGTTTGCATGAGAGAACTTCTGTGATGCAATGATTTCAACAGGTAGAGATGCGGGAGCATAAAAATGGGAATGGCAAACTCCAGAGTGAAGGTGTGGGAAAATGAAGGATGTGCTTGGAAAACACCAAGCAGTCTAATCTAACAGGGGTCACTTTATTGTAGGAGGATAATAAGAGAGAGAACTGTAAAAGTAAGTCAGCCTAATTTATGGAAAACTGAATGCCAGTCTTCGGCCTAATAGCTTATTTGAAGCTTTTTAAAAATGTAATCAATACCCTTTGCTTTAGATGCCATCCAGATGACTGAATTACCTAGATCTTCCATTTTCCATGCAGGCTAACACTTACATAGCCCCTACAATGTGCCAGGCTGTATTTTAAGTGATTTACACAAGTTAATTTATTTTATCTTTGTAATATCCAGTGAGAAAGGGAATATAAAGAAAGTAATTTGGAAGCACTGAAGGAAGAAAAGATACTAAAATGGAATAAAATAGGAAAATTATGAAATCTTATGGATTAAGAAATGAACTGCACTTTATGACTTTAAAGTAGATTTTTTTAAATATTTTATTTATTTATTTGAGAGAGAGAGAGCATGAGTGGCAGGGGGAGGGGTGGCACAGAGGGAAAGGGAGAAGCAGACTCCCCACTGAGCAGGGAGCCCAACACAGGACTTAGTTCCAGGACCCTAGAATCATGACCTGAGCTGAAGGCAGACGCTTAACCGACTGAGCCACCCAGGCACCCCTAAAATAGATTTTAGTGAAAATAAAGCAATGCTTAAAAGGGGAAACTATGGTTGTCCCCATTTTGTAGATGAGAAAACCAAGGCACAGAGAAGTTAAGTAACTTTCTCGGGTTTACACAACTAGTAAAGTGTCAGGGCTGGAAGTCAAACCCATTTGTTGTAACTACTATAGAAAACTTACCAGTGTAATGTTCATTTTTCTCTCTTTAAAGTAGCACAGTATCTAAAAGCACATGTAAAAAATCAAAAGATTGAGGGGCACCTGGGTGGCTCAGTCGATTAAGCAGCTGCCTTCAACTCAAGTCATGATCTCAGGGCCCTGGGATGGAGCCCCACATGGGGCTCTCTGCTCAGCAGGGAGTCTGCTTGGAGTCTGCTTCTCCCTCTGCCTCTCCTCCCCCCCCCACTCATGCTCTCTCTCTGTCCCTCTCTCTCTCAAATAAATAAATAAAATCCTTTTTAAAAAATCAAAAGATTAAGTAAAATAAGCCAGTACAGAATAGCCATTCTCAAAGCATAGTGAAAGCTCTTTTACCCAACTCCTGTCTGAGCAAGAAACATCTTTTTATAATCAACAGCAGCCTGTCACAATCATTATTATTTAAGAAGACTTAACTGTTTTATCAGAATGTGTTCATAAAAATACTGCTTTTTAAAAATCAGATTGTGGGTTGTGTTTTAGAAAGACTGTAATCATGAAAGTCAATTTTGAAAAACACACACATCCCAGAAATTCAAGAGGTGCAATTACTCCAGCCCAGCTGAGGAGGGAGATACCCATTATCTTCCAAGTTCCTACCACTTTAGATTCCACAATTTTGGAGTGACCAAGAGTCCCTCGGGCAGATGGTTTTCCAAGCATAAAACTGCTCACCTGAAAGGGAGAAGAGTCAGAAAGTCACTCCTCCCACATGTGCGCAAATTCTGTTAAGTAAAGGGGTGTGTTCTTTCTCCATCCTCTGGTTAAGCAAGGACTTTGTATTGATTTCCATCATGCACGATTATGGTTCAGGCTCCAGACCTATGAACCAATGGAAAGAATTCATGCAGCCTTTTGGA
The DNA here is from genome assembly GCF_009762305.2 of Zalophus californianus. Lineage (NCBI taxonomy): Eukaryota > Metazoa > Chordata > Mammalia > Carnivora > Otariidae > Zalophus > Zalophus californianus. The sequence continues at coordinate 37,403,615 of NC_045610.1, forward strand.
GGTTCTAGAACAAAAGCCACTGATACAATCCAGCTCTTTTTGTGTGTTGGTTTGTCACAAGCATAATTTTTAACTAATTAGCTAAGCCATTTACTCTGTGATGGCATCTTCCTCTAAGTGGGTCTTCATGCTCTTTGCTAGATAATTTGGTCATTTCTTAATCTGACCAAGCCCCTTCTTTGAGGTTCCCAAACTTCCTTTACTGCACTATAACTGTGTATCCTGAGCAGAGCTTTCAGTTTTCTCCCCCGACTCAGTTCTAAATGTTTGCCGAAATGAACCCTTCACAGGAAGTAAACTTGCCTGGCATGGCCCAGCTGTGCATGAGGCTTGAGTGAGAGGTATTTATGACCTGACAGGAAGATAAAGATAAAGATAAAGATGAAGCTGACTCGGTGGCTGTTAGCAAGGGGAGAAGGAAATGTTTATGACCCCATCTGCTGGCGTTTCAATAGGATAGAACTGCCTTTATGGCGTCAATCTCCCCTGTGACTTCCTTCCATTTGGGGAGTGATATCTTATTTCAAGATGTTCCCACCGAACACACTGTTGTCCCCTTTGTTTAGGGGCACAGGAGGAAGGAAGGACTTTGTTACCGGAATGTGGGATGGGTCAGTATTTATGGTTATGACTCAAGCTAGAGAAAAGGCTTCATTGGAGTTGATTGTACAGATCCAGAAAGCTGCCATACATTCTGCTACTTCCTTAAACGTTATCCACACTGAAAGCAGCACTGTATTAGCTCTGGTCATTACCAGGCATTAAGGCTAACCATTTTCTAACACTATTAAAATGAAAATTACTGTAGCTTCATTTCCTTGTCCACTCGGAGCAGAGGCAGGATAACTTTTTTTAGTTCCTTTTTTTCTTGTCTTTTATTTAACTTCTCTTGTGTTTCTTCTCCTCAACATTTTTTCTTTTCCCTGGAGGAGGAAACGCTTAAAACCAACAGGTGCAATGTCTGCTCAGGTCAAAATCTACATACATATAACAAAAGCAGCATAGAATGACCCCTGTCTTAAAACTAGCCCAGGTTAAGAGAGCCTGTAGATAGGTTGATAATTCCTTTGTGAGGCAATGCATTTTTAAAGTGCCAAAAATATGGGAATATTCTTACAACATTGTGTCACTGAAACCTATATTTATATATATAGATAGATGGTATTCATTTTACTGCAAAATAAGTATTTATTTCTCTGTTTTATTTGTACTTTCCCCAGGCCCATTAGTACAGATTAAATTTTATATTAAATTGCTCAAATAATCAGCACAATATATGTAAATCAGGAACTTTAACTTCATTGGCACTATTTGTGTGGATATATGTACATATTCAATATAACCTTTTTTCTCCTTTGTTAAAACAGGCTTTCTTTCCTTTTTAGTGCAAAGATCCTATTTCTAAAAGATGAATTGTTTGCCAAATTACATACACAAGATGCTCAAAATTACAAAAGGAATGACTTTGCTATTGCCATTGGATTTGTCTGATTTAAAGAACAGAGGGAAGAAGTTTTGGGGTGAATCACCCAATGCTTGGGCTTATATATCTCCTTAAGGTTATGTCTTCTTTTCCACTGGTGGGAGAAGAGGGAGGACATGATGGTTTGTTCAAGCATTTTTCCCCAAAGAATTCCATAGTAATAGTTTTTTTTAATGGGAGAGTCCTATAGTTAAGTTGGGCAAATTAGTTATAATTTTTGTATGTGATTACCTGAAGACTGGAAGGTGTGTAACAAGTTACATTTTACAACATAGCTCAGGTACAGTGGAAATACTCTGGTGGCAGTGTCCCTTCAAGGATTGGAACGATCACTGAAATAAAACCTACCTCATATAAACACTGAATAGCATAATTCCAAGATTTCATCCTTGATTTTCACAGAAGTTCCTCCAAAAAATATTCTACCATTCCTTCTACAAGCACAGGACCAAGTCTTGACATGTTCAATAGACCAGCAAGTCCAATCCCAACCACATTTATTCAGTGTGATTCTGGAGAATAATTTGACAGCCCTGCTAAGGGGAGGTCCTATCCCACCTGCAATTTTCTGAGACCTTCTTCTCAGCGACAGGTTACCAGGTGGTGTTCCTATTAACAAAGGTTCAAACCACACCATCAAATGGTTCAAACCACATAACCTCCTGTCTTAGGAGTTAAGCTAGCTTCCAAACCTTCCCTTGCAGTGGTTAACTCCACTGAGAAGCTTTCTATCAGCAATAATAGCTTCAAGGTAGGAAATAAAAAATGGAGAGTGTTTAAATTGTTAATGGGTTTCATGTTCTTGTCACTGTTGAGGGTTTGTTCCCTTTTATAAACTCATAGTTTTTGGTTGACATTGCTTTTATGCGAGCCATCAGCCAGTTGGTGATGGTGTTGCTGTGTTAGACCATTACTGCCGGATTGTATTTGCAGTAAAGAAGGAGAATGGGGGCTGTAAATCTGCAAGTGGAGATTTAGGGCTCTGTTACTCCGCAGTTTAGGCCCATGTGCTGGGGAGTCCATTCTCCTCCGGCAGAATTATACCCTCCAAACATGCCTTCTCAGGCACTGATCGACGACGTTCATTCCCTGGGCTACCAAGGCACTTAATACGGCTAATTCAGTTAAAGAAGCCTGAGGGGTGAGGTGGATGAGCCTCTCTCCCTGCTGGAAGCCAGATGCCAGGCAGGTTAGCAATACCGCTTTATCCCTTCCCCCATGTGAAGCTGCAAGGAGGAGCCATTACTGCAAACACAGAGAAAAATAAGAAAATGCTGCTAATGTTGGACTTTTTTTTTCTTTTCTCCCTTAAAGAGGAAATACTGCCTTATGCAACCTCATTAACCCCTTTAGTAGTAAGCCCATTATCAGGAATATTCAGGAAACACATTCCCTCAGAATTCAGGATGTGTCAGGGGCCTGGGTATCTTGACATCATTTTGCAAAGCTACCACCAAAGTATGGAAGGCGGGAGAGTCCGTGCTTTGGGGACAGGTAACTGAAAAGTAGAAAATAAAATTTTCCCACCCTGACCCAGCCAGTTGGTTTTGAATATAGATGAGCAGCTTGGAAGATGATATCTCTTACTGCTGGATTCAGAAGGCATCAAGATTAAATATATTTAGAACAGCTTTATTAAGCATGTATCCTTTCTACTACTAGACATTTCATAGTGAAAAGAATGCCAGAATATTTCTTTGGCTGGCAAAAGTTTTAAGCATGATTTTAGATGTGTTTTGTTTTGCTTTGTTTAGCCTTCCCCGGAGAGGAAGCATGTTAAATATAGACTCGTCCGCATGATCCCTCTGAGGCATGTGGGTCTGCTTTTCTGTGTCAGCTGTGGCACAAATGTGCATGATTTAACCATACAACTATTGAACCAGCATTGGCCTATTAAGACTTCAGATGATCTGTTCATGAGCTGTCAACACAAATTGAGCTTGAAGCCTGCTGTAAAAGATCTAATTTTCATAATTATCCAGAACCTTCACACCCTCCTTCCCTTCAGCACCACCCACCTCCATCCACGCACACGGAGGAGCAAACACATCCATACGGACACAGAGGCACAGAGAAGCACTGTCCCTGGAGATTCATCAGGCCCCTTGCCCGAAAATGCACCGAGTTCATCCAGGGGTCATTCCTGGCTTTGACTTCCTGTTTGAGGAGCCCCATGTGTGGTGTTCCAGCATCGCTAGAGGCTAGTGATGACTAAGTAACCTTTCACACTGTAGCCTCCCACCAAGAAACAAGGTCCCTTATGATCCTGGACCTGAAGTGATTAAGGCACAACAAATACCTTTTTAATATATAAGGTGGAACTAATGCTTATAGAAAGAGCACCTTACTGTCTCATGGCCTTACATTTATAGAAAGAGGATAGAGCTGTTGTCTTTGAGGATGAAGAATTTTAAAGGCAACCTGATTTAGTCTCCGAGTACACCAGGGACTTTGATCATTTAGCAGTTGCTTAAGGCTACCTTTGAGCTTTACCTGACCCTAGTCGCCAAAGGAAATCATCATCCTATGTATGGAGTTCAGCTGGTAATATCCCACTAGGTAAGCTGGCCTGAAAGGTAGACCAGTGGAAACGGATAGCACTTTCAGGCATAACCCTTTGCAGCACTGGGGAGAAATAGTACACGCTTCAGGGATTCAGTCATTCCGATGTCCCTGCAGTAATTCCACTGCAGCTACATGGCACGATAAACCATGTGGTTCCTGGACATATATTGCCCACGCGTTAAGGGTGGACAGGCAGCACTTTTACTAGGTTCTTCTCATACAACCTCAGGTTTTTGAGGCGGCTGAGGCTTAAATTCCTTGTCTTAACACGGGACAACTGTATTTATACACTGGTCGTCAATTGTCTATACCCTCAGAGGGCATTTGCTGCAACTCAGGCAAGGTTCTACGGTTTAGAACAAAGGGAGGTATTTCCTGTCTTCGTTGCTTTTTGCTGCTGCTGCTGCTGCTGCTGCTGCTGCTGCTTCTCCTTCTTCCTCTTCTTCTTCTTCTTCTTCTTCTTCTTCTTCTTCTTCTTCTTCTTCTTCTTCTTCTTCTTCTTCTTCTTCTTCTTCTTCTTCTTCATCTTCTTCTTCTTCTTCTTCTTCTTCTTCTTCTTCTTCTTCTTCTTCTTCTTCTTCTTCATGAGGGAGACTGAGTACATTATTCAAACCTTGGCTTTTCCCTGAAGTCCGTTGTTTACAGAGAGACATTTGGGTCCCTGGGGCTCACTCCCATAAAACCTTATTATCATATATTTCAAGGCATAAACTTCGGTTGTCAGCTTGGGAGCACAGTTTTTAAAGCCCTGGCTGCTCTTGTTTTTCTTCTGCTTCACTCTGGTTTATTTTTCTTTCAGCTTTGGCTTTCCTTTTCCCTCTTCTTCATCTCAAGCAATGCTCAGTTCCAATCTGGCTCGCTCCTTATTCCACTAATTAGACAAGAAGTCCAGAGAGGCCATTATTAGATTCTGAGAATCTTTATCAGAGCCCATTATGGCCTTAAACACTGCACAAACATTTTGCTAACTGAACCCATGAAAATTTCAGCTGATCCGTCCTTGGTCTTTAACATCTACCTTCTTTTGTATCGACAAAGTTATGTTACTGATGATGGAGATTCTCAACAGCTTATTTTTCTTTGTATTAATTTTCTTAGACGCAGCAAGTCAGATTTGTTTCCATTCTCTCCCTCTCTCTCTCTCTCTCTCTCTCCCATTCTAATTACTGGGGGTGGGGGTGGAGAGGGTCTGAGAAGCCTGCTTTTGTTTGGTGGGGTACGTGTGAGTGTGTGTAAATGTCATATGTATTAATGTCACCAGTGAGTAGGATTCATGGTTGCCTGTTTTTCTCTCATTTTCTTCACAGGGCCAGGGATTATATGTATGGACCAATGGTCTCCCTTTTCTTTCAATGGAAGAATAATCCTGCATTATAATATAGTAACTGCAAAAGAAAGCTCTTTTTCTATTTCATTCTTTTCTTTCTTAATTCACTGTCTAGTGAGTTTCTGATTGACTCACAGACCAATTAAAGTAAAATTTAATGGAAGAATAGATTAACTCCCTGAGGTTTCCCCACCATCCATCACATTTTTATAGCAGGAGCTCTGAGGAAGCTCATAACTTCATGCTGTGAATGTGATAATAAAGAGGGCACAGAGAGGATTCCGATTTACTACCGGGCTGATGTTCGCCAGGACAGAATTTACTGCCCAATCCCCTTCCCCCTTTTATTCAGGAGGAGGTCACTAGATCTGCCCTCAGCCCGGGTCTGAGATACTGAAGGGCAGATTGTCAGGTCGAGATTCTTTCACTTTAATTGGGGTGGCGTGAGGGGGGAATGTGAATTTCATCGGCCAGAGATGGATGTTGTGTTAAGTTCATTTCTGTCTTCAGGAAGCTGCTGTCACCCCAAGTGTTCATATTTTTAAATGGTGCATTTGATTTGTTACTATTTACTCTCAGAGAAATTCAGAAATAATATCAAGTACGTCTGTTTCCAAGTCCCTTAGTCATTGTATTTTACCTACAGGCTTTTCTGGATAACTAAAGATACCTCTCTATTTATCTTCATAGCCAACATTAATAATGTGTTCTTCTGGGTATCTTTCATTTGAGGATCTCAAAGCACTTTGTAACCATTGTTTTGGTTTTTCTGATAGGTCCAAAATAACCTACTAGCCTTCTAAACATTTTGCCAGTTCACTAATGTTTCTTTGATTCATCTTAACAATAAAGTATAACAGTGCTCACAATATAATAATAGTCATATGATAATCACACCCATACCTAAGATTAATTTTGTACATTTGCTAAAATTTTTATTTCCTGTAGCAAGATTTATTGTTTAGGGCTTGAATCTTAAATCTATATCAAGTGTCATGACTAGATTAGATAATCTTTTTTTTCCCAGAAGCTTGGTAAGGTAGAATCAATATTTAAAAATCATCTGTATCTGTCCTTGAAATCAAAACATGTCTGAACTGAACTCATTAGCGGTCTCTCCCCTTACCAACCCACTCTCCCTCCTGTATACAAAAATCTCATACAGGAGGATCCACCCTTCAAAGTGTTGTAGTCTGAAGGTAGGGAATTGTCCTAGATCCCTTCTCTCTCTGGCACATCCCATGTATCATTGGCCACCAAGGCCCACTGAGTCTACATTTTCAGTATCCCTTGAAACAATGCCCTTCTCCTCATTCTCTTGCCTTAGTCTTGGTTCAAGATTCTCATCATCTCTTTGTTGGACTACTATGCTCGTCTTCCAGCTGATCTCCCTGTCTTCCCTCTCAGCATCCTCCTCCAATCCATCCTCAACACTCATAAAGGAATAATCCCTCTAAAATGCAAATTTTATAATTTTCCTGCTAAAAATGCTTAAATGACTGCCCATGGCTTACAGGACAAATTTAAATGCCATAGCAATGGCTTACACAACCATTTGTAAGGCAGCAGAGCTTCAAAGCTTAGAGCAGTGATTCCAGGATTTGGAGAAGTGCATGGGATTGACAGTTTTTAATTTTGATGAAAATATTCTTAAAGTAACTATCATCTTCTATCAACGTAATTTCACAAAGGAATATTTTGATGTCAGAAAACAGTAAGAACACAAGTTCAATAGAAAGTTCTTACAGTGAATAATTACATAACTTTATGGAAAAAATCACTTTATAGTTCTTATTTTTCTTGTTTTACTCTAGTCCTGAAAGTTGTATGTTTTATCTTATTGTATTTGGGAATTGGGAACATGGAGTGGTTAAGGCATAATAAATATCTCTTTAATATATAAGGTAGAACTAATGCTGGCTAAGTAGATGGTCTCTGGAATCGGAAAGAGCTGGACTTGAAATCCAGCTTCAGGGGCCCCTGGGTGACTCTGTCAGTTAAGCCTCTAACTCTTGCTTTCAGCTCAGGTCATGATCGCAGGGTTGAGATATCTAGCCTCACATTTGACTCTGCACTTAGCACTGAGTCTGCTTGAGATTCTCTCTCCCCCCCTACCTCTGCCCCTCCACGTGCTCTCGTGCTCTCTCTCTCTCTCAAATAAATAAATAAAATCTTAAAAAAAAAAAAGAAAGAAAGAAATCCAGTTTCATGACTTAAGAGCTGTATGATCATGGGCAAGTTTCTTACCTTCACTGAATTCAAGTTCCTCTATCTGTGAAGTAGAGATAATAATAATACCTACCTCTTGGGGCACCTGGGTGGCTCAGTCATTAAGCGTCTGCCTTTGGCTCAGGTCATGATCCCAGGGTCCTGGGATTGAGCCCCATATCGGGCTCCCTGCTCAGTGGGAAGCCTGCTTCTCCCTCTCCCACTCCCCCTGCTAGTGTTCCTGCTCTCGCTATCTCTCTCTGTCAAATAAATAAAATCTTTAAAAAAAATAGTACCTACCTCTTAGTATTGTTTTGAAGATTACGTGATATAAAGTGCATGGCCCAGTGTCTGGCATATATAAAGCACTTGACAATAAATCGATGTTACTATTATGACTACAAGCACCCTATGTCTATAGATAGACTCAAGTGTATCCAAGTGGTCCCCTGGACCAAAACACACTCTTGCTCACCTTAACACATGCTTTTCTCTTTGTCTGGAATCCTGTTCCAGTGAATTGTATGTCTGGTGAATTCCTAATCTTCCTTCAAGATTCAATTCAAATTTTACAGTTCAGCTTAGCATCCTTATTTGTCCCTCCCCCTCCATTGCCAAACAGTCTTCCATGGTCTCATGTTATTTTGCAGATTGCCAAACTCACACCAAGTGCTTGTTAGGTTTCTTTGTTTAGTTTCAATAAGTGACTAAATAGCTTAATATTATAGATAATTTATATTTTGGTGTTTGTCATTTTATTCATTAATTCAATGAATATTGAGAACCAACTATGGAGTGTAAGCCTCTGCATAGGGTGTATTCCAATAACTATAATGCAATATTCAAATTTGAGAAGGGTTAGTTACTCTCCTCTGTGATTCCATGGAATCTGGTAGAAGCATTAAAAAATGATTGTTTGTATTATGATTATTTGTTTACTTTCTGTCCCCTTCTTTTCTAGAGTGAATTCCTTAAGGGCAATTACCTTAATCATTTTTGTCTCTCCAGTACCTAAAACTTTGAAGGTGCTCAATTTCTGTTTATTGAATAAATAAAAGAATATCAGAGAGCATTCTCAACTTTAAAGAGCTTGATTGAACCTTATTAACTCTATGATTGATTGTAGTATCCCTGATTTTGAAAGGACACCATCATTCCATGCCAATGTAACTATTTTAAAAAGGCTGAACATCTTTTCTGGTGAGTCCATGTGAATTTTATCCTTAAATTATGTCTACAGCTCAATCCAAGACCCTGGGGTGGTTTCCCTCTTAAATCAATGGATCATCCTAAACTATTACTCAAAGGGAAAAAAGGGGGAAATGTGGTCCCTTGAGCCAATACCAGACTGTAGTAGGAAAGACAGTATGCACTGTTATGTTTGCTCTGGTATGTTTGACTATAGGTTCATTTTGAGTAAAACAAGGGCAGGACCTATGATATCTAGTCCAAGTGCACACAAGACTTGCCTCTAGCTGATGTTATTTTGGGAGTGGAGTAGCCTCTTACACTTGCAAAGAATGTGTTCTCAGTGCTATGAGCCAGATTTGGGAGGTGAACACTAACATTACCAGGCATCCTCGTTTTTGCTGAGCTGCTAAATGCTGTGCTTCGTGGGCAATTAAACATGTCTCCAATCATGCTTGTCCCAATTTCACACATTGTGCAGCAGCATTATGGGTATTCTGCTGTTGTTACCTTGGCACAGGATAGAATGACTGCATTTCCCATCCCAGAGTTTTGTTGTAGTTGATCTTATTCTGCAGTTTGCTACTAAATGAAATTAATGAGCGACATTGATTTCACTAGAAGAATGAAAGCTAACCTTTGCAACTCTGTCCCAACTTCATGTAACATGGCAAGTTAAGATAGTGGGCTACTTCTTGACCTTAAACTATCATGATGCTTAATGCTCCAAGGTTATACATTCTGTGATGCTTCATTTCCCTTTGCTGCTCAGTCCCCCTTCTATATATCAGATACTCACCACTTTTTACATCTCTTTTTTTCTATATATTGTTTCTTTATTCTTAGAGAACTTCTATTCATCCTTCAAAACCCAGGCTCAGTCTTTATCCCCTCTGTGAAGCTTTCACACACACACACACACACACACACACACACACACACACACACACACACACACGGAAAAACCTAACATTTCTGGAGTTCCTGCTAGGAAACTCATACCAGAACTATGTTTGATACTTCTACAAATCTTACCTTGCTTAATCGTCACAAAGCATTTCAAAGTTTGTGTTATCCTCATTCTCAAAACATGAAGCCAAACCTAACACAGTTAAAATAATTTCCCCAAAGCTTTATAGCAAACAATTGAAAGATCTAGGATTTAAACCAAAGTTTGCATGGTTTTAAAACCTATACATATTCTACCATAAGATGCCACTACTTATCTCTTTTATCTGTTTTCTATCAATGCATGTGTCTATAATGTTGCTTTTTATTCACAGTGTCTATTGTGTTATTCATCTGACTGTCTTTCCTAGCAGAAAAATAACTCTTTGAAAGTTAAATTTATTTCTTATTTATCTTCATACCCCCAAGGCTTTCAAAACATTACGCATACCAGACACTGAATAAAGGTTTACAGGATGGATTGGATCTCATTACAATTGAATTGAACTGAACAACATATTTACCTTGAATCTCAGAACTTTGCATTTCTGATATCTGGAGCTCTGGATGCCATTTCCATGATGCCAGGTGACATGTCACCTCACTTGCCTTCACAGTTGTCCATGTGTAGCCCTGTATCAACTTCATCGTGAACAATTGCTCATCTCCCCATGAATGTGACTGAAGAACACAGTCATTAGCATATATAAGTTCCTAGAGAACCATCTTCTATCTCATATATTTACTGTAGTCAGTGGAGTATACTCAGTCTTTTAGGAATAATTAAAATAGTCTGTGGCTCTAATTAAAGTAGTCTGGATATTTTTAAGAAACCTATATATAAGAACAAGCTGAGTGCTGACATCAAGTTAATTGTGTTATTTTTAGTGGCGCTATCATTGGAGATAGCAGTATGGAACCCAATGCCTTTTTAATTCTCATATCTGGATTTTAATGTTAAATAACCAGCATCTTGAGCTCTTAAGAGGAAAGGCATTAAAACGTAGATAAATAAAGCTGTTATGAAAACTCGGAAAAGTATCTAAAGGCACATGAATAAAAAGTCATGTAGTTATTAAATTGCTAGCTGTGGAGATAAATGCCCTTAAACACCTCTTGCTGCCAAGAACAAACCACCTACCACTTTGAACCTCTTGTCATGTAAGGGTCGGGGGGGCAGCCAGAGAGGAAAGCTGCTGGGCTTAAATTTTGTAGTGTTAAATTTCATCTATTCAAATTACAAACTGTTCTTATTTTTACTAGAAGTCAGAATTTCCCCCCTTCTTTGTAGTCCCTTTTTCCAAACCTTGGCCAAACAGGGAAGACAAAGTGCAGCAAAAGCTTGCCTTCTAGCATTGCAATTCTTTCACTTTTCTTTTGCAATAGAGTCATCACTATTTTCTATTAATATTTTCCTTTATCTTAATTCCAATTAAACATTGGACCCCATTGTGAAGTAGCTCCCTTTAATTTTTCTGTAGTTGAAATGGGATTTCTTTTAAATGGGCTGCTCAGAACTTGTGTCCTCCCCACCCTGTGATGCCTACTAGCCACAACTGCTAATTCCAGTTGAGTTGGAACACACAGTGGAGGTGGAGCATTTCTTCTGTAAAATTTGCATAGGAAGCACTCACCAAACCAAACTTCTCTGGTCTTGTACTGTTTCCCATGATTGGGATTGACCCCCCCCCAAAAAAAAATGCATCTCTTGGAAATAATCAAGGCACAATGACTTACACAAGGACACAGTCACGGTCGTGGGTATCCACTAGGGAATTTAGCTCTGGATCATCTGTGAGCCTAAGAAAAGGAAGATCAGGGAGTGAATTTATTTGGAAATAATAGGAACTGTTGGTTGGGTTTTGTAGGCTGAAGTTCTGGAGTTAATCATTATTCTGCAGAATCCTGAATGATATTGCCTGTAGCTTTCCTATGCAGGCAGCATCCCCATGGGAGTCCTACTAACAGTCTTTTGTCAGGCACTATCAGCAGTATTGAGCCAACCTGAGCACCCTATTATTAATCCTTTTCTCCCAGTGACATGACAGCGATCGATGTCTGAACAAGCTATTGAAACTGTAGCAATCAAGTGGACTCCAGTTAATCCAATGGGATACTTACTCAGAGCCTATGGGAAGGGCAGGGAATTTTTTTCTACTGTTGTACTATTCCCATATCCATACATTCTATGCTGCTATAATTTAAGTAAAGGTTGACATTTACTCAGGCCTGTAAAATACACAGGGAACCCTTACCAATGACTCAAATGCATTCATATCACCTTTGCAGCCATCTGCTACTTCTGTAAATACATGAACTTGTGATCATTATATAAATATTTGTACCTATGTAAATATAAAGCAAGGACAATGAAGCTTTTATATGGAAAGGTACTCACCTGGTGACGTTTTTTGGACTCATAGAAGTCTATCAGCAATGACTAAGAATAGTATGTACAACACAAGATGATCAGATTTCCTGTCCCCTAGTTCAGACAGAAGACTAAAATGGTGTACATTCAGATTCCTGGGTCCCATTCCCACAAATTGTGAGTCAGTAAATCTGGTGTGGTGCCCAGGAATCTGTGTTTTAAATTCCAAGGTGACTGGCCTGAAGTAGCAGTTTTCAAGCTATATTCCAAGATGCCATAGGGCTTCTTAGGCACCTAAATGGTTATAGGTTGGGGCAAGGAGGCACAAGAGAGAAGAAGGCCAGGAAGGACAGACCTGTTCTCAGCTTTGCTAGCAAGTCCATCATGTTTGGCAATTCACCTTAGTTCGATTCAATTTCTCTGGCTGTAAAATCTGTATCAGTAATGTATACCTTTATTTATTCTACATGGGTATTTTGAGAGGCATGAATAGGAGAGTGTAGAGAGAATAAGGAATTATAGAGGATGAAGCCAACTTCCCAGTCAGTAGAGGACTGTCACCATGAGGTCACATGGTCCCTGCTGAACCCTGCAGTGAGGTGCAGCTTCCTACCTGGTGGTCACCTTCATTCCCCAGGACCGGGGACTGGGGGGAGCACTCCAGAGTTTGCAAGATCTTCCTAATGCTGGGCCTAACCCTCCTTCTCATTAGCTCCTGCTCACAGGTCCCTAGTCTTGCTTCTCCCTGTTTCTGTAGGACAACCCTTCAAATATTTGGGGACAGTTATCCCATCTCAGGCTAAAACACCTTGCTTTCTGCAACTATTCTTTGATTAACTCATTTTCTGAAATCCTCTCACCTACGTAAGGTATCATGTTGTTAAATTAATTTGCCTTTAATTTCTGCACCTGAGTTTTCCTGTTTTCCACCCAGCCCTCTTTCTTCAGCATTTTTTTTTTGCAGTGCATGCTTTTACAACAGCTATTGCAATAAGTTTCACTGCAGTTTTAGTTTTTCCTGAAATAATAGTGTAAGTGTTGGTCTGAGAAGATACTTAGTGGGCCAGATGCTTCTCAAACAGGGCTGCATGATAGAATGATTCGGGGACTTTGTAAAAAAAGAAAAAACATGTCCATTTCCAGTAACCTCAACCAGAAATTCATTCTGAGATCCAGTTGAACAGAGGTAGGCTCTGGAAAGTGTATGTTTAAGGTATATCTTTAAGGTGTTGAAAATGCAGCTGACTTGAAAACCACTGTACACACTGAAGTTGAGAACCCTACATGGTTTAAAGAGGCCAAAACAGAGAAATCCAAACCCTGCCTGCACCTACCCCTTATCTGGCGTAAGACTGGGCATGTTCCTCTTTCCTCATCTACATCACGTCTACGGCCTACATCATGAGGATTACATGACATGATATATGTAACACTTGGTTATCATAAAGGACTACACAATGTCCTGTTTATACAAGCGCATTTTTAGATAAAGATCATTCAAGTGACTATTTTATTATACCTCTATCCTACTCCATCCTAAAATATGTTTATCTAATAAAGGATTAGGATCTTAGAGTCATATATGTTTATTTATTCATAGAACAAATTTAAGAGATGGTCATTTGTCGTGTTTGTTTATATGTGTGTGTTTGTTTCAAGTAGTCAACCAGCAAATCATTCTTTTGCTGAACATGATTTTGCCTGTGGCCATCCAGCAGTTCTGGAAGAATCTGTAGGAAGAGACCTTTAAGTTTAACGCAAAACAAAGCTTTGTTGTTGCCCTAACGTGGCATGGATAGGAGACATTCTGTAAGGCTCCCCTGCGGACAACAAGTTCTAAGAAACAGGTTTCGACAAGAAAATTGCCTGGTTTATTATTTTTAATTTAATGAGGCTTGTTCCTGTAAAAATTGCAGGGCAGATATTCCAGGAAGTCAGCATCTTTTTTTAGCCCTAGAGCAGACAGCCCAGTAGTGGCCACAGCTGGACAAGTGTGCCTGACCTCCATTCCAACCCAAAGGGTCACTGTTGAAAAGTGAGAAGGGTTTTTCAGTTCAAGGTCTGAGCCTGGATGTTCTGCCCTTCCCACAGACACTGTCAGCAAGGAAGCGAATGTTGAAACAAAATTTTGTGACATGTGCACTTTCCACTACAAACTGGACAGGGCCCAAGATTCATTTCTCAGAGCTCCTTACCCAAGCACAAGATGAGGAATGGTCTTTGGTCATTAGCACTTGGTTTGGAATAGTCCAGAGGTGAAAGAGTTGCTGCTGGATTTCATTAATCTGAAGAATAGTGTTTGGGTTAAAATGTCTTCCTGGTATTTTAATTGGGGAGGGTAATGTTGGTGTTCAGCAACAGGAAAAATACATACTTAAGATTCAGGGGGGAGAAGGTTGTGGTGATGAGTCGAGCCTGTAAGTAAAAAGCTATAAATGTTTTATGACAATATAAAAAAAGCTTATTTTTGCTAATTCAGTTGACCCTTCCAGACCACAGATACTTATCATCTTCTTGCTTCATTTCCAAGTCTATGTGATTAAAAACCAAAATAAAATAAACTTTTCATACTAAAACTTCAGAAATCCCTAAGCTGAAGTGAGTATTCTTACTTCCCACATATTGATTGGGCCCTCACAACAGACCTGGCAAAAATAAACCTTTTTTTGTTGTCATTAGGAATCCCACCACACTAACCTCCCTTTCAGTCTAGATCTGTGGTGCCTAGCTCTCCTTCCAGTTTCCTAAATTGCCTGAAACCCCAGCTAGTAAGCTTAAAGTCTTGCCTATGAGCTCTGACATTCACTAGCTGTGAAACCTAGACAAGTTACTTACTCTCTCTATGCCTCAGTTTCTTCATCTGTAAAATGGGAGAGTGCCTACCTCATATGGTTGCTATAAGAACCAAATGAGTTGATACATATGAAACACCCAGCACAACAGCTGGCACACAGGTGGGGTCTAATAAGTGTTAGCACAGTTCTAGCCATTTCCCCAGTTCTAGCACAGTACCTAGTCCAAAGCTTCAATCGTGCCTACCTTTGTCTAGATGTTGGATATGACTGAAGAATCTAACAGAATCTGAATGATGCTCTGACAGCAGAAACCAACCTGTGGAAGCTGTTATTCGCTCTGGCCAGATGTCAGAAAACATTTAGAGCTATTCAAGTGTCAGTGCTCTCTATGGGAGGTTTATTAACACAAATGTTCTATATCCTGTCCTTGAGCTAGGCACACAACACACCAGTGAAAAATTTCTGAAGTATTTTAGAGACAGACTTTTCCTTGGTGGGTTAGAAAGATTTCTCTCTCTCTCTCTCTCTCCCACATGCACGCACACACACACACACACACACACACACACACACACTCTACTTATATGATGATGTTTCCAGCAATTTTTTAAAGATTTTATTCACTTATTTGAGAGAGAAAGAACACGAGCAGGGAGAGGGGCAGAAGGAGAGGGAGAAGCAGGCTGCCCGCTGAGCAGGGAGCCTGATGTGGGGCTCAATCCTGGGACCGTAAGAAACCGACCTGAGCTGAAGGCAGACACTTAACCAGCTGAGCCACCCAGGCGCCCCTGGTTCCAGCAATTTTAATGATATTGAATTATATGAATGTTTCTATGCACATAAGCCTACAACTTAATTCTAGATATGAAGTATGGGTCATAATATCTCTGCTACTCAGGAATGCTCAGGACATACATAGAACATATTTTGAAATGCAGGATGGAGTTTATAGTTCTAGTATTTTTCTTTATCTAGCCAACATTTCTATAGTACTTAACTATGTGCCAACCACAATTCTAAGCACTTCTCAAACAGTAACTCATTTTATCCTCATAACGACCTTGTGAGGTAGATATTATCATTACCCACATCTTACACATGAGAAAATTGAGTCACAGAGAGCAATTTGCTCAAGTGTCACAGCTAGTTAAGTGGTGGAACCTGAATTCAGACCAGGCCATTTGGCCCCAGAGTCCTGCTCTTCACTGCCACTTTCTACAGCCCAGTAAACTTCACATCTTCCAGTCCTCACAACAAAAAATTAAAAATAAATTTCTCGTTGGGGCATCTGGGTGGTTCAGTCAGTTAAGCGTCTGCCTTTGGCTCAGGTCATGATCCCGGGGTCCTGGGATCGAGCCCCACATCAGGCTCCCTGCTCAGCGGAGAGTCTGCTTCTCCCTCTGCCCTACCCCCTGGCCCCCGCTCATGCTCTCTTTCAAATAAATAAAATATTTTTAAAAAAAATAAAAATAAATTCTCTTTGAGGCTATGTTATTGAGTCTCCTCTCTTAATATAAATTTCCAAAGTGCTAATATTCTCTGATTATATAAAATTCTTTTTTTATTTTATTTATTTATTTGAGAGAGAGAGAATGAGAGAGAGAGAGAGCACAAGAGGGGGGAAGGTCAGAGGGAGAAGCAGACTCCCTGCTGAGCAGGGAGCCCGATGCGGGACTTGACCCCGGGACTCCAGGATCATGACCTGAGCCAAAGGCAGTCGCCCAACCAACTGAGCCACCCAGGCGCCCATGATTATATGAAATTCTTAACTCAGAGTGTTAATGCTCAATCAGCATTTATCAGTGGTGATGATGATGCATAAAATTTAGGTTTTAAAATGTTTCCTAGTCCCTTTTTCTACCAAGCTGAAGCCAGGGTGACTAGGGTCCCAGGTAAAACAAAGGATCTGAGAATCTTAGAACCTGGAAGGAGCCATGTACTCATGAGGCCTAGCATACCCATTCTACAGACCAACATGCCGATAGACCACATGACTTGCCCATCATTACAGAACCACTTAGTAGTAGTAGTGCTGGGACTAGAGCACAGGACAAGAATGAATAGGGGCAGCTGAGGAAACAGTCCTGCTAGAAACTGCCCTCATATCTCCCAAGTCGGGGCTGTTTTCCCCCGGATTGTGTCCCCTCTCTATCTACAGAAACTGAAGTAAGATTTGAGGGATCACACCAATCTCAGAAGTCAGAGTAGGGGAAAATCCAGAATCTAAGTTGTTAAGTAGGGATTGAAGAATTCACCTGTGGTGGAATTCAAAGCAAGGTCAATAGCCAAGACTAGAGAGACAAGGCAAGGTCAGGCCCAGAGGAATATACACTGAAGGATGAAGCAAGACAGGTAGCTCAAGTCCAGGAAAACAAAAGGTGAAGAGTTAGGAAGGAGTAATTGGAATTGCAATAACCTGATCATTTCAAAGCCCAGATGCCTTAAAAAAAAAAAAAAAAAAAAGTCTCAGACTTGGGGGGAGGATGCACTGTCATCCTAAATGGTACATTTCTTTTGAATGATAAGCATTAGATTTACCATGCAGATGATATAGAATTTTTCCGTGAGGTCAAGAACAGCAGTACCAAGTTTAATGTCCACTTAAAAAAATAGATAAGATTATAGGTTACTACAGCTCATCTAAGAGATCTGTGCACAGTAAGCTTCTTGGTATCTTAATTTATCCACCAGTGAAGACTTGAGGACTGAGCCAATTCGGCTGGGAATTGAACCTGTGGTTCCAGGAAGTCTAGATATTTCAAACCTCATACTTAGTCCATTAAGATATCCCCTCCAAGAACATAATGTAGTTAAAGTAGACTTAGATATCTTTAGTACAGAGAGTGGATTTTATTTCCACTTTGGGAATTTCTGATCCATAGTAGGGAAAGATATAGATGAGACTCACCTACAGTAGTTCCTATGGAATAATGCATGTATGTCAACATACACTGTCACTTTCCTGATTTACAGTTAAGAAGAGAAAAACCATCTTGGGTGAAGAATAGATTATGAGTACATTTGCTAAGTGGGGACTTCATACATATCCCCCCCTCTCATTCTTTCTAAAGACTCTTCTCCTCTATCAATAAAATAGAACGAATTCTACTCACCCTCAGAATCTGAAGGGGGACCACAGATTTCACACATCTGTCAGGTGAGTCCGTTTATTTGGGGCACAGTTGGGGAACATCCTGTACCATTACAGGCTGTCAGCCACAGAGAATGTTTACTAATAAGCCTAGCCATTAAGTTGGGTCAGTGATGGATGGTCTGAGTTCCCCCACCCTGGCCTGGCATGTGCTGTCATACTCACTGACCAGCAGCAGCTGTTGTGCTAGAGCTGCCTTGTTAAGGGTCTCGCCAAATGACATCAGCTATATATCACCCTAGCTGATACCTTTGATTATTTGGACAGCTCCTGGCATGATGAATCGCTGGGATTGATCTGTCTTTTCTTGCATGTCCTAGTCAGTGTTCTTTACCCATCTCCCTCAACTCTTCATTCTTAAGTTAAGGGTCCTTATTCCTGCTCTTTCAGACGTACACACCTTCCACCCTCTCCAATTTAAAGGACCTGCTCGTTTCGGCATCCGTAATGAGAGACTGGGATGAGGCTGAAGGAAATAAGTGCATCATAGTTAGAACAGGCACACAGGGGAAACAGCAGTCATTCTCTTACAGCCAGAAAAACAAGGAGAAAATGCTTTTCTCCATGGGCATCAAGGGCTCAGCAGCTTTCATTACTGAGGTCATGGACCTTCCACATATTCCATGTGGTACAAATTAAATTTGAATGCTGTGGGTAACCTGAACAGTGTCTTCTATTTATAAGATCCCTTTCTTCAGAGGAGTGCAAATCAATTCACACACAGTCTCTCAAGCATTACCGTATTTCTGCAAAAGGAGTTTTATCATCTCGATTTTACAGAGGAAAAAATGAGCACAGAGGGGCTCTATACCCAAAACTATTTGATAAATAAATGTGGGACAAAATCAATAATGGGGCCTAAAATCTCTGACTCCCTGCAGCTATTAAACCTTTAATTCATTGATTTATAAAATGTTTATAAAGCACCTACTATGTGTGCCAAGGGCTGGGAAAACAGGAGGACAGTGGGGCAACTACTAACCCATTTAATCCCATTGAATTCTAAGTCAATATTAGTGGGGGAGGGGAGCAGATGGAAATAATACTATTTAGAGAATTTATATGCATGTATTAGAGCTACAAATACTATTCTCTTTTACCATGAATCAGCCAGAGGCCATAGTAAACTGCCCTTAGCTCTGAAATTATAAATTCCTGTGTGGTAAAGACAATGGTCCCTATACAGCTCTTTCCAAATCTGTTGAAAGTGAATAGATTCAAATAGGGCATGCAGTAGTTCTTAAATGTGTTCTAGTACATTTGACAAAACCTTGTTAAATACATGGGAATACAAAAGGAATCAAAATTCCTTTTCTATAAAGAATTTCACTAACATACAACGTGACTATATTATATGTATACAATATAAATTTTCAATCGGGAGTATACCCATCTCCTTTCTCCCCCAGAAAAGGCCACTGAACTCAGCAGGATCAGTGTGGTCTCCAAAAATTCCCATTAATGTATTTACTTACTAGTTCTTTTTTTTTTTAACACCTGTAGAAAAGTAATAAAATAATTCAGGATACAAGAGAAAATTATGGGAGAAAGTCTTAATTTGATAACATTTCCTACTAATTAAATAGGTATAAATATGCCACATTGTTCCAGAAGGAATCCAAATCAACTTTTTATTAAGAATTATTACTCTGGGAGCACCTGGGCATCTGCCTTCGACTCAGGTCAGGATCCCAGGGTCCTGGGATCGAACCCCGCATTGGGTTCCCTGTTCAGCGAGAAGCCTGCTTCTCCCTCCCCCACTCCCCTTGCTTGTGTTCCCTCTCTCACTGTGTCTCTCTCTGTCAAATAAATAAATAAAATCTTTTAAAAAAATAAAAAATTTAAAAAACTTAGAATTTAAAAAAAAGAATTATTACTCTGTTTGAAAAATGGAATAGCTCAGTCAATAGGAGAATAGTTGTAGGACAACTGTATTAAAAATCATCTCCACTACAAGAAAAACACTGGTTTTGTCATGTAATTTCCTGGCTAAAAAACTTCCAATGGTTCTACATAACTAAAAGGAAAACTAGATTGTTGGAACTTCATAATGTGGTCTTTGAAGTTTTTCATAGCTCATCCTAAGCTTATAGAAGAAATGTTGAGTTGTTTCCCAGAATACACCCACACCCACACACCCAACAAAAGCTCTAGACTTTAGTCAAGTTCCTGTTGACCAAGATTCAGCATAAGGCTTTCAAGCTCTGCTCATGCTCTTTTCCTGTCTAGAAAGCTCATTCTCCCTCAACGCTATGCCATCCACCTCTCAGAGTCCAGCTCAAATAAATACCCTTGTCCAGTCTGTGAGCACTGCCTTCTCTGAACTTTAGTTGTTTATTTGGGCCCCTAATCATCTCCTTTCTTATGTTGTTCATTAACAACTTCAGAGATTCAGCTTGCCACACAATGACCAGCTCCTAGAGGCCATCTGCCCTTCCTCTTGGTCCCTAGCACATAGAACATGCCAATAAAATTTTGAAAGAATGAGAATAACTCCAAGCAAACTGCTAACCAGGAGTCACTATGAGCTCATAAAAACTGGTTGAATTGGCTTATTTTTTAATAATTGGTTATTTCTGAATATATGTGATAGTTCTTCTAGACTTGATTTGTGGAAATTTGCAGAAGTTTCTCTTCCGTGGCCTGGCTTATATCGACATCTAAGCACACAGGACATTAGCTTCAGTTTTCAGCAGCTCATGGCTGCAAGCTGAAAGGAAGGACATTGCTGTATACTGTGCAGTGTATAACTGCAGCATATAAAGTGGAAATTTAGTAGTAACCAGAATGTAAGAATTAGTCATATATTTCAGAGGACTGCAGTGTTGCTTATAACTGAGCGCCAGTGCCTTGGTTGTGTCAGAAAGCCGCTCCAGACAAGTTAGAAACCTAAAAGGGCCTTAAGATTTCCACATAATTATTTTTCTCTTACCTAGGTCTTTATGAAGCATAAATCTCCTTCTGATGCTTCAGACCTTGGTTGCTGTAACTCAGTTTCCATTTACCAAGCAAGAATCAGCAGTTTTTAGAATGCCAATATCTCTAAAACCACACGGGAATTGAGCTAAAAACCTGCTAGCACTTTAACACTGAAGAGCTTGATTTCAAACCATGCACCTTTCAAGAGGACATTTTAGGAGCCATTAAAAATATTTTCTATTTGCATTTCCTATATTAGTTAAGTATATTTTCAGCTAAAAACAACCACCACCGCCACCACCCCCAAAGCAGTTCAATTACATCTCTGGAATATAGTTTTTTTGTTTTTTAGGTTTTTTTAGAGAGAGTTTGCACACATGTCGGGATGGGGGAGGAGAGGGAGAGAGAGAATCCTAAAAAGGCTCCATGACCAGCACAGAGCCCAACGTGGAGCTCAATCTCACCACCCTGAAATCACAAGTCGACACTTACCCAACTGAGCCACCCAGGTGCCCCTGGAATATAGTTTTTTTTTTTTTTTTAATAGCAGAAAGAGTATAGGAGTATGGAGGATAATCAAAAGGAAGAAAACATCTAGAAAACTCCAAATGATAGCTAAAAGTATTATTGATTTACAATCACTCAAGAAACCCTTTTTTATCACATTTGCTAAGGGGTTCCTCCAAACCCATCTCCTTTTACCCTAGCTTAGCTCCCTAATGGCCCTTTGGTGATTCCCTCTACTCAAAGCCCATGGGTACCTAAAGCAACTTCATCCCTTAGCCAGTGTTAAGGGTTCCAGGTTTCCATTTAAATCGACATTTCTGGCACCATCAATGTTGCAGTTGGCAGGGTTTATGATAATAATCATTCTTTAAATTTACATACCACGTGTCATCACAGAATCAGTACAATTTATACATGTTAACCAGTTGGACTCTCTCCCTCCTTTATCATCAGGAGGAGACGACAGCTGAGATTTACAGAGAGAAACTTAGGGATGTTTCACCGTCAATAAGTTTAGGGATAAAGCTCTAAAACTTGCAGTACTCTCTGTAAGTATTATTAACGGATACAGTGGAGCTAATTTTTTTTTTTTTAAGAGAGAGCGCGAGTGCAGGGGGAGGGGCAGAGGGAGAGGGAGAGAGACTCCATGCAGACTGCGAAAGCACAGAGCCCAACATGGGACTCAGTCTCACAAGCCTGAGATCACAACCTGAGCGGAAACCAAGAGTCCGAAGCCAAACGGACTGCAGCACCCCGGCGCCCTGCTAATATTTTTTAACACTTACACTTACCAGTCGTTGTACTAAGTTGTGTGCAGAGTAGATTTTTTAAACTATCCCATCATTCTGCTGTTGAACTGAAGAAAAATAGCTGAAGGATACCTGAAGGGATCTTATGATCAGTCCACCTGGCAGATGGTTTTCCTTTCTTTTCTTCAAGATATGTAGCAACTCTGGTTCCACAATCACTTAACTTCCTGGTCCAGAAATTCCTAACATCCAGCTGAAATTGTTTCTGTTTTAATTTAAGCCAGTTTCCTATTGCTGTACAAACAGAATAGCAGGTTAGCCACCCTCCTTATAAAACCTCTGATAGAATGCACGATACAGACCTTCAAAATCTAAACCAAATTGCCACTTGCCCTTAAGAGCTCCAGGCAGAAAAACAAAAAACTTTTTAACGCCACCTATGTAATTTCTCTGGAATTTTTTTATATATAATTCTGTGTAAATTTCACTCAAGGAGCTACTGCCTTAGTCATTCTTCTTTTGTTTCCTAGTACTTCAGAAGCTGACAAAGGCATTAGTTAATAACAAACTGCACTGATAATTTAACTTTTTATTGCAGTATATCATAGATACAGAAAAATACCCAAATCACTAGTGTAGAGCTCAGTGATTTTTTTTAAACACTCATGTAATCCCCACCCAGATCAAGATATAGAACATTACCAGCACCCCCAAAAACTTTCTTCTGTATCCCTTCCCAATTATCTCCCCAAAAGTAACTACTACTCTGACTTCTGTCACCAGATTACTTTTGCCTATATTTGACTTTCAGATGAACAGAGTCATACAGTATATACTCTGGTCTGTCTGGATTCTTTCATTCAGCATTATGTTTGTGAGAGTCATCCATATTTTTACATGTATCAGTGGTTCTTTGTTCTCATTACTGTATAGTATTTCATTATGCATTTTAGTTCGTTGTAGATAGACGTTTGGGTTGTTTCTACTTTGAAGATAGTATGAATAAATCTACCGTGAACATTCTTTATATATAAATATATTTTTTTAAGAGAGAGAGCGCGCACGCAAGCAGGTTTAGGGTGGGGGGTGGTGTTGGTTTGAATCCTAAGCAGACTCCATGCTGAACCGGAGCCTGCTGCAGAGCTCAATATCGACCCTGAGATCATGACCTGAGCTGAAATCAAGAGTTGGATGCTCAACTGCCCGAGCCACCCAGGCGCCCCCTGCCGTGAACATTCTTATACCTGTATTTTGATGCACATCATGTTGGCAGTTCTGTTGGGTCTATACCGAGGAGAGGAATTGCTGGATCCAGTGGTTCAGCTTCAATAGATTCTGCCAAACAGTTTTTCAAAGCGTTTGTACCAGTTAATGCTCCTACTGACAGTGTGTGAAAATTCTAGTTCCTCTCCATCCTTACTGACGTTTAGTACTGTCAGCTTTTCTGAATTTTAGCAATTTTTGTGGCTAGTAGCATGTTCACTTGGAATAAATAAGCTGCCTGGGTGGATTAGGTCTCTGAGAATATCCTTTTTTCCTACTGTTGTGCATTTGCCAAGGGATCACAAGAACATCTGCACAGAAAGGAACAAAGTGAGAGCCGTAGCCCTCATTTGCATGACTTTGAACCTCTATCTGTGGCTGCTGGAGATTGTAGACAGAGCAGACTGGGAGACACCACGTGTGGCCATGATAACATTTTCTTGTTCGTTAAGGACCCACTTAGCTTTCTGTGGGGCTGCAGCCCACAGCCTAGAAAAGCAGGTCATGACTTTATGACTATACAATGATAATCTTGTCAATAATAATTCAAAGAGGAAAAAAACCAGAATTTAAATAACTGATGAAGATACCAACCCATGAAGTTACACAAGTTAGGTTGAGGACAGCTGTATTTGTTTATGCACATACATATGACTAATATGACCCCATTTTCCACAATATATATTCAAATAAAGTTTTAAATTGGATGCTAAAATCTAGAGAGGGGAGGGTTAATTGTCTTGAGGTGTTTTGAGAATATTAACCAATAAACAGTCTTTTGGAAGCAGGTAGGCAGAACTGGTGCAGTACTTAAGGCTGGATACATAAGAGCTTCATAAATGTTTGTGAATGATAATTCCTTTCCTTTTATCAGCAAAAAATTCAAGTTCAGTGACCAGGTTTTTTGCCAGGGAGAAGTGAATAGTGCAGCTAGCTTAGAAAATCAGATATCAAATTCCACATACCTCCCACCTTGGTCTCATTTACTCTCTTAACAGTAGAGCCATTTTCAATAAATGCAGAGATGCAAATGCTACCCAAGTAACCTTGTTAATAATGAGGGGACTCTTATGTATTGGAAATCTGTGTGTTTTGTCCCAAAATTGGAAACAAGGAACCCTTTAGTAATAATTCTGGAAATTCAGATATTAAACATATGCTGTTAGATAAACATGACTAGGAAATTGGATCATTACATTTTTTCAAAAGGTTAACTTTTTTCTTTCTCAAATTGCCTTTCTCCAAGTTCCCACAAAAAAAAAAAATATATATATATATATGTATACATATATACATGAACATTCCTTTCTGGTTTATGTTCCAATTTCATATGGCTGCCCCTAGGAGGGGTCTGTTAGTCTGCAATCCCCAAAATATGGGATTATTATGGAAACAAGGTGCAGTATTTCAAACATCATGCCACAATAAAAATAACAGGATAATGATTTTCTTTCTCAGTTCAGATATCAGAGGCCCAAGTATTGATTGCCTGTTTCTTTTGCCTCCTGTCCTCTGATGAAACTACAGTTTTGACACAGAGTCACAATAAAATGTGCCCTTTCCAGTATGAGATCTCTGTAAATGTCATTCACACAGTCATTGTTTTCTAATTCTCTGTGTTTTCATCAGAGTAACATAGAAGTATTTCACTGATGGAGAGAGCAAGCAATGTTTAGATTTAGAACTCCCTGGAACAAGTTCCATTATTTTGCTAAGAACAAGTAACACTCTAAAAGTAGGACTACTTTTCATAAGTGACTATGATATTACTCTTATGAGGACTCTCTGAACAATGAATACTTAGATAAGGGGAGGTTTCATGAAATGTTTTGGGGAATATTCATCTTGGATTTGGCAAGGAAAGAGAGGTCGTAAAATCAGCATGAATGTTAGCACTTATATTAAGAAAGGGTCGGTTGGTGGCATGAGCTGGAACCAGGCTGGAGACCCAGAGGTAATGGGCAGTTGCCTAGCCCAACACTTCCCCCTGACCTGTACCACTCCTGCTGTCTCAGCTCCAAGTCTCTGATCCCAGCTGCCAGCAAATGATTTGTGATTTTGTTTAAGGATAGTTATTGGCGGTAGCCTCACTTGAGGCCACCAAACTCATTTCACTTGTGCCCTGCACCAAATTTGATCCCAAAGGTGTAGGGCTTGTGTATTAACACAATGTGACATTTATTACCTTCCTCCTCTTCTGTGAAATCAGTTTATCTAAAAATATCTCAAATGAAAGACCTGCAAAAACAAGCCACACGCAAAGCATTCACTAATGTCGTGATAAATGTAATCAGTGCACCTATGGCTTTTCAAGATGTTCCCGCACTGTGACCTTCCGTTTCACATAATGTAGCCTTTTTATTTATTTCCAATAGCTTTCCGATCGGTCAGGGCTGGCGTCCTTTTTCTAACCTCAGACCATGGTCTAATAATCAGTTTTGGTGCTTTTATTGGCCTCCAAGGTAGTTTGAGCTGTTAAAATCTTTCTTTAACAAGTTTCCCTTTGATAAGAGATGCTTCAGTAGGCTACCTATCTCTCTTACCTTTGCCTAAACTTTTCCAGACAGACACAAAATCATGGGTGACACAGACCCTAACAATATCATCTAACCTTGGCATTAAAGCTCATTTAGATGTAGCATCACCAAAATTTCCAAAACTTCCTAGTCATGTTATGTCCAGAAGAGAAAGCACAGAGTCTATACCCATAACTGCACCCTATTGCATTTTATGAAAAATTTAAGTGGACCAGTATTATGAGGATAACCTTCTTCCCACCGCTAGCTGGTTGACTTGTCTTTAGGGGATGAAATACAGGAAAGAGAATCAATATTTTATTTGTGTTCTCCATTTTGTTTATATGTGTCTCAGTCTCTACCTCTCTGGCCCAGTTTATGCCCCAGAGGGATGAAGCTAGCCAATTGTGGTTTTTATCTAGCACTACTGCGCTGATCCGGTCTTGAGAGCAGTCCTACTAGAGATCTGTCCAGAAACTTCTCTTTTGTTCATGTTTGCATCAGCCTGTCTGGGAGGCAAAGTCACCTGGGAGGCCACTGGGAGAGCAGGTCTTAATCTCTTTCCTTTTCCTCTGCTTGCTTTCAGTTGATTGTCCCTAAAAGAAAGGTAACTGATTTAAGGGGTCTGAAAATGGTTTGGGTAGACCATAAAGAAAAAAAATGAGATCAGCAAGAAGTCAATACCACACACCCTTCTCAAACTTGGCAGAAACATTTAAGTTTTGAAGTATTTCAGGTAAAGAAATAAAATGTGTGATAAGAGGTAGGCTACCTGAGATAAATTGTGGGAAACCCAGACTTT
Organism: Zalophus californianus; assembly: GCF_009762305.2. NCBI lineage: Eukaryota > Metazoa > Chordata > Mammalia > Carnivora > Otariidae > Zalophus > Zalophus californianus. Next base: position 37,430,407 of record NC_045610.1, read on the forward strand.
AGACCCTAATCCCTCCTTTCCACTCTCACCGTATGCACTGCTGAAAATGGAATTTCTGCCTACTATATTGAGAGTTTTCAAGATTTAAATTTCTTAGTTTTAAATCTGATACATGTAATATTTGCCAATTTTTCAAGTAAAGTAAATGTATTTTAGAAAATGTCTGACAAGAGAAAGGTCAAAGTTTTCTATCTTAATAATATTCATAGAATCAAGGACTTGGTGGAGAGTCCACATGGAATATATATATACCAGTTTCCCCTGATCTCTGAAAATTCGCTTTATGCTACTTTGCATTTATGAAAGACCTACATTATACCTGGTTTTTAGTGATGGAAAATAATACGGAAGAGATTTTCACTTCTACAAAATGACAATTGTTTCTTTGCTTTACACCATTTCAGCTTACAGAAGATTTCATAAGGAACACTACTTTTGGATAGCAGGGAAAACCTGTAGTTCTTTTTTTTTTTAAGATTTTATTTATTTATTTGAGAGAGAGAGACAGCAAGAGAGGGAACACAAGCAGGGGGAGAGGGAGAGGGAGAAGCAGGCTTTCTGCGTAGCAGGGAGCCCGACACGGGGCTCCATCCCAGGACCCTGGGAATCACGACCTGAGCTGAAGGCAGACGCTTAATGACTGAGCCACCCAGGTGCCCCTAAAACCTGTAGTTCTTAAGACTTATCAGAAATTGGGGTGCCTGGGTGGCATAGTGGGTTAAGCCTCTGACTCTTGGTTTCAGCTCAGGTCGTGATCTCAGGGTCCTGGGATTAAGCCTCGCGTCGGCCTCCACGCTCAGTGTGGAGTCTGGGTGAGGTTCTCTCTCTCCCTTTCCCTCTGCCCCTCCTGCTTGTGCTCTCTCTCTCTCTCTTTCTTTCTCTATAAAATTTAAAAAAAAAACTTATCAGAAACGTGTCAGATGTTATTTATATCTTATAAGCAAGGAAGATAAGTAGTGGCTTTATTGTTATCATAAAATATATCAGTATATCATACAATATATCAACAATATATTGTTGTCAAGATAGAACCAAAGTTGTAAACTCTCTATTCAGGAGTTTTACGTAACACTGTATTGCTTCCTATAACTCAGACAAAATCAAGTTGTTGCTGGCACCATTTACTTAAGAGGGCCAAAGACTGAACTGATTCCTTTTTGAGAAATGTCAAGAGTTATCCGACCATTGAGAGGTTGACAGAATACAGACTGCCAAGGAAAACACATGCCTGACATGTTGCTAAGGTCCCCTGGGCAGATTTCCTCTCTGTGGCAGTGATGTGAACCCAGCAGCTTAAAATAAGGCCATTTCAGGAAAGAGGGCATCCTGAGCCCTTATGGCATCCCTCAGAGAGCGCACAGGCCAGACAGAGATGGAATCCACAAGGCAGTATTCTGGGAACCAATTGTTTTAAGTGTGGAGAAACAGATGTGGGGATGAAGAGCCGTGGTGAGGACCGGAGAGGTTTGGGGGTCTCCTGAGAGGCAAGCTCGCCCTGTTGGTACTCACCCCATACACAGTGGAAGGAACGAAGGACTGTCTCCATCAGAATCAGAGAACGCTGGTGGGGCTGGGGCCACCTCTGTCTAAACTCTGATCTCATACTGCTTCCCTGTGGAGAATTCTCAGAACTGCAGCCTCCCCCTGTGGGGCCCTGCCGGTCACACCCACCTCGTGTGATCTCTGGCCTGGGCTTGCTATCATCCCAGAGCCATAAAAAAAAAATAAATAAATAAATGCAAATTCTTAAAAAAAATTTTAAAGAAAAATTTGCTGTTGTTAAGACCTCAGCAAAAAGAATGGAAAAGCCACAAGAGAACAGTCATGTCCGGAATCTAGAGGTATATCTGACTGTAGGCTGACCTGACAGGCCCACATCCCCACCTTTCTGTTTTCACATAACCTTTTAAAAGCCCAAAGCCTCTATCTGCCCTATGGTGTTCCTCCAGCTCTGCTTTCCCAGACCTATGTTCTGACTTGTACCCTTAGAAGTTTCAAATAAATTGGTAAAATTGCCTACTCTTTCTCTGAATTTTTTTCCACAAGAGCTACATCCCAGTGCTCTGGCCACCATAGAGGTTCCCACATCCATCTTTTTAGGACTGACATCACAACTCCCTGCTGACCCTTAGTACCCACCCAGAGGTGTTTCAGTGGGATTCACGGGCATTAAAAAGGATACTCTTACCACCAGCTGCCCTTCTTTGTAGGATTTTAGGGCACTAAATCACCTTTTGGAGTATAGATCTCTAGCTGACTACTTCATTATGATATAAAAACAGCATTATAGGGACACTATAGTTAATATGGTTGTCCCATTGCCTCGTTTCTTTACATTTTAGGAATGAGGGAAATGCTCAGACGAAGAGATAATTAGTAAATAATTAGTAAAACGGTCAGAAGCTAATGAAAAGCTATAATCAAATTTTGATACTTTTTAGGGGGAGGTGAAGAAAAGGGCAATAAATCCTTTGGGCTAGTTGGTGGTATTTTCCAGGGAATATCTGAATCAGAAAGTAGAAAGGAAGTTGATGATAGAATTCACATTCCACAGAGAACCTGTGACCCTTTCTCTTCCTCTCCTCTCCACCCCTGTTGAAGGCTCCAGGGTGAAAGCTGTAAGTTGAAGAGGACAAACCATCAGCAGAGGGTAACACATGATGAGAAATGAAAATATTTGGATTAGCTATAATACCAAGCCAGTGATATTTACAAATTATTAAACTGCCATCCACACATCAAACGCTCTTTCTTTTATGAAATGCTAAGCTGTACTTTCAGTCTGTTTCAAACTGTCAGGTCCATTATTTGATGTTCCTCTTTGTTTGTTTATCTTAATTAAGATGTTGAATCAATCATTTTTACTTTCTCTCTGCAAGAGCAGCCGCCGGCTCAGAGTCAGGATGAGGGCCAACCACCCTTGAGTGTCACGCAGGTGCGGAGTCTCGTGTATTCACAGAGGGATAAAAAACACATTTGTTCTCCCGCTTGTGTGGACAGACTGGCAGGTTTTTGATAAGAGGGTGAAAAAGTCTTCCTGTAGTGAGAAATGATATTTCTATGTACAACAGGTAACAGCAGCGGCAAATCTTATTCCTGTTTTGGACATGATTTTCCTCCGCATCATCATGACAACTCACCACCAGGTGGGGAACACTGAGGTGGAGTGGGAAATGGGTGGCAGAATGTGGTGTCCTGGATCCAGCAGGAAGCAGGAAATGAAGGGCTCTGGACCCCCTAGCCCATGAATACGATAATTGTTCTTGTTACTCCAGCTTTCTTTTTCCATTCTTGACGTGGCAGTTCAATTTCCATGTTTCTGGATCATAGTCTCCTCGAAGTAGGATGACTTCTTTTTGGAGGGACCATTTTGTATCCAAAATACTTTGTGTTCCTCTTTGTAGAGATATACTTCTGGTCCATCAGCTCTGTAGAAGGGCCTTTGCAGAGTTTTTCCAACAGTACGGCTTAATTCTACGGAGACACCCACTCTTTCCTACTCAATCCCCCTTTTGAGAAGCATGCATTCTTTCAGAACAGCTAGGCAGGGATAGAGAAGCAATCAACTAATCATGGCACAAAATTTCACTCTGTACACCAGTCAGCCTATCTAGGGATAAAACCTGTGACCTTGATCTCTCTCGTTAGCACCGTGCCCTATCTAACTGAGCTAACTGGCCATACAATTCCATCAGCTGGACAAATGAGAAGCACAAAGAAAGGAAACAAGTCTATTGGATGATTTAGGAAGATCAGATGGGAAAAAAAGCAGTGCTTTGCTTTTAAAACCATCCTAATTAATGAAACAACCCAAACACAGCCATAGAGCTGAAGAGATTTCTTATATTTTGGATCACATGCTTCTAGACCAGCATGGTTCTGGTTGCACGCTCAGATCAATCACGACTGGAAGGTACTGACATATCTGTATGCGCTTGGAGTCCTAGAGTCAGGGGGAAATACACCTTTTCACTGATCAGAATCTTTTTAAGCCCATCCAAGCAGAATCTGTATGTGAAATTAGCATTAGCGTTTCTCCTAGTTAGCACTGTGTGTACTAGAAGCTAGTGAGGAAATCCATGGTCTAGTATGCTATTCTGCTCCTGACAGAGGACAGAAGTTGACTCCAGGGACTTGGGCAGGAAGGACCACATTTCAGTCCTTCATTAGGCAAGAGGTGGATTTTTGAATCACATAATTCCAAGAGGAAACATAAGCTTTCAAAAGACAAACCAGGCACTTCATTTATTTGAGATCTCTGTTATGACTCCTGGGCCACAGATAACTACTTTCAACAAATTCTCACTCTTCATTAGTGGAAAACACGTTCTTCTAATCCCCATGAATTACCCAACACCTGGAATGAAGCAGACTTCTCTCACCACACTCATTTGCTTTCCTTCCGGTGGGATATGCTAGGTTCATAAGGTGACCACCAGTACTTGTTGAACTGTGTGCAGAACTCCCAGTGTGGCCAAGACTGCTAGCTAGGCCCCCATAGCCCTTCTCCCCTTCTTCTGCATTTCTAGATGGGCTCATGGCTGCCCAGGACAACTCCCTGCCTCCTTACTTCCCTGACATCTAGATTTGGCCATGTGACTTAAGTTCTGGCAGGTGCCATGTGAAAGGGATGTGTCAACTTCTAGGGTCCCACAGATGTGTCCTTACCAGGGAGGGGAGTGTGGTGCCCTTTTCCTTGCCCCTTTCCCCCTTTTCTGTTGGCCGGAGCTGGGGCCAGTTTGGACCATGAGGAAGAAATCACATGCTCAAGGTGGTGGAGATAGATGGAGCCTGAGCACATGGAGGGCCCTCCCATCTCCGGACTGCCTCCGTCCAGTCTTAGGATACATGAGAGACACTAACTTTTATGGATTCATGTTGCTTCTTCAGATTTTGGTAATAATGCTCTAGGGTAATTTGTCAAAATTGTGCTGTGGACAAGTTGTCCTGGTTCTTCCCCAGGTCACCTTTGGTTACTTTCTTCTGAGGGCACCTCTCTGGTCTCTTACCACCTGTTCTGGTACTCAGTGTCCAGGCCCCCCAGCTGGGGGCCCACCTCACCAAGGCATACCTACAAGCTATTAGGCAGACAAGGGCCTAATGTACAAATTCACGCTGAGGCTGTGGTTTTCAGCCCTGCCTGAGCATCAGACCATCTGTAGAGCCTTGTAAAAATAAACATGCCTTGGCCCTACTTCCAGATGATCCTGATTCAGCATATCTAGGATGCAGCTCAGATATCTACATCTTTTGAAAGGTTGACAGGTGATTCTGATGTGCAGATGCTCTAAGGTGCTAATGAAGGATAATGGCGCAATGCGGTATCATCAACCGCATACACTTCATGGATAAGTCACTGCTGGACAGACTTCTATCCATTATGTCTGCTCAGTGGCCTACTGCACAGTTACAAATGGCCATGCCTCCTCCCTGTGAGAGCTGGAACTTTGCGCCTCCCTCCTCCAACGATCTGCAATGCACCCGTTTGTTACCACACAGTGGATGAGAATGCCTTGCTTAATGTACTACCTCTCCCAGAGGCATTTGTAGTTCAATGGGGAATAATGCTTTAATTTCGGGGAATGGGCTCCTCACGGTGGAACATCAGGAATTAAGGAAGTCCGTTGAGAAGGTATTTTGGAAGAGGGACCTTTCTCTAGTTCCCTGAAACACATCCTATTTAAGCAGCACCAATTCTGCTTGGTGGTACTTCCAAAAAAAAAAAAAAAAATTTTTTTTTTTTTAAATCACGGGTCTGTTTCAGAAGATTAGGTTTCTGGGGGGAAAGAAGAATCTTCTTTCTTCATTTTTACTTGTATTGTGTTTGGAATCCCCCTCAGCCCTCCTACTTTCTCTTGCTCCCTTGAGAAGCAGTGCCATTCATCCCTAATTCAGCCACAGTTAGATGGCAAGAGCATGCGTGTTAAAAGAACACATTACACTATTCTGAATATCCTTTCATGCCTGGAATATGATCTTGAAACATGGAGCAGAGGGTCATTTAGAGATTGGTTCCTATTACAGCACAAAGATAGGCAGGCGAATCAATATTTTCATACATCTGGCCATCTTTTACGAACCTGGCATAATTAAGATTCTTCAGTCTTAGGTAATCCTTAATAACTCTTCTCAACTGTTTAAACGGTTTCTTTTTACTTTTATTCTCTCATTCCAGATTCTGTAAATACCTACCTCATCAAGCTATTATAAAAATCAAACCAAATAAAGGGTTTGAAAGTGCTCTAAAAATTGTAAAACTCTGTACAAATGTATATTTGTGTTTCTATAATAGGGAATATATTCTTTGTGTAACTGTGCTTCAAATCTTTGATGGAGAGAGGAAGGTGATGAGCTAGAAATGGGCCCATGGCATCCAAGCATTTATTCCTCCATTCTAATGATTAGCACACTTTCTCTGCTAATTAGGATAAAAGAAAGAGCTTTTGTTTTTCCCCATTACAAAAATGCATTGCATTGTCTATGGAGATTTTTTTTGTAACCGTCACAAATTTATTATCCCTGGAAATAAGGATTTGTAATGAGGGTGTTCTCACACCTTTATTGGTGTGAACTGTTCTCAGAGAACAGGCAGAGAGATCATATATATAAAAAGGACCAGTGGGCTAAGTGCAACCTCCACTAATTGTTTATTTTCTTTCCAAAGTGGCAAGAAGTTGTTGGAGTTTCATACTTTATTTTATATACAAATTGAGGTCCTGGGGGAGAGTATCCTTCATGTGAACAGCTCTCCCAGTTACAGGAGAAAACTGAGTAACAATAAAAGCCTAAGGGACATCATTTAATATTTCCAGCATTTCACATGAGCTTCTGACACTCAGGTCTTCGAGGGGAAAGCTGATTTATACCTCCAGTCCTTAGACAATGTAAAGGTGAGGTCAGGCATAGGCATCCTTCATCCCTTTCCCCGGTGCTCTCAGGTCCCTTGGGCAAGGTGGAATCAAAGCATTTCAAATGGTAGAGGTCACAGGAGTGACACTATAAGAGGCAAGAGAGCACAGCCTCCTTCCTCTATCAATGGGTCTGACACCCATATATCTTCATATTGCCGTTGTTCCCACTTGAAAAATTACACGCAGTCGGTTTTACTTTTCCTTCCCTTCCTATTCTTAAGACAGGATTTCCACCCCAATCCAAAGTGTAATTTATGTCAAGAATGATGATTATGTGTTTCTGATTATTCTTTAAAAAGGTGAAACCCTCAACATAAATGCAGGACAACAGGTGTCTTGTTTTATGGCCTTGTACCTTTCCAACCCTATAAATTAAAATCACATCTGTGCTGTCTGTGTCTTTGCACTGGTCTGAAGTTGTCTTTCTGGGACATCCTGGGAGTTCCATGCTCTCTGGCACAAGGCCTCCCACATGGTAGGTTCCAAATAGATTTTTTCTGGTTTGATTTCATCTCCAGGTACTTTATCCAATTCTGGTTATGCCCAGGGATACAATAGTATTCTGTAGATTGCAGCCCAAGTTTATAACCTGGGCTTCTGACCCCAAATTTCATAATGGGATTGAATACCCTTTGTTACTTGTGAAGTAAAACGGATCTCCAGTGGAAAGAGGCAACTGTTTCTGTGGGTTCCCTTCCAATGCAGGAAGAGCTTAAGCAGAATTAGACCTGTGGTACAAACAAAATACAATATTAGAGTTGCAAATGAGTCCTGAAATTGCATAAAGACTACAGATTATTATAATATTCATCAAATGATACCTAATTCAAATATGGTTTTGTGTTAAGTGTTTTCAATAAAATTGTTTCACATTATTCTACACAGATTTCTTCTTTCTTTTCTGGATTCCTCTGACATATACCCTTCATATCAAGCTTGAAAATTTTGCGTATTCAGCCACTCGGAATGTTTTTTAAAAATCAAATACTGTAGTACTGCACGAAGTCAACCCTTCCCAATCCTGGAGTACTGCTCTCCAGAGGCAAGCCCTTTCAATTCTTTCATCAGTTCTGGTGTGTACTTCCACATTTCTAAATAATATTATTATACATCTATTTTTTTTATTTATCAATTTCAGACATTATCTATTGTTTTCATATCGTGGCAGAGGAGAATTTAATTTAACACTCTTATCTCACCCCACCCCTCACACCTCCTCCCTTCGTCTTCCCAACATGATTATGCCATCATTTTTAGTAGTTTAGTTTAAGGGCTTAAATGATTTTAACTATGTAGATTTCATTTACTTCCAGCCCTTATGGCTGCTCTGGAGGCCCAGGGCAGAGCTGTCACCCTGGGACTTCCCTTTGTCTCTTTCCTTTGTCAGAATCTCACCTGGATCTAACATCACCTTCTTTCTTGCTGGACTCCCTCATTTTGGTGGAGCACATCCTCTGGTGGCATCCTGCAAAAGGCTGCCTAGGAGGTAGATTTCTTGAGACTGCACATGTCTGAAAACCTCTTTATTCTACCTTTATACCTGATTGACAGTTTGTGTGTAAGAATGCTAATGGAACTTATTTCACCTTAGAATTTGGATAGTTTTGCTTCATTGACTTCCAGCTTCTAAGTGTTGTTGTGGAGAAGTTCAATGCCATTCTGAGTCTTCATTCTTTGTGTAGGACCTATTTTCCCCCTGATTCAGAAGCTTTTACAAGCTTCAAATTATTGGTTGTGTCCCAAAATTTCACAGTGATTTATCAAGTATGAGTCTCTCTTCATTTGTATTCTGGGTGTATGCAGGATCCTTTCAATCAGAAGACTCTTATTCTTCATTTCGAGAAATTTCATCATTTCTTTGATCATTTCTTTCCCTTTATTTTCTATGTTTTAATATTTTTAGTCTTCTGTTTTCCTTTCCTTGATCTTTATGTCCAATTTCTTTAAGATTTCCTCAATTATATCTCCTAACTCATCTATTGATTTTGTTTTTAATTTTTGCTGTCATATATTTAATTTCTGACTCTCCTTTCTTGCTCTCTGATTGTTCCTTTTTAAGCATCCTATCTCATGGATGTAATGTCTTCTCATCCCTCTGGGAATCTTAATGATGGCTTGTTTGTTGGTTTGCTTTGGTTCTTCATTTTTCTTTTCTGCACCTTGCGTCAGCTCTGTTTCCCCTGAGTTCCTTTTTATCTGTTACATGTTTTGTTCTTTGTCTTGCATATTGGAAGCTTTTCTGCAAAGTCTGGTGATCCTAAGATCCTGCTTATATTTAAAAATGAGGCACCAAGAGCAGATTGAAACTTCTGTTTGCCAAGGTGGAACATATCACCTGTGGGCTTCACTTTAGAAAGCCTAAAGTTGAGAGTGATGAGGGGACCCAACCTTATTGGCTTGAGGTCTCCCAAACATCCGTAGCTGTAGGTCTCTATTGTGAGGCCATTCATTTTTCCAGAGAAAGATCCATGAATCTCTCGGTGGTACCATAATACACTTACTACTAGCAAGGTTTTTGGAACTGAGCAGTGAAAGGAAGCTAAGGACCTCGGTGTTCAGGACTATTACTTAATAGTCCACCTGTTTTCAGGATGGCTTCTTACACTCACCAAACTGTCTGTCCCAAGCTTTGGGACCTCCCTGGTCTCGTTTCCCCACAGAAAATAAACCCCCTGTGCCCGGCTTACCTGAGTATGGGAGCAAAAGGGTGATATTATGCTGGCATCAGAAAACTCTATTTCTCTTCTCAACTCTACAACAAATTAGTCACATCACCATGGGTAATGTCACATCATGCCACTGTTGGGTGAGTCACATAATGACATCATTGGATGAGTCACATAATCTAGCTGGTTACCCCATCGGTAAAATGAGTGGCAAAGTCATTTGCTCCATCACCACTGGAGAGCCCTGTGACCTCTCCAGCTAAGAGTTCTTCATTAGGGTACCTTATGGAGATGCTAACATATGTGATGAAATAAGATGTAGAAGAGTTCCCTTAAGTATTTTTTTTAAAGATTTTATTTATTTATTAGAGAGAGAGAATGAGAGATAGAGAGCATGAGAGGGAAGAGGGTCAGAGGGAGAAGCAGACTCCCCGCCGAGCAGGGAGCCCGATGTGGGACTCGATCCCGGGACTCCAGGATCATGACCTGAGCCGAAGGCAGTCGCTTAACCAACTGAGCCACCCAGGCGCCCAAGTTCCCTTAAGTATTACTACCTGCGTAAATTATGCTACTTTGTGGCAGTTGGTCTTACTTATGGAAATCTTAGCTTTTGTATCATAGGATATGCTGCTCAGGCTCTGCATCCAGAGCCCCTCTAGCCTCTTCTTTCCTATGTTCTACACAGTTTGGCCCATGAGAGACCCAGCAAGTCCACTCAGTGGGCAAAGCTTAACATCCCTGTGAACCTCAGACAGGCGGTCATCCAGGCACCTGTCTCTTCTCCAGGGAATGCCAAAGATCAGGTCCCCATTCAGGGCTGACATCCTGGACAACGCCCAGGCTCCATCTGGCAAGTACCGTAGCCATGCTTAGCAGAGAGGGTGCCTAAAAACCCTGAAATCTGAACTGAGAAATCTAGAATTAAAGCATTCTTCATCTTAAAAAAAATTCTTCATCTTGACTTTACGTTATAGTTATGACTATAACATGATTCATTATGCAAATATGAGGGGGAAAAAGTGCCCGATTTGAAGCTTAAAAACAAAACAAAACAGAAACAAGTTTGTGTCTTGACTCTTCTTTCCAGCTCTTGTGAGAAAGTTACTTACCCTCCCTGAGCCTTATTTTCAGCCTCAGAAGGCTAGACTGGCAAGGTCTTTCTGTCTGTATCAGAATCAAGGAGGTGCCATAAAGGAAACCATTTGACAAACACTAGATAAAGTGCTATCCAAACATAAAGTATTACTGTTACCATTGTTACCACGGTAACTATTTTGTGTCTGGGAAGCCTGAATTTCATGCTGCCTCCTCCTGTCTAGAACACACAGGCAATTCCACAATTAGAGTTGGCTTTCCAAAAAGACACTTTCGTTCTTTTCTTCCCCGAAAACAAATGAATCTGTAACCAGTGTACAGTAGCCATCCAATATGTGCAGCCTCTTCTGTTCATGAACAACCTTAAGGTAATAAACTGGTATGCCCCTGTGACAGAGAAAAATGTTGGAAGGAAACGGGTTTCCATCTGAGGCTTCTAAGGTGCTAAACCAAACAATAACAAGGGAAAAATTATTCAGCTAAACGCACCTGACGTGCATTGACATCCAATATGCCACCCTCCTCGTCAGGCATTATTACTTATATACCTGCTTCTGAGAAGGGCTGCTTGGAAGAGCTACTCTGCTTTTAACAGAGATACATTTTAGGGACTTTTAAATAAACTTACATAGCAACACCGAGCTGCATGTCTTCTAAACTTTGCTTTTTCATCCGTCTGTACCAAGCACCGTGAAGCAAAATGGATGTGCCTTCAGCTTTCTACAGTCCTGGAAAATGAACCAGTCCACTTAACAATAAATGGTGGTTGGTTCAAACACACATGACTGGTCTAGTGAGGAAGAAAAGAAAGTTGAGCTTAATGAAGTCCAGTGTCTGTGTCCCTGTGCATGGACAGGAAAGGACGAGTGTTTTATAACTGTTTATTGGAGTTAATGGTAATAAATTCCTCACTTGTGATGCATTAACTTTAATGTTTTCATTACTTGGTGATTTAGGTTTTCCCTTTTCACATTGTAAATCATGTTGTCCCAGTAGCAGAGCAGGTCGAGTGCCTGCTGTAATGTTCATAATGCTCAGTGGGAAAAGGAATGTTCTCTTTCTCTCTCCAGCACAGTCTGACAAAAGACACTTTGTGTCATCCCAATTTGCTACTTTCTAAATAAGCAATAAAGACAGACAGACGGATGCATCTGACAGCAGCTTAGCTGAATGTGACAGAGTCTAGGTTAGATCCAGGGAAGGACAAGTCTCCACAGTAACTTTCGAAATGTATTTGGTGCTGAAGGTTCCTTTTTTCTTTTCCTTTTTTTTTCTTCTCTCTGTTTGCTGAGTGTGAGCCCTTAGTTAATGAGCTGTGCAAATAGATATTGAGATTTAGTGTTTTTATTTTGCAATTACAGACTTGGTGATTTGGTTGGAAACTTTTGGGTCTAGAAACATCACCCTCATTTTCCCCTCTCTAATTTTTTCCCTTACAAAGTTTGACTTACTTCAAACTTGCTTGAGTTTTATCAGATGAAACAGAAGACTCAAGAAAGATTTTAAGCCTCAAATGTGTAACTTAAAAGAAAAGGGGGTGATTTTTGCCCTAAAGGTTCCTTATCATAGTCATCATTTTTCTGTCTGATCCCAAATTGCTGCACAGAGACACCCGGGGAGCTAGCTGGGAGTGAGGTCTGGCTTGGGAGTGACACTTTGTCCAGTAGATGATACATACCAGGTCAAAGCCACAATGCTAAGATCATTGCATTCCCATCAAGTTCTTCTTGATGGGGTGTGAGAGTTCTCATTAGATCACCCACCCTGAAATACCCCCAGAGAATCACGATAATTAGTTCCTGAGTCTTCTTTTTTATTTCTGCTTTGTTTGCTTTAAAAGTTTCCTCGATGCAGTGCTCTGATGATATCAGAATGTCTTTAACTAAAGAGACACGGAGAAAGCAAAATTATTATCATTTGATTTCTCTTTGAAACCTTTTGGTTCGGAGAGTAACTGAAATAGAGACCCCCAGGATTCTGGTACACTAATCCCCACATAGCTTTCACCGTCAGCTGTATTAAGTGATCAGACACACATGAGATGTCTGCATACAGGATGCAGAACAGATGTACCTGTGGAAGTTCGAAGAGAAAAATACCATTTTTTGCAGGGAAACAAGAGGACTAAGGAAATACTATCAGAAAAGGTCAAGTTCTCAGCCACTCAAGGTCTGTAGCTCAAAAGTGGCTTTCAACAGCTATTTCTGCAAAGTATTTCACTATCCATTTAAGTTGTTGGAGTTTTGGCTTGGTCCTTTGTCCACCTATGGCTTCCTCTGGATCCCATCCTTGGATGCTCTCCCGAGGATAGATCAGGTCTGAGGTGAAGACAGTTGGTGTCTCAATGAGGCTGTGAAATAGGCTCAGAAATGTAATTCTTTCCAGTTGAGACTCGTGGTATTTTTTCTAATTCCCCCCCAAACTCTATTTGCCCCTCTTCCTATCATTCTTAGCCCTGTTATTCATCCTGGTTTCTGCACTGCCCACTTCCTCCTTGTTCTCTTGGATAAAGCTTCTTCTCCTCTCCCTTTTTTTTTTTCTTATTTCATGTTACCAATCTTAAGATTAAAATTGTGAATATACAGCAGAACAGAAATTACCATTTGTGGCTTTGGTGAAAATGATTTATCTAACAAATATTCACTCCCATATTGCCTTCTTAGACCACAAATCCCATTAGGCTAGAAGTGGTTTCATTTCAGCTTAGCAAACATTTACCCAGCACCTACTGTGTGTACTAGGCCCCTGGGGATACAGGGAGAACTAATGAATAACGATTCTGTTGCCCTCTATGAAGGGGACCAGAGTTCCCACCAGCAGTTGTTCTTCAGGTTTCAAGAAATTAAATAATTAGCACCAAACCCCTTAGCCTTTACTGTGGAATATTTTAGGGAAGGATCCTTCTTAATCCCGCATCAGTTCAACAACTACTTAAAGTACACCCTAGCCCTGATGGGTCTCAGTTGTTGACATGTTCCAAGTGCTCCTCAGTCTAATTCTTACTCTCCTTACCTAGACAACTCTGGTGCAAACACTGCCCATCCCACTAGGTGCACAGCAGTATTGGATTCTTCTTTGTTCCCCCATTTCGATCCAGGTACTATGATGTTTGTTCACTGAGTTTCTTCCAGTGTCATGTCTCTTCTCTGAATGCAAGATCTGTTTTTACTCTCTTTCCCCTTTCTAGATCATCCTCCCTACTGCCTTCTCCCTAGACCCACAGCTACAATCCCTTTCCCAGAAGTAACCCCTTTTCAATTTCCTTGTTCATAGTAGCTTTACTTAGTAACTAAGGTCTTGTGTAAACCTATGCAAAGAGGCAAGACTGGAGAGTATTGGAGAAAAGTTTCAGGGCCCTTGGGAGCCCTGAAATAATGTTATAATAATGCCCAATAGAAAATGGTATTAGACACAAAGATACAAATGTAGGGATCCGAAGGGGTACGTGCACCCCAATGTTTATAGCAGCAATGTCCACAATAGCCAAACTGTGGAAAGAGCCAAGATGTCCATCGACAGATGAATGGATGTGGTCTATATATACAATGGAATATTATGCAGCCATCAAAAGGAATGAGATCTTGCCATTTGCAACAACGACGTGGATGGAACTGGAGGGTGTTATGCTGAGTGAAATAAGTCAATCAGAGAAAGACATGTATCATATGACCTCACTGATATGAGGAATTCTTAATCTCAGGAAACAAACTGAGGGTTGTTGGAGTGGTGGGGTGTGGGAGGGATGGGGTGGCTGGGTGATAGACATTGGGGAGGGTATGTGCTATGGTGAGCACTGTGAATTGTGCAAGACTGTTGAATCACAGATCTGTACTTCTGAAACAAATAATGCAATATATGTTAAGAAAAAAAAAAAGAAGATAGCAAGAGGGGAAGAATGAAGGGGGGTAAGTCGGAGGGGGAGATGAACCATGAGAGACGATGGACTCTGAAAAACAAACTGAGGGTTCTAGAGGGGAGGGGGGTGGGGGGATGGGTTAGCCTGGTGATGGGTATTAAAGAGGGCACGGTCTGCGTGGAGCACTGGGTGTTATGCACAAACAATGAATCATAGAACAATACATCAAAAATTAATGATGTAATGTATGGTGATATAACAATAAAAAATTTAAAGAAAAAGAAAAAAGAAAGAAAGAAAATGGTATTAGAGCACAGGCGAGGGAGTATATAATTCTACATGGGTCAAAGAGATCCAGAGAAGATGTGACATTTGAAAGGAGTCTTAAAGGAGCATGCCCTACTTGAAAAATGGAAAGAGGGCACCTGGGTGGCTTAGTCGTTAAGTGTCTGCCTTCGGCTCACGTCATGGTCCCAGGGTCCTGGGATTGAGCCCCACATCGGGCTCCCTGCTCAGCTGGAAGCCTGCTTCTCCCTCACCCACTCCCCCTGCTTGTGTTCCCTCTCTCGCTGTGTCTCTCTCTGTCAAATAAATAAATAAAATCTTTAAAAAAAAATGGAAAGAGAGGAAGAGAAACTCCCAAGCAGGAAAAACAGATGAGCAAAGTTCTACAGTATGAAGCACATGGCACATTCCAGAAGGCAGTCTGTTACTTACTGTTGCTGGAGTATCAGGACGTATGGGGGTTGGAAGGAAATGAAACGGGAAGGTAGGTGAGACCAAAATATTTTAAAGTTTCTGCATGCTGGAGAGTTTGAGTTTCATCCTATAGGTAGGGGGGAACCATTAAAAGCTTTAAGCAGGAATGTGACATGACTATGTTTCAGAAAAATGATTTCTGGCCAAAGTATGGTAGACAGGTAGAAGGTAAGCCAATAAACATGTGATTCCAAACCCAGGCAAGTCTCTTCTCTTTTGCTTTCCTTTTCCCCATGTTCTTATCATGGTCCAGTAGAGTAGTAAATAAATAGATTTGGAAATGATATTTTGTCATTCATTTTATAGAGATGCTTTCAAGTGACACATATATAATGGTGATCTGCCTCAGGACAAGGAGGGAATACAGTGATCCTTCAAAGTTTGTAAAAAGACAATGTGGCATTTTACATCCTTTCCATCTCCTTATTAGAGTCACAGGGCCACTTGAGCCTTGCTGCCTGGATTTGTATCCGGATTCTCACTTTGCACAGTTGCCACTTACCATGGTTTGGCTGCTAAAGAGACTTCAGGTAATTTGGATCTTTGTGGTTCTATATTAAGGATGGATTCCTAGGATAAAAATAAAGCTGATGGTACTGGGTTTACAGATATGCATAATTAATAAAATCAGAAGACACAAGAGGCTTTCTGGGTTTAAACAGTTTGTGTGGAGATCACTTGAATTCTTAGCCTTTTTCCCACCGTATCACATGTCCACCAACATTTTTACGCTCATCCCACTTCCGTGGAACACCCATAATTTCGAAGAAACACCAACTTTTTCGAGGAAATAAAGCACTGGGGGAATTCTTTTTTTTTAAGATTTTATTTATTTATTTGAGAGAGAGAATGGGAGACAGAGAGCACGAGAGGGAAGAGGGTCAGGGGGAGAAGCAGACTCCCCGCCGAGCAGGGAGCCCGATGTGGGACTCGATCCCGGGACTCCAGGATCATGACCTGAGCCGAAGGCAGTTGCTCAACCAACTGAGCCACCCAGGCGCCCGCACTGGGGGAATTCTTGATTGTCACAATTATAATAATGCATCTGATGTGTTTAGTACCATAGACTGTAGCATAACTAAAATATGCTATAAATTATTTTTCATTGACTTTTTCCCTTAAGAAAGCATATCAGAATGCAGACGAATGGTATTATTAAGAAAAACTTTGACTCCATTCTTATTCTAAAAGTAAATTATTCGAAATCTCTGCCCTTCAGATGAACACCTTCAATTGATCAAAAACACCAATGTGTCATGATGCCATGATTGAGAATCAGTGGATTATTATATTGAGTTAGTCATTCTTTAAAGTGAAATGTTTACACCTAGAAGATGCTGCTGATTATTATTACCGTTTACTTAGATGCTAGAAATAGTGTGTTGAAGTTGGAAGGGCTTTTTTCTAATACTTTCACTTCTTGCAAGTAAAATTCCACTGAAAGTGAAGATGTGGGAGAGGAGCATCCACTAAGACCACAGGCCTCTTAGACGATTAGTGTGTTGCCTCTTTGTAGGAACAAGGTTCTTTATGCTCCATGAATATTCATGGTTTCTGTATGTTACCTTGTAACTTGGCATTATTGATGAATGTTTTGTGAAAAGAAACCAATTTTGGATATTTGGCCTAAAAATCTTTCTTTCTTAAAAAAAAAATCTTTCTTTTTTTCTTTTTTGAGAGAGACAGAGTGTGAACAGGGGTAGGGAGGGGAGAGGGAGAGAGAGAATCCCAAGCAGACTCCACATTCAGTGTGGAGCCCAACATGGAGCTCGATCTCAGGACCCCAAGATCACCACCTGAGTCAGATGCTTAACCGACTAAGGCCAGGGGCCCCCAAAATCTTCTTTCTTTTTAAACCAAGTCCTCTTCCTTAAAGAGTAAACAAATCATGTTCAAGATTCCTGCATGAGCCCTACACTGGAGCAGGGCTTCATTCTTCTAGATACCACTCTTGGTGTCAGAAGACATCTTCCAAACCTTGGTGACCAAGCACCATTTGTGAGAGCTCCAGGTTGCTTCCTCCTGCATTTTCTTTACCTGTGTATCCTTTTCTCACATTCTCATATGTTCTTTTCTTTTGCAGTGTACTGTATATCTGTTGATTTCCCGGACTTTACACAGACCTGCCCTGGAAAGCAATTTCACAGACTAGTCAGCCAGTACATTAAAAAGTAAATAAGAAATATAGTATCTTAAAATAATTTTTTGACCCCAACTACTAGAATAACCACACGCTGTGTCTGTTTCTTTCCCCCTACTTAAATGGGTCTCCTTTTGTGGAAGCGTGAGGTGAGAAGACCGTCTTTCTTGAGCCACTTCTGAGTGTGTCTCCTCAACTCAGGCTCAGGGTGGTGGAAAGTGCACGGGCTGTTCCAGCTGAGCAACCTTCAGTAAGTTTGGCAATCTCACTGAGCTTCAGTTTCCTGGTCAGTAAAGTGGAGCTGATGATAATACATACTTCACAGGGCTGCTGTGAAGCTCAAATAAGATGTAAACATGCTTTATAAAATGCAGATTAAGGGAAGCCTGGGTAGCTCAGTCTGTTAAGCATCCAACTCTTGACTCTTGGTGTCTCTCTCTCTCCCTCTTTCTCTCTCTATATATATATATGTACATATATATATCAGATCAATAAATAAATCTTTTTTAAATGCAGATTAAAAATGTATTAGCTTTTTTCACTTTTATTAAAACATATTCATGTCATTTTGTTCATCAATTCTCTGCTTTTTTTCTTAGTACTTCTCACTGGCCTAGAATCATGATTTTTCTTTATCCTCAGTATAACAAGATTTCTTCCACAAATGTTTACACATTTGTATAAATGTCTGGTCTGTTACCCAGATTAACAGGTTTTTATTTTTTGAAGACTTTAAAAAGTTGGAGGGCCAAAAAGTGTCCCTCAAGATCTTCTGAACGTTGTCTCCTGTGCCGGTTTGCCAACTGCAGATGTGTGATTTCTTTCCTTTTCCGACCTCCTCAGTCTAGCTCCAGCTGTCCCTGTTTTGTTTTCTGGCTTCTTCTGTCACAGCTTGTTGAAGAATTTGACCAAGTGCATGCTATTCACCCCTTCCTTTCATCTCATATCCGACTTATTCCTCCACGAAATTAACGCTGTCCAATTGGTCTCTGTATCTCTGAAACTTTCAGATCCTAAGTCTATTACTATTCATGATTTAGAATTTTCACCTTATATGTGTTGGTGTAAATTCCTTAATAAATTAAGCAAGAGGACAGAAAAGTGGAGGAACAAGTGTAAACTCAGGTGGGTATCGAGTAGAACCACAGAAGTTAGAGAATTATATAAGCCGTCCCCAAGAGACTAACAGAGGAAGAGTCATTGAAACCAACTTCCCTGTTAGTATCATGCTCAGAAGTAGAACACCGCAGGCTGGACACCTCAAACTGACTGTCACTGACTGGGTCCTGAAAAATGAGAAAAAAGCAAAAAACCACCCAGAAACACAAGAAGCTAAGGAAAAACTGTAAGGAGCTTATTAAGGAAGGCCACAGGAGCCAAATACAAAGGAGATTTAGGACCAGCGACCACCAGACAGGAGAATACTACCTTCTCCAACCCTCCCTGCAAAACCTTTCCCCTGTGTACATTTGAGGCATTGTGAAATGTGTTTGTCACTTTTCTACAAAGGCACATATGCCAGCAAACTATGAGTGAATTGGAATTGCAGATGGCGCTTCACCATCCCCAGCCTTCAAATACTATATTTTCTCCAACCTCATCCATCCAACACCCTGGGGCTCTTGTCACAGGTACTTCAATGGAGGAACCTGGTAAACTTCACCCTGCCTGAAATTCACCACTGGTAGCTGTCAGTCTCTAGGCTGGAGTTTGGTCCCTTTTTCAAACAATTGAAAAGAACTTGAATTGAAAGGCAAAGGGAGGATGGGAAACATCCACAGTTTATGGGACAGGTGGGGGTTGAACAAAGATTTTTTTTAAAAAATCACTGATGTTCCTTTCAGCTTGGTTTAGCAAGAAACCAAGCCTGCTGCCTATAATGAAAGTTCATGGGCACCTGGTTGGTTCTGCAGGGGCTGCAGCCTTTTTGCAGTGAAATTGTGTGGCCTCTTGTGCCGTTCACCTTCTGCTGTGGTGTTGCCAAGTGATTTCTCCAATTCTCTTTTCTCAGTGGGCTACAACACAGCTGATTAAATAGGCCATGACTCACATAAGCTCCCGTGTCTTTTTTATTGACTGCTTTATGGAAATGTATCACACTCTAAAGGGTCCCCATTGTTGTTGCTGTGCATAGCTGACTGAGGAGTCATGTTTAGCGCTGAGAGATGGAATCCTACTCTGTCGTTTTTTACTGCAGAGTTGGGTATGGGTGGAATACAAGGGTTTAAAGGCATCTGGATGAGGAGAGAAGGCTGTCTGAGAATTTCTTTTATCTTCATCTGCCATGAAAGTTGGGTGACCATCACTTCTAGGTAACACTTCTCTACTGATCTTATCTTTATGGCCCCACATCCTTCAGCTAAGTGAATCTTTTCTTTATATGGGCTATTCTGGGAGATTTAGTTAAGTGCCATGGTAGAGAGAGATTATGACATGAATGTAATTCTGTTTTGTGCTGATACAATGTGATACATCCTTAGGTTTATCCAAGAAGGCCATTTATTCCCAATAAATCTAAATCATTTCTATTTTTTCACTAAGATGGTGATATCTTTTTTTCAGGTAATGGACAAAAAGCCTCAATTTTTTAAAAAAAATGTATCCTTAAATATAAATGTTTTTGACTTAAAATAGCAACTCATGCAATTCTTTGTGGCTTCTTCCTATTTTTATTATCATCCTGCAAAGCATTTGCATACTTTCTATTAGGCATGAAGTAGCTCTGCAGATCTGTTCACTTGCCAGGAGGTGCGGATTCAGGCATACAAGACTCCTCCTGCCTCAGCACCCCAGGACCATGGCTAACGTTGTACATCCTCAAGATCACTGGTTCTTGATCAGTAGGACACTGAGCTGACACTGAAAGAAGAGAGCAGCTTGATTGCCACAATGGCTTCCCATCTTGGTTGTCTGGATTTATCTGATAGATCATGGAGTTAATGAAATTGAGCTCGGCGTCAACACTGAGCACAATCCTGTTGTTATACTCACCACACAGTGCCTTGTACACAGAAGACGGTCACTAGAAATCGAGATTGATTTGATTTGATTTCCTAATTTTTTTCCATAGCCATTTCCAACTTCGCCTATCATCCCATTTTGTCCACTGCCCTTAAGGGAAACCAGGCAAGAGAGTTCATCAGTACCAATTCCTTCTAATAAGAAAGCAACATAACACATCTTGCTAAAAACGCAGCACATTAAAATACC
The DNA here is from genome assembly GCF_009762305.2 of Zalophus californianus. Lineage (NCBI taxonomy): Eukaryota > Metazoa > Chordata > Mammalia > Carnivora > Otariidae > Zalophus > Zalophus californianus. The sequence goes on from NC_045610.1 coordinate 37,451,044, forward strand.
GCATTTCTAGCTCTGATACTCTTCAGAATCTGTTGGTGAATGACCAAGAGAGAAAATTCAGCAACTCATTCCCTGCCCAATTTTAGCAAGCTAAGTGTGACTCTTTGGGAGAGAAGGTGGCGACAGGGCTGACCCTAGTTTCCTAGAATTCATGACTTAGAGTTCAGATATCTCTGCAGCATTGTGCCTTTGTTTTCTTGGTGGTGGCATTCTTGGGTTTCGGTTGGTGGGGAGAGAAAAGCCTCATGCTGATAATGTACTGAAAGTAAATGAAATTAAATAAGCGAAGCAGTGCTCATCACTACTTCCTTCCCCCCTGGGTAATTCAATTCAAGCTCTCTCTCTGATGGCAACTCACAGGGACTGTCTCTGTCACCCCGCTGGGGCCTGGAGTCTTAACATCTAAATAAAAGTTTCACTCAAGCATTTTTTATGCTCCTGCCAGCAGGATCAGTGAGCTGGTGTGGGCACATTAATGTAATATTCATACTCACAGACTCTCCCTGCACACGAGGCAGTGTCTTCCCATTTTCATAATTATAGATGTTCCATAAAATGGCATTTAGATTTGCATTAAAAAAGGAGGTTTGAATTCTAATAGAACGTTTAACATGTCTTTTATGATTCAGACTCTCGGCATCTTTAACAAGAAGCTGTGTCTCTAAGTTTAACAAGACCTTAAAAAAGGAAAAAGAAAAGAAAAAAACTGGAAGAAGGGATGTGTCCTCCAAGCTTAGGAGATCCTGTTTTTCTCATCCCCTGTCTTTCATTTAATTTTTAGGCCTCTAGGAGCAATTTCTTGACAGTGCCGCAGAGAGGATGGGGTCTCCTGCAAAGGGTCTTCCTTCTGAGCCATGCCGGGTCCTCGACCCAGCCACTCCACCCTCAGTGGCTCAGTGTCTGTTTTCTTGGAGAGCATTTTCAGAGAGGTATTAGAATTTTCAGAGGATGGGAGAAATGAAAGGATCCTAGACAAATGAACTTCCCTTTGCTGCTGTTCATCTCATGTGTGCACCCTGAGACCCATCTGGGAGGATTTATAGCAGCCACAGAGTTTGCTAACTGTAGAGCACACAAATGAAAATAGTCCATGAACAAGGAAGTTGGCAATAAGGACAAAGAGAAAGAATCAGGCACTTTGACACATGAAAAAAGAAAAACTTTGGATCTCTATGTTTAAAACTAAGTTTGAAACTGCTTAGAAGCAAAAGGTAAAATCTTAGTTGCATTTTAAATTGTCTAAAAATGTTATTTTTAAACAAGAAATATTTAAACAAGAAGTAAGTGCCAGCTCATAGCCATCCCTGAATAAGTGTTAGTTGTAGATTTCAAAAAAAAAAATCGTGCAATTGAAAAAACAATTATTTCACCCACAAGTCTCAAGATATTGTATAGGTGACCCAGTTGATTCATATGGGGTTGTGCCTTATTTTGGCTTGTATTTTGTTTTGATTTCTAAATCAATTAAAGGAAACCAAAAGAACTTTGGTTTTGGAGACTAAAAAGAACAGAGTAGGATTCTGCCAGGCCACTCCCTTTATTTCTCCTAATTAAGAAATACGGACTTGGGGGCACCTGGCTGGCTCTGTCGGAAAAGCATGCAACTCTTGATCTCGGGGTCACGAGTTTGAGCTCCATGTTGGGTATAGAGATTACTAAAAAAAAAATAAACTTTAAAGAAAGAAATATGGACTTGTATTTTTTTAAAGAGTTTTTTATTGTTGCTGTTCTTGTTTCATTTTATTTTTTGAGGAGTCAATTCCTTCTCTTTTGTCCTTTTCCCCTCACTTCTGTAAAATAAGTATAAACCCCAGTAGTGAAAGATGGATCAGGATCTTGACTTCTCAATAAATTTGTACCTAACGAGGCTAATTGAAAGTCAAGGATGTGAGCAGCATATGTTTATTTCTTTAAGGTTTTATTTATTTGTTTGAGAGACAGAATGAGAGAGAGAGAGAGTATAGGAACAGGGGCAGAGGGAGAGGGAGAAGCAGACTCCCCTGCTGAGCAGGGAGCCCAACACAGGGCTCCATCCCAGGACCCTGAGATCATGACCTGAGCCAAAGGCAGACGCTTAACGACTGAGCCACCCAGGCGCCCCAGCAGCATGTGTTTAAAGGCCGATGTCAGTTCCAGAGTCTTCTCTTGGTAAAGGCTTCAGTCCTTCTTAGACTCTTTTCCATACTTGGACAAAACCAGGATGTGGCACCTACTGCCAGTTCAGCCTGCATAGGCCTTCTTTGTGCAAACTTAATAAAATTTATGTTCACGAGGTGGCTTTCTGTTTTGTTGTTGTTTCTTTTTTTTTTTTTTTTTAAGAGTGAGTGTGTGTTTATTGCTCTCACGGAGGTGGCTGCATTTATGGTGAATTCTATCACTCATTAAGCTTCTTTCTGCTGGTAGCTATTCATTTGACTTTTGATTATCTCGATGTGGATTATCCAATTTGGAGCTTATAATCCACAGCAAATTCTTAATTCTCTAGAGTCCTTTTCTTGCCAATCCATACATATTTCAGGCTACTTCCCCTTGCACAAACTAATGTAGGTTTCGATCATTATAAGTGATTTTAGCATTAGATATAATTAGGAAGAAAGAAAATTTACCTTTTCCCCCCAATCATATAAAAATTGTTTTATTTTGTGCTGTGTTTTAAGCCCCTGCCCTTCTGCACCCCCTTCATTAATGTGGAATATCTAAAGGAGCCTAAATAAATGAAAATTCTGTCAGGTTTCAACAAAGCATTCTGCTGTTTTTCCTTTTAGGAGTGGAAGACATCGTAAGAGGAGCTCAAGAACTTGACAACATCATCAAGCAAGGATACTTGGAGAAGAAAAGCAAAGGTACTGACCAGACCCACAGGTCTCAGAACATTCCGGGAAGGGAAGGGAAATGAGGAAGAAGAGGCCTAACATAGCAGGTGCTTTTTCTATGCCCAGTTCTGTGCTCAGGAGGGGGAAGGCCAAAAGGAAGATGGGAGAGGAAAGGAAGTCTGGTGTTTGTGCGTAGGCTGAAGAGAGAAGCCCCAAAATCTTCAGCCGATTGTGAGCTTCATCAGGATAGGAACCCATTCTGCTTTGTTCACCTGGTACACAACAGGTGCTTAATAAAAATACTTGTTGAATGAATGAGTGATGATATTCTTGTTCTCATCTCTCAGGATGCTCCTGTAGAGTAAAGCTATGTTGCCAAAGTGTAATTTTACATCCTGCGTGAAGCAACCCAGTTTCACATTTCAGAGGAGCCCGACTCTCCACCTCTCACTCACTGGATTAAAATAGATACTGGTACCCTAACTAAGCCCCGGGTCCCAGGTTTAACACTCAAACGGCAAATTGCCTTAGTACAATGAAAGCCTTTCTCATGCCCGTGGCCTGGAGCATCAGCTAGGTTTGCTAAAAGGCACCACATGAAAGTATCACAGAGAATTTGAAAAGTACTGGATGAGATTAGAACCCGAGAGCTATACAGGAAGGTAGATAGTGGGACAGCCGTGAGGGGCCGGAACAGGCAAACCCTGTTTAGAATTTGGACCTTTAACTGAGCGAGCCCTCTGGACTCTGAGTCAATATGGGATAGCCTGCAGGAGTGAAAGGGAGGGTTTTACAGTCCATTAATCTAGGAAATAAAACAATAATACACTGGACTGTGTGTTGGACTTTACAGACTCATCAGTGGTTGTAGTTACCTGAATTTATGTCCCTTACCGCTGTTCCCTTTAGATCATAGTTTCTTTGGATCAGAGTGGCAGAAGCGATGGTGTGTTGTCAGCAGAGGCCTCTTCTACTACTATGCTAATGAGAAAAGTAAGTGTTCTTCATTTGCACAGCAGCATCTCCCTCCTGGATGCAAGCACTTCGTAAATTCTCAAGCACTTAGATCTCAAGATAGCAGTCTTTAACTAACACCCATAAAGGGATATGCTTGGGAAAGAAAGAGACTTGGGTAAGTAATACCTTGCCCATCCCCAAAAACTCAGATGCCAATTTAGAAATTATTTCCCCTTTAAACCTAGGATCGTGTGGTCAGCATATCAAAAGGTTATCTTTGGGGTGCCTGGGTGGCTCAGTCGGTTAAGCGTCCAACTCTTGGCTTCGGCTCAGGTCATGATCTCGGGGGTCATGTCTCATGGGTCATGGGATCAAGCCCCATGTGGGGTTCTGCACTCGGCGGGGAGTCTGCTTGAAGGTTCTCTCCCTCTGCCCCTCCCCCTATTCACGTGGGCACACATGCTCACTCTCTCTCTCTCTCAAATAAACTCTTCAGATCATATAAATCTCTCAAATAAATAAATCTTTAAAAAATAAAATAAAATGTTAAAAAGTTATCTTTTATTATGACTAATAACATAATACTATCAAGGTTGAGCACTTTGGCATTTTTTTAAGAACCTCGAACTTTTTAAGATTTTATTTATTTATTTAATTGACAGAGAGAGAGAGACAGCAAGAGAGGGAACACAAGCAGGGTGAGTGGGAGAGGAAGAAGCAGGCTTCCCGCCAAGCAGGGAGCCCAATGCAGGGCTCGATCCCAGGACCCTGGGACCATGACCTGAGCCGAAGGCAGTCGCTTAACCAACTGAGCCACCCAGGCACCCCAAGAACCTCAAACTCTTTATAGATGTTAATAATATAGTTAAAATACTGAAAAAAAATCTGAGAAGGATTTGAACAGCTTACCAACAGCCCAGAAATAGAACCCTTGGGTCCAAATTCTCTAAGAATATGCTCTCAACTTTATCTTACTGCATACTGGGAAGTAGTCCAGTGGACATCCCTAGAGTCATGGAGTGTTGAGACCAAAATGGTTGCTGTGCCCAAGAGACACCCTCCAGCCAGATGGCAGCAGCAGTGAAGTGTTGACTCAGGCCAGAGGCAGCTTCTTAATGAGCCACCACTGAGTCAATCAAGCATAACACTCATATGCAATCCCTAGAAGATCTCCCATCCATGCTTAACAGTGTTGCTAAGTTCATGAGAAGGAACAAGATATAAGCACAAGTTAGAGGCAGCTACAACTAAATACAAGTTAAAAATTATCATTGTAAGTGAACACAAAATTTCAAAGAGGGGATACCCTCCTGCAGACTCTAACTAGCCCCAGGAATAATTCTATGAAGCAAGAGAGAAATTAAAAAAGCAACACATCAGTTCTTGTGGGGGCTTTCCTTAGGCTCTGCCACCTTGGCACAGAGGCCAGTTATTCCAAGTAAACCCTTCGTTTTCCTTCCAGTCATTCCCTGCTCCTCCCCTCTTCCATCCTTCCCAGGATTATGCATCTCCCAATGCCTAGATATCCAGTACCAGGGAATAATCAGATATCTACCCAATTGCCTTTGGACTTCCCATGCCTTTGGTATTAAGATAACAGAAAGAACTGCAGCTTTGCTAAATGACTTGGCATCCTTAAGATTTGCCCTTGGGCTTCAAGGCAGTTGGCTCACCCTGCCTTTCTGCCTACCACAGGTATCACTGACTTCATCTTGGGTTCACCCTCTTACATTCCTCCGAGACTTTCCCATGTAGGGGTGAAGTGTGAAGCACTACTTGGCAATCATAGCCGCATAGCTCAAAACCATCCCCAGCTTCCGTCCAACCCCCAAACCACTCTCCAGCCCAGCAACCATAATTTCTTCCCTGAATTCTGGGTATACAAGCCAGCCAGGTACTATTTTCTTATTTTAAACCTTCAGACTCATATAACATTTACATCATTGTAAAAATGTTCATTTCCCTTGCATTTAAATAAGTGTTTGGCATATCTGAACATAAAGCCAGGTATCATGTTCAATCATTCAGAATCCTCTATACTCAAGGTGAGAGAGTGGGAGAGGGAGAGAAGTGGAGACTTTTATGGACCATTTTGCCGTCAGGGTGAAATAAAACCTGGTGGCCAAAGAAACAACAAAACATTTTAGTGGCCAGTTAGAACAAGGAGAGATACTTTAACAAAAAAGATTCTGGTGTCAAAAAGCACTGTTGCATGGCTCCCTTCTTGCCAGTTACTTCTTATTGTGCCCAAGACATTTTTCTTAGCAAGTATTGAGTGTTTGTATATTTCTTTTAGCTTAACCAGGTAAGGATAGAGTCTTTCTCTTTTCTTTTCCTAATACTGTCATCCCACTGCCAACTTATCATCATCATCCTCAAAAGGCATGTATTAAACAATCCATTGCACATGATACAGGACACAAATCATCACCCAGACACTGTGGTTCCACTCCTCTGTATGTTCTGCCTGAACCACACCAGGAGGACACAAAATCATTGGAAACAAGACCCTCTTTTCCCATTCCTAATAGTTTATTAAAAAAAAAAAAAAAAGGAGCAACAGACAGAGTGGTCTCTCCTTTCCTTCCCTTAATCCTGTTCCTCCTTCTTCATCGCCCAGTGATAATTAACAGTACTCTACTACTTCCCAATTTGACCTCTTGGAAGGGGGATAAATAAAATACTGAGATTTAATTATTCTCCCTCTAGCACCAATTCCAACCTGACCAGCAGGAGGGAGAGAGCAGTCTAGCCCAAATGCCACATAGGGCAGAGGAAGAGATCCCGGGAACTCATCACGCCCCCCGCACTGCTGTCCCTCCCCTCAAATGTGAGCTCTGCCGGCCCTGATGATAATATGCTGCAGTTCTCTAACAGCCTTCAAGAGCCTCACATTTACAGCCACACTCTCCCTGCTGTAATAATTCTTTCCTTCTGTTATTATAGATCTCTTAACATTCTAATAAATTCTCTGTCTCTGTTGTACTCTTTTGGCAAAATAACCTTTCATGTTGCATTTCCCTAGCTTGGCAGTGATCTTTGCCTCGCTGTCACAGTAGCCTCTTCTTAAGCTTCCTTAATAACCTTTCCTTGACTGTTGTGTTTCCTCGGGGAGGTAACAGCTGTTTCCATGCTTTTATTTTACATTCCAGAGAAGATGCCTTCCCTTGGCGGTTGCATCTCTCTAGGGATACAGGGAGCTTTCCTGTCTTGCAGGCAAGCAGCCCAAAGGGACCTTTCTCATTAAGGGCTACAGTGTACGGATGGCCCCCTACCTTCGAAAAGATTCCAAGAAAGAATCCTGCTTTGAACTGACCTCCCAGGATAGGCGCAGCTATGAGGTAGGATGAGCTGAGGAGATGATGATCTTCATTTGTGTTGGAGTTTCGTTCCATGCGGCATGTGAGCTGGGGGTGCTCTGCTGGGTTCCATCCTTTCTCTGTTACCTGCTCACTCCTTACCAGGACCTTCTTTCTTGACATGTCTTCACCTTTGCTATGTGATGCCCTCCTTCCTCCTCTCTCTTGCCACTCTCATCCCAGATACCGCCTTTGGTTGGCTTCCACCCTTCACCCCCCACCATCCCAGTCTCACTCCATAGGAGAGAGTCCTGTCTATTGGAGCACACAATCCAATTCCTTATTCAACACCTCTGATTTCACACCTTCAATTCCCATTCTCTTTATTTTTCTTAACTATCTTTACTTCCTTCCATGAAACCCAGGAAAAGAAAAACCTGACTGTAGAATGAAAAGTTATTTTCCCATATTCATCTTGCTATCCAAAGTAATTTTCCTGTGTGTAGAAGCATTGTATATCTCTGGAAGGACTCCCAAGACATTGGTGACAATGATTAGTGAGTAGTAACAGTGATAACTGGAGGGACTAGAGTACCTGGGTTGGGGTGGGAAAGGCTTATTCTTCACTGTGTTCATTTTTATATATTTTGACACAATATAGTAGGTAATATAATAGGTAAGGCATTTATTAACTAAAGCAATTTTTAAAAATTCTGACTATGGGAATGTCATGATTTTCTCTGAAAATACATTTTTACGTGTGTGTGTGTATAAATATATATATACAAACCAGTATTATTTCCTGCTTGTTGGTCATTTTTATCTTGTCACAGTTTTACTAAAACAATTTGGAAAATTTTTAGCTAACTTATGAAAAAGAGAAAAGACATGCTAAGGTTAATATTAACCACTTGAATAACCCTTTGACTCTTCAAATGCTTCACAGTACTCATCCTTTTGTGTTTCTTCAGTATCTTAAACCTCATTTTGATAAAACGACCAGGTCTTCAATATGGAATTTCAAAAAAAGTTTTTTTTTATTTAAACTAAACTTTTCTAGAGAGTCCTTCATAGATATATACATAACAGATGTATGCACTGGGCATGTATCTAAGTTATTTTTATTATTCAGTATTGATGGTGCCTCCTCCAGATAAAAATTTATATGACAAGTCTAAATCAATTTCCTTAGACGTTTCTTATGGAAATGAGTTTTTAAGAAATCAAGAATGACAATGTCTATTAATAAGTATTAAGCAGGAATCTAGGTTTCTTATATGGCACATATCTTTATCTTACCCTAATGGCCAGATAATAAAAATGTTTTTCAGGAACAGTCATTTCAAGTTGATTCATTTAAAATAAAAAATTGCTAAGGCTTGATGCTTGACTGGCTTGTTTTGTGAATCAGAATGCAGTTTGTTTACTTCTTTTCTTTGGCCCATTGAATCCAAATCGTTATCATGGTCCGTGGATTCTTCCTCTACAATAGCCTTTGGATCTTCCCCTTCTGACTTATTCCCACAGCCATCACAATAGTTGTCCCAACCACTTCCCCCAGAGGACCAGTGAAATAGCCTTCTAGCCGGCCTCCTGTCTCCAATTTCTCCCTTTTCTTATCCCTCCTCCCCAGATTCTTGAAAGAATCTCCCACATCTTTTGCTAGAATTTACAGTGGTTTCCTCTTGCCTACATTTTAAGTCTGAACTCCTAGTACTCAGAGCCCCTTCACCAACTCCTCCCAGACCGGCAACATTCCCGCATCACCTGTTACTGTTCTCCGGTCAAGTCGATCTGCCTACCTTCCCCCATACACAGTGGTCTCATTCCTAATCTCCGGCACATGGTTCCCTCCACCAGGCAGTTTCCACCAACTCTTTTAAAATCCAACCAAAACAGTATTACTTGCACCAGCTTCCCTGGCTTTATTCCAGGCAACAGTAAGGACTCCTATGCTCTCTCAGCATCCAACTGTTCTCAGATGCACCTACTTCGTGGGTTCCCATCTCAAGTGTGTATCTTGTCTTCATAACTGATACCCTGTTCTTTAAAGTCAGGAGTTTGGGTTTGCTTTTTTTTTTTTTTTGTAACCTTTTCTCAAAAAAATGCCTGATGAATGCATGGATAATTGAATGAATGCATGTGAATGTGAAGGTCTGGACTCAAATAGTAGTCAACATTGGGTATACAAATGAAAGAAAATATCACTTTGAGTAAGATTTCGATCTTTTTTCTAAATATTAAGCAGATAGAGCACCCTCAGCTTTCAACCTGACTCTACAACTTGACTCACAGGCTCTTCTGTTTGAACCTCCCTGTAGGATTCATGGAAATTTTATGAATTCATGAAGGTAATAAATTAATTCACTAATTTTCTCTAGTTTACAGCTGCTAATCCAGCTGAAGCCAGAGACTGGGTGGATCAAATCAGTTTCTTGTTAAAGGGTAAGTATCCTTATTACAGAAACAACATTTAAGTGGATTTGCAGTTGAAGTTATATTGCGTAAATATAATCCACAGTCTTCAATCTGTATTTTCTTTTCTGTTCGTTCTCCCTTCTACCATCCCTTATATTATAACAACAGATAGTACCATGTATGAATCATAACGTAAAGAAACCATCAACCTGGAGATGACCTCTGTAGTATTCGTAATTGCTAGAAAAGGAGCTTCTGAAAACCAGCTCAGCTCAACTCGGTATCTCCCAACCCCTTATGTTCTGGAAAAGAAATTCATGATATCAAATGTAAAGTCACCTAGATGCAATTTAGGCCCCAAATCTTCTTGTTTGAAACTTAGCAGGAAGTAGAAATCTATACTTATCAAGGTGGCCTTCATCAACGTGAACATTAAAAGCAAATTGTTCTTACCCAAACCACAATAAAATGTCCCTTGCTTTGGGATGGGAAGAGTCCTGCCTGAAGATGTTAAATGACCGCTCTTAGAGTACCCTCTGCTGGCCAGCCTGCAGGCACAGCAGTGAGAGTGGCCCAGGAAGGTTTATCTGGGAGTGGCTTGACAGGTAGAAACAGCCAACCTGAGTCCGTCACTTGGCATCAGATAACCCAGGATAGACCCTCGTGGCAGGACCCTGCCGCTGCAGAAAGGCAGAAACGCCAACGTTGTACATGGCCCAAGACCTAGGGAGAAGCACACCAGCCTAAAAACACCAAGCCTTTTCATCTCCGTTTTTTTTTATTCTGCCATAAGATTTTATTGTGGATAAAAAGAAGGAAGCACCAGAGCTTTAATTACAAGAATTGCCTATTTTACTCAGTTTATGCCTTTGCTATCACAAAAACAAACTATTGCATCTACTAAGAGCGTCACGTATAATAGACTGGAACTAGGCAAACATGAACATTGATGGCAAGACTACAGGGTACACTCTCATCTAGGTGCCTTGGATTTATGCGTGTAATATACCCCTAAGTGTGTAAACCTCAATAAAACTCAAAGCAGCTTTATTGAGCTGTACCCTGTGGTACGTTCAGAATCCCACATTGAAGAAATTATTCATTCCATTTTATTTTAAAACAAACAAAATAATAACATATGGTTTAAGCCACAAATGTGTCTTTGATCCCTTCCTCCTATGAGGTGGCACCAGAATTCCGATGAAAATTGTTACAAAATCTTTATTAAATGCCTAATCAAGCCAAACAGTTTTATTGTGTTTTGAAATGAACATCGGATGTCTCTCCATCCATTCCTTCCCCAGAGTACCCTGACTGCACTCCCCCATCCTGCAGAGACCCCTCAGCAGGGTTTCAGAGAGCCTTCTGTACTAGACATCCGAGAGCGAACCTTCCCAGTTCCCCATTAAAATAAAAAAACAATCTCCCTCCCCTGCCCTGTGCTGCCCAGTGCTGTAACAGCTCAACATCCTCTCTGCAGTGACCCACTTTGAGGTCAGCCAGACTGCACAGTTACAAAATGACATGGTAACCCCGTGGCTCAGCCATTCCATTTGGTCTCGCACAACTGTCATATTTTTCTGTATCTCACTTTCCCTCCTTCCACTCTTGCCCGTTTTTCTCTTTATGAACAAACTTGTCTGACATTCTGCAGTGAGGTCATGGGGGTGACAAGCTTCTGACAGCTCGGCTACCCTCTGGGAGCCACCGTCGTTCCCAGGGCTCTGCGCACCCTGGGGAGCCACAGGCCATCCACCTGCCCTTTCTCTACTCAGGGAACAGCGCACGGGGTGCTGGCATGTCCTCTTCCACCTTCTTCTCATCCCTTCGCCTCTTGTGCTCATTCGCACGCTCCTACTTTTCAGAGCTGCTTCATCCTGATCAAGTTTGATTGCAAGGAAGGATTTATGTTGATGGTTTCAACCTGACGCAGTGCTAGTCTGGCCTTTTCTGTGGATTTCCTGGCACCAAGGCCCCCATCAGAAATAACAGCACTTAACCCGGCGTTTCATTTTCTTTTGACATACCTTATTCTCATCCCTCTGCCTCCTTCTCCCTCTTCCCTTCCCTGCCTTATTCTCTCCTTTTTCCTCCCCATCTGGATTCATTCTCATCTCTGCCCTGGCAGATCTGAGCTCCTTAACTATTCCATGTGAAGAGGAGGAGGAAGAGGAGGAAGAGGAAGAGACATATGATGATATCGATGGTTTTGATGCCCCAAATTCCGGTTCCCAGTGCAGACCTGTCATCTTGCCTGGGAGTCTGGGGCCAAAAGAGCCCACAAAGGAGACAGAAGAAGATATTTATGAAGCCTTACCAGGTGAGAAATTTTGTCTTCTGATTATCTTCTATGAGTTTCAGAAATTCTTGACCTGGTGGAAGAATATAAGTTTGAAACCTCCAGAGGAAGCCAAATCTCTGAAGAAAACAACTTAGGGAAGCTTCAGTGGAGCTTCTGTGATTCCCAGTACAAAAGCTCTCCCTTGCTCTGGGAGCAAGACGAATTGATCAGGGTGTGTCTTTCACCCTTGCCGTGTGAGGTAACTTATTACATATGTCAACAATAACTTTATTATTACATATGTCAACAAGGTTAAAGAGTCAAGTAGTCTACTCATGTTGGCCTTCATTGGTTTACTCTGGATCTTGCGGTAGGTCATCAAAACTCTCTAGTTTCAACTTCTTTTCTGGGTAAATGTGAGAGTGAATAAAGTCTCCTCAAAATGATGAAGATTATCAAAAGTCTAAAGGAATACAAGTAAGTGCTGACAAACCTTGTCAGTAACTGAAGAAGACCTGATAGAGTATAACTCATCAGTCCCTACTTCAGATATACCACAAATCTAATCGTCTCTCTCACACATAAACCTGTTTCCTCTGCCCACCATTACAGCAGGCCCATGTACATATTTCTTTTCTTCCAAAGGCATGATAACTGGCATCTCAAAAAATGTATAGTCATCACTGCTTCCACATAGCCCCTTCTTGTGGGAACAACAGCAGCTGTTGAACGGCACAGAGCACAGTGGGGGTCAGACTGTGGAAAACCAAAGCCTGAGCCTCTTAATTGTGAGGTAGTTAGACCACAGGAACGCTGAATCTTCAAGTCCATTCAGAAAGATTGCTTCTGTGGAAATTTGCCAGGAGTTCAGTGCTCTGCTGAGAAATTCGAGTTAAGCCAAAATTTATAGCAATTTAAACCTTGATCCCAGATGAACTTAGGAACGAAGGTGAATCTAATACTCAGGCCCCTGAAGACAAGACTGGTTGCTAAAAACAGGGTCAGTAAGCAACTTGCATTTCAAGACTTCCTAAGAAGAAGGTCCAACCCTGTCAATGCTGCATTTGTCTCTTCCCTTGGTGGGGGGGGGGGGGGGGCGGGGGGAGCCACGTCATTGCTTCCTGAGTCAAGGAGCCAGGCTGTGGCCCCACCATGTCTCCTTGCTGAGGACTTCGCCTACCTCCCCACCCACCAGGGAAATCCTGCTTCTCCTAACACTTCCAGCCTCTGCCAGTCCCGGCTTCCCCAGCCTTTTTGTTGTGTTTTATTATGCAAATGATATCTTGGTTGAGGTCGAGCCATTTCTTGTGTCTGAAGTTAAAAAAAAATGATAATTTCCTCAGCAAGTCATCGTCGTTAATGAAGTTTTACAAAAACAGATACAACCAAAGGAAAATAAAATTTCACAGGTGATAAATTTTTCCAATTTCCCTGGCAGAATTCGATAGGATTGTTAAATTAAGAGTGAAGGTGTCTGTTAGAAAGCAACGAGCAGTGATGGGTAATTTTATAGAGTGGAAAATTGAATCAAATTGCTACATTAAAACACAGCTCCTCTGAGAATCTTCCCTTTCACAGTCTGCTCCATTGCAACAGCAGGGTGCAGAAATGGATCTAATTCACAACACTCCCTTAAAGGAGATGTACTCCCCAACTTGGCCAGAATCTTCTTAGGGAGCTGACATTCCACTCACTCCCATCTAGGCTGGGGGAAATATCCGGGTGACACTCCACTTTGGGTTACAGCTGTGGAAGAGTGCTCTGGGAAAACCTCGCTGAACCACTCAGCCCTCTGGGGAGCAAAGAAGGGCCTTTTTGTGCACAGGTTTAGTTCTCAGAGGAACCAGAGAGGAGGGGGCTGATGCTCAGAGGTGCAGAGCAAAGGGCAGGAAAGAGAAGGAGCCTCAGGAAATAAGATGATTTTGAGACCATCATCTTACCCCAGATGATGGGTCAATGAATGTATGATTGGCTTCTTAACGACCATCCTTCCGGAACTTGCCTCCTCAACTCTTACCCTTGGCCATCCCGGCACTGCTGAGGGTCCCAGGGCATGCCTCTGAACTTTGCACCGGTTGAGATGTTGGAGTAGACTCTGGGGGCATGGACACTGGCCTGCTTTCCCGAGGAAAACCATTTCGCCTATGCTCACAACTGTCCCCCGAAAGTGAGGAAGGCCACACTGCAGGAGATCCAGGGCATCTTTCTTCATGTTAGGGAAACCGCAGCTAACTAACAGGTTCTTTCCCGAAAAGAACCATCTATCCATCCCAGTTTTTAGAGACAGCATTGGAGGTGGGCTATATTGGCATTTAATGATGATAAGAATATTTCAGCCCCGAGTCTCCATCCCCCAGCTTCCCACACACACCACTCAGCTTGTTGCTTCTGGAATTTTCTGTTCACTACACATGTGCCACAGTACCAGCCCTGGAGGAATTGGAAGGGAATGTGAGGGCAGCTGACAATGCCTACCCTCTGCTGCCATCTTACAAGATCTATGGAGCAGCCGCATGCGAGAGACAGCAAGGTATTGCAAGTAAAAGTGCTGGCTCTGAGTCAGAATGGACCTGCTCAGCCACCTGCTAGCTGTGAGGTCTTGAGCAAGTGATTTGCCCTCTGTGTGTGTGATTTTCCCACCTGTACAATGGGGATAATGATAGTACCTGTCGTAGAGGGATGCTGTGAGAAGCCTAGAACCGGAGTGTGTAAAGCACTTAGAACGGAGCCTTGGCATACAGTGAGCACTCAGTAATGCTGGCTGTTAGTAACTTGGTGGTGTTTAAATAGGAAAGGTTACCTCCTTGAAAAATTGAGGGATGGCTAGTTCCCCGCCTCCACCAACCAAACCTGAGACAGTCCAGTTGGACATTTTCAGCTCTAAGTATGAAGCAGGTGAAATTGAAAATTCTGAGCAGATGGAATGTGGAGCACACCTTCTGCTCAGGCCCGTTTTTACTGCAAGGACAGGTGCTGGGTGGAGGGATGGCCAACGGTAACGTTGGATTGTGCTAACACTGCATACCCATCAAAAGTCAGATGGCTTGTGCTTCTCACATTTGTTTCATTATAACAGGTAAATGTGCTTTGCAGAGAATACTTAGCATTGATGGCTCTGCTATGGCTTCCTCTTTGGGCTGGGGCCTACGCAAGCCTCACGGTCTCTATTGGAAGGCCACATAAGTGAGATCTCCCTTCCAGAATATAATTTCAGTGGTCTTCCTAGTGGAGAGAAAAGTGCTTGTAACACATACCAAGTCAATACAAAAATGTTTTTTCCTAGTCAAAATAATGTATGGGTCATCAAATTAAATGCACTACATCACATTGATCATGGGATAATTAGCATTTGCTACGTGGCTGGCACTGTCCTTCCCATGAGGGAAAATCAGAGTGCTCGAGGTTTTCAGCCAAGACCACAAAAATATTAGGCCTGGGTAATATGGTTTCAAGGTTGGTATCCGGTGGGATTTCTGAGCATCCGTGTTGAGCATATGGGGGCCCTTGATTTTTAAGATCTCATTTGCGGTAGATTAAACTGTAGGGAACTACCACAAAGAAATGCTAAAGCAGTCTGTGGAAGATGGGAGGCTTTGCTGAGCTCTCTCACCCCTCCCCGGAAATTATTTTACAGGCTAGCACAGGCCCAGTTTTGTGATTCAGTATTCCATAAAAGGACAACTTTTATCAGGTTTCACTTTGTCTGGGGCCTCAAAGCTGGAATCCAGCAAGGCGCCTGAGACCATTGTACAGCTTTAACTGGGGCCTTGTCACAGCTGCACTGACAACAGAATCTGGCAGTGTTCTCAGGAGAGATTTCAGGAGAGCAAACGGAGAGAGAGACAATGAGTTCTCCCTAGGAATTTCTGTGTGCATTCCGATGCTGCCCACACTGCCCCAGAGGGTTATTACAGACCCAGGAACCAGATTGCTTTATAATAAAGCATATAACTGGGTGGTTTTCTGTTTCTTGTTTTTTTAATTTGAGTCAAATGGAAACAAGCGTTCTATGGAATTATTTTTTCCCCCCTCACTGTTGTCCAGACCCATAGGAAGAAGAAATGGTGAGAGTAGGTCTAAGGAAAGAAAAAAACAGATGCCAAAAACACAAAGTTTATGAAGAAAGGGATTTTCAGCTTCACGGAAAAGCAACAGCACTCCATGGAAGGGAGCTTCAAAGCGTAAAAGCCATCAGCAGGCCTGAGCTTCCTGGCCCTTTCTCTCTCTCACTCCCGTGCACACTGGGCCCCAGGCACCAGGTGTTGTTTGGCCAGCACCAAAACCAGGATCATGCTAGGGGTTTTTTCACCTAGAACATCCTCCCTGAGCTCAGCCTATGAAACCCTGCTCCTTCTGCTCGAACATGTCTCCTTTGTGACACCCTCCCAAATACTCAACTAGAATTGAGCTCCGTTTCAGCCCTTACCATGGTGATTTGTATTCAGGTCTTTCTCCTCCAATTAGTAGGTGCTCAATTATTATTTGTGAAATTAAATTCAGCGTATTCCAAGTGTTGCAGTTAGCACAAATTGGATTTGATATCGTGTTCATCAAGACCCATACCACAGAGATAGGATGCAAATATTCTGAGGTAACAGTTGAGATTAAAAACTATACAACAGAGAATTAAGTGTGTTATTAGCATCTTGCTCATATTTTCCGTGTTGTCTGAAGAGGTGCTGTAGCATCCACAGATTTATAGCATATCTGTGCCTGCTGTGGAGTGCTTTCCATTTCTACTTTCCTGCATGCTGTCTCTGTACTCCGAGTCTATCTGCATTTCTGTTGCATCTGTCACCAGAGCACCTTGACATCTGGTTGCACATTGATACAGTTGGCATTTTTTAAGCTTCTGTCACCTTGCTTTGTTTGGGGGAAGTGATTTCCCTCTTTCTGATCCAGTCATTTTTTGCGGCATTGTTCTCAGTTTAGCCCATGTCAGAGAAAGCACTTCAGAAAGGAGCCAGGTGTCATGGGAAGCTGGCTCCTCTCTGTGTCTCTGCAGTGAAGTCAGTGTCCTGTTCCTTTCAGCCTCTCATTAGTGTCCCTGACATTGTGCCAAGACAGTTGATTGAAATCAACTCTCTGGATACTGAGGCTCATTTGTGATGCCCCATGGTTCTCTCACATGTTCGCACAGCTCACAGAATCTTCCTCAACTGTTTTCCCAGTTGAGATGAGATATTTGGGAATCAAGTAGAGCATTTAATGTAATAAGTGGACAGTAATCTTTAGAGGTTAATTTGTTTAAAACCTATGTAAGGTTGGGGTCCCATATGCCCTGTTAGGAGCAAGGACCATTATAATCTATTACTGTTTAAAGTTGAGCTAGCACATAAATTTTAATTCTCTCTTAAATGAAGATGTATTCCAGTAGATGTAATGCTAAAATGCCTAATAATATTCTTATAAAGAAGTTCAACAAGCTCTTTAGCCTAAAGAAAATTTTTTTTTCAAAATCTCTTTAAAATTGAAGGTTCATTTTACAGATGAAAAAGAGAAAAAAGAGAGAGAAATCTAGCTGTTTAACCCACCCTCTTTTGTGAGCAAAGAGACATTTCTTTCTGGGGCCACGGAATTGGTTTTCTCGATGTTGGAGTTTGAAAGATGCCAGTTTGATCTCACTGAAGGATCCGAGGTAAAGGGTCCACCTCTCTGCAGCTGGGAAGGTGCTGAGAACTGCTACCTTGTACACCAGCTGTGGAGAGCATTGCCTTCCCTATGGGACGGTACCTCCATACTCACACCTTCAAAGGCACAGCACCCAGCCTCTCGCATCCGTAGCTAGGCTTCTTGACTTGAGCCCACTTTCAGCGCCCCGGGAAGGTCAATGTCAGATAGAACAGATGTGGGGATTAGAGCTATGGCCAGCGTTCTGCTTTCTTTCTAGGTGACTCCACAGGCACAAAGGAAATCAGAGTATCTGGTCTGGAATTGAACGGCATAGAGCAGATTTTTATTTTTCCCATTTTTGTATCATGACTAGATTAAGTGCTGTTGCCTGAAAGGATAAAGGAATAAAGTTTAGTTTTCATTTTTATCATTGCAAATACATTTACATTCTCCTATTTTACAAATGCAAAGAGCAGGCAAGCCACTTTCAATAATTTATTTTAAAATCAATGCTAATGAGGTTATGTCTCGTCAGTGGCCAAGTTTTACAATAAAGTCTGATTTATTTAGAAAAGATCTTTGGTGTAGCTTCCCATCTAATGGTGGTGGGAAGGAGGTGGAGTCACAGGCACGGTGACCCTCCAACTTCGGATCCAATTTGTAATTCACAGCGGAGATCTGACCCAATTTACATTGATTAGAATTGGGAGGAAGAGACATCTGGGCACAGACAGCAGAAGTAGAGTAAACCGTCTCTGCAAAGGTGCGTAAGCACAGCCAATTACTGGTCTTTGTGACTGAGGCGTTTGGTATCAGCAGAGGAGATGCTCCCCGTCCAAATTACTGAGTACCTCTAAAACTGAGGCCGTAACAACTCTTCTTTTAATGTTTTCAATCCTGTGAAATTGGTCCCATGTCAAAAAGGAAAAGCATCAGGGCAGAGGAAGGAAGGAAGTGGGCAAGTAATAGGAAGACAATGTGCAAAGAATGATGTTTGACATGATTTATTTCAGCAAGGTCTATTTCCGATATTTGATTTCACTCCTCCATTATCTTACATCTTTATTCGTCATCGCGGCGGCGGTTGGGGGGGAGGGCTGGGGGGGGCACAACAGGTGGTAAGTAGGAAATTCTCTGTTGTGAGGCCATACATGAAGGTAAGAAGAGTTGAGTTCTTTCCCCACAGAATCTTGTAGGGCAAATATACATCACATATATGATAATTTTTTAATCTGGGTGACATATGACTCATTTCCCGAGAATATCAATCCCTTAATTTTTATTTTTTGCAGGGAAATTGTATCATTTTAATGTAAAATCGATTACTTCTTTAATGTTCTATAATGCTCTAATGTATGTTTGTGCTGTTTCTTCTTACTTATGAGCTCGGAGTTTACCTCCCCCATTCTGACATACCAGAATTCATATTGCTCTATAAAACTTATATTTTTTAAAAAAAAGGAACTGTCCCCAGGCCATCTCCTCAAAAGTTTCATTTAGTGGCATAACTATGGGGAAACAAGCCAGGTAAGTGCCCCAAGACCCAGGAAGAGAAAGTAAATGTGGACCAAAAAAAACCTAAGTGTTCAATCCTCAAAGTGTTGCTTATTATGCCCCATTCATTGTGTGTGTGTGTGAGTGTGTGTGAGTGAGAGAGAGCGTGTGCAAAGATGATGAAAAGGAGAATAGCAACTGTGTTTTTGCGCATCCTACTCCACATAGAAAATGGCTTAATATGAGTCCGGTACTCATGCTTTCTTTGTAAAGACCCAATTCCCATGGTATCAGGTAGTATGAAGTCTGAGATGAAACAGGTTAATGAGGGTAAGAAACAGGCCAATCATGTTGTGACTTTGACCATATAAACACTTGATTGGAGTTAGACAATAGCACTGACTTAGAACCCATTGTGTACCTGCAGCAATTAATTAAAAGACCATTCCAACTGCCCTCAGGAGCTTACACTCTAATGAACATGGCAGGCTGAATAACAGCAGTAAAAAGATAACTACAAGCCCTAAGTACTAGGAACATAAAATTACCTACATGACCAGCTTCTGCTACAGCTGAACAAAACTTGATACATTAAGGACTAATTAATCATGGAGGTTTTAAACACATGCTTAGCCACACACACACACACACACACACACACACACACACACACACCCATAACTCTGGATGCTTACATAGAAACAATACATTTAGAAGAGAATTCTAGAAGAAGAGGAGAAATAGAGCTTGAGGGAAAGGATCAGGATTCTAGTGATAGGTGCCTAAATAGTCCAGTGGTTTGAAAGCTCCACAAGGGCATGGACCCTGCCAGTCTTGTCCATTGCTGGGCCTCCAGTTCCTAGTGTAGCACCTTGCATATAGTAAGCGCTTAAAAACATTTATGAATGAATGAATGGGGAGGGAAGGAGAAGGCCAGTTTGAAGATGTAAGATGATTTAAAAAAAAAAAAAAGAACAATTATTGCCTTGAAAAGAGCATGACGAGAAAGAAGACCCACCAGTGAGCGCTGTGAATTGTGCAAGACTGTTGAATCACAGATCTGTACCTCTGAAATGAATAATGCAATATATGTTAAGAAAAAAAAGAAGAAGAAGAAGATAGCCGGTGGGGGGAAGAATGAAGGGGAGTAAATCGGAGGGGGAGACGAACCACGGGAGATGATGGACTCTGAAAAACAAACTGAGGTTCTAGAGGGGAGGGGGGTGGGGGGATGGGTTAGCCTGGTGATGGGTATTAAAGAGGGCACGTTCTGAGAGGAGCACTGGATGTTATGCACAAACAATGAATCATGGAACACGACATCAAAAACTAATGATGTAATGTATGGTGATTAACATAACAATAAAAAATAAATTAAAAAAAGAAGACCCACCAGTATACAGAGCATAAGACTATCAACCACTAATTGCTAATGCTGATCATGTTTACCCCCTCAGATGAAGAGCATGATCTAGAAGAGGATGAGAATGGCACTCCACATAAAGAAGGTATGAGAGCCTCACAAATATACAGGCACTGGGTAGGATGTTCAGGTTTCTGACTGGAGAAGGCACTTTTGTTCAGACCACAAATATTACCGGGCTCACTAATTAAGAGGGTACTGGTGTGTCAACCTCGAGAGCCCCAGATAAGATGACTGGATAGGTAAATATCTCAACCTTCAAAGCAGCCGCTCACCTTAATTAATGTTGCCAGAACAGCTAAGATTTATCCTACAGAGGGAAGAAACCAAACCGGATATTTATTTTTTCCTATCAGTATTTCCTAAATCAGTACAGTGAAAATAGAATTGCCTCATCTCTAAGAGATCAAAGGATTGAGAATGGAAAGAATGGAAATGTCTCCTCTCTGAGAGGTCCGGAGATTGCAAGTTCAGAGGGGAATGGAAATGTGTCAGATCTGAAAAGTGAACCTGGGGTGAAGGATAGAACTCCTTGGGGATGCTGACTTCTGATGGCCTGGTTTGATTCCAGGCACATCTGGAAATGAATATTTAACAGGTTTGTTGAATACAAAATTACATCTTATTCATCCCAGACTGTTAACCATGCTTCAGGCAGTTAGTGAGCCCATCCTTTTCTAAGGTCAGATGCCCCTCCAAAGCCTCTTTAAGTGAACCAAGGACCTATTCTACCCTTGTCAGTGAAGGAATGTGAATTGCAAGGACCACCTCAAGGACATTCATCTCATCAGCAGAGTCTAAATTATGGCTGATATAGATACTAGCTGATTTTCTTCTTAGAGATTCTATGAAAGTCTTAAGCCTAGGAGTTCTTCCCAACTCTCCCTCCCTGGTCCTTCCCCATTTCCCTGGCCCTTCCTTTTCCCGTTCTCCTCTCTCTTCTCGTCTTTTTGCTGTTTCTTCTCTTTGTTATCCACTCGGCAAGGCCCCCTTCTCCTAAGGTTCGTGCTCTAAGGGAACTGGATATGTAACACGTTCAGTGAAGGACCTAACTTCGCCAATGCCCAACTTCTCCCAGGGAGAAGAGGCAGCATCAGAAGTCAGGTGCCAGAGCAGGAGAGAAAGAAAGAACTGTCACAAGTGTGGTCCAGGATTAGCATAGCTTCCAGTGAGCACCTCGTAACAATGAACCCATATAATTAAGTCCATTCTGAAACTTATTTTCTACTGTTTCCTACTCAATGTGCAGAATTCCAACAGAAAATCTGTTGTCTCTCTGTCAAATAAATAAAATCTTTAAAAAAAAAAAAAAACTCTTTTGTTCCTCATGCTTCCTTCCGCCAAAATAGGTGTTGTTGAAGTGTAGTGAACTCTAAATATGTTTCTATGGTTTATACTTCCCACCAGTTATGATTGGTGACTTGGTGATTAAAAAACAGAGGACTTTTTGCTCTCTCTGCGGAATCTGAGGCAGGAATTTTTATTATTTGTGTTTACTTATTTATTTATTGAATTTATACAGAGACTTTTCTCCAAAGGAGCTATAGAAATGGCAACAAATATGGAGCATCCAAATGTCATCACTTAGCTTTGTAACACTAAAATCTACAGGTCCAACGAAAGAGTAGGCAGGCCCATAAAGGCATATAAAAGGGAACTAACTCTAGGACAGTGTGACTTCTTATGTAACAGACAAGCTACACAAGTTCGGTTCACTTAGTTTTTTTCTCAAGGGTCGCGTGTCTTTGGCAGGGTTTGGTGGGGGCGGGGGGGGTGGCTATTCTCCTAAAAGATACTATGGCTAGCAGGGTTACCTTTTTTTTTTTAAGATTTTATTTATTTGACAGAGAAAGACACAGCAAGAGAGGGAACACAAGCAGTGGGCGTGGGAGAGGGAGAAGCAGGCTTCCCACTGAGCAGGGAGCCCAATGCAGGGCTCGATGCAGGGCTGGATCCCAGGACCCTGGGATCATGACCCGAGCTGAAGGCAGATGCTTAACAACTGATCCACCCAGGCGCCCCATATCAGGGTTACCTTTAAAATCCACATACTCTTCTCCAGAACTCTTCCAGGGATCCTGTTCCCAGAAATGCTGTGCTTTCCTGTGATAGAGTTACTAACATTTTTAAAGCCCAACTAGATCTTATCAGAAGAGGGGGGAAAAAAAGGAATTCAGTTTATCCTCATTGGGTGTTAATGACCCTGTAAGATGTAATTTCTTTTATTTTATTCTGTTACCTAGAAAATCTATCACAGCCTTGTAGTATTGATTGTTCAATCTATAAAGAGCTCAGTTTACAGCATGACTGTTAGTAACAGGGTTATTTTAATGAGTGAGTCTTCAACACCTCAGATTCTCACTAAATTGCAACCCATCAGCCTAACAGTCTAACACTAAGTGTCTTCTGTGATGAGAGTTTATCTCCCTTCCCTATCATGAGAAGGTAACGTCCAGGTAACCAAAAAGAAAACTTGTTCTGTGTTGTTTATACAAAAACTCCTGTCCATTGGCTTGGGTCAGCCATGTCAAATAAAAAGCCGAGCTGGAGGCACAACTCATCCTTAGATACATCAAATATCTGACCAAGGAAGATCTCCAAAAAGGTTGTTTTCACTCTAAAATCGTGGGCAAACTCAGCCAAAAAGGAGCCCACAAGCGGTAATTTCTGCAAGGCAGAAACGTGGTCACTGATGAGCTTCCACCGCTAAGGCGCCTTTCCATGTTAGTGCATATACCAATGGAGTTGATTCCACGAAAGAAACAGGGAAGCCACAGAGGGCTTTGCAACTCTTACTTTTTGAAACCTGTTTCCTAAGACCAAACATAAGTTGAGCATCAGCCAGCTACAATTTTGGCCCAGTAAAAGGAGCATAGGAGATGAAGATCAGAATCTGTGAGTGGTCTCCATCCAGTTCAAGATCATACTTACAACATTAAGGACCATAGAGATTTCAAAATTCAAGATTAAAGGGCTATGAAAACAAGCAAATGGTAATGTTCAGCTGCTCTTCTTGTTCTGGTGTCCTAGCCAGTGGAGTTTGGCAAATTTCTTTTTTTTCTTTTTTTTTAAGATTTTATTTATTTATTTATTTATTTGAGAGAGGGCGCATGAGCATGGGGAAGGGGCAGAGGGAGAGGGAGAAACAGACTCCTCTCTGAGCAGGGAGCCCCACACAGGGCTCGATCCCAGGACCCTGAGATCATGACCAGAGCCAAAGGCAGACGCTTAACTGACTGAGCCTCCCAGGCATCCTGGCAAATTTCTTTATGCCTTTTGTTCTGAAACAGTAAGGTATCGGACTGAGTCTGTTTTAATGGACTGAACATGGTGGACTTCTCCGGCCTGGGTTAGAAAATATTCCAGTTCCCTTCCAGTGGGTCACTGCTTTGGCCTTCCATGTCCATTTCTCACCTACCCATGGTCTAGCAAGGACTGGCTTTATCCGTCTTCTCATTCTGTCTCTCTTTTCCATAATTTTTTTAGTAGTTGCTCCCATAACCAGGCCTCATTAGCACAGCCCTTTGGTTCATCAAGCAAATGTAAACAACATGCTGACCTGCCTTTTAGCCTCTTTTTCTTGGTCACAGCTTGAATTCTGGAGCTACCCAGTATCTCCCAAACAAAAGCCCAAGGTGACATATGAACTCTGGAAGGAACACAGTCAAGTTCTGTTGTCTCTAAGGTGGAGGACAGGCAAAAAGGTATCCTGGTCCTTTCTAACTTAGAATTCTCCATGTCAGAGAGGATCATTTTCAAATTCTGACCCTGTCAACAGTAGTACCAACTTGGCCTCCTTTACAGGAGAAATGACTATTACTGGTTATTAAGAACTTGGTGTGCAATGGCAAATGCTTTGCAATAAATACCTAGAGAAGAGAGAAAACAGTATATTTTTAAACTTAGACTGTTTCTATTCTTCCTATGACATTTTGTTTGCGGGGAGCTTAGCTTCTCTTACATGGGATAAAGAAAATAAGATGATCCCCCCCTTTTATTTTCTCTAGAAAAAGTCCTTCTCAGCTCTGCTTGCAATTTAAATGCAGTGATCATACCCATTAGCTTCTCTATCATTGTAATTGTTGTTAATTGTTATAACTGTTTTAGTTATTAGTGGTGTCATTATTGCTCTAGGTCCTCTGTCTGTTTTATGCTGAATATATTAGTGCTTTGCTTTTGAATTACCAGGCTTTACTTAGTGCAGAGTTACGTTTTTTTTTTGGAGACATTGAGAAATGCTGGCATTAAGCTTTATTCTTTTGTTTTTCATTCCAAATGGACAGACTGGAAAAAAAATAATTAGATGGAATAATGTCCTCAAAATGAGAATGAGGATGCTTTGAATTAATTAAATGGTCAGAATGCTGCACCATGTCTGATCTCAGACTGCTGCTAGAGTCGTGTAAACCTAAAGGAACCTGAATCCAGTCCACAGAGGAAATCCTCTCTCAGGCTCCCAATTCCTCAGTGGTCTAAAGACATCAGTCTCCTCAGGCATTCCCCTGTTTATAGAATGACCTGGACAAATTTAGGGAGAAGCTGGACTGCCCCAGCAAACTTCCAGGCCTTTAAGCTCTTCCAGAGGCAAAGGGTCAGGAATGAAGCCCTCCTCCACCTTACCTCGTCCCCTCTTCAAGATCTTTAAATAACACCCGTTCTCGGTCAGGTGTTCATAACACAACCAAAGCTTCCGGGAAGCCTTTCGTGAAGTTAGCTTCCCTGTTCTATACAGCACCCTCAACTTCCCCTTTGAAGACATATCACAATCGTAGATAAGTAAATATCTGTACGACTCTGTTTCCTGGTACCTCCCCCACTGGACAGTAGCCCAAAGAGCAGGGACGGTGTGTGGTCAATGTGGAATTCCCAGCATCCCGCACGGTCCCGGGCACTTCATAAGCGCTGTGGACGTGTCTGTTGAATGCTGAGGAATGAATGTAGAGAAGTTGTGTGCACACAGACACATAAACACAAGTCACACCTATATTAAACAGGGAGTCTGCAATACCGAGTCCAATCTTGTCCGGTTAAGGCGTTCCTCCTCACTGAATTCCCTAGTACCAGAATACCTCTGTCTGGACAGCAAGTCCACATGTTTAGCCCTTCATTCTGCTTATTTTTTGAAGCTGCCCTTTTATGGTTCTAGTTCTGACAATTCTGGTTCTTGCGCTAGGTAAACTATCTGCCAGATTCCTGCGCTCTATCTTCTTTTAGCCTTTAGCTTATGAAGAACCAAAGGCATTTTTGATATTTTTTCTTGGAAGGCTCTTGTTTTCTTCCTAGCTTCTTGCTTTCCCTATGATATATATTGCTTTTAGAATAGGTATATTTCGGGCGCCTGGGTGGCTCAGATGGTTAAGCGTCTGCCTTCGGCTCAGGTCATGATCCCAGGGTCCTGGGATCGAGTCCCGCATCGGGCTCCCTGCTCTGTGGTGAGCCTGCTTCTCCCTCTGCCTCTCTCTCTCTCTGACTCTCATGAATAAATAAATAAAACATTTAAAAAAAAAAAAAGAATAGGTATATTTCCAGGTATTCTCCTCTGGTGTCTTATATGCCCAATATCAAGTCACTTTTTACATATATACCCAAAAAGTACTCATAGTCTTAAAAGCATTTCCAGGCAAATGGGGAGCAGTACTCCACAGTGACCATCTGCTAAGTTAGACAAAGCCAAGACAATTTCGCCAGTCTTCTTATCATTCAGAAATACCAAGTTGTGCTTTACAAATCTATTTTTAGAAATTATTTTCTCTATAACATATAAATGCATGAAGAATATTGACGTCAATATGCGTTTCATTTCTGGGACACCTGGGTGGCTCACTCAGTTAAGCATCTGCCTTCAGCTCAGGTCATGATCCCAGGTTCCTGGGATCAAGCCCCACATTGGGCTCCTTGCTCAAAAGGGAGCCTGCTTCTCCCTCTCCCTCTGCCACTCCCCCTGCTTGTGCTTTCTCACTCTCTCTCTCAAATAAATAAATAAATAAATAAATAAATAAATAAAATCTTTTAAATATATGTATATATAGGGACATCTGAGTGGCTCAGTCAGTTAAGCATCTGCCTTCGGCTCAGGTCATGATCTCAGGGTCCTGGAATCGAGCCCTCCATCGGGCTCCTTGCTCAACGGGGGAGCCCGCTTCTCCCTCTGCTTTCCACTCCCCCTGGTTGTGCTCTCTCTCTCTCTGACAAATAAATAAATAAAATCTTTAATATATATATATATATATATATATATATATATATATATACACACACACTTTTCATTTCTAATTTTGTCAAAATCTTCAGGTGATTAATCAATTCCATTATAACTAAAAATACATTAATATGTCCTCTGGGAAAACTATTTTCACTCTTCAGGGACTGATATTTCTCTATTATTTCATGCCCTGGTATCCCCCAAAATACATGCCTTGTCTTTCCAATAGTTAGCATTTTTCTCCCAATGCATTTTTCTTCCGAACACATTCTTAACTAATGGTTTCCAGTGTGGTTGTCTTGTTTGCTGCCCTCTGTTGTTTACTGCATATACAAACAATTACCTTCATAAAAGAAAACATGCCTCATTTCTATACGGTTAACATGTTTACTTCTGTTTGCAGCATCTGAGTCTTAATTAAATAGATCTGTCCCTCCTTGGTTTTTGTGCACTTTAAGACTCCTACTAAGGTTCTTTTCCAGATACACACAGGGATTTTGTTTTCCTGTGCCTTTATTATTTGAATTGCTGGTAAGTTAGGAACAAGTTTTTTAGAAAGTAAACCTAGCCAGTGCGTCTGTCCACCCACACTGCCCACCTGCCTTCCCCCATCTATTCTCATCCTCAGTGACCAGCACTATCATTCCTCATGGGAGGGTCAAAACAAAGGGCAAGGTAGAAACTGGTACAAATAGGATCCCCAAAAGTCACTTGAATTTTAATTAGAACCCAGGACTCCTGACTCCCATCAACAAGAATCTCATCTTTGGTAGGTGCTTTGCTGACCGCTCTCCCCCGCAGCATCCGAAGGAATGGAAGCACAGCCACATCATCCCTGGTCCAGTGGGCGTCTGCTCTCCTGCCATTCAAATCCCCAGATCCTCTCCCACTTTGTGCTCTAGTGTTTAACCTTTCCGGGTAGAAGAAGATCAATACAGATTCTTCATTGCTAAGAATCGATGGCTGTCCTGTGGCATCACTGCCATCTAGTCTTGCTGAGAAGCCCAGTAAATCTCTCCAGCTGCTTCGAAAGCTTGGTTTGTCGTCTTCAGTTGCTTTCATTTTTAATGCAGATCACTTTGGTTTCTGTCCCCCTGGGGGCTTGCAGATAAATCTTGGCAGGCATGTTCAGGGTCTACAAATGAGATGCTGGAAAAGGGCCAGCCCACCCAGAATTTAGTTGTAATGGATGAGACACCCCCCTTGGTTCCACTTAAAGACTGGGCTATTCGTAACCGTATTTATTGGGGGATTACCTCACACAGAATCTGGGTGGGAAGTGCCCAGGATGAAGTTCCTGTTAACAGAAGAGACCAATGTGTGAGATTGTGATGCAGACACAAGCTGGCTGACTCAGCCTCTCGGTAATAGGCAGAAGTTGGAGACTTACCCATTCCTTCAAATGGATTTTGAAGACAAGCACTGGATAGTTTAGATGCCCTGGATCAAGAAAATCTGGCAGGAAATCTCTGCACTGCTTACTTACAAACCAAGTAAAAAATTACCTGCCTGTTTTTCTTTTGTTAATAAATGAATGTATTTATCATATTATTGAATAACATCTGACTTAGGGTGATCTGTAAATATTTAATGTTAGTTAATGATCTCCTTTTCCCACAGTCCTTTGCTCATGCTGAGTCTTTGGCTGATTCTCATCCCAGCCCCCCAACCCCCGGAATCCTAGGTTTCCTAGGGGCAATATTAGAACCCTGGTTTCCACTTGCAGCAAATATGTGGGCTCCATGGAAAAAGACAGAGTCCTTTTAACTTTGATTTCTCCTCTCTTTGACCAGTGGACTATACCAGTTACTACCAGGGCCTATGGGATTGCCATGGTGACCAGCCAGACGAACTGTCCTTCCAAAGGGGTGACCTCATCCGAATTCTGAGCAAGGTAAGGACATAGAGTGTGGGGTCTGGATCAAAAGTCAATTTTGGGGAGGCGCCTGGGTGGCTCAGTCAGTTAAGCATCCGACTCTTGATTTTGGCTCAGGTCTTGACCTTACGGTTGTGAGATGGAGCCCTACGTCGGGCTCTGCATTTGGTGTGGAGCCTGCTTAAGAGTCTCTCTCTCCCTCTCCTCCTGCCCCCCCTAAAAAAATCGATTTTTTTCACTCTCAATGATGTAGTCACCATAACCAAAATTATTCCATGTCATACATTTCTCTTGTGTGCATTACATGGCTCCCTCACACATAAAGTAAATTCCCATTGATTTATAATTGTTAGGGAAAAGTTTAATTGAAAATTCAGATTCAGGAACTAATTTTCAAATTTAAAAATGCAATAAAGTAGATATAACACTAAAACCATGCCAATCAATTTATTCTTTTTAGGGTTTTGTGGTACTTAAAAGGTCATCATTATATACATAATTTATTACTGTATAATTCTCTTGAAAACATTCAGGCTTGGCAAACCATCTTCTTATGTCATTTACAGATAAACAAGACCGTAATATAATTATGATGGGGCAGTCAGAGCTAGTTGGCTCAACTGGTTTGAACAAGTGCTGATAAGGTCAAGATAGTGAATCCAGCCCCTCAAGAGCCAGCTAACTTTATTCTCTTCCTCAGTCATAAAGTTAATCCCTAGCCCCAACTAACCATCTCACAAGTAGTGTTGTTGATCATAAAACAATTGGGAAAAAATAAAAGGATAGATTATTGAAGATCCATCACTAATGTGAAGATGATTCAGAACTCACAGGCTACCATTTGATGGTTCAGTATCATCATCCTTTGTAGAGAAAGATTATACATATTCTATATAGGTGGGCTAAGGAAACAGGTTCTGAAGTAACTTACTAAAAAGTTCTTTCTCTATGAGGTCAGTCAATATCTACAAGCACATTTTTTAAATAAGCACCGTTTGCTCTTTAATTAATGAATATGTGGATTCCATAAAGGTAAATTGAAAACCTATTGTGTTATTAACCCATCATTTGCCATGTATCTTTATTCTGTCCATGGCCAAGGGTTTGTCTCGATTTGAAAGATACCATAAGGTCCTTAGGAAACAGACCAGGGCTGACTTAAGGTAACTTTCAGGGGTTGCAACAAGTCCCCTTGGAACAAAGGACCAAATTCAGACCCAACCTTTTGCAAAAGAGTAGGAAGCCTGCAAGCTCTGCTGACTGAGATCACAGTCTTCTAGTGATTTCTTCCAGAGTCCTAATTCAGCTCCATCCTAGTGCCATTCTGGTGCAGCTCCAATACACCAAGAATAAATTGGAAGTAAAGAAGGGAGTGGACATTGGCCTGATTGGTATTTCAAATGCCCGAAAGCAAGGTTTGCCTTGTAATAGAATTTGTGTACATTACCACACTGGCATTACAGGGGTAATCGAGTTATCCACTCAGGTGTGACCAGGCCTCTGTTTGCCCAGAGCCTGCAGGTGAACAAATTAACTGTTTACATTGTCTGAGGTGCCTGCAGCAGGAGGGGGGGGCAGAGAACAGAGCCAGACTGTCTGCTGGCCTTCTCTCTCGGTCATGATTATTTTGTTTGTTTTGCATATCTTTTGCCTTTGTTAACGGCTTCTCACTGGGGGTCCCTTTCCTCCATTTAGAAGGGACTGTGTGGTGACTTGCCCTGAAGTACAGAGCTATCTGTGGGTACCATGGCTGTCATATTTTTAAGAGATACCAAAGAACATGGAGAGCCTCCTCTGTCTTTTATAACCAATCCCCCTCCCTCCCCTCCCGTACAGAAAGCTAATATATCAAAGTTTGATTCAGGGAGAATACCTTGCTGCTCTGGTTCTGTCTGGTTTCTTTCTCCATCTTTTGGACAGTCTTAAGTCTATTTTTATCCTTTGCGGGTGTAGTAGCGCATTTCTTCCCCCAAAAGCTACAGCAGCTGCCTCCCTTCTTTCTGCACGCTGTTAATCCCTGCATGTCAGAGGAGGAAATGAGAAGCTGGAAGCTCAACTGGAGTTTCCCTCATAAAGCTTCATTCCAGTTAACGTTGGCTTGGGGAGCATTTCGGATTGGATTTACCTTTATTATACCACCTAACTCAATAACGGTCCTTGGACAGGAAGGAACTTTAAAAAGGCCACCCAATCCATTCCCTTGCCTCGAGGAAGCACAAATGAAACAATTCAGACAGATAGAGAAAGGAGATCCCTCTACCATTAGCTGTTTGTCTATTCAGACGTTCAGCAACTCCCAATCTCTGGAATTTTCTCTCACATGAATCCTAAATGCATTCCACTTTAGCCCCAGCTGGCTTCCTTTGTTGGAGTCAGTTATACTCTACAACCTGCCTCTCACATGTGGAGGAAAAGAACTGACCCAAGTGGAGGTTAGTCCAGAAAAATGGTATCCGGAAATCTCCATTTTACTTTTCTCTCTGGCCAGTCAAACATTTGTCAGACAAGAAAAGCACACTGGGTTAGCAACTGGAGAAGTCTATTTCCACCAAGAAATGCAAGGCAAGGGGTGTCTGGGTGGATCAGTCGGTTAAGCGTCTGCCTTAGGCTCAAGGTCATGATCTCAGGGTCCTGCAATTGAGCCCCACATTGGGCTCCATGCTTGGTGGGAAGTCTGCTTTTCCCTCTCCCTGCTTTGTGCACTCTTTCTCTCAAATAGATAAGTAAAATCTTTAAAAAAAAAAAAAAAAAAAAAAGAAAGAAAGAAAGAAAAGAAACAAAATGCAAGGCAAGATGCAACCTAGTGTGGCTCAACTTACCTGGACCAGTTTCCTTACCTGTAAAATGAGGGAGCTGTGTTGGATAACCTCTAAGATTCCTTCCACCTCGAGCATTCCTGTTCTAAACATGATGAGGCTGTCACCACAAAACTGCTAAAGAAATTCCACACAAAAAAGTGTTTCGCTTTAATTATTTATTCAGATTAAACAAATTTAAAAATTTCAATTATAAGCTCTTTTGTTTTGGGCCCTCATAAATGCCTCTGGTTTCCCCCTCTCTCTTTGTATGATAAAAGAAATATTGGTGGGGGAGGAGCAGGTTAAGAACAGGAAGGGGCCCCTGGATGGGGAAGCCAGGTTGGGTCTGGATCTGGGCTTTATTCCTGGGCTCCTGCCACTCCCTGATGTTTCTGAATGGTTGCCCAAATATGATCCAACCTTGAATCCTAGAATCCTCGGGCCTCTTAGGCCCGAGAATCTGTTAGGGCCTAGGGTCTTTGGACCCAAGAATGACTGCAGAAAGAGAGCTATTTGTCCTTTTTATATTTTATTTTATTTTATTTTATTTTATTTTGGGGAGAGAGAGAAAAATATTTATATTTTATTTTATTTTGTTTTTGACACCCCTGGAGTGGGGGTGGCGGGAGTGGGGGCAGAAGAAGAGAGAATTCTAAGCAGGCTCTATGCCAGGTGCAGAGCCCAGCACGGTGCTCAATCTCACAACTCTGAGAAACCAAGAGTCTGATGCTTAACCAACTGAACCACCCAGGTGCCCCTATTTGTCCTTTTTAAAATAAAATTTCCAGAGAGGATGATTGGCTGGGCAAGAAAGATACACCCCAGAGATAACCAAATACCCATCACCTGTCCTATTCTTAAGGAAGCAGGTCAGTAACAGATGAGTTACTTATGTGATCCTGAGCAAAGTCACTTAATCCTGCTAATCTTCTGTTTTCTCATCTGTAAAAATTGGGATAACTTCTATTCACAGGGGTTATGATGCTTGCATTAGAGAATTCATGTAAAGAAGTGCCTGGCATCTAGGGAATGGTAACTATTATCATATTCCTTGCTTTTCCACTAACAATCAAGTAAACTTTTTATTTTATTTTATTTTATTTATTTGACAGAGAGAGACAGCGAGAGAAGGAACACAAGCAGGGGGAGTGGGAGAGGGAGAAGCAGGCTTCCTGCTGAGCAGGGAGCCCAATGCAGGGCTGGATCCCAGGACCCTGGGACCATGACCTGAACCAAAGGCAGACGCCCAACGACTGAGCCACCCAGGCGTCCCTAAAGTAAACTTTTGGGCTCAATGCTGGGTACATACTAGGAGTTCAATAAACTATTGGTGAAGTGAGAGAGAAAATTAACAGGTAGCCTGTCCTGCCCAAGAACTCTCCACAAAGACACTCAAAAGCACAAAAGCGTCTTACTTGGAAATAGAAAACCATCCATTGAAGAGGCCTACATGAAAATCCATGTAGGCCTTCCTTGGTCTGAGAGATTTTGTCCCTGACAATAATTGATGGATTGTTCAGACTTCTCATTTGATGAGAGGCGGGAGCCACGTATCCAGGCTCCGAAACGGTAACCAACGGGCACTGTCAGCAGGACCCCTGCTGACCTCCCCTAACACATCCATACATTCCTAGGCCCCATGCAGTTTCATGCCCACTTAATTCACTGAGCTCCAATTTGGGCCTTAAAATATATTAAAGGGAGATTTTAATAACGAAGCAGATCTGCGCATCTAGCGATGTTCCCGTGTTCCTTTTGGGCCCAGATATTTCTGAACAGCTTTTTCTGGTACAAGAACTGAGCACCGCTTCCCCCCACCCCCACCCCCACGGAGGGACGCAGCTCAGGCCACGGCGGGGTGTTTAGCGCTCTTCAGTGGCTCCAGATTGCAGCGCCTGTGCAGGTCTCCTCATACGTAACCGATGGCTCCTGAGAGCCTGTCTCTCGTAAATTACTTCCCACGATGCCTGCGACCACCGCAGAATCCAAGTTTGAATAGAGAGCAGGAAAAAGGTGTTTGAAAGGCCTGTTCACTCAGCTGCATTTTAATTTCCTTTTCAATCTTGTCCCAATTAATTTCACAGAATTAATCTCACAGAAGCAAACTCGGCAGCATCGAGGCTGCGGCTTTTAGTGTGGCGGTCGCTCTGCCTGAACATGAAATAGGAGCTAATATAAAAATCCATCTGCTGTGTTTGAAATACACACCGGCTGCTACTCAGTCCTGTCTGACATTCCAAACATCAACAGCGGGGAAAAGTGATTTGGGGGTTAGTGGCCATCAGTACTTGGCAGGGGTTCAACAACAGGTGTACTCCAAAAATCCATTCAGCCTGGGCACCAGGCATGACAGGGCAGGTGCTTGAAGCAGCCTCCGTGCAGGAGCGCCGGGCCCTGGCTTCATTCTTTTTATCTGCGGACCATGAGGCCCTTCTGTGGACCAGCACCTCTGTGGGCATTTATTCCAAGTGGGAGAAAGGGAGTAAGAAAAGAAGCCTCTATTTGGGTAAGATGAGTCGCAAGTTCCAACTTTCAGGGAAGTGACTGTCTTCCTGGCTCCAAGGTCTCTCACTAGGGAACCTGCTTTCTAAGTAATAAAGGTGCTCATTCTACTCTGTGAGAGAACTTAAATAAATGCCTATTTAAAAATTAAGCCTCCTGTTCCAGAAGTAATTCATAGTGGCAACGTGAGCTGTCCAGCAGATAGGGCCAAATTAAAGAGAGAAAGAAAAACTCTTTCTCAATTGACTAGAAAGGAGACGAGGTCCCTGAATGAGGTCTTCTATTTAGGGTAAACTGAGTCAACAGGCCACATCTCTTAGGCTTACATTGTGCGCCTCATAAGTTGGGCTTAGGCTCCTCCAAGATCTGCCCTGCCACTTAAGCCCATGGAGATCAGCCTCGGAGCAATCAGCTGGGCACAACAGAAGGTTTCTACTTATATAGTGGCTTAGCTGGGCTGGGAGGATGTTCCCATGGACCAAACACGCCAGCCTTTTGGTTGTCTTCTCTGCCGGTGCAGTTAACATGAAACAGAGAGCCTTACAGGCAAAGTCAAGTTTAATATCAAACACATGATGCTGTCAGATGCTTTGGGCCTTTTGAGGATGAGGAGAGACCGACTGTCACCCTGAGTGACATTTAGCTTCCAGCGTGGCTGAAGCTACTTAGAATTAGGCTGGACCCTAACTCCAAACCCAACTCCTTGTTATCTGAAGGCAGCACGTCTGTTCCCAGCACGTGGACTGTGTTAGCACAACACCATGTCTGTTATAATGGGGTTTTTAAAGCCGCCTGTTCTCCACCTCCTCCCTCAAAGGACTACTTAAAGAATGTAGACCTTTCCCCTCCCTTGACCCTATTCCCTCCAAAAGAGATTTGTATGTTGTAAAATTATCTGAATGCGGCAGTACTTCCTGTCCTAAGTGTGCTTAGTTGAATGTGATAAAAGCCTCATAAAAACAGATAAGTTAATTCCTTCAATTGCTTTAAATGAAGGGTTGGGTTGGGTTTGGGTTGGGTTTTTGGGGGGTGGGTTTTTTTTTTTTTTGGTTTTTTGGTGTTTTAATTTCAGGGCTCTGAGGGAAAGGAGGTGTCTGGTGACATCTAGTGTCCATTTTGGACTTCCTCAGGCACCATTACCCTCAGCTTGGCTGTGTGGGGGGATGGGCAGGGTTATTTGGGAGGTAATTCAGGGGAGTAAGTGGGGAGAATATAGGCCTGGGGCGCAGACTGCCCAAACAGTGTGATGAAACTGATCAATGCCTGTCAAAGAGCAATTACTCACCTCTGACCTAACCAAAGGGGGCGAGTGAGGGGGTACCATCGGAAAATATCTTTTCTTATTTATGATGATATGAAAGAGAAGCAGAACCTGTCCCCACCACCCCATTTCATGTTAACAAGCAGGTCACCACCGTGCTGTGATGACGAAGATGATGATGATGATGGTGTTTTCTCTCATTAATAACCCCAATGGGAGTCTATAGAGTTAGGAGGATGGGAATGGGATTTGGGGTCAGCTGGAAGGCAACGGTCATACACCGGTCAAATTCAGTAGAGGCCATTCCTTTCCCCCAGACAGGAACCAATCGTCTAGAACAAACCCTGGCAGCCTCATTCCTTCCAGGTAATTTTTATAAATGAGGGGACACCCATTCCAAGAGAGGACAAAAGGGAGAGTATGCTTGTGTGTGTGTCTGTGTGTGTGTGTCTGTGTGTGTTTGTGTCTGTGTGTGTGTCTGTGTGTGTGTCTGTGTGTGTGTCTGTGTGTGTGTCTGTGTGTGTGCATATGCATGCATATAAACCTGCTACCAAGAGCCCCAATTGCATATCAACCCTATCCTCCAAACCCTGGCCATTTATTATAAAACCCATCTTTTAAAAAGAGAAAAAAACGCATTTTCCACTTTACTCTACTTACTCTTAAACTGTTGTCCTGGACAGGAGCCTTCACTTTCTACACACAACACACACACACATACACACATGCACACACCTTTCAGTCAGGTGGAAAGTCCCAGATCAGATAATTACCATGAGGCCCAGACAGAATTGTTTACCTAGAACCATATAAGCCATGGCAGGGTTAGGTTAATGCTCAGAATCGCCTGATGCTTTACAAACTCCAGTGTAAAAAAATTCCAGCCATTTATTTTGCGGTGAATTTATAACAAACGCTGTTAAAGCCTTCGTCTTTTGACAGAGGTAATAATAAATTCACTGTTAAAGACGGTAGTTTAATTCCTTATACCTCCAATACTGCACAGAATAAACCATATTCATCACTGAGTAATTTTTTACCACATAAATCTTTAAAACTAACCGGTGAAGGCTGTTGAGACTGAAATATTGTGAATTTATTAGATATGCCCATGTAGTATTGGATTCAGAGGTTTCCATTCGAATATATTATGGGGAAAATTTGTGTCTTTAACTGTGACATTCCCTCCATTTCCCACTGCCAGTATTATAACAAGCAGCTCCTCCAGAGTCAACTGCACGTTTATTAGACAGAGATTTAGTAATAAACTCCTCACTAATCTGCCAAAGAGGCTGGATGACATTTCGGTGAGATGCTCTATTTAAAAGGAGTCACAAAAGCTTTGTTTCTGTGTAATTATTTTCTCAAAAGGAGCTCAGCCTCCCCAAACCTCTGTCTGCCAGGCTTTCTTGGTAGTATATGGGTCCAGTTCTCCAACCAAACTAGCAAAATATTAAAAGCAAATTATAACCTCATTGCAAACATACAGGGGAGTAACTTCCACGCAGTTTATAGAATTAGTTGGCGGGGGTGGGGGGGTACTTGGGGTAATTGGTTAGAACACAGAAAAGCCGGAATTAGCAGACATTGCCAGACGTATGGTATTTAAGGGCTAATAAAAAGATTATATTGATTCTCAAACTAGAAATAATAGACAATGGTTTCAGAAAACTCGCTATTTAAAAACTTTCATCTTGACATATGACACATTAAAGATACAATTAAATCCTCAGATTTGAGCAAAAATCCTTTTACCCTACCATATTAATTTTGAGTGAAAATCTGTGCCTGTTAGATGAGAATATTCTGAATCTTCCTTATGATTTGCTAGTGAAGTGACATTTAAACTAACCAATTGATTATATCAAATTGTAATGCCCTCTCCAGTTTCATTAAGGAAACAATATTGCCAGGATGAAAAATATTTTTTTCTTTTAGATGCAGAAATGTGCATTTTTTATTTTATTTTATTTTTTTTTAAGCAAAGAGCTTCAGCATCTTCTCTGTTCCCACTAATATTCTGTATTTGGGAAGAGTTCCAGATACTAAAACTTCCAAGGAGCATTGTGAACTCAGATTCTTTTTTAATAAAATCAAATCAAATAGGTTTTTAACTGTTAAACAAAGGAGAAAAATCTCCTGGCGGTGCAAGACTGCAGCCCATCAGAATAATTGTTAAAAGACAGAACCCGGCTAGAAAGATAAGCATAATACCAGCAATTAATATTCAGCATTTCACATTATAGTCAAGAGGATGTGTTTTTCTTTGTGATGTGTCTCATAAGCTAAGAGTGTTGGGAGCCAGACTCTGAGCTCTGTCTTCTTTTTGTGCATGAGGATTAAGGAGGAAAAAAACAGCAACAACAATCCTGCTCCATCTGTAAATGAACAAACATCTTGATTTTATAGCTATTTGCTTTGTAAAACTGAGGAATGAAACAAAAATTACTGGATGCCTAAGTAACACTTTAATTTCGAATTCATTTACGCTGTAGCTATGTAGTTGTCACAAACCATAATGCAGTATTTAATTAAAATAACACAAGTGCATCTAGATATGTCCTGGGGTAGCTATCACCAAATTATAGTCTATGCCATCCGTATTTTATTTATGAAATGGCAGATTCTAAGGTGCAACTAGGCTGATACAACAGCATAAACATTTTAGACCTGCATTTTTATAAAGGCTCTTTTTTTTTTCCTGCTGTGTCTTTAAATATTTTCCTTCTTCTATCGTTCTGGGCTTTTTTTTAGTGACATTGTTTTGATGTCGATAAAGATCTCGCTTTCTAACTCTTGCTTTTCAACTATTGACCTCCTGAGTCTTCTGGCTGTGAAATCCCCAGTCTGTTGTCATGAAAAGTCTTGAGTTCTTAGCAGAACTTGGACGTGGACTCCAAGAGGGTAGGAAAAAAGCAAAACCCTTTTCAGGCTCAGTGTGCTTGTTCCCATACAATCTTCCTTGCACCTTTTTTTTTTTTTACCTATAAATACCCATTATAGTTTACACGCTTGCTTGCTCTACTCTGTGGATGTTCACATGCAGACATACGGCTCCTTTTCATAAACGCATAGCATCTATCATACACGCACCCACCATCTATCTCCTCGTTCACATTGGCTGTCCCATCCACCTCCTTGTCTGCAGAATTATGTTCAGCAAGGTCCCGATTTATAGGAAATAAATAATGAAAATGGAACAGACTGGGAAAGATAATCGAAACATTCAAATTGTTATTTTTCACTGTACTTTCCACAAACAGAGCATCTATAAACACCTAGCAAAGGTGTTGGCCGATTCCAAAAAAGCAGTGCTTTATGGAACATCCTGACCGACTGGGTCTCTACACTGAATCTTTCCTGTTCTGTCTCTCTTGCTTTTTGGTGCTCCAAGATCTGGCCATTTTTAAATGGCAAATGATGCCATGCTATTATTTTCATTCTTCCTTCCTATAATGACAAGTTTTTGTCATCATTCATCCTCTATAAGACAATCCTAAGAATTTTAAAACAGAAACAATCATTACAAGCAACTTTTTAAAGAAAATAGCCCTTGTAAGTACATTATAAAGATATTCCAGTAATGGTATCAGCCGATCACAGCCTGATCCTGCAGCAAGGGTCTTTTGGAGAGAGGGTTTCTTATACACACTTGTAATTATTTTAGCCCCTTTCACAGGTCACATAGAAAGTTAATTTCAATTGCTGCTAATTTCCGTCCAACAAGAGTGCGGTACTTTAAGCCACCCAAAATAATTGGATTCAAAACAAATTTAGGAAATTGAGTGTGTTAGAAAGCAAATAAAAATATCCTTTTGGTAAGGAGGAGGGTGGAAGTAGTAAAAATGGCCTTTTTTTCCCTCCCTTCTTTCCCCTTCACAACTTTGCATTAAAGTTGCACCTACAGCTAGAAGTTTGTCCGTGAAAAATGGTCATTTTGTTTCTCTCCTCAAAGAATGTTATTAAAATGCTAATTTAAAAGAAAAAGGAGTTAAATATCTAGCGATGGTGCATTCTAATTGCAACCATAATGAGCTCTCTAAATGTGCGTGCCCCTGACACACACAGAGCATAAACAGCAGTAAACAGATCATTAGTACCCGCGTTCATTTATTCTGGCGACCTTACCATGACCCCACCGAGGGTAGGGTGAAAAGCAGGTGGATCTGGCTGTGACACCCCCTAGAGGGATCCAGGAAATGAAGCTATAAGCGGTTGTCATGGAAACGCCTATGTGTGCAGATGATGTAACACACCGACAGGCTGTAGGGCTCCGCAACTGGGACGTTGCCTTTCCCTCGCCGGAACAATCTTGAGGACTAAATTATTCATTTCTTTAATTCACAAAGCAAAAGGAATCCTAATTTTCTTGGTGATGTGCAACTCTCTTTCATTTGTCTAAGGTCTGGAACGTGGCAACTTATCATCCCCTCTTTCTCTGAAACCTACCCCAGCTTCCTACATTCTAGCCCCAAATCACTGAATCTGGCAAAATCAAGTGGGGGGCGGGGGAGGCAGAAATCTGACGCTCAACACCTGTACCTTAAAGAGAGAAAAACCTAAGTTTTGAAGCTGAAATTAATAATACAGACAGTGTCCCTTTCTGGTGAGGGCATTTAGTTGACCAGGGACCAAACATATACCTGTCCTGAACAAGATGGCTTTGTCTGGAACAGGGCAGAGTTAAGCCAATACCCAAAGAGGAAAGCATAAAGCAGAGTAGGCACCAGCCCCAAATGAACACATCACCCTAGCAAGGTGCAAGAAAAAGAGATAAGAGAAAACAAGCATCTGCTCACCCCCTCCCATGTCCAATTGAGGGAATCGAGATTAATAAAAATAATTCTTTGGAGAATGATTCCACTCTATCCTACCCTGTTTTGTACCAAACAACCTCAATAACCTTCCGGCAATAGTAGAATAACGTTTCTTTTTTTTTTCTTTTTTTTTTTTTAAGGAAGCAGAAAAGACGATCTCTGGAAATTATTTTAAAATAAAAAATATCTTGGCCTGTGCCTCCCCCCCCCCATTGCACTTTAGATGAACCTGTGATATTGTAGCAATGGCCCTTGAAGTGCAGTGGGGAGGTGATTTAGGAGAATATTAAAGGCAATGTGGAGATTCAAGGCGCCTCTCTCAGGGAGATCTGGAGAAATACGCAGCACAGATGGGCCGAGCAGATTAAACATTTCCGTCACATTGTTTCCAAATTGTGTTGTGGTGCCTGAGGCTGGTACTGCGGTCAGAGCAAAACAGAGCGGTGCAGAGCTGTGAGCTGCACAGTTTATGGAATACATATTAATACGCCGGTCTCACATGGTATCACAATTCTATCAGCTCCGAAATGGTGCTGTCTCTATTGTTCCTGAATTCTGCACTTGGCACCTTGTTTTCTCCCATCTGCAAAGTGTTTACCTTCCCTTTATCCTTTCTGTCTTTTTTAGGCAAAGTTCAAGTTGTATGTTTCTTTCTCATTTCTCTTCCCACCCCCCCCTTCTCTTCACCGTTTAGGATTTTTCTCTCCCGCACAGCCTGTGTTTTGCACACACTTTCATCACCAACAGTGTCCAGTGTGTGCACGGGTCCTGCACACCAGGCTTCGGGCCTGAGGCTGGATTTCCCCTTGCTTTCAGGTGCTCTCAGACCCCTCCCCCCATCTAGCTGACACATTCCTCCGCAGAACACTCAACTCTTGGCTGTCCAGTTGTCACCTTATGCCCTCACCCACCCAACTGTTGTCACTGACCACCCAGCCTCTCCTCACCCCCTTTCTCACACTCCTATGCCTTTCCCTCCTCCCCAGTCCAGGCCTGCCAATCTCCAGGTTAGCAAGTTCCCTGAAATGTAACAATAAATAAAACTGGTTCAATTGAGGCAAATTTAATGATTCATTTTTATTATGATTGATAGACCAAAACTGAATAATGGAAAAAAGAGAAAATGATTGCCAAGAACTTAAAACATGGTGTCAGCCTAGGGAGGCTGCCAAGCTACCCAAGGTTTCAGCCGAGCGCTGAGCTCCAGTCCTCTGACAGCTTCCAACCCCACTAATCCACCATCCACCCGACTGACCACTTCCTTTTCCCTTCTGCAAAATCTCCCCACAAAACCACTTATGCTGAAATATGGGCACCTGCTTGTCTTTGGTGAACAATCCTTATTCCCAGCCTTGCTTTTCTCAGCAGTTGGAAGGGTGCTGAGTTAGAGCCCTCAATTTATTTAATAATTTATGATATCCTCAGAAAGCATTAAATTTCCAAAGCTGGATTTTAGAAGTAGAGAAATTGTGGGCCAATCCAAAGTAAAAATACAATGTTTTTGGCCGATCCTGGAATATTACAATCTACTCTGCTTAGGAATTCGAATTTCCCATCTTTGCTAATGATATTGTCGGATGCACAAACACTGATAAGAGAAATAAGCAATCATAAACCAATAATTCTGTGATTGATTGGCCTTTCCCATACATATATCAAGCTTCTATTGATCTTTCAAGTCAGGGGCTGATTGATTGTGCTCTTGAAGAGGAATTCTCTTATTTACAAGCACTGGTATAGTGAACTTTGATGGTTAAAAGAACAAAAGTATGAGACATTTTCCGGGAATCTTGTTCCACAGAGGCTTATCGAAGCCCAGTTCAATGCGAAAAGAGAACATTTCTATTAGGAACATTCTCAGGGCAGACAGGGTCAAGCAGCTTGCTCCAAAAGCCATCATGTGGATTTGAATGGGAGCTATTGAAAGACGTCACAGCTAAAGAGATGGTGCCTTAGTGGTACACGTGAAAGTAATGTAACACTGTACATCAATTATACTTCAATAATAAAAGAAAAAGAGAGAGAGGGATGGTGCCTTAGAAGGAATGAGGAAGCTTGGTCAGCCTTCAACCTTAGAAGAAGGAACAGACTCTGAAGCTGGAGGGCTGAAGCCTAAGAAACCCAGCATGGCAGAAACAAGGATTCTTGACTTCCTTTCACTGCTTTTAAAAGCTGGGGGGAGGGTGGAGTGGAGAGGCCACCCTGGGCCAAAGTGCAGATCCAGACCATAAAGATCATTGTATCCCCCCCGCCACACACACACACACAGCACTGGTTCATAAACTGTAGAGGGTTCATAAACCCTTTGAGAATCTGATGAAAGTTCTGGATTTCACCCCAGGGACAAGACATAAAGACATATAGACACGTGCACACAAAATTTTACACCAAATTCAAGGAGTTCAGAGAACCCTTCACGTCCATCCATGGACAAGCCAGGGGTTCACAGACTCCAGTTTAAGAATCTGTGCCCTAGAGGATGGTGCATTCCTTTTGTTGGAACAGCCTAGGATTCACTGAGCCTAGAAATTGAATCCTCATCCCAAGACAGGATGGTCATTCCAGGTCATGTCTGTGCTACTCCAGGGGAGCCATGGAAGAGCTTATACAAATAGGAACCAGCAGGGAGGAGAGAAATTAAAATGTAGCAATCATGGAGTAGGGGTATTTAATCTCTTTTAAGGCTTATGATAGGCGCCTGCTGGTTTTCCCCCTGATATCCCCTGACACCTACTGACAGGGTATTTGCAGCACCACACAGGGACTCAGGGCCCTGTGACAGGAGGAGCAGTGAGGAGGTCCGTGATAGTCTTGAAACCATAAACAGCAATAGGGAACCACTAGAGGCAGAGTCAAGCTGTGCGACATGCCCGTGGTTGGTGGCCATACTGCTTTTTGTTTATAGAATTTGCTATTCTTTTTATGGCAGGTTTGGTAGGGTTGTTTTGTTTTGTTTTTTTCCTTTTGATGGAGATTAGCAGCATAAATCCTTTTATGGCAGTGTGCAATCCCCCATAAACACTTTTGATTGTTGCTGATGGTGAGTGCTGTGTCTGTTTCAAGTTCACTCAATGTTCTGCTCATCTAGGCCAATAGCTTCTCCAACCAGACAAGGGAGTCCAAGTAGCCAAACTTTACTTTCATGATTCCTTCATTTGGGGAGTTCAGGGAGGTGGAACAGGGTGGGTGTTGAGGGAAACGGATGTCTAATCAAGCCTAGAAATATTTATGATGAGAACAAACCACACGGTGCACTATTTTTGAGTGAAAAGCTTCCATAAAGACTTCGTGACAATAGGCAAGTGCTGATGTAAAGGGTTTATTTGCTTTTTTTTAAAACAGCTTTTTATATTCTT
The DNA here is from genome assembly GCF_009762305.2 of Zalophus californianus. Taxonomy (NCBI): domain Eukaryota; kingdom Metazoa; phylum Chordata; class Mammalia; order Carnivora; family Otariidae; genus Zalophus; species Zalophus californianus. The sequence continues at coordinate 37,494,154 of NC_045610.1, forward strand.
ATCTAAAGCATCTTGTGTTATGTAATTAACCCCTTAGCTATACCATACACAACGTGTACAGAGTTAAGGAGTGAGGAGCCTGTGCAGTTCTGATCCCTTCCCATGGTAGGCATGTATCCCCACCTTGGAGGTAGAACCACTTCCTCATTGAGGATTTCAGGTCTCTTGGGAGTGTCTCAGCATTTTTCTGGTCTTTCTAAACATCCAGGCAGGAGAGTCAAACTTTATTGAAGACGTTGATCCCAGGAATTCAGTCCCGTCTGCCATCCAAAACTAAAACCCAAGAATCAGCAACTTAATAAAAATGCAATAAATTAGCACCTCTAGACAAGAACAGAGTTCATTCAGAGCTGGGGTCTGCCTGGCTGAGCCAGTACTCTCTCCATTTTAATAGTTTAATAAAAATTAGCATAATTAACGAACATCTGTATGATCCAGAGTGGTGCAATTTGGCACTTGGAAACGAGGGTTTAAACATGATTGCTGTGAGTTTAATGTTGTTTTAATTCTTTTTGGCACTGTGCAGTGAAATAAACGTTTGGTGGTGATAGTTCTCGGCCGGATCTCATTTGCATTTTTCTCCCTTTGATTATGAGCAATTGTGGACTCCCCAGCAATTCATCAAAGTAGAAATTATTTTAAAATACCTCGTGGTGTTCAGACTGGGCTGGAGCAATGCATGGGAGGTGGTAGTGGAAGAGAAGCCTAGAAATTTTCCATTCATGCTTTAAATATCTCAGCCCTGCAGCCCTTTTTGGGTATCCAGCCAAGGGATGAAATCTGGAAAAGCCAGTCAGATCCCAAGACTTGTAGGTGCTTTGATTAAGCTCCTAGGCTCCCACAGCAGGGTACTTATGGTCTCTGAGACTGTGCCATCCTCCTTATTCTCTGCCTGCTCTTTTGTTTTGAAGGGCAGAGTTGATTTCACTCATTTCAGTTCTCAGCACTGTGGTGAGGCTTCTCCATCTGCGGTCGGCAGGGTCAGTGTTCCCCTCGAGCAAGAGCACACGGCCTGGGAGCCTGGTCTTTGCAGGTGTCCTGCTGAGCCTCATCTGCTTCCTGTTTGCACCCTCTTCGGGTTGGCAGAGAGCACCTTCCTAAGGCTTGGTCCCTGCTCCTAGCATTACGGCTAAAGGCAGATGCTACAGAGCATGAGTCGAAGTCAGGAGTCTGGGACAGTCCCTACGGAGGGAATGCCTGGTCTGAGCCCCTCAGGTGATGAAGATGACACCATATGGCAGGTGGAAGACCACCCTTCACACGTGTTTCAGCAAGTTGACTTCGATCAAAAGACTATCAGACGACACTGTGCCCACCCTCCCGCCTGTGAGGTAGCAGAAGAGCTAAAGCTAGGGGTTTTATGAGTAACAGTACGAGAGGAAGACAGAATATGTGTCTCTCTCACAGCAAGGCTTTGTGGAAATGGCATTCCAGCAACATGCTAAGCGAAAGGCAACGCTACAAGAAAACTTAAGGCAGAAACTGCCCTAACTTCAGTGTTGGAAAATGGACAGTAACATAATTTGTACGGAGAGGAGTTTAAAACATCCTGACAGGCAGAGGCTGAGGGGCTCTGGGTAATTTCCCACAAGGCAATGCAGACTGTAGGGAGAAGTTGGCCTGGGGGAGAGCTGGGGGCATGAGAAGGTGTGGGGAGACAGTGGGCTGGGTGGTAGACACATGCAGTTATTTAAGACTGGTTCTTAAAAGGTAATTCCCCATTCTTTTTAGGATCAACTCAGCCTCCCTTGGTATGGCATTTGAGGCTCTCTTCATGGTATTTAGGGAGCCATTTGGGGAAACTGTCTCCAAAGGCAGTTGCTCTTTTCCTGCCACAACCAGTTCAGTCACCAGGGGAATATCTTGGAGTTAGTTGACACTAAATCTGCTCAACTGAAAGAATAAATCCCACTGCTCCCTTCATTTCTTCATAACCTCATTTAACAAGTATTTTTTGGCCCCTGTCTGTGCCAGCTACCATGCCGAGTGCTGGGAGTAGAACAGCAAACAAAACCAGCAAAGTTCCAGCTCTCACGGGACTTTCCACCTGGTGACTGGCAGTGAGACAAAGGCAGCAGATACAAGGCAGTGTGATGAACTCATGTCCAGGGAAGCACAGGACACAATACACAATACAGAGTTGCAGCCCCCACACAGAGAGTGGCAAAGAGAACCTTCTAGAGAGTCTAGAGAAGCCCAGGAATTGAGATCTGAAGGCTGCTTAGGAGTGAGCTCCATGAAAGGGTGAAGGGAAATAGGAGCTAAACAGGCAGAGGAAAGGCTCCAAGCTAAGAGAGCCTGTGGCCCATGGGAGTAGCAGATACAAAGTCTGTTTTACTAAGGGTCCACTAGATTTAGGGGGTAAATGACAATGCTGAATAGTGAACAGGACCAGGTCATGCACAACCTTGTCCACCTTATTAAGACATTGACAAGAGGCAGTGGGAACCTACTTAAAGGTTTCAAGCAAAGCAGTGATTTTTTATCAATGTGCATTAAAATGATTCTGGCCCCAGAATGAAGACTAGATTGGAGGGGAACAAGAATGGAGATACAGAAATGAGCTTGGAGGTTTTTTCTGTAGTCCTCATGAGAAATGACAGTGACATGACAAGGGTATTGGCAATGGGAATGGAGAGAAGTGGATGGATTCCCGTAATACTCTGAAAAGAGAATCAACAGAACTCAAAGCCTGACTGGAAGAGGAAGGTGCAACTGGAAATGACTCTTGAGTTTCTGGCTTGATTAACAGAGTGCATGTGTTACCATCCACTGAGATAGAGAACACGGGAGGTAGAGCTGGTTGGGAGTAGGAATGGAGACAGAAGCAGGATGATGGGTTAAATTTAGGATATATTGAGTTTGAGCAGCTTGATGGACATGCACTTGGCATTAGGACCAACACTTAGATCTGGGCTGGAGCTATGGTTGTGAGTCATTTACATGGTGGCTAAAGCAAAGAGGTATATCAGATTGCTCAAGGAAAGTGCATCAAATCAGAAGAGGGCCAGGACAGAATGCTGGAAACAACCACATCAAAAGGAAGGATAGAGAAAGATGAGCTTGCAAAGGAGAATGAGAAGCAACCAAGGAGCTAAGAGGGAAGCCCGGAGAGTATAATTATCACAGAAACTAAGAAAATAAAAAGCCTCAAGAAGGGTCCATAGTTGCCAGCACTGTTGAGAGATCAAGTAAGTTAAGGACCGAGAAATACCATAGAATTTGAGCAATCGGAGGTTATAGGAGACCGTGGAGAAAAAGTGTCAGTGGAGTGATAGGAGCAGAAGCCTGAGTAGAGAGGCTTGAAGGTGGAACAGAAAGCAAGAAGTTGGGGTAGAAAGTGAAGCAAACTCTTTCAGTAAGTTTGACCGTGAATTAGCATAGATGAGTAGAAATGGGAAGTAGGCATGAGGTGGGGACTATTTAATCACTGTTTCCAAAGACAAAAGAAACTTGAATACATTTCATGCTGATGAAAGGAGCCATTTATATTAGAGGCAGAAGTCAGACTCCACAGAACCTCACCTCTAAGAAATAAAGAGAGTGGAAGGGTTACAAGGCCATGTTACCAGGGAGAGTCTTCAACCATAGCTGCGGGACCTTACGCTCTCCTAGCTTTAACTTCCTTTTCTGGAAGAGTAGGGATAATGTCATCTCTCCCCTATGTTGTGGGAATATAAATGTCTGATGCATAGTAGGTGCTCTAAACATTAGATTCTTCCCCCAGAAGAGTTGGGAGGTTGAGAGGCACAACAGTAAAGACAGGCAGGACATAGGAGCCCACATGATGCTCTTATGTACACATGATGAGAAAGAGTCTTAAACCAGAGGAAGGACACCTCCTCCACTTTAATGGGAAGGAGGGGTGGTTGTCAATACAGGTAAGTTCCTCTTTTGGTGGCTGAAGGTTGACACATCTGATGGCTTCTCTTTTCTTTTTGAAGGTGGAAAAGAGGTCATCTGTTGGAAGGGTGGGGGAGGCAGAGCTGGAGGAAGGGAGATAAGCTATCCAAAGGAAAAGAAGGAGGACTAGTTGACCTGGAATTTTGTGTCACCAACCTGGTTTTCTTTCTTTTCTATTTTTTCCTAGTAGAATTCAACAGCCAAGTGTGTAAAAAGACAGCTTCATGGTAGCCCATATGCAGTCGAACTAGAATATATGATATTCCCTATGTATTCCTAAATTTTACTTCCTTTAAAAGAAAGAAAATATTTTCTGGTGCTTTCAGAAGCAGTCCCATAGTGTTTAACATCTGCTATGCTTTTGAAAAGCTCTTCTGGGGCGCCTGGGTGGCTCAGTTGGTTAAGCGACTGCCTTGGGCTCAGGTCATGATCCTGGAGTCCTGGGATCGAGTCCCGCATCGGGCTCCCTCCTCAGCAGGGAGTCTGCTTCTCCCTCTGACCCTCTTCCCTCTCGTGCTATCTCTCATTCTCTCTCTCTCAAATAAATAAAATCTTAAAAAAAAAAAAAAAAGCTCTTCTGTATTCAGGGCGCCCCACTCCCAACCCTGTGATTGCTCGTTCTTTTACACCCTCTCATTCCCTTTCTTATTTGCCCCTCTCTGGGGCTTCTATGTCCTGCCTGTCTTTACTGATGTGCCTGTCAACCTCCCAAATCTTCTGGGGGAAGAATCTAATGTTTAGAGCACCTACTATGCATCAGACACTTATATTCCCACAACATAGGGGAGAGATGACATTATGCCTACTCCTCCAGAAAAGCAAGTTAAATCTAGGAGAGTGTAAGGTCACACGGCTACTAAATGACCAAGTGGGGATTGGATCCCAGTCTGTCTGACTCCAAAGCCCATTACTCTATGCTATAAGCTCCTAGGGAGCAAGCAATACTCTGATTCATCATTATATATCTCATGGGATCTCAAACAGCACTTTGCACATAGACGATGCTTAGTAAATATTATTGATTTGAACTATGACCTGACTCCCTGAATATCTTTAGTGTTCTGGCATTTAGGATGTGCCCAACTTTCTCAGAAGAAGCCATTCCACTCTGCTTGATAAAAGACATGCTCTTTAGGTTCAGCAATGGCATCAAATATACTAGGTTTACAATGTAGACAGGGAGACAGCAAAATGAAGGTAGAGTTTGCTTTCCTCCTCTGGGAGATTTTTTTTTTTAATCTAATAATCCCATCAGGGGTGTTAAGTCATACTGTAGTGTCGACAAAGAAACCGCCCAACATAATCTCCCATGCAATCACTGTCAGAGATTAACAGAAACGTGACTAAATTCCAACTGAAACCACTCTCTTTTCATTTTTCAGGAGTATAATGCGTATGGCTGGTGGGTAGGAGAACTGAACAGCCTCATTGGGATTGTTCCAAAGGAGTATCTCATCACTGCCTTTGACATGGAAGAAATATGAAGCCCAGGTATCAAAACTATTACCAATAAATCCATTGATCATGCCTTCATCTCTCTGTGAAGGATAAGAGCTGCCAGTGGCTTTTCTTCACTTCTACAAGTGATGCTAATGATTTACTACTGAAACAAGATGAAGCTGGAATTGTTTGTCCTAAATTGGGGAACTGTGTCGGTTAGGATTAGGTTCAACGACATGTGAAAGAAAACTCAAAATAACAATGATGTAATTAACATAGAAATTTATTTTTCTCTTCCGAAAAAATCTGGAGGTAAATGATCCAAGGTACCCAGATTCCAGATATCTTCTCTTTTTGCTCCACTGCATGTGCCCGACATTCCAAAGCTTACCTCGCAGCCCAAGGTGGATGCTCCAGCTCCAGCTACCATGTCTGTACCCTACCCAGCAGGAAAGATGAAATCAAAGAAGAAGGGTACACCCACTTGTTTTAAGGACATTTCACAGATGTTGCACACACCGCAGCTTACATTCTATTGGCCAGAACTCGGACAGAAAGATAGACTTATTCTAGGTAGAACCTGTGTCCAGCTTAAAAGTGGAGATGGGAGAGGATTCATTAATAAATAAAAAGAGGAGAATGGATATTTGGGGACAACTAGGAATTTTTGCCACAAGGATGGGTCTGGCTTTTTTTATCCCCAGCTCTCAAATCCAGAGTACCATTTCCCCCAAATGCCCATGTATTACGATATGATTGGCCAAGACTAGGAATCCAGTATGAGGATTCCTATGGAACATAATCAAATTAACTTTTAGGTAATAAAGAATATAGCTTGTGTTTTATGAGCAAGAAACACATCACATTTAAAACAGTGGAGGGAGTGCCTGCTTCGGGTAGCATAGCTTTGGTGCAGAGTGGGTTTTGTTTAAAATTAGGATGGTGATGGAGGGCACCCAAGGCTAGCATGATGTCTCTAGCTCCTTCTTCTAGCCTGAAAGGGGAGCAGCCTTTACTACTGGGGGTGAAGGATGACTTGCATGACAGTGACACAAACTATCCTTGGAATCTTCCAGACCAGGGCCCATTGTAGTGTCAGCAGCAGCTGAGTGGATTCATTTAGGAGGATACATAAGTATAGATCTTACTCTATGATGCCCTTGTACAACCATAAAGCACCAGCTCAGGCCTGTCACTCAAGGTCTGACTTTATGACTTTCCTAACGAGGATTCCATTTCCTGGCCATGAATGCAGAAGCATTGGAATTCTTCTGGCAAATCTAAACACATTCACTCTACTTCACTTCGTCATTTATTTAATGACACAGCTGTTTATCTCCTCTTTCTCTTCGACCCAACAATTCTACAGCTAGGAATTAATCCTATAGCTACACTTGCACACATGCAAAAGGATATACACATGGGGCGCCTGGCTGGTTCAGTCCATGGAGCGTGTGACTCTTGATCTCCGGGTTGTGAGTTTGAGCCCCACACTGGGTGTAGAGAATACTCAAAAATAAAATCTTAAAAAAAAAAAAGGGGATATACACACAAGGTTGCTTGTCTGTAATAGCACACCACTAGAATGACCTAAATATTCAGTAGAGACCTGGCCAAATAACTGTAGTACATTCATAGAATCAAATACTATGCAACAGCAAGAAAGAAAAGGAAGCTCTCTGCACTGATGTTGGTAAGAAAAGGGAAAAAAAAAAAGCAAAGAAGGGTAGGCCTAATGTGTTCCATTTGTGTAAAAAGGGGGTCTCCAAGGGCACCTGGCTGGCTCAGTCCATACAGCATGCAACTCTTGATCTCAGGGTCATGAGTTCAAGCCCCAAGTTGGGTGTAGAGCTTACTGAAAAAAAAGGTGGCAGTTTAGCGGGGCGGGGAGGGGGGAATCTCCAGTTGTTTCTGTGTGTAGAAGATATCTCTGGGAGAATAGAGACCATAGCACTGGTCGCCTCCAAGGACGAAGTGCATGACTGGGAGGCTAGGAGGGAGACACTCTTTACTTTGTGCCTTTTATACCATCTTTGTTTTGAATCATAAAAGCAAATTTATATATTTTTCCTCCTTAGGACACATATCCTTGTCTCTGGCCTGCCTTTATGAAGAAACCGATCGTCACGAGTTCCTATCCCCTACCCCAGCCACCCCACCAACACCATGGACTCTTCTCTTTACTGAAGAGACCCAAGCCTCTGACACCTTGTAGTAAACTGAAAAAACTGCCTTGTGAGACAAGTGGGAAAAGGCACAGTCAGCAGATCTGTTACTACACCTGCCTTGTCAGAGCTCATCCCACCTTTATTTTTTTTCATCCCGCCTTTAAACATATCCACACATCCACTTCTGCCCTCTCCACAGGCTTGTCACAGAGAAGGTGAGAGAGAAGGAAACCTTTGGAGGAGGAAGTTGCTGATTGTTTCATCTGATTGGAAAAGCACAAATAAACTTCATATTTGGTTCCTGGCAGTGTGTGATAGTGTCAAATTTCTTTTTGCAGGGCGCCTGGGTGGCTCAGTTGGTTAAGCGACTGCCTTCGGCTCAGGTCATGATCCTGGAGTCCCGGGATCGAGCCCCACATCGGGCCCCCTGCTCAGCAGGGAGTCTGCTTCTCCCTCTGACCCTCTTCCCTCTCATGCTCTCTCTCATTCTCTCTCTCTCAAATAAATAAATACTTTAAAAAAAAACTCTTTAAAAAAAATTTCTTTTTGCAGTGATCTCAAAAAGGCTAGTTCTGGGTGTTCCTGCCACCTCCAGACAAAGTAGAAAAGGAGAGCCAGAGAGAAAACAAGAACCCAGACGGGGGGGGAAGGGGGGGGAACTTGAGATTATCTTCCAGGACAGAATCATCTCTGGAATCTGAGCCTGACTGCTTTCTGGTTGGCTTCTCAGACTTCCTTTGGCTGCCTTCTTGGTGGTTTTTCCTTATGTGCTGAATCCCTGAAATGAGACAGGGCTAGAAGCAAGTCCTTGGAGTCAGCACATTGGAGAGTTCCTTCCTGGCCCTCAGCTCACAACCACAATGTGTCTTGCATCACAAGTCCCAGGCAAAGGCCAAGGAAGTGCTTTGGGAAGGGCTTATGTGTACACAGCCCCGTTCCTCTTCCTGTGGTCTCATGTTATCTGTGTCTTAAAGAGGCAACAAACATAGTGGTTAAGAACATAAATTCTGGAAGCAGACAGCCTGAGAATAAATCCCATTTCCCCATTTACTAGGGGAGCAAGTTGCTTGACCTACATATGCCTCATCTTCCTCACCTTAGAAAGGGTGTAGTCCATTTCACTGCGTCATTAGGAAGATTAAAGAGTCAACACGTGTAACATACTTGGAACAATGCCTGCCACATAGTAATGCTCAATAAGGGTTCGCTATTATTAGGGCCAGTCGCTATGCAGAAATTTTGAAAAATGGGCAACTGCACAACTATAGAAATTTTCTCTCTGGAACTGCCTATTCAGAGCAGCCCTGGGTCGGCAGTAGCCTTCCTCAGATCTGTAACAGCCGTCTTCTAGCCCTGCAGTAAGACACCCATTTCACATCACCAAAAGAGAGAAACTGGAGAGCAAACAGGGATGTTTCAGGGCATTCCAAGTTTCTTAAAAGATTTTTATGCCAGCCATTCACTTCCAGATTGACCCAGGAGCACAAAAAAAAAGAAAGCCTTCTGTGTATGTGATGGATAAGGAGGTAAGAAAAGGGGACAAGTGAGGTCAGGGAGGGGAAAAAATGAGATAAAAGGCAATGCAGAACTGTTGGTAACGTGCCCTCCACTTTACACAGGGTGCTAAAGGAGATTGAACCACTAGGTGGCAGCAGATGAGCAGATGAACCAAAAACAACCAATTGCCTCCCCTTTTAGGAGCTTTTGCACCAATCCCAACCTACAGGTAAGCACAAGGGCATTGTTCTAAAGTGGTTAACAGAGGAAGCAAACAGAACTCCCCACACACACACCCCCGCCCCAGAGTGATCCCTCCCTTAAAGAACCCCCAGGGATCCAAGGCTGGAAGGCTGCTGGGCTAAGAGAGGAGAAAGGCATTGTGCCATTGCTCTGGGACTGAGAGACACCGGAAAAGGGGGCACCAGAAGAGGAAGAGACGGTATCCAGGACAGAGTCAGAAGGGGGACGAAAAAGGAGCAAGGTGAAGGTAACTTCACTCTCTGCACAGTTCAGGGATCTCTCAGTATCATGGTCATTGGCTTCCAGCATTTAAAACAAAATCCCCTTAGTGCAATAGTGCCTTCTATACCTCTAGGCTTGTGTATACCCATACCACTCACCATTCTGTGGAGGTCTCCGGTGACTGCAAGCTAACCACCACTCAGACCTCTGACCCTGCCAGCTGGAAAACCCAGCAGGAAGAGAAATCAGATTGGCCCTTTTTAAAAGATATAAAATGGACTAATCCGGAATTCAGTCCATCGCCATGGGGTCATCTTTGACCTTGCTACAGGCAGAAAAAGATAAGAGCAAGTCTGAGGGGTTGATAAGACTATCTCCAGGCTGTAGGGCATTCTCTGAGGAGAACGTTCCATAGGAGAGCTTTGGGAAGCACTGGGTTCCTAAGACTTGAAGTGAAACCTCACCCAGCAAAACTGCTCCCCATTCAGTTCAACAGCCACTATTTTAACCAACAGGTTCAGAAAGCAACTGGCTAATCAGATTACCACTTCTCTGTTTGACCCCACTAACCAAATCCCCACTTTAGCGCCTGTGATTAACTGTAACCAGGGCATTAGACCACGTAACTAACCACATGGTATGTAAGATGGCTTCTTAACAGCCACTAATTGCTCTGGCATGTGAAATAGGAGAGGGAGGCTATTTTTCCTTCCCTGATTTTATGTAAAGGAAGGAAAATAAGAAAGGTAAGATCCTAAATTTAAGAAGCAAATGTATGGGTGCCTGCATAGCTCAGTTGGTTAAGCGACTGCCTTTGGCTCAGGTCGTGATCCCGGAGTCCTGGGATGGAGTCCCACATCAGGCTCCCAGCTCAGTGGGGAGCCTGCTTCTCCCTCTGACTCTCTCCCCTCTCATGCTGTTTCTCGCTCGCTCGCTCTCTAATAAATAAATAAAATCTTAAAAAAAAAAAAAGCAGCAAATGTATAGGGGCACCTGGCTGGCTCAGTCAGTTAAACGTCTGACACTTGGTTTCGGCTCGGGTCATGATCTCAGGGTCATGAGCTCTGTGCTCCAGCAGAGAGTCTGCTTGAGATTCTTTCCCCCACTCTTCTCCCTCTCCCTCTGCCCCTCCACCTGTGCTCCCCCACCCCTTCCCCCCAGCTCATGCTATGTCTCTAAAATAAAGAAACAAAATCTTAGAAGAAGCAGGAGCCCCAAATGTATAAGGGCGCCTGGCTGGCTCAGTTGGTGGAGCATGTGACTCTTGATCTTGGGGTTATGGGTTTGAGCCCCACATTAGGTATAGAGATGACTTAAAAAAGTAAAATCTTAAAAAAAAAAAAGCAGCCATTGTATATCTGCCTTTTACAGATAAATAAATAATAATTTACCAAGAACTCGCTGACATCCACTGCATAATCTGACCTAGGGCCCCGTACAGTTGGGCCTGCATTGTCCAAGCTGGTATCTGAGAATCCTAAATACTCTGAAAGCAGTCTTTCAGCTCCATTTCACTATGTTTTCTCTGTCATCCGTTTGGCAAAATAGCATAGACATTGTTTTGCAACCATCTCAATATTAAATTTCCTCATACTGTTATTATCTCTTAGAAATCTGTATTTAATCCAAACCAACTGCACTTCTTCCTCTGGCGAATAAAAACGGGAAAAAGAAGGGAATTCCTACTGCGTCTCCTTCCCGAAACCCAGACAGTTTGATCCCATTTAAAGTTCCAAGGGTGGAACCGACGAGATGCCCGCCCTCCCGTTCGAGGATACTTGATCTAAACATAGCACGTAAGGAACTGCCTAGATTTCAAGTTATCATTCCCTTCTTTTTTTAGCCCTTCAGTTTGCCCAGTTGCACCACCTCACATGTCATTGGGTCTTTGCGAGTGGCAAAGCTGAGGATCTGAAAGGGGGTGACTTGAACAACAACAGCAACAAAAAATCACACAAAATCTGCCGGGGAAGAGCGAATGCAATGAAGGACTCTGGAAATTCTCAGTCTGCTGCTTTGCTTACTGAATCGCTTGAGTTGTGCCGCCGTTAGACACCTCCGGTGACACATTTTCAAATTCTACACTCCATGCCCAGCACGTGCGTCACAGTAAAGCAGAGAGCCAGACAATGCCATGATAGTGGGGCGAGGGAGATTCACCCCTGCCTTTAAAAACCCGTTGGAGAAAGGTGGAGTTGAGAGAAGCAAGAAAGAAAAAAAAGAAACCAAAGTAGGATTTTTTGTGGTTGGTTTTTGGTTTTCTTTTTTTTTTTTTTCATTTTCAGAACAAAACTCTCAGATGCCAAGGACAGGGGTGCTTTCATCTTTGGCCCCAGAGCAACCCTCCCCACAGGTTCTCCCCAGCCAAGAGTGGCTCGGAAGGGTAAATCTTAGGTGGCGTTGATTTGCTAAGTCCCGGAGCACCAGCGAAATCTGTGGAGCTGACTTTAGAAAAAGCAGCCGTCTACGCAGAGGATTATCCCTGCTACACAGCCCAGTGACTCAGGCTCATTTACTAGTTTGTGGATTACCATAGTCCCTTGCTCCTCCCCCTTCCCCCCTGCCCGGCTATTGCCTTTCCCTGTAGAATTTAGAGATTGGGTAGGGAGTTTCAAACTCGCAACCAAAAAGAGATTCTTCTTCTTCACAGGATTCAAATTGTTCTCCCTATTTCCCTATCAAAAACTGTTCAGAAAACATGGCTGTTTTCGGGGGGGGGGGGTTGTTGTTATTAGAATGAATCGAGGGCGCCTGGGTGGCTCAGTTAGTTGGGCGACTGCCTTCGGCTCAGGTCATGATCCCGGAGTCCCGGGATCAAGTCCCGCATTGGGCTCCCTGCTCAGTGGGGAGTCTGCTTCTCCCTTTGACCCTCCCCCCTCTCATGCTCTCTCTCTCTCTCTCTCTCATTCTCACTCTCAAATAAATAAATAAATAAGATCTTTAAAAAAATGAATCGATGACCATTCTTTTGCAACTCTAGGATTCAATTAATGATACATTTTGGTTTTTTTTTAAAGATTTTATTTATTTGACAGAGACACAGCAAGAGAGGGAACACAAGCAGGGGGAGTGGGAGAGGGAGAAGCAGACCTCCCGCTGAGCAGGGAGCCTGATGCAGGGCTCGATCCCAGGACCCTGGGATCATGACCTGAGCCGAAGGCAGACGCTTAATGACTGAGCCACCCAGGCGCCCCAATTAATGATACATTTTAAGATGCAGCCCATTTTGCACAAAAATCTTTTATAAATGTAACACCTCCCCCCACAAAAAAAAAACTATTGTATTAGAGGAAACTGAAGTAGAATCAGTAGGACGACCGTATAATTTATTCTCCAGAGACACTTTGAGACTGAAAGGGGGAGTTATTGCTAATTGATGCCAAGATCACAGGTGTAAGCCAGGATCAGAGGTCACCCTAAAAATCAGGCAAAATGGGTTGTCCAGTCACATGGGGAGCGGGCGGTAGATAGATGACAGGGCTCTCCTGGTACGATGCTGGGCAACGTGCCTTCTAATGAAGTCCTCCCCTGCCGGCCTGGTTCCTAGGCAAACCCTGCCAACGAGGCTTTCTTTTCCTGATGCCCAGGCTGTCCTGAGAGGCCCGGTATCTTTGGCATCAAGCGGCTGGTGGGGCTGGCCGGCTGTCAGCAGCTGTGTGTGTTCAGTTCCCTCGTGGGGCCCCATCACAGCCCGCCACCCCTCCACCTGGCAGGGTGCCACGGAGGGAAGCATGTTTGGAGCATGGGGCAACAGTATGCCACTTCTTGCCTCCTGTGACGGGAGTGAGTTCCAAGAGGCTTCTAGTGCTGGTCCTCAAAGAAGGCAGGCATCTGGTTCTACTGCAGACGCTCTCAACCTGATGGTGAGCAGCTGGTCCTCTTTTATCCCCCCTCATCAGATCAGGGAACAGAAAACAGGCTACAAACACTCCCCTTTACCCACGGTCAGCCGCCCCGGCATTGCTCTGCCTTGAATCCCCCAGGCGGCACCTGCACGCCACCCACATGTACCAGACGCCTGCCACGGGGCCGGGATGCAGGGCTGACTGCGGGCCTGCTCGGCCTGCCACTGGCACAGCCCACTTTGGGGCAAGCGCCCGGCATCTGGAGATTTTAGATCATTTCTTCTGACATCTCGAAGGCAGTGCAAGGGAAGATGGCGGGGGGGGCGGGGCGAGTGGGGGAGCGGCGGCGCAGAACTTGGAGCTTTATTACTTCACCTGTTAGTGCAAGCTCTCTCGACCTGGCACTCCTGGGGCCTGACATTTGGGGCCAGATAACTTTATGTTGTTCGGGGCCATTGTGGCATGCTCAGCAACACCCTTGTTCTCTACCTACTAGATGCCGGTAGTACTCCCCCCGCCTCCCTCCCCCCCACCCCGTGCTGACCACCAAAGCTGTCTCCAGGCATCGCCAAGTGTCCCCGGGGAACAAAATCACCCCGGGTTGAACACCAATGTCTTGGGTCATTTGTTTGCTTAGGGCCAAGCACGGAGAAACTGACCTACCTTCTAGAAGTCTGTGCTTTAGCCACTGGATTATAGCACTAGAGAGGAGCGTATTGCTAGGTTGGGAAGACCCAGAGTAGAAAGGCCATGGAGTCCTCACGGTTTAACACCGGCAAACAAACTGCCACTCTCCACAAGCACCTTAGAGAATCGTGGGCCTGCACAGCTGCAGATTTGCACTACAAAAAAAGATGTTTTCAAATGAATAAGCCCAGAATTGCCGGTTTAGAGAGCTGCAGGCCAGCGAGTCCCTCACGTCTGGAGCTCTGTGGTTGCGATCCATGTTTCCCTTTTCTGTAGCAGAAATCTAAAAAGGGGAGCCCTGAAACTCTTGATCAGGACTGAGTGAAATGCCATGTTCTGCTTCAAAGCAGGAGACCAGGGTCGTCGACCCACGGAGAGGGAAGCAGCTGCCCCCGATGGGGGGGCTCTGGTGCCCCGCCCCTGGCAGGCACTGGGGCGGGCTAGGGCGGGGCTGACTGCAGCCGTCAGGCAGGACAGATGTCACCTCCCAGCGGCTACGGCCGCCATCCTTCCTGCTCCTCCACGTTAGTTTTGAAGGGGAAGTTTTCTTATGCAAAGTAAGTCCTAGGAGCTCTATCAAGGAACCAAAAAAGTAAAACCCAGCCAAAACCCACTGCCTTCTCAGGAGGCCAAGATAGGACGAGGGGTCCATTGCCTTTGTTGGTTTTGCCTGCACGGGCCAGACAGCAAGGCCATTGCCGGCCCTGGTGCCAGCCAGAGCCCTGACGACACTGCCTCCCATGGGCCCCGAATCCGAGGCACCTGGAAGGGTTATTAGCAGGATTGGAACTCATCCCTCTGCTGGGACTAGATCATAATTACAGTAATTTTCTAACAGAGCTGGGCAGTAGGACTGTTTAATCAGCATCCGACTCCCTTGTGCTCCCAGGCCTCATCACTCAAGGAGAGGAGTGGGATGGCTCTTAAAGAGACAGTGCCCGCCTTTCAGCGCTTCGAACAGATGTGCCCTAATTGGTAGAATATATCTAAGTCTCGTAGCATATAGCAGGCAGGTTGCATTGCCTCCAATAAACCGCCTCGGGCTCTCACTATTCTGGGCCTTCTGCTCCAGGGACTAGGGTCAAGCTGCTGGTGGGCCTGGCTTCCCACACCAACGTAGCCACCAGGGGAAGTACAGACCCAGGGCTAGCGCACTTATGGAAAGATCTAAACTAGCTGGCCCCTTCGAAATGGATGGTACGAAGGAAGAGGTGCTTGGCTGAAGGATGGAGGGAGGGACGTACAGCCACAGATAAGAAATTCTGGCTGGGGGCTTCCCATAAACCAAAGATTACAGAAGCATCTCATGTTCCTGCCCTTCGTTGGGGGGGAGGGGGACCCTTAAGGACTTTCGGGCAATCTCCGAATTCTCACACTCTAGCTTTCCCATCTCTCCCTACGTATTATTCTTGCCCCTTTCACTGCTGAGTAAGTCTCCTCTCCTTTGCCTCCTTTGCTGGTGGAAGTGGGCCAGGGTCCCCTGAATGGACAGGAGGTAAAATTATTCACTTTGCTCATTGACTCAGGAGCAGTCTGTCTCCAAAAAGCATGGCTGTTACCCTTTTGAGCATAAACTGTCCATGTTTATTATATCTTGAGATTTGAGGTTCCAGCTTTCAACTCCAAATCTAGCCATTTCTAAGGCAGAACTGGTTCTTGCCAAGAAGTTATTTCTCTAATAACATACTAGGACTGGCCCCTGCTGCCCTGTTGGTAAGTCAAGTGCATATTTGGTCTTTACAGCAGTTCCTGAAAGAGTTCTGTAGCGCGGGGAGTAAATGAGAAGAGGTGAATTGGGAGGCTCCCAAAGTGGGCTGAGGAAACCCTCAGGAAGGAAGGGATAGTGGTAAGGAGTATGGGAAGGGGAGGTGCTTCTCCACAATTCAAAGAAAGGTTACTTTGAGCCAGGTGACATGCCCTCGACAGAGCTGAGTCCCTGCTGGCAGAGGGCTGCCCAGGAGCCTTGGCTTAGGATCCGTGCCCAGGCAGGCCTGAGGAAGTCACCATCCTGCACCTCGATGCTTATCTGCTGGGCTTTAGCTGTGTCTCAGCTGGCAGCCCCCGCATAAATCAGCAGATGCCGCTCTAGTCCCTGACTGGATGGTCCTGTGGCCTCCGGGAGGCAGGCCAGGCGCTGGTCTGTTTCCATCTCTACCTTCAACCCCACTTCACATCCTCCTGGCCCACTGTCTTCACCACACCTCAGGTGGGAAATATATCCAGCAAGAGCTGAGGCATAGAAACAAATTCACAAACATGGAGCTAACTTAAAGTCCAATCAGAATGTGGAAGAGTCATGAACTCCTCCCAAACTCAGCTGCCAGAGAGGTGTCTAAGACATGGTGGTGTGCATCTAAAGAAGGAGCAGTCCGAAAACTGAGGACTGCAGAGGAGCTCGGATTTCTGAGAACTACTCTGAAAAGCTACAGGAGGGGACTTGGTTTTTTTTTTCCTTGAGTAGTAGTGGGTTTATTTTAGTTTTAAAAAAAAATGAGGGGAGAAAACAAACAAAAACCTCATCTTACAGAGCTGGGGAGGTAACTCCCATGAATATATTCTCCCACCATCTAAAAACATGCTTTGTAGGGTCACCTGGCTGGCTCAGTTGGTAGAGCACGTGACTCTGGATCTTGGGGTTTTGAGTTCGAGTTCCATGTCAGGGGTAGAGTTTACTTGAAAAATAAACAAATACATACATTTTAAATGAATCAAAACATGCTTTTTAAAAACCACGCTCAGCTCAGTTTCCTCAGCTAAAAAATGGCTGTAGTACTGGACTTGCGCGCCTCACTGGCCACTGAGGTCAAGTAAAGTGAAGCAAACAAAGGAGACTTATCTTCAAACGAGACCTACCTCCCCCTACACACACACACCCTTCCACCAAACAACATGAAACCCATGAGCAGGGGATCACTTATCCTGGGTAAGAAGAGACAACCAGACTTGGGCCACAAGTAGCCACCTGAAGTAGCGGTCAGGTGGTGACACACAGGGACAGAGCAAAACGTGAGCGGCAAATGGCACTGCCTGGATGGGGAGGAGAATTCGGCTTTGCTGTTTTCCCTGGAAACCAGGCCCGTGTTAGGAAAATTCTTCCCTTCTTAAGGACATCTCCTCCCATGGTGCACACTCTCAACTGTGCACAAGACGGTGAGGGGGTGGCGCCAGGCCTTAGAGTAACTGAGCTGCTATTGTATGCACTGCTGGTAATGGATCATTAAAAAAGCCAGGAGTCAGAAAAATCGCATCCGTGTCTTTGACTGGCCCCTGCTGTCCCAGCAGCCCACCCTGCTGGCAGAACTAGCTGCTGAGCACCAACTCCAGGAAGAAAAGGAGCGAACAGAAGAAGGCCAACCCGGCTTGCTGTTTTTTGGCTGAGTAGGGAATTGACACAGACCACCTCTGGCTCCTGTCTGGAAGTTTCGAGATCAGAGAGCTTCAGGCACAGCTGGGCTCACAGCTGCACCATTTGGAGCACTGGGCTTATTAATATTCATGAACCATCCCCACCAATCGGCAGAGCGGATGCCATTAGCTCAGCATCTGTCGGGTTTTTGTCAGCGTTGTGGATGGAGTTTTTTTGGGTTTTTTTCCCCCCTTTTAAATGAACTTCTTTTGACATTTTGGATTTGCCTCTGTAGGTTTTCTCTCCCCGCCTTGCTTGGCTGCATCGTCTAAAGGAGAGGCCCGGGGAGGCGGGCAGGAAAGAGGGAGGAGTTCCCGCCAGGGCTCCGCGTCTGCCTGTTGACAAACTTTCCCTCCCAGCACCTGGGACCTCAGACGGGCTGCGAGGCCGCAAGCGGCAGCAGGTAATTACACCTAACGAGGCTCGTGCCCGCGCCGGTGAGGAGGGCCTGCCGCAGGTGCCCCGGACGGCGGCCCCTCCTCGCAGCCGGGCCCCGGGCCGTTCGCCCCACGCGAGACAACCGCGCCCGGCCCTGCCCCCCACGCTGATAAATTCGTGATTTATGAAAGCAGCTCCCGCCAATGCTCGCACCCCCTCCTCGGCTACAGCCTGTTAGACACAAATGGCAATAACAGCCTTAAATACTTGGATTTTATTTCAGGCCAAAGCCCCTCGACTCCGAATGCAATGCCAGGACAGGCCCATGGCAGAGGCCAGGAGGAAAAGAGCCCACAGCCGGGGAGGGGGGAAGGCAGGGGGGGCGCAAGCCACCCGCCGACGGAGTACAGAGGCGCAGACAGCAGGCAGAGCGGCCCGGCTGGGGCTCTCGGTGAAGAGGAATTAGGGCAGTGGGAGGGCAGAATGCTTCATTGTCTGAAGGCGTGTGGTTGCTCATCTCCATCCCCAGAGCCCTCTCTCCAGGCACAAACAAAGCCCTTGCGCCCCATTGGACTGAACATACGGCCTCCCTGCCACACAGGAGAGGAACACTGTGGGAGCTGAAGCCCTGGGGGCAGGGGGCTGTTACTAAGAAGAGCAGGATTCAAAAAAGGAAGGAGCCCAGGCCAACCCTGCAGAAAAGACCTCCAGGTCTCGGCTTTATAGCCAGAGGAGACGGTGACAGCCCCAGACAGCCTTTTCTAAAACAAAGCCCCCCCCGGGGGTGTTGCCTTTCCTCTGGCTTCCCCCGGGTCTCGGGTCTCTTCCAGGGACAGCCCTGAGCCACGTCCTGGGCCTTGGGCCCCTCACACCAGGCTGAGGGCTGGGGAGGGGCGGAACCTGCAGCCGTCAGTGGTATTCGGGAAGGAAAAGCAAGGAGGTGGGAGAACAAACATTCACCACCTTGGCCGCGAAAGGAGGGAGGCAAGAGACCAGCCTCCCAGAAACAAAGTGCTCCAAGGGCTGCAGCAAAAACCCAGCCAGTGGGAATACAACTACACAAGCATTTCTGTCGGGTCAGGATTCAATAGGACAGCTTCACAGTGGTCACCTGCAGGGCCCCCCAAACCAGTCAACCTGAGGCAATGCTCCCGGGCCCATTAACAAACATCTAAAGAAACTCAGCTCCCAGGAGAGTAAATATACCCCATATTTCTGTGCAAAGCCAACAGCCCACGGGCCTTATGCCTAACTTACGACCGTCCAGTGTTTAATCCTATGGAGGAAACTTGGAGGAGTTGTGGTGACCGACCTCTGTGCCACCAACCTGAGCAGAGGTGACCATAAGACACTAAGTGGCCCAGGCTCCCCAACACCTACCCTGAGCCCCGTCCCACCCCAGCAAGCCTCCTTGCCAGAATCTTCTCTGCCTCGCAGCAGAACCCAGCGCTCGGACCAGAGCTCATTTTTCTAAAACCCTTTCTAACTGCCCAGGGTCCAAAGGCACAGCATGGTCCCCTCCCACGGCCCTCCTCACAGGCTGAGGAACAGAGGTTTCCTCATCAGGTCTTGCAAAATCACAGCATGATGGTGAGGGGGAGGGTGGTAGAGGGGGGCTTTCCAAGGAAGAAGCTTCACAGTCAACAACAGGAGCCCACACCTCAAAATGGTCCTTTTCTTCCCTGGGAGGTGGTGAGGGAGAGCTCCTCCTGCCCGATCTTGGAAGAAAGCAGCAACTGGAAAAGAATGGGAAAGGAACAAGAAGGGCATGAACAGATAGACAAAAATCAATGGATAAGCCCAGTGAACAAACCAACAAAAGGTGGTATGGCCGTACAGATGGAATATTATTTGGCCATAAAAGGAAGGAAGTGCTGAAAGGCACTACAGTATGGATGAACCTTGAAAACATGCTGAGGGAAAGCAGCTCATCACAAACGACCACACATCATATGACTCCACTTGGGTGAAATGTCCGGAAGAGGCAAATCCAGAGACGCAGAAAGATCAGTGATCACCGGGGGTTAGAAATTGGGGAAAATGGGGTGTCACTGCTGATGGGTACAAGGTTTCTTTTGGGGTGATAAAAATTGGGGTTCTAAGTTAAAAACTACTGAATTGTATATTTCAAGGGTGAATTTTATGGTATGTAAATTATATCTCAATAAGGGCACCTGGTGGCTCAGTTGGTTAAGCGACTGCCTTCGGCTCAGGTCATGATCCCGGAGTCCCGGGATCGAGTCCCACATCGGGCTCCCTGCTGAGCAGGGAGTCTGCTTCTCCCTCTGACCCTCTTCCCTCTCATGCTCTCTATCTCTCATTCTCTCTCTCTCAAACAAACAAATAAAATCTTTAAAAAAAAATTATATCTCAATAAAGTTGTTACTTTAAAATAGAGAGTGGAGAGGGCGCCTGGGTGGCTCAGTTGGTTAAGCGACTGCCTTCGGCTCAGGTCATGATCCTGGAGTCCTGGGATTGAGTCCCACATCGGGCTCCCTGCTCAGCAGGGAGTCTGCTTCTCCCTCTGACCCTCTTTCCTCTAGTGCTCTCTATCTCTCATTCTCTCTCTCTCAAATAAATAAATAAAATCTTTAAAAAAAAAATAAAATAGAAAGTGGAGAGAAATAAAGAATAAGCGAGACTTCTCTTCTTTTCCCCAGGTTTCGGTGGGAGAGCCGGCTACCCAGGGACGGGTTAACCCAGATGCTCAGGCCCCGGCACATGAGGAGAGAACCATGCACAGGGAGGACGAGGCCCCTTCTGAGAGCCTACAACGCTGTGACGGCACTTCCTCTATCAAGCGGACACCTCATTGGCCCAGGTGACAGTAATCCTAGCCCTCAGTGCCTCACAAAAAAAGAGGGAGCTCCAGTTACCTCTTCGGCTGGTCTCCTTTAGCCAGGTGAGAAGAGCCCTGCCTCTCTTCCTGGACCCAGCCACAGTTTGACATAGCATAGTGAAGAATGGCATCAGAAACGGTCATGGCGCTTCGGCCCTGGACACAGGCTTCTATCTCGGGTACCGAGAGCTGGCTTTGCAGGAAGAGGTGTAACTGGCTGTCTGAGAGGAGGACCACACTCTGCAGGACCCTGAGGCAAACACAGGAGATACAGCACAGACTCACCCCGAGCAGCTGCTCTCCCCAGGCCCCCCCCCCACCCCCAAAGGGCTTCTGGCTTGAGCGGGCACTGAAGGCATGCGGGTGCAAGAAAGGCATCTACCACAGACGTGCCTGTCTGTTCCAAGGGGCCACCGTGCCCAGCACCTTCCCCCCTCCCCGCCCGCACCCAGGAGGCAGGTGCTAGCCCACCCCATCTACTCACTTTTCTAGGAAGCGCTGCAGACCTTGTCGCCGCTTCTCAATGAACTCATCTGAGCTGCCAAAGAAGGTTGACTTCCCAGGAAGTTCAGGTACAGGCCTGTGGGGTCACATAATGTAACACCCAAGATAAGTGCGACATTAAAGACAGTCATTCCACCCCCTGATCAAGGAAATCCCCTAAAAAGAGGCACAAATCAGAACAAATAGCTTTTAATAAGGTGGGGGGGAGGGGGGCAGGGCTACTATTGACTGCATGCCCCGTGTCAGCCACTGTGCTAAATGTTTTACAAACCTTATTTCATGTACTCCTCCCAAAAACCCTACGAAAAACCTATTGATGTCCCCATTTCAGGAGTAAGGCGATAGAATCAGAGAAGTTAAGTAAATTTCCCAGTGTCACACAGCTAGTAACCAGCAGAGCTGGTATCTGAACCATGTCTGTGACTTCAAAACCCTACTGCTGCTATGTAGTTTACTACATTGTGCAGAGACCTTTTCCCAGAGATAGAACAGACCGAAAGCCTTAGGAAAAGCAGTATTGTTCACTCCTCACTTACACGACTCCAAATAAGAGTGTAGTATGTACTATGTACTATGTAGTTTACTACATTGTTTACAAAACCCACTCCCGCCATCAGCTCTTATTTTAAAAAACGGAGAAACCTGGACATGGAGGCATGAAGCATCCTAAGTCCCTGTGTGTAAATCAAGACTAGCTCCTCCAATCCAAGAAGGCCACATGCTTAGAATTTTTTTTTTAAGATTTTATTTATTTATTTAGAGGGAGCATGAGCAGGGAGGGGGGCGAGGGAGAGGGAGAGAGAATCTCAAGCAGAGTCTGCACTGAGCCAACCTGGGGCTCAATCTCATGACCTGAGATCATGACCTGAATGGAAATCAAGAGTCGGATGCTTAACCCACTGAACCACCCAGGCGCCCCTCACATGCTTTGAATTTTCTAAGAGTAGTTGAGTTGCAGCAAGGCATCCACAAACTCTTTCAATCTTCCTAGCTTCTATTACGAACATATTTTTTTAAAAAACAACAGGCCAGGGGTGCCCGGGTGGCTCAGTTGGTTAAGTGTCTGACTCTTGATTTCAGCTCCGGTCACGATCTCTGGGTCCTGAGATCGAGCCCCGGCTCAGGCTCTGCACTGAGTGTGGAGCCTGCTTAAGATTCTCTCTCTCTCCCTCTCCTTCTGTCTCTCCCCTACCGTTCATGCTGCCTCTCTGTCTCTTACAACAACAACAACAACAACAACAAAAAACAGGCCAGGGGTGTCTGGGTGGCTCAGTCCATTAAGCATCCAACTTTTGATCTCAGCTGGGGTCATGGTCTCAGGATTGTGAGATCAAGCCCCACATCTAGCTCTGAGTTGAGCATGAGGCCTGCTTGGAATTCTCTCTCCCCCCCGCCCCTCCCCTCCAGCTCACACTCTCTCTCTAAAAAAGCAAAACAAAACAAACAAACAAAAACAGGCCAGGCAAGAGAATGCAGGATCTGTCAGAAGTTCCAACTGGCTGTGAGGGCCTGACCCTTGAGAGCGGCCTCATCAGTCCTACATTTTAACTAACTGGCTAGGTCACCCACAGGCCCCCTGTTCCCAGAGCATTCAATGACTGTCCTGCAATGGAATCACTGTTCTACACTTCTCCAGTTTAGGACTTATTTGGAGTGGTGTAAGTGAGGAGTGAACAATACTGCTTTTCCTAAGGCTTTCAGTCTGTTATGTCTCTGGGAAAAGGTCTCTGCACAAAAAAGAAAAAAATTAACATTTTGTATTACATGTCAAATGGACAGGAACACCACGGGTCACATAGGTCCAGGTGCTAACAAGTTTCTGATCACGAGTGATACGCACATATAAAATACCAGCAGTACATTTGTGTAGCCCTAGATGAATATGCATATTAAAAAATGAAAAATATTTTTGATATTTGTATGACTTTGTTCAGTCAAAATACTACAGCTCTGTTTTTATTTTTTCCACTGACTTGAAAACATAATTTAAGAACACATTTCTTTCCTAAGTGCCTGACATGTTGCCAAGTTTTCTTTATTGTAAACTCTGGTTCTCATGTATGTGCCTAAAAAGCCAGTCTCAGACCCAAGAAAGAAGCAGAAGCAAACTCACACCAAACCAGCATTTCTCTGTAGCTGCTTCCTCAGCCACACAAACTCACGGTAGCGGCGACGCACACAGGACGTCTTGGCAGTAAAGGCCTTGCTGTTGGTCTACAGGAGGAAGTACGTGAAAAAGAAAAAAAAAAAAAAAAACCCCAAGTAGAAAAAGACCAGGTTCGCTCCCCCTCATCGCGCTCACAGAGGATCCGAGCCACCAGGCTACAGTGCTGAGCCGAGGCTCCAGCTAGAGCACCGGGCCAGCAGGCAGTTCCCACTGCTGTCCCGCAGGCCCCAAGCTCAGTCCTCTCCTGCCTCCTCTTCAGTCTCAGGACTGTCAAAACACCCACAAACAGGTTCCACCTCCACACTAGCCCTCAGCCACGGAGGGGGTTGACCCCAATACGAAGTCTGATGCACTTACATGGAGAAATATCTTATAATCCACATAAGAATTCCAGGAGCCCTCATTCTGCACACGGGGGTCCTGAACACGCACAGTGATCACCTCCTGGAGGTAAGAAAGGCTCCTTCAGCTCAGCCACATGGTGAGGCACCTCCGACAACACAGGCTGCCAGATTCTTTCCAATCGGCACCAACCTTCTCTCATGCAGTCATTCAATTCAACAAATATTTATGGACCACCCACTATGTGTCAAGACACTGCTCTGAGGCACTAGGGGAAGAACATGAACGAGAGACAAAAATCCTTGCCCTCATGAATCAGACATTCAGCTGCATCCCAACGAATAGAAAAGTTAGTCAAAATGGACCCTTATTTCCCAGGAATGGCTTTACTATGGATTTCCTTCTCTTGCCTTTATTTTGAGCTCATCAGAACCCCCAAGGTATTACTGTCATTAAAATACCATGGAGCAATGACTGGCATCTTTCCCCAAATCCCATCAAACTTTTACCCACCTGTTTCCTGGAGACCACACGCTTACCTCCTGCTCTTGGTTTTCCAACATCCTACACTGAAAGCCCATTGGAAGAAAACATCTGGTGGGGACAGGGGAACAATCATGGTTAGCATGCTTCTATTCTTATCACTCTTTATCAAGGAAAATTTTCATTGACCCCCCCTCGGGAAAACCCAGGCACCTTTTTTGTTGTTGTTCTTGTGTAAAACTTAAAGAGGAAGCAAAAAAAATCCCCGTCTTAGCCCAGTGCTGAGCCAAAAGCCCCGGGGGATTTGCCTCCCTTCGCAGACCACAGCCTGGACCCTTAACCAGGCCACCTCCAACCAAAGCATGTTTGGGTCTATGCAGCGTTCACCTCGGGCAGCCAGAACAGGCAAGTTGGGTTGTCAAACCTTTCTGCAGGAGCACTGCAGGGGAAAGCCCCTGTCTTGTGGCCACACAACACACCTCTGCAAGTGAGCCTGACACCGCCCCCTCCTGGCGGTTTAGAGACCACCAAGCCCCACAAACACCCATGCTCTGAAGTCTCTCTTTGTCTTCCTAACCAGTCGCCTACCCAGGAGTAAATCACAGAGCTGGAGAGCGCGGGGAGCACCTGAGTGGGTTGCCCGGTTGCGACCTTCCCTTACCTAATCTGTTCTCCGGAACCCAAGCCAATGGTTCCAATCATTTCCTCTCTCGACATGCTTTCCGGTTTGTACCTCTGCCCAAGCACCCCACAGCTGCACGGGTCGGCTCGGGATGTTTTCCGCTCCTTTGTAAAGATTCATTAAAGCCTAAGCCCCTGATTTCCCCCAATGTGGCCGTTTACATGTGCAGCGACATCGCCCACTTCGACAAGGGGATCATGAAGCCTCCAGCACAGGGTTACTCCAGTCCAAAGGGGCCCATGATGTCACCTTCTGTTAAAATACAGCACTAATCTTGTTACTCCTAGAACCACTCAAACAGCATCCACCCTGGCGGCCGCCTCCACCCCCTTCTCCTCTCTTAAGAGCGGAACAATAAGGTTTAATTTCCCTTTCCAATTTACCTTGAAATGAAAACTGACTTCAGCCAATATGTACTGCCAACAAATGATCCAGGCTGGCTCCTGGGAAAACAAGACTATCTCGAAGCTCTCCCTCACCTCCCCCCATGCCCATTCACACACCCACTCATTTTTACAGTCCTACAATTAATTTTAAACACATTCTCTTATTAGTTCTGCCTTACCATTAGAACAGTGTATAATGAGTTCCCTTCTATTTTATGTTTTGCTAACACAAGGCTAACGTTTCAAGGGGAACTCATTTACACCACAAAATTAGCAGAGCAAACAGCTTTCCCAATCCTTTCCAGTATACCAGAAGATCTCTCCACACATAGCCACTGCACACAGAGACAAAACTGCGTGGTGGATGATGGGACTGGGCTACACCGTTGAGCAAACCAGAGGTTTTATGACTGCGATGCCATCTTTGTATTTTCGCTGACAATCTGATTTTTCATCTGATGAAGGCACCGTCACAAAGGGGTCCTGAACTGAAAGGAATCCTTAACAACCAATCTGTAACATCCCCGATGTAAGCAATCAAATGGCTGTGACCAAAAAGAACAGGCCGACTCGTGAACAATTAACCTCCTCAGATTAAAAAAAAAATTTTTTTTCCTTTTCTCTTTTCAGGCATTTGGTAAATTGCCAGCACAGGAGCAGAGAGTTAAATATTCTGACGTGTCTTTTCACAAAAGTAACGATGGGCAAGATGACAAGGAAATCAGAGTCATCCACACACTCAGTGGAGCTCACACATCTCCTGTGCCTTCAAAGGTCTGCCAAATTCAGTAGCATAATTTAGTGACTAAGTGGCCATCATTCTCAGGTTCAAGAAGAGTGTGTCTAGGGCCCTGAACCACCTCCAAGCATAGGTTCCTCTCCTTTCCTTTGAGGCTAAAACCACTTAGAAAAAAATAGCTATAAACTGGCTTTAATAAACTGGCTTAAAATAAAAATCCTAGCACCACCCCCCCCACCAAGTTGCTGTAAACTTAAATCTAAGTTTAAAGAGCACTAACAGTTTCCATTGTAACTCTGCCTTAAAAACACTGGACACTGGAACAAATACAAAAACCTAGACTCCAAGTCATAATTTCTAGCAATTACCATTCTCCATCAGCTTCCTCCACATAAATGCCACTCCCCAGAAGGAAATGAAGCTGTTTTGCCGGTGGAGAGGAAAAAGGAAGTTCCTAAAGTTAGCTCGTGATCTGGGAGATGGATCCTCGTCATTCAAATAAGGATAGGTCAGCAATCCTCTCAGCTATGTATGTATGCATCTCACTCTGCACTGACTACATTTCCTGGGTCCTTTCAATCATATCTGAAGCTTCCTTTACCTTCTCCACCTGTACCACCACCAATCTCTCTGGGAAGAACCCAGTTGTTTGCTTTTTACAAAGCAGGTTCCTTGTAAGGTTTTCTTGTGTCCTAACAATTCAAGTTAGCAATTCAGGCTTTCGCACCACCATTTTCACTCCCATTTAAACTACTTCAAAAAGGTTGAAAAACAGGGTGATAAAAGCGTATTGAGCCACCAAGACTCCTATCCCTTCTTACTCATTCTTGAGCCCCTGGAGCCTGATGCCAACTCAAAAAGCTCTCCTTAAACACCCACAGGTGGTAGAGGATGCTCCCTTTTCTGACCAAGTTCTGTATGTTCCCAACCAAGCAGTTCCGCTCCATCCTTCTGTCCGTCTGTAACTTGCCACTCCTTACACTTGGGAGGTAAATTACAAAGGCGACCACAATCTAGCACAAGAGCCCGCCTCTGTCCCGTAAAATACCTGTCGTTACTCCTAGCCCTAGTCGTTTCGGTAAATGTTGCCAAACTCTGGTCACTCCACCTCCATTCTCCACGAACTAGGAGCAAAAGGGCCCCACGACCTTCTTCGCCTTTGACTATTAAGCTTAGGGAGTGGAAAGGAAAGATGCTTTATACTTTAAAAACAAATGAAAAAGCCGGGTTTCCTTCCTTGGATCCGGAGCAAGCCCCCGCGTTCATCCCGGGAGGTGAGACAGCCTCTTCCCTAAGATGTCAAGCGAGATCCCCACCCACAAACGCCACTCCTGACGCTCAAGCCTCGCTTGAGAGCAGCACCCACTCCCCGCGGCCCCGCCCACGACCCCTCACCTGAGAGCAGCACCCACTCCCCACAGCGACACCGCCAGAGCCGCACCATACAGCCAGAATCTCGGCTTCTCCTTCCGGGTGAGTGGCCGGTGCCCCGGTGCACGACGGGAGAAGGCTCCCGGCCACACCAATGCCCGGGGCCCAGGACGCCCCGCCCCTGCAGGCCCGAACTCTTAGTGGAGATCCCGGCTCCGGAGACGCTGCACTTGGCCCCGCCCAGACCCTGGCCGGGAGTCGGGATCCCCTAAGACTCACTTGGGACGCTGGAGGGTGGACGCGGGAGAGGAGCGTCGAATGGGTTCTGACGGCCAATCCGGAGCCGTGTCCCACCCATCGTTGTCAGGCCCAGCCAATCAGGCCCAGGGAGCGTTATTAAAGGTCCAAAGGAGGGTGTTTGGGGCCAAGAGGTGTCAGGAGGCTGTCTCCGGTATTTGTCTGGCCGAGGGCCGTCCGGAGTGTGAGAGGATCGGGGAAGAAGACGTCCACGTTCCTGGAGCTTCGCAAAGTCCCGAGAGCTTCCCCATTTCAACCCCGTGGGTTGCAGTTCCCTCGCGGAGTTATCGAAGGCGTTCCAACTCAGTTCGTAAAACCACAGATTGTCACCGCGAAAACCGAACTGCGATGGCCCAACAAACATCGGGTTCACTCGCGGAAACAAGTCCAAAGAAGGATCGTGCAGCTAGTTAGGGAAAAGAAAATACGTTGAATATGATGTTTTTATGTTGTTGAAATGTCTTTTAACAACCTGTTAAAACATCATTGTTGCAAAGATAACTATCAAGGAAAAAGTCAGGGTCACAAAACACAAGCTCTGAAGTTAGGTGGCCTGACTACAATACCCAGCACTGAACTGGGCCGTGGGGCTTTAAACTGATCTTAAAGATTTGTAAATCTTAGTCCCCTCATCTGTAGAATGGAGAATACTGTGCAATCTCAAAGCAGAGTTTCTCAAACCTTTTAGTCTCAGGATCCCTTTACTTTTTTTTTTTAAGTAAATTATACACCCAACCTGGGGCTGGAACTCCACCCCAAGATCAAGAGTCACATGCCCTAAGGATTCAACCAGCCAGGCGCCCCCACATTCTTAAAAATTAAGAGTGTTTCTTTAGAGGCGCCCGGGGGGCTCTGTCCGTTAAGCGTCTGCCTTTGGCTCAGGTCATGATCTCAAGTCTTGGGATTGAGTCCCAAATCGGGCTACCCGCTCAGCGGGGCGTCTGCTTCTCCCTCTCCTTCTGCCCTTCCCCCAGCGCACCTCTCCTTCTGCCCTTCCCCCAGCACAATGCGCGCGCTCTCTCTCTTTCTCAAAAAAAAAGAGAGAGAGAGAGACTGTTTATGTGAGATATTCACCAAATTAAAAATTAAAATTGAGAAATTAAAAAGCATGTATTAATTCACCTGAATTAATAATAAACCAATACATTTTAATATATTTTATGAAATATAACTACATCTTCCCCCCCAAAATTAGTAGAGTGGCAATGCACTACAATTTTTCAAATCTCTTTAATGTCTGGCTTAAAAGAAGACAGCTGGATTCTCATATTTGCCTCCCCATTCTCTCTGGTTTGCTATGTTATTTTGGTCTAGGAAATGCAGAAAATCCGGTCTCTCACAGATACATAGTTGGAAAAGGAAGGGGTATTTTTAGCCAATAATTGTGGATACTTTATGATACTAGCAAAACTCAACTAATGGTAATTTTTTATTTATTTTTATTTTTTTTTTTTTTTGGAGAGAGAGAGAGGGAAGCAGAGAGGGAATCCCAAGCAGGCTCCACACCCAGCACGAGCCCAAGGAGGGGATCCATCTCGCAACCCTGAGATCATGACCTGAGCGGAAATCAAGACTCAGACGCTTAAGGACTGAGCCACCCAGGCGCCCCAGTTTCTTAAAGATTAGCAGCCTGGGCACCTCAGTCCATTAAGCGTCTGACTTTGGCTCAGGTCATGATCTCAGAGCCCCCGAAATTGATCCCTGAATGAGCTACCCGCTGAATGGGGAGTCCGCTTCTCCCTCTCCCACTGCCCCTCCCCCTCCCCCTGCTCATGCGCATGCTTGGGCTCTCTCTTAATCAATCTATCTAAAAAAAAAAAAAGATTACTTGCAATAGGGAATCCGAAACCACTTGGAAAATATTGGTTTACTGAATTATGCGGATCTTCCAAATATTGATGAATTTCACTACTCAACATAAAAAAATCACATTTATTATAATCATCATTGATCTCAACAGGAAAATTCAGGGAAGCTGTCAAGCTCACTTTGGTGGATACCACCTTTTCCAAAATTGCAATTTTTTTCTTGAAAGCTCAAATTTTGGGGTGCCTGGGTGGCTCAGCTGGTTAGGTGTCTGACTTTGGGTCAGGATCTCAGGCCCCTGAGTTGGAGCCCCAAGTCTGGCTCCCTGCTTAGTGGGGAGGCTTCTCCCTCTCCCTCGGCCCCTACCCCCTACTTGTTCTCTCTGGCTCTCTGTCACTCTCAAATAAAGAAAGAATCCTTAAAAAAAGAAAAAGCTCAAATTTTATCATTGACAAAAATACCTTTAAGCCATTTTTCCTTGAAGTGTCAGGCTCATTCCATTCAAATAGTCAAGTCTGAATAACCACAGTTTCCCTGTCATTCTTTCAAACAAAAATGGTGTTCTAAAGCCCACAGCCATACCATCTTGAACACCCCTGATCTCAGAAACTAAGCAGGGTCAGCCCTGGTTAGTACTTAGATGGGAAAAATGGTGTTCTATGAAAAAATGCAGCCAGTTCAGCTCACACAACTCAATCACACAACTGTATACATCAGTAAGCAGCAGAAGTGTTTTATGTACCTCTCCTATTTCATTACACAGAACATTTAAAAGATGTATACTCCAGAAGAGAGATTTCACAAAATTAATAATTTGTACTGCTTCATAAGGGATAGTCTTAAGTGGAAGTGGCTTTCTTTTTTTAAGATTTTATTTTTTTTAGGCTTTTTCTTTTAAGACTTTATGTATTTATTTGACAGAGAGAGAGACAGCAAGAGAGGGAACACAAGCAGGGGGAGTGGGAGAGGGAGAAGCAGGCTTCCCGCTGAGCAGGGAGCCCGATGCAGGACTCCATCCCAGGACCCCAGGATCATGACCTGAGCTGAAGGCAGATGCTTAATACTGAGCCACCCAGGTGCCCCTTAAAGATTTTATTTTTAAGTAATCTTTACACCCAATGTGGACCTCAAACTCACAACCCTGAGATCGAGAGTCACATGCTCTACTGACTGAGCCAACCGGGCACCCCAAAGTGACTTCTTAATTCTTTTATTGCATAGGCAGGGCAGGGAAGAATTGGATGACTCTAGCACCAGTTGGCACTGTGCTGCCCTGATTGACACTAAGGTGCCCACAATGTCACCCACCGTCGCCTTTACGCCATCAGTGAAAATATAAACACAGTGAAAAAGAGCAAATCATGTCTTAATATTATCATAAAAATAGTTTCAACTTTACAGACTCCCTGAAACTCTCTCAGGCACTCCCAGGGTCTGTGGACTACACGTGGAGAACCAAAGAATATATCTGCAAATAGTCATTAGACAAATATTCATTGAGCCCTTTCTATGGACACTGTTTTAGGCAGTATGAATAAAGTGAGCCCAACAGGAAAATACGCTGACCTCCTGGAGCTTATATTATAAGTAGTATAAGGGCTTAGCATCATTGCCTCACATATCACTCAATTTTTTTTTTTTTTTTTTGAGAGAGAGAGTTAGAGTGCATGCACACACCAAGTTGGGAAGGAGGGCAGAGGGAGAGAGAGAATCTCAAGCAGACTCCACGCTCAGCACAGAGCCAGATATGGGGCTTGATCTCAGAACCCTGAGATCATAAGCTGAGCAAAAATCAAAAGTTGGATGCTTAACTGACTGAGCCACCTAGGCACCCCCTCAATAAATGTTTTTATTTTTTATTTTTATTTTTTTTAAGATTTTATTTATTTATTCATGAGAGAGAGAGAGGCAGAGGAAGAAGCAGGCTTCCTGCGGAGCAGGGAGCCCAATGCGGGGCTTGATCCCAGGACCCTGGGATCATGACCTGAGCCGCAGGCAGACGCTTAACCATCTGAGCCACCCAGGCGCCCTCAATAAATGTTTTTAAATAAATTTATTAAACAACTTGAATGTAATATAGGTTTCTCACTCAGTGCCATATCTTGACCTTATTTTTTCAACGACAATTTCTAACACTTGATAATGGGGCCAATCTTTATCATACCTGAAATTCTAGTGCCTCTCCAGGCAGTTATCATTTTGCATGAGAAAATCAATCAATGTCAGGGCTATAGGTACATGATTTGAGATGTGTAGGTTTTAATTAGAGTCAGTAACTACCAGGAAGTCAGGTGAGAATCAAACTGACCAGGGGAGGTAAGAAAGACAGATAGCTCTTAAGTATATTTGCCTCTTAAAAGAGAGTACTTATTAATGCCAAATGAATAAATCTTTAACAATAGAGTGTCAAGTAGTATGAAAATGAAACAAAGAATCTCACACCCATTAGAAGATGACTACTATCAAAGAAACAGAAAACAACAAGTATTTGCATGGATGTGGAGAAATTGGAACGTTATGCACTCTTGGATGGAATGTAAAATAGTACAGCCACTAGGGAATACAGTTTGGCAATTCCTCAAAAAATTAAAAATGGAACTAACATATGATCCAGCAATTCCACTTCTGGAACTGAAGAAGTGTTAAACAAACAAAAAATGGATCCAAAATGGAGTCACCTGTGCTAAGCCTGTCAGTAAACCAAGACTTGAAATCTAACCTAATTGCTGTTTCAGCCCCTCCCAGAATGTAATCTTAACTGGTCAGTATAGTGAGGTAACCTGGTCAGCACTAGTGAGGTAATCTGCCTGAAAGACCCCTTCCGTCTCCCAAAGAAAGATAAAATAATCCAGTTTTTCCCATCCCTGCCCCCATTTCTCTATAAAAACCTTCCATCTGGGGGCACCTAGCTGGCTCAGTCAGTAAAGCATGCAACTCTTGATTTCAAGCCCCATGTTGGGGATAGAGATTACTTTAAAAAAAAAAGTCTCCCGGGTGCCTGGGTGGCTCAGTTGGTTAAGCGACTGCCTTCGGCTCAGGTCATGATCCTGGAGTCCCGGGATCGAGTCCCACATCGGGCTCCCTGCTCGGCGGGGAGTCTGCTTCTCCCTCTGACCCTCTTCCCTCTTGTGCTCTCTATCTCTCATTCTCTCTCTCTAATAAATAAATAAAATCTTTAAAAAAAAAAAGTCTCCCATTTTGTATGCTCTTCAGAGCTCCCTTCTATTTGCTAGATGGGATGCTGCCCAATTCATGAATCATTAAATAAAGCTAATTTAATCTTTAATTTCACTTAGTTGAATTTTTGTCTTTTAACACCCAGAAGAACTGAAAGCAGTGTCTCAAAAAGATATCTGTACACCCATGTTCAGAGCAGCATTATTTACAATATCTAAAATGTGGAAGCAACCCAAAGGTCCAACAGTGGATGAATGGATAAGCAAAATGCAATGTATAGGGGCGCCTGGGTGGCTCAGTCGGTTAAGCATCTGCCTTCAACTCAGGTCATGATACCAGGGTCCTGGGATCGAGCCCCGCGTCGGGCTCCCTGCTCAGCGGGAAGCCTGCTTCTCCCTCTCCCACTCCCCCTGCTTGTGTTCCCTCTCTCACTGTCTCTCTCTCTGTCATTCTTTTAAAAAAAAAGAAAGAAAAGCAATGTATACATACAATGGAATATTCTTCAGCCTCAAAAAAAAAAAAAAAAGGAAATTCTGACGCATACTACAATGCATGAACCTTCAGAACATTATACTACATGATATAAGCCAGTCACAAAAAGACAAATACCATGTGATTCCATTTATATGAGATTCTTAGTATAGTCCAAATCTTAGAAGGTACGATGATGGCTGCCAGAGGCTAGGGGGAGGAGGAATGGGGAATTTTTGTTTCATGGGTATAGAGTTTCAGTTTTACAAGATGAAAAGAGTTCTGGAGATGGATGATTGTGATGGTTGCACAACACTGGAGTGCATTTAATACTACTGAATTGTACACTTAAAAATGGTTCAGATGGGGTCGCCTGGGTGGCTCAGTTGGTTAAGCGACTGCCTTCGGCTCAGGTCATGATCCTGGAGTCCCTGGATCCAGTCCCGCATGGGGCTCCCTGCTCGGCAGGGAGTCTGCTTCTCCCTCGGACCCTCCCCCCTCTCATGTGCTCTCTCTCTCAAATAAATAAAATCTTAAAAAAAAAATGGTTCAGATGGGGGTGCCTGGATGGCTCAGTCGTTAAGCGTCTGTCTTCCACCCGGATCATGATCCCAGGGTCTGGGGATCGAGCAGCGCATTGGGCTCCTTGCTCCGCGGGAGGCCTGCTTCTCCCTCTGCCTCTGCCGCTCCCCCTGCTTGTGTTCCCTCTCTCGCTCGCTCTCTCTCTCTGTCAAATAAATAAATAAAACCTTTTTAAAAAATGGTTCAGATGGTAAATTTTATGTTATGCATATTTTACCATCATTTTAAAAATTGGGGGAAAAATGAAACACAGAACTTCAGACAGGAGGGAAGAAAATATTTCAAAAGTGCTGTACTTCCCCCCACTCCTTAAATCACATGAGAAGCAGCTATCTACTGTACCTAAAATAGCTACTGTTTATAAGTGCTGGTATATGGCATTCCCTTCATACATTACAGTCCATCCCACAGAAATGCTGCAACTTAGGTCTTTTTTTTTTTTTAAGATTTTATTTATTTATTTGACAGAGAGAGAGAGAGAGAGCACAAACAGGGAGAGCAGCAGAGGGAGAGGGAGAAGCAGACTCCCCACGGAGTGGGAAGCCTGATGTGGGGCTCGATCCCAGGACTCAGGGATCATGACCTGAGCCAAAGGCAGATAGATGCTTAACCCACTGAGCCACCCAGGCACCCCTGCAAGTTAGATCTTGAGTAATGTTTCCATGTTTCAGATTTTTATGTTGGCCAAGGCTCAGAGAGGTTAAGGAGCTTGTTTGAAGTTACACAGCAGACAAAAAGTAGAGACGGAACTGAATCCAGTTCAGCCTGATTCCAAGTCCTTGTTCCTTTTTGCAGCATCCAACTTCCTCTCTTCCCCACATTCCTTGTGATTTTAGGAACTTCATGTGAGAGACATATTTCCTGTGGGCACGAGCAGTGTGACTTCAAATGCTGTCTTGAGCAAGGTTATTATGACTGAGTTGCAATCACCCTTAGAAGGGAAAGAGACTCTGAGGCTCTGAATAATTTAAAATGCCGCCATTCTTATGGGAAGAGAAAAGAACTGAACCCATTTGATCCTAAAAAGACTTTCAAAAAAGATATTGTTATGCAGAAACTTTAGGCTTGAGAGTTTGACCTTCATCCCTGACAGAGTTCCAGAATAGATTATTAACAAGAGAGCTCTGAGTAGATTGTAGATTAGCATAAACCAGTGGTGTTCCAATACCTGAAAAGGTGACCTTTTACTCCCTTAATTCTAGAAAGGTGTAGAGCATTTATACAATGATGATTCCCTCTACTTTGAAATACCCATATAAAGAGCCAGAATTTACTAACAAACCATATGTGCTAGACCAGAAGCTGTTTTCCGATGACGTAGGTTTAAGAAAATGGTGACATTTAGCCTAGAGAAGTAAGACCTTGGGGAACATAAAGGCTGAATTTCAATACTAGAAGGATATACGAAAGAGGAATTAGGTTTACAGAACACAACTGTGTGCAACCACACACCCAGAATTAGGAGGAATTGGTGGTATTTAGATGGGAAAGCAGAATTCAGCTTAATATGAGGAATTAGGGATGGCAGCATTTCATGTGGGCAGAACTATGGTTTGGAAGTTAGAGGTAACATCAAACTTCAATTCTACCCCCTTCTTGCTGAATGCCCCTGATCAGATTATACGACCTCTGAGGGTCTTTCTGTAAAATGCAAATGGTAATTCCCACTTCTCAGCGTTGTTTAGGATTAAATAACAGTAATCAAGGCCTTAACAGAATTCCTAGTGCTGGGGTGAACATCAATAACAGTAGCTAATATTATTAGAACTAATTTTCTCATTACAGTTATTAAAAACAAAATAGGACACTTTAGGAGGAAGTGATTAGGTGGATTTTTGCCTCTTCCTGGACACCCAACCCAAATGTCTCAGGAAGAATTGCCCTTTTCTCTGTGCTCTCACGACTCTTAGCAAAAGTATTACGATATTGTTGGGCTGGGTTTCTTTCACAGCAACTTTCCAGAGCCCTGCACAGTGCCTGGCTCAGCAAAACTGTTAGGTAAATACAGGCTCCTGCATTCTGAGGTGGAGTTCAGTAGACTGGTTGCCTTTCTTCTTTACCTCTGATTAGGAGGATATTTGAATATTCAAAATAAGGGGGGGAAAATCATATTCTGGTAGTTCTATTTTTTTAAAAAAAGATTTTATTTATTTATTTGACACAGAGAGAGCACGAGCAGGAGGAGCAGCAGAGGGAGAGGGAAAAGCAGGCTCCCATTGAGCAAGGAGCCAGATGCTGGGCTTGATCCCATGACCCTGGGATCATGACCTCATGACCA
This sequence comes from Zalophus californianus, assembly GCF_009762305.2. Lineage (NCBI taxonomy): Eukaryota > Metazoa > Chordata > Mammalia > Carnivora > Otariidae > Zalophus > Zalophus californianus. The sequence continues at coordinate 37,530,067 of NC_045610.1, forward strand.
AAGCTGAAGGCAGATGCTTAACCCACTGAGCCACCCAGGCACCCCTGGTAGTTCTATTTAGTTCCTGATTATATAGAAAAAAGAAGAATAAAGGAGAGAGAGAGAGAGGGGAAAAAAAAAAACCCAAAACCATAAATCTGATGTGAAGAGATGAAGGAAAGGTTAATCACCCCCACTTTCCCATCAGATAGGAGAACATTTCATTAATTCACTTAATCATTTATTCAACAAATATTGCTTGACAACTGCGTGCCAGGAACTGTACTGGGCACCAGGTATAGAGTGATGAACAACACAAGGCGAAATTTCTACCCTTAACAGGAGTTTCGAGAATAGCAGATATTAACTAATGACCATAAAGTGGGGTGAATGACATGAGAGACTGAATTTCCAATATGAACAAATCTGGGGACAGCGATATAGTTGAAATCAGAACTGAACCGTTTGTCTCAAAGAATAACAAGAGTGATTTTTACCTATTTCTATGTTTTGGGAGGCTGGGTGAGGAGTGCTGATGGAGATAAGGGGGTTCTGCACTAGAGCTTCTCCCTTGGCACAGCCAATGAAAAAGGGAAACTCAGGATGCCATGACAACTACCATGGGGACCAAACCTAGTCTAAAAGGTGAGGCAAGACCTAGAAGGGGAGGTAGGAGCCTTACACAAATCTGAGGCAGAAATTGAGGATTACGGAGATTATTGGATATTCGATAAAGCTCTGGTGAGAAACCTATTTCGATTAAAAATTTTCGAGGACGGGGCGCCTGGGTGGCTCAGTTGGTTAAGCGACTGCCTTCGGCTCAGGTCATGATCCTGGAGTCCCGGATTGAGTCCCACATCGGGCTCCCTGCTCAGCGGGGAGTCTGCTTCTCCCTCTGACCCTCTCCCCTCTCATGCTCTCTATCTCATTCTCTCTCTCAAATAAATAAATAAATAAATCTTTAAAAAAATAAATAAATAAAATAAAAATTTTCGAGGATGTTAATTACTGTCCAGAAGTGGTTGATTTTTCGCACCAAGCATCATGAGGCTCGCTTGTAAAACCGCAGGTTCTAACTCTCTAGGCGGCAACGTTCTAAACTACACTCGCTCCGGCGCTTGCAGTTAAAAAACTAAAACTCCCTGAAACCCTCGCAAACTCCGCGTGGAGGTGCAGGACGCGCGCAGCACTTCGGGTCTTGTAGTCTGGGACGGACTCCGAGTCCCATACTGCTGTGCAGAGGGTCGTCGCGCCTGCGCGGTGCGGGCGGCGGGCTGCGCCGAGTACGAGGCTCTTTTGTTCGGCTGAGGGGAGGGCCGTTGGCTGGGGCCTGCGGTACGCCGCTTCAGTGAGGGGGTAGACTACGGCCATCGGCTTGTTGCTTTTCTGGGCGCCACTCCCCCGGCCGGCCCGACGCGACGCGCCATTAGCGCGGCACCGATTCCTCTCGGGCTCTTGGGCGCTGCTCTGAGGTGAAGAGCCTGCTAGAGGCGGGGAAGCGGGGGGGAGGCGCGCGGTGGTGGCGGCGGCAGCGGCGGCGGCGGGAGCCCTGGGTGAGGGGCCGCGCGCGCCTGTGGCGGAGGTTGGGAGCGGGGAACGCGCCCGGTCCCGCGCCCTTCCGCGCCGAGCTCTCCGCCGGGTGCAGGGGGTCCGGGCGCCGGGCGCGAGAAGGATGGAGAGGGCGGGGCGGACAGCGTACTCTGAACATGAGATAGAGGCGATTCGGGGTGGGCCGAGCCCTGGCGGGTCGCCCCTCGGGGCCTGAGTAGACCAAGACAATGTTACGTGGGTTGGGTGGGCGGCTGCCGGTTTGGGCTGGGGAGGAAACACTTTGAGTAAACTGGGAAGGGGACAGGCTGGGCAGCCTTGGTGCTGGGACATGCGTGGGGAGGGCTGACGGCTGCGAGACCCTCGCAACCTGAGAATATTGGGTCCTGCCGGGGCTGCCAGCGGAATTTCGCTCGCCGGGCTAAGGAGAAGTAACTTCGAGGAAATCGTAGACGGGGCTGGGCAGCCCAAGGTGTGCTACTTGGGGAGGAGACCTGTTGGTTAAACAGGAGAGGGGGCTAGGAGAGGGAGGGGCAGTTCTGTGCCCGGCTTGGATCTAGAGGGGGAGGAGCTGTTAGGGTAAGTAGGGCGGAGGCCCCGAGAGTGTTTCTGTAAGGAGTGAAGGGGAAAACTGGCCGCCTTTGCTTCCTCATGGGTCCTCACACAGTGGGGAGGCTTTAAGAATAATGTGTGAAGAAAGGACAAAACAAGATTTCTTCCCTCTTCCGGATTTTCTACTATCTTCACTCTGATTCTTTCAGGGAGTTAAACAGTCCCAGCGCAGCGCTTGCTTTGGTTCACAGTCCGTAAGTTGTTATCTGGGATCGTCACTAGTCACAAAGGACAGTGAAATTGTAGAAGCGTGTAGGTGAGTTCATACTTAAGGAATTAAGTTAGTGAGAGAGACTGTGAGATGATGTGGGAAATGGGGAGACAAGGAGGAAAAGTTAGTGAGCTCGTGAGATTTATTTCTTAGGCTCTTGTGATTTTTTAGCCAGCCTTTCTTTGTTGTTGGAAAATTTGAATACAAAATGAGCAATACTTCTTCAAAGCTTCAGATGAAGGGTTTTCACGGACGGCCTTATATACAGACTTGTATTGGTTTAACTCGATTGAGGGAGTTTACAAAAAGGTCAGTTATACTGGAAACTCTGGCCTGGGGTAAGATAGCCTCCTCAGTTGTATTAAGAACCTGTCAGCAGTTTGGAATAGCTCCGAAAAGGTCCAAGGTTTTGGAATGGAAGGACGAATACAGTGGGGAAATTAGTACCTGTGTTCCTTCCTAGGTGCTTACAGACATTTGTATTGTAAGTAATATGAATGAGTGGGAAACTTGTTGGAACTGGTCACACCTTAATAAAGCTTTAGGGCAGGTTCAGGATCCTCATTCATTTCCAGTTTTCCCTTTGGTGCCATTTTTCTTCATTGGCTGCTGTAACCTAAATTGTTTTTTTCATTAAAGATGTAAATAGTGTGTAGTCTGGTGCTTCTAGCTTCTTGGTTGAAAGGGACCAAGTAAGGATACCCTAGCCTTCTGCGTTTTTAAGTGCAGGATACGGATAATTTTCTAACCAGACATCTGAAAAGAAGCAACCATTAAATAGGGGCGCCTGGCTGGCTCAGTCAGAAGAGCACATGATTCTTGATCTCTGGGTCCTGAGCTCAAGCCCTACGTTGGTGTAGAGATTACTTACAAATAAATAAACTTAAAAAAATAAAAAGCAACCGTTATATCTTGTGCCCATTTTAGGGACTAGGAAAATGTTTCTTTTTGAGTTCATACCATTTAAAAAGAGAATTGATGCGTTTTGTCATTTTTTTTAGTAGTTTCTTCATCAGAATCTCACCTTGTTTATATACTACCTCTGGTGATATAACAGATTGTGCATTAGACTTGATAGATTTTCATTTTTTTTAAAGATTTTATTTATTTATTTGACAGAGATAGCGGGAGCAGGAACACAAGCAGGGGGAGTGGGAGAGGGAGAAGCAGACTTCCCCCCGAGGAGGGAGCCCGTTGTGGGACTTGATCCCAGGACCCTGGGATCATGACCCAAGCTGAAGGCAGACGCTTAACGACTGAGCCATCCAGGCGCCCGATAGATTTTCATTTTGTAGGTTATTTCTCTGAAGAGTTTTTGGAACAAAATACTAATGGCTAGTATATAGTATCTCGCTGTGTCTCTCTCTGTCAAATAAATAAAATCTTTAAAAAAGAATAAAGATTTTATTTATTTGACAGCGAGGCGGGGAACACAAGCAGGGGGAGTGGGAGAGGGAGAAGCAGGCTTTCCACCGAGCAGGGAGCCCGATGCGGGGCTCGATCACAGGACCCTGGGATCATGACCTGAGCTGAAGGCAGTCGCCTAACCAACTGAGGCACCCAGGCACCCCTCTTTTGGATTCTTTGCATAAAGTTAAATAAATAGTGTTTCCAGGTAGTGATGTCTACTGAAAAATTGAATAGCCTTTCCAAGGTTAATTGGAGAAGTTATTCGAATATGGACAAAATTCAGATCATGTCAGTATTTGAATTGAATAACTTGTATTAAATCTTCACTGCCTTTAGCTTTTATATTTGCTGACCAAAAAGGAGCTACCTAATTTATCTGTGAAATTGTGCCTTTCTCTTTAGTAATAGCTAACACATTGAGGGCCTAACCGAACTGTGGTATTTGAGAGGTTAGTGTCAATAATCTGGTTTTGTTTTATCTTTGAATGCTTTGGTCTCTGCTTTTAACTCCAACTCAGCCATAGTTCTGGTCTAGCTTTCTAATCATTTTTATTTCCCCTTAAACTAAAAGACTTGCTTCAGGTTTATCACTGTGTCCTACTAATTCTTGCACATCCCTTTGGCCCCTCAACCCAAAGCTGTGTGTGTCGGTTTATCCACATCAGCATACTGAAAGGGGTTAGCCAAGTTTCTGGACACATCTCAGATAAAATTCTAATTGTATTAACACACCAGTTTTCTAGTCCTAGTCCTGGAATTCAAGGGCAGGTATTCCTTTAAAAATGAAACTCCTGCTTACTGGGTATGTGGCACGAATTCTTGTTTTCTACTCAGTCAAGTTTTCCATCTGGAAAGCATTTGCCTCCCAAACAGCCATAGCTAACAAACAGACTAACGGCAGTTTAGAAACATGAGTCAAGAGGACTACAAATGAAGTATATATCACACATGCCTTCACCTGCCTTTTGATGACTGGTATGTAGTTGCTAATGCTCAGCAAAGAAGTACTTCTTTCTTGTTTTCCATTTTGGGCTTGCAGATGAGATTCCTCTTACTGATCATTCTCTAAAAGACTAACAGCTTTGAACTTCTAGTCCCTGGTTTTTGGAGTCTGAGACATCCATCCTTACTGTCCATACAAGGAAGGTTCAACACGTTACACAGGGCTCCGACCTGCCTTTCATTGAGTGAGTAAAAGTAGAAACAAAATGCTTTAGGAACCACAAGGAAAAGAGAAATATTTGACTAGGCTTCATGGAAGAAGTAGCATTTAAGTTCGGTCTCGAAGGATGGCTCGGATTTTGACTGTTGGTGTTGGACAGAAACACTTCTTAATAATGAGCAAAGGCTTGCATGGAGGAAATGTGCAGGACATGTTCAGGTTATAGTTTTGACAGGAGTGTAGGTTTTGTGAGGGAGTAGAAGTATGAAATGGTTGGAACCAAAGGGTGCTAGATGTTGCACTGAGGAGTTGGTTTTTGTTTTAAGGAGGAGGGACCTCGTAGAAAATTTTTTAGCAGTTACCTACCACTTTCCTATTCAGTCTACTCCGCCCAAACTGGTTTACACACCGTCTGCCTCAGATGTGCCTCATTGCTTTTGTTCACAAAGGTTCCTTGGGCCAAATTGCCCTCTTTTCAAAATGCTGTTGGAGCCTGGCTTCAATCCCAACTTTTCAAAACCTTTCCTAATCAACCTATCCATTTATTCTTCCAAGCCCCGGTAGTGCTTTTGTGGCTATTTATTCTTGCTTATGTTTCTTTTGCTAATTATTATACACTTTTTTTTTTTTAATTTTGTTTGACAGAGACACAGCGACAGAGGGAACACAAGCAAGGGGGAGTGGGAGAGGGAGAAGCAGGCTTCCCGCTGAGCAGGGAGCCCGATGCGGGGCTCGATCCCAGGACTCCCGGGATCATGACCCGAGCTGAAGGCAGACGCTTAACGACTGAGCCACCCAGGCGCCCCTAATTATTATACATTCTTACCATTTCTCTTACTGAAATAAAGTTCAACTTGGATTGTTTTGTATGTTTTTATCTTTCAGGCCTGGCTCTGGGGCCTTTGGGAAATTTTCATAAGCCTTAGTTTTCTCATTTGTGAAATGGGTCTAATAGAGTTGCCATGAGGATTGAATGCCTTTATATACATTAAGTGGGTTTTTTTGTTTGTGAGAGAGAGGCACAAGCAGGGGGAGTGGCAGAGGCAGAGGGAGAAGCAGGCTCCCTGTTGAGCAAGGAGCCTGATGTGGGACTCGATCCCAGGACCCCGGGATCATGACCTGAGCCGAAGGCAGATGCTTAACCAACTGAGCCACCCAGGTGTCCCTATATACATTAAGTTTTAAGTGTTCAGTAAGTTTTAGTTATTATTATGTTGCTGTTACTTACCATTAAGGGATTCTCAAAAGCATGTGCTCCCTGTGTGGCTGTATATCCTGCCGGCCTGAACAAACAGCTCCATTTGTCTGGGTGTGAGAGGGTCCCTTCAATGTGGAACCGTCAGTGCTTTCGCCAGTGACTTGGTCACCCTATATGCCACCCAGGATTTTAGTAAATGCTTATTGATTTTATTTGGTTTTAAATAGATAGTATTAAACGCTGGAGGAGCTGTAGTTAAAAACTTTGATGGTCATTAATGCCTAGGTCTTTTTTTTTTTTTTTTTTATTCATTTGAGAGACAGAGATAGAGAGAGCATGAGCAGAGGGAGAGGGAGAAGCAGACTCCCCGCTGAGCCAGGAGCCCGATGTGAGGCCCGATGTGGGGCTCAATCCCAAGACCCTGGGATCATGACCTGAGCCTAAGGCAGACGCTTAACCATCTGAGCCACCCAGGCGCCCCAATGCCTAGGTCTTTAAGCTAGAGGCAAAAGAGGCAGAAGGAAAATAAGGAATGGAAAAAGGAGCTAGATGAAAGAAGGAGTGATGTGGGGAGTGATACGCACAATAATTATCATCTGGTCCTTACTGGCCATTCCTTCAGTCTCGGTATTTCTACCTGGTCACATTTCTGTTCCTCAGATAAAGCAAGCTCTTCTCACTTTAGGACTTTGAACCAACTATTCCCTCAGCTTGGTGTGTGTTTCTGATTTTTGCCAAGTTGTCTTGTCATTGGGGTTCTGTTTAAATATTACTTAATCTAAAGATACTTTCTTTTTTTTTTTAAGATTTTATTTATTTATTTGAGAGAGAGAGAATGAGAGATAGAGAGCATGAGAGGGAAGAGGGTCAGAGGGAGAAGCAGACTCCCTGCTGAGCAGGGAGCCTGATGTGGGACTCGATCCCGGGACTCCAGGATCTTGACCTGAGCCGAAGGCAGTCGCTTAACTAACTGATCCACCCAGGAGCTCTAAAGATACTTTCTTTATAGCATTTATCACTACTACCTTCTTGCTTATTGTCTGCCCTGCTCTGCCTGCACATGCATGCGTGCACATACTCCCACTCATGCTCAGCTTGTCCACATTAAAATATAAATTCTAAGAGACCAGGGATTTTTGTCTCTCCTGCTCGCCCCCTTTGTCTAGCACCTTACACATAATAGGTATCCAATAGATAATTGCTGAATGATGAATACTGTAGGAGGGTGTTCATAGGAAGAATTAATAACTTAACCTAGTCTGGGGCCTCAGGGAGGCTCTGACCCTGACATTTTAGGTAAGGGAATCAGTGAAGTGAAAGATTGGGTCAAAGATCAAGGTAATTGTGATTGATAGGTTAGGTGTAGTGGTCTTCAGCTCAGATGCTCACAGATAATGATTTGAAAAGATCTGCATTTTAAGTGAGTGGCTAGTATTGAGAATGCTTCGGGTTAGGAGTTACCCAGTCAAGAGATGATGTTAGCTTGCAATAGGATGGAAGTAGTAGGCCTAAAAAAATGTAGGAATTGAAAGATATTTACCAAAAAAAAAAAGAAATTTAAGATACAAACTCAATAGGATTTAGTAAGAGGCTAGATCCGGAGGATAAGTGGGGAGAAATCAAGGATGGCTGTCACTTTTGTCGTGAGCTCAGTAAACACACTATGAATTCTTAGACGACTGTTCATTTAATTGGCTTTTTAAAAAAGTTAATGTGTAAAAGCTGAGCCTGAAATCACAACTTCTGGAGTTTGTTAAGAGCTTTACTGGTTGCATCATCAAAACTGATTTTTGGTATTTATACTGATTTTCAGAAATCTTAACGTTCTTTTCACAAATCAAATGGTTGAGATTTTCCATTGTATTCAGGGTTTACTTCCTTTCTCACCCATCTTACCTTTCTTGTAGGAAGGTAATATTCCTTTTGCCAGTTACTACAAGAGTGGTGTTACTTTCTTTTCTTTTTTTTTTAAGATTTTATTTATTTGAGAGAGAGAGAGCACGAGAGGGGGGAGGGTCAGAGGGAGAAGCAGGCTCCCCGCTGAGCTGGGAGCCCGATGTGGGACTCGATCCCGGGACTCCAGGATCATGACCTGAGCCGAAGGCAGTCGCTTAACCAACTGAGCCACCCGGGCGCCCGTGTTACTTTATTTTCCTGTGTGGGCCAGATAAAAGGAAGAGCACAAGAAATTTTCTACACTTTAGGTATATGAAGTGTGGTTTTTCAGTTTCTGGCAGCTCTTCTGTCTGGTCGTCTAGAAATGAGATCTTGGTTTCTCTGTTTCATAATTATTGGTTCCTTCATGACAGCCAGACCTGGGTCCTTCTTGAGTGTGTTTTGGAGCTGCTCTCTGGTTTTAAAAACTTAGCCATGAATTTCAACCATACACAACAGGATGGAAGTGCTGTTTTCTTACTGAGTTCTTAATGCATTGGGTTTCAGAAAGCTATCTTTAAGCTTAAAGCAGTAAATAATCTAATGAAATAGGACATATTTGCAAATGCATAAATAGATAATACCAGAAGGTCATAAAAGCTCACCTCAGGAACCTCATGAGGGTTGTTACATGTTTTTTTTTTTTTTTTTACTTATTAGGAAATCGAGTTATTTAATAAATATATATAACTGCCTATAGGCATAAAGTTGTTTTGAGAGGTAGGGACAGGAAAGATAACCATCTTGACCTCATACTAGCTTTCTTCTGGTGAGAGGAACTATGAAGATCCTTCAAGCAGTGCTCTTCCAATTTTATTGCTCTTGCAGAAAGGGTCTAGATTGAATAATGCTGAATGTGATATAGAGAAGGTTTTGTTTTCAAGAGCATCAGTTTATTGCTCCAACCTTATTCTCAATTCTATGAAGAAAGTAAAATGTTCACCTGCCTTTTAGCTGACTCTAAGAATTGATTTATGTCTGTAATTGTGTCATTTCACCTGAGGAATGTAGTTTCTGCCAGTCCTCTTACAGCAATGGCTTTTATCCAAGGATATGCATTAAATCACCTAAGGAGCTTTTAATTTTATATTATTTATTTATTTTTAAGCAAACTGTATGCCCAGCGTGGCGCTCAAACTCATGACCCTAATATCAAGAGTCACACAGATCACCTAAGAAGCTTTTAAAGATGCAGATGCCATGGTCAAAGCAACATTGTTTGTAATAATAGAAAATTGGAAACAACCCAAATTTTCATCACTAGGTGATGGTTAGAGTATGGTGTGTCCTTACATTATGGAATACTGTGCAGCTTGTTATGAATGGAGATCTATATGGAACAGTGTGAAAGATGCACTACGTTCTATAAAAAAGCAAGTTGTAGAACCATAATAATCTATTTTCACTTAATGTATATCTGTGTTTATAAAAGAATGAGAACAGGCTTTGGCAGGTTTTGGGCCAAGGAACTTTGATTTCCTACATAAAATATTTTTGTAATTGAATATGAATACATGTATTATATTACAGATAGAAAAACAGTATTTCTTTTTTTAAGATTTTATTTATTTGATAGATCGTGAGAGCAGGAATGACAAGCAGGGGGAGTGGGAGAGGGAGAAGCAGGCTTCCCGCCGAGCAAGGAGCCCGATGCAGGGCTCGATCCCAGGACCCTGGGATCATGACCCGAGCCGAAGGCAGACGCTTAACGGCTGAGCCACCCAGATGCCCCGAAAAACAGTATTTCTTAAAAATAATGCACACCCTACTTTCTATGTCATTGGATCTGGTTGTCTATAAACTTCATGGGTGGTTCTGATTCTGCTGTAGGTGAAAGCTCTCTCCTCAAGGTCTGCTTTCCTGTGAATTCTTTCTTAGTAAAGATGGTCACCTCACCAGACCAACATTCTGAATGCTCTTTAGCATTTAGCTCAAAGCCCTACTGCTTTGGTTTCAGAGGCCTGTGATTGTTACCTGTCCTGACATCTGGAATTTGATCTTTCAGGCTGGCAAGAAGTAAGTACCAGCTCCTCAAAAACAAAACAAAATGCCTTATCTTGTATCTGATACTTACCGCCTTTTGCTTTCAAGTAGCATTGTTCCTCTCTATTTTCTAGCTTCTTACCTCCTGGTAGAGGGTGTAGAGGGAGAATCAGAACAGTGCTTTTTTTTTTTTCCCCCTCTTGAAAGTGCTATGAGTTTGTGACTCTTGCTTCAGATTTACACCATCCCTGGATTCATTGGGACACTCTAGATGAATTTTGGTTTCTTAAAATTGGCATTTTCTTAGTACTCTCTCCAGCCTACTTGGTGTAGGTACTTCACAATTTCCGCACCGTCTATCATGTGTCAGTTTAAGACTCCAAAGGCTTGCTGGGGCACTGACAACCAAGGCTTTGTTACTGCCTGCTGATTTAATTAACAGTGAATACCTTTGTATTCCAGTAACCAATTAAGAATCATTGGTTTTTTAATAGCCATACCTTACAAGGTCTTTTCTGAAAGAAAATCATTATCAGTCACTTCTTATTTACTGATGACAAATTGTAGGGAGGATCCATTTAAAGAAATCTCTGTCCTGGGGCGCCTGGGTGGCTCAGTTGGTTAGGCGTCTGCCTTCAGCTCGAGTCGTGATCCCCCGGAGTCCTGGGATCGAGCCCCTGCATCAGCGGGGAGTCTGCTTCTCCCTCTTACTCTGTCCCTCCCCCTGCTCATGCTCTCTCTCTCAAATAAATAAAATACTTAAAAAAAAAAGAAGAAGAAGAAGGAAGGAAGAAATCTCTGTCCTGTTCTTGTACAGGTTGAAGGGAAGTCTCCCTCCAGGTGTGTGGCTAGTTCCTGGTTCCGTGTGTGCAGCAGGGCTCCTAGCTCCGCCTTGCTGGGCGTCCTTACTGAGGACATTACATTTCGAGGATCGAATGAGGTAGCGCTTTGTAAACTAAATTTCAATAGAAGTGTATTTTTCTAGGCAGCTTAAAATGTGGCAGACCCAGTAAATTTGTTTGTTTATTTTGAGCCCAACGTGGGGCTCAAACTCAAAATCCCAAGATTAAGAGTCACATGCTTTACCAACTGAGCCAGCCAGGTGCCCCCGCCAGTAATTATTTAGATAAAAGTTATAGCAGCTTAGGTTAACTCTAGTTTTTTTTGTCTGCAACATCGGGATAAGCCGTGAGGAGACTTGTCTAAAACTAAGATTTCTGAGTTCACCCTTACGTACACCTCTTGTGTTGTTCTGTCATAAATTTTGACTCTTTGTTCAATGATTATGGCACTTTTGGTGCCAGGATGCTTAGGGGGAAATGGCAAATTGTGTTGATGAAAGGCATTTTTCCGTTGTGCTACTACACTGATTTGAGTTACCTTGAGATTTCCTTGCCAAGCAATTCCAATTGAGAGTTGTCCTTCTGGATAGCCCTGCTAGTGTTTGGAGGCTGCCATATTCAGGGAAAGAGGATTTCTCTTGAAATAATCCATTTGGGGGGGCGCCTAGGTGGCTCAGTCGGTTGGGTGTCTGCCTTTGGCTCAGGTCATGAGTCGGGATTCTGCTTCTCTCTCTGCCTCTGCTTCTCCCTCTACTCCTCCCCTACTCATGCGCGCGCGCTCTCTCTCTCTCTCTCTCTCTCTCTCTCTCTCTCTCTCTCTCAAAAAAGTAAATAAAAAACTTAAAAAAAAATCATACAGAAACTGAGAATCGGCACTTTGTAATATTTAAGGGGGTTCTTGGCTCATCTGAAGGTGCTGGATTCTATAGAAAGAGTGGGTTGCATTTTTAATTTACTTCACTGATTTTGACAACCAGCTTATTCAGGACCCTAGAGAACTACCTATAAAAAAGGGGAAAACAAGTTGGGAAGCCTGGCTGAGAATCTCCAATATAAAGAATCCGGTACCTGAGGTAGATGCTGGGATGAGCCAGATAAGCAAGCCCAGAGAGAAGCAGGAGTCTGTTTTCTACATTCTTCACTTTTTAGAGTTGCTCTTAAGACAATGAGTTAAATGAGTAAAGAAAATCAAGAGGTCTCACTTTAGATTCCCCATTTAGGGGGTTTCTTTACTTAACCTAAAGGATATATTCTTTGTCCCTTGCCTCTTCCTCCTGGGGACCAGGTTAATGATACAGGAGAGGAGGCCTGCTGGAGTAGGCCCTGTAGGATAGCTAGAGACGAACCAGAAGCTGTCCTGACCCCTTTGGTTCGTAGTAGCGGGATAGGATGGGCAGTGTTCAGTGCTGCTGCTTTTTGTGAGAAAGACAAATACAGCTCTTAATGTAGATAACACAGGGCCTTGAATAGCTCTGAATTTTGAAGCCATAATGATAGAATGCCTTTCCTCTACTTTCTTAAATTTAATTACTTGGTAGAGGGGTTATTAGGGGACAGTTACTGTTTTTGGATTGTCTGTAACCCATTGTTTTCCTTCCACCTATTGAGAAAGGGAGTATCTTCCAGTTTCTAAGTCCAAATTAATGTATGGAGAGCTGTGGTACCCTTTGTTATCTGAGGTGATTGTCAATTTATTTTTCTCCACACGTTAACCAAAGACTGAGGAGGAATCCTGCTTACTTCTTCAACTCATAGTAGAGGGAAGCAAAGAATAGGACTTGTTCTTGGGAGGAAGCACAACTGTACTTATCCAAAAGGAAAACTAAATTTTTCTTTCCTCATAAAATAATACTTGTAATATGGCAGTTAGAATTCTGGAAACATGAAATTATCTCCCTCCACAAAGAAGCACACAGAGTCTCTGAATCAGAGGCATAGTGAAGCTAGCCAAGAATTAGCCAGATTATATTCAATCCCCTGGTTAGTCTGATCAGTAAAAGATAGAAGGGAAGACTCGTGTGGCATTTTCTCTAAAAAACAGAGAGGTTGGGGAGGGAAGGAAAGCAAAGCAGATTCTTCAGTATGAAAGTGGAGAGGAAGAGTGTTGAAAAGATGCCTCTTATCTGAGAACTGTTCTGAATCCTTCTGTGGCCAGGGGCCTTGCATGTTGCCTTAGACTACACTAAAAGCACTCCAGAAAACATTGTTTTGTGCCACTCTGCAAAAGTTCAGAATACCTGGGGCACCTGGGTGGCTCAGTCAGTTAAGCCTCTGCTCAGGTCATGATCCCAGGTGGGATTAACCCCACATCGGGCTCTCTGCTCAGCAGGGAGCCTGCTTCTCCCTCTCCCTCTGCCTGCCACTTCCGCTCTTGTGCGCTCTCTTTCTCTGTCAAATAAATAAAGTATTTATTTAAAGATTTTATTAATTTATTTGACAGAGACAGCAAGAGAGGGAACACAAGCAGGGGGAATGGGAGAGGGAGGAGCAGGCTTCCTCCTGAGCACGGGGCCTGATTCGGGGCTCGATCCTAGGACCCTGGGATCATGACCTGAGCTGAAGGCCAGCGCTTTACCAACTGAGCCACCCAGGTGCCCCATAAATAAAATCTTAAAGTTCAGAATACCTTTAAGTAAAAGTGGTGTTTGCTTTTTTCTTTTCAGACATTAAGCATCAGAAAAGCAAGAACCATGTCTTAATTCTCTTGAATATCCAGTATCCAGCAGTGTCTAGATTTTCTAGTATAGTTAAACAAATGTTTCAGTAAGTAAGCATTGCTCATGTATGCGGACATGGGAATATCTCAGGGTATAAACCAAAGCTGCTTGTGGATAATTTAACTGATTCATATGATCTTGACTTTTATGAAAATTTGTTATATTTCATATGGTCTGTAGATGGACTTTTTTTTGAAATTTTATTTTTTTCTAAAGATTTTATTTATTTATTTGAGAGAGAAAGAATGAGACAAAGAGAGAGCATGAAAGGGGGAAGGTCAGAGGAAGAAGCAGACTCCCTGCTGAGCAGGGAGCCCGATGTGGGACTCCATCCCAGGGTCCTGGGATCATGACCTGAGCAGAAGGCAGTTGCTTAACCAACTGAGCCACCCAGGCATCCTGTAGATGGACTTTTTTAAAAAAATATTTTGTACATGCCCATATTAAAGTATGTTTAGAAGAATTTCTACTTAGGCTAAGACTCCCTTTCTCAAGGATGCTAGGAACAACCAGTTTAACCCCAAATCAGCATTGCTTTGAATTTCAGACATGGTAGTAACTACTTTCTTGGCTTGGATTATCTGCTATACTCTTGATTCTTTGTATCTCATTGTGGGCAACTGTGATCCATCAATTAGATTTTTGGCCAGGTTTGTAGCTCATTTTGTTGTATTGATATCTTAGGGCGCCACCTACTGACACAAATTGGTAAGCAAATGGCTTTAAGCCTACCAACAGTTGTTTTATTTGAAGGATTAAAAATAAATTCATAGGGAACTAGAATTTAAGCACTAGGAGTCACCCGGCCTGGAGATGTATTTTACAAAAGAATAAACTCAGGTTCTATAACTGTAATAACAATCTCTTTTTTTTTTCCCTATCATTTTCCAGATTGTTGCGTTGTCCCAGTTTAGAGGATTTTGTAGTCATTCTGGCATTTTTATGAGTCTTTTCTCCACCTCAGAAATAAACTAAGTAGAGTAAGAAACTAACAAGAAACTTTCAAATTGTAAATCATTGCTGGCATTCAGAAAACGCTGCATAAAAAACCTTAAGGAGACTCAGGAGAGGTGTTTTAACAATGCAAAGAAATGGGGAAAAATTAAGCCAGATGTTTGATAAATAGGACAAGCTACTTCACACTGTAAAAGTTGAAGTCCAGTAATACGGAAGTATGGATCAGAGGGTTATATGTATATAAGTCTGACGTGTACATTATTTTTAGGAGCCTTGCTTTCAATTTAATTTTTTTTTTAAAGATCTATTTATTTTAGAGAGAGAGCATGAGCAGGGGGAAGGGCAGAGGGAGAGAGAGGAGACTCCCCGCTGATTGGAGATCATGACCTGAGCTGAAAACAAGAGTTGGATGCTTAACCAACTGAGCCACCCAGGTGCCCCCAATTTAATTAATATTTTAGATACCATGCTCTATATTAAAGGGGTATTGGGAACATAATAACTTAGAAAGAATAGGGATGCCTGGGTGGCTCAGTTGGTTAGGCATCTGCCTTTAGCTCAGGTCATAATCCCAGGGCCCTGGGATCAAGTCCCGCATTGGGCTCCTTGCTCAGTGGGGAGCCTGCTTCTCCCTCTGCCTGCCACTCCCCCTGCTTGTTCTCTCTCACAAATAAGTGAAATCTTAAAAAACAAAAACAAACAAAAAACTTAGAATAGGTATAAAAGTTTTAAGTGGATATGCAAGAATAAAGTTTTGCTATGAGATTGGTTGGGGCTGTTTATGCACTAACTTTCTAGCTGAATATATCAGAAAACTTTATTTTATACTGAAGCTGCATAGGCAGAACACTTAATATAAGCAGCATACGCTATTAAAGTCAGTGAAGTCCCTGGATTTCTAACCGTCCACATACTCACCTAACCAAGAAAAGTGTGCCCTAACGCCCTTTTTATTTTATCACTTTAGCAGCGTCACCCTTTAGACCAGAAAGCTGGCGGGCACTATGGGGAAGAAACAAAACAAGAAGAAAGTGGAGGAGGTGCTAGAAGAGGAGGAAGAGGAATATGTGGTGGAAAAAGTTCTTGACCGTCGAGTGGTAAAGGGCAAAGTCGAGTACCTCCTAAAGTGGAAGGGGTTCTCAGAGTAAGTTTCATTAACCTGGGTAAATCCATTCATTTAGTCACTGACTATTTCTCAGGAGTCTAGTAATGTGCAAGGCCTAGGGTGCTCTGTTGGGGAGTGTGACCCAGGCCTGGCCTTCATGGCTTATAGTCTAATTAGGAAAACTGTCTACATGTACAAAGTGCTATAATGCAAGACAGTGATTTCTGAGAAGCAGTTTTATGTGCAGCTTTAGACTGATTCAAGTATGCAAAGAGAGTAATTTTCCTTTGAAGAAGGCAAGTTTCTAAGCTTTCAATTTGTATTAAAAAGTCCCCTACCTCCCCTCACCCCCAAGAAATTTCAGCATTACCAAGTTCTTGGTCTTGGACACAATCTGGTTACTCATTATCATTAACTCCTCTTTTCCAAGGACACCAGCTCTCGTCATCCTGTGCGTCTCCTTAGTATGAGTGTGCTAACTTTGAATGGGAAGTGTGACTCACTGTGCCCTCTGGTTTCAGTGAGGATAACACGTGGGAGCCAGAAGAGAACCTGGATTGCCCTGATCTCATTGCCGAATTTCTACAGTCACAGAAAACCGCACATGAGACAGATAAATCAGAGGGAGGCAAACGCAAAGCTGACTCTGATTCTGAAGATAAGGGAGAAGAGAGCAAACCAAAGAAGAAGAAAGAAGAGGTGAGGGGAGAATTTTTACTAGCCCAGAGTTCCTACTGCTGTCAAAGAAGCTGAAAGCCCTTTTAATTTTTAGATTTAAGGACTTTTATTCAGCTGCTTCTTGGACCTCAGCAGCCATCTCTCATTCCTTCTGGAATCTTAGGCTAATGCTTACAAAGTGTTAGGGGGTTCACTCTGGTCAAGCCACATAATCTATACTTATTTTATCTGAGGTTCAAAAATAGTAAGTGCCAGTAAATTCATTCTTGTAGGTAGTTTTCAGTGTTGTAATCATTATAGGTGTGAGATAGCTATGTTCATCTATTCAGTACCTTAAAGTAAGTTATCTTCTGAGGGTGAAGAAACAGCTGTGAAAATTTATTTTGCTTGAGATGTATGTCCCTTTTTACATATGGGGAAACCTCAAGACCTTGATGGAAGAATCACTCAAGGATGCAAAAAGGCCTGTGACTTGGAGCCAAGGTATTGGTGAAATATTGACAAAGAGTGTGATTATATTAATCAGAGAAGCAGGAGTGACTCCAGTCTGGATAATAGCCCCATATAATTAAAGTTGTTCCATCCATCTGGTTTTTACAGTCAGAAAAGCCACGAGGCTTTGCCCGGGGTTTGGAGCCAGAGCGGATTATTGGAGCTACAGACTCCAGTGGAGAACTCATGTTCCTGATGAAATGGTGAGTCTGCCAGTGGCTCTGTGTGGTGGTTTTTTTCTTCTCCCCATCTGTTCCATGCCAGAGGAAAAGAGCTGGACCTTCGAAATTCCAGTCGCCCAAGTGTGAAATCTTTAAGATGGCATAGTCCTTCGATAGTGACCCTCGGCCTGACTGCCAACCTGGACTCATGAGTTACAGGTAGGGGCCCTTAGGATTCTCAGATCTTTGCCCGGTTTTTTAGGAGATGGGAGAAAATCCAGAACAGAAGATACGGGAAGGATCACATTTCACTTATGTAAATGAAGGGGGAGAATGAAATGTGATTGAATCACCCTCCCCTTGTACTACCTCCTTAATAAAGATCGGGCTGGCCCCAGGATCAGAAGTTCTGTTAACTTCTCAGGGTTAGTTAAGAATTTCTGTAGCTCTTCCTTTGTCCTTGGTTGTTAGATCCTTTCTACTTTGTGCAGATTCTGTAATTCCAGGATCAGCCAGTAGGGGTCAGCAAGTCCTCTTTACTACACTGAGCATAGAGCAAGGCTATTTTTTTTTCATTAGAAGTATAGCAATGGTAGTAATACTCCACGTAACAGCTTAATGAAAACACTTGTCTTGAGAGTTACAAGAACTGTAACCCCAAATTCTCTAAAATTTCCCTGTTCTCTGTCCAAAAGGAAGGCTTTCTTTCCTTTTTCTTGGTTGTTGAAAAATACTTGAGCTTCCCCCCTCCCATAGGATCATTTGATTCTAAACTTTTGCCAATTAAGGCATCATTCTAAGGATTTTGTCCTTTTGTCAGTCTAGAACCTTCTCTGAAACTCCCATCTACACTAATTCCTCTGGTTTAGAAGGTGGCCAGAGAGGCCTAATTTTGACACTACTGAAAGCCTATGTCACAGGTGAAACTGTTTTCTTATTTTGCATTCCCTAGATGTTCACTGAATCTGAACTTTTAGCTGATTTATTGCAGCCTATAGGAGAAACGTTCATTTTTAAGGTGTGCATCTGGGGGAAAAGGATTGATAAGCAGGGGTTATAGTCCAACTAGAATGTATTTTCTCTGCCTGCATGTGACCAGTCTGAGTTACAGTACTGTCTCCATATTGTTTAAGATTACACTCCTTTGGTTGAATTACTGCTATTTGTAAAGATATGTAAAGAATGTAAATCTACGGGTTAAGATAAAAAGATTGGATGTTGATTATAAAACCAAGTTCATTTTAAGGTGATTTTCCTGGAGAGTTGAGATACTTGTCTATTTCCAAAATAGCAAATATTTCTTTGCTCTGAAATGACTGAATGAACTTCCCTCAGAAAGTGGTGTTTTTATTGTCAACAAGGGCAGCCTGCTTCAGGCTCCCGTACTATCATACTCCTTTTCCCCTCCCATTTTCTTCAGTCCATTGTTCAAAAACCTACCTTACCAGCTTAGTCAACCCTGGTTCTTTGGGCTCTCTGGCTTTGGTTTTATCTGTTGCTGAGTTCTAGAAGTTTTGGGTGGTGCCTCATCAGAGATCCCATCGTATAACTGCTACCTACCCTAATGCTGCTGCTCCCATCTAGGAGATTCCCAGTGGCCTTACTCCTAAGTCCCTTGTAAAAATGTATGTGATTTTCAAATTTTGAGACCATTTTAAAAATCCAGAAAAATACAGAAAATTATGTAACAGTCCCTTATTTTCTACTTCCCAGTGTTGAAGCACCATTTCAAAGCACCTGGGAGTTGTGGAATATCTGTGTGAGCATGGCATTTGGTAATGTTAAACAGTGTAATTATGAGTCAATGAGAACGTGTCCACCTGTGTTGGCTAGAGCCAGTGGTATTAAATCTTAGTATTGGTATTAAATCTTACTATCCAACTTGATACTAAATTCTGTTACAAAGCTGAGATCTCTCCATGGGCTTTTGGTAGCTGGGATATGGCTTTTGGAAGAGTGTGGAAGCCTCTTTTCTGCCCTTTAAGAATCTGAGAGTCATGTGTTTTTTTTTTCCTGACCTTGCCCGGAGGTTCAGATGTGATAGATTGAGTTAAGTGACTTAGCTTTTAACAAAGATACCCAGAGAGGATTTTCAACAGAAGATCTCTGAGGATGTCACTTGACAAAATGCTGCTTGGGCCATGTTATCACCCTTCCTTAGGCTACTCTTCTGGAATTTTAAAGCCCTATCCCTTGTGTCATCCAAGTTAGGAGACCACCAGCACCTCGTCTCAAGGTCTCTCTGCTTTGTTCTGCAGGAAAAATTCTGATGAGGCTGACCTAGTCCCTGCCAAGGAAGCCAATGTCAAGTGCCCACAGGTGGTCATATCCTTCTATGAGGAAAGGCTGACGTGGCATTCTTACCCCTCGGAGGATGATGACAAAAAAGATGACAAGAATTAACTCTCCTGAGTACCTGCCCCTGTCACATCTGACTGTGGGTTTCGAGTGGGGAGGGAAGGAGTTCTACTTGTCTTGACACCATAGAGGTGGCTTGAGAAGATGTTCTTTGAAGAGTCAGTATCGTTTCTGTGCCCTACAGCAGCCCAAGTGCTTTAAAGCCTTTCCATGCTGTGTAGTTGGCACACCCATCCCAGTGGAGGGGAAGGAAGAGAAGTGTTGCAAGGCCGCCCATTCTGTACTTTGCTGAGACGGGCAAAGGGCCTTCCATGAAGGACAGAACTTGCAGAATGGGTGTGTGGGAGAGCAAAAGATACTGTAGATCTTCAAAGCGCATCTCCACAACCCACAGCCTTCTTCCCAATAGTGTTAACTCTGCATTTTTACAGCGTAGCATGTGTGTAGTTTTTGGCTATTACTGGTGTATCATTTGGGGGTGGGAGGGTTGGGGGTGGGAAGGAAAAGAGATGGGTAGGATCATTTTTGTTAAAATTTGGGGCCTGATTGGGGAAATGGTGAAACAATGGAAAGAACAAACTTGTGGTGATTCGGTTCTATGTCCAGAATATTTTATCTTTTCAAAAAAATGTCATTGGCAACCTAAATGAGGACTGTGAGAGACTGTTTAAAAGCTGTGAATGCCCGAAACTTAAAAGCCAAGGTGTTCCCTGCCTGAGCTTAATGCTGTTCCCAACAAAGGACTAAGCCAGTTAATGTTACCAAAGCTGCCATTTTGGGTATGGAAACTGGTTGAAGAGGAAAAGTCTTATTGGAGTGTATACATAGGCAGATTGTTCTGTCTTAGAGGTGCTAATTCTTGAAATTGTTAAGAAGACCCTTTCTTTTCCAGTTATGAAGTTTTAACATCAGCTTGTCCATCCACGCCACTGGCTGAGGTATTTGGGGAGGGGAAGAGGGTAGAATAGAAAGTGGGAGAATAGAGAAAGAAAAGTCCCTGCTCTTAGGGTGGAAAACTCTTGAAGCCTGTTATTTGAACTTTGAACTCTGAAATCAATCATAGGTGGCAGGGTTCATCACTGACAGCACAAGTTCACTGAATCACTTCAAGAGTGGAAGGATTTCAAAAGCCCTGGTCTCAGGAGAAGATTTAACTTTCATACTGGGGCAGTGGTTCACTTTAAAACACAAAGCAAAATAAAACTTTTTTTTAATCCTAAGAATTAACTAATACCCAAAATGCTGTCTTGAATCATGAGATCCATCAGTTCTTGACATCGTCTAGACCTGCATTCTAGAACTCCATGGTAAAATCTTTTTAGGCATGTGTTAGGTTTCTGTGGAAACTTTGTTTAAATGTAAACTTCATACCACATTGTCAGTTTTTGTCTTAATAAAACTATAGATTTATAATCTTTGATTTCTGTCTTGATTAAGCATTACCAAAAACCCTCCCTGCCTTTCATTACCTTATAGGTTCAGCCCAAAAGGAAACAGCTTCCACCGTTTGATGGCTTAATTTCTTGAACACTGTAGGCTTGAAAATCTAATGTCTGGCCTGAATCTTTGAGTGGTTTCATCATTATTTATTTAGTAAATATTTATTGAACATTTATAATTACTCCAGAGATTGTAAAGCTTGTCACATCATTCTGTCTTCATACTGCTCAAAGTTTATTTAGCACTCTGACCTGCTTGCACTTTCAGACTACGATATGTTTGGAAACATGGGTTTTTGAGTTAGGTTTAGTTCGTGGCTCACATTTTTTTTTTTTTTTTTAAGATTTTATTTGTTCCTTTGACAGAGAGAGACACAGCCAGAGAGGGAACACAAGCAGGGGGAGTGGGAGAGGGAACACAAGCAGGGGGAGTGGGAGAGGGAGAAGCAGTCTTCCCGCAGAGCAGGAAGACCGACACGGGGCTCGATCCCAGGACCCTGGGACCATGACCTGAGCAGAAGGTAGACGCTTAACTACTGAGCCACCCAGGTGCCTCTTGGCTCATGTAGTTTGTAGACTTGTGTCACCTTAGCTAAATAGTCAACTCTAAAATTTTCAGGAATTGGCCTCGTGTTTGATCACTGAATTAAAATGTTACCTGCTTTCTTAACGTCATTTTCTGCCTATAATTCGAGAGCCAAAATGGAACTAAGTTCTTGTTATTAAGAGGGAAAATGAGATTTCCACTGAGATCAAATCAGCTCTACTCACTAGTACAAAGCATTTGTTCCAAATAAACTGATGCATAAATATTTTTTTCAAAAAGCCTCTTTGGGGCATCTGGCTGGCTCAGTCAGTAGAGCATGCAATTCTTGATCTCAAGGTTGTGAGTTAAGAGCCCTACGTTGGGTGTGGCGATTACCCAAAAACAAAATCTTTAAAAAAAAAAAAAAGCGAGCCTCCTAGGAGTTTGGGGAGATGATGGAGAGATGAGGTAAAGCGGAGCCCGGGAGGCAGTCTTTCTGCATAGAGGTCTGGGTATGTCCTGGTGGTTGGCAGCAGCACAGCTGCTAGTTGAATGAGGTGGGGTGTGGTGGACAGAGATGTTCTGGTTCTCTTCTGCCTCATTAGATGCACTGAAATTAGCCTTCAGCCTTGGTGTGTGTCCAGAATGGAGTGCTGTTAAGCTTTAGTCTTAACCTTTGGAACCTACTTAATTGCCATTTCTGGCATTCCTGAACCCTGGTAAAACCCTCTCATTCTTCCCCCCAGGAAGATGCTGAAATTGATAATGCATGCATGAAAATGGAAGTGAGGATAGATTTTCACAATTTTGTTATCTTTTGAAAGCCAACTGTCACATGTCTAGATTAAAGGTTTCGGTATAAAATTTTCTCAAGTGCTTGTTGAAGCCACAGATGCGTGCAGAAATGTTGGAAATAAAAGCTACACAGAGGCACAACAAAGCTTCCATGTTTTAGAAGGTATTCGGAGAGGATTTCTTCAGGCAGCACAAAGGCAAGCTGGATGGCTTCTGTGAGGCTGCGTCATCAGGGACTCCAGCCGGGAGTTGAAGAGGAGACGGGATCACCTTAGTTGCTATTTCAGAAGAAGAGCTTACTAATCTGGGGACCAGTCACCATCTGAGGTGTCCTCCACTGTCTTCAACTGAGTTTCAAGTTAGTACAGTAAATGACCACAGAGGCAATCTGTCAGCCGACAGTGCTCAGGAATAATTATTTCTGCTTTTCAGTGTGATTTGAAAGTTTGGACAACTATGTTTAATAGTTGAGTTTTTAAGTATTTATTTTCAGATACAATCTTATATTCCAGAACTCATTCCAACTCAGCTCAATTTGATTTTAACATGGCCATTTGGTGTTTGGCCATGTATGCTCAGGACATCTTTATGACCTGTGACAGTGGAATGTGTGTTACAGTCCCTATTTCCATCACAGAGAAAGGGAAAATGAGAGGAAACTGCTACTCCAAAATAATTTGGTGGAACTGGAACTCTGAAATCCAAATTTTCTACAGTGGCTCCAGATCCTAAACTATGTACGGACCCGGGTTCTGTTTGAGATCAAATCAACTTGATCAGTTTCTGTGATACTGTATTAATCTGGTTTGCAAGTTGGGTCGTTCGTGAGGATAAAAAGATCTTGTTTAAAATTTAGGGCTGATAGGACTCAACTAAGTCCAGGCTCAGTGTTTCCCCTCTAGCATACAACTGAAATACAAATATCACTACCAGGCTAGCATTCCACTTTAGTAAAGGCAGGCATCTCAGCTTCATCTTGCTTTTCAGCGGTAGGAACCAATCTGCGCAGACGCATCCAGGTGTTGTCGTGTGGCTAAGGAAGCTTGGTGATGGTGGAGCTCAAAGATTCCGGAGACAATCCTCAATCTGTGATCTGCATATCACGTTGGTTTGACTGTCCAGCATTGAGGTTTTCTTCAGAAATTACTGCTCTTCTAACTAATGTGTTCACAGTTGCTCAGCTCTCTTCTGTGGATGACTTTTAATTGACCTCGGCCTTGGGAGCTTCCCGCTGAATAAATTGCTGAATATTGAAAGCAAATGAAATCCAAAATAAAACCATCTTGCACTGGGATGAAACATAATTGGTCCTGCTCTATGGGGGGCCGGTAGAGCAAGTATTCTGTTTTCTAAGGCTTCCCCCCCGCCCAACCTTAAGCCAGTGAGGCAGCAGGACTATGAGGCGAGGTTGAAACGTCGTTTACGATATATACTGATAATTTGGTTCTGTAGTTGTTACTTACATTAAATAGCTTTGTGTTAAAATATTCAATAGCGTATCTGGATCTGCATTGTAACCTTGGTGGTTTGTGATAATACCAGAGCCACTGTTTACCCCACAGGGATTTTTAAATCCTAGTTGACTTTGACCAATCCTGCCATTTATTGTTTGCATAGCCTCAGGTCAGACTGGGCTACTTTGGGGCCCAGCTGTAGGGCACTGGCTCATTGTTTAAATTACTGTTTCAGCCCCTAGCTGAGAACTGGAAGGTTTAAGACAACTGAATTAGCCTGATTAAATTTGTGTTTAAAACAAAAGGCAGAGCACCAACTCCTTAGCCTTTTCCCTGCCTCCCCCCAAGTATAAACTAGGTTTTGTTTCCTTGGTTGAGGTAGCATCTGGAATTAAGTAACAAATACTGTGCAGCCTATCCATTCTGCAGTTAGACTGGAAAAGAACCAGCTTTAAGAACACACCTCTTTAGTGGGATCCCAAACTCCTCCAGACAATCCGTGCACTGGATTCTGTGTCTCAACTAATTCAGGCTGACATGAACTTCAAAAAGTCCTGGACAGAACAAGGAGTAGAACTCAAATCATGTGCTAAGTTCCATGTATATACTAAGCCCCACACGTTCCTTCTGCACTACGAAGTTCAAAACTAGAGGCAAGGAGGATGGCTGGCCTCTGTGGGAAAAGTGAAAGGTGAAAGGTTCTTGTTAGGCTGACAGAATGACAAATTGAAGGTCTGTGAGTCCCTTTCATGTCCCAGATTGATCAGTGATAACAAGGCTCAACCACTCATGATAATGAAGCACGTGGGTTTTGCTAGACAATTTCTATACTTGGTTGGGAAGATGACTTGCAGAGAGGCAGCCACCAGTCTGGTGCCTGTGCTTTTATGTGGATAGCGTCAACAGTGAAATGGACTTCTTGCTGGTAGTGCCATAAAACAAGTTAGTTGGAGCTGAAGCTGTAGGTCTAGGTCAGTGCCTCCTGGGTGAGGCAGGAGACGTGAAGATGGTGGGGATGTTATTTTTTTCTATTGTTTTTCCAGCTTTTGCCAAACAAACCTGAAAAGCAGCAAAGTCTGGCCTAGCTGGGGGTTGTAAAAGGGCCGAGGGCTGCCTGAGGAACGCAGGGCTCCATGGAAAGTACTCCCCATTCACTGGCTGACTGTTGCTGTTCAACTTTCCCTGGTCGGGGCCAGAGTCCGCCATTGGAGGCCAGGTCTTGGTGACACTGAGCATTCTCTAGCTCACTACATTTCCCCTTAGTTCGGGATTTCTGTTTTTATTGGCACTGAAATAATGGGCCCAGCCTCACAGGTGAGATCTGTGCAGGGCAGAGGTTGAAATAAGGGGTCTACTTCCAAATGCTAATGTGAATTAGGACATGGGGAGAAATCGGCTCGAATGGAGCCTAGTGCTGCTGAAGTCAAGACAAAGCCAGGCTTCCGCCCCCACCCAAGCAGGTCACCTTGAAGTCTGGTGCTCAGTTAAGCCTGAGGCCTGCTCATCTCGCTGCTGACTCTAGGACCTCTTCTCACTTGTCTGAGGGGTAACAGCTCTTTGACAGGCCTTACTCGAGTCCTCGGATCTTCTTCCTGCCAGAGAAAGCCTTGAAGCTGGAGCACCCACTCCACCTGCCAGCAGCAGAAAGAGGTCAACCCCACAGCCAGTGCTGACCAACTTGGCCCAAAGCCCCAGCTCATCAGCGGGATCCTAGACACAACTGTACGTCTCTCCATAAGGGGGCGTGGGGGAGGGGGTGACAAAAAGGTACTTTCTCAGAGCAGGGGCAGCACGAACGGTAAGATGATTTTTTTTTTTCCTCTTAAAAATTTTAAATATGTTAGGTTAAAATTGCAAAGCAAGATAAAAGTTACAGCCTAATTGTGTACTTAAAAATACACACATTTCTAGAAGAGATACAAAAACATGACTTTTACCTGTCACAATTTACTCTTCTATATATTTGTATTTTTTATCATCATGAATTAAAGTTTTTCAAACTTAATTTTTAGTCTTATTCGTTTTTCAAGAATCTTGCTTTTATCTGGCTTACAGACATTAGCTAATTCCTGATTAGGAAAGAGCTCATCTGATGACAATTTCCAACTAGATGGGGGTTAAAAAACAAAAGCCAGTGTAAACTGAAACAAACTCAGGTTATGAATTCTATTCCATCCCTTGGGATACTCCAGTAGCACCATTAAAGCACTACGGGGCTAAGCCAGGTCACACAGTGGTACACGGGACATTCCATTATGGGGATCAACTAACTGCTTCTGGTCCTAAACCTCGTCCAGTAATTTCACAGGCTGCCAGGTGAGCATTCATTCCTTAGCATTTGCTAGGCACCTACCTCAGCATGTGGTGGCAGATCCAGCAAGCACCCAGCACCTGGAAGCATCCAGCTCTTCGTAGGCTTGATATTAAAGCAGGTTTTCGAAGGGAGAACAGATTCTGTTCACCTCAGCTGGGAGGCTTTCTGATGCCTTAAGCCCTGGAGTCTGGCTTCTTGCTCTAGTTCTGCGGCCCTGCTCTTACGTGCAAGTACCGGGCATGTGTCAGTCTCGTGGATTTCTCGGGTTTTTAGTCCCGGTCATTGGTGTGGCTACTCGCCGATGCTCTGCACTCCTTTGGCAGGTGGGGCCACCAGCGAAAGGACAGCATGCTCAAGATTAAAAATGCATTTTCTCACAGGTGGACAGACAAGGAGCTGGGCCAAGGGACAGCACCTCCACCTAGCCCAGTCCTATGAGAAAGGCCAAAAAGGATTCTGAATCCTTCCTCTGAGGATTCAACTAGCGAACCCTGTTAAGAGGTACCAACACCTGCTTGGAAGGTTTAATACGGTACTTAAGACTTTTGTCTTTCTGAATTCCTCATTGTCAACCTCCCCTTTCTCCACCCACCTTCCCAAGTGAGCTCTGGCTTAGCCACACAATGGCCAGTCCTCCCCTCCTGGGGTCTTTTACTCAGTTTAAATTAAAAGTAGGGAAAAACTGCACTTGAGAGTGAATCATCCATTTTATTTTATTTTATTTTGTCATGTGCTCACAGCATCTCTCTTTCTCTCTCCTCTCCCTGGCAGGTCAGAGATAAATTAAAAATAAAATCTACAAGGAAAATAATTTATAAAAGCACTTCCCAGGCTCATGCCTTCTTTCCCTACTGCTCAGTTAGAATGCCCCCCAGTGGGGAGGAGAATCGGTCCTTCTCTCCCCACAACTCACCCCTCCTAGTCTGGGCTGACTGTACTCCGGAGCCAGGCAGGGGTGGGGGCAGCAGTGGCAAACAGTTAAAAATAAAGACACTGTGGTCCTGGAACCATCTGGCCACCTTGGCGCTCCCCTCTCTGCCTCCCCCAGGCAGTCCTCCTGCCTGGGGCCCTTTGCTAAACTGGGGGTGTAGAGAAGCAGCCTGTGGCCGAGAGCCTGGGGGGGGATAGGTGCTCTCAAGCCCTCATTACATGCACTTCTCATTCTCCTAGAAAGAAACCAAAAAAAAAAAAAAAAAAAAAAGGAAAAGAAAAAGAAAAAGGCAGACAGAGACCTCGGGACAGAGGAGAAAAATCCCAAGTGTTCACACAGTTACACGGAGTCTTTATGGCAAAGAGAACATTTAGCAGCTTTGAATATTGGGGTATCTCCTTTTTACTCAACACAAGCATTCTAGACCCTATAAGTGAAACAGGGCTCAAGCCCTAAAAAAATCAAAGCGCAAGAAATTCTAAAAGGACTAGTTTGTTTTTGTTGCTGGGTTTTGTGGTTTTGTCCTCCAGTGACATGCCCAGTGGTTGGCAGGGGAGGCCTGAGGGAAGGGTCACTCCCCAGTGTTGTGCTGAATACTGCCTGGCTTCTCCACACGCCCTGCCTCAGAGCAGCCCCCCAGAGGCCACAGGCTCAGCACTAGGGGTGCGCCGGCACCCCAGCTGCAGCAGAGCTCAGGCAGCGGGGAGGGGAGGGGCGGGAAGAGAACAGCATTCGCATGCAGGCTCTGATGGAAACATGGGGGGCCTCAGCTGGGGGGGGGGAGGAGACGGGACCGGGCACAGAGGGAGATGGAGTGGCCGGGCAGTGAGGGACATGCTTGGTGTTGGGGCTGCTGCAACACGGCATGGGGGCCTCGTGACCCTTTCCCGTTCCCTCTCCTTTTTTGACCCTAGCCCCCCAAGCCAGTGTTGGGTCCCAGTGGCTCCCGTCCAAATGAGAGCATCACAGGACACATCCAAGAGCTCCCCTCTCAGGGCTGCCACAGGGCAGGAGCTGAAAGACCCACAAAGCCCCTCCCAGATTCCGCCTTGTGTTCCACCCTCCCCTGGGGTGAAGTGGGGTTTACTCATGCATAGGGCCTAGGCCCACCTCAAACCTGCCGCCTGGTATCCTGGCCAGAGCCAACCTTAACCTGTCCTTTGATTTTCTTCCCGCTTTGATTTTTTTGGGGTTTTTTTTAATCCCTCTTCCTTCCTTCCTTGCTTCCAGGAATGAGACTTTCTACGACTTTCCTCTCACAAGATCCGCCCCCCCTTTACCCTCGCCTCGGTCGGCCTCCAGCAATGCCAGCACCACCCCTTCTCTCAGAGGACACAGTAGGGGTGAGGACCCTGTCCACCCAAACGGTCTGGCTGCTTCCGCACCCCCCAACCCCCCCTACGGCGGGAAGCCGAGCCAGACAGCGCCTGCGCCCTCCTCTTCCTGTCCACTGACCCGCAGTTCATCCCATCTGAAAAGATCTACTGGATAAGAAGGCATTCAAGTCCCCACTGTAGGTCCAGGTCCAGGCCCAGCCCTTCTCCAGTTTCCATCCCAGTGAGCGTCAACCCCCCTTTCCTCCCCAGGCTCACTTTCTTCGGTCCTTTGGCTTCCTCTCCTGTCGTCGGGCCTGCTGGTCGGCCAGGGTGCGGGGGATGAGGAGGACACTGCCGTCCCCGGCATACTGGAGTGCGTACTGGCTGGGCGAGTAGGGTCGCCCGTTCTCATCCCGCAGCCGCCCGAACACCTCCTGGTACAGGCTCTGGACCTTCTGCTTCATCTGCCGCAAGGACCGGAGGAACTCCACCTTCTCCCGCAGCAGCCGGGCTTTATCGCGCTGCAGGTCCTCCACGTCCCGCTCCAGGTTCAGGATGGTGTCCAGCTTGCGCTTGCGGCAGTTCTGCGCCGCCATCTTGTTCTTGCCCCGGCGCCGGATGTCGCGGATGAGGCTCAGCTGGGCCTCGCTCAGCTGGTATTTGGACAGCAGCTCATTGAACTCCTCCACTGGCAGGTTGATGATTTTGTCATTGGTGAAGGGGATCTTCATGGCTCGGGCTCGATGCTCATCCCGGCTCATCTGCTTGTCTAGGAAGTCGGCCTGCTTCTCCTTGCTGCCTTTCTTGAGGGTGCCGGGCGCTGGCAGCTCAGCCGAGTCGAGGGCGCTGGGCGCCATGTTGTACGTGTGGTTGTGGCCCACGTGCTCCAAGTAGGGCAGGCAGGAGAGCTGGGCCGGGTCCTGGTAGCTCATGCGGCAGAACTTGGAATACTCGGGCTGGTAACCCACAGCGCCCTCAGCCTCTTCCAGATCCAGGGTCTCAGAGTCAGAGCTGTAGCCAACGGCGCCTTCCTCAGAAAAGGAGGAAGAAGCCGACGAGGACGCAGAGGAGGAGGAGGACGAGGACGACGACGACGAGGAGGACGAGGAGGAGGACGAGGAGCTGCCTTCGGAGCTGCTCAGGGAGGAAGGGCTATGGCTGGAGTCCAAGGAGAGGCCTGAGTCAGAGTCGAACTCCTCTTCGAGCTGGGAGGCCTGCACGGGGTTGAAGCCCTCCTCGATGGCCAGGTCCATCAGGCTGATCTCGTCCAGCATGGCTTCGTCCAACAGGCCCCCCAGCGGGTCGGGCAGCTCGGGGCCGGCCGTGTCGTTGGCAGAGCCGTTGAGCTGAGCCGGAAAGAAGAGGCCCGCCAGGTTGGTGGAGCCAAAGGTGGAGTTGAGGCTGGTGGAATTGCTGGGGACCAGCGGGAGCAGCGTGGAGCCGCCGGCCACAGGCAGGCTCTCCACCTCGGGACTGAAGAGTGAGAAGTCCTGGCTGCAGCCCCCCAGGGATGCCTGATGCAGGCTGACATTCTGATTGATGGGGGTGTTGGGGGCAAGGCTGTAGTTGGTGCTCAGGGGGTCTCCAGGAGGGGCACTGTACAGGATCTCACTCGCCGAAGTGTTCACTTCCATGGCCTGGCGGGGGGCGGTGGGGGGGGGGGGAGAAGAGCGTCACCGTTCACTCCGCGCAGACTCCCCCCCCCCCCGGGGACTGGCGGGGAGGGGGGGCTCCCACCAGGAAGCACCCAACACAGGCACAGCTGCGCAGGTGGAAAGGCAAGAGACTGGAATCCAGAGCCCAGGGTCCACTCCTGGCCCTGCTCGATCCACCAGACCTACTAGGACCTGGCAGAGAAGGTCCTCCCTGTGGAGCCCACCCCAACGCAGGGCTGACCAGCTCCCGGCTGTGTTTGGCCAGACTCCCCCACCTTGGAGGGAGAGGAAAGAAAGGAAAAACACCCAACCCTGCCTACCTCTCCTCAGTGTAAAATCCGCACAGCGAAAGGAACACCCAGCCTTGGAGGGAGAAAACCTAGCTGTACCACTTTGCTGTGTGACCAAGGGCACATCACTCAACCTCTCTGAGCTTCAATTTCCTCACCTTTAAAATAACAAAGGGCTGACTAGATGACCGTAAGGGGCAAGAGAGCTGGCGCCGGCTGCAAAAACGCACCACACGAATGTCCGGTTTTAGAAATGCTAAAGCTGGAAGCATTCGGTCATTTGATTATCTACCTAAAGGGAAGGAAGAAGGCATACCTAGGGGACAGTCCTGTTTTAGAAGGCCTAGCCCTGGGCTTCTAACCCAAACCCCACTCCTGACTGTACCCCGTACCCCAAGGAGACAGCCAGACAATGACCTCTCAGCGTCCCCACTTTACTATGGATCAGAGAACGACTCCGTTCTCTTCCCAGCGGTGAAAAAGCAGCTGAATGCGAACACCCCCCACCCCCACCCCCGGTCCGAGAGCTCTGTGTCCTGCTCTGGTAATCCTACCTGCATTTCCATGATGGACATGAGATCTTGCCACTGCTGCTCCAAATCGAATGGCGACTCCGTCCCCGTCAGGAGAGGAGACAAGAGGTGGTTCTGAAGACCTGGGGGCTCACTCTCACTAGGCACTGCTTCTGTTATGCTGGAAATGTCTGCTGGAAACTAGGGCAAAACACAAGAGGCTTTAACGGGGGGGAAGGCAAGACCACCGTCGCATTCCTCCCAGAGACTACCGGCTGAGGTTCTGTCTCTTCCTTCCTCTGAATTCAGCCCCGCAGCCAGGAGCAGGCCACACCGGGCGCTGGCCCCTCGCGCAGCCAGCACAGAGACCCACGGCGTGCAGGCTGCCCTGCTGGCTCGGTGGGCTCTCCCTGGAGTCCTGCTCACCTCAGCATTCTCCCCAAAGGGGCAGGTGGCCTCCAGCAGCCTAAGGCACTCTTCCAGGGACAGGGCCGTCTGGTCCTCCCCACCAGGCACCTGTGGCAACAGCAACCGTAAGTCTGACTGACCTGGGCCTTGGCTGCCTGCAGGCCAAAGCCTCTTCCCCAGCCTTTCGAAGGGGGAAGCTGAAGGAGGGCCGCAAGGGCTACAGGCCCACACTCTCCCTCTGTGCCCGGGCTGATGGCTGCCCCTGCGTCCCAACCTCCAGGGAAGAAAAGAGGAAAAGTGGAAGAGTCCTGATGCAAACAGGAAGCTGCTAGGTGCTTTGCCTCCTCCGTGCTGTTCGTTACCAAGGCCTGGCCCCTCTGCTTCTGTTGCTCATCCACTCCCCCTTCCTCAGCCCAAGTGACTTAGAGACCCCAACCCAAAAGATACATTCGGGTTCATCCCACAGAAGTGGCCTTCTCTAAGGAGAAGTTTCTAGAAGTGGGCAGAGGTGGGGGTACCTGTGCAGGGAAGCTCTCCCCAGTTTCTCCATCCACTAGCAGGTTTCGCGCCAGAGCTTCTGCACCCTCGCCTGACCAGGTGTCGTCCTGCTCCGCTCCATCGCAAAGGTCCTTATCCACATCCTGCTCCTTCTGGCGATGACTATAGTCAAAAATCTCACGCCCAGCCCCCAGGTCAATATCCTGTCGCCAAAGGATGTCAATCAGATCTATGTCCTGAAAGACAGATCACCGTGACTTTAGCTCTCGGATCCAGCGGTCTTTCCTAGCATCACTCCAATTAGTCCCGGGAGTGGGGAGCAGCTCTCCCAGCCTCTGTCTCCTCCATACCAACAAGGCTTCATTCATCCATTTCCAGATACCAGCCTCCAAAAAACAAAAAAAAAAATAAAAAAACCACAAGAGCTAGCAAAAATTACCAGCATGATCAACCCCATACAAGCCTGTGGGCTCAGGACCAGAGACACAGCCAGGCCAAAAGGCAGGGCCACCTCACCGCTACACAAGAAAGAAGGGGGAAGCAGGAGACACTTCTCATTCTGGGAACAAGAATCCCTTCAAACTTGGGTTTGTAGGATGCTGGCCAGGCCAGGCAAGGGCGAACTGTCATGCAGAATTGCTTCGTGGTGGCCAGGCTTGCATCAGCCTATGGTGCCATTTCATTTGCATAAAGGGGTGGGGTGGGCCAGAGAGGAAAATCCCTGCATTTGCAACCACCTGCTGCAACCAATGGCAACGACAGGCTGCCTCCAGACCTTCCTAGAGCCATTCCCCTTCCCTGGCTGAGGCCAAGAGTAAGGCTGGACACCCAAAGCCCAGGCTCACCTCAAGATCCATCCCTGCCAGAATTCCCACTCTCAGCTGATCCTAGCAGGCTGCCTCTGTCCCAGGAGAGCCTCAGGCAGTCAGATGATCCTCACTGGGCACCCCACCCCTGCCAAGGCCGGCCCCCGGTGTCCCCTCACACCAGCACTCTCACTCCCTTCCTCACCACACCCCAGGACTCACTGGCGCTCCGTCAGTCAACCCACTCAAGGACATGGGCCCCATCACCGCTCAGCCACAGCTGCCACCTCAGGGACCAAAATTCCTCCTTCCCACTCTACCCTGGTGGCTCCTGATCAGTTCCTGCACCAAATGCCACCCCCAGAGCCACCAGCATAGAACCCCAATAAATAAGAGCCATTTGGGCTTCCTACACATGCCATTCCCCTGTGGCTGAAGAAATCCTGAACTCTTGCCTTCCATTCAGAGGTTTTTTTAAAAAGCACTTTCCAGAAAGCAATATCCTTACATGAGACCCACCTCCCCAGCTCTGACCAGGTACCCCTTTCCCACCGTAACCCTCCCAGATCCCAAGACCTCCCAGGTGTACCTCTCCCTTCAGTCTCCCCACATACACCAACCTGAACAGAAGCCCTGGACCCAGGAGCAGAGGGGGGCTGGGCCACCCGGTGCCCAGCCAGCAAAGAGTTAAGGGGCCGGCTCCCTTTGGCATGGCCCCCACCACTGTGAGAGCTGCGGTCCAGGCGGGTCATGGTCTGCGAGAAGAGCCCCAGGGCAGCTGGTGCCGGGAAGCCGGACAGGGGGCTGCAAGGAGCTCTTGGCTTGCAGGGAGCACACCAGGCTGGAAGGGTGGCCCCCTGCTAGCTCCGAGGGGCCCGAGGAGGGTGCCCCGCCCGTGCAGCTGCCTGGGCGGCCCAGCCCAGCCCCCTTCCTCCATCCTCAAGCAGCCCCCTCCCACCTCACAACCCCAGTTCCACTCAGGCACCCGGCAGCCCCCACCCTGAGCTCACCGCAGAGGCTGCAGTGAGATGGGACTCCCACCCCATGCTCCGTGCTCAAGCTGCAGAGGAGAGCCAGCTCCCTCCAGGGCCTAGCCTCCCGCTCCTCCCTCTCTCCCCCTCCCCACGCCCCCCAAACTTGTTACCTAGGCTGCAGCAAGGAGCCAATCCCCTCCCCCTCCCACCCCGCAGGTCACTGCTGAGGCTGCGGAGAGCCAATCCCCTCCCCCAGGTCAGCAGCTGGGCTGCGGAAAGAGCCAATCCCCTCCCACTGTCGTTACCTAGGCTGCGACGAGAGCCAATCTCCTCCCCCAAGTCTCCGCTGGAGATGCGGAAGGAGCCAATCCCCTCCCACCGCCTGTTACCTAGCTGCAGCCGGGAGCCAATCTCTGCACCAGGGCAGCTGGAGAAGCTGCCGCAAGGAACCAGCCCATCCCTGGGCCGCCTCCGTCTCCTCAAGGAGACGCACCCAGGGGCGGGCAGCCCCACCCAGCCCAGTCAGCCAGCCGGGGTGGCGCAGTGAGAGAGCCCTGGGGGGGGGGGGGGAGGGAAGGGGTGCCACTCTCCCTCCTGTCGCATCCTGCTTCCCCAGCCCACTCAGGACTGGGCAGAAACCACTCCCGCAGCTTCTCGGGAAATCTAGTTCTTCCCTGGAAGTGGAAGGAGTTTTCCTGTTCCTCAGCAGGGCTGCAGCCGCTCGTCCTGAAGCCTAAGGATCGCAAGCTGAGGCCAGGCCTGCTGTGAGCCAGGGGCTCTGTTCCCCCGACCCCAGGCCAGAGGAGACGAAGGAGTGCTGGCCAGGGCTCACCCCAGGCAGAAAGGAGCCTCGGGCCTGAAGGCCAACCCTGAAGGAGCCGCACACGTGCGCCATGCTCCCCCTTCACTCCAGCTTCGTTCAAGAGCTTCTCCCCCCGGACCCCTGGTCCACATCTCTAACGCCAGGAAAACACCACCCACAGAATCAGGAGCACAGTTCCAACGTCCAACCTCACTGCTGCACCCCTCGAGCCTAAGGTCAGGTCAGGGACAGTATGTTCTCCTTGGTCACAGAATGCTCCTCGCCAGGAGAGAGTTGTACCCAAGCCACCCCCTGCTCTGGGCGGAGTGCCAGCCTCCAGGGGAATCCTATCCCCGGCAAGGGCCTGGGCTAGGGCTGTCCATGGAACCGGCCTCGCAGCGGGGGAGTGCTGCCCCCCGGGGGGAGAATACCAGCTCCAGCAGCGCCTGTCACATGCTCTGGACCTGGGTATTTTTATCCCTGAGTTGCTGAGGAAATGTTGTTCTAGACACGTAATAATTCTCCCTTCCCCCACACCCAGCCTAGGACCCTAACGCTGACCCACCCCCAACCCCCAAAGGAAGCAGAGAAGACCTGGGGTCAGGGACAGCACAACCTTCATGAAGGCCAAGAAATAGAAGAAAGCAGGGTCAAAGTCTCATCCCATTCTGCCCCAACCCATCGAACCATATCCAAACTTCCCACTCCAACCCAGGAGAGCTCCCAACAAGAAGAGGAATGGAGCTTAACCTGCAGAGTTCCGAGGAGTGAGCCCAGTTACACACCCCACCCCTTGGGGAGCTACATCAGGACAGAAGGACGGAAGAGGAAGCTGGGAGGCATACTTCTTCAGACCACCATGCCAAGACTGAAGCCCATTTGAAAGAAAAGAACAGAGGAAGCAGAAAAAAGGCAAAGTTCCCAGTGGCACTGGAAGAATCTAAGAACTGAAGCACTGTAAGGTAAGGAATGCTCACAGCTCCCGTGCTCAGATAATTCTAGTCTTTCTCAGAGCAGATCCAGTGAGGCAGCTGAGCAGAGAGCAGCCCTGGCACTACAGATGTGTGGGGCCAGATCCATCTGACATCTGGGGGCTGTCCTGTGCTTTTTAGTAAGTTTTGCAGCATCCCTGGCTTCTCCCCACCGACGGCACCTCTTCCAGTTGTGACAACCAAAACTGTCTCTAGACATGGCCATCTATCCCCTGGACGGGCAAAATCGTCCCCAGTTGAACACCACTGGCCCAGAAAAAGCCACAAGCTCTGACAGGCACTAACATTCAAAGAAATGAGCTCAGAAACAGGCTCAAATGCAGGACAAGAGGCAAAACCTGGTCTGACTGGTGGGCGGAAAAGAGCCAAGATCTGCAGCCCCTCTATAACTTTTTACATACCCTACCCCCGCTCCCCAGGACTCAGCTCTGGAAAACCCAGACCAGTGCAATCCAGCCTTAGCCTTCCCTTTCCTAATGGCCAGGACAATGCAGCAGGCTTTTCTCAAGCTCCTTAAGGCTGAGTGGCAAGCCCAGGCCAAACACAGAGCTCAAAGTGGTTTTATCATCATGCTAGTGAGGTGGGAGCAGCAGGAACCATTCACATCGTTAAAGGCTTTCTGTTCCGCCCAGAACAGTGTGTCAGCCACGTGTCAGGAGCTACAGATCTCTGACAGCTCAGAGCAAGCTGACTTAAGCAGCGAATGCAGCTTCTCTTCTAGCTCCCAGCCCTCTCCTCCCTACTCCCTACTCCCTGCAGCAGGCCTTTAAGCAAGGAACGGGAGCCTTGGCCCTCTCCTGGCCAAGAATAGCCATCTAAATCTACCCCTTGGCTCAAGCCCAGGAGAGCCGACTTATCAAGGACCTTACAACAACAGGCCCGAACACAAAGGAGAACTTCAGGCTATGCTAGTGTGTTTTGATGTGGGGGGAGGTACAAGGCAAAAGTCCACAAAGTATTTGTGTCTTAGCAACAGATACACACGGCACCAAAGCCCATCACAACACCACTCCCTCCCCCACCCTGGGGCCTCCAGCAGTCCTGTTGAAATCCAAGCAGTAAACACGCTGGCATGTTCTAGGAACCTCCCACTGCCCTGACGGTACATTTAGAGGTGGGTCAATGGTTCAACACAAGGAAATGCTCCCAGCCCCCAATCCTGGTCAGACAATTCAGCTCATTCCCGTCAAAGAACAATGCCTGAGATGCCCCCCCGCCCCGCAAACCACTCTCGTTCTTTACAGGGGTTAGTACTGACCTCGCCCCTTCACCACCAAGACCAGCCCCCGCCCCCCAGAAACCCCAAACCCTTCTTACCCACCCCGACGTGTGGTCACTAACCTCTTTGGTTAGGTCTCCACTGACTGGAGGGGCTACAGCTCCCAAATCCTCCAAATCTTCACTGAATCCCTGCTCCGTTTCGCTTTCTCGCACCCCGTTGTCTGGGCCTGTCACATCCTGGAGGCCACTGGAACTCTCGAGGGTGAGGCCTGAGCTGGGCTGGCTGCCAGAGACAGACCCCTCTGGATCCCGGTGGACCAGCCAGGCGTTTACCTCAGTGGTCGGCACCTGGAACCTGTCCAGGGCCCTCACCTGACTGAGGAGCCGCCGGGCAGTGAAGTAATTGTCCAGGTCTATGCTCTTGGGGTGGATACCATAGCCATCCAAGGTATTCCTCAGGTTGTGGAACTGGGTCTGAGTATAGGCAGAACTGGGCCCCAGGATGATCTCCCGGAGCGGGGGAAGCTGTGAGGTCAGGTAAGTATCCACGTCCACCCGCACCCCAATCAAACTCAGCAGAATGGTGAACTGGAGGAGTCCTTCCGTTAAGTATTTCTTCAGAGAAAGCATTGCTGAAGGACCAGAATGTTTATGCTTTTTGGTTTTTAAATCTTCCAAAAGACAAATCAAGGCCACTGCTCTGCTGCTCCAGCCAGCAAGTTACCCTCCTCAGTGCCAAACCCTGTATCCCACCCTGGCAGAACACAGGGGCTGAGCTCCCGGATGGCCTCAGAGGAAAGCACACCCTGCGAAGCCAAGGCCACTCTCCAGACCACATTCACTTTTCCCTTCTCAGCACCTCACCTCGGCATGTACAACTGTTGCTAACCCAGTCCAGGCCCTCAGGGCCCACGTGACTTACTGTCTCCACAGTCCACATACAGTCACTTCCTCACTCACATTAGTTGTCCTCTCTGTAGATTCCACCGCAGGCTGTTCTCAGGAACAGCTGATGGGTTGGTTTTGTTTTTTGTTTTTTTCCTTCTCCCTAAGGTTTATTTTCTTTGGCTGGAGCTACAAGCCTTTTGTCTTGGGTCAGAGTGTCCCGCCTCCTCCACACTTACCAGGGGGGTTTCCAGAGAAACCTGAAATGGGAATCACAAGAGCAACAGGATAAGATTCCAGAATTTTCACACCATGATCAAGGCAGAAGGCAGGAAACACGTTCAAATTCCACTTTCATATTTTATTGAAAAATAAGTCAATTATTTTACTCCCAAAGAAATGAAAACCAAAAATCTGTTATAGGGAGAACAACTACGAAAGGAAAATATTGCTCACAAAGGATCTCCGTTTCTGGATACTAAATTTGTAATACCCTAAAAGGTAGCTTGTTTTGGATAAGCAGATAATGCCCGGGGCATCCAAAATATTTTACATGTTGTCTGATTTACCAACCCTCCCCCACCCCATCCACACACTACCCAGCTTCTATTTTTAGCATGAGAAGCCCATTTCCTAACTTAAAGAAAAGTTGTATCCTCCATCTCTCAAGAGAAAACTGCCTACAATCCCTGTCCCTTCCCGTTTTAAAGGGAAGGGAGAAACTATTAATGGGAGAAGTGTGTAAAAGGACATGAGGGCTACGTTCAGGACACCACCTCACGAAATAATGTCTTTTGTTTTCCCAACTTTAAAATATGGTTTCCCTTTCCTCTCTCTCACATTAAAAGGGGGAAGGGGGACTGAGAGGGCTTTGGGGGGGGGGGGGGCAGGGAGCAGTGAGGCAGGAGGATTATTCGACCCAGAATTTGTGATAGGCAGGTTTTATTTTCATTAATATGACCTTCTGAGCCTAAGCAGGATAAGGCCAAGTTCTCAACCTAGATAGCAAAGTGGGGAGGGAGTAAACCTGCCTTTCAGTTTCTGGTCTCTACTTTTGCGCTTCCATTAACCTCACAGACCAAGACATAACTCTCCTCTTCACTGTTGTGACCCAGCTACCAACTTCATCCCAACGGGGAAGAGGGACACACGGACGGACGGACGGACGCACACACACACACTCCTTATTTGGTTAAAGTAAACACAACTGCGACTCAGAATTCCTGCTTACACTACCCTCCCGTTCTCACGCCAATTTATTACTAAAACCTCCCAAGAGACAATTAAGTTCCAGAAACCGGACAAGGCCCCTTAAAGACGGAGTAAGGCTACAGGCCTCTGGTCTGAGCCCGGTCCCACCCCGCCCCGGATACCCGAGTCCGGCCGGGACCAAGTCGCCATGCCCGCTGTCGGTGCCTCGGCTTCTAGCCTTCTGGGGCAACAGCGAACAAGTGCGACTCAGGCGGCCTTGACCCACCCTCACAGCCAAACCCCACCCCGCCCTCCGTCCCGATGGCCCCACCCCGCTCCAGGCCTGGGCCTCACACCACGCCTTCTCGTGCCCTCAGCCCTCCCCAGTCCAACCCACCCCGGAGCTAGCTTTCTCAACGGCCTCGCGGCCCCTCCCTGCCAAGCCGAGGCCCGGGCCCGACGCGAACCCCGCTCGCCTGCCCGTTCCCGCCTCCAGCCCCCTGCCCCTGGGCTCCACCCCGCCGCCCTTCACCCCACAAGCCTCGTTCCCGCGGCGCTGCGCCCGCCACCCCCGCCCCCACGTCGGGGAAAGGAATATGCCGGATACCCGCTGCAGAGCTCGGCGTCCGCCGCTGCCGCCACAGCAGGCCCTCAGCCCGAGTCCCGGCCTTGCCGCCGCCACCGCCGGCCGGCCTGGAGCTCCCCAGCCTCCGCTTCCCTCCCCGCCCCCTCCTTCCACCTCCCACCTCATTCGGAAGCCCGCCCTCCGCGTCCTTCCTAGGACCACGTTTCTCCAATCAACGAGCCGGGACCGCGGCCGTCGCCGGATGTCATTTTGATTGACAGCCGAAAGAGCCCAATGGCTGAGTGTGCCTCCTCCTCCCTCTCCCGATTTCCCAAGACTGACATGGCCCACAGCCCAGTGGGCGCATAGACCCGCCCCGCGGCGTGGGCTCACCAGTAAGGGGCGAAGGCCCTACAGCCCGGCGTTCTGGCACCTCGGCGGTGCGTCGGCCGCCCAAGCTGTTACAGGCGGGGCGCGGAGTAAAGTGTGCAAGCTAAGCGCTACCAGTGCATTCTCCAGCTCGGGGATAAGGGCTTAGGGCTGGGGGTGAGAAGTGGTTTCGCTGCCGGAGCGCGGAATTCTCCCCCGCCCCGAAGGTTCCCACGGTGACTTGCAAAAGCCCAGTAAGACCTGAGGGGGCCGAGGCGGGACCCAGAGTATTTCCCGCGGTGGCGACGCTCGAGCCGCCATATTGGGTGCTGGCAGCGGAAACCGCTATCGCCGTTTCCGCTCTGTGCAGGCCGTGGCCCGCGCCAGTCAGGGACGGTTGCGTCGCGGGAATGGCCCAGCGGGCCGATTGCCACCACAATGGTGGGGCGTTGGCGGTGTGAGGGATGTGGCATAATTGGCGAGTTTTCTCGTGATAGGAACAGCCCGTAGGGCTCCCCTTCCCCGTCTAGCCCCACCCTCCAACCCCCGCCCAGACTACCACCGAGTTTAGTCTTGCCTTTCAGGAACTTTCCTCGATTTCAGGTGCTGGCCAGTCTCACCTAGCCAACGTCTTTGTGATTTTCGAACATTGCTTTATTATCCCCAGCCTCTCTTGGGGGAGCTTGTTAAACCTTCAAATTCTGAGGCCTAACTCCAGAGATCGTGATTCACTCAACCCTGGGGTTGGTGGCCTGATAACCTGCCAGCTTAGTAACGACTCGGGTAGTTTTAACACAGTTGATCCCAAGACCACCTTTAGGCAATCACTAAGTTGAAGTTCATAGTACTTTGTTCCCAGCTGTGGGACAAAGAGGCATCAACTCAAATTCTTGACTCCCAGGAAGATCTTCGTAATCTAGTGGGCGAAATCCCTAGTCCTTGTACAACTAAGGATGAGGCCAACTGCTAACTCTTCAGATAACAACATGCAGTCCTCACGTGTTTGGAGAGTTGGGAGGCTTAATTTGGGGTAGTTCACAGATTATAAAGCACTTTCAAAATTCATACAGAAAAGTACACCAGCGTCTGGTCATTGAATCCTTAACAAACTGCTAAGGTAGTTGTGCATTTCAAAGACTGATTCAGAGAGCACATGTTTTACTTAACTCGTTTTACTATTTGGCTTCTAGTAGATGCTAGAATATAAACTCCATGAGGACTAGAATTCTGTGTATTAACTGTTGAGTCCTCAAAACCTGGAACAGTGCCAGGAGCAAAGTAGACAATAAATACTGAATAGTTGAAGGAGAACTCCAGCAGGCAGGCCTGTGATTAGAAGTTCCTGCTAAAAACAGAAATTAATATGTGGAAGAGATGTGGTTTTGAGGGATACGGCATGTTACCAAGGAAATGGGAGACCATTCGGACCCGGAATTAATAAGACCATGAAGGGAAATACTCCTGTTGGATAAGAAAAGAGGAGAAATTGAGGTGTGCTTTGTTAACTCTAAAACTATACCAACGGGGTTGAGAAGGGAATAATTAAAAACCGTAGAACTGAAAGATACCAAAGCTAGACTAAAGTTGCGCGGCTTAAATACGAGACTTTGGAGAAAATAGGAGAGTGTCATTTGTTTGACCCAGCAGATACAGAACAATTTTAAACCTTGACACAGTTTAAAACAAAACAAAACAAAAACAAAAACTGGGCGAACCTCTAATCTATGGGAAACCTTAGCACCAACAAAACTGATGTTTTAGACAGGTCCACTTGTATTTTCCAAGTTCCTTTTGAGCTGCATAGCAGGGTACCAGGTGCCTGGGATAAGAAAGAAAGTCCTGGGGCGCCTGGGTGGCTCAGTCGGTTAAGTGTCTGCCTTCGGCTCAGATCATGATCCCAGGGTCCTGGGATGGAGCCCTGCATTGGGCTCCCCGCTCAGCAGGGAGTCTGCTTCTCCCTCTCCCTCTGCACCTCCTCCCTGCTCATGCGCTCTCTCTCTCTCATAAATAAATAAAAATCTTAAAAACAAGCAAAAAAAAGAAAGTCTTACAGTGGACACCAAACTGACTAATGTGAAGTCAAATGAGGAAAATATTCACTGAAATGAAATGGCAGCCGTAGGTTGAAGGCCACACTGGGGAGCTAACATGTGACATCGTCACATCACTTGGAAAGTTTAAACTCATTTGGTGGCTTTTAATGACTCAAAATTTGTTGAGATAGATAGCAGCCCTACCCAACCTCTCCTCCCCTTTCTGGGTCCTGGGTGTAGAGTGAGGTGCAGGCACTGAGGAGGGGAGGATCTCCGTGTTAATCCCTAGAGAAGGGGTGGGAGAGGTGTGGAAAAGTCTTCTGTTTGTGCCTACAC
Organism: Zalophus californianus; assembly: GCF_009762305.2. Classification (NCBI taxonomy): domain Eukaryota; kingdom Metazoa; phylum Chordata; class Mammalia; order Carnivora; family Otariidae; genus Zalophus; species Zalophus californianus. The sequence continues at coordinate 37,571,727 of NC_045610.1, forward strand.
TGTCCCCTTCATTTTCTTTTGCCTGCCACAGTACTTCTAGTACTGTGCTTCACTGTGTCTGATTATTTGAGCTTTCAGTGGGAGAGAGGTGGATCAGGAACTGTATAACTGGGTTAAAGGATGCCTGGACAGTTCAATAGTTTCCTGCTTAACGGTTAAAGAATTGTTCGCCTGTTGCAAGGGCTGAGGAGAATCTAGATGTAGAGAGTCTCAATCAGCAGTAGGCATTTAGGCCTGGCAGCCTGTGGGCATCCAGGATACTTGATACTCCATGGTAGGGAGCGGGGATCCAAACACTGTCTTCCACTCTGTCGAGAGTTCCAGATCAAGTCTGAGCAGGTGCAAACCTCCTTCCCACTGATTAACCACCCTGTAAAATCCAGGGTGTGTCCTTCACCTAGGAAGCCACCCTCCTCCCTTCTCCCCCCCCCCCCATCCTCTCCCTCTCCTTTGCCTGGGACAGCTGTTAATAGGAAAATTACCCAAGAAGCAAAAGAAAGATGCCATGCTGATGTGTCATCAGTCCTGGTATATCCATTAAATCAGACTGAGAAGACCACTGGAAAAAGTGAACACATGCGCTCCCTTCCCTAAGGGAGAGGCTGAGAGCCGTCAGTAAAACCAGGCCTTGCCCTCGAGACTCGAGACCGCTTGGGAAAGGAGAAGGTAGTGGGAAGCCAGGAAGAGAGTTTGTTCTAATGCACAGGGATTTAGGGTCATCGAAGAGCCGGCTAACTATACGCTGAATACCCTACTCATCTGGGTTATATCCGTGTTGGCCCAGCTTCCTCCATGGAAAAAGCTGTTGCCACCAGCAGGCACATCCAGTCATCCTGGGAGGAGGACATCTGCCAGGAAACCGTCAGAGAAGAGGTTGGATTTCTTCTGGAATAGCAGGGATTGCTTTTTCCCTTAAGGGGAAATCTAGTCTTTCTGCTATCCTTGTTGCCTATTGTTTTTCCTCTTTTAAAAAAAAAAAAAATGTTTTTAAATATTGCTAATCTATATAAATATTTCTCACTCTCCAACTTTCATCTAATCCAGGGGAGTATATTAGATGACTGTGAGATTTCCTTATAGCCCTTCTGAGAGATTCTAGGATTACATCCTGTCAATACTAAATGTTAACATGTCTTGCAAGGAAATCAATTAGTTATCCAGCTAATCCAGACATCTGGCCTCCTTTCTTACATGGTAAACATCATTAGCAAGCTTGTTACCATTAAACCCTCAAAAGAGGTAAAGCTCTTCCACAAACCAGCCACTTCCCTGTGCATCCCTACACCTCAGCTGTCTTAGAAGATTGCTTCTCAACCCTGGCTGCACATTAGAATCACCTGGGGGGCTTGTACAAATTATCCATGCCCAGGTCCCATCCCCAACCAATTAAGTCGGAGTCTCCCAGAGCAGCCCTGGGCATCAGGATTTTGTAAAACATTCCTCAGGTGATTCTTATGTGCAAAGTAGAGAATCGCCAGCTTGGAGCAAGAACCCAAATTGGGTAAAAAAGAACAGCAGTGGGTGCCTGGGTGGCTCAGTCGTTAAGCGTCTGCCTTCGGCTCAGGTCATGGTCCCGGGGTCCTGGAATCGAGTCCCTCGTCGGGCTCCCTGCTCAGCGGAAGCCTGCTTCTCCCTTCCCCACTACCCCTGCTTGTGTTCCCTCTCTCGCTGTGTCTCTGTCAAATAAATAAGTAGAATCTTAAATAAATAAATAAATAAATTCTCTTTCCCTTAAAAAAAGGAAAAACAGCAGTGGGGGCACCTGGGTGGCTCAGTCATTAAGCATCTGCCTTCGGCTCAGGTCATGATCTCAGGGTCCTGGGATCGAGCCCCGCATCGGGCTCCCTGCTCTGCAAGAAGCCTGCTTCTCCCTCTCCCACTCCCCCTGCTTATGTTCTCTCTCTTGCTGTGTCTCTCTCTGTCAAATAAATAAATAAATAATCTTAAAAAAAAAAAAAACAGCAGTGGTAATGCATAAGCATAGACTAGAATCACCACCTGATTTTAGGATTATAGTCTTTCTCAGTCCTGGCATGCCCTCTTCCTTGAACTATCCAATGAAAACACCTCATTGTTAATTCATGTTTTGGTAACAATTTATGAAATTCAGCCATTCTGCACGCCTCATCCCATTGCCCCAACAATGTTGGGTAATTTTCAGGGAGGTGCTATTCTGAGGTGGGAAGAGTGGGTGTTTTGGACTCAGAGCTGGGTTCAAAAATCTGGCTTTCCCGCTTACTTGTTGGGCCCTCCTGAGCTAAATGAAGATAACAACATACAAATTCACAAGGTTTAAAAATCAGATCCAATGGGGCACATGGCTGGCTCATTTGCTTGATCTCAGGGTCACCAGTTCAAGCCCATGTTGGACCTGGAGCCTACTTTAAAAAAAAAAAAATCAGACCTGTGTATAAAGCCACCTGTGCCTGGGTAAAACCGAGCATGAGGCTCCTTTCTTGCCCAGCTCTCTCTCCACCCACCCTACAAACTTATTATCCCAGAGAAAGCCAAACGCCTTGAAGAAATGAGAGCTGTCCTTAGGATAATCAGCTGGAAACCCATCCTGCAGACAGAACAGGGAAGCTTTCATTTTCTCTCTGGAGGATGCCACAAGCACACACATCCACACCTCTCATTCCACACACACCTCCCCCTCTTGACATTATAGCAAGAAGGAGAGAGAGACTGTTACCCAAGGGAGCTGTTTCTTCTTGTCACACAAAAACAGATGCCCAAATCCTAGGACAGCACAGAAATGTGGCAGCAGGAGAGTGAGTCAGAGGAAACAGAATGGTCTCACTTCCAAGATCTACCAAGACCCAGAGGGGAACCCATGTGAATCACTAGCCTCCAGGAGACTCCCAAGGGCAGGGACCTGTGTTTAGTTGTCAGAACCAGTTCGGGGTCCTGCTACTCCGCAGACTCCAGCTGGTTAGAGATGTGCGCAGCCTCTCAACCCCACCCCTCACCCCAGCGTACCCACCCCCGAGGGAGCAGAGAGCAGGGAAGCACAAGGCTGCATTCTTTCTGAACACAGCTTTGGCTTCCTCATTCCAGGGAGCCTCTCCAGCTGCTTCTCATCTGCTGCACTTGTGCACTTCTTAGGTGCTGCCAGGCTTACGCTGTGACGTCCCCTTGGGACAGTCCTCTGGAGAAGACACTGTCTTGTCACTGCGCTCACTGAGCCAGTATTTTTACATTTTTACATATTTTACATTAAAGGGGCACCCTGGGCTGGGGGCCCAGAGAAGAAAGTGAGTCCTGAGCTCTCCGCTGAGGGACTTTAGAGGAACCATCCCTGGGGAGAATCTCTTTCTGGAAAAGTTACCTTGAAGTCTCTGAATTTACTTTTTCACCACAGCATGTAAAGAGATCCCAGTGATTATAACTGTAACAACAACCAAGGTGGTAGAGGTGGTAGTGGGGAGGATCTTGTGGTTCCTACGCTTCCTTCCAGGGCCTTCTCTCTCATCCCATACCCTAAGCCCTATGCCCACTCTCCTGTAACCAGCTCCCCCACCCCCGCTCCCCCGTGGAGCACACACAGGCTCCCTAAGTCCCCTATCAACCCAGGCCTTCTGGAAGCTGACCCTCTCCCACTGCGGGTACCATATGCCAAAAAGAGGCTAGGGAATGCCCCCTGGAGGCTTTTTGATGCTGTCCTTGTAAATATGAGCTAAAAGTGAACTAGCTGACAAAAATATCAAGGCATTGAAATAATCAAATCAGTATTTTTTATTATATACAGAGCCGGCATGACCATTGACATAACTTCTGATGATCTGGACTCCAAACAAATAAAATACTGTGTCTTTTCCCCTTATTGTGCCAAATAGTGTTGATTCATGTTTACTATTATAACACTGATAGCCTGCAAGGAAGATTCAGATGTGTCTTCTAAATCATCATAGAAAGAGGTTCGGCAGATGTTTTCCTCAGATGCTTGTGTGGCTTGCTCTCTATCTCTTTTAGTTCTTTGTTCAAATGTCACCTTCTTGAAGCCTTTCTCAAATGACCCTAACGAAAATGGCATTCTGTCCTGCGTTCCCCAACCCCTCACATTCCTGATCTTTTTTCTTCATAGCATTTATCACCAACTCACACAATACCTATCTTTTTTTTTAAAGATTTTATTTATTTTATTTGAGAGAGAGAATGAGAGAGAGCATATGAGAGGGGGGAGGGTCAGAGGGAGAAGCAGACTCCCTAATGAGCAGGAAGCCCGATGTGGGACCCGATCCCGGGACTCCAGGATCATGACCTGAGCCGAAGGCAGTCGCTTAACCAACTGAGCCACCCAGGCGCCTCACACAATACCTATCTTATTCATTTGTGGCTTATCTGATTTGCACAGAAATGCCTGCACACACACCAAAACACTTGAATATAAGTTCCATGAAAGCGAAGATTTTGTTTATTTTGTCTACTATTGTATCCCAGTGACTGGAAAAGTACCTGGTACACAGTAAGCACTCAATAAATATTTGTACAGCACATAAAATACAGTTTCATTGATAAATGCATTTTTATTTTTCTTTGTTTAAAATAGGTAGTCTGTGGCTATATACAGTCTTCCTCAACCTGAATTCATTCACTTATTCACAAATCCTTTGAAGTACCTGTCACTCTCCAGGCCCTGTCCAGGGCCCCAGGGATTCCACAGGGAACAGGACAGACACATGCTCTCTGTTCTCCTAGGACTCAGAGTCTGGTGGGGAGAAGGACCGTACACATTTGTATGCAAATAACTCAGAGAAGATGAAATTTCGAGATTAAGAAAGGTACAATGTAAGAAATAAGTAGGGAGCTGAGACGGAGAATGTGACAGGAGAGACCTATCGAGTTAGGTCCCGTGGGTTAGGTTCCCTTTGGTGATGAAGTTGACCCTCGAAGAGCGAGAAGACCTTCGTCAGCAGAGGAAGAGCCCACTCAGGAATCATCTGGATGAGAGAGTGTGTGGTACACAGCAGAACAGGCCTTGAGGAGGAGAAGGGAGAAGCCATGTTGAGCCCGAAATCGGCTCCCCTCCCCCATTCAACTACGGTCTTTATTAGCTGTACCATCCTGAGAGGGTCACACAAACGGAGTCTCCCCACCCCTTAAAATGTGGGTGATGGTACCTATCTCACAGGTGTGGGTTATATTAGCTAATGGCTGTAAGTGTTTAAATGTAAAACATACGCATGGTGTTGTTATGGGCAAATGGGTAAGGACACTTAACTTTGTACCTTCGGAATGTGAATTTTCCACTGGCCTTGAGAAGTCTCCTGAAGTGAAAGTTTGAACTCGACCATTCTCCAACCAAAGAAACCAAAGCACGGCAACGCCTGATGCCTGTCTGTGTCTTGGGAGATTCTGGGGAGGTGTCTCTGGGCCATGGCTCCCTTGCTGAGGAGTGGGAGAAACTTTTCTGCATAGAGGATTCTCCCCAGAACTGTTCTTGTCTGCTCTCACTCCCAGAACCTGTTCCGAGACCCGAGGGATGACGAGAGATATTTTGTCCCCGAGGAATCGAACACAGGAGTCAAGAGACAAAACTGGGCTTGGCGTGTGTTTCCTGCTGGCCCCAGGACCGGCTGCGGACCCTGCAGCAAACCAAATGCACGGGCCAGGGCGGGAGGCGGCAGGGGAAAAGCAGGGCCGGTCCCGGAGCAGCGCGAGGATTCGGTGAGCTCTGGACTCGGTGGAACCGAGAGCCGCGGAGGAGGAGAGAGGGGAAGGAGCAGCGGGGGAAGGGGAGCTGGGCTGCGGGGCGCAGGGCGGGGTGGGCGGGAAGGGAGAGCGGGGAGGGCGAGAGGCAGGAAGGGGCCACGGGGAGAAGGGAAGACACGCAGAGCGGGGCAGATGGGGAGGGCGCGAGGCCTGTGGCCGCGGGGACAGCACGGGCCGCGGCGTCCGGGGGGCGGCCCAGCCGGCGGGGCGGGCTGAGGCGGGCCGTGCGGGCGGAGGCGGGGCGGCGGGCGGTGCTGTCAGCGCGGGGCGGCGGGCGGAATGCAGCGGCCGGAGGCCTGGCCACGTCCGCACCCGGGGGAGGGGGCCGCAGCGGCCCAGGCCGGGGGCCCGGCGCCGCCCGCTCGAGCCGGGGAGCCGGCGGGGCTGCGGGTACGGAGCGGGCGGGCGCCGGGGTCCCGGGCGGCGGGAGCCGGGCTGGGGGGGGCGAGTGGGGAAGAGGGGGGGACCGCCAACTCACGGCTCGCGCGCCCGCGCCCGGGAATTTGGGGCCCCCGCCGACCGCCCGGGGAGGGGGCCCGGGGCCAGGGCAGGGGAGAAAAAGTTCTCCGGGCGCCGACCCGCGAGGAAGCCGGGCTCGAGTGCGCGTGGGACTGAAGTTCTGGATCATTTCGGAGCGGTGATGGGCACGGCTCTAGGCGGGGGGGGGGGGGGGGGGGGGGGTAGGGGCGGTGGACCGAGGTTCCGCTGGGAGGGGTGAGGAGTGGCGGGGCCGCCCGGGACTCGAGCTTCCACGGTGTGGGGGGTGTGGGCTGACGTGTGGGGCTTCTGGAGCCCCCCTCCCCGGGCCAGGGGGCTGGGGGCGCGCTGAGAGCGCGGGTCCAGCCTCGGCCCAGGGTCCGCTGGAAGGAGGAGGCTCGGCGCCGCTGTCCCCCCGGCCCAGGTTCTGTGATACACTCCGACTCGGGCTCTGGAGCAGTCAGTGCATGACAGAACTTGGGCCCGGACGGACCTTCTGCACCCAATGGGCACAGCGCCCACCCGGGGCCTGCAGTGGAACATCTGGCGGGGAGTGGAGCAGGCGCCCGAGTTGGCCCGTGAAGCACAGGGGTGGGCCAGAACCAGCTGTGGACCTTTGGGGTGGCTGGACCCTGAGGATGGCCTCCTGGGGCCAGCAGAGGCCATAGAGCCGATGGCAGGGTGTCTGCCTTGAGTCAGGAGTCAACGGAGCTCTCCCCTGGTGTCAGTTGCAGGAACCTTCCCTCTACACCATCAAGGCTGTTTTCATCCTAGATAATGACGGACACCGCCTCCTGGCCAAGGTAACCTCCCACCCTCACTGGAAGGCCCCTGAGGACACTGTGCTACAGCCCCAAGACCAGAAGTCCCCACCCAGCTGACTCTCCTGTCTCAGGAGAGACCCCACTGTGGGCTCAGTGACTCAGAGCAACTCAGCTTAGACCCCCTCCAAAGGTCATTTTGTCCATCTGCCTGCCTTGTCAGACTGCTGGCCCTGGGCGGGGGCAGTGTGGTACCTCTGTTTCTGCTCCTATTCCCCGAAGTGTCTTCTCACCATTCTTTCCAGTGGTCAGCGGGACCTTGGGCACAGAAGGACCTCCTGAGAGGTCAGGGGAGTGTTGAGTCTGGGACCCAGGAGCCTTAGTCCCCATATTCTATATAAGCAACCTCCACTTTTCTTCTACAGTTTGGGAAACACTCAGGATTTAGTCTGAGGAGTCTGAGAATTTAGAACCAGACAAGATCTTAGAGACTATTTGATCCCGCTCTCTCCTTCCACAAATGAAGAAAATGTGGTCTAGAGAAGCTAGCTGAGTTGCCCAAGGTCACAAGTGTTACTATCAGAACACAGATCTGAACTAAGGTATTTTGACTCAGGAGGGTGGTTTTCATTGCACCAACTGTTCAGTTGTCTGGTGTCTATCCCACATGGCCTGGGTAAACCAAACTAGAATAATCCGAAAAGAAATGTCTATCATCGACACAATTAACTACATACAGTAAGACTATGGCATCTAAACTATGAAATGCATTCTAGATGTGTTTATTTGGGACTGAAACTTTTTGTCTTCCTGATATTCAAATGAGCTTGCTCACCACAGCAGTGGCCAGCAGGGAGGCTACTAATTTGCCTGCAGATGGGGTACTAAGTGGCAAAATCCACATCCAGAAAATTGAAAGCTGAGCCGATCACACACTGCTCCAGCAGATGATCAGCCATGCCCAAGGCTCCAGGGCCTCCTCCCACCAGGACCCATCCATGTTCAGTTTAAGACACTGAGTCACAGAAAGAGGCTCACCCAGCCAGACAAAAAAGCATCCATCTAGTTATGCGGTGTGCGCCAGAAACTTTCCCTTTGATATGTAGTCTTCATCACCACAACCCTGTCTGAAGTCGGACCATCCTTGGTTCTGCCCCTTACAACTGCGAGATATCGGGGAAGTTACCTGACTTCTTCACACCTCCGCATCCCCCTCAATATAATGGGGATAACAAAGTAGCTGCTGTGATTGTCATCGTTGTGATAAGGGACCCCCCCCCCCCAGCTCTGCATTCTTTCCTGTGGACTCAGGTTCCTGTAGCAACAGGGTGACCCACTGACCACCCCAGTCCTTAGCACACTGAACATCTGCCAAATGTACAAAAGCCTCCAGGAAATCAGGCAAGGACTCCAAAAGCAGGGCTTAAAATTCCTCGACTTTTTATGACTTCCTTTGCTTAAAATGTGTAGTTATGGGGAGACAGTGAGCACACAGGCCTAAAGGGCTACAAACAGGGGATGGGGGCTCTGCTTGGCCAGCACCTCCCATCCAGGGAGGAGCCAGGCCCTGTGGAAAAGCTATCACCCCTCTCCTTACCTTTCTCATAGTATTATGATGAGACATTCCCCTCCTTGAAGGAGCAGATGGCCTTCGAGAAAAATGTCTTCAACAAGACCAGCCGGACTGACAGTAAGTGGCCGCCTCTTCCTTGCCCGAAGCTCTCCGATGCACACGGCCAGCCTCTCAATCCGGACACATCTATCCCTGTCGGCCATACATACCCACAGGCCATCCCCTTTCCTTCTTCCTCTCCCTCCCAGCTGTTCTCCTCTCCCTTCCTCTGGGGGACCTTCACTCCCAATCCCTCTCTAACCCCCCCCACTCCACCCCCCAACACACCCAGACCTCTCTCTCAGCAGAAGAGGCCAACGGCATTGTGTGTCCCCCACCAGCCTGGGGCTGGAACAAGGCATTGCACATGGTGGGAGGGGGACCGAAGGACACCCTGCACTGGATTTGTTGACTTCTCAGAATGAGACAGTCACCAGACATAGAGTGAGTAGCCTAATGGGGGTGTGCCTGGTGCTAGTCTTTTCAAGGGTTCCTTGGAAAGTGAAGAAGGAAAAAGGGGGAGAGAAGCAGAGCTGGAGATCGGGAGGAGGGGCCCAGCAGAGGTGGCCAGACCTGAAAGCCCCCTCCATTTCTAGGTGAGATTGCATTTTTCGGGGGCATGACAATCATCTACAAGAGCAGCATTGACCTCTTCCTGTATGTGGTGGGCTCCTCCCACGAGAATGAGGTGAATTCAGGAGGTTGGGGTGACAAAGAGGGTCTGTCCGTAGCTTGGATTCTGGGGTAGAAGCTGGGTTCTGAAGGCTTATCATTGGTACTCCTCCTTCTAGGCTCTTGGGGCTGGGGAGCACCCAGAATGAGTCTTTTTGGGATGGGACATATCCATGATGCCTCTTAGGTTCCCCAGGAACCAGAAATGAAGTCCCGGGCAGGGAGCGTTGGTTTCTTCCTTAAATATCACCAGGGAAGGATGCACTTAGGGTCCCACAGTAGGGCACCCCAGTACTTCTCAGCCCATGCATCGGGAGGCACCCTGGGGTCAAGCTGCAGTCAGTCTCCAGCCCTGTCCTCTCTGAAAAGGGACAACTGCCCACACAGGTAGGCTCTGAATGCTCCCGTTGGCCTCTCAACCTCAAGCTCTCTTGTTTTCCTCCTCCCTGATGCACCCACCCTCAGCTGATGCTCATGTCTGTTCTCACCTGCCTGTTTGAGTCCCTGAGCCATGTGTTAAGGTGAGTGAGGTCCTCTGCCCTCCAAGGCCCTCACCCCCCAGGCCTTGATACATCGCAGAGGCAGGACCCTTCCTCTGCATTCCCCACGAAGTCCCCAAAAGACTAACACTGGAGCCAGAGCACCCTCCTCCAAGGCCCCTGCCCTTTACTGGACCACCGTGGTGTTACCCAGAGCAGAGCCACATCAGGTTATGGCCAGAAAATGAGGTCCAGAGAAGCAAGGTGATTTGCCTGGGGTTACAGTCTGTTTATATCAGAACAGAGACTCAAACTCAGGTTTTTTGACTTGAAGCTCGGGATGCTTTCACTGCACCCCCATTCAGTTACCTGGTATCTGTCCCAGGGAACATAGCCTGGGTAAACCAAACCAGGATAATCCAAAAATAAATATCTGCGGCTGAGACACCTAGCTATGAAATGCATTAGGGGTAACTTGGTGGGTGCAATGTCAATGCCCTGAGTGTGGGAGGTTGGGCAAAGGGGGGCCTAAGCTCAGGAATCCCTCGCATAGGCGCTGCCCTCTCTGCCCTTGACATTCTCCTTCTCTGTGCTTGGGGTGGGGGAATGGGTGGAGAGAGAGGGTCTGCCTCACCTAGGCAGAAACCCAGCTCCTCCTGGCCATGGAGAGGTCCAGGAGCTGTGTCTGTCTTCAGGAAGAATGTGGAGAAACGCTGGTTGCTGGAGAACATGGATGGAGCCTTCTTGGTACTGGACGAGATCGTGGATGGCGGGTGAGGAGTGGGTGGAAAGAAGAGGGGCGGCTCCGGGACACTCACAGTGGGAGGTGCCTTTGAGGGTCATCAGCTCTAGATGGTACCAAGCACATTGTTGGCTCTCTGGCCAACTCCTCCCTCCCTTCCCCCACACGGCTCATGAGGATGGAGGTTGATTTCAGCGTTAGACAAAGTCAGGCAAACAAGGAAACAATCACGGGTCGAACGATGGCCAACTGTTGAACAGGCAGGGTTTGGGGGCATGGTTTGATCTCCAGTGCCCAGGAGAAAGGGGCAGGACAGGCCCCTGCCTCTCCTTGGGAGATCCCCATTCAGCTCCCTACTGCCTCCACACCCCCGCTCTTAGAGCGCCATCCCAGCCTAGGTCAGCTAGATATGACCTTTCCTTATCTTTCCTCATCTTCCAATGGGGATAAGGGGACTACCTCGGCCGGTGTGGGGATTAAATGAGGTGAGGCAGGTGAAGCTCACGCCTCTCGCCTCTCATCCAATGAACATCACCACCTCCTGCTGTGCTCCGATAGTCCTGGGAAGCTGGGAGCCCTTCCCGGAAGGGTTGGGTAGTGAATTTCCATCTCGGATGATACTGAGGGAGAAAAAGAACTCTGGCTCTGGGGCAAAGGATAAGAGAAAGACTTGCCTCTTTCATAACAACCAGTTTATAGACAGGAAACAGAGGCTCACAGATTCAAGTGACCCGACCAAGGTCCTGAGGCTAGGGAGCAGCAGGGCCAAGATCAAACGCCATGTGCGTGGTTCCAGAGATTGTGCTCTTTCCACGACAGTGGACACTCTGGGAGGGGGGCACGGCGCACTCCTTCCCTCCCTCTCCCCTCCCACGCCTGTTGCGGCAAGGCCTTGTGCTAACTGCCTGAACCCCAAAGTGAGTGGGGTAAGACCAGCCTTGGTAGGACCTGAAGTGTATACAATTTTGTGGAACCTCTTTAAGGAACACACACACACACACACACACACACACACACACACACACACACACACAAACACACATACAGTATTATAAATACAAAATGAAAGCCTTGGAAGAAGTGTGCAAAGGAGGATGTAAGCTTTGTATACATCCAGGCCTGTACCCCCAGAAGGCCCAGTCTCTGCCCCCTCAGGAGCTCAGTATCCCTCTAAGGAAAACTGGGGCAGTGTCAGTTGAGACAGTGCCTGGACGGGAGCCTTGGCTTGGGATACTCCTGTCTTTATGGATGAAAGGATCTCTGGTGAAGGGGTGCCGGGTGCCCCAGTGATGGGGCCTGGAAGAGGCTATCAAGAAATATCTGTTCACTCCCCTGGGACTGGCATGAAAGAAAAACTCAGCTTCTGCCCTAGAGGAGCTTCATGGGGTGAAGAGCATTCAGTCAATCCCACCCCCCCCGCCTCTGTCCCACCCGCAGTGACCAGGCCTCACACCCGCAGCCCTGCACATACCCACAAAAGCTCCCCTGCACCCCTACTGCATGGTGAAGGACTGGCCGCTAGCCAAGAGAAGCCCTGGTACTTGGGTCTATCGAAAGGGAAGACAGATCCTGATTTTAAGTGTTCTGTTTCCCTCCTGTACGGCATGACCCCGTGGCACAGAATCCTAGTGAGACAGGATGGGGTCCCCAGAGGCCCTCCCTTCCTTCACTGCATCTGAATTCATCCTTAGATCCAGAACGTGAAGTGCACTTTCAAGAGCTCAAAGTTTTTCAGTCTCTGCTTTTGACACTCTGATCATTCTAGACTGGACTGCTCTCACCCCATTTCACAGCTTTTGACCAGGGACAACTAAGTGTGTGACCATCAGGTTTGAATCATAGAGGAATCAAAGCTGGGGCATCCATAGGGAGGGAGAGTCCTGGCTGAGGAATATCAGCGGGAAGGTACCCTGGAGGGGGCACTTGCAGGATATGGTAAGAGAGGGAAGGGGCCTGGCAGGGAGAGGCAGCAGAGGGGAGAGTCATGTCATTGATTTTCCTCCTGGTTTCTCTCTCATCTTGTAGCGTGATTCTGGAGAGCGACCCTCAGCAAGTGATCCAGAAAGTGAATTTTAGGGTAAGAGTCGTCCTGCGTGTCCCTGACTCCCATTTCTCCCGGGCCGCCCTTCCCACCCTCCCCGCCTCCTGTCCTCCTGGTGTAGGCGATGCCAAGGCCAGGAGACTAGGAACCCATGCTCCTCTAGCAGAAGCAGGTCCTGAGTCGATGCACTTGCAGGGGTGGCAGTGAATAAAAGAAATCTCTTGCCCTCTGCCCCCTGTAGAATTACCAAGTACCTCACCATCCTCCCCAGTGGGAAGTACAGAGTGGGGAAAGAAAGAAATTCTCCAAGAGACACCAGGCGGCTGCCTTGGCCTTGAGTTTGGAGAGTGGGGGTACAGAGAGACCCTCCCTGCCTAGTTTAGCTTCTCGTGTCTGGATGAAACCTTTTCTCCCCATCTTTATTCCCCTTCATGCCTTTGCTGCCCATGTACCCATCCATAGGTGGGCCCCAGGGGCCTGGTTCTGAGTGGCAAGCTGCAGGGCTCCCACTCACCGGTGATACGGGTGCACTCTGGGTCCCCCCAGCACTGCATCACCTCCCCCCGCCCTCCAAAGCCCCCTTCGTTCACCTCGCTTTCCTCACCCAATCCCTCCCCTGGCCTGACCGCCCTGTGATACTGCTTCCCTGCAGGCCGATGACAGCAGCCTGACTGAACAGAGTGTGGCCCAGGTAGGCCCCCTGTGTCTGTCTGCCCCTGGAAGTGGGCTAGAGGGAGGAGAGCAGAGCCTCCCAAGGGGAGCTAAGGGGGCCGTCGAGGCTGAGAAGTCACGGGTGCAGGAGGGAAGGGATGGGGCAGTGACAGGCCATCTCCTGGAGAGTCATGGTGCAGAGCTGGGTATTCATAAGTGATGCGCACCTGCCTCACCAGCAGCCTTCCTCATCGCCTGGCTTGGAGTAGTTGGATCGAAACCCCAGGGTGAGCTACCACTCTGGAGATGACTGGGGTCCCTTGTCCCCCAAAGCATTCTGGGGCCTGAGGCCCCTGATGCTCCCCCAAACCCAGAAAGGATACCAAATAGGAGTTTTTCTCTACCCTTTCACGCCATGCTGTTTAGGATTCCTGCTGGAGTGTTAAGGGACCCCCTAACCGTCTCCACTCACCACTTGTCCCCTTGCCCCTGAATGACCTGGCTGTGGAAAAGTCCATCCTCACCTGCATGGTCCTATCTGGGATGCATGTGCGGCTGGGGGGGTGGGGGGCGGGTAGGTTCCTGGATCTGAGGCCTGACTGGTTCCGTAGCTGTGCAAACTTCCTGCTTGTCAGGCCCACTGCTTGACCTCCGTTCTGTCTGCCCACAGGTCTCTCTGCCCAGACTAATCCTGCTTTTACGGAGCTTCCTGCCTCAGTGCACTAACCACCTCCTACTGTGACAGCTAAGGCAGGGGATGGACCCAAGCCATCCCGCGTGGAGCCCCAGGTGTGGTGCCCACTTCCTTTACTGCCCTTGCTGCGCACCCTGTGTCTTTCTCCTCCCAGTTCCCCAGGCCTCCTCATACCTTGCTGGGATGAAGGCAGCCACATGGCAGTTTTCAGGTCAGAAAGAGGTTGGAGAGCAATGAGCAGAGCAGTTAGGAACACAGGTGCTGGTGCGAGTCATCCCAGGGTGTCTTTTCCACCCTACGGCCTGCAAGCTGTGTGACCTACAGCAAGTTACTCAACCTCTCTGGGCCTTACATGATCACAGGACACTGCTCACAGCGTTACTAGGAGAATTAGGAGAGCTAATGCAGGGAAGGCTTTTAGCCCAGCTCCTATTTTTTCCAAAGGGGGAAAAAATGAAGACATAGCACTTTAATGGAATTCTTGAGGAAGAACCAAGGAAGTTGTAGTTAGTGAACTGGAGATAAGTGAGGGGAAGGTTAGTTTCTGGCTGGGAAAAGCAGGAGAAACCCAGGGCCGGGCTGCCCCGAGGGAGGAGGGAGACTGGGCAGGAGGAAGAGACATACAGCGTAGGATGGGACTTCTTCGGAGGGGAATGAAGCTTGATGGCGGGAGAGGGGATCTGAAAGACAGACCTGGGGTCCCCACCCTGTCGGCATTGTGTGTGCCCAGTTGTATGGATTTGTCTAAGTCCCGGACCGAGGCTGTTTCCGCAGCAGGATGTGAGAATGAATGCATCTGAATGCAGGTGTCCCGTGGCAGCACCGGGCCAGCCCCCCCTTGGCCCCCTTTGCCACATCAGCAGCGACCTGGGGTGGGGTGTTGAGGACACACTGGCAGCCCAGGCCAGAGCTAGGGGGCTGCCGAGGTGTCTGGGCACAGGAAGTGACTGGCCTGGGCCTAGTCTCTGCCCAGACGTGGCACTCTGGGCGGGCGCTCGAATGGCACGGCCTAGGGGAGACCGGGCCGGCTGCCACACCCCTGGCTGCAGCCGCGGGAACTGTGCAGGCTCGGGCCTGAGCTGGGAGCCGGCTGCAGCCAGTTTGGACTGCCTGGCCCCACTCAAGCCAAGCACGGATGAGCTGCTGCCACCTAGTGACGGAGGATTGCGGGGACACTTAGAGAAAGCGGGCTTGTAGACCTCCCCCTCACTACCGTGGTAAGGCACTTGATATCCATCCCCCCCCCAATTCTTTCTCTCAACCTTATTCCCTCTCCTCCAGGTTCTTCAGTCTGCCAAGGAACAAATTAAATGGTCGTTACTGAAATGAAGGCTGTGCATTCAGGGTTCCCTGCCCCCAGAGCATTTCCCCAATTCTGGCAAAAGCTTAAAGACCCCAGGGAACAGGAGAGACCCCTTTGTATCCCTAAGCCCTCCCAGAACTGACCCCTGAGGTATCTGGCCAGGGACTCTGAGATGCAAAGATTTGGCTTCAGCACTGACTCACCCCTTCTCACTGCCCTGGCCTGCCCCTTGGGCCATGAGAACCAGCTGAGCTGCCTTAACTCAGACCTTAGGCATCCCTGGCCCCAGAACCCTAATAAACCTGCTTTGTCTCCTGCCAATGGTCTCCTTCTCTCGTGGCCTGAGAAGTGTGTATAAGTTCTGATGAGGGCTCCTTCACTGTCTGCGGTTCATTTTCAGGATGCCCAGGACCGAGGTGTCCAGGACTATCCCTGAGGTCTTTTGATGGGGGAGGGGGTCAAGAGAAAGGGGACGATTTATCATCGTGAGGGGGTGTGCTACTGATACCACGGGGCCCCGTATGTGATGGGAAGGGCTAGGTATGATTGTGTGTGGCACTGTAAAAAAGTAATAATGGGTGAAATGGCGCACATTCGGGGAAAAGGAGACAAAAGATGGTACTCCTAAGTGGCGCAGACCTCCGGGAAAAGATGGTACACATATGGTGACCCTGTTGGGGATTCTTTGAGTCACTTTTTCCATTCCCAGCTTCCAAAAGGGAAGGGCGTAAGGCTTCCTCTAGACAAACTGAGGAACAGCACGCCCGTTTTTCTTGGCATGTCCGGTGCCGCGGAATTCCTCTGCTAACAGACATCCTGGGCACTAGAGCTTGCGAGCTTGCCATGGCTGGGCCCGATGCTGGCCGCGAGGAAGCACTGGCCAGCCCCAACCGTGCATGTGTGTCCAGAACACCCAGTGCGTTCCAGAGGGTGTGAGTGAAGAGTGGAGGTCCTCAGGGTGAGGAGAGAAAGGCAGGGGATGCCAGGGGCAAACGGGAAGGATGGAGTGACTTCCTAGGCGACGTAACTCCCCTTCTTTCTCCCTGTCCCAGAACTTCCTGTTTCTCCCTTTCTTTCTCTGACGCGTCCCTGCGTCCCTGTACATAAGTCCCCTAGAGTGTGTAACGGTCCGTCCCGGAACAGCTCGTTTCCCTCGATACCTTTCTGACGGCAGCCGCGGGTCCACGCTCCGCCCTGGCCCCGCCCCGGCCCTGCCCCTCGCTGGCACATTTCACCGCGGGGAGCCACGCCCCAGGACCGCATCCGCGATCCTACAGCACCACCTGGAGGGAAAGATGGGAAACGCGCTCCCTGCTCCGCTGACTAACTCCGCCTCCAGGGCGGGACCAAGCCCTGCTCCTAAGATCTTCCCAGGTCTCCAATACCGACAACAGGGCGTTGCCCTAGCAACCAGCACGCTTGACCCGCCCTGCGAGTTCCGCACCAGCGTGGGCACACGAATTTCTGCCAGCCACTACAGTAGGAGAGCAGCGAGCCTTGGATGTTAATGGAGGCTGTCCCTGCGGGTTATCACGTCCTACATTATAAAACTCTCTAAGATTGGATATTTGTAATGGGTATGACTACTTCT
Source organism: Zalophus californianus (assembly GCF_009762305.2). Classification (NCBI taxonomy): domain Eukaryota; kingdom Metazoa; phylum Chordata; class Mammalia; order Carnivora; family Otariidae; genus Zalophus; species Zalophus californianus. The sequence continues at coordinate 37,588,462 of NC_045610.1, forward strand.
GTAATTAGAGAAAATGATAAAGATATAGTTATGTAAACAAATACATTGTAAGCACTGTGTACATGACCCATTCCAGTAAATAATGCAAAAAGGCAACTCCGAAAGGGAGAAAAGAATATGCAATTAACTGCTGTAGAGTTCGGGGGGCCAGTGTAGCGACGGGAAATGAGAAGTTCTCCAGGAATACTTTGGCAAACATGCGGCCTCATCCGGTGCCCGGCTCCATCCACTGCCTCTAAACGACCGCAAGGTCGGAAGGGGCAAATTCGCTTCCTAGCAACCCGGTTGCGCCTGCTGAGGCCCGGCAATTCCAGTTATGCAGGGACTGGAATGGGAGGGCCCCGGCGCTACTCACAAACTGGTTCACTGAATTCCTGTGGACCAAGCGATGCTATTCCCATTTTACCGAGGTTGCACACCGAGGCTCTGAAAGTTAAACTGTGTGCCAGCAGTTTCTGCAAAGCCTCCTGGGGGAGGACTGCTGGAGAGAGGTGGCTTTTCTGCGCCCCCTGACCTAGGGCCACGCAGGGACTATACTGGGCTCAGAGGAATGAGCGGAGGGGGCATAGTAACGCAGAGAGGCGACAAGAAAGGTGTCTTCGCCCGCCGTGGCTAAAGGACTACGGGGAAGGGGATTGCAGGAGAGTAGCCGACCCAGGCCCGCAGCGAGGGGAGGGCGGCGCAGAGAGGGCAGTGGAAACCGAAGAGTGGGGGCGCTGCTTCTTCCCGGGGATCCCAAGTTTGCTGGCCCGGCTCTCGGCAGGCCGAGGCGGAGACTCCGCTGCGCCCCCGGGCCGCTCAGCGCCCGCAGCCCCGCGGCGCCGCCAGAATGGCGGGCCTGGCCCTCTGCCTAGAGCTCTGCCCGTTGGCACCGGCTTCCCGCAGACGGCCTCATTAGCGCGGCCCCAGGCCGGAGCCGGCGAGCGCAGAGCGGAGCGCGCAGCACCCCGCAGGCGGGGCCGCCGTCTGCCCGGGATCTGGTTTCGGGAAGGGCAGTCGGCGGTTTCGGGGGCGGGGTGCGGGGAGCGGCCGCCGAGGCCTTGCCTTTCCCGTCTATTCTCATCCCCAGGGGCCCTCCCCGTCTTTCTACATTCTCCTCCTCCTCGCCCTCGTGGGCGACCCAGCGAGTCTCGAGTATACATAGACAGGGGGACTTCAGGGCGCCTGTTTTTCTCCTGCAGAATGGGCACCAGGGCAAGTCAGAAACCGAGACCCCAGGTGCTTGGGTCCAGGCAGAGGGCGCACGCAGAAGCACTGGCCCCGGGACTCTGCTTGCAGGAGGGACGCTAGCCACACCTAGACCGGGCTAGGCCCTCGGACCCCCTTTATACCACTCAGAGGGGGTCGCTCCCTTTCGCGCCCCGCGCGCCCGGCGCGCCCCCTGCTTTCCGGCCATTGGCCGGCAGGAAAGCAGAGCTGGTCGGATTGGCTTGCGTCCAGACAGAGATGGATGGCTCCCCACTGGCTGGACCGCTGCCGGCCGAGGTTGTCTTTGCCGGGAGGCAGTTTGGCCGAGGTTGTCTTTGCCGGGAGGCAGTTTAGCTAAGGCGGAGCCAGCCAGACCTGAGGATGCGGCGGGGAGATGAGCTGGAGCCCAACCTAAGCTCAAATTTTCTGTGCCCTAAATCTACCTTTGAAACTCTACAGAGGAAAAAAAAAATCTTACCTCTGAATTCCCAATAAATAAGTACCTTTTAACTCCAGAACCTGATGTAGACAAAGTTGGAAATTTTACCCAAAGCAGGTTTGGCACAACCCTACAGGTCTCCCTTTTCCCTCTAAACCAGGTCTCAATCATATAACAATATTCGTGAATTACACTCATTCATTCATTCAAGTATTTGAGTGTTTGCCATGAGCCAGGAACTAAGGAAAGTAGAGAGACACTTATTTGCAAGTGATTGACTCCAGACTTGGCAGTGGGGTAGGGGTGGAGGGCTGAAAGGAGAAAATGGTTTTGGGAGATATTTCAAGGTTGAAGTACATTGTAAAATCAAATGATCTTCTTCTTCTTCTTCTTCTTCTTCTTCTTCTTCTTCTTCTTCTTCTTCTTCTTCTTCTTCTTCTTCTAATGTGGGCTCCATGCCCAGTGTGGAGCCCAACGTGGAGCTTGAACTCATAACCCTGAGATCAAGACCTGAGCTGAAATCAAAAGTTGGGGGCTTAACTGACTGAACCACCCAGGCACCCCTAAAGCCCAACAATGTTCTATATCTTGATCTGAGCGGTGGCAAAAATTCAAAGATTACACTTAAGATGTGTGTACTTTCCTGTAGGTAAGTCACACTTCATTTAAAAAGAAAAAGAAATGAATCGAATGGCTGCCAAATTTTACTCTATCGTCCACATTTGTATGATCCTCATCTCTGCCAACTAAAACTGGAAAACATCTTCGATGAGGATCCAAAGAAATGAGAGCCATTGTGAAGCTCACGTAGATTTTACCCAGCACAGGTATATGAGTGCCATCCCCCAGAGTGGACCCTTTGGTAAGAAAAGCAGTATTGATAAATAATAATAATGCTAGTAAAATTCACTTTCGTTTGGAGTGAATTCTTTCAACAGACATTTACTAACTGTCTGTTCTGAGCCAGTCACCTTGCTGAGGGTGGTGGGAGCATTTAAGATGAATTAGAAGACACAGTTCCTGATCTGACTGGGAACAAACTCACATAGGCCGAAATAATAAATATTGACATTGGAGATGGTGTGTCACATACTATATGAAAGAAAGAAGGGAGCGATGGTATTAGCATAGCAAAAGGCAGAGTCTCTGTTCAAGGAAGCGAAGGTGGGCAAATGTAGCTGGAATGGGAGATGAGTGCTTCTGTGGGGAGGCTGGGGTGTGTTGAGACAGGCGGCTTCTCCCAAGGCAGGTTGCTCTTGGATGGGGGTGAATGTTGAATGCCATGCTGAGGAATAACAGCCATGTACTGAGTTTACTACTCTGTACATCTTAGAAACGTAACTGTCCTCAAAACAACCTAACAAAGTAGATGTTGTTAACCTTGCTTTTACAATTGAGGGGACCTGAGGGTTTGGATCATTTGCCTCATGGCACAGAGGTGAGATTTAACTCATGCTGATCTGATTCTATGGCCTGTTGCCATTCGCCCCAACCACAGAGCTAAGGAGCTTGGCCTCTATTCTGAAGGCAATAGGGAGCCACCGGAGATGTTCAAGCAGTTAAGTGGTATCAACTCTGTATTTTGAGCAAGGAACTCTGCCAGCAATGCAGAATATGGATTGAAGAGGGGAAGAAGAACTTGGGGTCAATGTATGACCCACAAAAGACAATCGCTTTCATTACAACTGCTCATCCTCTCTCTAAGATTGTGCCACCCAGCCTGATTGAGGATCGTGTCACCAAATAACCTGCAAAACTCAAGTTCCATTTAGCGTTTGAGTTGGTGCTTTTGATTCAATTCAGGTAATTCCAGGCAATCATTCCAAAAGAAGGCTTCCAAAGGGACCACTTTGTTAGGGACAATGACTTGGATATTAGGTCCTAAAAAAAGTAATAAATTTACATGGTAGCTTATATATTTGGTACCCTCTCATCACCCTCACCTACCCCATCTGAAAACACGCATACACACACACACACACACACACACACACACACACAATGAAAGAAAGAGTAGTCAGAGCAATCTGATCTCATTTGACCAGACCCACAACTCTTTATCTAGACACTTGATTTTTTTTTAAGATTTTATTTCTTTATTTGTCAGAGAGAGAGAGAGAGAGAGCACAAGTAGGGGGTGTGTCAGGCAGAGGGAGAAGCAGGCTCCCTGCTGATGTGGGACTTGATCCCAGGACCCTGGGATCAGGGCCTGAGCTGCAGGCAGACGCTTAACCAACTGAGCCACCCAGGCATCCCTAGAAACCTGATTTTTAAGGCATTGAAAATAAATATCTTATCCTCCTGACTGCAATGAATCCTCATTCAGGAGAACTTAAGTATGGAAGAAAACTCTGAAGGTCATGGAGGCCATGCCCCTACCCCCAGGCAACAGCTTAGTGACTGACAGGGGTTCCCGAGGTGGGTATGTTGGGGCATATGGGGTAGATATGTGGAGACAGGACTTCACTGACAGAAATGACTGGGAGATACTGGCCTCAGCTGCTCTGGATCCAGTGGGTGAAGGACCATTCCTACCGCTCCGGAGGGTCCAGCCCTGTGTTCAAAAGGTTGGAGGTCTCTTGGAACATGCTCTCCTAAGAGACGGCTGGAAAAAGCCTAGAATTCAGAATTTGGTTATGGGGAAGCAGATGAGATTTTTTAAAATAATTTTTATTGTTATGTTAATCACCATACATTACATCATTAGTTTTTGATGTAGTGTTCCACGATTCATTGTTTGTGCATAACACCCAGTGCTCCATGCAGAATGTGCCCTCTTTAATACCTATCACCAGGCTAACCCGTCCCCCCACCCCCCCCAGAACCCTCAGTTTGTTTTTCAGAGTCCATCGTCTCTAATGGTTCGTCTCCCCCTCCAGCTTACTCCCCTTCTTTCTTCCCCTCCTGCTATCTTCTTTTTTTTTTCTTAACATATATTGCATTATTTGTTTCAGAAGTACACTGGGTATTTACCACAAAGATACAAATGTAGGGATCTGAAGGGGTATGTGCACCCCAATGTTTATAGCAGCAATGCCCACAATAGCAGATGAGATTTTTAAAACTTCTGGGACCAAAAATGTTCTCCACCTTCTCTGGTTGGCAGCAAGAAGCATCGGCTCTCACAGGTCTGCCCAGAAGATGGTGCTGTAAGACAAGCCCGGCTTCCATCCTTCCTTGCCAGGCTGGACTCGGGATGGGGCGGTAGAAAGCCTGCAGAGACCAGATCTAGGGGGCTTCCCTACTACCTACTGGCGGCGGTTATCCTACAGTGCTGAGCACTGGAGTCCCTTCCTAGAGGTCCCTAGACGACCGAACAGAACCTTGGGGGCGGCGCCCCCTCAGAGAGGCGAGAGTATTTTGGAAAGGATGACAGAACAGAACCTTGGGGGTGGGGGGGCACCCCCTCAGAGAGGTGAGAGCATCTTGGTGGAAAGGAAAGAAGGTCCCTTGGTGAGGGACATAGGAACCAGCGACAATTGTGCAGAGATAAGAGGGGCCCCCCATAAATATACTGTCAAGAAAACCAGATATGCCTTTCAACACCCGAGACTTGACCCCACTCTCCAGGGCAAATGAAGGCTTGAGACAAAGGCTGAGAGGCTTGGGCCACGGAACACAGTTTATACTCTGAGGTAGAAAAAGGAAGTTGGGTGGTTGTGGGAGAGGAAGCTAGAGACCCTCAGATGAGGGACGTGAAGCTCCAAGGATGACTTCGTTGATGTCACAGAGCTAACAAGTGACAGCCGGGACAGGAATGAGGGTTTCCTGAAACCCCACTCACCTCCCTCTGCCCCACTGCGCCCTGCTTTCCGCAGAACACCAGAATCTAACATTTATAAACAGAATTTCCACGACAAGGACTGCCTTCCTGGGCAATTGAAAAAGATAGGGCTAAAAAAAGAAAAGAAAAGAAAAAGATAGGGCTCTTGACTCCGAATCCCAATTCACATTTTTCTTGGCATGTTTTCGATCAGATTTATTGAGGTATGATTTACACACATTACAATTCATCCATTTTAAGACTACATAAAAATTTTTTTTTTTTTTTCAAATGTAAACCCCAGCGTTGGGGCTTAAACTCATGACCCTGAGTCAAGACCTGAGCTAAAATCAGAAGTCTAGGGCTTGGGGTGCCTGGCTGGCTCAGTTGGTAGAGCATGTGACTCTTGAGCTCAAGTTTGTGAGTTCAAGCCCCATGTTGGGTGTAGGGATTGCTTAAAAATAAAATCTTTAAAAAAGAAAAGTCGCGGGCGCCTGGGTGGCTCAGTTGGTTAAGCGACTGCCTTCGGCTCAGGTCATGATCCTGGAGTCCCGGGATCGAGTCCCACATCGGGCTCCCTGCTCAGCAGGGAGTCTGCTTCTCCCTCTGACCCTCTTCCCTCTCGTGCTTTCTATCTGTCATTCTCTCTCTCTCAAATAAGTAAAATCTTAAAAAAAAAAAAGAAAAGTCGGGGGCTTAACCAACCGAGCCACCCAGGCGCCCCTTAAAACTACATTTTTTTTAAAGATTTTACTTATTTATTTGAGAGAGAGAATGAGAGAGAGAGAGAGAGTACATGAGAGGGAGGAAGGTCAGAGGGAGAAGCAGACTCCCTGCTGAGCAGGGAGCCCGATGTGGGACTCCATCCCGGGACTCCAGGATCATGACCTGAGCCGAAGGCAGTCGCTTAACCAACTGAGCCACCCAGGCGCCCTTAACACTACATTTTAATTGACAACCGTATATAGGGAGTTTGTATGGTTTCCAGATACACCAACTCCAACAGTGATTTTCAAATAATGAAATCAAGAAATGAGTACCATTAGCCGCATTTGTTTTCAAACAGTGGAAGGAGAATATACATACAAAAGACAAAAGTTTCTTGCATAGACTTCTTTTCACAAGACTTACACAAATAGCTCACATTTGCCATGTTCTGTAAAAATAATTCTGTCTCCTCCACACACGTAATTTTATTTGCACTCCCTAAGCTGTGAGGCAAGCAGGGACTGCCATCCCCACGTGACAGCTGGGGAAACGGAAGCTACTCTGGACCTGGGAGCAGAGGCAGGGAGGTCTGAACCCAGGTGTGGGCTTCGCTTTGAAGAAAAGTCTCTCTTCTGTTAGAACACTGTCCAGGACCCAGTGGGCCTGCCCTTCCTAGGTGTTCCCCGTGAACCCAGGATGTTTGCTGGCGTCAGCAAGATGGAGCATGATGACTGACAAAATGGCTGGGGTTGGGCTAATGGGTGGGTAGGTGGGTGTGTGAGTGGAGGAGAGAGATGGAGAGTCAGACACTCTTCCCTAGGGCCCACTAGAAACTTTGGGGGCAATACTGAAATGAATCAGAGAAGGTAAGAATCCCGGAAAACCTTGCGGAATACTGCCCCCCACCCCCCCCAGCGCCATCCCCCGATGCAGGAAGGCTGCTTCTGTGCTGCAAAAGGATGAAACAAGGTTTACAAAGCATGCCGGGATGCTACCCCAGGCACAGAATGAATTTCCAGGACATGAGATTAGTATCAACTCCCTCCTGAAAAACTAAAAGAAAAAAAAAAGTGTGGGTCTCTAGCTCTGTACCTCTTCTGTTCTGAGGGGGTGCATTTGGGGTCTCCTTTGAGTTATACCTGAAGACATTCAGGGGAGCTAAGGTGCAGCAGGTGGGCAAGAGACAAAGAGGAGTTGGGAAGGCGTAGAAGGAAAGCAGGGGAGAGACCAGGATGGGCTGAGAGACAGCCCAGGGCTTGAGAGGGCTCCTGCCTGACTCACTGAGGGGCATTCACAAGTACCCCTTCCAAGATGGGGCCCTCCCAGGGAAGCTTGACTTAAAGTTCAGATGCTGGGCAGCAGCAGGTGGGAGGGAATTGGGGTGCCCCAGGGCAGATTGGCTCAAGGGAGCTATTTGCAGAGTCAGAGGCCCCGGGTTCTAGGTTACGAGAGGAATAAGGAGCTTCCCTGATGGTAGTCTTTCTCCTCCTCCTCTGCCTGACTCACCTCTCCCTTCCACTCTTTTTAAACCTGCTAAATCCCTTAGGCAGCTGGGATCAACATAAGCTAGAGGCTGATCCGTGTACAAGGGAAATAGGGGAGCCTGGAAACAGCAGAACCTGGGAGAGGTATCCGTGTACAGGGCAAATGAGGGGAGCCTGAAAACAGCTGAATCTGGGGAGATGGAACTGCCTAGTGAGAGAGCAAGGGGGTTCTGGAAACTGTCGAACCCGGGGAGGCCAATTTGTATACCGGGGAAACATGGGGGAACCTGGAAACAGCAGGATCTGGGGAGACAGTTCGTGTACAGGGGGGCAGAGAGTGAGAAGCCTGAAAACTGTTGAGGCTGGGGAGGTAGATTCGTGTGCAGGGGGAGCAAGGGGAGACTGGAAACCGCACAATCTGGGGAGATGTGCAGTGTACAGGAGAAGCTGGGGCAGCCTGAAAACAGGGGCTCTCAGGGGATAGATTTGTGTGGGATTGCGGAGGGGGGCATGAGGGGGGAGCCTGGGGAATCTGATGAGGCAGGCGGGGCAGGGAGACAGCCAAGCACAGGAGTGGAGTCCGGAAGGTGGCTAAGTGGAATGGGGGCAGGATGAACCCCCTTCCTCAGAGGTTTGAGTTGGACTTCGCGGCCCCTTCTTCCAAACAAGAGTAAATCTCCAATGGCGACCCAAGAGTTAATGGAACCCCATTCCTAGGAGGTTTGAGTTAGACTCCTTTGCAGCCCCTTCTTCCAGACAGGGCAGAAATAAGGGAGTAGATCCCCAATGGCAACCCAAGATTTCACGTGGCAAGAAGAGAAGGGTCTTTGTGGACACTTGCTACCCAGCTCCTAAAGTGGGCCAAGGCTGGAATTCCCTAGGGGAGCTGAGGAGTTGGGGTGAGGGGGCATGAAGAGGTTGAAGAAGCAGCACCCTCCCCCTGCCTTCTTCCCCACCCCTCACAGCCAGGGACAGGCCTCTTTCTCCCTTTCCACCAACCAGCCTGACCTCTCCCCCCAGCGGTTCACTTCTGAGTGACAGACAGACAAAGACAGAGCTGCAGACAATCGACTGAGGGAGGCCCCACAAAAGCTCCTTCCCCACCCCACCACCCCCGAGAGAGGCCTTAGGCTGGCCCCGGGCCAACGGGAGCTGTCACTCAGCGGCGCTGCCTTCAGGTGACAGGTCTTCTGGAGACAGAGTGACGACCGGCTCAGAAAGGCCTGAGATTTTTGGGATTCTGCCTGTGCCTCTTGGAAACCAGTTTCCCAGCCAGTTAGTTGCCTCTGAGAGAGGAAAGGGAGGGGCACCAGCAGCCACCATAGCAGAAAGCAAAAGGGAGGTCCCACTATTTGCTAGGTATGGGATCTTGAGCCAGTTATGGGCCCTCTCTGAGTCTCCAGTTTCTCATCCGTAAAATGAAGGATTGCTTTGGGTCTCGAAAGGCCCTTGCAGCTCTAACATGAGGATTCTTAGTAGACTCAGGAGAAAGAGCCCAGAGCGTAGCATTTCTTCTCATTGGCTGATACAGCTCAGCACTTTGCAGGCAAACACTGGGAGGAGGCTCGCATTTTGGATGTAGTGGGAGTGTTTAAGTAAGCTTTCCCTGGTGCTCGGAACTTTTCCACTTCTCATCACCCCCGGGGGCGGGGGGGGGGGGTCCCTCACTTGAAACAAAATTAGTTTTTGCTCCAACCACCTTGGACTTCCCGGCTTCTGAATTAGCCTGGAATGTGGAATCGACACCCACAGTCTCATATCCCTCTCCCACAGGTTTTGCTCTGCTTCCAGGCTGGCCTCACCCCTAGCCCCTCTGTCCTCTTTTGCCTCCGGCCTCTGTTATTACCCTGTTTCTCCTGAAGCCAGAGATGTTTGGAAAGGGATGTTTGGGTCTAGTAATGAAGCCTCAGAGTCTAAAGGAAAAGATTCTCCTCTTTCAATAGAAAGACCTCAGGGTACCCCAAGGCCCTGAGGCCTTCCAGCAGCCTCTTGCCCACTACCAAGCCTGGAGAAGGGACAGAATACATGGCTTGCAAGACTGCCTGCTGGGAGTGCACGGGAAATCGCCCATAAACAAAACCCCTCAGCCTGGGAGCATGAGAAGCATATAGTGTGTGTGTGATGGCGAGACGGTCAAAGTCACCGTGGGCCAAACTCGGGCCAGGCTGCACCGTTGGATTACCAGAACGTGCGTCTCCCCACTCCTCCCTTAGTCTGAGAAAACACGGGGTCTAGCCCAAGAAGCAGAGCTTGGAGGAAGGTTCTGATGGCTCCAGGAGCCCACCTCACCTCCGGACTGTGCAGAAGAAATTTCTAGCATGTGCAGAATCAGAATGGAAGCTTCCTGCGCAGGTGGAAGGGGATCTAGGGTTGCCTGCCTTACCTCTCTTGGGGACCCCAGGTAACCTGCCTGGACATAACCAAGAAGCGGGGGCAGGAAGAGTCTCCAGGGGACAGTACTGGGAGCTGGACGGCGGGGGGGAGGGGGGGGGAAGGGGGAGGGGGAGGGGGGGAGTCCAGGGCCACCAGAGATGGCTTCAGGCGCACAGAACCTCTTCCCAACTGGGGCCGATCATTCCTGAACACGCGAGCGCGGGGCATGTCTGCCACTGGGCTGTGGGGGCTGGACGGGTAGTGCGCGGGGCAGAGGCGGGTGGGCTCCGCCGGGCCACCGGGAGGGGTGGGGGGGAGGGGAGGGGAGGGGAGGGGATCTGATTAGAAGCCGGGCCGTATGGCGAACGCCGCGGAGATGGAGGTAATCACTGAGCGGGCGAGACAGCGTGCTCGGCGACAGCAGGCGGCTCGGCCGTCGCCATGACAACCGCGGCCTCCGGGGCGCGCGGCTCGGCGCAGCTCCGCGTCCGCGGCGGAACATCTGCTTTGCACGGGGCTGCTGGGAGCCGGGGGGCGCGGGCGCGGCTGCTCCCCCACCCCGCGAAAGAGAAACAAATTAGGCCAACTGTCCAATGAGGGGCCGCAAATGTATTTATTAATGCGAGGGAAAGGTTGTTCCGGAGCGCAGTTTGATTAATGTTTGAGTCTTCAGCTTGTCAGTCTGGTTTTGTCTCCCGCAAAAGGGGAAGGGGAGGGGTGGGGTGGGGGGCTGGAAGGGGAGTGGGGAGGAGAGAGACAACAAAGCGGGAGGGGATGTTAATAGCCAAATAGGCTCTTTTTCATGTTTCCCTCAGCCTGCCACCCTTGATGGATGGCTCAGACAGAGACTGGAGCGCATCGGGGAGACGCGAGCCCCTCCAGAGAGCTGAGGGAATGGAGGAGAGGGGGGTGGCTGGAGCCTGGCTGGGGTCTGCGGGGAGGGAGCTCCCCGAGGGCTGCAGGGAAAGGAATGGCCCCGGGAAACGGGCAACTCCCGGGGAAACCGGAGGAAAATTGCACAAACTGTTCACTGTTTCCCCTGTTTGCAACCTCTGGGCCCGGGAGACAGCCCCGGAAGTCGGAGGGTGAGGGTCTGGGTCCCCTCTGGATGACAGAGAAGGGCGAGAGGCCCTCACCGTGGGGTTAGGGATGGGGGAAGGGAGGTGGGCGAAGGACAATGGCTTCCAATTGTCCCTCTTTCTGTCCTCCACTATTCCCTTTGCTGTCACCCCTCTGCTATATTGCCCATCTTCACTTTTTGCTCCTCTTGCCTCCCTTCTCTTTGTCTCTTCTTCCATTGTTTCTTTCCTCCATCTTCCCCTCCTCTCTTGGTGACATCAGCTGGCTCTGCTAGGGTCTGCCTTGCTGACATGTCTTCTGTGAACACAGGCTGAACACAATGCTTCCTGTTTTCTGTGTCTTCTTTTCTGGAGTCATGGGGAACTGAGGGCCCCATTGGAACCCCAAACCTGACCTCCATAAGGAGAAAACACAACCCTACCCCTTTTCTGCCATCCTCACCAAATTTCCCTAAGCCCCAGCTCACTAGGAATTGGGAGAGGTGGTGGAGGCTGAAAATTACGGATTTCTAGCCAGGCCTGGGATTCAGAAACACAAGAGTGGGTCTGTAAACTTAGACTGCTCTGAGGTTAGAGTCTTCCTCGTTGCTAACCCTTGCCAAAACACAAAGTAAAAAGAAGAAAGTAGCCCTTTAAAGACCAGGTAAAATTCTGTTACTTTGCAGCTCATTTTATCTTCTCAAACAAAAAAGGATTGAAGTCATACTTTCAAAGAGCTTTGCGAGACTGAAGTCATTAAGCATTGGAAAAGCTGCTTGAACAGCTCAGAGTCCTACTTCCCTTGGAAAATGTTTATTTATTATCATCAGCATCACAATTATTATTATTTAAAGTCTTGGGGGTGGGAGGACTGTCCTCTTCATAGCCATCACATGGTGGAAAAGAGCAGGGGCTCTGGAATCAGACCATTTGGGTTGAACCCTGGTTTTTCTCCTCACTAGCCAGATGATCATGGGCAAATTCCCTAGTCTTCCTGAGCCTCAGTTTCCTTATCAGTAAAATGGGGATTATAATTGTTCCCAGATCATTGGGTTGTGGAAGGAACAAATGAGAGGGTCCATATAAAGTGTATGGCGTTGTGCCTAATGGTTATGTGCTCAATACATTGTTGCCTGTTATTATTTCTCAGTTATATACCCTTTTCAAACGAATCCCATGGTCACCAGCACTAAACATGCATCGTGCTCCAACTATAGAAATGGCATTACATTAAATATAAGATGGGAAGAGATACGAACATGGTATCTGCTCTTGAAGGGTTTATAGTCTTTCTTACGAGAAAGAATAGATGCATGAACATTACAAATCCTCAAAGGAGTCATGTGCCAAGTGCCAACTAAGTAGTAGAGATGTCAAATGATTTCAACACTCCGCTGGAAGGGAGAGGTTGCAGGACTTGAAGCTAGGCGGGCCCCCAAAAGGAGCCACCGGGACCAGATCTCCAAGGAAATGAGAGATGGAGTGGGGTGGATGGGGGAAGGGTTAGAGCAAGAGCAAAGGCCAAGAAGATGGCTTACTCATGGATGAGTGAGTTTGGCTGGATCTAAAATGGAAATGTAAGGAGAGTATTAAACACAGACAAGGAGAGCGTAGATAGATATAGATGTTTTCTAAGGGAAACTTAATCTAGCGGTAGTACATAGAATGAATTGACCGAAGAGAGACCGGAGACCAGGGAGACAGTAAAGTAGGACCTGGACCAGAACGGAGAGGAAAGAAAGAATAAGTGTGAGAAGCGTAAAAAGGTTTGGTGACTCACAGATGTTGGGAACAGAGGGAGAAAGGGGAGCAATTAAGCACTGAGCTCTCATCCAAGCCTTGGAACCTGGTGGGAGGGACGAGATCTACAGAAGCGTTGCTTGGGCATCACCACCCTGAGTTCCGGTGGGAGCCTGCCTTGAGCAGATCACTGCGCCGCCTGCTGCCTAGTGCTTGTTGATGGGCTTTCGTGTTCATTGGGCGGCCATCCTGGAGTGAGTATGGCAGGAAGGCAACGTTATCCATCCTCCATCAGCCTGACACGTGTTGTGAGTTGTTGGGAATTGATTAGCCTGGACATCTTCGTTCTCCCACCTCCCTCCCTCATGACTGACCTTAGAGGGGAAGGGTTCATTCCCTGGCAAATAAAAATAGCCCTTTGGGGGAGCTAAACCTGGGGCTTAGCTCCAGCAGCCCAATACCTCAACAAATGAACTGAGAAGGATGGGCCTCTCATACAGGCCCTGCTCTCCAGAAGCTGAAACTCTAAGATGGTGTGCAGTTTGACTATCATGGAATGAGGCAAATTTATAAGCAAATGCCTTAGGAGTCCTAGCTCTCTTTGAGGATATTCCCTCCACAGTGATATCATCAGGTGGCGGCACTTGTTCCAGATGTTTCCATGGCTCAAAAACATTGGCAAAGCCTTCATGGGAAGTACCTAGAGTCTGCAGCACATTTTGTTTGGCTGTCCTCGGAGGTACGGGATCTTCATCCCCGGAAGGTGGGATGGTTTCACTGTTTATCGTAGGTTGGTGTTTTTCAAAAAAGTTTCCAAACTGCTTTTAACAAAGTGCTGAAAATAAAGCCATAGCCTCCCACGAAAGAGCTTGACTACTGAATGCCATGCATGATTCTGGATGGGAGCCCGGACTGGGGAGAACAGCTATGAAGGACTTTACTGGGAAAGTTGGTGGAATTTGAATATGGACTATGAGTTATGTAGCGGTCTTGCAGCAGTGTTCAATTTCTGGATTTTGATCATCATGCTGAGGCTGTTTGTGTAAGAGAATGCCTTTGTGTTTAGGAACAAAATACTAAAGGGACACTATGTCTCCAACTTTCACAAAGTTCAGGGGAAAAAATACATATTTAAACATGTGGACAGAGAAGGATCAAGCAAATGGAGCTACATGTAAACAGTGGATGAATCTGGGTAAAGGGCATGTGGGAGTTCTTTGTACTGTTTTTCTGATCCTCTTCTGTGTTAGAAATTTACCAAAATTGAAAGTTCTTAAAAAACGAAAAACCCAACTATGGCCTCCATTTGAAAGAGAGAGACTCATTTAGACCTCGGTTCTTTCAAAATAGTCCTCCCAGGAGACACAGTACGCTTCAGCACTTTACGGAGGGTTGGATGAGGGCATCAGACCTGGGGATGATACAGAGCTGGTTAATCTTTGGGTGACGGGCTCAGGATCTAAGACCTTGGTAGGATGGGAACATTGGCTCAAATCGAACACGGTGAAACATGGTAATACTCCATCAGTGTTAGTTAACTTGAGCTGAGTGAGATGAAATTTAAAAGGGTTAAATGATATGTTTGATATTTATCACTAAAAGCATGAACTCAGTAGGGATGAAGACACATGGCCTAAAGGTGGCATATTCCCAAACAAGTAAGTTTGGTTGACTGTAACCTCAGTATGGCTACGATGATCTGTGGTTGCCATAGAAAAATGATAGATTCTGAGCTGCATTAATCCCAGGTACAGTCTCTAGAACAGGGGAGGTGATGGTCTTTCTCTGTCCTCTGCGCACTGGACTTAATCTAGAGCATTCATTTTAGGCCTCGGGCCTCAAAGACATTGCTAACGAAAACGGGCACAAAGAAAGAGAATAGTGAGGTTTTGAAGTGAGAGCATTTGAGGAATGGCTGAAGGAACGAGGGTGGTTCAACTTTCCGGGATTCCGACTGGCTGCCTTCTAGACACTGGAGTGGGGAGGAAGCTTACACCTTCTCCATGACTTCACTTTCAGGAAAATAGGACAGAATGTTGGGAATCACAGGGAGACGATATGACACATGATTTTCCAAATATTAAACCCGTCTGAAAATAGAAAGCAGACACCTAGTGCGATCGTGAGTTCCCTGTCACTGGAAGTATTCCAAGAAGGGTATTTTCAAGGCCACTGTAATAAGAATTCCTGCAGCAGGAAGGACCCTGGGTTAAAGAGACCTCCTTGGTCCCCTCAACTCTGAAATTCTAGGCAATCGTGTGTCTGTTTGGGAAAAAAAACAACCCACCAGCCTCATTACTCTGTGGTCCTTATTATGTCATGTTTATAGCAACTGCCCACACACTCACTGCTTGCATAAGGCTTGGGAAGCCTGAATAAGGAACCTCCTTTTGAGTGCCCTCGGCTTCTCTGTACTGCCTATATTCCAATCTCCCATCTGCCTCTTGGTTGCCAGAACGTCCATATCTACCTGCAGAATGGGACGCTCCTTGAGAGACTTCTGACAATGAAAATTCTAGGGGCTGTACCAGTCTCCCTATCCAGAGCCCATATTTGGCATTTCTTTCGGAGCACAATTCCTGCATTTGAGGAATTCAGTTGGGATCCCAGCAACCCTGCTGAAGGTGGCAGAAGGCGGGGTGGAGGTGCGTGGGTTCTAAACCCCAAGTGAAACCAACATCTGAGGAAGGACTACAAATCTTAAAACCAAAGGAAGGTAGAAAACAGAGATAAGAAATAGGCTCCCCTTCTCTGCTGTAGACTTCCCCCCAATCCTTTTCTGTTTTAATCACAGGAAGAATGATTAGTCAGCCGAGGACGGACGGGGGAAGAAAGCAGATGAGTTTTATCTGGCTGGGGTCTGCCTGAACCGAAGCCATGTGACTACCTGGCTGACCTGGGGTCTCCATCATGTCCCTGCCTGTCCACAAGACGGATCAGGCTGCCCTTCCCTCCCGCCCTACCCCCCTCATTCCAGGGGACGATTGCTAGCATAATTATAGCCTACTTTTTTCTCTCCTTCTCTCCTACTCCTTGGGGTCTTAAAAAAAAAAATTTTTTTTTTTTTTAACTCTCTCAGGGGACTGAGGAACTTCTTTTACGCTGTGGCAAACTAGAATCTGGAAGTTTTCCTCCAGCAGAAATAGGGAGGTTAGATTCTCAAAAATCATCCCTAATTTCCATCCGCCGTTAACTGGGGACCTACTGCTTTGCCCTTCATCTCGGCAAACACAGAGCCTGTCCCCAGATACACAGGCCCTCTCTAGTATCTGCAAAGCTGCTCCCTGCCCGCGATCTCATGCAAGTTGCAAAATCTCTCAAAGCGTCAGTGAGCCCGCTTGTAAAATGGGGAGAATTATACCTACTTCACAGAACTTTTCTAAGGTTCAACAAAATAAAACACATAAAGCTCTTAGCCAGCGACTGGCAAAAGACAGGCTCAAAACACAACCGTGGTTATTCCTGGGGCTCACATTTGTCTGTACTGGGTGGACAAAGCACAGGGAGCTGATAAAGGTCAGGGAGACACACCAGGGAGGAGACTCAGAGAAGACAGGTTGAAGGCGTGAGTTTGGCTAAGTGCAGGAGGGACGCATGGGGAGCCTGGGGGGCTCAGTCAGCTGAGTGTCCGACTCTTGGTCTCGGCTCAGGTCATGATCTCAGGGTCGTGAGACTGAGCCCGACATGGGGCTCGGCGCTGGGCGTGGAGCCTGCTTAACATTCTCTCTCTCTCTCCCCCGCTCCCCCTGTTCTCTCCCTCTCTAAAATAAATAAGTAAATAAATGCAGGAGGGAGGCAGAGAAGGAGAAAGAAGACTAGAAGAAGAAAGGGAACAGGTGGGCTCTCTGGAGACTGGCCTGCAGAGAAGGACAGAAAGTTGGAATGGATGGAACGGGACAGAGCAGGGGGAAAGGGACAGACAGACAGCAGATGGGAAAGGAAGGTGGAATGACAAAGATGGGGGGAGCAACTCCAGCTGGTGTGAGACAGACAAGAGGTGCTGGGGAAGACAGACAGAAGGAAAGGAGCAAATTGAGGAGTAGGGGTGGTCAAAAGGAGAGGGGGAAGCAGGGGCAGGACAGACAGACCGAGAGCGAGTGGGGAGAGCATAAGATGGACAGACAGATGGCAGGGACAAGAGGGGGCCCTGGGTTGCCTGCATTCTGCTGTGTTTACCAGCTAATTGAGTTAAATTGTTGTCAGAGATGTAATTAAAGGGTAGAGAGAGCTCTCTGGCAGGCCCGAAACAGATGGAGGGGGCTTTAATTGGTAATTAAATTCTTCCCTGGCAGCTGAGGAAGGAGCTTGTGCTTCAGCCTCACAAGGCCACGGGTGGCCTTCCCCCCTCTCTTGGCCCCTCTCTGGGGCTTTTTGGGGAGGGGGGCTGGGCTCCGCACACCAGCAGCCTGGCAGGCGGGGCGGCCCGGTAACTGCAGGAGAATGCCAAAGCATTCCTTCCTCCGCGGGCCCACCGGGCAGGCTGGCTCAGCTCCCAGGGGCTAATCCCAGCAAACCCACCCCCCTGCCTGCCCCTGGCTGACCTCCCCGCTTCCCCCCCCCCGCCCCCCGCCCAGCTAGCATTGACCAGTGAATTCCTTCGTGGTCCTTCGTGCGTCACTTGGGATCCCAGGGAAGAATAATGGGCACACACGGGTCGGCTCGGGAAGGGTTAGCGGGTTCCGGCGGGGACCCAGGCAGACCCATCTGTTGGTATGGCTCCCGTGAGCCTCTCAGCATCGCCCCCCCCCCGCCCCCCGCCCCGCTGCCCTCCCTGCCAGGAGCCACTGTGTGGAGATGCCATTCTGCCGGGCACATCAGGGTCTGGCGCTGACTCGGCACCGCCCTCGCCTTCCCCGCCCCCATCCTCGCTCCCCAGCAGCAAATGAGACAGGATGGGATCAGCCGCCTTGATGGGCGGATTAGTTAGACTCTCTAAGATGTGAGCATTTACACTAATCAGCTTTCAACTCCAAATCTCAGTTTGACCTGCATTTCATTGGAGAAGGGCCCTGGGGACAGCAGATTTCCCCGAAACCCGCATATTCTTGCCTCTGTTCCACTTCAGAAGGAGATAAGTACCAAGACGGCCAAGAGGCCAGGCTTTTAAAAAGAAAGCTGAAAGGGAAGGTAGGCAGAAATCAAATCCAAGACAGACATTGTAGAGTTATTGTAAAACGCATGGCTGCCTGTGAGTCAGTAATCCGGTGCTGTTCTTAGAACAGCAAGCTCCATGCTGGATGCAGAAATAAGGGTCCTGGGGATCGTTTCTCTCATTATAGCTCAGCTGATCAGACAAAAGTTCTTTGTCTTGCTGTGGACTCCATGGGGCCCAGACAGTCATGGGGGAGCTTAGAGTGGCTTCTGGGAAGGGCCAGAGGAATGACAGAAAGGTTCAGGAGGCACAATGTCCAGCTGTATGGACTTTCACTTGGTTCTTGGAGGTCCGCTCTGGGGTTTTATTTCAGCCCCACATACGTTGTTCTCTCTGCCAGGAACTATGATCTCTGCCCTCCCATCCCCCTTCCCCAGACTATCCTGAGGCCACGGCCCTGCCTCCTCTCTCCAGGACGCTAACCCTCACCCCATGTCCCCTGGCCCAGCATCCCCACGTTGCTAGTTGAATTCTGATTCCCTCCCAAGGCTGAAAGTGCAAAGGCCAAGGACCACGGCCACTTCACTCACCACTGTCTCCCCAACACCCAGCGTAGGACCTGGCAATTAGTAGGTGCTGAGTTCATTTTTGTGGACTGAAGGAATAAGCCCAGAACACTCAGCATGGAGGCAAACTCTGAAAGCCATCAGCAAAGTTATGCAGATGAGAGTGTTACAAATGCAGCAGGGAATGAGGTTAGCTGCAGGGAAGAACTTTTTTTTTTTTTAAGAGTTGATGGGTTTGGGGGCGCCTGGGTGGCTCAGTCGTTAAGCTTCTGCCTTGGGCTTAGGTCATGGTCCCAGGGTCCTGGGATGGAGCCCCGCATCGGACTCCCTGCCCCGCGGGAAGCCTGCTTCTCCCTCTCCCGCTCCCCCTGCTTGTGTTCCCTCTCTCGCTGTGTCTCTCTCTGTCAAATAAATAAATAAACTCTTAAAAAAAAAGAGTTGATGGTTTTTTTAAAAAAGATTTTATTTATTTATTTGACAGAGAGAGAGCGAGAGCACAAGCAGGGGAAGCAGCAGACGGAGAGGGAGAAGCAGAATCCCCGCTGAGCAGGGAGCCCGATGCGGGACTCCATCCCAGGACGCTGGGATCAAGACCCAAGCCAAAGGCAGACGCTTAAACGACTGAGCCACCCAGGCGCCCCAACGGAAGAACTTTTTTCAAAGCATCTTTCTATATGTGCTAAAGGAGAATGAGGAAATCTCTTTTAGAAATAGAAGACAAACTCAGGAGCACCAGGCTGGCTCAGTGGGTGGAGCACGTGACTCTTGATCTTGGTGTTGGGGGTTTGAGCCCCATGTTGGGCATGGAGAGTACTTAAAAAATAATAAAAAAAATTTTTTTTAAAAAGAAAGAAGACAAACTTGGGCGCCTGGGTGGCTCAGTTGGTTAAGCGACTGCCTTCGGCTCAGGTCATGATCCTGGAGTCCCAGGATCAAGTCCCACATTGGGCTCCCTGCTCGGCGGGGAGTCTGCTTCTCCCTCTGACCCTCTTCGCTCTCGTGCTCTCTATCTTTCATTCTCTCTCAAATAAATAAATAAAATCTTAAAAAAAAAAAAAGAAAGAAGACAAACTTGAGTTGATGGCCTGCATCTCCACTACGGGCAGCCAGAAGAGTGAATTTCATGGCTCCCAAGCACCAGAACCCCTCCCCCCAGCGGAGATTTTTAAATCAGTAAATTTAGGGGCAGGGGCAAGAAATTGTATTTTTAAAATCTTCCTAGTCATTCTAACAATTTAGAAACCACTAGATTAAATGTCAGACTTGTCTCAGCTACAAACATTTGTTTTTCCTTCCTTTTGCTTGCTGCCCCACCCCCCACCGCCACAAGAATGAATCAGCCTGGCTGATTCTAATAAACCAGCAAGCAAGCAAGCTTTGGGAATATTGACTTCTGTATTCTTCACAGAACCTGGGCAAATGTAGGAGTGAAACATGCTTTGCTGAGTGGGTCCTTTCAACCCAAGCTGAATGAGGTTAATGATCCCTGGTGACCACCCTCTACTTTCCCTGTTGAAAAGACCAAATTGAAAATGAATATGATTTTAACCCTGGTTTAGCAGCTCCCTCCCACATAATGTTACTGAAATACAAAAATTGTCAAGGTCAGGGGGTGCCTGGCTGGCTCAGTCTGAGGAGCTTGCGACTCTTGATCTTGGGGCTGTGAGTTTGAGCCCCACATTGGGTGTAGAGATGAAAGAAAGAAAAAGAAAAGAAAGAAAGAAAGAAAGAAAGAAAGAAAGAAAGAAAGAAAGAAAGAAAGAAAGAAAGAAAGAAAGAAAGAAAGGAAGGAAGGAAGGAAGAAAGGAAGAAAGGAAGAAAGGAAGAAAGAAAGAAAGAGAAAGAAGGAAGGAAGGAAGGAAGGAAGAGAAAGAAGGAAGGAAGGAAGGAAGAAAGGAAGGAAGAGAAAAGAAAAGAAGAAAAGAAAAGAAAGAAAGAAAGAAATATTGTCAGGGCTCCTGGGTGGCTCAGTCGGCTGGGTGTCCAACTCTTGATCTCAGCACTCGGGTTGGGATCTCAGGGTCGTGATCTCAGGAGTCGTAGGATCAAGCCCCGTGTCAGGCCCCATGCTAGGTAGGCAAGGGAGTCGGCTTGAGGATTCTCTCTCTCTCTCCAGCTGCCCCCCCGTCTCTAAAATGAATAAATCAATCTTTAAAAAAATTAATTTAAAATAAAACTTGTCAAGGTCTGGGGCGCCTGGGTAGCTCAGTCAGTTAAGCCTCTACCTTTGGCTGGGGTCATGGTCTCAGGGTCCTGGGATCGAGCCCCGCGTCGGGCTCCCTGCTCAGTGGGGACCCTGCTTCTCCCTCTGACTGTAGCTCCCCCTGCTTGTGCTCTCTCTCCCTCTACCTCAAGTAAATAAATAAAATCTTTTTTAAAAGATTTTATTTATTTATTTATTTGAGAGAGAGAGGGGGAGATAGTGAAAGCAGGAACAGAAGCGGGGGAGTGGGAGAGGGAGAAGCAGGCTTCCCGCTGAGCGGGGAGCCCGACGCGGGGCTCGATCCCAGGACCCTGGGATCATGACCTGAGCTGAAGGCAGATGCTTAACGACTGCCCCAGGCGCCCCATTGTGTGTGTGTGTGTGTGTGTGTTTAAGATTGATTTATTTATTAGAGAGCGAGCAGGGTGGGGGGAGAAGCAGAGAGAGAGGAAGAGAGAATCTCAAGCAGACTCCACGCTGTGCGCAGAACCCCCCGCGGGGCTCAATCTCATGACCCTGAGATCATGACCTGAGCCAAAACCAAGAGTGGGACTCTTAAATGACTGCACCACCCAGGTGCCCCTGCTTTTTTGTTTTGATACAACATGTTAGAGTTCTGGTCAGCTGGTAAAAGTTGAACAGCAGCCTCTCACTGGGGTCCTTGTGAGAAGTCCCAGTTTGTCGCATTTGCCCATTTCTCTCTCTTTTTTTAAAGATTTTATTTATTTATCTGACAGAGAGAGACACAGCGAGAGAGGGAACACAAGCAGGGGGAGTGGCGGAGGGAGAAGCAGGCTTCCCGCGGAGCAGGGAGCCCGATGTGGGGCTCGATCCCAGGACCCTGCTTAACCCACTGAGCCACCCAGGTGCCTCTCGCATTTGCCAATTTCTGTGGTGTAAATACTCCCACTGAAGCCCATTTCAGGCTACCAACTGGATGTCACCCAAGGCAAAGTTGAAAAATGCACATAAGGCATTCCTGGGAGCCCTAGCTCTGGTCCTTTTTAAGAGAAGTGTGGGGAGGGGCACCAGGCTGGCTTAGTCAGTAGGACATGCAACTCTAGATCTTGGTGTTGTGAGTTTGAGCCCCATGTTGGGCATAAAGTTTACTTTAGAAAAAAGAAAAGAAGTGTGAAGACCGTTATCTAGCACTGCCTTTTAAACAAATATAAGGCAACTGTGGGCCCCTGGGTGGCTCAGTCGGTTGAGCAGCCAACTCTTGATTTTGGCTCTCGTCATGATCTCGGGGTCGTGGGATCGAGCCGTGCGTTGAACTCTGAGGCACCCAGTGTGGAGTCTGTTTGTACCTCTCCCTCCCCCCTGCCTCTGCGTGCGCGTTCTCTCTCTCTCCCTCTCTCTAAAATAAAGAAATAAATAAAAAATCTTAAATATAAGGCAACTGAGGCCCAGAAAGTTTAAAAGAATGGCTGAGCATCACACAGCTAACCAGGACCAGAATCCTCCTGACCACCAACCTCTAGATGCCACACTATGACTCCTGCTCAGCCTGCACTAGGCAGCTGGGGGAGGGGGGAAACCAGAAATCATCACAGAGAAAGCCAAGGCCACGGCTCTGGGGATGGACTGGCCGTGGATAATGTCCAAATAAAGGGTCAAAGGGTCTTACAGCCAACTTTTGCTGGGCACCCACTTGGTTCTCCTTACTCTCCATGGGAGAAAAAAACAACATCCCAAATCATAAAACTTCAAACTCAAACTCAAAAGAGCCTCTTTTCAACCAACCTCACTCACGTCATCAGGGAGTGATGGCTTCCCATTCCGGGCTAGGAACTCAGGAGGCACCCTCCCCCGCCCTCCCCCAGTCTATCTCCCAGACCTGCTGGAAGCCCTGGGGCCAGGTACTCTCCCTCATGGGGGGCGGGGGCAGGAGGGAGTTGGGAAAGAACAAGCCCTTTCAGATGAGTCCAAGAACAATGATTTCAGCAGTTGTTCTATTTTTTTCCTCGGTAAGAAGCAAGGAGAGAGTGAGACCGGTGCCAAGTAAACGAGCTTCATCTTCTAGAACCCTGGATCCTGGCTCTGGCTCTGCCACTAACTGGGTGGGCCTCTTCTCCTCCCTAGGCATCAGTTTCCCCATTTGTACAATGAAAGGTGAGAACTGATGCTTTCCAGCATCTCTTCCTTTTAAAAGTCCATGGATCACTAAGGGGGAATGTGTAGGTGACCATCCAATAACGTTTTTCCCCCACTCCTACCTCCCCCTCTTTTTCCTGCTTCAAAAGGACCCTTCCCTTGCCCTTCTGAAGATGCTCCCCACTCTATAGACAATACCCCACAGAGCCTCCCTCCCTCTGATTTCTCTGCACATGGAGAGGAGACACGAAGTCTCCCAGGACTGCCTTGGGCCTGCCCCCGGCCAGGCAGCTGGTCTCCTGTTTCCTAGCGATTCTTTGTGTCTGTGTTTCTTCCCAAGGAGCTGGGGTCACAGTGCCAAGGAGAAGGAATGAGAGGTTGGGGGGTGTCTTTTTTTCCCCAGCCTCTGCCCATCTCTTCCTGCTCCAGTCTCTCTCCAGGGAGGTGGCAACCTAATCCTGCGGCCCCCAAGCCTGTCCTGCAGCCTCTCACTCCACTGTCTTCCCCTCCCCAGAAGGAAAATGGGTCATGCTCAGCAAGGGCCGTTATTGCCAACCTGGTCCTGCTGCTGCCTGATAGAGCCCAGCCCTCCCCCGCCAGATCTCATTAAGGGGTCGCCACTTACGCTTCCCAGCCGCCCCCCATCCATCTTTGGCCATGGATGACAGACTGGGCCCGGGGGCTGATGTCCGGCAGGTGACAGGGTTAATGGCAGAAGAGGGCAGAGGGCAGAGGGCAGCCGACTCACAGTGGCGGGAGGGCAGCCTGGGGAGGCCCTGGGCCCATTCCAGCTGGGCAATCCCTCAAATTACAGCACCTGGGGGAGGGATGCGTCCTGGACCCATCCATCCCCAGGGAAGCAAGGTGGGCAGTGTCGGCCATCTTGGGAGCAGATGGTAGGAGGAGAGAATGTTAGCCTGGGAAGAAGAGGAGTGAAGAAGCCTGGGGCAGGGGGTGGGGGGACAGGGCCAGAAAGAGAAGGAAAAAAAAAAATCCCTATAGGATAAAGTAGATAGTATATAAAAAGCCACTAGGTATGTGGGCTCTGTGAAAACAATTACCTCTGGGATCCCTGGATGCTTTTTGGCAAGAAACACGTATCTTGCTGAGGTGTATGAAGCCAGGTGAGTGTTTTGGAGCGGGTGCCCATCACTCATTTTGCTTTCCCTCCCAGCTGCCTGTTACAGTGGTCCAGCCCTGAGGTTAGGAGCAAGGTTCCAGAGTCAAACAATGTGGGTCCAAATCCTGTTCAGATCCTCCCTGTGTGAGCCCAGGTAAGTTACTTAACCTTTCTGAGCTTGATTTTCTCCCTCTGTGCAATATAACTCTAGAAGCACTGGTTCCCAGGAGGATGCAATTACATGATGCGTGGACACAGCTGCTGGTCCGCTGTGTGTGCGTGCAGTAAAGGCTAGGTGCTCCTGGGAGGAGCAAGGGCTGGGTGCTCCTGAGAGGAGCAACATTGTTGCACTATGCAACACCTTTGCTGCTTCCCATCCAGCCCCAGGCTTTTCCCAGGCCGTCTGCCTCAGGCCCTCCCCTCGTTTGACCTCCAACACGCTCAGGATCACCCCCAGCCTGCTCTACTCACTCCCAGAAAGCTCGCCCCCCTCACCGCTCCCAGAGAGGAGGCCCCACAGTGGCAAGGGTTAGTCCCTCTGGGCCTTTGAAGCCTGGAAAGGGGAGGGGCTGCTCTGTGCTCCCGACCTGGGGGGACCAGGCTCAGCCCCCCACCTCCCACTGTTGAGGGGGAGCCAGGAACAATGGGCAGTGGAGCTGGCCAGCTTGCAGTCAGGTGAGGGGGTGGGGTAGAGGTGGGAGCATGCCCACCCCAAAGCCAGCAGAAAGTCCTTCAAGAGAGCTGACAGTGGCTGGGGTCTGCCCCCCAGGGGCACCGGATATTGAGGGTATCCTCTGGACAGGAAGAGAGGGATTGCTGCAATGTCACCTCCTGGACTGGAGTTGTCCAGAGCCCTCCCAGAGGGGTGGCAGAGAGCCCCTCCTCAGTTCCAAGAAACCCCCTCTCAAAGTGTACCCCAGTCTCAGGGTGGATAAAGGAGCCAGCGAGGACTGTTTTGCCCTCCTTCCAGAGCCTGGATGGAGTGGCTCCCCTGGGGGCTGATCGCCTCCATTAGGTCCTCAATCTTGCGAGGATAATGCATGGCCCAGTCTGGGCTAGGGGAGGAGGCCCCACCGGCAGGGCGCTGGGAGGCAGGATGCAGGGGCCTGAGCAGAATACCAAGCAGCCAGCTTGGGCCTGAGGCTGCCCCTTGTGGCCAGCAAACCTGGGCTGGGCCAGGAAAGACATGGGGAGCCTGGCCCCATCTTCCACCGCACCTCCCCCCCCCCGCTCCCTCTGTGCCCTCCTGCCAACTCCACCAACTCCTTACTGTGGCTGAACTCCCAGATCTCACCCCCCCAAGGCCGTCAGCCCTGTGTGGTGCCAGGGTCCTGGGGGGCAGGAAAAAGTAGCATCTGACCCACCCAAGCAGACCAGAGTCCTGCTCGGCTCAGCCCCTCTGAGGATGACCTAGCCAGACCAAAAGAAAAAATACCCTTTGTGCGGGTGGGAAGACTCAGAACATAGGAATGTTCTCCCTTTCATTGTTTATCCACAATTGTCAAATGAAATCAACTATAATGCGTTCTTCCAAAGTGAGTACTGCTATGATGTGGTCATGCTTGTTGCTAAATTCAGTCCCCTTTGGGATGTTGCTGTCTTCGGCAGCCCTTTTTTTTGGGGGGGGAGTTTATTGAGCGATAGTACAGAGCTCCCAAAAAGGGAGGGGACCCGAGACGGTTGCCCTGTCTTTGGCAACTCTAATTCAGCTCACCCCAGCCCAACCTCTTCTTTTGCCTTCCGCTGGGAAAGCCCTTTAGACCACCACGTGTGAGAGAGCACTGTGTGGTTGGCGGAGCCTTTGCACTCTTGTGGGCACGTCTGCCTGTCCCCTCCACCTTACCCCCGGGCCAGGTAGGAGGACAGGTGTTACTGCCCCTGGAATGCAGCGTAGCCTAACAGTTGTGGGCTTAAGCCCTGGAGTCAGACAAATCCAGGTTGTAAACCAACATCCCTGCTTACCAGCTGTGTGACCTCGGGCAGGCTTCCGCATTTTTGGGAGCCTGAGTTTCCTTATCTACCAAGTGGGGATTCAACTAGTATTATCATATACATCGGTTAGGAGAACGTGTTAAAGGAGAAAAGCATTGAGCACAATGCCTGGCACATCATAAATGCTTAAAAATGGCAAAGGGGAAAAGAATTCTTTTTTTTTTTTAAAGATTTTATTTATTTATTTGAGAGAGAGAGAATGAGAGAGAGAGAGCACATCAGAGGGGATAGGGTCAGAGGGAGAAGCAGACTCCCTGCCGAGCAGGGAGCCCGATGCGGGACTCGATCCTGGGACTCCAGGATCATGACCTGAGCCGAAGGCAGTCGCTTAACCAACTGAGCCACCCAGGCGCCCCAAGGGGAAAAGAATTCTTAAGAATATTTTGTAAGAGAAGAAAAGGAGGTCCCAGAAGGTAAGAGGTTGGGCTGGGTTATGGAACTAGAGGCACGTTCCAGTGCTTTCTCCACCACCACACCCGACAGGCATCCCCCTGCCCCACCTCCACGGGTTCCTTCTCACTCTCCTGCCTCATCTCCCAGCCTTGCCCCCCCAGAGCTGCCATAGCAACAAGCAGCCCGGGCTCCCGCCTCTGAGCTCTCCGGGCATGTGAAAGGCTGGTTCTCCCTTCCTGGCGGACCGGGTAGAGATGTTTGTAGTAAGGGGAGTGGCAATCAGAATTCATCAGAATTCAAAGTTCATCATTCCCCAGTGATCAGATGTAGAGAAGGTGCCAGGACAGTTATATTAATAACTGGGCTGTTAAAAACTAGTAAGTGATGTTCTCATAAAGCATGTGTTGTTTGGGGCGGTTGGGTTTGTTTATTTATTTATTTTTCCCTTCAGGAGCAAACTGGGCCACAGAGGGAGAACATTAAATTATCTCTTGAAATGATTCCGGTAATAAGTCGGGCAGGTTAGGAGAGCTGTCGGCAGCTCCTGCCAGACCTCCCTCGACCTTTCTGCACTCCTATGTTTCACTTGGCCTTATTTTATAAGAGGCCAATTACTCCCTTCTGGGTTAGCTGTGTCCCTTTAGAGCTGCTGTCTGTATGGGCAAGATGTGCGGTTTTTCATCAGCCAAGCAAGTGAGGGGGATCATATATTATTCCTTGCCAGAAATCAGAATGTGCTGTGTGACATGGAAAAGAGAGGGGACCTGTAGGGACAAAGGCTTTGAATATTTGAAATAAGCACTGTTCTGGAAATCAGGCCCACAGAGACCCAAGGATCACAACATGGGTAATAATCACAACTAAGGTTTATATTGCAGGGACGACGAGCCGGGTTCCCTTCTGAGCACCTTCCGTCTGTGAACGTATTGGATCTTCATAAGAAAGCTGTGCACCTTCCGTGTGTGAACGTATTGGATCTTCACAAGAAAGCTGTGCAGTGGAAACTCTCATCATGCCCACTGTAGACAGGAGGAAAGGGAGGAGTCCTAGCCGGACTCTGAGATGGGGATGCCCTGGCCTGAGCTGAGGAGATGATTCTTGGAGTCTGGTTATCCCCTCCTGCCCGAGACCGTCACAGTTACAGTAGCCTGAGTACTTGCCATGAGCCAGGCCCATGCTCAGAAACCTGTTCCGTGCATGATCTCACTTGCTCCGCTCCCCACCCGTGAGGTTGGTGCATCTATCTATCATTCCCACTCTGCGGATGCGCACAGCAAGGCCCAGAGGTGTCTAGAAGCCGATGGCAGCAAGCAGGGATCCGAGTCTCCCAACCAGGGCTGACTGGGCATGCCCTGCTGCCCTCAGCAGTTTCTCGCACTTCCCACGCCAGGACTTCTAGGATTCTAACACTCTGGGATCAGGTTGGAGCAAGCCCCGTTGCCAGGAGTTTCGCCCATTTCCAAGATGCCCAGATTTCCAAGGGGGTCCTAGGCCAGGCGACCCAACCCAGCCGGAGACAGGCACAGGCGGGAAGGCACAGGGAGTCTTTCAATTTTACATTAAAGGGGAAGATCCCCTCCTCCTCCCCTCCCCCTCCCCCTGCCTCAGCAACCTTCCAATCACATCAGAGACCGGAGAAGGGGCCTGACCTCTGTCCTCCAGGGGAGGTCAGCCGGGGTGACCCTGCCTGTGTGCAGGATCCCGTGAGAGAGGCCCAGCTGCAGGCCCCGGAGGGCTGGAAGCGCACCCGGAAACGGGCTCGGGGTCACCGAGGGCGGCTGGGCCGGGGGAGGGGCTTCCCTGGTCCTTTGTGAGCTGATGGGCAGGGGGAGATTAGTTCCACAGGCAGCCCCTGTGTCTCCAGAGAAAGGGGCTATTGTGGAGCGACTCAAAACACAGGGCACAGCCCACCCCACCTCCCCTTTTATCGCCATGGAGATGGGGGGGTGGTTAAGAGAGCAAAAGAGGGAGGGAAAATGCAAGGCAGGTGAAGGGGGGGGGAGTGGGCAGGAGGGGGCGGCCGTGCAAGCCAGCCAGAGCCAGAGCCAGAGGGGTGAGCTCTGTGCCTTTCTCACCCGGAGGGACTCTCAGCCTCATGTCTCTCCTCCTCTCCGCATCCTGCCCGAGGGCTACTAGCGCAGAGAAGGCCTGGCCCACTACCCTGCAGCTGGCCCTACGACCCTGGAGGGTGAGGGGTCTGACCATCTGGGAGTAAATGGCAAGATGGCCACATGGAAGGCAGCTGGTGAGCAGCTGCTAGGCCTTGTCCTGCTTCTGGACGTACCGAGTGCCCCCAAACCATTGAATCTCAGAGTCACAGACCCCATCTCCCAACCTCAGCAGCAGCCCGTCAGATACCGATCGGGTGTCTGCCCACAGTCCTCAGTGATGGTGACTTTCTCACCTGGGCCCTGTGGGCACCTCTGGTTGTCAGAGGGGGCTACCTTATGTTAGGTAGAAACTTGTCTTCCTCTTAGCACCACACACAGGCCTAGGTCTGCTCTCCGGGGCTGCACCACAAAATGAGGGAGGCTTTTAGTAAATACTGTAGAAAGAAAAGATAACAGTCAGACCCTTCGTGACTTGAGATATTTGGGAACAGCTGCTGAGAAGGTAATTTTGTTGGAAACACAGTCCATAGTTTAAAATCTATCCAAAGCTAACTGGAAATACTGGCTGGGGAGCAAATCTGGCTGCTGCACACCGGGTGGGCAGAAGACAGGACATCTCAAGATGCCAAGGTCCTGGGCTCCGCCCGGATGCCAACACAGAAGGTCATGAACAGGGCTTTTGGCATGTTTCAGCAAACTAGGCATTTGGGGAACACCCCGCCCAACAGACAGAGATGGAGGCCAGAGTCAGAATTTGCCAGGGGATTGGGCCTGGTCTTTGGCTGTTTGGCTCTGCTCCAAGCTGGAGAAACCCCATCCATCCAATAGGACCCTCTTGAGAAGAGGGGTCAGTTCCTAACAAGCAGTCCGAGGTCATGTGTTCTTATCAAATACATAGAAAGGAAAAGGCCTCCCTGTTTGGGGCCAGCAGCCCCCAGGCAGAAACAGTTGTGGTCCCAGAGTTTGGAGAGAACCAAGGATTCAGGGCTGACCGGGGTCCTCCAGTTAGCAGCCTGCACTCTGGGGAGCCCACCCGAAAGGCCGCAGGTCCGCTTCCGGCCCCCCAACAAGGCTCTTCTTACCAAGGCGGGTCGGCCCCGAGGCTTCACGGGACTGGGAAGATAAAAGAGGGACAGGAGGCCAGCTGCAGCGTGGAGGGAGAGCTTAGGGCTCTCTTGTTACCTTTTCGTTCCTCCCCCCGCCGCACTGCCTGGGGAGGCCTCGGGAGCAGGCTGCACAAACGGACACTTAGAACAGGGGCCGGTTAAGTGCACCAGGCCCCAGAGATAAGCGGAGGCTTGTGGTCCCGCTAACAAAGGCCACATCCTATGCTCAAGAGCAGTTGTTTCAAAATGCCGGGCCTCAGCAGATGATGAGACGGCCTTGCTGCTCGCGAGCGAGAGAACAAGGAGATTAGTCCGTGGCTCCCCGTTTGAACGGTGCCAAAGCCTCAGCTGTCAGGCAAGGCAGGCGTACCTGCTGTTGTCTCTTCCCATTCAGCACCGGGGCTCCTGCCCAAATGCTCATGTCCAGATTGTATTTATGACTGTTTTAAGAAGGAGTGACAGAGCCTTTTAATATCCCTGACAGCCCGGGATGTTTTAATAGATGGCAGAGCTGGGCCGCGGGAGTTAAGGAAAAGGAGCAGAGTCGCTGAGGCTGTCAGGCCTGGTTTCTATGACAGACCCACTGATCCACTCTCCGACGAAATAAAATACGGGGCCGCGTCTCTCCTCGGCCCCGTCAGGGTGACAGACAGTCTGTCACCGTTGTATGTCATCTTTCACCTCCTAATCACTCAGGCTTCGGGGACCTGCATTTAACGGGGAGTCCCTAAAGGATTTCCGCCCAACCTGCCTCCCGAGAGTCAGGCCTCTGCTTCAGTTGCCCCAGAGTTCCGGCTGGTGTTCTCCAGTGTTCTCGATTTCAAGCACAACTTTCCTACCTACAGAGTTCCGCCCCACTTGTTGCTGTTTGGTAGAGGTGATAGGTCTTACGGAAAGGCTCAGTAATCACCTGTGAAAACAGATGGGCTGTGTGGTGGGGAAGGTTGCACAACAGTGTGGAAGTACTGGGGCGTCTGGGTGGCTCCGGCAGTTAAGCGTCTGCCTTCGGCTCAGGTCATGATGCCGGAGTCCTGGGATCGAGCCCTGCCATCGGGCTCCCTGCTCAGCGGGGACCCTGCTTCTCCCTCTGCCTGCCGCTCCCCCCCCCTGCTGTGCTCTCTCTCTCTGACAAACAAAATCTTTTTTATTTTTTGTTTATTTATTTGACAGAGAGAGAGAGAGAGAGAGAGAGAGAGAGACAGAGTGAGCACAAGCAGGGGGAGTGGCAGGCAGAGGCAGAGGGAGAAGCAGGCTCCCCACAGAGAAGGGGGAACCCGATGTGGGACTCGATCCCAGGACTCCGGGATCATGACCTGAGCCGAAGGCAGTCGCTTAACCAACTGAGCCACCCAGGCGCCCCTCTGACAAACAAAATCTTTAAAAAAAAAAAAAATGTGGAAATATTTAGTGCCAATGAGTTGTACACTCAAAAAGGGTTAAAATGGTCAACGGTGTGTTATGAGCTGGGTCACATT
Source organism: Zalophus californianus (assembly GCF_009762305.2). Lineage (NCBI taxonomy): Eukaryota > Metazoa > Chordata > Mammalia > Carnivora > Otariidae > Zalophus > Zalophus californianus. The sequence goes on from NC_045610.1 coordinate 37,619,367, forward strand.
ATCTAACCACACACGGAGTAAGAAAGATAAGTAAGAAACAAAGAGAGAGATACTTTGGATCTCTGAGCCCTTCCAATTTGGGTATCCCACCGTGTATGCCTATAACTTGTATAACCTGTTGTCACACTATTCCCAGGACTCTGCCCCCACTTCCTACTTCTTTACCTCTTCCCCCATTCCTTGGGCTAGTCATCCTCAAGGTCAGTTTTGGAGTTGAACATCTGGAGGTTCCTTATACGCGCCTTTCTGGGACTGGGTTTGGGGCTGGTCTGACCAGGAACTGTTTGTGGCTAAAGCCTCTTTGGTCCTATCAGTATGTCGTGGCAAGTGAGGCCTGAGGGATTCTCTTGCCTTTTGGGCGGGTGGGGGTGGGGGAAGAAGGGTAGCAAATCCCAGGGTCACCACCTGTTCTTTCTGGAGTGGCTGAAAAAACCCTGAAAGAGACCACACAGCCCTCCTCCCTACACATTAAGTTTATCTGCTCCCCAACCCCACGGGGGCTTCCTCCTTCCGACCCCACCGACAGTGCCAACGACGCTGATGGGTAAGGGGCAGCACTCATGCTCCTCCGTCCCAGTCCCTAGGGCTGCAGCTGCAGACCAGAGCTCCCTCCATGCTCGCCGGCCCAGGGCTCTGCGTTCGAGTCCTCTGCCAGGAGAGAGTTAAGGGCTTGGGTTTAATTTGCCCGTTAATCACAGTTAAAAGAAGTAATGAGCGTCTCCCCAAAGCCGGGGTGTTTCTCTGCAGATTAAGCAGCAATTTGCATAGCCCCTTTATTCATTCCCACCTTCCCCTGTGGGCGCCTTGTCCTTTCCGACACAGCCAAGCGCAGCCGGCGGCAGGAGCGCTTTGACAAATGGCTTTGCCACACGTGGTCTGGGCGAGAGGGAGGGAGGGGCAGGCTGGGAGGGAGAGGGCAGCTCCCGACAGTAATGGATAGCGGGGCCGTTAAATAGTGCAGAACTTTTTATTAGACACACAGGAGAAGTTTAAATATTCAAACTGGTTTTCTTTGAAGCCTGGGGAATGAGGGGAGGGTGGCAGGCAGAATAAGTACGAGTTTACTCAGGGCCAATTTACCCAGGATGGTGGGGGGGCTGCCCATCTGCTGAGAGGAAGGGCACCTGGAGGACAGGCGGGTGTGCGGCCGGCCGGCACCCCGGCCTCCCTAGCCCTGCAGCGGGCCTGACACCCTCCTGCCGGGCCCCAGGATCTGCTGGGCGGGACGGCGGCCTGGGGCCTGATCCCGCAGCGGGCGGAACAGCTTGTTCCGAGCCCAGCATCTGAGCGCCATTCAGTAGTGGGGGCTGACCTCGGCTTCAGAGCAGACCCCGGTCTCTGAAGCAACGGTGTCTCCGGGAGGATGGGACAACAGCCCTCGACTAAACAGGGAGAGAGGACGGAGGGAGCCCAGGAGAAGCTCGGGGCAGGCACTCTCCCCGGAAACCTTGTAGAAGGGATTTTAGTTTGACCACCGGTCCATTTTAAAAGCCTACTTAAACCCAATTTTCTTCCCAACTTCTAGTGCTTTGTGGGACTTTTCCTTTTTGCTAACTTGTGAGCCCCAGGACCGTAATATTTTAGAGGTCAAAGTCACTTTAGAGATCACCGAGGCGACTGAAGTTTGGAGGAGTTGATTTTGAGATTCCAAAGGGGACACAGAGGCGAGCAAGACCCAGTCCCTGTCCTTAGGCAGCTCAGTTTGGAGCGCAGATATAGGACCGCACCGGGACGCCATGACAGGGGAAGGGCATCTCCACATGGCTTCACGCTGCTGAGGAGGACGGGCTCCTCCTGTCGGGGCCTGGAAATGCCCACAGAGAAGTATTTGAGCCTTATCCGAGCGAGGGCAGGAAGGCTATGAGGGGGCTGAGGATCGGGGGCCCATGTGGCTTTGGTGTCGTGGGTGGATGCCCAGTCTGAAAAGGATAAAGATCTGCTTACCAAGGGCTGGCCTGCTACTCTAGGAGCTTAGGGAGCTAAGGGGGCGTCAGAGTTTCTAAGCAGGGGAATGATGAGGGTGACAAAGCAGGGGCTGGGAGCTGCTGATGGACAGAGATAGGAAATATCAGAAAGGAATGAAGAGTGGAATGGAGAAGACAACGGGTTTGGCTCGGGACGTGTTGGGCTATCCAGGACACACAGAGCCAGGACCCAAACACAAGTTCTGACCTCATTCCAGGTGATTTCCGGTCTGTCCCCTCTCACAACAGCTGACATCGAAGTCTGACTGGGCCAGGGACTATCCAGGTGCTGTACACACTGGCCGAGGCTCCCTACCCTGAGGCTGGTATTATCTCTGTCCTCATTTTACAGGTGAAGGAAATGAGGCACAGAGAGGTCCAGGGACTTGCCCAAGATCACATGGTGGCAAGACCAGAGCCAGGATGTGACCCAGGCTGTCCGGATCTTTGCCTGCTTCCTTCCTAACCTACTACCGTGATCAGATTTTGTATGTGCGTGTACGGGAGCACAGAGAATGGCGGCAATTAAAAGAAGAAATGAAAACTAGTGATAGGAAAAGCAGGTGCAGATGAGGAGGCAGGGAAGTGCCATAGGACCTCTTTTTCTAGCGGGGAGACCGAAGCAACATCTGGGAATTAACGAGGGAGAGAGAACGGGGAGCGGGGAGGCGCACGCGGGTGATTGAGCAGGATTCGGCAGGCCTGGCCACAATTAGCACCTGCTCCTGGAGCCCTGGGACGTGCGCTGCTCTGGTCGTCAGCTCCAGGCCAGTTCTCCGAAGCAGGGCTTTCTTCCAGTGGGTGAGGAGATTTCCCGTCTGGATGACACAGATAATCCCTGCCCACACCAGCCAGGGGGAACTAGTTCTAGAAGTGCAGGACCCCCGTCTCCTCGGCAAGCCCTTAGTGGGCAGCCAGAAGCCAGAGGGCCAGTTGTTAGCACTCCACATAGCTCATGGTCATGGCCAGCCATCAGGGGCTGCGGAGCCAAGGGATCCTACTTCTGTTGATGACAAAAAGAGCCACACTTTTGAGAGGCTGTGGGAGTCTGCGAGGGAAGAAAGGCTTCCCTCCAGCAGAGAGATGGCGAGGGGGATCGGGCAGCTGAGTTAGCAGGGGGGAGGGTCTAGGGAAAACTGGTCACTGCAGGGTGACCAGTCAGTCAGCTGAGTGGTGAGAGCCTTACATCTTCTCTGGAAAAAGGTAGCATAAAAGTGAACACAAGGGGCGCCTGGGTGGCTCAGTCGTTGGGCGTCTGCTTTCGGCTCAGGTCATGATCCCAGGGTCCTGGGAGCGAGCCCCACATCCAGCTCCCTGCTCGGCGGGAAGCCTGCTTCTCCCTCTCCCACTCCCCCTGCTTGTGTTCCCTCTCTCTCGCTGTCAAATAAATAAATAAAATCTTAAAAAAAAAAAAAAAACTGAACACAAGAGTAGGGTGCGCTCTTGGCAATACAATTCACATCAAACTAAGGGTGAATCTCGGCCCGCCTCCTCCCCCTCTCCCAGAACACTTTTTTGCAGCCCCTGCCAGCTCAGGACTTGGTCTTTAAGCTCCACAAAGAGCCTCTCGCCACTCCCTTCCAGGAAGCCGAGTCAGACCGGGATGGAAGGTCCTTAACCACTGCTTCACAAACCCAAAGTAGGAGCTCCCGTTTGTCTAGGAGCACTGACTCTGGGCCAGGCACTGTTCTGAGACCTCTGTGTATATTAACTCACTTAATCCTCACAGTGGATTCTGTCAGGCAATCCAGAGAACAGCAAGCAGGATCCCAACTGCAATCAGAGCGACACGAGGGCAAACCTGGGAGCAGATCTGCGAGACACAGCGCTGTTCTCCTGCAGGGCCAAAGTGTCAGGCTTGGGGGGTCTTCAGCGTGTCAGCGTGGTCGGGAAAGTGGGCCCGAGGAAGCGAAGCCCAGGCCAAAGGCACCTGGAGCTCAAGGTTCTGGACGAGCCTAATGTTATGGGGTTATAATGGCTTTTAGGAAACAACTGTCATCGGTGTCAGGTAGGCCTTCATTTTACCACAAAAGCAGTGGACCGGGCCTAATCCCTCTGAGAGAGAACAGTCTCCTAACCACACCGCTTAGCAAGGTGCCCCGAATCTGAGAAAACCCTATCTAAACCCACTTCCCCTCCTGCAGAGATGGCCAAACCTCGGCCTGTGTGACTTCCTGCCATCACCCCAGGCAGAGCGGAGCAAGCAGGCAAGGCGCTCCCGTGGAAGGGCAGGAGCAAGAACTTTTGAGGCCTGAACCCAGCCCGCCACGGTCGCATGGTCCATGGGGCTCATCCCCCCCTCAGCTCGGGGCCTGGAAGCGAGAGCACTGGCCCACGTAGCAGCTGGCGATTAGGCAGGGCCTCGGAGCAGGGAGGGCGGCCTGCCTCGGTGAGCTGATGGTGGCTGCCAGGGATGGGCCAGAAGGCCAGCAGCTGAACAGGTGGGGCAGGAGGCAGCCGCCACCCTCCAGAGGGACAGGGACTAAACGACCCAGACAGCTCCCAAGGCTGAGCGGCTTCATGGTGACGGAGGGCAGGCTAGAGCCCACCCAGTCCCGTTATGTCCTTCGATGCTAAGGACACTTTTACCACGACATTCTGCACCAATTTTTCCTTTTCCAATTCCTAGACTAATTCCAGCCCCCAATGCCTCCAAAAGGAGGTGAACAGGCAAAGACTGGGGGGAAGCGATGGGCTGACGTTAATTGATAGGAGCGGCTTCAAGCAGTTCGTGGTGCCTTATCTCTCTCTCCTTTGGATAGCGTGTGTCCGCCGGAGTCCGCGGGGTCGGTGATTAATAGGGGCCATCACTCACTGTCCAGGACGGCTGAAAGGCAGCAGGGAGGGGGCGGCCCTCCCCAGAACTGAGATAACAAGCAGCAGGAATAATGAGTGGTGTCACTCCACTTTTCATTTTGATGGAAAGTCATTACAGGAGTCAATGCCAGCGACAAAGAGCCATGAATCAACTGCTCTGCTATGAAATTAAAATCGAATTGCCGGCCACCCCCAGCCCCTACCCTTCCTGGGAAACGGGGATGGGTAGGTGGCTTGGGAGAGGGGTGCTATCCTGGGGTGGGCTCTACCCAATCACAACGCAGGCAGTTATGGGCAGGAAGTGGACAGGCGGCTAGTGAAGGTGACAAGTCCTGTCTCCACCTTGTTTATCAGACCCTTCCTCCCCAAACCACATTTTCCCTCTGCCTGGAGGTAAGCTGTGATTAAAAGGCAAATACAGCTTTGCTGGCTCCAACAAGGCTGCCACTTGACTGGTCCCCTTGGGCCTCTGGCCTGAGTGGGGCTGTCTCACCTGGCCATGGAGGGAAAGGGGCCCAGCCGACTCAGCTACCCCAGAACCCCTTGCTGAACCACTTGTACTCAACTGGGGCCCTCCCTGTCACCAGAGGCAAAGGGGAGACGTCCCTACCCTGGGGCTCCATAGGAACAGCCAATGGCCTTGGGAGCCTACTGGATCAAGAACCCCCGGCCAACAGGCGCACAGCCTTGACTCAAGGCCCCGAGAAGCAGAAACTGTCAGTAGTGAAGCAAAAGTCTCTTCCTTTTTTATTAAGTTCAACTAGATGATGAGAAGGGGCAGAAACTGTGGTTCCAGGCTGACGGGCCACAGGGCCAGTCAAGACAGCTCCTTGCCAGAGAGTAAGCGACTGTCAAGGTCACCATCTAGGGATGTTGGCTCCCTCCTGTGGCTTTCCATCCTCCAATCACCTGGTCTCTGGCCAGGAAAGGCCCTGCCACATCAGCCCTGGCTTCCCATCCTCCTTCCCGAAGGCTGGGAAGACAGGCAGGTAGAAACGTGGAGAATGTCATAGAGAGATTCCCATCAGGTTCACGGGGCGCCCATTGTACCTCTTGGAAATGTCAGCTTCAATCTGAAAGACAGTGACAGCCCGCGGGCGGGAAGCAGAGAGGCAAAGGTGCCTCGTTCTGTAAGACGGGGGGCCCTCCCCCTCGGCAGGTCTGCCTTTCCCGTCTCACCAGCATCTGCAGCTCCCTGGTCTTCTCCAGCAGCAGATCTAGCTTGGGCTCCAGGGCCGCCTGCTCCTGAAGTGCCTCCTTCTGCTTCTGCACCATCAGCTCTTTCTTCAAAGCCAGCAGCTGGGCCTGCTTCAGCTTTTGCTGCAGAAACTCAGTCACGCGGTCCACATACCTGTGCAGGGCACTCAGGTTAAGTGTGTGGTGCAGCGGAGGCACCTGCGCATCCTCACTCATCTGCTGGGAAAGGGGAGGCTCAGGAAACCGAATCCCTAATTGGCCTCTCAGCCTCCACACTCTTTGCTCCCCCTTTGCGAGGCACATGGCTCCCAGTTCCCCATCCTGCTTGGGAAGCAGAGCCTGTCTGCACACCTCAACCCACCTTGTTCTGCCCCATGAGAACCCTTGATCCCAGCTGTGACAGAGCTGCTAGGGGAGGTAGAGAAGAGCTCTGAGGGGTCATGGAGAAGGGGAACACAAGGAGTCAGGGCTGCTCAAGATGGCGGCACCCCACTTCATGCTCCTGAACAGCCCAGTGTCAACAGGAAGGCCAGACCTTGGTGAGGCCAGGATCATAAACAGGTGCTGCATTCGAAGACTGGTGAGCCGGCCAATCAGATCCTGCAGCGCCGACACCATGGTGAGCATCTTCTCTTTGGTCTGGCCCTGCAGGATGGCTGGAGCCAGCTGGAACTGGCTCATGGACAAGATGTCCGCCTCCTCACTCATCTCCACGGCTCTCTGGGACAAGAAGATCTCGAGCTGAGGGCATAAGAGGATCTGGTTGAAACCAAGAAGAGAATTCGGAGGCCAAGCCCTCAGACTGCTCAGAATGTAAGAGTGAGAGGTGAGGGCTGGACCCCGGGTGATGAGAGATCATTTCCTCTGAATACTTTAACTGCTAGAAACTTACCAACTATAACGTGAGAGCCTGAGGCAGCCCCCACTGCCACTCTTCTTGTCCCCTGCTGCCATCTCAGCCCCCCACCCCCAGCCCTGGAGACCTCTCCTTCCTATGTGTGGCTCAGATAACTAAGAACACTGAAATTCGACGGGTTCTCTCTGCCCCAGTGAAGGTATTTTCTGTGAGAGGAATGAGATTCAGGGAACAGGAACCCATGTCTGAGAAACTCTGGATTAAGAAAGGGCTAGAGGAATCTGGGAACCAGCCGCACATCTTGTCACTCTTATTCTACCAGAGAAACGTGATCCCTTTGTCCTCCTGTGCCCTGGATGCTAAGAGGGGCCTCCCTGGGCAGAAAGAGAAGGGAACAGGTGAGGACTACAAACTCCATGAGGCCCCCTCACCAGCCAGCAGGCCACTGGGAAGGGAACAAGACACAGATGAACACAAATGGGAAGGGTCCTCCCAGAGGATGAAGGTACCTCCATGAGCTCATCAATGAACTGATTCCGGGTCTCAGGGTATTCAAGAAGTGTCAGGGCATCTGGGCCCCTAGCAACACCTTCCGGAGCTGCCGGGAAGAGAGACGGAGAAGTGATAAAGTTGCTGGAAACCAGAGAAAAAGACCCTCAAGTTTGAGAGGTTCTGGCGGGTTAATGTGGATGCAAACTCAATGCACTAAAGCTACTTGCTGTCTCATTCCAGGGGGCCTGGGGGGAAGGGTCACCCAGCCCAAATCAGACGCTAGGACCAACAGCCAGTCTGGGAGGACCACAGAGCCGGCTTCAGGGCCTGGAAAGGCCCTCTCTGCTCCAGCGGGGCCACGAAGTTTCATCCTGCACTGCCCTCTAGCGGCTCAGATCACTGCTACATCCTCCCGGCTGCTGGGCAGGGGGGTCACGTGAGACTTAGAACCTCCCACCAGAAAAGATGACCCATATTCGCTATCTCAAAAGTTGAGAGCTTCTAGACTTAACTTTAAGAACTCTCCGTCCCCGTACTCTCACATCATCATCACGATTTTGAGAAAACAGTTAGATGTGCGAGCCACCCTATCTCGGCAGTGCACTGTTTCTGGAGACACAGGGACCTCTGAGCACCCACTTCTGCCAGGGCTCCAGGGAGGGTGTGCTTACCCTGGGTTCCGGCTTCCAGCACCGTGATCTGCAAAGCAGCATCGTCTCCCCAGTCTATCCCATCACCCCCAGCTTCCTGGGTGGAAAGCAAAGAACCCCAGCAGGGTTGCAAGAATCTTCCCCAGCAAAAGGAGCCGGCATAAACCAAAGCCCTTGGTAAGTTCAATGCCTGCACATTTCAACTGTACGAAGGACGTGCCGCCCTGACGTTGGCAGCAAAGATGGAGGTGGGTGCCACATGTGCCGCTCCCCTCATCCCTGTTTGGAGAGTTACCACCGGTCTATCCCCCCACACCTTGCCCCCAGATACTGGGAGAAAAGGGGTCAAACCTCTGATAGGTCCCTGTGGAAGCTCTGCCTCCCCTTGGACTACACCTGGTCTGAGGGCTATGGACTTCGAGTAACGTCCTTAAAGACAGACACCACTTCTCTTAACCCCAAAGCAGAGATCACAGAAAGTACTCAGAGAGAAGAGCTTCCTAACCTTTGAGTCCGATTCCAAGGAGATGCCCCAGTCGATTCCAGCAGCCTGGGCAGAGATGACGGAGTCAACCCCTTCAGAAGCCACCTCCACTCCAAAGTCGCCCCAGTCAATCTAGAAGGGGAAAAAGGTGTTAGCTCAAAGAAAGTGGGTGAAAGAAAAGGGGCACGCCTCCCCGGAGGCCTCAGCTGCCCCTCTAGGGGGCACCAGCACACCGTTTAAATGCAATGGCCTCCTGACGCCCCAGAGGACAGCCCATCTTCAGAGTTCACGGGACTGAAGGATTCCTAGTTCAAAGCCAACCTGCTGTACCGAGCCTCTTCAAGGTTAATCTGTACTCTGGCCTCAAGAAGCCCGGAAAAATAAAGGAGGGCCTTCTGGGCCCTTCCAGCTCTAGTCTCTCTCACCCAAATCCCTCTTTCTTCCTTCTGGGACTCCAAACTCACGCGGAGGGGGAGCGGCGTGCGGGGGCTGAGGAAGCTGCCTCTCGGCAGGCTTGTCTCACCGCGTCTTCTTCCACCTGCTCGGGCGGCTCCTCGAGATGTGGCCGCTCCACCACGGAGGGCTCTGTCCCCGTCCTCCACTCGTACACTGTGGAGTTCCCGCGCCTCTGCACGTACCGCAGCATTGGCAACACCTGCTCTTCGGGACTGCAACAGACCACCGGACTGACCCTCCCACCGCACCCGCAGGAAGCCCATGCCAGCTCCCGCCCGCGCCCTCTGGGCAGATGGCCGAGGTTTCCACAGGCTCACCCGTGGAAACTCAAACTCAAACGGGATGCGGGAAAAATACAAGCGGAGAAGACAGAACAGCCAAGGAACGCAGGTCAGCCGTCCCCTCCCTGCCGGAGAGACCCTGAAGTCCTTTACCTCTCACACACAAAGCCCACACAGGCCTGGTACACGTCGATGGCTTGGCCCAGGGCCTGAGCCCCCGCTCCGATCTCGGCCAGCTGACTCGGCAGGTCCTTCACCAGGGCCAGCAGCTCTCTGCGGACGTTGTCTCCCTAGCGGGGATGGAAGAGGGCGCCTGAGACAGGGGCAGTGGGAGGCGGAGGAGCCGGGCTCCGGCGTCCCGAGGCTCACCGTGACGCCGTGCTGCCTGCACGAGTGGTAGAACTGCTCCCGCATCTCGGCCGCCCCCGCCTGGCCCTCCTCCTGCTTGCGACTGTATTCCTGCTGCAGCTGCTGGCACTTGGCGAGCTGCTTCTTCAGCGACGGGATCTCATAGTTGACATTCCGAACCAGGAGGCTAGAGAGTTCCACTGAAGAGGGCCCGGGAAATTCACCCCAGACGCCCAGGCCGCGAGGCAAGCATGCCCCTGGGACCTGCTTGGCCTCCCAGCCGTGGCACCTGGCACAGTCATTCAACCTCTCTGACCCAATCCTCCTCTCTAACAGTGGGGCAAGAGTATTTACCATGAGGATTAAGAGAGAAAATGCACATAAAACATGAGTATAATTCCTTGCATTTAGTAGATGCTCAGTAAGTATGAACTCTTATTATTAGGACTTTTAGGAAATACCCCAAAGTACAATGCGCCCTGTAATTACTCTCTTGGGCACCTGATGTGGCCCGCAGATGACCCATGCCTCTTCTGCCCAGGGGAGAACAGAGATGCAGAGAATGTCAGTCATCAAGAGGTCAACGGGGGAGGACCAAAACCCACCTGCCTGGCCAGGCCTGGCCAATGCCTACTACCTGCCTGGTCTTCCTCCTCCTCCCAACACTCTGGGGAATTTCTTGGCCCACCTGGCCAACATCTATACCCTAGGCTCTTCCCCCACACGGACTGTGCTGCCTGGAAGCCTACTGTCTCAGAACTCAGGGAGTGGGCTGCCCCACGGACGCCGGGCCTCCCAGGCTGGGCAACTTTACCTAGGTAGGTGTTGTCCTTCTCATACAGGGCTACGATCTCCTGCCAATCCTGGGGAAGGGCAGAAACAGAAGTGAGCTGGAAGAGCGCTCAGCAGCCACATCTCAGCTCAAGCCCCAAACAGGGGACGCTCCCCCAGCCTTCACATCACACCAGACGCAGAGCCCTTGTTCTCCTTCATAATGCTGGCTGGACCACCCACTTCATTTTAAGAACGTGGTGCCAATGAGCGCTCCCCAAAGCAGCGGGCCTGAAAATGTAAACCCAGGCGTAGGGTCTATTTTTGCTATAAACTTTGGGGATGGAGAGAAAGCTCAGTCAACGTAAGCATCTGCACTGGGCCCTCAGCGACACCAGAGGCTCTGACCCTGGAGACGGGGTGTTTCCAGCTGCACCTTACCAGCTTTGCCCACACCTGCCTTCATTCGCTGTGAAGAGTACCAGCCAAAAATATTTTTTGTGGAGGCTTCAGTGCCTTTGAGGAGGTCCACGATCCTTAGGCAGTGGAAGTAGTGAATGTCTGGAAAGCAAGGAAGAACAAAGACTTTGGGAATTACAGTATCTTCCCCACCTACTCTGGGCACATGGCTGACTGATGAACATGCTGAGAATTTTAGCACGTACAGTTCTCCCCTTCAGCATGTTGTGTTGGGAGAAACCAGCATCTGTGCCCCCAAAATAAGTCTCTCTCTAGGGGTCAGCCCTACGGCTAAACAACAAGGGAGCAGCTCAGCTGATACACAGTGCTCCAAGGAAGAGGGGGCGCCGACAGTGTAGCTCAGAAACACTCACAGGATCCAGAAAGCAGCTGGGCGATCTCCTCGCTCTCTGGCATGTCCCGGATGGCAGCATTGATCTTCTCTCGGATAGTCAACACCAGACTCTGCCATTTCAGATTGCAGTGCCTTCTGTCGACCAGCCAGTCTATGTGAGAAACACCCAAATCACAGCATTCCCATTCACACAGCCAAAAGTCCACCATTAATTCAAGCGAAATAGGCTAAGACACTGGCCAAAAGTTGTACGCAAACCGGTTAAGGTGTGGGGATCGTGGGAATGAAGAAGAGCTCAAAGGGACCCTTGGGGTTAAACGGACTCCATTGCAGTGTGACTTTTTATAGAGCAACTGCCTCCACGCAGGGATAAAGAAAAACTTTAAATTGGTCCTGACATCAAAGTGCCACTTTTGACCACTCTAAATTCTCCATAATATTTTTGCTTCCATGGTAATTATAGCTTTCTTACTGACAGAGGATGCTTTTCAACTTCCACTTCCTCAGGGCTGGGATTAACCATACAGTGAAAAATACAAGATGATTATGCCAAGTACCGGATGAATGAACAACTGCAAAGCCCCTAATACCCACAGCGCCCTAAGGACTAGATACCACTGGTCTACTCTCAACAGTGAAGTACCACCTGGCACCATGAGAATACCAACGTGACTGACCTCCTGGACTCTGGGCCCAGATCTGTGTTTTTAGCAGAGGGTGTGGGTGGGGGAGAGCCATGCACGTTTCCTCAGTAGGAGAGAGCTAAGAGCTAGGCTTTGTGTTCTGATGGTCCTGGCTTCTAATTATCAACTTTTTTGAAAAGATTTATTTGAGACAGAGAGAGAGGGAGAGAGCACATGAGCATGGGGGGGGAGGGGCAGAGGGAAAGAGAGAGAACCTCAAGCAGACTCCAGCTGAGCATGGAGCCCAACACAGGGCTCAATCCCATGCCCCTGAGATCATGACCTGAGCTGATATCAAGAGTAGGATGTTTTTTATTTATTTATTTTTTAAAAAAGATTTTATTTATTTATTCATGAGAGACAGAGAGAGAGAGAGAGGCAGAGGGAGAAGCAGGCTCCCCGCGGAGCAGGGAGCCCGACGTGGGACTCGATCCCAGGACCCTGGGATCATGACCTGAGCCGAAGGCAGACGCCCAACCATCTGAGCCACCCAGGCGCCCAAGTAGGATGTTTTTTAAATGACTGAGCCACCCAGGCACACCTAGTTATCAACTTTCTTAAGCAAGTCTCTCAGCCATTCTGTGCATCAGCTTCCCCACATATAAAATGGGAATAATAAGTTCCTGAATACAAGAGGGAATGAAGGTAAAACACGGAGCACTATGCCTGGCACATGGCAAGGGTTCCATAAATCCTAGTAAAAATCTTCATTTTAGGGGCACCTGGGTGGCTCAGTTGGTTGAGCGACTGCCTTCAGCTCAGGGCATGATCCTGGAGTCCCGGGATCGAGTCCCGCATTGGGCTCCCTGCTCGGCAGGGAGTCTGCTTCTCCCTCTGACCCTTCCCCCTCTCATGCTCTAACTCATTCTCTCTCTCAAATAAATAAATAAAATCTTTAAAAAAAATCTTCATTTTACAATGTCAAGTGCCTAAAATAGCACCTGGTAGAGCAAACACTCAACAAATGTCATGGTCCTTTTCATAACCAATGACAAGCTCATATACCAAGAGTGCACCTGTGCTGAAGAACTGGGACAAATCTGAAATGACACTAAAAAAGCTTCATTAAGTGGCCACTGCACAGGACTGGCTACATGGTCCACAGTGGTGAATTCAGAACCTTGTCTTTGTTAATACACCTGCCAACTGGTCAAACACTGGGGTCCCACACTAGTTGCCAGTTATACTCCCTCTGATGTATTCCTCTAAAATCTTCAGAAAGAAAAATTCTGTAGGTGTCATAGAACCAGAAGGGGATGAGGTAGTCAAACAGATGTATCTTAACGACAAAACTGGCATCAAATCAATTAGTGCAATGAGCATTTTAAAATCTAGAAGTTGTGCACTTGCCCTGAAAGGGTGGTAATGAAGAGGTCCTAGCCTGGCTCTGAACTGAGAAGGTATTTAGATCAGATACAGACAGCAGGGAGATGGCTGGCCACTAAAAGGTCTTTATTCCCAGTTGGGTCTATGTCCCTATTCCTCCTAAAATCAAGGGAAGATGGAAGCTTTTAAAAAGAAAGGAGGGAAAGTTTTTTTCATACAAAAAGCGTAGACATTGGAACCTGACAGACTCAAGCTCCAATTTCATATCTGCCACTTAGTAGCTGACCATCTTTAAAGTAAGCCATTACTCTGTGCCTAATGATTTGACAACACGTGTCGTGAATGTTATAAAGTAGAAGACGCAGGTCAAGTACAGACCATGTACGGTTCCTTCCTGCTCCTTCAAGCGTGGCAAGTAGCCACCGCTGGGAGCATAGTTCATGGCGAGTGGTCAGCGCCTCAACAGGGGCCTTGGGGCCTCAGGGCTCCCAGCTGTTGGTGACAGGGCAAAGGGCAGAGCCTCCCCCTGACAGCCGGTTGCGCGGGGCGTCCCCTCCTACCGAGCAGCTTGCTGGTCTGGATGTCGATGGGCACGTGCTGATGGTCCTGGCGGGAAACACGGAGGGGAACGGGGCGTGAGCGCGGGGAGGGGGCGTGCCACCCGCGCGCTCATTTCATGGGCCCAACCGCCACCCTGCGGGGCCAGAATGATGGGCCGAGGGGATGGCTGCGCCCGGGAGGGAGGCCAGGGAAGCGGTCCAAGGACCGACGGGCTAAATTCAGTCCAGGGACCCCGGGACAGTCCCCCATTCCCCCCCAGCTCCTGTCCCCACACCTGCATCTTTCCTCCACTTCCGCTTCCGGCCGGCGACGCAGGCGACCAATCCGGCGCAGGCCTGGTTGAGCCTCAGTTTAGGCACGGACTGGCCTCCTCCGGCCACGTCGCCACCTTCCTCCGAGCCAATCGGGATCCGCGCTCCACCCCTGGCCACAAGCCCCACCCACCCCGGGGCTCCGAATGGCTGAGCCCGGGAGGGGCGGGAGAATGGAAGATAGCCAATGGGAGACGCGAGGCGGGCTCAGGGCTGAAGAGGGGCGGGGGCGCCGAGAAAAGGCTGCAGGGGCGGCGAGGTCGCGGCAGGCGGCGCCGGAGAGCTGGTCCCCGCCGCTTCCGGCCAGGTGGGCGCGGAGCCTTCGATGCGGGGATTACCGGTCCCGCAGAGAGGGTCCTCGCGCCGACCCTGGCGACCGGGAGCCCGTTAGAAATGCTTCCTTCCGGCCTTGCCTCACTTTACCGTCTGTAGTAGTTTGTAGGTCTCTTGTGGCACTTGTGACACTTTGCCTTCCCGTTCAGTTTATCTGACAGACATGTGTTGAGCACCTGCTACGTGTGGATGATTAGGGAAGGGGAAGGAGGCATCCCAAAGATAACACCAAAATTGAGTCTTGAAGAGCTGCAGAAAGAGGGGTATGTGCGGAGGGGTGTCCCAGGTGGAGGAGACTGCACAAAGCTTTGAGGGCACGAACTGCAAGAGGGGTGCAAGGAACAACAGGCAGGCAAGACTGGAAACAATTGGTGGGGCCCAGCGCAAAATGAAAATGCAGGGCCCCTTGTTTAAAAAAATGGAAGAATTTCAAGAAGGCACTTGGACAGGTCTCACACTGATGATGCCAGTGGCATCACAAGGCTGGCCAGCCCCTGTGCAGTAAAAGTTTTGAGGCAAGGAGTGGCCAATGAGGAGACTGTAAAGGTGAAAAGGTCATATCATAGGGAGGAGCCTCATTAAGGAACTTGGACTTCACCCCTGCAGACCCAGAGGAACCACTGGAGGGTTTGAAGGGCTTGAAGCAGGGAGGGACCTATTTAGATTGACTGCTAGGAGAATGGATTCATGGGAGGTAAGACTGGAGACAGGGAGACTGTCAGGAAGTTATTATGCAGAGGTTAGGGCCTGACCTGGGACAAGACAGGGGAGGGGGGCAGGGCTGGATTTGAGAGATGTTTTAGAGGGAAATGGACAGAACTTGGCCATCAAATGGCCGTGTGGATGGGGGAAATAGACAGCAAGGATGAAACCTAGGTGGTTGGATTGGGAGTGTCACCACCTGCAACAGGGATGCAGGATGCTGAGCAGGTATTGGGAGGAGGGCATCTTGGCTTTGAACTTATGCAGTTAGTGGTGCTGGGAGGACCCCACGTGAAAAGTATGCAGGAGACACTTGGGTCTATAGCTTTGGAGTTCAGGGGAGCCCTGAGGCTAGGGATACAGCTTTGGAGAGCCACAGGCTGGCTGATCTGTAATCCATGCAGTGGCTGAAGCTGAGGGAGGGCATGAGACTGGGCAAGGAATGGCTAGAGTGAGGAGACTAGGTGGGCCAAGGATAGATCACTGGGGCTGAGTATGCCATTTGGGGCCCCTCCCTTTCCAGGATGTTAGCTCCTCCCCAAGGCTCCACCTGGTTCTTTCTAAAGAACCCCCCACCTCTGCCCCAGCACAGCACTTGGGACCCAGTAAATTTGTTACTGAACTGCATGGTGTGGTACAGCAGTGAGAAGACCCAGATTTCTGCCCAGTGAGATCTTGGACTATTTCCATAACCTCTGCCAGCCAGTTTCCTCAATGTGGAGATAGCACCTATCCTGATTATCTTGGTATTTCTGTTTATGGGCTTAAATGAACAAACTAGATGTATATAACTCTTTACAGTTTCCAACATGCTTTAATATATCTCTCAGGCTTTGCAGACTCGTGTGTGTGTGGGAACATTAATCGTCATTATTATAAAATGGGTTGAAAGATTTCCCTGGAAATGGCTCATAGGGCAGAACTAGGGGCCTCTTCAGGGCTCTCTCATGGGAATTTGGCTCCCATCTCAGAATCCTGACTCAGGCTGGAAGAATTGCTGGGGCTCCCCTGTGATTAAACAAACACTCACTGGGCTCCAACTATGTGTTCCTGGCTCCCTGGGACAGCCCAAGAAGCAGGCCCTGCCCCACCCTCAAGGTGGATCCCTCCTCCTTTAACCAACAGGTGGGGCAGGGCAGGGTAGGGCAGGGTGAGTTGGTGGAGGCAGAGACCACCAGCACGTCACCCCACCCACAGCGCCGGGGGCGGGGGGGTGACTCGTGTAACAGAAGGAGGTTTGAGGATAGCTGTGCCTTGCTGCTGGCCTCAGCTCAGGGTGGCTGCCCAAGCCAGCGTACGAGTGTGGGCTTTGGGCAGCGTTCTGCTGTGTTTGTCCTTTCCGAAGGCCAGAGGGAACCTCAGGGGGCCTACGGGCAGAGAAGCACATTAGTGGTCTGGCCTCCAGGGCATCAGGTCCTCGGGGCTGCCAGCCGTTGGAAGGTGGCATGTGGGATGCTTCTGACTGTGATTCTCACAATTCTCTGCTGATTTAGCAGATGGGACGCTGGCGAAAGGGCAGCACGTTGAGGGAAGTGGAGGACAGGGCAGGCCAGTGCCAGCTTTGGACGGGAAGTGCAGGGCCCCAGGGTGCTATGCCCGCAGGCTGCCTGACTATCCTTTGTTGTTGTTGTTAGCTTCCTTGTGAAGTGATAACCGTGCGCCACGTGCCCATGTAGACCTAAATATTTTACAAGCCTTATCTAATTTGATCCTTCCAACAACCATATGATGTGGGTACTCTTGTGAGCCAGATTTTAAAAGGTAAGGGAGCCAGGGTGCCTGGGTGGCTCAGATGGTTGAGCGTCTGCCTTCGGCTCAGGTCATGATCCCAGGGTCCTGGGATCGAGTCCCACATCGGGCTCCCTGCTCCTTGGGAGCCTGCTTCTCCCTCTGCCTCTCTCTCTCTCTCTCTTTCATGAATAAATAAATAAAATCTTTAAAAAAAATAAAAGGTAAGGGAGCCAAAGCTAAGTTCAGTAACTTGTCCAAGATCATATAGCTGGTAGTTGGTGGGGCTGGGATTCAAACCCGGCCTGTCAGGCTCCCCAGCCTGCATTCTTGTTCTCCGTGGGATGCGGCTTCTCCCTCAGCCCTACCTACCCGCTCACTCCACTCAGCCACCTCAGCTCTGGGTCTCGGGTCTCTCCTCCCTCCTCTTCAGCCTGATACCCACTTTCTCCCCAGTTGTTGTGCCAGATACTTGGAACCCCCCCTTGCAGACCCTGTCCCGTTCCAAAGTTCTTTCTTACCAGCCCTCATTCTGGGCAAGAACACCCATTACTTATCTTTCTACAATAGCCATAAAAAGGCTTACTTACCCTTGACATTCAAATAATCAATTTCTTTTATCCTCCATAGGTTATTACTTTATGGTCTGTGTTTCTGTGTGTTTGCTCACAGCCAGACCGACTGGGGTGTGTGTGTGTGAGCGTGCGTGCGCACGTGCATGTGCACGTGTCTGTGTGTGTGTGTGTGTGTGTGTGTGTGTGTGTGTGTCTGCCTGCTGGGCTGAAACCCTGGAAACTCAGCAGCCTCGGGTGGGCCTCTTGGTGTTTGTAGTGTGGTTTCTGGGTAGTTTTTATTCAGTCCCTCTCCATGCCTAGTCTGTGAGCACCTTGCAGGCAGGGAGTACAGGTGTGTTCATGTCTATAACCCCAGCACCTGTATGACACCTGACACTGAATGTCAGGTGCTTAATGGATGCTCATAAACGAAGGAATAAGAGGTGTGCTGTGTGCAGGCAGGCATTTAGTAATGAGTGGGGACTGGGGTCACTTGGTCTGGGGGAAGGGCTGCACCTTCCCCAGCTCTTTTCTGCATCCCTCCTTCTACAGCTCGGGACTTAGAACCAGCCCCCTGTAATCCAATGGGGCCCTGTGTCTTTGTGACACAATAGGGCACCAAGGCCCTCTGGGGCTCCCTAGGTGTATTTAACGTGCTTCCCTCAACAAGGACAAATTTCCGAAGATATGCACATTGCACGTTTGTATATGAAATATCATACTTGAAACTAGTTTTAGGGAGGTGCATTTATTTTGTTTATTTTTAAAGATTTTATGTATTTATTTTAGAGAGAGAGTGCGCTTGAGGGCAGGCGGGGGAAGGGGAGGGCAGGAGGAGAGGGAAGGAGAGAGAATCTCAAGTAGACCCGGTGCTGAGCTTGGAGTCCACCACGGGCCCAATCCCATGACCCTGAGACCACGACCTGAGCCGAAATCAAAAGTCAGCCACTCAACTGACTGAGCCAACCAGGCACTCCAAAGGAGGTGCATTTAAAGGTTAAAAAAATTATAAAGCAATAAAGCAGCCTGTTTAAAAGACATGCATAGTTTATAGCCTTATCTCAAACTCCCCTCCCAACACTGCTCTTCCCAGAAATAAATCCCCTGAAGGCCAAGGGTTGGGCGGGACTTCCCAGGCTGGTCCCTCTCAGGAGGGTGGGCCAGAGCTTCCACAGCCTGCTTTTGGTTCTGGTGGCCTTCTCCAGTGGCAGGCCACAGGTGGGTATCCACCGAATCCTGCCCACTGCAGTTCTCACTGGGGTGCCTTCTCCAAGGTGGGGGTCAGAGAACAGGATTCTGGCCCCCCCTATGTCCCAGGCAGCAGAAAGGCCTAGATTTTGGAGCCAAGGAGGCTGAGGGATGAGTGCCTCTAGTAGGAGCCCTTCTAGTACACATAGAATTGGTGACCTGACCCTTGGTTACTGTACCCCAGGTTGGGGCCCATCCCACCATCCCTCCAGTCTCTTCCTGACACCTGGGCTGGGATGAGTGTTTAGCCTCTTCTGGTGTCTTCTAGACTGGGCATCTGCTCTCAAAGAGATGGGGCTTTCAGAGAAAGTGACAGATCTAGAAAGCTGTGGGCACCTCCCTGAGACAACCTTGTAGCCTTCTTTTTTTTTTTTCAAAGATTTTATTTTTAAATAATCTTCATACCCAATGTGGGACTCAAGCCCACGACCCCGAAATCAAGAGTTGCATGCTCCACCGCCTGAGCCAGCCAGAGCTCCAACTGTGTGCACTTCTTACTGGAGGCCAGAGGACCTTGCAAAATAATATCCTTAATTCACATAAACCCCTGGGAAGATGATCATTAAGAGCAAGCCTGCTGTAGCTGAAATCACAAGTAAAATAGATGGGTTTTCTCTCACATTTACCTGACCCAGGAAGAGTGGGACACGGGCAACAGGCTAGATTAAGAATTTCTCAGGGAAAAGACGGGACTTTTATTTCCCATTTGTGTTGTGTTTAAAGTTTGCATTAAGTCCCTACTATGTCAGGTCTCTATCAGTGGTAGATAATTCTTGGCTCAAGGAGCTAAAATTCTCTAAGGGAGCCAAATGTATGACTAGATCATTACAACACTATATATGTATATATGTGTGCACATACACATATATATAATCAATTCTGGTATATATCATGTTTTTTGTTGGTTTTTGGGGGGGCAGCAAAGCAAGGTGATAGTACAAGCTCCCAAGGAGGGAGGGGACCCGAAGAGGTTTTGCTGGTATATATCACGTTAAATAGAAGCATATGAGCAAACTCTGTAGGACCAAAACAATTCCTGGTGGCATAGGAGGCATAATAATGAATTAGGGTCTTAAGGGATGAATAGGGGTTTGTCTTGGTTTACCCAGGAGGCTGTTCCTGACCAAGAGCACAGAATGCACTCCGAATCTCACCCTCCTGGACAGCTTCTGCACCCAGGAAGGTAGGCAGAGAAAGGGACTAGTGAGAGTATTCATGGAGGGTTGGGAGAGGCCCATCCCAAGAGGGCCAAGGCCCAGTGGGTTCCACTATGGGTAATGGGGAGGGGCCTTTGAAGGACTGTGCACTTGAGGCCTAGGGGCAGGATGGCTGTTTAGGAAGGCAGGGAATATGAACTCACAAGGCCATGAGAAGCTGAACCGAGTAGAAGCAGGGTTGGAAATGGTAGGGTGGGTTTGAGAGTTGGTTAGTTTGGGAGTTGTTTGAGGGGAGGAGGAACCCAAGGAAACGGGGAATCATTTGCCTTTTCTCCACCCAGTGCCTCACTCAGAGCCCGGCAAATACCCACTCAGTCCTTGGAGGAAGGTAGCTGGGTGGGTGGATTGAGCGTCAAAGCTGGGCAGCCCTGGGACAGGCAGCAGTGGGTACGCTGACCGTGCAGCGAATGTTTCCCACTCTCCAGGGATGCCTGCCCTAGGGGAGGGAGAATGCCAACGTGAGCCAGAGTGAGATGCAAAGGCAGCCCCGGGCGGGACACCATGCCAGGCCACGCACCACCTGGACTAATGCAGATTTGCAGGAGGGGTGGTCAGTGATCCGGGAGGATGTGTGTGCACACAACTCTGCCTTCATGCCTTTCCCTCTCTTCCCACCTCACAAATACAAATGCCCCCCTGCCCCTCTTTGAGGGTGGTTGGGTCTCAAGAGGCTGGCCCAGGGCAGCGCCAGTGACCACCGCACCCCCCAACTTGAGGAAGGGCCCCTCAGGTCAGGAGGGAACCCCAGCCACGCACCCTGTGCCCACTTGAGGAGCATTGAGCTTTGGGGTGGAGCGGACAGCC